>NC_091001.1:59953714-61169964 GCF_041146395.1 Eulemur rufifrons
GTAGAAACAGAGGGAGTTGAAAAACTGCTGACGCTGGATCCCATCCGAGAGAGTCTGATTCAGTTGGTCTACTATGCGCAGCCAGGGCTGAGAACCACCAGACTTGGAGCTGGACGATGAGGGGCAGTGGATGGAGCTGGCTGTGGGACAGGTAGAGGCCAAACTCTGGGTCAGCATCTGTTGAGCTCTGGGAACCTCCTTCCTGGGGTACTCAGGACTCTTGAGTCACAGGGAACAGAAACTCAATCATAGTGCCTCACAGACCCTAAAGGTGGGGAGGCAGCTGGAATGGGAAGGGCCTGGAAGGCCTAGGCCACAGCTCACTGACCATACCCTACTCACACACATCAGCTCGGGCCCTCTGCCATACACTGGCTTTCTCTGTTGCCATAAGACCTGCCACTGGGCCCACAAGCTGCCACCGAGATGGCTCAGTGCCATACATTGCACATGGGTGATTGGCTTCTCTCAGGCCCCCTTTGCAGGTGGGGGAAAGAACCTGTCTGCCTAGCTTGGGTCAAGCAAGGATCCACCCTCCGAGGGGTGTAGTGTCACCCTGCCAAAATAGGGCTGCAGGCAGGATGGCTCTTGCCCACCTGACACACCTGTTTGTGCCAGGCCCTGTGTGCTGGGCACCAGGGACACAGAGATGAGCACACTCCCATGGCCTTCTCAGGAAACATTGGGGCTGGATTTGGGAAAATGAATAGGAGGTTGCCAGGTGGAGAGGGGGGCAGGGTGTAAATGGGTCGGCTGGGAGTGTGTCTGAGGCAGGCACCCCACAGAAAGGGAAGACACTTCCCTGCCTTCTCCTCACTGTATGCATGGAGAGGGCGCATGCCAAGGCATGGAGGGACCCCAAGGGGGACCATCCTAATGTGCCGTTTGGACTGGATATGCCTCATGCTTCCTTTTCCTCCTGCCACCACCCACTGCCCCTACATTGGATTTTCCTCCTTCAGTGGTTGTGCTGAGGCTAATAGTGGAGAGTTGTTCTGGTTTTGTTTTGTTTTTTTTTTTTCTTTTTTTCACATGGCACACTTCTTTCTGCTCTAAACAAAATGGAGGTTCTGTTAGGAAGGAAAAGAGGAGATTGGGCAGCAAAACTTCAGTCTACACATACATGTTCTCCTTTATGGTAAGTGGCTGACTCTGATCTGGCCCAGGGTACACCTGGCAGGTGCTACACAGAGATGTGATGGATACGCTGACCAGGGCAGTTTGCAAGAGAGGGAGGAGGCTGGCAAAGGGATGTGGGAGTGTGTTGTATAAGGGATGTCTGTGAAAAGGTGAGATGTGGTCTGCAAGCAGAAGACTTCAGGGGAGCACGAGTGTGTGTGTGAGAAACATTTGAAGAGGGGATATTCTCAGGCAGTGTATCTCGGTGGTTAAGCGTGTGGGTGCTAGTGTCAGGAAGACTGGGGCCTGGGGTGACCAACTTGTCCCCGTTTGCTGGTGGCTTTCCTGGTGTTAGCACTGAAAGTCCAGTGTCCTGGGTATACCAGTGTTGTTGGTCACCCTACCTGAGACCTTCTAGCTGTTACCCAACTTCTCTGTGCCTCAGATTCCTCCTCTGTAAAATGGGTATAAAAATAAAAGCTACTTTGTAGAATTGTGAGCTTTAAACAAGAGAGTCTGTATAAAAGACCTAACCCAGTGGCTGGCACAAAGGCAAGTTCAACAAATATTAGCTATTTACCATACTCTTAGATTAGATATATAGACTTTCTCTGAATAGTCCCAACGGGAAAAGCTGGACCAATCTGCTCAGTATAAGGAAAGATTTCCTCATAAATCATGGGGTAGTGAGTTGCCAGGGTGTTCAAATACAGGCTGATGTTGGGTCTGGTTCGTAAAGTGGAAGACAGAACTAGCTTCCTCTTGGTCTGGAAATTTCTTAGTCCTCTCATATATTCAATCTCACCCTCTTTTTTTCCCCCTGAGGAGGAGAGCTGTACCTTTTCTTCTCATCAGGAATTCTTGTCATGAGAGACCACCCAGAGCTGCTTGAATAAAGACAGGGAGGTCTCCAGGCATGGTTCCAGTGAGCTGCATTATGCTAATGACGGAAGTGAACATGAATGACTCTCTGCTGTCCTGGCTAATGGGGCTGCCTTGGGAGAGGAACACCAAGCCCAGGCTGGCTGGACCTCTGTCAGCCAGCTGCTCCACCCCTCCTCCAGGCTGCAGAACTAGAACAACCCTGCTCAGGGGCTCTGCTGTGTGTGCGTGTGTGTGTGTGTGTGTGTGTGTGTGCGTGTGACAGAGAGAGAGAGAGAGAGAGAGAGAAAGAGAGAGAGAGATAGAGGGAGAGAGAGAGATGCAAGGGCCTTAACGTGATGTGTGCATTCAAAGTCCCACACTGCTTCCCTCCCCCCACCCTGCTCCTTCTTGGCATTCCCCAGCCACCCCCTCACCCCGCCCCACTCCCTACACACAGTCCTCTCAGCCCGAGCAGTTTAGTCGAAGACAATGCTGAGGCAATTAATGGAGCCCTTTGAGAACTTGTCACTAGAAAGCTCTTTAACTCAGCCACCTGAGTTGGGGCCCCAGGCATGTGACAGGGAGGGGGAGGGGTGCCAGGCCATGCTGCAGCTGTGGGGTGGGGCACAGGCATAGTATAGAGGAGGGTCGGGAAGCCTAGACCACCTGGACATACAGACTGAGTGGATGTAACAGCATTGTGTTTCATTGTTTCTGGTTTGTCTCTCAACTAGAACTTCAGTCTGGCCATCTGTGGCAGACCTGAGAAGTGGGATGCCAAACAGCAAAACTGCTGACCACATGGACCACCACAGGAAAAATCCCCCAGCATGTGGGGACCTTAGGGAGGGGACATCTGGTGGTGACACAGTGGTGCTAGGGATGTGGGGTGCGGTAACACATCCCAAATCTGACTGCCCCAACACTGCTTCTGTGAGTCGTGCGTGGGGAGCTGGTGGGGAAGGGGCGTCAGGTCGAAGAGAGAACCAGACAGGGGAAGAGCAGGTTACGAGAGAGGACCCTGGGTCTCCACGTCTGTCTCTGCCCGTGTCTGGCTTCATGGTGTGTTTCACACAACAGCCATTGTTTGTAGCCAGGCCAGGCAGTGGCCGCAACGGCCCAGATGCCGAGGTCCGGAACTGTGTGCAGTGTGTGTGTTGTGGGTGTGGTGCGGTGTTTGGCGCGTGTGCTCTCAGGGCCTGCCCACCTGGCGCTCGCTCTGACCCTGCCAGAGGCTCCAGTGGTCTCTCAGGACCCTTGAGGGCGGATGGACGGCTTTGGTCCTCGCCAGCTCCTCTGCTCGCCAGTAGAGGGCAGCAGCCAGCACAGTCAGGCACTGGGAGCTTCTGCAGCCTCCTGGCGCTCCGGCCTCCTCATCCCGCTTGTCCCCGACCTTCCCAGCCCCCAGGGACGTGCAGGACCCCGCAGTGTGGGCCACTGAGACCACAGATCCAACTAAGTGCCTGTCCTCGGCCTTGGGCACAGTGAATGTGCATGTCTGTGAGAGTGAGAAGGTGAGTTAGTGAAGAAGATGGAGGGGACCAGAGGTGACCAGAGGAGGCCACAGCCAGAATCCTGGGGTCATATTCATTAGCTCCTGCAAGGATAAAAGGTCGAGGGGGAAGAGGAAAAGCTGAGGGTCCCAGGCAGCCTGCAGAGAGAGAAGGCAGGACCCAACCCCTGGCCAAATGGCCAGTGATGACTAGGCAGGCAAGTCACCCTGCCTGCAAAGGCAGGTGACTTGAGGAGACCACAGAAAACCACGTGGGTTCCGGAGGCAGACTGCCCAGGTTCAAACTCCAGCTCCTCCATGTATTAGCTGTGTGACTTTGGGGAAGGTATTGAACCTCTCTGTGCCTTGGTTTCTTATCTGGGAGACAGAGACAGTAACACTACTATCTTCTACACTAAACATGAGCAGTAAATAGGTTAATATTAATACATACAAATCACTTAGAACAGTGTCTGGCACACTGATAAGAACACTATAGGCCGGGCGCGGTGGCTCACGCCTGTAATCCTAGCACTCTGGGAGGCCGAGGCAGGCAGATTGTTTGAGCTCAGGAGTTCGAAACCAGCCTGAGCAAGAGCAAGACCCCGCCTCTACTAAAAAATAGAAGGAAATTAGCTGGACAACCACAAATATGTAGAAAAATTAGCTGGGCATGGTGACGCATGCCTGTAGTCCCAGCTACTCGGGAGGCTGAGACAGGAGGATCTCTTGAGCCCAGGAGTTTGAGGTTACTGTGAGCTAGGCTGATGCCATGGCACTCTAGCCAGGGAGACAGAGTGGGACTCTGCCTCAAAATAAATTAATTAATTAATTAATTAAAAAATAAAAAAGAACACTATAAATGCTAGCAGGTATTGTTTTCTGCATTTCATCTTAGCCAAAGGCCAAAAAGCGATTCAGTTATTGTTTTCTGAAGCAGACATTGGTGTGATGTTAAAATAGCTAGTTTCTGCTGGAAGCCCCCCATGCGATATATGGGAATTGGTCACACGCAGGCACTAAATGGAGACATGTGAACGTGTGTATTAGTAAGTTATAAGAGTATGTGTAACACTGGAATGAGTACCTGTAGTCATCAAGGCCTGTCATTATTTAAATCAACAAAATGGTCAGTCACCTTTAAATCTACACACACTTTTACCCTTTAAATGTGTCCCTTGAATTGAGTGTGGGGCCCTCCTGCTCCCCTCCATCCCTCCTTCAAGCAAGGCCTGGGTTTGCACCCACTCTGGGCCGCCCTGCCTAGCATGGTCCTAAGAAGCCTCCTGAGCCCTGCCCTGCCCTGTTGGGCCCATGGCACAGACCTGGGACTGGCTTCTCATGGCTCTCAGGAAATGGTGGCTTCCCTCTTCCTGCTGTTGGAGGAAATTTGGATCCTCAGCCCTCTCTCCCTGGGGCCAGTCTTGGCTCTAAAACTGTGGGGAAGTGAAAGTGCCCAGCCCTGGAAAGACAATGCTGGCTCAGCCAAAGGTGAATGCGCTTAATCTTTTGGGGCCTCAAGTTTCCATTATCCACAGTTCTGGAGAGAGGTGGTGGATACTTTTACATTTTCCTCTCTCCCTGGGAGGATATTTAGGGAAAAGATCAATTGAGTTTACTGTGCCTCTATTCCCTCATGCTCTGTGTCTCAAATACAGACTCCCCAGTAAAACAGATCTGAGCATAAAGCCCCCCTATTGGGCCAATCAGGGATGACCAGGTCACATGACCCAAGGTTAGCCAACTTATCAGTCAGGCCCTGAAGTGGCATTTCTCTCAAAGGGACTGGGTAATGACAGGAAATTCGAGGCATCCTAGCAGATCCAGCATACTATGAACATTTTAATTTTAAATTTTATTTGTGAATAGGTAATGCATTTCCACGTATTTACATAGTTCAATGTTTTAAGGATATAAAAACACATACAGTTGGAACACTCTCTCCTACTTTTGAACCCCATCTATTCTCTTCCTAGGAAGCAAGCAGTGTTAGCATTTTCTAATATATCCCTCCAGAGAGGTTGTATATAAAGAAATACATATATAGGCTCTTTCTCCCCATTCTTTTGCTTTTTCCAAAAGGAGTCCTATATGGGTACATAAAGAGCACCTCGTTTTTTTTTTGTTTTTTTTTTTTTGAGACAAAGTCTCACTTTGTTGCCTGGACTAGAGTGCTGTGGCATCAGCCTAGCTCACAGCAACCTCAAACCTGTGGGCTCAAGCAATCCTTCTGCCTCAGTCTCCCAAGTAGCTGGGACCATAGGCATACACCACCAAGCCCGGCTAATTTTTTCTATATATTTTTAGTTGTTCAGCTAATTTTCTATTTTTAGTAGAGACGGGGTCTCGCTCTTGCTCAGGCTGGTCTTGAACTCCTGAGCTCAAACCATCTGCCCGTCTCAGCCTTCCAGAGTGCTAGGATTACAGGCATGAGCCACCTCACCCAGCCCTCGTTTTTTTTTTTTTTGTTTTTTTTTTTTTATGGCTCTGCTTCATGATGTATCAAAATATACTTAATCAGTTTCCTATTAATGAACATTTAGGTTGTTTTCAGTCTCTTACAGTGCTGCAATGAAAAGCCTTATAGACCCTCGAAAACCCCACTGCCCCTTATACATATCCCTTAGAAATTCTTCACTGGGGGTCCAGGGGCCCTTAGCAGTCAGCAGATATAGAATTCAGGGAGACAAATTCAAGGAGCCTGGAAACTTAGAAGGGAAAAAGTTTCTATCTTTGTTTGTACTAACCTCTAACTAAAATTTAACATTTCCTTCCCTTATGAATATAGGCAACAAACTCACAGTAGTTAGCAGTATCTGTGACTCTCTCGTTTTATATGATTGAAGATATCTTGAAATATCATTTACACTTATGCCTACTTTGTCATTGTGGTAGGGAGTTATTAGATTTTTCATTAGGTCTGGGTATGTTATATATTAATAAAGAAGAACATATATTACTATGGCACACATTTGGTTTTCTAAAAGAAATATTTTAATATCTGCATTTCAGTGTAATTGCTTTGCTTTGTAATCTTATGTTGTTTATTTTGGTAAATTATGCTTAATATAAAACTTACCATTTTAGCCATTTTTGAGTATACAATTCAGTGGCATTAAGCACATTCACATTATTGTGAAGCCATCAACACTATCCATCTCCAGAACTGTTTCATCTTCCCAAACTGAAGCTCTGTACACATTAAACCAGCGGTCCCCAACCTTTTTGGCACCAGGGAAAAATTGTCCACAGACTGGGGTGGAGGACGGAGCTCAATCGGTGATGCAAGCGATGGGGAGCCGCTGTAAATACAGATGAAGCTTCTCTCGCTAGCCCGCTGCTCACCTCCTGCCCTGTGACCCACTTCCTAAGTTTCATGGAAGACAAATTTTCCACGGAAGCGGGAAGAGGGGGAGGTGGAGCGTAGGCTGTGATGCACAGTCCGGTTCCTAACAGACCGTGGCCTCGGGGCTGGGGACCGCATCATTAAACAATGACTCCCTCATTTCCCCACCTTCAGCTCATGGCAAGCACCATTCTACTTTCCATCTCTATAATTTCACTATTCTAGATACCGCATATGGCTGAAATCATACAGTATTTGTCCTTTCATATTTGGCTTATTTCACTTAGCATACTGTCTGTCTTCAAGTTTCATCCATGTTGTAACATGTGTCAGAATTTCATGTCTCTTTAAGACTAAATAATATTCCATTGTATGTATACACCACATTTTGTTTATCTTTTCATCCATCGATGGACATTTGGGTTGTTTTCATCTTTTGACTATTGTGAATAATGCTATTAGGAACATTGGTGTACACATATTTCTGCTTTCTCAATTCTTTCGGATATATACCCAGAAGTGGAATTGCTGAATGAAATGGTAAGTCTATGTTTTATTTTTTGAGGAATATGTATTTATTTTTATGCATGAAAAACATGATTCTGAAATAAGCAGCATACCAGACTCCTGATATGCATACTTTACTTTGCATGCCTGTTACGGCCACTAGATGGGGGACTTCTTGGCAAGGACTGTCCCGTTCCCTGTGCCTTCTTCAGTAACTCTCCCAAAGGTGTATTTATAAACGCATTCAGCTCCTAGGGGGCGCCTTGCGCGCCCAGCACGGGGCGAGATGTAGGCGATACACAGGTGCAGAACGTACCCCCAAAGAACTCAGCCTAGAGGGAGAATTAGGCCTGAGTATGGCCAATTAAAGGCACCCCAACTCCTGACCTTATTGCTTCCTAGGTGTATGACCTGGGGCAAGGTAACTGCCCATGGCCCCAGCTTCCCGATTGACATCATCTGCTCAAATTTCTGTCATGTACACAGCCTGGCCTTTAGCACAGTGCCTGGCACGTGTTAGGAACTCAATGATTTTGTCCCCGTCGCCTGCAACAGCAAGAGAAAGCCCTGTGGGCAACCCGCCAGAGGCTTCTGGAGAGGTTGCCGGGGAGGGGTCAGGCGGCTCTCTCCGGCCCTGGATTCCCTCCAGGCTGGCGCAGGAGGCTCAGGGAGGGGCCAGAGGCTGCACTCGGAGCCTCTGCATGAGCGCCTCGTCCCACCCCAGGGGACTGCGTCCTCCGCGGAGCCGTAGTAGTCTGGCGGTCCGCGAGCGCAGCGCCGCACGGGACAGCCGCCGTTGGTCCTCCGCGCCGGCGGGCGGCGCTACTGCGGGCCTGGCCCCGGGCGGCGCTCGGGCCGGTCTCCTCTCGGCGGTGGCGCACGGCCGTCCGGCCGTCCGTGGGGCGGGGACGCGGTGGCGGCAGCGGTGGCGGCTCCGTGTCGCCGGAGCCGAAGCGCGCAGGCCCGTCCCGGCGGCCGTGGGGCGCGCTGGGTCGGAGCGCCATGTGGTTCATGTACGTGCTGAGCTGGCTGTCGCTCTTCATCCAGGTGGCCTTCATCACGCTGGCCGTCGGTGAGAGTGTGCGACCCCGGCCCGCGCGGGCTCCCGCCCGGGCATCGTATCGCGGGGGTTCTGGAGCCACTGGGAGGCCCCTGCCCGGCTCTCCCGGCCTTCATCGCTCCCCTCCCATCCCGCCTGGTCCTGCCCCTCTTGCTGAGCCCAGCAGCCCCGCCTGACCGCGGGTCCTTCCAGGTGTCACAAAATGCGCCCCAGCAGTCCCCGGGAAAGGCTGACTTAAGTGCCCCTGCCCACGCCTGCGAACCGCCAACCGCTGCCTCTCCCACTCTCGTGGGCTGACCGCGCCGAACTGTTCCCCGACACCTCCCGCCGCCCTTTCACCTCTGGCCTTTCGTACTTGCTGCTCTTGCCGCCTTTGACACTTCCGCCTCCTGACTTTTTCCTACTCGACCTGAGCTGAGATCTCACTTCTTCTGGGAAGCCCTCCTTAGGATTTCGATGGTCCAGCAGTGCCTTCTACTTTCCCTTAAGTAGTATTTCTCACACTGGGATCATCTGACTCCCTCCCCTTCCAAGCTGGGTCAGAAAAGGGATCTTGTCTGTTTTGTTCTGCTGTATTCTCAGCACTCAGCCCAGCACCTGGCTCATACTAAGTGCCCAACGGGTATTTTTAATTGAATCAATGAAATTCCACTTTTCTGGGCCAGAGGTTAGCATTGTGCTGAGGCATCAAATGCAGGCTTCCACTGAATTTTATGGAAATTTTTTCCATATATTTTTATGAAATTTGTCCTAAGTTTTACGTCTCCAGATTTGGAAGGGCAACACATGGGTTTGGTTTGTTCCTGACTTTCTGCAGTCCATGAAGGGTTGATGGGGACTGGGCTGCAGAGAGAGGGGTGACAGGGATGGCGGGGGATGACCCTGGCTGATGATTTCCCTGCTTGCTCCTCTCCCCATCCCCCAGCGGCTGGACTTTATTACCTGGCAGAACTGATAGAAGAATACACAGTGGCCACCAGCAGGATCATAAAATACATGATCTGGGTAAGTGGCAGCTTTCTCCATGATTCCCCCTCACTCCTTTGCCCTGCCTTAAAAGCAGGAAGTGGGGAAAGTTTGGCATGGATGATGAGACCTCTCTCTCTGCCATTTCCTGAGGGTAGCACTCCTACCTCCTCGCCCTGAACCCTGTCTTTTGAGTCTGTTCTTCTGGGTCCAGATCTTCCCTGGCCTCCTTCCCCGAGTAGCATTGCTTCACTGCAGACCTTGTTTTCCGTTCTTTAAAGTGACAGCCAAGTGCACATTTTCTGTTGACAGGACCATGGCTTTGCCTTTGCTTGGCTTTCTCCCCCTTGCTCTGCTCACAGCATTTAGAACTTAGAAGAACCCTAGGACAGTTGAGTATTTGTTCATTGCCCTCTTTCTAATCGGATCAAGTGATTTGTCCTAAGAGGGGAGCACCTTCTGTGGCCCTGGCCCTGCCCCCTGCCTGGTCTCATGGGAGGCTTCTCTTCCTCAGGACACGGTCCTTCCCACTGATGTCAAAGCCAAGGAGTGACTACTGGTTGACAAATTTCCTCCAGCTACAGGAAGGGGTGGGGCACATTTGGACAGGAAGAGCCCCCTTCCCCTCAAGTTACCTGGTGTTAGCAACCACTTCTACTCTGGCCATGGCCTGAGGTTGGGAGTTAGTGGTGGAGACAAGACTGTGGCCCTTAGCTCTGGGATCAGAGGCCCAGCTTGCGGGGGTTGGCACTGGAATTAGACCTTCATTCAGCCAAGTCATTTGTTAAGCACTGAAAACTATTGTCTTTTAGAACAGTGGTTTTCAAACTGTAGGCATGATTTATTATTGGGTTATATAATGAATTCAGTAGGTTGTAATCAGCATTTTAAAAAAATGGAATAGAAAAGACTAGAAACTTGAGCTCTGGTCATATATGTGTGTGTGTGTGTGTGTGTGTGTGTGTGTATTGGGGTCACAGTGTAAAATGTTTTTCTTAATGTGGGTTGCTGTCAAAAAAAGTTTGAGAAATGGCATTAAAAGATGGTGCCTTTTGGGAGCTGAGGGTCCAGTTGGGGAGGCCAGACGTGTGACTGAAGCATGAACCTGTGGAATGGGGATTAGCGAGCCCAGGAAGCTTGCTTGGAAGAGGCTCCTGCAAGTGTGCTTCTCTGGTCGTTTCAGTTCTCCACGGCTGTGCTGATTGGCCTCTACGTCTTTGAGCGCTTCCCCACCAGCATGATTGGTGTGGGCCTCTTCACCAACCTCGTCTATTTTGGCCTCCTCCAGACCTTCCCCTTCATCATGCTGACCTCGCCTAACTTCATCCTGTCATGCGGTGAGAAGGGACAGAGTTGGGGAGGCAGCTCATGTGGTTGGGTGTGCCCATCGCAGTCCCTGACACACAGGGGCATACACAGAAAGGAGGCAAGCCACAGGGGTCCTCCAGGAGGCCAGGCTGATTGGGAAGGTGGGGTTCTCACTTGTGAGTTCCCTAGAGCCCACTTTGGCTCTGGTGACTAGAATTTTTGGGGGGTGGGGACTCAGAGGGCTCTCCCAGAGAGGTAGGTCTGAAGAAGGGTTTGGGAAGGGAGAGAAGGTTGTGGTTTGGCCGAGGCAGGGCCTCCAGCTGAGTCGTTCCACCCTTAAACAAACCACTGGCCAGAAAAAGCCCCAAGCCCGCCCTTGGCTGGCAGGCAGGCAGCTCCCCATGCAGTTGTCTGACCCAAAGTCGTGGTAAGACTGGAGCCTCATGGGGCTGCGAGCCCCCTGCAGATCCCGGCCTGGTGTGAATGCCTTGTGGAGCTGCCTGTGCTAGTCTCGTTCTTCCTCATTGCAGCTGCTGCCTCGGGGGTGAGGCCTGGGTGTGGGGGGCGCTGGCCTTCTTGCCTTTGCCCTGCTACCACTTTCTGACCCTAGGGAATCATTTGCCCTCTCTGGCCTTAGCTTCTCCATCTGTTCAGAGACAATGTTTCTGACACAACTGTTGGGAGACTCAGTCAGCACATAGTAGGTGCTTATAGGTATTTACAGATATTCATGCAAAGGGTTCAGAAAGTATTTGGTTACCAGGATCGCCATTTCTCCTGTTCATCGTTACTGGTCATCCTAGCTTTTGGTCAGGATATCAGATAGAGTTGGGGGTTTTTTAGAGCTACTTTTCTATTATGAGAGAAGTTGGAAAGAAAATATTATCTACAAGGAGGATATATTGTTAAAGCTAAAACTGGCCTCTTCCCTGATTGCCTGCATGTGATTTTACCAAAGAATTTGTTCAGCAGGGGTTTGTTTGGGGAGCCCTTCCCTGGAGACCAGGCCCCTCTGTGTCTTCCCAGGGAGGACCCCCCTCCCCCCACACACCAGCAGTCTCCCTTGGCTTCCTTTTATCACTCCTGTGAGCTTCCCTTTAGATGCCTGAGAGAGTTTTTCCCAAAGATGTTGTGGGCACCAGGCACCATCCTATCTTCCAGCATCCCTTAGCCTAGAGTGTGGCTAGGCATAGCAGAGTTGTGGTCTTTGCCTTAGACCGGGAGAGCAAGAGAGGAGAAAAGAGATGTGGTATAGTTTCTGTGAGGTGTGTGTGAGGGGTGTCCAGTGTCAGGGACACATTCTTTCTGATGCCTGCCCTTCCCTTCACTGTGGGAACAGGCAGGGATGCCAGTCTCAGGGCAGCCTGCCCCTGGGACCTGCTCCCACTTTTCATAAACTCGGTTGTACACCAAGGGGGCGTGTGTGGGTCTAGAACATACGAGTTCAGACCACTGTACCTTACCCTGGGGCAGAATGGGGAAGAACCCCCTCCCCCAGAATTTCGAGGAACCTAAGAGCACCTCAAAGCATCTAGCAAACTGCCCTTTTATTTCTGAGGACTGAGAGCCTTTTTATTTGGGGAGGCCTTCTCCCTGCCGCCCGCTTTGGAGTGGAATCTCTCAGGCTGTCTGATCTGCACGCCCATGGCTTCTCTCCACCTACTGCCCATGGGAGGCTTTCTTTAGGACTCACAGCCACTGAAAACCAGGTTCATTATCACGATGCTTTGGATTATATAACACGGAAGTCTAATTTTTATAGCATGTAAGGAGCTTTATTACCTACCTCTAATTTTACTCATAGTGCCCCCTGCAGGGGGCACACTGGGGCCAATTCTTCCATTTCAGCAGATGGCAAAGTGAGTTCTAGACAGTAGTGTGCTTGGCCCGAAGCCATACTCTGAGTTGGGTGTAAAGTCAGGACTAAAACTCAGGGCTCCCAACTCCCAGGGGCCTTTTAAAGGTTAAAAGTCCAGCTTTATGTTTTTTCCCCCAGACTGACTGACTCTTCATTCCCTCTACAGGACTAGTGGTGGTGAATCATTACCTAGCATTTCAGTTTTTTGCGGAGGAATATTATCCTTTCTCAGAGGTAAGAAGTGTCTAGCATATTCAGCTATTAACAGGGACGGGGCAGTAGAGGGGACCTGCCCGATTTGCTTTGTGAACTTAGCTATGATTTGAAATTGAGTCTATTCAGGGATTACATGTTTGAAAAAAGCAAAACATCATATAGATGATTTTAGAAAGCAGTGTGTATGAGGAACAGAAGAGATCCCTTTGGCTGAGGTGGGGAGGACACTTCTCCCCCAGTGAGTCTTTTAGGTCCCCCGGAGGGGGTCATCCTGAAGTCAGGAAGGGGCACTGGAGTTGTCTGACGCAGCCCTCCCAGGGCAGGGGTGGGCTGTACCCCTGAGCCCCAGCTTTTCCCAGTGGCTTGCCAAGATTTTCTCCTCCCGGGATTTCTCCACACCCTGCTCCTTCAGTTTGAACCCCTGGGAAGAACAAAGTCACCTCGAGGAGTGTGGGTCAGCTATGGCCTAGCCCTCATCTGCCTTCTTCAGTCCAGAGGAGTTGCTTGTCCTAGTGACCAAGGTTTGGGGATAGTGGCCACGTTCAGTCATCTTCAGCCTCCACCTTTCCCCACTGGTGTATCTCCATGTCTGAGGATGTCCTGTCCCTGCTTCCCGGGCCATGGCCCCCTCAGAGATCAGGTGTGGTGCCTTCTGTGCACTGTTGGCCACCTCTCCACAATACACAGTGACCGTGTTCAGCCCGCTCTTGGCACCTCCAGGGGCACCCTCTTCTCAGTCTCTCTTGTTGCCAGGTCCTGGCCTATTTCACTTTCTGCCTGTGGATAATCCCATTTGCATTCTTTGTGTCACTTTCGGCTGGAGAGAACATCCTGCCCTCCACCATGCAGCCAGGAGGTGAGAAGGGGCTCGTGCGGGGCCAGGGTAGGGGGTCGCCAGCAAGTCCTGAGTTGGCTGGGGTTGGCTGGGAGGACCGGAGCCCAGCTCTGTGATGGAGACACTGGAGCTCTGGCGTGGGAGAGCTGTGTTCTCATTCTCACACACACACACTCACACACTCACTACACTCATCTTGCCTGTGTCTCCACAGATGATGTCGTCTCCAATTACTTCACCAAAGGCAAGCGGGGCAAACGCTTAGGGATCCTGGTTGTCTTCTCCTTCATCAAAGAGGCCATTCTACCCAGTCGTCAGAAGATATACTGACCTCCTTGGGGAGGGGCTATAGGGGCAAGGATCAGGAGGGCCTCTGTGCTAGGTGGGGGCTGAGACCTCGGAAGGTACCTTCCACCAGACCTGGCTTTCCTCCCCTCAACTCTGAAGCCCCATCCCCACCCCCTCGGGGGGCTCAGCTTGGCTCAGATCTGATGCTGCTAGAGGCAGTAACCTCAGAAGGCACCAGGAAGGGTGGCAGAGCTGCTTAGCCAGGAAGCCGAGGCCCCCCAGCCCTCCCCTCCCCCTTCCAAGGTGGGTTGGGAGGTTGTGGCCCAGCTAGGGAGGCAGGGCAGGGTCTGTGAAGCTGGAGAACAGAGGGTGACAAGTTATCTGGGCAGGTCGCTGTGGGAAGGGGCCATGGCTTGGCATGTCCAAGAGAGTGAGTTTTTGCTGTTGAACTGTGATTTCTGTCCGAGTGCTGATTCCCATTTGAATAAAGATTCTAGGCGGCACTGTTTGCCTTAATGCCCTGACAGTTCATCTTCCTTTCTTCCTGCTAACCTTCTGCCCTGGACTGGACTAGTTTTTCTGCTCCAGGGACTCCCATTCTAGATTTGGGTCTTTGCCCTTTCAAAGGCACTGTTCTTGTGGCCCTCAGTGGGAAGGGGGCAGAGGTGAGGTGCTGAGTGTGGTCAGGGAGTGGGGAGTGGGCTAGAGGCCACCTTTCTTAGGTCATAAAGCTCCCTGTTCTTCTATCTCTTTTTTCCCTGAGGCTCCCTGACTGTCAAGCTGGGGGTAGGAGAGGGAACAGTTTAGGACCAGGTTAGATTTTCAGAACATCTACAATATCCTATTTATAAATCCTCCTCTGGGGAAAAGGCGTGGTTTCTGGCTGAATACTATCTCAAGCTCAAGGAGAAATGAAATAAAAATTGGCTTCCAGGCAGCCTGGGCTACAGCCTGTTTTTTAAGAAATGGGGCTGGTGGGAGAAGGCATTTGCAAGAGCAAGGTCTAGCCTTCTCTTCTGTGCACTCTTGGCTCCTGGGGAGATGATCTCTGCCTTCCAAGAAGGCAGGCCAGGTCTCGGGCACAGAGCATTTGTTGACCTTGCACTCCAACTACAGTGCCTTGCAAGCGTTCAACAGTACATATTGGAATGAAATCCCCATGAGAGCCTTCACTGTTCTATACCTCATAGTGAAGCTGGCAGGTGCAGAGATGGACTGCACACATGTGGTACCTTTAAGCCACTGGGAAGACCCCTGTGCTTGGAAATCTTTCCTTTCCATCATGCCTGAAGTCCCATCATAGCCCTTTATTTCCTTGGCTTTAGCACTTCTGTTCTCTGAAGAATACCAGCTTTCCCCTTTCCCTGGGATGAGCAGCACGTGTTGGTCTTCTCTTGATGCAAATGAGGTTATAAGGCCCTTTTCTCCTGTGCAGACAGGACAGGCAAGGCAGAGGACACCAGAGGCCAGTGTCATCCTCTGGATAGGCTGACAGCTGGCTGTATTCTCCCTTGCTGTCCACTGCTTTGTTCCTCAGCCTGATGATGTGTCTTCACTGCCTCCATTCATTCTACTGCCTGTGCTCTCCCAGGGGTTGCCAGTGGCCTTCTTGTACTAAATCCAGCAGACCGTTTCCATATCTTACTGAATCTGGGCAGCATTTGACACGGCAATTCACCTCCTGCTTCTTGAATTGCACTTCCCTGGCATTTCTGTGGCTGGTTGTCTTCCTACCTCTCTGGCTGTTCCTTTCAGCCTCCCGTGCAGGCTTCTCCACTCACCCCATGCTCAATGGGGTCTCTCAGGGTTCTGTTGCGGGCTCCCTGGGGAAGCCCATCCATACCAGTGGCTTCAAGGACTCTGCCAAGGAATCGAGAGTTGACCTCCAGCCCCAACATCCCTCCTACTTATCTGAACCACAGTTTGCTGCCTTCTGCATGCACAGACAATTCGAGTTCATGGCCCAGATGGCACTTGTTGCTGTCCTCTGCAAACCTGCCCCTTTTGGGTACCTGCCTTGGCCCTAAGATCACCCAGGAGACAGGACACCTGCTTTCTAGTCCTGCTTTCTCTTTTTGTCCCCCACATTCAGTCTATAAAAACTGTCAAGTCTATCTTCTTAACATCTCTCAATTTGAGCCACTCCCACTGTCACCAGCTTTCACTTGGATTATTGCAACAGCCACCTGCTTCTCTGTCCCACAGCTGGGGTTGTCTTTCTAAAATATGCAGTTGATCAAGTCACTCCCTGGTCTAAAACCTTCCATGGCTCGCTACTTCCCTCAGGATAAAGTCCAGACCCCTTAGCATGGCTTGTGAGACTCATGGTGTCCTGGTTCCTGCTTGCCTCTCTGGTCTCATCATTTGCTTTCTTGCACTCTGGGTCCCCAGCCTTCTGTATACAGAGATGCCATGGCTCTGTCCTGCCACTTGGATTCCACTTCTGCTCACTTTGCAACTTTCTCTGTCAAGTCTCAACTTGGATTTTACTTCTAAGGAGCTTTCAGTGTCACCTCTCCTCCCCCAGCCCCACCCAGCACACCACACAGATCATTCTGGGCTTACTTCCCTGCTCTATGGTCTGTCCCTCCACTAGACTGTAAGCTCCTTGAGGGCAAGGACTGTCCTTGAATTTTTGTATTAACAGTGCCAGGCATGGTGCCTGGCACCTAGAAAGCACTCAATAAATGTTTGTTTAATGAATGAATTGTAGTGATGTGTACAAAGGATGGGGAGAGGGCCAAGCAGGGAAATCATCAGCCAGGGTCACCACCGCCATCCTGGTCACCCCTCTCTCTGCAGCCCAGTCCCCATCAACCCTTCATGGACTGCAGAAGTACAAGTGCTTTCACAGTCTCCAGTTGAAGCCGCAGATCCTCCCTCTCCCCAGATACGCTGCCTGTGCCTCCATAAGCTGTAGAAACCTTAGTGGCAGCTGGGAATAAGGGATGGCAGCCGATAGCAGCAGGGAAGCTCATGCCAGGGTGACACATTAGCTGTCCTCCACCCCATTCTGGATCTGGAGACGAAGAGTGAGGCTCAGAGCGTGCAGCAGGAAGGACTTAATGTGAACAAGGGACTGAATTTCCCAGTGGTCCCTCCATCCTGGAAGCCTTGTCCCTGGTGGGCTGGCTGGGAGGGCAGTGGAGATGCCAAAGTGTCACTTTTACAATGCTAGGGCCCAGAATAGTGACTGACCCCTACTCTGAACCTAACTTGGATTTCCTCGGGGTTGGGGGAAGTGGTCAAGAGATTTCTTTGCAGAGAGAAGGGAGGCCTGGGGTCTGGGCTTTGAATAGGGGGGAGCTAAGCAGGAGACTCCTATCCTTGAGCTTGGCAATGGGAAGCCCATAGGCACTCATTCCCCTTCCTCCTCACCCACAACGTGAATCACACCTCAGCCTTCACTGGGCTGCCTCAGGTGGAGAGGCTACCAAAATAACTTTATGGCTTGGTTTTAGGGGAGGGCAAGGCAGGGAGCCTTTGATGAGCTCGCACGGCTGCCAGGAAGCCTTCGTCAAATGTCTCACGCAGGTTCATGGCCAGAGTGTCTGTCCAGAAGGTGTCATCACCGAAGTACCGCTTCCGGGGCACTTCCCTCATGCTGATGGAGTGAAAACCCTGGGGCACCTTCATCCTGTAAGGCCGCGCACGTGGGTACAGGGTGCGGAGCACCACCTCAAAAGGCAGCTGGAGCACGGGCGCCACCCAGTGGCCGTCCTCTGTGTGCAGCCGCGCACCACCGTGCCCGTCTGGCGTCACCTCCAGGAAGCTGCTGAAGTCATGCTCCAGGCTGGGGTCTGGATGCACCCCCAAGCGGATGCCCTGCGGGAAGCTGATGTGGGTGCTGGGGTGTCTGGCAGGGTTGTTGCTGACATTCCACATCATGGACCGCCTGACCCTGGGCTGCACGTAGGTGGGCTTGGGCGGCTGTGTGTAGGTGGGCTTGAGCGTCTCCGTGGGCAGTGGTATGCATTGCAGGCGTGCCTCCACGGAGGGGTGGAAACTCTTAGAACACCGAGATCCCTGGTTCCCTGAGGTCTTGGAGAGGGTGATGGCCTGGGCTTGCTTGGTGTTGGGGACCAGAGAGTGACCTTGGTGCTGCAGCTTGCAATGGAGCCACTTCTTGAAATCAACTTCTCTCAGAATTTTGTGCTTTTTCTGCAACAACAGAGGGCACAATACAGTGGAGGGCTGCTCCCCCCCCCCCCCCCCCGCCTCTGTGGAAGGAGACTCTGGTTATAACCCTTGGAAACCTCGGGTCTGACTGGGGAGAGACTGTCCTTGCCCCAGGAAAACCTTGAGTCTGATGAGAGAAACACCTGCTTATGGGAACCTTGTGATTGGAGGAGAGAACTTTTGCCATAAGGGAGCCCCTGGTTGATGGAGGAGACAATGCCTCTCCCATGGAGAGACCTCCAATCTGATGGGGGAGATGCAGCCTCTGCCCTAGGTGAATCTCCAGCTTGAGAAGTGAGACAGTCCTCACCCCAGGGAAAACCTCAAGTCTTAAAGGGAGACAAGCTCCCTCCCTCCAAAAGAATCCCCAATCTGATAGTGAAGATATGTCCTGCCGTAAAAGAGTCTCTGGTTTAATAGGGAAAAGGCAAATGAGGGCCAGGCATGGTGGTTCCTGCCTGTGATCCCAGCACTTTAGGAGGCTGAGGCAGGAGGATCACTTGAGGCCAGGAATTTGAGACCAGCCTGGGCAACATAGCAAGACCTCTGTTTCTACCAAAAAAAAAAAAAAAAAATGAAAAAAAATTAGCCAGGCATGGTGGTGTGTGCCTGTAGTCCTGGCTACTCAGACGTTGTGGCAGGAGGATAGTTTGAGGCTACAGTGAGCTATGATGACGCCAGTGCACTCCAGCCTGGGTAACAGAGCGAGACCCCGTCTCAAAAGGAAAAATGGCAAATGAGAAATGCAAATTGTATCCTTGACTCTGAAAGGAGAGAGCAGAAAGGTCTGTAAGGCCTGGAATTGGGAGAAGCTAATCTGAGCAGACTTCTTAGAAGTGGTAGGCCTTGAGAAATCATGTAGGGGAGGATATGGTTGGCTGGCTCTCCAGGCTGGGTGGCAACAACTGGACCTAGCTCTGTCCTTGCCTCCACTGGAGTTGAATCTTCCGTATGTTGTCACAGAATCTTTCCCTGCCCCCATTGTTTCAGTGTTTCACTCTCAGACTTGCTAAGCAATCAGGTGCTTTGGAGATTGACCCAGCTCCAGGGGTAGTCTCTGATTAGGCTAAGCCAATCATAATAATTCCATTGGCCTTGCCCCAGACCTGAGTCAATCAGCATATGGCTGATTGAGGCCATAAGAGATGAGGGGAGATCTGCAAGGTGCTTCTGGAAACGGTTACAGCTACAGGAAACAGATGGGTTTTGCCTCTTCTGGACAGGTGTGCAACTGTGAGGGCTGGTGCAACTGTGACACCAACAACAGAGGAGGGTAGGGCTGAGAAAGCCAGAGAAAAATGCAGCTGAAGGAGCTGGTGTGATGGATTTGCCAGCACAGAAACCCTCCCCACTTCAGGATCCACTTAAGGTTCCCAGCATCTTCTTTCTGGGTTTTCTGATTTTTGCATCCTGTGTAATTACACCTGCTTAAAATCCCCTTTCTTCCCCAAACATCGATCTGGTCTCCTGACAAATCTCTAGCTTGTCAACCTCCAACTCACATGTGATCCCTGGCTATGCTGAATTTGCAGTTCTCTGCATACACCATGTGCCCATGTGCCTCTGTGCCTTTCCACACAGCTATTCCCTATGGCTGGTCAGCCCTTTCCTACTTCTTCATTTAGCCAACTGCTGCCCATCTTTTTTATTTTTTGTAGAGATGGGGTCTTGCCATATTGCTCAGGCTAGTCTTGAACTCCTGGCCCCAAGCGATCCTCCCACCTCAGCCTTCCAAAGTGCTGGGATTATAGGCATGAGCCACCATGCCCAGCCCCTTGCTGCCCATCTTTAAGGATTCCTCTTAAGCATCATCACTTCTGGCACCCTCCTGGGTCCTCTCCTCCTCGATGGGAATACAACCTGCCTCCTCTAATAGACTAAGCCCCTTGAGTGTGGGAAGCACATATTCTGAGCCTTGGGGCCTAGCAGGTGCCTAGCACAGAGTGAGTGCTCACTGTCTATTGGAAGGAAGGAGTTTGAATCCCAATTATAAGGCAGGGCCTTGGTCTCATTAGAGATTCTCACCCTGAAGGAGGCAGTGCACTAGGAGGGGCTTATAAATACTTCCAAATTGAAGCTGTCTTTGCTTTCTAACACAGGACAAGATTTTGACCTAAACAAGTGGCTTATAAGGGTGGAATTTCAGCCAGAGTCGTGAGGAGAGGGAGGCTCTTTCCGGGTGGGAGTGCTTCTAGCCACTCCTCTCTACAGCACGTGGGTCACTGCCTCCAGCTCACATGCCTGGGTGGCAGCTGCCGCCTAGTGCCCCTGCCCGGCTCGCCCTTACTTGATACTCAATCAGGTAGTTCTGCTCCATGATGGCCAGCTGGTCCTTGAGCCTCTTCAGTTTCCCCATCTCACGAGCAAAGTCACTCTTGTCCCGTTTCCACATGGCATCCTTCAAGAACCTGTTGCCAGGGTGGAACATGTCATCCCACAGTGACTGAGCTTCCACCTGGGCTGGAAAGACTGGCTTCTGCTGAGGGCCTGGAGGGGGTGAGAGGAGCTGCCAGAGATGGTATGAGCAAGATGACCTGTTCCGACTGCCCAGGGGCCCTCTGGCTAACTACTTCCTTTGGGATGCAAGAAAAAAGTGTCTGGTGGCCTGGTCACCACTTGCTGAGGAGTCAGGGGGCCCAGGGCAAGGAAGGAGGGTAATGCTCAACCCAGAGCCTGGGCAGGGGCCTCATTGGAAGACTCATCTCCCTGCCATCTGGCTCCCCACACCCTCCCCTTAAAGGCTCAGCCTTGGGAGAGGGCCCTCAGGAACAGCCTGGGTGAGAGGGAGGGGGTGGCAGGCTGTGGGTGGTTCTCACACTCACCGGGCACAAGCACGGTAGTTCCTTATTTTGCAGAAATCGATGGGTTTCCAGCCCATGGCATCTTGGGCATGGACATCGGCGCCACTCTGCACCAGGACCTTCACACAGCCCAGCAGACCATCACGGGCTGCCAGGTGCAGCGGCGTGGAGCCGTTGCATGTTTGACTGTGGAGGGCCCACCAGGGGTGAGGAGGGCAGAAATGAAGGACAAAGGGCATCTGTCCATCAGACAGGTGGCATACCAGTTTCCAGGTCCTGCTTTGCCACCAGCCCACTGGGTGGCCCTGGACATGTCCCTTCACCTCCCCCCCGCCCCCGCCCCCCGTTCCTCAGTCTCCTCTACTGTAGAAGGAGAGATTGGACTAAATGAACAACAAAAATCAGATTATGGAAGGTATGTGACAGTTAAGAACTGCTGGAAGGAGAGTGGGATTGGCTCAGAGACCACTGACTTCATCCACTCTTATACCAACCAGCCGTTTGTCCCCTCTTCATGGCCCGCAAGGTCTGCATGACCCTGGCCCTGCCTCCTCCTCACCCTCATCCTCAGGCCTTGCCCCACGCTTTCCCAACACATGGCCTTTGCATGTGATGTTCCCTCTGCCTACAACCCTTTTCCCTGGCTCTTTGCATGGCTGGCTCTCAGTTTTCAGGTTGCAATTTAAATGTCACCTCCTTAGAGGTGATTGCCTCTTCTGAAATGGATCCTCCCCCTACCTATCACCTGTTTATCTCCTTCATGATCACTTCCCATGCTGTCAGGATTTTGTTCATTTATTCATTTGCTAATTTACTGTCTAAGCATATCAGCTTCATGAGGGCAGGGGCTATTTCTGTGTGTTTACTGCTGCGTTTCCCAGCTCTGACATAGTGCTTAGCACATAGTGCATGCTCGGTAAATATTTTAAATGAATGTAGTCTCCTATATGCCATGCACTTTCTCATGCACTGTTATCCTACCAAGTTTCAGTTGAAAGCATTGAGGCAGTGGTTCCCAAACTTAACTGCAAATTAGAAACACCTGGGAATTTGTTATGCTATCCGAAGCCCAGGCTACACCACGGACCCATTAAATCACAACCTTTGGATTGGAACACAGGCAGTCGTATTTTTGAAGCTCCCCAGGTGATTCCAACATATATGTAGGTTTGGGAACCAGAGCACTGACTTGCTAAGGTCCTACTACTTGCTAGCAAGTGTCAAAGCTAGGCTGTGAGCTGGGTCTGTCCTCTCCCAAAGCCCAATCTCCTAACCACTATACCACATGGGCTCAACGACTGCTTTCTGGGGGACCTAATCCTTGTCACCCCCAATAGTCCCTCTGCCTGGGAGTGGGGTTCCTGCCTGTCCAGGCTCCAAGCCACCCTTCTGAAGCAGGCTGGACTCACGCGTTGAGGGCTGCCCCTTTCTCAAGCAGGTAAGAAATGCAGGGGAGTGCCATGGTCTTGTTTTCCTTGTGGATGACGAGATGCAGAGGGGTCTGGCTATTGTTGGTGGGCAGGTCCACGGGAAAGTTGTACTCTTCTATCAAAATCTGCAGGCATGCAAGCTTGCCCCGTTGGGCTGCAAAATGGATGGCAGTGAAGCCCTGTGGGGTCCAGAGCCAGGGAGGAGGCTGAATGGGATGGGGTCCCTGGGTTCACAGTTTAACCTAGATAGCAATTTCTTGGAGTTACCCTTCCTCTATTCCCTGTCCCCTCTGCAAACCCCGGGGAATCACTCACACCCTTTTCCGGGTCCCAGTGTGTGCTCATCGGCTCACGCTACCTCCGTGCCCTCAAATGGTCCTCCCACTGCAGGAAGATGAATTTGGACTATCTACACAGAAAAGGACATCTCTGGATGCTCCAGAGGCAGATCTTCGCCAGGTGAGGCGATGAGGAGCTTTTTGCAGGGTGGGACCTCAGTCCTCGCCCCCGCACTCCAGGTTCTTACCTTGTAGTCGGTCGGGACTTTTTTGCGGTACCGATTCAAACAGAACCGCAACCATTCGACGTTGCCCACTGCGGCCGCGAACAGTTCGTAATAGCTCCAGATCGCCCTCTGGTTCAGGTCCTCGGTGAGGCTAGAGTCAGCGTGGGGGCCGGGGCGGGGTCAGCGAGGCGCGGTGGCGGCGCTGGGTGCCCTGCGCAGGGGCGCCGCGTGGCGAGGGCAGTGGCTCGCGCGCCGCGGCGTTGGGGAGGCCAGGCCGGGGCTGGCTGGTCGGCGAGGCAATGAGCGACCGTCGTCCACCGCCCCGGGGACCTCTCAGGAGGCAAGCCCTGGCCCTTCGGGCCTCAGCATCAGCCCAGGCCGGCTCCAGACCCTGCCCGCCAGGGAGGCGCTGGGCCGGGTTCTCGCGTCCCGCAGCCAGGCCACTTTCCCTCCCGGCCTACCTGGACTGCTTGGACTCCACGTCACTCCAGGTGACCTTCGAGTAGACTCTCCCCGCCCGCTGCACGAAGCCACGTGAAGCTGACTGGGCACGAGCTCCCCTCCAGGCGCCCGCTCCCAAGTCCCGGCCGCCGGCTTTTGCCCACAGAGAGGTCCTGCCCGCCGAGGCCATCGTGAGGCTGGAACTCCTCGGACCCGGGGCCGGGCGGGCAGCGCTCCCGACCGGCCTTAGCGTTCCCTGGCCAGGCCCCCTCCCAGGCCGCTAGGGCCCCGTCGCCTCCCTCGCTCGCAGAGCCCGGGGACCCCTGCCCACCTCCCGCTCCCAACCCGCTGGGCGCCCGGGCAACGCCCCCACCCACGCCTGGGCCCACTGCCCTGGAAACTCAGCATCAAACGACAAAGACACTTAGCTTTTGTTTCCGATTATAAATATAATAAATAGAAAACAAGAAAGGCACAATATGGAAATTAAACATCACCATCCCACCACCCACACAAATCATGGCCTATTGCGAAACGTATACATTTTTAATCTATTTAGCGCCATATTATGAGCTAGCTCCCATTGTCATTCCACATACTAAATGTGCATTGTGACGCACGTAGCACGTAGCCCAACATCGTGATGGATGAGCAGTCATTTCACATGTGCTGTGCAAACAAAATGGGTCAACTCGGGTTGTTTTCTTAGGATGGATTCCTGGAAGTAGAATTGCTAGACGAAAGAGAATGATATTTTTCAGCTGTCAATATGATTCCAAACTGCCCTCCAGAAAGGTATTTTATATCTACTTACACTTCCACCTGCAGCGAAGCAAGCACATTACACGTTAGTAGTGTGGCTTTGGGCAAGTCACTTGACCTCCGTCTTAGTTTCTGCATCAGCATAATGAGGAATAGTAATACTTGCTTCACAAGAAGGGAAGGGATGCAAGCTGTGAGAACTGCACTAGCAGAGAAGCACTAACTACAAATTTGCCATTACTAAAAGAGGAACTATACAAACCATTGATAGTATTGAATATTGTGACTTTAAATAAATGTTTGCTAATAGTACGGAAAATAGTGCTCTGATGTGACTCTTTGATTACTAGCAGGAGGATAGAGAAACTGAGGCAGGAGGATATAAGAACTGAGCAAGTCCTTGGCAAGGGAAGATGCATTGCTCAGAAGTCCCCTTGGCCAGTGCCAGGCAGCAGGGCAGACAGTGCCTGGCGGAACAACAGAAGTTAGACCATGAGAAGGGCAGACAGCAGAAAATATCTAAAGACTTGATTTCTTCTTCAGAAGGGAATGGTAGAGGTATTGCCCAGAGCAACTCGTTCTATGGTCCCAGGCGAGGGAGATGCAAGGCTGAGGGGAGGAGGCATGTCAGGGAGAAGTGGGGGCAGGAGCTTGAGAGACACTATCTCCACATTCAGGGCCCATGCCCAAGGCCAGCTCCTCGCCCTGTTCTCTAAACCACCTCTGGGTCCTTCTGAAGCTTAGGCTAGTTTGGATTGAGTTTCTGTCACATTCAACTGAAGCCTGACTAGTAAAAAGCTCCTGAAGTTAAATTCTCTATTGGATAAAATAATCAGGACCAGTGGGAGAGGCCCTGAAAAGAGCTGTGTGGGCTAGCGCACTGTGAAGCCCTAGGGGACATTGGAACCTGTACCTGCCCTGTCCTCCAGGAGGAGAGGAGGTATGCCCCAGGGAATGGCCAGGTAAGTGAAAATGAAGAACTATGCTTAGAGTGCTAAGACAGGTTTGGGCAAGGGCACACCCTCAGAGGGGCCTAGGGCTGGGGAAGCTGAAGTGCTCAACCAACCATGGTGGCAGGATGGGGAACTTGGCTGTGAGCAGTTAGGAGTCCTCTAGTGTGGGTGTGGGTTCTGGCTGTAGTGGTCCTAGGGCAGGAAACAGGACTTTCAGGTCAGCACCCCGAGTATCCAGTTGTAGTGGGGGTGGGGTGGATAATGCCGTCTTGTTGGGGTAGACCCACAGGGAGGACAAAGGAAGCTTGAAAGGCAGGTCCTAACAGGTGGGAGAGGCAATGTCTGACTTTTGGGACCAGATTTGGAGGAAGGCAGGTATCTGGGTGCTCACCACATTGTGGGGGTGGGAAGATCTGCTCAGGACAGGAACTCTAAAGAACACGTCATATCCCTCAAATCAGATTTCCAACTTGTGAGCCCGTTTCCCTCTATTCTGCCCAGGCTCCCAGTGAATACGCCAAATCTGAATGCATCGTTTTCTTCAGCCTCAGGGAAAATACCAGAGGATCAGCAGAGCCCTCCCTGGGCTTGTGTCTTCTCCCCTCCCTGACTGTCTCCCAGATTGGCAGTTACCACAAGGCTCTCAGGTCCAGGAGGTTATTTACTCAGACTAGCATTTACGAATCATGCTTAATCCAAATGATCTCAGAGGGGACCCAAAATATAATTCCAATGTCTCCTGGACTTCTACACCTATGCCTGACTTTCTCTTTTGGAATGGTAGAATGAGGAGCTCTGTGGATCCACTCCCCAGGAAACAACCATAACTAGTGAAAATTATTTTAAAAACCAACTATGTAAATTCCCTGGGAATTGTCCTAAGGGAATACATCAACTGAAGAATCATCTATTCAGGAAAATTTATTAAATCTCAATAATAACTGTGAGAATTTGTGGCACTTGAACCATAAATTCCTCCCTCCCTTCTCTCCCCATGTCAGAGCAATGACTGAAGCTCCAAGCTGGGTGGATGTGGCCAAGGAAATGGGGCTCTCTCTTCCCTCAGCTCCCACTCAAGCATTTCTCACTATCATCCACACCTCCCCCCACCCCAAGCTGCAGAAGCTAAATTCCTGGTGAGTGAAGCTGAGAGACTAAGGGCTCCCTCATTCCACCCAGTCTCCACTCATAGGGCAGAGGCTTGACCCCAGGTATGGCAAGCTGAGAATAGTAGGGTCCTGATTGCTTGCCCCAGCTTACTTTCATGGGGCTGAGGCAAACTGAGAGGACCAGAGGCTACAGCCCTTGCTCAGAACCCTGCTCATGAAGCAGGTTGTTGTTGAGAGAAGTGGGCTCCTGTTCCTGCCCTCGGTTCCACAGCAAGGACTCAGAAATTATGTCCAGAGCCAGGCACAGTGGCTCACACCTGTAATCTTAGCACTCTGGGAGGCCAAGGTGGGAGGATCATTTGAGGTCAGGAGTTCGAGACCAGCCTGAGCAAAAGCGAGACACCATCTCCACTAAAAATAGAAAAAAAAAATTAGCCAGTCAACTAAAAATAGAAACAAAAAATTAGCCGGGCGTGGTGGCTCGCTCCTGTAGTCCCAGCTACTTGGGAGGCTGAGGCAGGAGAATCACTTGAGCCCAGGAGTTTGAGGTTGCTGTGAGCTAGGCTGATGCCACGGCACTCACTCTAGCCTGGGCACTCATTCTAGCCCAGGCAACAAAGTGAGACTCCGTCTCAAAAAAAAAAAAAAAGAGAGATGAGGTCTCACTATATTGCCCAGCCTGGTCTTAAACTTCTCAAGGGATCCTCCTGCCTCAGCCTCCCAAGTAGCTGGGACTGCAGGTGTAAGCCACAATGCCTGGCTATACCTCTCGTGATAAAAAACATTCAACAAACTTGGAATAGAATGAACTTCAATTTGATAAAGGGAATCTATGAAAAACTCACAGCTAACATAATGCATAATGGTGAACAACTGAATTATTTCTCTTTAAGATTAGGAAAAAGACAATTATGTCCACTCCTAGCAGCTCTATTCAACACTGTGCTGAAGGTTCTAGCCAGGGAAAATTTTTTTTGAAGGTAACTTTTTAAAATTATATATATATATATATATATTTATTTATCTCAGAATATTACAGGGGTACAAATGTTTAGGTTACATATATTGCCTTTGCTCTACCCAAGTCAGTGCTACAAGCATGTCCATCCCCCAGACAGTGTGCACTGCACTCATTAGGTGTGAATATACCTATCCCCTTTTCCCCCTCCCACCTGCCTGACCCCGATGAATTTATACTATAAGTGCACGTTTTCAGTGTTAATCAGTTAATACCAATTTGATGGTGTCATGTTCATGGATCAGAAGACTTAATATTATTGGCAATACTCCCCAAACCAATCTTGAGACCAGCCTGGGCAACCTAGTAAAAACTTGACTCAATAAAAAGCAAATGAGTGGAAAGATTTAATGTAATTCTATTACATTAAATAAAGCTGATTTCCTTGCAGAAATCAAGTTGAGCCTAAAATTCATATGGAAATTCAAGGGACCCAGAATAGTAAAAACCACCCTGACAAAGTGGGAGCCCTTCCACTTATTGATCAAAACTTATCATAGAGCCACAGTAACTAAGAAACTGTGGTACTGGCCTAAGGATAGCAAATAGATCAATGGAATAGATCTGCAGTCCAGAAATAACCTCTCCCATTAATGGTCAACTGATTTTTGCGAAGACAATTCAATGAAGAAAGAATAGTCTTTTTAACAAATGGGTCAATGGAATATCCACATGCAAAAGAATGAAGTTGGACCCCTAGCTCACATCATACATTAAAATTAACTCACAGTGGATGAAAGATTTAAATATAATAGCTAAAACTGTAAAACTCTTAGAAGAAAACATAAGCATAAATCATTGTGACCTTGTATTAGACAATGGGTTCTTAAATGTGATACCAAAAGAAACAAAAGAAAAAATAAATAGGACATCATCAAGATTTTAAAATGTTATGCTTTATGTGCCTTAATCCCAGCTACTCAGGAAGCTGAGGTGGGAGGACACTTCAGCCGAGGAATTCGAGACCAGCGTGGGCAACAAACATAGTCAGAGCTTGTCTAAACAAAAACAAAACAAAATAAAAAAACACCCCAAAACATTTGTGATTGAAAGGGCCATCAAGAAAGTGAAAAATCAACCCAGAGAATGGGTGAAAATATTTGCAAATCATTGGTAAAGGACTATAATAGCATTGGTGTCTAGCATATATAAACAACTCTTCCAATTCAATAATATAATGACAACCCAATTTAAAAAATAGGCAAAGGATCTGAATAGATGTTTCTCCAAAGAAGATATATAAATGCTCAATAAGCACAGAAAAGGATGATTAACATCATTAGTCATTAGTAAAATGAAAATCAAAACCACAGTGAGATACCGCTTCATACCCACTAATATGGTTATCATCAAAAAGACTGATACTATTAATAACAAGCGTTGCCGAAGATATAAAGAAATTAAGCCCTTGTACACTGCTGAGGGGAATGTAAAATGGTGCAGCCACTTTGGAAAGCAGTCTGGCAGTTCTTCAAAAAGTTAAATGTAGTGTTACCATTTGACCCCCAGCAATTTCACTCCTAGGCACATACCTGGGAAATGAAAACATATGTACACATAAAAACTTGAACATGAATGTTCATAGCAGCATTATTCATGATAGCAAAAAAGTGGGGATAACTCACATGTCCATAAACTGATGTATAAACAGAAACTGGTATAACCACATTGTGGAATATTATTCGGCAATAAAAAGAAATGAAGTACTGATACATGCTACCACATGGATGATCCTCAAAAATATTTTGCTAAGTGAAAGAAGCCAGTCACAAAAGACCACATATTGTACAATTACATTGATACTAAATATCCAGAATAGGCTAATCCACAGAGATAGAAATTAGATTATTAGTTGCCTAGGGCTGGGGAGGGAATGGATCGGGTAGGTGTTAAGAGGTGATAGCTAGGGATGCAGGATTTCTTTTTAAGGTAATGAAAATATCCTAAGATTGTGATCATGGATATACAACTCTGTGAATATACTAAAAATTTTTAAATTATATAATTATAATTACGCAATTATAAACAGGTGAATTGTATGGTATGTGAATCATATCTCAATAAAGATGATGATTATATCTTATTAAATAAAAACAACTCCATGCTCTTGTGGGTACTCAAAGCTTTCCCCAAGATGGTTGTATATTGTCTTGGGGATGGGAATTTTATTCTTGGGGCCTCCCTTGGTGCTAGCTCTTGACCTAAGAATTCTAACCTGGTTCTGCAACACATTGACCTAGAAATGAAACTAAGCTCTTGACTGAAGTTCCATCCTCCCAAGTCACCCTTCTTCCCCCTGCTAGGAAGTACTCACGACTTCACTGGAGACCTGGCAAGGGAGGCAGAGGAGGGAGGGACATTACAGAAGAGTTGGCAGCTGTCGAAGCAGCATCAGGACTCCTAATTTTTAGGATGCTCTTCACTCATTTCTTAACTGGGGCGTTTTTTCAGCCTTCTGCACCCACACCGTGTCCCTCAGGGCATCTCTCTAGCTGCTCTCCTCCCTTCCTGCGCGCAGCAAACCAAATTCCTCCCCAGCTCCTCAGGCGGACCTGCTTGGAGTCAGACACAGAGATAAATGTCTCCCTAGGAGGAATTCTGTTGTCAGCTGTTAAGACACTAATGTAGCTTTTTTTTTTTTTTTTTTTTGGTGAAGTGGGGAAACTAGTTTAATGAACTCCATGCGCCCATCAGCCCCAGCTTCAACGATTGTCAATTTTTTGCCAATCTTGTTTTCACCTAAGATAAATTCATCTCAGTTACTTCTTATTTTGTGGGCTTTAAAAACAAAACTACAGATGCTCCTGTCCACAAGGCATAGAAGGAGGGCTTAACAGCCTTCTGTTCTTTCCGAGTGCCGGGAGGGAGCGCGGGAGTCCCGCACAGCCAGCGCGGGGCGGAGGGCGGGTGTGCGGGGCGAGGGCAGACGCGAGGGGAGGGCAGACCGGGGCGGGGGACGGGGGACCCAGCGCGGCGCAGGCGCGCGCGGCTAGAGCACGGTGTCGGGCACGGGGTCCTGCGGCGCCCCCTCGCGGGAGTAAAACTCGTCGATCACGCCCTGCGGAATGCGCTTCAGCATCTCCTTGGGGAAGATGCGCAGCAGCTTCCAGGCCAGGTCCAGCGACTCGAACACCGAGCGGTTCTCGTAGGGGCCTGGGGACAGGGCAGGGGTGTTAGGAATGTGTGTGGGGCGGGAGGAGGGTGAAGAGGTTACCGCCTCAACGCCTGCGACGCGCCTTACCCTGGTTGATGAAGTTCTTCTCGAACTTCTGCAGGAATTCCAGGTAGAGCAGGTCCTCGGAGGTGAGCGCCTCCTCCCCCACCACCGCCTTCATGGCCTGCACGTCCTTCCCGATGGCGTAGCAGGCGTACTGGAGGAGGGGCAGAGGAGGCAGGTGGCCGCTGTGGGCTAACTACTGGAGCCCCGCGGTCCCCAGTCTGGCTATGCTGGGAGGCCCCTTTTGCCAGGAGAAAAGCTCGTCGTCCAGATGGGGCTCAAACCTCCAGCTTCTGAAGCTAGATGACCCACCTACTCCTGGGCCCTCTCCTCCTTACCAGCTGGTTGGAGACATCCCCATGGTCCTTTCTCGTCATGCCCTCCCCAATGGCTGACTTCATCAGCCTCGACAGGGAAGGGAGCACGTTGATCGGGGGGTAGACCTGGGGGGAGCAGGAGAAGGGAGTGGCAGACGGCAGGGCCCAAGCTTTCCTTTCCTTCCCACCGTGCTTGTCTCTCCTCCTCCTATGGTTCTCAGGAGACCCCTCATTCATCCTACAGGGAGGTCAGCGGCCACACCCGCCCTCCCTATCTCCCACCAATTCCAGGGCTTGGGTTTGCAGTTCTACATGAGTGTGGCCCGAGACAGGGCAGTGGAGGGGGACGATGACATGAAAATAGTTAATGAAAAGCTCACTATTTCAAAACTTCTGATTATTTGGACAAAAAAAAAAAAAGTTGAAGCGTAATAGTTAATAGTTGCAAAGAAAGAACCTGCTGAACAAAGATAAAAAAAGTCACAGGGGTAGTCTTTAACCTACAAATGGGACAGACTCATTGTTTTCTGCCCACCAAAGCAAATAACTGGAAAGGGAAGAAAAATGGTATTTATTTAGTATTTACTACCTTCCAGATGCTTTCTATATGCCAACTTTTTTTTTTTTTTTTTTTTTTTTTGAGACAGTCTTGCCATTGACCCCCATAGAATGCAGTGGCATCAGCCTAGCTTACAGCAACCTCAAACTCCTGGGCTCAAGCGATCCTCCTGCCTCAGCCTCCTGAGTAGCTGGGACTATAGGCAAGCACCATGAAACCCAGCTAATTCTTCTATTTTTAGTAGAGATGGGGTCTCACTCTTGCTTGGGTTGGTCTCAAACTCCTGACTTCAAGCCATCCTCCCACCTCAGCCTCCCAGAGGGCTAGGATTACACACATGAGCCACCGTGCCAGGCCTGCCAACTTATTTTTATCCTCCCCAACCTATCTGTGTGATAAATTTTATTATTCTCATTTTATAGATGAGGAAACCTAGGATCATAGAGATGAAATTATTTTCTTGAGGTCCCAGAGCCAGGTAAGCTGGATCCTACCCAGGCCTGTCTTCCGCCTGTGAACCACACAGTCTTCCCAGTGACTATCTCCTGTTCGGGGTTAGCCTTGGCTGGCCCCACCTAATTCAGAGGGTGGTGGGACATCTGTTTCTCAGTGCCATTGGGGGAGAGAGCAGAGTAGGTAGGAAAGGAGCAGTACCTGTCTGTTATGAAGCTGTCTGTCCACGTAGATCTGTCCCTCTGTGATGAAGCCTGTCAGGTCTGGGATGGGGTGGGTGATATCTACGAGAAAACACACTGGCCTCCATGTGGATGGGGTCCAGGTCTCTGCCCACTTGGGGCCACCTGGGTTCTGTTCCCCTCCTGGGAATGATAGGGTGCGGGGCACTGGGAGGGAAGGGCAGCGTCTGCCCTGATGGAGGACAACCGTGCAAGGCAGCATGTGCCGCCTAAGTGTCTGGGTGGGAAAGGGAGGGCGGGGGGCTCTGCAGGGCAGCGGGCTGTGGGGAGGCTACCGTCGTTGGGCATGGTGAGGATGGGGATCTGCGTGATGGACCCGCCCCGGCCCTCCACACGGCCTGCCCGCTCGTAGATGGTGGCCAGGTCTGTGTACATGTATCCAGGGAAGCCTCGGCGCCCGGGCACTTCCTCTCTGGCAGCTGAGACCTGTGATATCCACGGCATTGGGGTAAGGAAGTGGGTGAGAGGCTGAAGCAAGGAGGGGTGGGTGGGAGGCTCAGGGGCCCTGGTGGGGGCAGGAGAGGAATGGACAGGCTGTGTGTGACTGAGCCCTGGAGCTCGTGTGGTGGGGGCAGGCCTGGGCAGGTGAGCTTCCCTCTATTTGTAGGGTGACCCGCCCTGGGGTCCCGGGCCTAGGGAGGGGCAGGGAAGATCTGACATCCTGGCCAGCCAGCTCACCTCCCGCAAGGCCTCTGCGTAGGAACTCATGTCAGTCAGTATGACCAGCACGTGCTTCTCGCACTGGTAGGCGAGGAATTCAGCAGTGGTCAGCGCCAGGCGAGGGGTGATGATCCGCTCGATCCTGGAGGTGTGGCCAGGTGTTTAGAGAGCATGGAGGCGCGGACCTATGCTCCACTAGCCCTGGGGCTGAGTGCAAGGTGAACTGGGAAGCTGGTGTTGTGCGAAGTGGCAGAAAATTGGATGAGATGAGCCTCTGCCACCACCCCCCAGACCAGGGCAGGGCACGGCTCCTAGGAGTGGGCACTCTCCAGCCACCCCTCTAGCCTTTGTCCAGGGTAGGAAAGGGGACAGAGGCTGAGGCCAGGAGGGGAGTTGGTGGGACAGGGCCAGGTAGGGCCAGGATATCAAGAGCAGCCTGTCCCCTTGGGCTGAGGCTTGTGTCAGCTGGAGCACTCACTTTGTGTCCTTCATGTGCTTTTGTCACTCACCGTCCCTCTCACTGCTCCCAGCACACTTGGTGTGTGTGCTTCCTACGCTTGCCCGCCCTTGGGCCCCTCGGGCTTGGAGCTCCAGAACACCCTCACTCTGGCTTCAGGCAATCTTGGCCCCAAGCTCTGGGCCCGGGGCTCTTCCCTTTGGTGATGTCATGGTAGCCTCCAGAATTCTGTCACCTAGTTTTTAGAGTGCCCTCAATACTCGGGATAGTTTATTAGAATTGTTTCATCCACCTGACACCCAGATTTAAACTCTCATTTTCTAAATTTTTAAAATAGCAGTTTTTCTAAACTAATGTTTAGGGAAATGATCTCTTCAGGGGTGGCTTTGTGGAAGTGGCACAGAGAGGAGGAGCCCTGAGTTGAGGTGGTGGCTGGACCAGGTTGTAGGATGAGCAGAGGACTGCAGGTCATGGCTTGGTTCCCTCCTTCTGTCTGTGGGCCCTTCCCAGGCCACCGTTTCCCCACCTGCACACTGCTGGGCTTTTCTCCCGGCTCTGGCCCGTGCTGTAGTTCTGGGATGCCCCTGAGCCTTGGTACTTTGGGTCTTGGAAGGGGACAGGGTCTGCCTGCCTGAGGGCAATCTGGGCATCAGGGGAGAGCTCACGTGGGGTCATTGGCCAAGTTCAGGAAGAGGCAGACGTTCCCCATGGTTCCATTCTGCTCAAAGTCAGACTTGAAGAACCTGGCTGTCTCCATGTTCACCTGGACACACAGCAGGGAGGGCTGGAGCCGGGGCCGAGGGAGACAGGGTGCCTGCTCACAGCTTCTGGAACTTGCCAATCTGCCCAGCCTCCCTTACCCCCATGGCTGCAAAGACAATGGCGAAGTTGTCATCGTGATAATCCAGCACAGCCTTGGACTTTTTCACCAGCCCCGCCTGGCGGCAGATCTGAGCAGCAATCTGGAGCGGAGCAGGTTGGGAGGAAGGACATCAGCGTGGAGCCCAGAGCCTGCCCCACCTCGCGGCACCGAGGGGGATGGGCCAGCCCTCCCCAGTGCATCCTCCCACCAAGGCCCTTGTCGGGGGAGGGGATCCAAGCCCAGAGATGTGAAGGCGCTGCCCCAGGTCCTACAATCCCAGTCTTTCTTGGGGCAGGGATGGAGGGGGCCGTTCTATGGCTACTAATGGGCTGTGGGTGCCTGACATGAGAAGCAGGGCGGAGTGACAGTCCCAAAGGCCAACCACCTCAGCACGGGTTTGGGCGACTTGGCTTAGGTTGGCCAGGCCTTTGGGACCCCACCCCTCATAGCATGCTGGAGGGTTATTTGAGCACAGAGTTGCCCCGGGCCTGCAGATACCATGTCCAGAACCAGGAGTGGGGGCAGGGCAGTGTGGGAGCACTTATCCCCTCTGATCACTCAGACCATTTTGAGTGGTCAGGGAGCTGGGTGGTTGGGGAGAAGCATCTGGAAGCCTTGTCACACCAGCTTCTCTGGGAGGACCCAGGCTGTTCCCTCTTGGTGGCGAGCGTGGAGTAGGTGCGTGTGAGGAAGGGCCAGTACCAGGACCAGTGGGTGCAGGCTGTGAGCTCAGCTGGGCAGGACTTGCAATGCTGTCAGCCACCCATGGGCTCCCACTTGGGACAGCGTGAAGACCTGCTGGGGCAGCTGATGGACATGGGGGAGGTCTTGTGCAGCCCCGAGTCCCTGAGTGACCCCAGCTTGGCTGGCCCCTGTCTCCTTGGCTTAGGAACGCTCCTCACTGGCCTGGCCTGTGCTCTATCCCTTCCCCTGGGTCGTGCCTGTGGCCCTGCAGGCCTCACCTCATTGTGGGGCAGTCCAGCCGCTGAGAAGATGGGGATCTTCTGACCACGGGCAATGCTGTTCATCACATCAATGGGAGAAATGCCCGTCTGAATCATCTCCTCGGGGTAGATGCGGGCGTGGGGGTTGATGGGCTGGCCTGAGGGGGCAACCATGAAGCCATGCTCAGGGGTTCAAGCCCTTCCCTGCCCCAGACTCCAGAGCAGCACTGTTTAATAGAACTTTCTGCGACAATGGAAATGTGCTCTAACTGCGCTGCCCAATGTAACCCTAGACACGTGGCTGTTGAGCATATGAAATGTGGCTTTGAAATGAAATTTTCTTTCATTTGAATTAGTTTAAATTTAAATAGCCACAGATTCAGTGCTACCTTGAACAGCACTGCCCAGTGCTTTGGAAGTGGCAGGCAGTCAGGGACTCAGGCTGAGGCCCCGTGGGTGGAGGCACAGCCCTCCTCACCACCTCCAGGTACTTGTGTGGGGTTCAGGGAACCTGAGGGTGACTTGGAGACCTCCTGTCTGAGCAGATGTATGTTCTGTGCTCTGCCACTGACTTGCTGTGTGGCCTCGTGCAAGCCACAGGCCTCCATCGTATCTGCCAGTAAACTGACAAGGTAGGGTTGGGCACTCAGGAAGGCTGCCCACTGGAATGCATGCGAGCCTGCAGACCACCCCAGCCCCGCTCAGGACTGGGAACCCAAAGCAGGAGAGTGATGGCCTTGGGCAGTGTGTGGAACACTGTCTAACGATGATGGCAGTGTTTGGGTTCAGTGGCATATGTGGGGACAGAGGCCCTTGCTGCTCTCACATCACACCTGATCTGCCTGTGTGTCTGACCTGCCCTGGAGTGAACCCTGGGCAATTGCCTCGGCTTGTCTCTGGGCAGAGCTTCCAAGGGCAGGGTGGCAGAGGTGATGGCTGGGGTGGGGAAGGTGTTGGGGCTGGGTCTTGAAGCCATCCAGAGCCTCCGGTCACTCACCGTTGATATCCAGAAAGTCCTCTGCCATGACTGCTGGCCCCTTGTCAATGGGTTTGCCGGAGCCATTGAAAACCCGACCTGAGGGTGGGTGAGGAGTGTTGGAGGATGCTCAGAGCCAGCCCTGGGTCCCTTTCTGCTGCCTACTCTCCACACCCGCCAGCCTCCACCTACCCCCACATCCCCACTGCCCTGTGTCCCCTCCCCCTCAGGCCTCGGGTACCCCAGAGAGCTGGCCACAGTGACTGTCCCCTTGGGGGGTCTTCCTTCCTCTCCTGGAAACCTTTACAGGCAAGACCTTGGCCCAGGACAATGACTCTAGTGGGCAATTCCAGGACTGGAAAGAGGGGAGGCCCAGGCCAGGTATGGCAGGTCTTGGGAGAGAATTGGGGGACATTCAGGGCTTAGCAGTCCCTTTAAGCCTGACCCCAAATAGGTGGCTACCTACTGTACCTCTGGTTTATTGAACCTGCCTTCCTCATTTATTGAATACCTGTATGTCAGTCCCTGAGCTGGGGTCAGGGACCAAAGAAAGAAGGCACACCCCTGACCTCAAAGAGCTCACTGGGGAGACAGGTATGTGAATAGGCAATGCAGTGTGCTTAGGGCCTGGTCAGAGAAGCTGGACTTGGGGGACTGATGGAGCAATCCTACCCCATCCCATCCCATCCCTCACCCAGCATGTCCTCTGACACTGGAGTCCGTAGGATGTCTCCTGTGAATTCACAAGTGGTCTTCTGGGCATCGATCCCAGACGTCCCTTCAAACACCTGTGGAGACAAGAGGTAGTTACTCTAACAAGGGGCTTGCTGGAGCAAATGGGGCTACGCATTCTGGACATGCGTTGTGCTCTCAGGGATACAGAACATTTCATGGCTTCAGAGCTTGTAAGGTAGTGTGGGAACTTCATGAGTTCCTTCATTTATTCAACCAGCCAACATCTCATTGACATCACTCACCTGAACAATTGCCTTGGTGCCGGCCACCTCAAGCACTTGTCCACTCCTCTGAGTCCCATCAGGGAGGGTGAAGTTGACGATCTCAGCATACTGGGCAAACTGGCAGGAGAGGAGAGCAACCCAGAGTGACTGTGAAACCAGAGGCAAAGTCCCTTCTACTCCCCATCCCTCTTTGATCCAGTCAAGCTGCTGTCTCCCTTCTTTTGTCCAGACATTTGTGGAAATGAACTTGAGGGGCTGGGAAGTGGAAGTTTGAATTCTCCTTGGGAGGCAGTGTACCTGGATGTTTTGGAGCATGGACTTTAGAGTTGGAAGACCAGGTTGGAATTGAAGATCTGAAGCTTAGTAGCTGTGTGACCCTGCAGAGGTTACTTAATGACGTAAGTAACTCATTAAGTACTTAAGTCACTGAGTAATAAACTTTAATTTTCTCATCTTTAAAGTAGGGCTGCTGCAGAGAGGAAATGAGATAATATATGAACATCCATGAGGATGGTGCCTGGCACCTTGTAAAAGGTGAATAAAATATAGTAACTATTGGGCTGTCCAGGGCTCCTGGAAGGCACAGACTCCCTGCTCCCAGGTGTCCTCATGTACCAGCGACAGTCTTTTCCTAGCCATGAGAATGGGATTGATTCACATATAGTCCTCCCAGGGTTCAGGAATAAAAAATATCAGGCTGATCCCTAGAATATATAAAAACTCTTACAACTGGACAATCAAAAGGATTTGATCAAAGGATCTGAATAGACATTTCTCCAAAGAAGATATACGAACAGCTAATCAGCACGTGATAATATGACCAACATTGTTAGTCATTAGAGAAATGAAAATCAGAACCACAATGAGACACCACCGCACACCCACTAATGTGGCTATAATCAAAAAGTCAGATACTAACAAGGGTTGCCAAGGAAGTGGAGAGATTAGAACCCTCATACACTGCTGGGGGGATGCAAAATGGTGCAGCCACTTTGGAAAGTAGTCCGGCAGCTCCTCAAAAAGTTAAAGGTACAGTTACCATCTGACCCCCAGCAATTTCACTCCTGGGAACACACCTGAGAAATGAAAACGTATGTCCACACAAAAACTTGCACATGACTGTTCACAGCAGGGTTATTCATGATAGCAAAAAAGTGAAAATAACTCACATGTCCATAAAGTGATGAATGGATAAACAAAATATGGTATGGTCATACAATGGAATATTTTTCAGCCTTAAAAAGGAATGAAGAACTGACACATGCCACAACATGGGTGGACCTTGAAAACATTATGCTTAGAATAGCAAACAAGATGACAGGAAAGCAATAACAAAAAGCCCCCCAAAACTCCTCATCATGTTAAGTGAAAGAAGCTAGACAAAACAGGTCACATATTATATGATTCTATTGATAGAAAATGTCTAAAATAGGCAAATGCATAGAGACAGAAAGTAGATTAGTGGTTGCCAGGGGCTGGGGGAGAGAGGATTGGGGTGATGACGACTAATGGGTATGCGGTTGCTTTTTGAGATGAAAATGTTTTGGAATTAGATAGTGATGATGGCTGCACAAGTCTGTGGGTAGACTAAAAAACGCTGAATGCATTTCAAAAGAGTGAAGTTTATGGTATGTGAATTATAATTAAAAAAAAACCAAAAAAAAAACCATCGGGCTGCCCTCCAGGACCACAGAGAGCAGGTGGGCAGGAGAGCTCTGCCTCTGCGCATGCTCCTGGCACCGCCCAGTCCCAGGCTTTGCCCCATCTAGACAAGGCTACAGGCCTGGCCAGGAAAGCCGAGCTTGAAGAGCACACCCTCCCCGCTGCCATCGGTCCTCGGCTTTCATCAGCCCCAAGAGAGCTAAGTCCTGTACCTGCACCCTTGTTCCAGAGGAGGTCCTGGAACAAACACGTTGCACCCTCCCTCACCTCGCTTCCCAGGTGACTGATGCACTTCAGGGAGGAAGTCATATCTTAACCCAGCAAAAATCAGTGGTAAAAAGACAACCCTCTCCTCCCAAATTCTTAATATTCCGGGAAATTAAAGTACTCCTCTAAATTACTCCTTGGACATTGGAGGCAATCAAAACTGAAATGACAGATTGTCTAGAAAAGAACGAAGAGGACATCACTTCATGCCATGACACAGACATAAGGCGGCACCATGTTCTGTGACCATAATAGAAATCAAAACAAATAGAAACAAAAAAATGGTTAGAAAAACCTCAATAAGTATAGAAGAATTTATAGTCAGAATTAGAAACATTTAGCTCTAAACAATAATGAAAATCTATAATCAACATATGTGTGATACATTTAAAGCTTTAAATACTCAATATTAGAAAAGAAAAAAAAGTTAAAGAAGCCAAAAAGTATGCAATTTGATAAGTCAGAAAAAGAACAGCATTAAAATCCCAAAGAAAGTAGAAGAAATAAGAGGGCAGAAATTATTAAAATAGAAAACAAATGTATAATAGAGACAATCAACAAAGCCAAGGTGCTTCTTTGTGTTTTTCTTTTTCTTCCCCCCCCCCCATGGTGTTACAGACAGCTGATAAGGTGCTTCTTTGAAAAGCCTAATAAAATAGACAAATCACTGGCAACATTGATTAAGAAAAAAGAAAAGGCATGAATATATAAGTATTATAATTAAAAAGGCTCAACTAGATAGACTTATAATATTAAAAAGGTAAATTTAGATGAAATGAATAAAGTCTTAGAAGAATACAACTCAAACCAAAACCAATTAAAAATGAAATTGACAGCCAGAATAGCCAGGTGTAGTGGCAGGAGCCTGTAGTCTTAGCTGGCTGGGAGGCTGATTGCTTAGCCCAGGAGTTCAAGCCTGGACACCAGAGTGAGTTCCTGTCTCTTAAAACACACATACACATGCATACGCACAAGAAAGAAAGCCAGAATAATTCTGCAATCTTTAAGATACTGAATAGCTTAAAGTCTTCCCATGAAGAAAATACCAGTGAGTTCTAACAGTCAAAGAACAAATAATTTGAAACTAATCAAGCTCTTCAAAAATATGCAAGGGAAAGTATTGCATTGAACTCATTTTATGAAGCAAGCATAACCATGATATCAAAATAAAATAATTATGGGAAAATTGTAGGCAATCTTACTCATGAACATGGATGTACAAATCCTAACAAAATATTAACAGATCCAATACAACACATACAAACAAAAATTATAAAAGAAAACATGAAGATAAATAAATACACACACACAAATAGAAAATTTAAAAAACAAAGTTGGGAGTATTTAAAAAATGTAAAGTTAGTCCAGTATTAGAAAATCTATTAAGGTAATTCACTTTATTAATGGATTAAAAGATAAAAAACTATGAACGTCTCAAAAATTTTTGGAGAAAGTTAAAAAACTATCCATAGTTAAAAACAAAAAACAAAGAGCAAAACTACTCTTTGAAAACATGGAATAAAAAGGAAATTTCTTAACCCCAAAAAGAGTATCCTCAAAAAAACCTATAGAAAATATCATATTCACTGATATGATGCATAAAGCATTCTTTTTAAAATTAGGAAAAAACAAGAAAGCCTGCTGTCATCACTCCATTCAGCATTGTATTAGGGGAACTAGACAAACTCCATTTTGACTCTGGAAAACAAAACAAAAAACAAAAACAAAAAGAAAGAAAAAAGAAAAAGAAAATGAATAAAAATTAGAAGGAAACAAGACTATCAAATGGAAAGCCACAAATTCAAGTCCAATAAAGATGGTATCCAAGTGAAAACTATAGACCAATTTCTCTTATTAATATAGATGCAGAAATTCTAAATCAGTTATTAGTCAGTCTAATCAAGCAGTGTATTAAATAAATAAATATGACCAAATAGGATTTATTCCAAGAATGCCAGGCTAGAGCAATTGACATTAGGGAATTGGTCAACATCTGACAACAAAATTCACAATAATAGGAAATTTGTCAACATAAATTAAAAGAAGAATCCCATAGAATTATGTAAAAAAGACTTTTGATAAAATCCAGCAGCTGTTTCTAAAGCAATACTATGTAAAACAGGAGTGGAAGGCAACTACTTGAACATTAAACTATTTACCAAAACCAACATCAACATCTTTGCAAATGGTGAAATGCTAAAGCCATTTTTATGTCCAATAAAAATCAGTAACAGACAGAGATCCTGTTACACCATTGTTACATAATATTGTTTTGAAGTTTTTGTTTATATGATAAGACAAACAATTTTAAAAACATACTAATACACATAAGCAAAGACTGTTCTACGTTTTTTTTTAAAAAAAAAAGGTGGCAGTGGGAGGCGACTGGAAACCTGGAAACATGCTATCTATCAATAATGAGACTATCGAATAAGTCAGGGTACATCCGTACTATAACCTTCTTTGCCACTATCCAAAAGAATGGGTACAAGGTATATCTACTGAATGGAGAGAATCCTTGGTATCAAGAGACTAACACCAATGTCAACCTGTAACGTGTATTTGCTGGTGTTTGAGCATATACAGCAGGGTCTTTACACTGGTTATCTCAGGGCGCTGGGAATAAAGTGGTTAGGGGCAATAGTTAACGTAATGTATCTTGTCTTTGTTTCACCAAGTTACAAGAAGCATGTGTAATTTTTGTAATTAAAATGTAATGCAGGCCGGGCGCGGTGGCTCACGCCTGTAATCGTAGCACTCTGGGAGGCCGACGCGGGTGGATCGCTCAAGGTCAGGAGTTCGAGACCAGCAAGAGCGAGACCCCGTCTCTACTAAAAATAGAAAGAAATTATCTGGCCAACTAAAATATATATAGAAAAAAAATAGCCAGGCATGGTGGCGCATGCCTGTAGTCCCAGCTACTCGGGAGGCTGAGGCAGGAGGATTGCTTAAGCCCAGGAGTTTGAGGTTGCTGTGAGCTAGGCTGACGCCACGGCACTCACTCTAGCCTGGGCAACAGAGCGAGACTCTGTCTCAAAAATAAAAAAAGAAAAAGAAAAGAAAAGAAAATATAATGCAATTTGGGAACATTTTCAAGTAACTAGTGACTTCAGGGGCCTGCGGGAGGGGCAGATGGCCCAATTCCTCAGCAAGGTGTGACCAGGGTAGGGGCCACTCCGCAGGGCACCCCTGCTGGGGTTGAACTTGAGACTAGAAGGTTTGCGGCTCTAACAGTCTCTGAAGGAAGCTCCGGCTTGGGCCCCTCCTTGTCCTGTGAAGAAGATGGTGGGAAGGTGACCCTGTTCTTCCCCAAACCACCCTTCAGGCTTGCGGGGGTGAGGCGGGGCAGTGAGGGGGTCGCAACAGAAGGCCTGCCCCAGAAGAATGCTCTGCGGTGGAAGGGGCTGCGAATGCCCAGGCGTCTTGGGCTCTCAACCACAAGAGGGAGCCCAAGAGCCAGGACAGCGAGCGCCGGGGAAACGCGCTAAATCGAACACCTGGCTCCTTTTCCTCGCCCACTCCAAGCCCGCCTGTGTCTCTCTTTGAAATACTCATTGCCTCGTTGTTTGTCACCTCACTGGGGGGTGATAGTGGCCTGTTTTAACCTCAGCGGAAAAATTTCTGGACAGAGCATAGGCCAGAGTGGGCCCAAAGGAAATCAGGCAGTGGGGTGATAAAACAGTGACCATTTTTATGTGGGTTTATGTGGAGGGAGGGTGGGGAAAGGCCAGTGGAGATGAGGGTGGTGCATTAAGTGTCCCCCAAAGATGAAATCAGAGAAAATGAACTTTAAACAGCAGCGATTACGGTCAGACACAGGGAAGAACTGTCAGACCCTCACACTCAGGCAGAGTGTGTAGAGTCTTGGGGCCCGTTAGGAAGAAAATGCCAGGCTCTATGTGTGTGTGTATTGACTGAGTGTCCATGGGGCAGGGTCTCATAACCAGTCAGGGCAGCGGGTGCCAGGGGAAAATTCCAGTGTGCTCCAAGGGGCCCTGTTTCGCAGCCACATCAGCAAGCCTGATCCTATCAACTCACTGCTGCTTACTAGGAGGATTGCGGGAAGTAAGGATCAATCAGCGCAACCAATCCGCTGTGCTGGAGAGTCAAGTGAGCTTTCGGCTAGCAAGGGGCCAGGCACAGGGAGCTGCTGCCTGGGAAGTTTTTAGCAAGCCTGCCAGGACTTGTGCAAGGGGGTGCTGGCCTCTAAGGTGTCTCCTGCTGACAATGGCCAGCGCAGTGTGGGAACTCCTCTTTGGAAATCATCTTCAGAGCTGATGCATACTCTTTCTAAAGCAGCCACAGATGTTTGGGATCAAGTCTGGTGGATAAGATGAGTGCTTACTCCAACTCCCAAATAAGGACCAGTTTGCATCAAAGAGTACAGAAGTTGGAAGATCCCCTAGAGCAGAGGTTCTAAAGTGTGGTTCCCAGACCAGCAGCAGCAGCAGCATCACTTGGGAATTTGCACTAGAAGTGAAAATTCTTGGTCCCCACCCCAGATCTGCAGAATCAGAATGTTGGGGTGGGGCCCAGCAATCTACATGTTAACAAGCTCTTCAGAGGATTCTGATACATGTTCAAGTTCTGCAAATTAGAGATTAAGCCTTTTCTGGGTCATGAACTCTGGAAAATCAGATGAACCCACTTCCCCCAGAAAAATGCACAGGCACATTCATTTATATCTTCAATCGAGGTTTGCATACAATTTCAAGGTCTTATTCCCTGGGCTAAGAACCTCTGGTCTACACAAAATTCTTCTCCCAAATGTTTTTCCATTTGAGAAGGATGGAACCAGGGAGCAATTGCCTGTGTGGTTCAATGTGGACAGAAGGTGGCGCTGTAGAAACAGAATTGTGGTATTTTGCCCAAGCAACTCTAGAAGAAGGAAGGCGGTGTGGGGCCGTGGAGAGGAATGCATAGAGGCGCTTCTCCTCCTGAACTTCTAAGACTAAAAATCACCAATTCCTTTCCTTCCTCTGCAAGCCAGGGATTCTCTGGGTGCCTCTACCACACAATTATTTTGCTCTGCACAGTTACAGATGCAAGCAGCAATCACAGGACCATAGGTCCGGGGACCTAGCTCTGGTTTCCTAGCTCAGCTCCATTTTACAGTTGAGAAAATACCTGCATAGGTACCATCTCTCCCTGCCACACTGGGGCCCACATAGAATGACAGGTCTGGTAGGGAGTGTGGTGGCACAGGAGATGGCACCAACTGTTTAATCAGGCTTACTGGCATTCAGGAAGAGCCACTGCTGGCTGTTCTTGGGAGGAATAATAATACATTTGTCTGATTTGACCCTCACAACAACCTTATTGTCATTCAATAGATGAGGAAACTGAGATTTATGATCCTAGATAGGTGGTTCTGGAACTTCAGGGAGCATCAGATCACCCAGAGGGCTTGTAAGAACAGACTTCTGTGCCCCACTGCTAGAGCTGCCAATTCGATCAGTCTGAGGTGGAGCCCAAGAATTTGTATGTCTAACAAGTCCCCAGCTGGCGCTAGGCTGTTGATCTAGGATTGACGGGTAGCTAGTAGAAAGAGTGGGATGGAGCTGGGGTTAAAACTCACTAAGTCTGACTCATCAGACTCTCTGGCCCCAGGGTACCACACTTAATTACTCAGCCACACTTTCGCTGGGGGCATCCCTCACACTGGCAGATCAAGCAACATTGGCCATAGGAACATGGCGTCTGTTTCTAGCTGCGAGTGGGTCTGCCTTCAATACGGTTGGCTCGAGTTTTGACAGGTCCGTATCTAGGCATGCTAACATTCATTCATTCATTCGTCTCATTAATTTACTCACCCTTCCTTTGCACAAACATACCAAGCACCTACTACCGTCTGGGTGTTCAGGAAAAGTGCTATGTTGGGCTCCTGGAACTAAGAATTAATAAACACAGTCCATGGCCAATAGGAGGGCGGTGTGTGGGTGGGGGTGGTTCGTAGAGGAGCGGGCAAGAAGGAGACTGGCCAGATCCAGACCAAATGCCCAGATGGATGCTGCCAATAAGAATACAAAAAGTAGAAAAGATGGAGAGCCTCAATGCCTGGGAAGCTGGGAGAGGCACCCAGGAAAAGGTGGCCTCTCAGCCCAGGGGATGAGTCAGAGGAAGGGACGAGGGGAGGGTCACCCAGGAGGCAGAGGGGAAAGTACGTGCACAGAATTACAGCCAGATAGGAAGAGTAAGTTCTAGTTATTCCTACACCACTGTAGGATGACTATAGTTAACAGCAATATATTATATGGTTTCAAATAGCTGGAAGGAGGATATTGAATGTTCCCAACATGAAGAAATGGTAAATGTTTGAGGAGATGGATATGCTACTAATAATTACCCTGACCTGATCACTATGCATATATGTATGGAAACATCGCTATGTACCCCATAAATATGTACAATTATTATATGTCAATTTAGAACATTATTGGCTGGGTGAGGTGGCTCACGCCTGTAATCCTAGCACTCTGGGAGATGGGAGGATAGCTTGAGGTCAGGAGTTCAAGACCAGCCTGAGCAAGAGTGAGACCCCCATCTCTACTGAAAAAATAGAAAGAAATTAGCTGGACAACTAAAAATAAATAGAAAAAGTTAGCTGGGCATGGTGGCACACGACTGTAGTCCCAGCTACTCAGAAGGCTGAGACAGAAGGATTGCTTGAGCCCAGGAGTTTGAGGTTGCTGTGAGCTAGGCTGACACCACGGCACCCTAGCCCGGGCAACAGAGCGAGACTCTGTCTCAAAAAAAAAAAAAAAAAGAAAGAAATTATCACAGACATAAGTCCACACCTTTGTCATTCCTTCCCATATACTCCATACTCTCATCCAACTAATTGTGAGAAGGGTTCTTAAACCTGGAGCCATGTGAGTCCAAGGAGAGAACTCAGGGTCTCTGTGATCTTGGATGGGCAAGTTACATTTTCTATTCATGAACCTTTACAGAAATTTAGTATTTCCTCCAATTCTGAGTACAGGTAACAAGCCACAGTAGAATTAGCAGGACTGCACTACCTGTGACTTTGTCACTGGCAGAAATCACAGATGTTTTCATATGACATTTCAGTTGTAGCAGGCATCTCAAAATATTGTGTGTTCATCACTACTTTAAAATTATGGCAGTTATTAAACTGGCAATGAGACCCAGTTATTTAATTTGTTAATAAACATATATTACTCATCACATTTTTTTAAGTAGTGAATGCAAAGGCCCAGAGATATCAAATAGCAGCTCCATGCAGAGACAGTTTGGGTTTCTAACTGGAGAGAGGAGGGTGGTGAGAGTGAGTGGAAAGGTACACAGGGACCCTTAGAGAGAAGGCCAGTGAGGTGCAGGTGCTGGGCACCCTAAGTGAATTTGAAGCCAGGGACAGCTGCAAGGTGGAGAGTATGGGAGGGTGACGGCCTGGGAGCCCAGAGGCCATGGCCATAACACGGTAGCGGTGGGGTGGGAGAGAGCCACAGAACATGGGCATGGGCAGATGTGGGGTCCAGGACGAGGGGTCAAGGGCGGCACCCAGGTTTCCAGTTCGCACAGTGGTGGGGGTAGGTGGAAGGCTGTGGGGTTGGAACTGGGTGGAGGGAGGACAACAGAGCCATCTCTACCCTGGCAGGGCGCTTTATCACTCAAGAATCCCCAACCCCAGGACTCAAAATACTGTCTGTCGCTGTCTGCCACGTTCTTACAGTTCCTTAAGGGATGCAAAACAGCCCACCTGCCATGTACCTTTGGTGGGTCCCACCCCCTCCCCACTTCCCTTCCCACCCATGTTGCTGGTTCTGGAATTGAGACATTCCAAAGGCTTTGGAAACCGTCATGATCCCTAGAAATGTTAGCTGGCATGAACCTGCTGCCTCCTCCTCTTCCCCTCTAGAAGAAGACCCAGTGGGAGACGCAGGTGGGGCGAGTCCAGCCTTTGAGGAAGTCAGACACCATTCTACCGACAGGCAGAGGAGGGGGACAGCTCGTTAGTGGTAGAAGCAGGTTTCCCAAGGCCAGAGCCGGGGTCTCTGTGGGGTTTTTATGGATTTTTGGCCCCCACTGAAAAGGCAGGAAGGAGAAACCGTGGGTAGCTGGGGAGACAGCTAGGGAAGGAGGACGTGGGAGTGGATGACAGGTGTTAGAAAGAACAGAGCAGGGCTCTGGGGCAATTTAGAAGAAATCCTGTGAGTGGGAGGGTGGAAGGGTGGGGGGCAGTGGGAGAGGGACCCGAGCCCTGGGATTTGGCCTTAGCGCCAGGGAAGCAGCAGGAGAGTCTCACCTTGACCTGGTCCAGCACCACCAGGGGCCCGTTGACGCTGCACACGGTCCTGTAGGCTGGGGGAAGGGCAGGGAGAGAGTGAGGGTCTCACCCCAGCCAGACCCCCCCACAGAGGCATCCTCCCCTTCCCTCCCTCTGCACACCCCCACCTCCTTCCCTGCCCGGCCTGGGCCATCAGGGCCATTAGCTGTGACAGGGCCAGCCACCATTGCTGTGAGGGTCATGCCCCTGCCCGCGGGCCCCCTGCCGCTCGGACACCTGCAGGAGGCTGGGGGAGGGCCGGCAGAGGGCAGAGGCCTTTCTCATCCTTGATGGGCTTCCCCTCTGGCCTCAACCCCCACCTCACCCACTCCCTCCTCTCTGACTCACAGCATTTTCCAAAAGCTTCTGGCCCCCAGCTGTGGCCAGAAAGTGCCCTCTTCTGCCCCTCACCAGGACCACGTTTCCCTCCGTGCACCCCACACTGACTGAGCACTGTGTGTGTGTGTGTGTGCGTGTGTCACCTGTGAGAAAAGGCAAACAGGGCCTCTGCTCTCACCACAAGGCCCTGGTGAGGCCCTGCGGGGGGGCGGGGGGAGGGTGGCTGAACCCCCTGGCTCAGTGGGTGCTCAGTGAGGGAGGGGAGGGAGCTAAACTAAAGGGTGGGAGGAAGAAGCAGGATGTCCAAAGACCTAGCGGCAGGAGACCCACACACGGGGAAATGAGCTCAGCTTGCAGGGAGGGATTAGGTTAGATATGAAGAAGTACTTCCTAACCCCAGTGCCAGGGGCTCCGATACAAGAAGCCATGGACTGGCAGCCAGGAAGCCTCATTCTCGTTCTGCTCAGGACTCGCGCTGAGGGACCCTGGGACAGTCCCTTGCCCACAGTCCCCGGATGCCATACCCTTCCCTGTGAGGCACCAGAGACACCGAGATGCAGGCGCTGGGTGAGGCAAGGTGGGTGGGCTATCTCGGAGGGTGCTAGTTGCTCCCAGGCTGGCAGGACCTCAGAGCGGAGAGTAGTCCAGCCCCTCTTTTCACAGGCCAGGAAAACAGGCCCAGAGGGTGAAAAGCCTCGCCCAGGGCCACACAGCACATTCGAGGCTCAGCTCACTCACCCTCACACTTCCAGGCAAGCCTGGCCCGAGCCACCCCATGCCAAAGGGCAATCGAAGCCCTTCCCCTCTCTAGCCCGGGTGTCTGTGGTCAAACCCCTTATTTTTGTCTGATCTAAGCCCCTTTCATGAGGACTCAGACCAGGAAGACGGACTGGGCAAGGAGATTCTTGCACAGATCTCTGCAAGGGTCCTCCAAGGACTGTGTGGAAGACTCAGGGGCTCAAGAAGACAAGTCCCACTTGGGCTCTGGCCCAGAGCGGGACTCTCAACTCCCTGCCCTTGAGCCTGCCCACGTCACCTGAGCCACCCTCTTCTCCTTCCCTGTACCCATGAAGGACGCGTCCCACCTTCCCCTGCACCAGGAAGCAGGCCCTAGAGATGACTTCTCAATGGGGCGGGGGCAGAGCCTTTCTCTTGCTCTCTGTAGCCTTCCTATCAAGGTGTCTCCATCTCAACAAAAACTCCCTCAGTCTCACCTTCCTCCAGCTCCCCCCTCCCAGCCCGCCCTCTCACAAGCGTGGTCTCCAATTGCTCACTTCCCTTCTCCACCTTCCACCGGCTCCTCTGCCCTCACTGCTGTGGCTCTGGTGGCCACCGCTGGCCCCCAAGCTGCTAATTCCAGAGGCCTGGGAGCCTCGGCCTGTCCTTCATGCCCTGCCTCTGGGCTGTGGCTCAGCCTCCTTAGAAGTCTCTGTGGTCAGGCCTTGAGATGTCGAGGTCCTGGAAGCTTGGCCTGGCTCTCTCTTTTCCTATATCGTCTGCTTCCTCCTTCCCTCCTCCCTGCCTTTCTTCCAGCGCATCTACTTGATGCCTTCTGTGTACTAGGCTAGGCAAATGAAGGTGACAGATAAAACATGGAGCCTATAATCCAAAAGCGGGGATAAAGAGAAAATAGTATAATTACAAACTGCAGTGGTTGCTATGAAGGGAAAGATCAGGATGGGTGAGTGAGAATGGGCGGGAGGACCAGCCTGGGTGCTCTCAGCGACAGAAAGGGCAGTGGGCTGGTGTGCACAGGCTCACTTCCCGTGCACGAAGACCTGTCAACTCCACTAGGGCAGGATGCCCTCTGTGGTGCTCACTGCTCTATCCCACCTCTTAGAATAGTGCTGGCTCCATGGGAGACACCCAATACATATTTGCAGGATGAATTATGAAAGGCGTTAATGGTTCCATCAGCTCATTCCAGCATTGCTGGCATCAGAACAGAGGTGTGCCCGCTACCTTCCCAGCCCCCACACCAAAAGAGCGTCCTGTTGCCCCAGCCTGAGGCCTTGCGCCCCTGGCTCCAGCCACACTCCCTGTGAAGACAGAGGGTGGAAGAGAGGAGAAAGGGGGTGCCCAGGGCTAAGGGCGGGGTAGGCATAGGAAGATCCCCTGCAGAGGACAGAGACTAGGGCCTCACCCTCCCCAAGGAAAAAAAAAAATCTCCAAACAGCACCACACATACACACACACACACACACACACACACGCACACGCACACACCCGCCCACATGGTGCTTTGATCAAATTGTCTGAATTGTTAGAACTGTGTTCGGCAGAGTGGAGCAGGTAGCCCAGCAGAGGACGGAGGGAGAAGCAGGGAGGAGGAAATGCATTGTGCAAGCAGGGGAATGAGGGGCGGGAGGGGAGAGACCCTCATTTTATAAGCCCCAGGAAGAGCTGGCATCTTGCTGACCCCACAGAGAAAAGAACACACCTGCCAAAGGGCAGGGATGGGGGAAGAAAGCAGTGAACCGTGATGCAAAGACGCGTGGTGGGTGGGCCTGGTAGGGAGATGGGGGCTGGGAGGCAAGGGGCCTGAGGGCCAGAAAGCCCCAGGGAATCGTTTCCAATTGGGAGACAATTCCAATTTCAGAGACAAGTCTTTCAACTTCCTCCCTTCTTCACAGCCGGCTCCCCCTCTCCACAGCCCCTGCCCACGAAATCCGCATTAACCCTGACGTCCAGCTACTCTGGGGGGAGGGGGAGCGGGGCTGCAGGATGGGTGGAGGGTTAGAGCACCCTTCCCTAAGCGGGAGGCCTGGTCAGGAAGGAGTCCCGGGGCTGCTGCAGGCCCTCTGGGAGTCGGGGTGGGAGGGAGCCGCCTCCCCCAGGCCACCCGGTGACCAGCATGAGGTCTCTAAGTCCCCCATCTTAGCGCACCAGCCTCATCTGTAAACCACCTTCCCAGGCTTCTGGCAGCCTCGGTGCCTGGCTCCAGATGGGCTTCAGAAAGAGTTGTTGGGTGAGTACATCACTCCACAGCCTGGTGGCTGCACTGCAGACTGTCCACTCACGTAGCTGTTTCTGTTCCACGTTGGGCTACTCATATCCTTCAAGGCTTTGCCCTGGACTGACTACTGCAGCCCAGCTGGTCCCCACTGCAGGCCCATGGCACCACAGACTCGCACCCTAGACGGATTGTCTCTCCCCTCAGACAGGGCTCTGTCTCCCCTGTCAGACCAGACCAGACCTTTTCTTAGCGGCTGTCTGGTTTGGACACAGCCAACATGGTGCCTAAGCCACGAGGGCGTCCTTGACTGGAAGTCAGGCCTTTTGTTTGTATACCCCCAACTCTGAATGTGTCTGTTGTATGGCCCAGAAAGTGAGTTGATTTCTCCTAGGACACACCACAAACCAGGACAGTACCCTGTGGCACTCAGGGATTGTGGCCACTGCTCAACCCTGGGAGGCACCCCTTGACCCTGGAGAGGGAAGGCAGAGGGCTGGATCAGACGACCTTAGGGGCCCTCCTCCAACGGGCCTTCCAGAGACTTGGCAGACACTCCCTCTGGCTGCTCTGCCCACCCCCTCCATTGTCCTAGCTGACACTTTGGGTTGCACTTTGGACTGCTGGCTGGTGCAGCGCCTCCCTGCCCCCACCTCTCCACCGCCTACCCTGTCAAAGGCTCAGCGGGGATCCCGCGCGGCCCACTAATTAGCGCCAGCCCAGCCACACCTGCAGCGTCCTGGGAGAGGGCTGAGACAGGCGTCCATGCGTGAGGCCAGGGTGGGGGCAAGCCCGGGGCAGCAGGTCCTGCACCTCCTCCCTGATCCCGCTGGAGGGATTAGGGGAGGGAGGGCAGGGGCTGGAAGCTGAGGGCTCCTAGAATCAGCCCAAGACCCTGCTGGTTGGGACTCTCCCAGCGTACCTCCCTTCCCTTTCAGTTGAAGAAACTGAGGCCAGTGGCAAAGTCAGTGGTTTGGTGCTCAAGCCCCTGGGTGATCTGACCTGGCTCTATTTCTCCAACCAGGCTGCCAGCTTGTCCTTCCTACCTTTGCTCATGCTGGGCACCCCCACCCCAGCCTAGCCCCACAAGAACAGATGCATGGCCAGGCCACCTCCTCCCCAAGGAAGCCCAGGCCTTGGGAAATGCTCTACTCTGTGGGAGGCGAAGGGGACCCTTCTTTCCCAGGGTGGATACGGTGGAGTTCACTCGCCATCCTGATTCTACCCTGCCTCCTCCTTTGTGGCCAATCCTTTCTCAGCAGTGAGATCGCACCCTCAAAGGCTCAGGCCTGTTCAGTCCACCTCCTCCAGGAAGGGCAGTTTTCTCAAGCTGCCCTGGGCTCACCTCCATCCATGGCCACACAAGCCCTGGGGCCTCCTGGCCCTCTGGTACCCCCAGCTCTCCTCCTAGGCCCTGTCTCTGCAGAGTCCTCCTGCCTGGGAGGCCCAGCTTAGGTGGCCAGGCTCACTTTCTGAGCACACACTCACACACACACACACAGATCACCCAAGCATACACACAAACTCACCCTTGCCCTAAGGGTACAAGCATGCACAACACACACTGTCACACATTTCCTCACCCCAAGGTAGCCTAGGCTGGGGACCTCCATCCCTACTCCTGCAGAGATGGCCCCTTATCCAGGTGGTCCCACTGCATTACTCCACTGGACAGAGAGCCCCCTACATCTCCCCAGGTCTTGGGTCCCCCGCTTTGTCTGAGGACCCAGCAGCCACCCCAGATCCCCACCCTGAGAGGGACACACCAGTCCTGCCTCCAGCCTACTGAGGGTGCAGCCCTGAGCCTCCAAATCTTCGCTGGTTCTGTGCCTGTCCCCATCCCCCCAGGGAGAACCCCCGCCCACCGGCCCCAGCACCTGAGGAGGAAGGAGGGGATGGGGAGACGCTGCAGGTGAAGAAGTGACCCTGTGGGTGGGAGGGTGTTTGCGCTGGGCTGGGGTATCTTGGTGCATAGCAAAAGCAAAGGTATTGGCAGAGCAAGGCCTGGAAGGGCTCCCTGCACTGCTGGACCACCTCTGCTCTGGGTCAGCCACCAAGCCATCCCCACAGAAGGCATGCAGACATGGTGGGCACCACTTCCCCACCCCCAGCCTAGTATTTTCCTGGTGCCAAGGGCATGTTGACTGTAAATAAGGGGCTGGAAGGGAGGGAAATGGCTGGAGGCAGCTCCAGGCCTGGGTAGTCCTGGCCAGGGAGAGAGAAAGAGGAGGAGGCAGTGTGTGGGGTGAGATTGCACCTACGGGGTCCCTGGGAGGGCACATTCCAGGGAGAAGGAAAGCAGAGCATGATGGTCGGATCCTTCACTCGACTCAGCACCTGGCAGATCTCCTGTGCCTGGGGGAAGAGGCACACGGGGACTGAGCGATAGTCACACACCCCAGCTCAGGGCTCCAGGCCTGACCTCTGGACCCAAGGGGCCCCCAGTCACTGCATATTTCTGGGCTTGGCAACCCTAGCTTTGGCCCAAGGAGAATCTGGACCTCCAGTTCTACCCCCACCGCATGGGGCAGGGCCTGCAGGGCCTCATTGAGAAACCTGACCCCGCCCCATTCTCACCATTTCTCCTAAGCTGGAATGTGCTACACCCTCAGCACCTGCCCCAGGCCTCAGGAGGTGCCCCAAACCCCAGGGCTCACTCCCCTGCTGCCTGGCTCCATCTCAGCCCCCAGCTGCCCTCAGTGCATTCCATCTCCTCTGCTGGCCTGGATAGCGCCAGAAGCAGGGAGGGAGGAGGAGTGGCTGGGTCAGGCTTGCTTCCCCTCACCCCACACGCCCTGTTAGGAGCCTCTGGCTCTGCCTAGCTGTGGCTGGTCTGGCTGTGGCTTGGCTGGTTTACTCCAGCGAGCTGGGCTGTCTGAGAATTCACCAACCCAGGGAGAGTGACCTTGGGCAAGGAGATGAGGGGGTCCCTTTAGTCCTCTGGACCTTGCCCCAGATCTGGATTTGGCCAACCCCTGCAGGACAGGCACATGAGCCACACACAGGGCCTCCCCACTCTAAAACTGCCAAGGAGACACCCCACCCCCATGAGCATGTCCATGCCCCTGTGCCTGGACACTAGCCCTCACCCCAACTGCACACACACATTACCACACTCAGACATGTGATATCGCCCAAACACATGTGCTCTCCCGTGAGCACACACACATAGATCACCCAAGCAGACACACAAACTCACCCTTGCCCCGAGGGTACAAGCATGCACAACACACACTGTCACACATTTCCTCACCCCAAGGTAGCCTAGGCTGGGGACCTCCCTCCTTTCTCCTGCAGAGATAGCCCCTTATCCAGGTGGCCCCGCTGCATTACTCCACTGGACAGAGAGCCCCCTACATCTCCCCAGGTCTTGGGTCCCCCGCTTTGTCTGAGGACCCAGCAGCCACCCCGATCCCCACCCTGACCTTACCCGTGGTGGTGGGGGAGGTCATACTCACTAACACGGGGGTGAGTGATATAGTTTCGGGTGACCGCCTGCATGTGCTCTCGGGCTGGGCCCAGGTCACAGCCACTGCCGGGAAGCCCCCCAGGCCTGCTGTCTACCTTCGTGGCCATGGTGCAGGGTAGGCTAGGAGACAAGTGCCTGAACCTACTGGTGGCAGCTCTAAGACTTCAGGTCCAGCTGGAGTTGGAGAGAGCTGCCCAGCCACCCGCCCCTCCCCTCTCCTCCCACTTCCTTCTCTCCTCCCTGGGTTGACTGTAAACAGGGAAGCCCAGTGCTCTAGCTGGGAAGCTTTTCCCCACACCCAGGCTGTGCAGGTCTGGGAGGGGCTGAGCCAGCTGGGGGCTGGAGGGTGTGAGGGAGAAAGGCAGAGGGGAAGGCTGGCTTTCTCCAGCCTCTGTGCTTGGCTGCTGCTCTGCCCCAAGCCAGTATGAATCCAGTTCCTTCCTGCAGAACTTTAGGTGCTCTCACCTGTCCCCTCCCCCCCGCCCCTCACCCCCCTGTTCCTGGTCTCCTCCCCACACCCAATTTCTGGTAGGCTGTGCTCTCCTCACTGTCCCCCCAACCTACCCTCACCCTGCACCCTCTGCCCTGACTATACCTGGGTATTCTTTCCCCGCACAATTCCATCATCATCTTTTTGAACATCCATAGAGAACTATTTCCTGGCCAGCTTCAGTGCCATCTCCTACAGGAAGCCTTTCCTGGATTCTCCAACTCCTTGGATTCACCACATGTGGTCTCTTTCCTATATCATGCCCTTTAGGGGAGGCCTCTCTTGTCCCTGCCACTGGGTTGAGAGCCCCTAAAAGCTGAGCCCATGTCTCCTCCATCAGACCTGGTCTCCTTAAGCCTTTCTGTGTCATACTACTGAAAGCGGCATCCTGAGGACCAGGGCTGGTCTCTCTCCACCTGATCTTAGGACCCTGTCTCACCTTCTTACATTCACCTCCAGGAGCCCATAGAGCAGGCCTGCCCCGACCTTTTCAGCCCATGGGAGAAAGTACAAATGAAGGTCTGGGTATTGTATATCTAAATATTTGGAGTTATAAATCAAGCTATGTCCACAGCCTGGCCTGGGCTCCACCCAGGACCTCACCACTGCTTCCCAGGAACCCTCTTCATGTCAGGTAGCTAAAGGAGTTGTGCTTTCTTCTGGCCAGCGGACGTGGCCTGGGTCTGCTGGGCAAGGCAGGGTGGATGCTGGGTGGCGTCTGGACCTGCCCAACCTGAGGTCTGCCCTGGTCGCTCCCAGGCCTCATTCCAGACTCGAGATTTCCCACATTGCTAAGCTCCTCCCAAATTATGCTGCCCGAGCAGAGGGAAGGGCTGCTGCGCAGTTGTCTAGGAATCCCTGTCCCCCAGCCCCCACTCCGGGTGACTCAGGGCAGCCAATTTGAAACCAAAGCAGCAGCTATTGTGTTTCCCAGAGCAGACTGGAGCAGACTGTGCTTGTCTTCTCTGCCCACAAAAGTCACAATCTCACCCTGAATCCTCTGGCCTGAGGACCCATTTCATGTCTCTGGTCCCTCGCTCACAATTCCCATTCTTTCAGAGAACTTTCCTGTGGGGAGCTGGGGGTGGGTGTGCCATAAAGGGGCAGCACGCGGGAGATCTTTGTGGTGATGGGACAGTTCTGCATCTTGATTGTGGCAGTGGTTCCACGAATCTACATAGATGATGAAATGGCATGGAACTATGCACACACAGTACCAATGTCAATTTTCTGGTGTGATATCGTACTATAGTTATGGAAGATGCAACCATGGGGGAAACTGGGTTATGGATATATGGAAGTCTGGGCGTGGTGGCTCACATCTGTGATTCCAGCACCTTGGAAGGCCAAGGCAGGAGGATCACTTGAGGCCAGGAGTTCAAGACCAGCCTGAGCAACATAGTGAGGCCCTGTCACTACAAAAAGAAAAAACAAAATCGGCCAGGTGTCCTGGTGCGAGCCTGTAGTCCCAGCTACTCTGGAGGCTGAGGCAAGAGGATCACTTGAGCCCAGGAGTTTTAGGTTGCTTTGAGCTATGACGATGCCACCATACTCCAGCCTGGGCAACAAGAGGAAGACACTGTCTTTAAAAAAAAAAAAAAAAAAGGATGCACAAGGCTTTTCTGTCCTATCTTTGCAACTTCCTAGCAATCTACAATTATTGCAAAATAAAAAGTTAAATAAAAGTGTCTTGAGAAAAAAAAAAATTTTTTTTAAAGGGCTTTATGTTGCAATGTTTATGATGGTAGGCCCTCTCTAAACATGTGGGTCTTGGCTGGGTTTACCTTTGATGCTGTCTCTCCCTCTCTCTGGATCTTGGTCTCACCTTTCATTGTTCATCCTCTTCAAGGTGACAATGTTTCCCCTCTCAACCATTTTTATGTTAGAAAGAGGAGCTTGCAAAGGGCGACACTTAACCGAAGCATGCATGTTGGTGCTGCGGGCCTTGGGCTGCCTCAGCGGGAAGCGGAAGCGGAAGCCCAGCGCCTGCTGACCCACACCTGTGCATGCCCCAACGTCCAGAACCCGGTTTCTGCCCCCTCCCATTTGAGGTCCCCTGACTCCTGGCCCATTTTCCCTCCCAGTGACAAGAGGGTAGAAGGGATTGAGGGGCCCGTAGAGGTGCTGAGGGACTCTGTTTCCCTTCTTGTCATTGTTTTCCTTTTATTCAGTGAGACGCACACACACACACTGCACTCACACACACTACTGCAGGACCAAGGCCATCTGGTCGCGAGTCTCTGAACTGGGGGCAGTGGGGAGGGCGTGTGGCTGTCCCCGCTCCTCTCCGGGGCCTGCTCAGCGCAGTCCGCTGGGGCACAGGAGGCTGGGAAGGTGCTGTGCTTGGGACTCAGTGTTACGCGGGGCGGGAGTCTTAAGCGTTGGCCTTCTTGCCGCTGCCGGCGCCGCCTACTTTCCGCTCTAGCCAGCCGTAGGGCTCGAAGGCCGAGGAGCCCAGTTCGTAACCGGCAGGCAGGTCCAGGAGCGGGGCTGAGGAAAAGCAGATGGCTGGCAGCGGGGGCGGCAGCGGGGAGGACGTTGAGGCCGAGGGCAGCGGGTGGAGGCGCGGGGAGGAGTCTCTGGGGTCACCCAAGGAGCTGCCCCTGTGGCCAGCAGGTAGGCCCGGCAGGCCGGGGGTCAGCGCCAGCAGGCTGGGGGCCCTGGGCACGGAGAGCAGCCGGCCCTGCTCCAGCAGCCGCAGAATGTTGGAGGTGGCGAAGGCCTCGGAGGCCGAGGAGGACGCCCGCTTCTCCAGGTCTCTGCTCTGGTCTTTCTTCTGCTTGGTGCGGCGGTTCTGGAACCAGACCTTCACCTTGGGGCAGAGGGTGGGGACGGGGTGTCGAGAAGGAAGAGGGGACAGGCAAAGCAAAGTGGGGGCGGGGAGAGGAGGAAAGGAGAGGAAGGGTGTGGCACCGGGCAGGGTGGTGGACGGAGGGGGGGGGGAGTGGGGTGCAGGGTGCAGTGAGAGGGAAAGAAGAGCAGAGAGTCGTTAAGGTCTCCCCACAACCAGCCTGCTCTAGGCGAGCTGATTAGGGACCCTGGTCCCCCAAATTATGGCTGCCCCTCTGCTGCTAACACTGACTCTGGCCTGGGGTGGAGGCATGGATTGAGGGACAGACGATGGAGTTTGGGGCATATTTGAAGTCCCCTCTTGGCCCACACACCGTCTGTTCTCAGCCAAGTTCATGGCGTCAGCTACCACGGGTGTGCTGGAAACTCCCAACTGTACCTTGGCCCAGGGCTCTGGACTGAGATCCAGGCCACATATTCCATGGACGTCTCAAAAACACCCCAAACCCCACATGTACAGACCCAGCTCTACTTCCTTAAACAGGGACCTCTCTTCCATGATGGCCACCTCCATTCACCCACACAGAAACCTGGGGGACCCCCAAGAGCCCCCTGCCCCAGTCCCCAGTGCAGACCCTCCTCTCTTCCCTTGTCCCCTGACTGGGGCCATGGCAGCTGTCTCTACAGCAGTGCCTCTCAACCCTGGTGCCCACAAGAACCACCGGGGGAGCTTTAAACCCCTAACTCACCCCTAACCTCAGGCCAATCAACTCAAAATGGGGTTGACTGGGACTCAGACTCTAGTTTTTAAAGCTCACCAGGTAATTCCAAGGTGAGGAAACCAGTGCTCTAAAGATCTCTCTGCCTCTGGTTCAAACTCTAACATCTGCAGGGCTGGGGCAAGAGGAAAAATGGAAGCCTCCAGCTCACGGCCCACCCTGGCTCTGACTGACACCTGTGTGGCCACCCCAGCCTGCTCATACTCTGCAAATAGCCCCTAATGGCTGCTTCTTGAGCCTAGAGTTCTGGGTAATATCTGTGGTCTGCCCTTGGGAGGACGGACTCGAGAGAGGCCCAGGCAGGTGCTGGAAGTGGGTGCAGGGCCATTTGGTAGGGAATTCTGGAACCCTGGGGAGCCTGAGAGGTGGTCTAGAAGGCTGGCACAGGCTCCTGGCAGGCACAACCCCTTGGCTTTGCAGAGTCCTTATCCCATAAAGAGGAGCATGGCCAGAGGAGGGCCAAAGTGGGCCCCTCCGAAGCATGGGGCCTGTAGGGACCGTCCCTAGGGCAGGGCCAGGTGCCCAGTCATTTAAATAGGTCTCTGGCCTCCGACGCCACCTTGCCCTCCAATCCTGAGGTGGGGGTGAGGGGGAGCAGGAGCCTGAGACAGAGCACACTCCCCTCCAGAGGCTGCCCTGGGAGGTGGTGAAGAGTGGGCAGGGTCTTTCCCCTGCAGGGCCCTCCAGCAGGGAGTCAAGGCTTCTCTGAGCGGGGACGGCAGGGCTGGGCTGGGGAGAAGATGAGATTTAAACTAGATGTGAGTTTGGTGTTTTAAAGGGGATTGGATTGAGTTTTGATAACGAAAAGGGACCAGAGAGTCATGGGATCTACTTGAGGATGATTGCTTCATTCATTCACTCACTCAACAAATATGCATCAAGTGCTTCCTACATGCAGGGTGCTGCTCCAGGCTCGGGGGAATCAGCAGTGAACAAGGCAGAGCAAACCCTCACCCTGTGGGGCAGGCAGAGGGGTGGGGAGGTGGGGCTGGGCAACAAATAAAAACCAATGCGTATGTCTGTCCATTGATAATAAGGGCTTTGAGCAGTGTTTCTCAAATGATTTGAGCACACTTTTTTTTTTTTTTTTTTTTTTTTTTTTTGAGACAGAGTCTCACTCTATTGCCCAAGCTAGAGTGCAGTGGTGTCATCATAGCTCACAGCAACCTCAAACTCCTGGGCTCAAGCAATCCTCCTGCCTCAGCCTCCCGAGTAGCTGGGACTACAGGTGCATGACACCACATCTGGCTAATTTTTTATTTTTTGTAGAGACGGGGTCTCACTCTTGCTCAGGCTGGTCCCAAACTCCTGAGCTCAAGCCATCCTCCCGCCTCGGCCTCCCAGAGTGCCAGGATTACAGGTGTGAGCCATTGCGCCCAGCCTGGGCCCACTTTTAAAGTTTCCAATTTCATCGTGGACCAATACTTTTGTAAAATACAATTAAAATGACTTACTAGAAACATTGCTATATACATTTCTAAGTACCTCTTCTCGATTTCTGTACTTAACTTGTCATGCACTTAACAGTTTGTGGGCTGGAACCTGCCTAAGGACCACACTTTGGGGGGCACTGCTTTAGAGAAAGGCAGCAGGATGGGGGGAGAGGCAGGAGGGGGTGACTATTTGATTAATGGGGTGGCAGATATAGCCTCTCTGAAGAGGGGGCATTTGAAGAAGACACCAGTAAGGGATGGTTAAGGGAGATTCAGCCCAGTCTGGCTGAAGGCGGTGACCGGGAAGAAGAAAACCCTTTCCTGTCTGTCACCCCTGGAACCCTAATGCTCAATGAGGTGGTCCCACCAGCTCCTTGGGGACTGTGGCTCTGCATGCTGCTGCATTCCATTCCCCTGCTGGGAAGCCTCCTGACCTCTCTGCCAGGCTAGCATCTGCCCCTCCTAGGATGACAGGCCAGGGACCACCTCCAGGCACCCCTGAGCCTCAGTTTCTCATCTTTAAAATGGGGACATGGCACACACCTGTAATCCTAGTTTCTAGGGAGGCTGAAGTGGGAGGATCACTGCTTGAACCTAGGAGTTCAAATCCAACCTGGGCAACATAAAAAGACTCCATCTCTAAAACATAAAGAAATAAAATGGGAAAATAAAACCTGGCCATTATGGAGATTAAGAAAATCCATGTACAGGGCTTGGCATCATACCTGGCCCACACGAAATGTGAGTTATTACTATTTATTACTCACTTTCTCTGTGTTTAGCTCTGAACCAGAGGGAGAGGAGACACAGATGTCATGGTTCCTGCCCTCAGGAAGCTGAGGGTCTAGTAGGGAGTGCACTAACCCACTCCCAGAACACAGGGGGCACTTAGGTACACAGGGAGTGGCAGTAACAAGGGGTGTGACTGATGAGGAGTGACAAAGCATTTATGAGGTGTTCTCCCATTCATCCCATTTTCGTGTAGCTCTGGGAGAGGTGGGTGTGGGCTGCCACTGGGTTTGGGAGTACTCTGAGAAGGTGGGCCCTGGAAGAGGGTGGGAGGGGAGGGGAGGAGAAGTCCGAGGCAGACGGAGCAGGGGCTGGGGACTGGGGTGCTGGTTTTCGGCCATGTACGGGCTGGGCCAGGGATTCTCAACCCTGGCTGCACATTGGACTTACTGGGGCTGATGCCCAGGCCCATCCCACACCCATTAAATCAGAATCTCTAGGGGAAGGGCTGAGGCATGAGGATTTTTGTATAGCTCTGTAGGTGATTGCAGAGTGCTGTTAGCGTTGCAAACATCAGGTGGGGAGTAAGGCCTGTCTCTCTGCTTCCCACCATCAGTCCCATGGTCCCTAGGGGGCTGCTTCATAAGGCCCAGCACATGGGACAGCCTGAAGGAGAGACAGGCTCAGAGCCCTCTGAACTTGTTCCTCCTCCTCTAGGAAGCCTCGGTTCCACCTCAGGGTTAAATCCAAAGTGACTGGTCCTTTTCCTCTTTTAGGAAACCATTCCTAGCTGACCTCACCAGGTGGTGGGGCCAGTGCACATCCTGGGGCGGGTCCCTGCCCTTGTCTCCTTGGTGCTCTGTGTGGCCTCCCTGCAGGCTGCCATCTTTACACCCTGGAACTCAGTGGATACTTCACCCCGAGCCCTGTGCTCCAATCTCTTGCTGGGCCACACTGTAGCCCACGGCTGCACACCAGGGCAGGGCATGGTTTCCACAGGGCTGCCAGGCCTAGAAAGGCATCTTAAAGGCTGCTTCCTGTGAGTATAGGCACATACTTAATCTGAGATGAGGGGGACCTGTGTATCTAGGATAGCTCTGGCTTTTGTAACCTGCACTAGGAAGGTACCGTCTATTTTGTTGTTCCAGAAGAAGCCATCTGGGGCAGAGGTGGGCATGAGGCTGAGGACAATTGCTGAATGGTTGGAGTGGCTCTTATCCAAGCTAAGTGTCACCCTGTTAGTACTGGGACATGGCAGTTTGTCCTCAGCTTGAGAACATCTCACAGGCCAGCCACGGAAGCGGATCTCACCTTCCCTTCCTCTGCAGCCACAGCTCTTTCTTATGTCCTGCTCTGTCCCTGGTACTCTAGTCATTCGTTCAGGCAACACACAAATATCAAGCATTTGATACATGCCAGGCATTGCCAGGTGCTGAAAAAACAAAAATAAACAAAACCCCATCTTGCAGCACGTGGCTCTCAGACACCAGCAGTGGGCATGGACCCATTAGCAAGTGTTACGATATGGGAAGTATTTTTAGACGAAGCAAACAAGATCGTGGAGAAAATCTGAGATCAGACAACCCTGGATTTGGTTCTGGTTCCTCTAACTAGCCAGATGACTTTGGGCAAGTTACTTAACTTATCAGTGCCTCAGTTTCCCCATCAGTATAATGGGGATCATACTAATGCCTCCTCCTAGGTTTGTTGTGATGGCTCCGTGGGCTAACAATCATGGACTTAGTAAAGTGCCTGGCCGATACTGAAGTCTTTTAAGCAGCATGGTGATCACATCAGCTGGTCAGATTTGGTCATTTTTCCATAATCCAGCGATTCTCAGACATTGTGGTGCATTAGCATCACCTGGAAGGAAAAATATATAGGTTGTGGGGTCTTCTCTAGAAATCTGACTTGGAAGTTCTGGGTTGTGGGTGGCGCAGGCATCTGTATTGTACCGAGAACCCCAGGGGAGTTCTACGTACAGGCGGTCTACAGACCATACCTTGGGAAACACTGCTTTAACCAAACATCAACCTTTCTTTTTTTTTTTTTAAAAAAAAAAAAAAGCATGGTGGCAAGGTATATTAGGAGAGTTCTAAAACTAAGGCGACCTAAACCAAGTGGAGCTATCCCTGTTCTCCGACATCAAGAGGAGCCTTCAGTGTGTGCCACATGGGGGAATGGGAGCATGTGGAGGATTCTTCTGAGAGTTCCGACAGAGCTCCCTCTGGGCTCCCTCCTGCTCTCGGGGCAGCATGCACAGCCTCCGCTGCACAGCCATGGGTCTGGGCAAGGCCGGGGGGCAGAAGTCCGCTGCACTCTGTCTTGTTCGCTGTTCCTACATCTGGTGGCCCCTTCATCCTGCAGAGCCCTGCCAGTGCTGGGCAGTGGAGGAAAGGGCTTCGCCGTTCTGCCCACCCAGTCCAGTGAGTGGGCTTCTGATTTAAATGTTCAGACAGCTCAACTGAATTGGGCTCATAGAGATTAAGGAAGAAACTAGGAATGAGAACGGGCCCTAAGGAAGCTCCATGTTTTCTCTGCCTGAGTTAGGACCACGCCTTGTTCCTCCTGGTGTCCAGGGAAGAGGGTACAGATATGGGTTGGCAGCAGGAGGAGAGGAGAGGAGAGGAAAGGAGAGGAGAGGAGAGGAGAGGAGAGGAGAGGAGAGGAGAGGAGAGGAGAGGAGAGGGAAGGAGAGGCGAGGCCTTGCAGAGAGAGTAGCAGACACTCAGAGAGCGGTTAGGCCGTGTACTAAGTGGAGCACGGGAGCAAAGGTCTGTGAGCAACTGGTCCAAGGGAGCCAAGGGAGCCCTTGGGTCCAAGGGAGCCTTCAGCTTCCAGTTTCTACCAATCCTGGCTCACCATGGTTCCTGTTATTGAATTTCCACAAGATTGTGGCTCCTTTTTTTAATCTCTTAGGAGTCCATCCATTATCTGAGGGCACCTGATGGAATCTCTTATCCTTTCCCCCAAGAGAGCCCTGACAAGGACCCTGAGATAACTCAAATCAGAGAAAACCCAGTGCCCTCCCCAATATGCTTCCTGACACCTCCACTTGATCTCACACTGATCCAAGACAAAACTCTGGACTATGCATTCTTGTCCCCTGTGAGCTCTTCTCCAGACGGCAGCCAGAGTGACCTCTGTAAAATGCCAGTCGTCTCACATCACTCTCCCTTCAAGGCAGTATCATGCTCTCTAAGCACTCCATGATCTGCCTCCACTGACTTACCCTACTAGCTTATAGTTTCAGCCACACTGGACTTCTGATGCTTCTAGAACATTCTATGTCAGGTCCCCCCTAACCCCCAGGTCTTCACAGTTACCCTCTGCCTTGACTTCTCAACTTCTGGCTCCTCTTCTGCCTGTCTCTTCCCTGTCATTCAGGCCTAAGATCAATGTCATCTCCTCAAAGAGGCCTCTCCTGAATATCCTAATAAAAGAATTCCTCCTGGAATCTATCATACTACTCCATTTCATCTCCTTCTTAACACTTATCACTTTTTTTTTTTTTTTAATGGAGACAAGGTCTTGCTCTGTCACCCAAGCTGGAACTCCTGGGCTCAAGCAATCCTCCCATCTCAGCCTCCTGAGTAGCTGCACTCGACTAATTATTTAAATTTTTTGTGGCGATGAGGTCTCACTATGTAGCCCTGGCTGGTCTTGAACTCCCGTGCTCAAGGGATCCGCCTGTTTTGGCCTCCCAAAGTGCTGGGATTACAGGTGTGAGCCATCACTTATCACTCTTTGAAACACTATTTTATAGACGTGAGCTGCACGAGGGCAGGTGCCTGACCTGGTCTGTCCTATGCTCTATCCCCAGTGACTAGAGCAGTACCTGGTACACAGTAGGCATTCAATAATATTTTTGAGCAAAGGTGTAGGTGAATATACAAGGATTCCACAGAATTCTAGCCATATACTCTTGGGCAAGTTAATTAACCTCTCTGAGGCTCAGTTTACTGAAATGGGGATAACATTACCCATAAAGCCATCTTCTTCCAAAGATTAAACCAGCTAATGAATGTGCCTGCTTTAAAACTTGAGCAAACTATTTGATTTTTCTGTTCCTTGGTTTCCTTTTCTTTAAAGTGGAAATAATAAAGACCTATTGTATAATAGCATAATATAAAATATGTTTGTAATGTGTAAACTAGTTGATAAAAAAATTTTATAGGAAAACAAAAAATATGTTTTGCCTTTGTGGATTTCTGGCACACAGCTCCTAAAACCCTTGGAATGTCCTGAGTGATAAGAGTGTTTTTGGTCACTTATAACAAGGCCTTTTGGATTACACCTGAATTTATGCTAATGAGGTGACTCAGGGTGGATCTCTAGATAGTTTCAGGCAGGGGCTGGTTCCAGAAAGGCCAAACATGTGACTGGATGCTGGAAACGTTCGGCCTCCCCCCAGGGAGAAGAGGGGCGGGGGCTGGAGATTGGATTATAAAAACTCCTGAAGGACGAGACCCAGAGATGTTCTGGCTTGGTGACCGCGTGGGAGTGCTGGGGCAGAGTGGGGCACAGGAGAGGACAGGGCAGCTCCACAGCCTCCCTCTGACCTTGCCGTATCTGCCTCTCTTCCATTTGACTGTTTCTGACTTGACTCCTTTACAATAAACCAGCAAATGTAAGGAAGTGACCAGGCGAGGTGGCTCATGCCTGTAATCCTGGCACTTTGGGAGGCCAAGGCGGGAGGATTGCTTAAGACCAGGAGTTCGAGACCAGCCTGAGCAAGAGCGAGACCCCGTCCGTCCCTATGAAAAAAAAAAAAAAAAAAAATCAGAAAAATTAGCCAGGGTGTGATGGCGCATGCCTGTAGTCCCAGCTACTCTGGAGGCCGAGGCAGAAGGATTGCTTGAGTCCAGGAGTTTGAGGTTGCTGTGAGCTATGATGATGCCACTGCACTCTACCCAGCTGACAGAGCGAGACTCTGTTTCAAAAAAAAAAAAAAGTAAGTGAAGCATTTTCCTGAGTTCTGTGGATCGTTCTAGCGAATTATCAAACCTGACGAGGGTGATGTGGGAACCCCCAAATTTAGGGACATTCATTGAGAAGCACAGGTGGTTCCTGGGACTTGCGACTGGCCTTTGCCATGGCACTGTCCTTTGGGACTAAGCCCTTAACTTTCGGGGTCTGTGCTGACTTTGGGAATTAGTGTCAGAATTGAATTGCTGGACACTCAGTTGATGTCGGCGACTTGGAACATTGGCTGTTGGTGGTGTCGGAGCAAACACAACACACATTTGGTGTCAGAAGGAAAACCTCACACCCATCCCACAAGGCTGTGGCAAGGACTAAACTAGGTGGAATATGTTGAGCCCTTAGAACAGGACCTGGTGCTTAGGAAGCTCTCAGTAAATGTTGGCTGCACGTTACTTATGCAATCTGCACACCCCAGGCTTGAGGACAGAGAAAGGAGGGTGGTGAGCAATAATGAGTGCCCTGAGGACTGGCTGAGGGCTCACTGTGTGCCCAGCTGTGGGCTGGGCTCCCAGGCAGGCCTGAAGAGGAGGCGTGGCCTTCAAACACATTCTTGTCCTTGGGAAGTGCATACTGGTTGGAGCCCACCACAACACACAGATGTGCGCGCGCACACACACACACACACACACACACAGTTTACAGGGCAAGCCATGTGGAAAAGGTCTCTTGGGAAGAGGTCAAGAAGCCTTAGGAAGACTTCCTGGAGGAGGAGGGGCTTGGGCTTGACCTCCAGGGGCAGCTAAATGTAGGGCGTATAGGTGGGGATGGGCTTTACTCAGGGCAAGAGAAAGATGAGGACCCAGAAGGAGCTGCAGGTTTGGGCACCTGAAGTACACAGACAGCATAGTCTCAGGGGAGAGTTTAGGGCAAAACTAGGTGAGGAGAGTGTGGTTAGGACAAAGAGAAGGGGCGGGTATTGACTCGGCCCAGTCCTGGGGCTTGAGGGTGTCTCCCTGACTTCCCCAGGAGCTCTGGCCTGGCCCAGCCACTAGAGCCTCTGCTCCAGTACAGGCCTAGCTTCCCAGCCCCCTGTGGAGCCCAGCTGGAGGGAGGGCAGGGTCGTTAGGGAGCTCTCCAGTGGCAGCTGGAGGAAAACAAGTGCAGGTGGAGATGACCAGCCCGGCAGGACAGCTCAGCAGCTGCTCACCAGCAGGCCTTGCTCCCTGCCTGCCCCTCCTCCTCCTCTTGCCCCTTCTCACCTCTCCCTTGGCCCCAATCTTAATTTCCCCAGAAGGGACCTGCTCAGCCCTCAAGGGGACCGGGACGTCAGGCGCATCTGACTGCCCCCTCCCAAGGGTTGGTCGGCACAGCACTCTGCTGGTGGGACTTGAAGAGCTGGAATTCTGCTGCTGGAAGCAGCAGGGGACAAAGATGCCCAGGGAGGGACAGCAGCGGCACCAGAGGAGGGAAAGCCCTGTCCTCACAGCGTCTGGCTCTCCAGAAGGAGACCGGCACATTGCTGCAGACCGGTGCCTCCTCATTCCCCTCCCTCTCCTCTTCACTCATGAACCCTGTCTGGGCAGTTGCTTGCAGACCATGTATGGACTGACCACCCTCATATGTGAGATTAAGCTACTAGAGCTGCAGCTAAACTGAGGGTCTCTCAGTTTATTCTTTGACAAGCCCAAGGAAAGTCACCCAGTTTATAGGCAGCATAAAGATTCGAGACTGCTTATCCAAAGCCCAGCTCTGGAACTTACTACTTGTATGACCTTGGGCATAACCTCTGCTCATCCGTAAAATGGGATAATACGGGTAGCTACATCATATGGTTGTTGGGAGGGATTAGTTAATTAACATATGTAAAGCACTTAGTGTCTGGCATATGTAAGTACTAAGTATTGTTTTTATTCTTATCTTTGAAATAGGGTCTCACTCTGTTGCCCAGGCAGGAGTGCGGTGGTGTCAGCCTAGCTCACAGCAACCTCAAACTCCTGGCCTCAAGCAATCCTCTTGCCTCAGCCTCCCAAAATGCTGGGATTACAGGTATGAGCCACCTTGCCCAGCCCATTATTATTACTATTTTATAGCTCTAGTACCAGCTGGAAGTGTCTCCATTCACGCAGGGTAGCTGCTTGGTTTATAAAAGTTTTTTTCTTTTGAGTTAAGCATACTATTGTTAAAATGCCTGCCCTTCCCGGGTGAAGCGGGTGTGAGGAAGACCACCCCCCACCCCGCTCCAACAAGAGAGACCGAGGCATACTGAGATGAAGGAAAGGTGATGGAGGGTGGGGAAGGGTCTGGATGGGGAAGTGAGAGGTCCTCAGCCCAATTCTGTTATGTCTGATCTCTCCCCAGCAAGCCAACGCCACATCACTCCATCTTACAAGCCAACGTCCCCTAAGCCACTCCCTGCATCTTGAATATCCTCCCCCAGTTTCTCTGGCCTTTTCTCATTTTCTACCCAAAATACCTGATATATCCAGAAGTGCCCCCATTGGCAGGTACTGACCCTGTCTTGTTAGCACTGTATTTATTTACACAGGTTTACCTGTAGCTTTAACTCTTTCCCTCATGCATGTCTCAACTTCTCCAAAGCTGGGTCTCCTTGTAGGAGACCAGGAAGCCTCTATCCCAAGGAGTCCCCAGGCTGCCAGGATGCAGTGGCCTGGCTCTGGCCTCTTACCTGGGTCTCGGAGAGGTTCAGCTGGCGGGCCAGCTCAGTGCGCTCTCGGCCCACCACGTACTGGCAGCGCTGGAACTCCATCTCCAGGCGGTACAGCTGCTCGGCAGTGAATGACGTGCGGGTCCGCTTGGGCCGGTCCAGGTCCAGGCCCTTGGGCAGGACAATTTCCCGAATGGTCCCCTTAGCGTCTGCAGGGGCCATGAAAGGAGCCAGGTTAGTTCGTTAGCTAAGGAGTTAGGTTACCAACTAGCATCTTAATAGGAGGCAGTGTGATCTAACAGGGAGCTCCTCTGGCGTGGGCCTGGCTGTGTGACCTCTGATGAGTTGCTTACACTCTCTGGGCCCAGATTTCTCAACCTCACTCAATGCAGGATATTGTGTCTAATGATATATGTATGTGAATGGGCCTCAGCCACGATTCTGTTCCCCCAGCAGAGTAAGGAACAAATGGAAAAAAATATGCAGAGGCCTCAAGTACAGAGGGAAAGATGGGTTAGAATTGGGTGTGATCAATCAAGTAAGGCTCACTGGAGGAGATGACCTGAACCAGGTCCCAAGCTGTGTGTGTGTGTGTATGTGCATGGGTGAGCACTCTGCTGGGGTCCATGAGAAGGCTATCGGGAGCAGGGTCCCCAGGAAGAGCCCTACTGCCAGCGCATCAGGCTGTTAGGGAGCCTCCTGGTGGGGACTGGGCCACTCCCCATGTGCCTAGTCTTGAACAGCAGGGCCATCTCCTGGGCTCTGGACCAATGCCCTGTATGCACAGGGTCTCCAATACTTTGGAGCCCCCATAAGAGAGGTTGAAAACCCTGCAGCCCGTGTTTACCACACATTCCCACTTAAAGAACTTAGTAACAACACAAAGTGTTCAGCAAAAGTCAAATATTTGAGGGTAGTAGTGACTATAATATACATCAGCTTTAACTATGGGGTAGGGGTGATCCATGTTTGAACCACACACACGGCTGGCTTGAAATCTTGTTATTAGAACATTTTATGTTAAAAATTAAATTCTGGAAATATGTAGCATCATATCCTGTAGGATTATGAAGCCACGCCCAACAAATGATGTTGATAATAATGAAGCTAAACTAACAGTAATTTCCCACTGTGTGGGAAGCGCCTTGGCAATGGGAAGCTTACTAACTCCAGGCAGCTGGAGGAAGCAGAAGTCAGAAAGCACCTTCCGCAGTTGCAGTGATTCCCGCCCCCTCCAGGGGGTGCCCACAGCTGGAGTTTGCAATGCAGCGGGAAGCTCAGTGGCAGTGGCTGCTCACATTCTAGCCATAGTAACAGTTGACACTTCCACAATACTTGCTCTGTGCCACGCACTGTAGATTTTTTTCTTGCTTTTTTGTTTTATAAAAATTTTTAAAGACAGGGTCTGGCACTGTCATCAGTGGTGTGATTATAGCTCACTACAGCCTTGAATTCCTGGGCTCAAGTGATCCTCCTGCCTCAGCCTCCTCAGTGGCTGGAACTACAGATGTCTGCCACTGAGCCCAGCTAATTTAAAAAAATTTTTTTAGAGATGGGATCTGACTGTGTTGCCCAGGCTGGTCTCAAACTCCTGGCCTCAAGCGATTCTCCCTCCTCATCTCCCTAAGTGCTGGGATTACAGGCGTGAGTCACCAGCACCCAGCCAGGCATCATTTGAAGCACTTTAACCTTTTCAGTGTCCCCATGAATTTGGAACTATCATTTTCCGCATTTTACAGATGAGGAAATGGAGGAACGAATTTTAAGTAATTTATTCAAGGTAATACTGACAGTGATAAATTCTTGAAACATTCTCATTTTACCTTAGGAATACTCTGTTGGCAATAATTAACAATTCAATTGATAGATTATAATGAAGAGGACTTTGGTTATGAGTAAACAAATGGAATCTTCTGGATGGGTTCATCATTCCTCCAGAGAACACAATGAAAGGAGCTGCATTTGGGACGTGCTGTCTGCCTGGAGGTTCCTCGCGATAGGCAGGGACTGTCAGTCTTCATTGGATCCTTGGAGAATCCCGGAGCTAGAGGGTTAGCTTGAGCCCCTCCCTCCAAAGCCCCACCCCAGGAGACTGACTCGTCCTGACCCCTGCCAGTGCCAGTTCACATTCCCCCTCCAGGGAATGCTCTGGCTCCTCTTGGGTTCCCGGCTTGGCGTCCTAGCCCTGGTCTCAGAGGTTCCCAAGCATGTTCATGTTCACAGTCAACCTCAGGGAGAAGGTGGATCTAAATGAGAGCTGCAGTCACTGCTCAGAGGTGGCCCTCCTTCCCATCCCAGGCCAGGTCCTGCCAGGGCACTGGGCAGAGCACATGGGACAGATATGGGCCCTGCTCTTGAAGTGTTGTAGGAACACAGGCCTCCTGGGACATCTCCAGCTCTCAGCTCCAATTCTTTCCCCATTCCAAAAAGGTAGGGTAATATTTGTGACCCCTCTTGACTGGGTCAGTCCTCTTTGCTTGGCCTCCACCATTTCCAAATGTGAGATCACAATACCCCAGATGAACCCACCTCCAAAGGCTTTGGTTTTATTAAACATGTCTTAGGGGGTATGGCTAGGAGGAAGGGTGCTGTCACATCTGGGGCTGGAAGCTTCATACCCTCTCCCTGAGTCAGCCTTCAGGAGCCCACCCTGAGCTCCTGAGCCTGAGCCCCTGACTGTGAGGTCACACCATACACAGGCCCACCCTTTCTTCTTTGCATAAGCGCTCAAATGAGCATTGGCACCTCAGGGAGCAGCCAAGGTCAGCCGTCTCTCTCAGGGTCAGGGGAGGCAAGAACTATACGAGAAAGGCAACCTCAGACTTGCCACCCCAGAGCAAAACATGCCATACAAACAAGCACCAGAAAAGATGTTCAACAACACTGCCCACTAGGGAAAGGCAAATTAGAGCCGCAATGAGAAACACCTATTAGAATAACTAAACTAAAAAGTACCGAGAGCACCAAAGTTTGGTGAGGATGCAGAGAAACTGGATCTCTCATACATTGATAGTGGGAATGGAAAATGGTACAGCCACTGTGAGAACCAGCCTGGAGATGTCTTGAACAGTTAGATAGATACTTACCATACAACCCAGTGACTGAACTCCTGGGCACTCATGCTAGAGAAATGAATCTTACGTTTACACAAAAACCTGTACACAAATGTTCGTAGCAGGTTTATTTGTAAAGGCCCCCAAATGGAAACAAATCAGATGTCCTTCAATAGAAGAATGGTTAAACAAACTGTGGTACAACCATACCCTGGACTACAACTCAGCAACAAAAAGGAATAACTATTGATACACATAATAATTGTCTTAGGGAATTATGCTGAGTGGAAAAAAGCCAGTCCCCAAAAGGTATGTATTATATGATTCCTTGTATATACCATCAACATGATAAAACTACAGAGGTGGAGAAACAGATCAGTTGTTGCCATGGTTTGGGGACGGAGGAAGGACCTGACTACAAAGGGGTAGCATGAGGAAATTCCTTTGTCGTGACACAATTCTGTATCTTGATTATGGTGGTGGTTGAATGGATCTATGTATGTGATTAAATGTCATACTGCAGGCCGGGCGCTGTGGCTCACGCCTGTAATCCTAGCACTTTGGGAGGCCGAGGCGGGTGGATCGCTCCAGGTCAGGAGTTTGAGGCCAGCCTGAGCAAGAGCGAGACCCCCGTCTCTACTAAAAATAGAAAGAAATTATCTGGCCAACTAAAATATATATATAGAAAAAATTAGCCGGGCATGGTGGCACATGCCTGTAGTCCCAGCTACTCGGGAGGGTGAGGCAGTAGGATCGCTTGAGCCCAGGAGTTTGAGGTTGCTGTGAGCTAGGCTGATGCCACGACACTCACTCTAGCCTGGGCAACAAAGCGAGACTCTGTCTCAAAAAAAAAAAAAAAAAATGTCACAGTGCTATATACAGAGACCAAAAAATGAGTGCAAGAAAAAATGGGTGTTGGATTTCCATAATAGCTGTAACATGAAAAAAAAAAAAAAAAGAAAAGAAAAAAATGGGTGAAATATGAATAAGATCCGTAGTCAAGTTAATTATATTGTGTCAATGTCAATTTCCTGGTTTTGGCCAGGCACAGTGGCTCACGCCTGTAATCCTAGCACTCTGGGAGGCTGAGGCAGGAGGATTGCTTGAGGTAGGGAGTTCAAGACCAGCCTGAGCAAAAGCAAGACCCCTGTCTCTACAAAAAAATAGAAAAATTAGGCGGGCATGGCGGCACGTGCCTGTAATCCCAGCTACTCAGGAGGCTGAGGCAGGAGAATCGCTTGAGCCCAGGAATTTGAGATTGCTGTGAGCCATGCTGATGCCACAGCACTTTAGCCCAGATGACAAAGCGAGACTCCATCTCAAAAAAAAAAAAAAAAAATTCTGGTTTTGAGAATGTGCTATAGATAGGTAAGATGCCACCACTGGAAGAAGCTAGGTGATGGATACATGGGAACTCTGTGCTATTTTTATAACTTCTTGTGAGTCTATAAATGTTTCAAAATAAAAAGTTGACAACAACAAGGAAAACATACCATAAGTTGGAGTAATGTGTTGTCACAGAAATTGACAAATCCATTAGTCGAAAAAAATACAATAGTGTTTCCCCAAAGTGCTCCTGAATTCCACTTGTAGTTTATAAGATGATTTTAAATGGTACATAAATAAACATTTGTCATTTCAAAAGTTATGTACTTATTTTAATGTTTACTAGAAAAAAATTTAAACCCATGATTTTACATGCTTAGGATGAGGCTAAAGTGGGTATTTAATTTTAAAATGCATTATGCTAAAATATTTTTTTATTTTTATTTATTTTTTTTTTGAGACAGAGTCTCACTCTGTTGCCCAGGCTAGAGTGGAGTGCCGTGGCGTTAGCCTAGCTCACAGCAACCTCAAACTCCTGGGCTCAAACGATCCTACTGCCTCAGCCTCCCCAGTAGCTGGGATTACAGGCATGTGCCACCATGCCCGGCTAATTTTTTCTATATATATTTAGCTGTCTATATAATTTCTTTCTATTTTTAGTAGAGATGGGGTCTCGCTCTTGCTCAGGCTGGTCTCGAACTCCTGAGCTCAAACGATTCGCCCACCTCGGCCTCCCAGAGTGCTAGGATTACAGGCGTGAGCCACTGCGCCCGGCCCCATTATGCTAAAATATTAAGTAAAATGAAATATAATATAACAGAAATGAAGATGGTATGCAAATGACTGAATATTGAGACACAATGGAATGAGGAGTACACTACTAGACACATGTATGTATAGTGATAGGGCTTATGATAAAGGGGCATTCTAGATTGGAAAAGATTGGTCTAGGTAAGGAGATTAGTGACCATAAATTATCTGTTTGGAATAAAGTTAAATTTCTTTCTCACACCATAAATAACTTTCAAATGGATTAAAGAGCAAATCCTAGATGGTAAAAGGAGAAAGGCATTACAAGAAAACATAGAAGAATATTTTTAGAATCCTAGGCTTGGGGGGAACTTTCTAAGCAAGATACTAAATTGGAGGCTGTGAAAGAAACACAAAGGATGTATTTGACTATATTAAAGCTAAAAACGTGTATGTCAAAGGCACCAAAATCAAGGTAAAGTACAAGAAAGGTTTGAAGAAAATACTTTTAAAGGAGGCAAAGGATAATATTCAGAATATATAAAATGTAATTATAAGTAAATAATTTTTTAAAAAGGGAAATAGCCTAATAAAAAATGGTGAAGTATTTGATCTGGGTCATTCACAGAAAAAGACATCCAAATGGCCAATAAACATATAAAAAGATGAGCACAGCTTCACAGTAATCAGGATAAGGCAAGTTCAAGAAACAGTGGAAAGCCCATTATCTCCCATAAGATTGGAAAGGCATTATTAGGTGATTGGAAAGCAATGACACAGATGGGGAAATCCATACTTCCATACATTGATAGTAGAACCATAAATGAATACAACCTTTTAGATCTGCTTACAGATGCACATAACTTTTGCTCCAGTGATATTATTTTAGTAAGTATTTGTGATAGAGAAACACAGACTCACGTGCTCCAAAGTATATATAACAACAATGTTTGTTGCAGCACTGCTCAAAGTATTGAAAATTTGAAAGCATCTTCAATGTTCCCCACAAAACAAATGGCTGAAGAAATTATGGTACATTTATACTATAAAATGCCATGTAGCAATTAAAAAGAAATGAGGCAATATCTATATGAACTGACATTAAGTTCATGAAAGTAAGTTATAGAATAACAGGTGTAGTATTATCCCATTTATGTAAGTAAAAGCAATCACGTATATTCAACCATCCAACATATGTTTAATATGAACCTATGTGCCAAATACTATTCTAGGGTCTAGAAATACAGAAATGAGCAAAATAGAAAAGGTGCTGTTCCTATAGACCTTGTACTGGGGAGGGAGATAAATAACTTAAAAAGATGTAAGGTAATGATGAGTGCTGGGAAGACCATAAAACAAGAAGAGGTGATATTACTGTCCCTCCCCTAAATAAACAAAACCCAATAACCACTGTGTGCATGTGTGTGTGTTGCTACACCCCTTTCTCTCTGCTGTGATGATCCTGGACATAGGACTTCAGGGATGTGTTGGGAGAGGCATGTCACTTGGTTTCTGATCTAGCACCAGATAGTCCCTCTGCACAACAATCTGTTAAGGTACAGACTTTTAAGTGTGCAAAATCCTTCCTGCCCCAATCTACAAATATAATGTGATTACTATAAAATTTCCTTATGAAAAATTTGTTCCCCAGTTAATTGGAAGAATTGAAAATGAAAGAATAGCTAAGAAAAAATGTTAAAGAATGAGGAGTGAATACTTGTATTACAGACAGGTTATTAAAGACATGGCTTTTGGCCGGGCGCGGTGGCTCACGCCTGTAATCCTAGCACTCTGGGAGGCCGAGGTGGGTGGATCGTTTGAGCTCAGGAGTTCGAGACCAGCCTGAGCAAGAGCGAGACCCCACCTCTACTAAAAATAGAAAGAAATTATATGGACAGCTAAAAATATATATAGAAAAAATTAGCTGGGCATGGTGGAGCATGCCTGTAGTTCCAGCTACTCGGGAGGCTGAGACAGGAGGATCGCTTGAGCTTAGGAGTTTGAGGTTGCTGTGAGCTAGGCTGATGCCACGGCACTCACTCTAGCCTGGGCAACAGAGTGAGACTCTGTCTCAAAAAAAAAAAAAAATAAAATAAATAAAAAAAAATAAAATAAAAAAAATAAAGACATGGCTTTTGGACAATTAGTTCATTATTTGGAATAAAGTAATTTATCTCACATTGCATGCAAAAATAAACAGAAGATAGATTAAAAATTTTAATGTAAAAAAGAAAGCTCTAAAAATTGAAGAAAAACAGAATAATTTTTTAAAATAAAATAAATGAGAGATTTGAGTACCTAAAAATCAAAGCTTCTGCAGGGTGAAAGAAGTCAGTTAAAAGACAAATGAAAGACTGGGAGAAAATATTCATAATGTGTAATAGCATCCTACTCTCTGGTGTACACATAGCCTCTGTAGACCAGTGAGTAAAGCAGTCCAGTGGGAAACTGAACAAATTATTCAGACAAGAAGAAATACAAGTGGCTAATAAACTGAAGCTCAGAGGGAATCAGGGAAATGAAAGTTAGAATAGCAATGAGATAACTTTTTGGGGGGAGATGCCATATTTTATCTGTCTATCTATCAAAATTGTGCTGGCAAAATTGTGCTGGCAAAGGTGAGTGGAGTTAGAGTCTCTCAAGCTGTGTTATTAAGAATATAAACTGATACAATATAAATTTTTTGCAGGGCAATTTCATAATGCCTAGCTAAATTAAAAATACACAGTACCTTTGCCCCAGAATTTTTATGGAGATTTCTATCCCAGAGAAATATTGGCACACTTGATATAGAGAGACCCACTGTTTATAGGATAGTCTTTAAAGGGTGGGGGGGCGGGGAGAAGAGGCTGGATGTTTAACAGGAAAATGGTTGATGAAATCACAGTATAGTCATGCCTTTTGGCTACTATGTAGACTAACAAAAATGAGGTTCCATCTCCATGTACCAACCTAGATGAATGTTCATTATATACTGATAAGTGAAAACAGCAAGTGTGTATAAACCCATTTTTATAAAAAACCAAAAAGTAACACTAAACTCTGGGTGTGTGTGTGTTTGTACCCATATTAGGAACAAGTCTGGCAGGATAAGCACCTCATTCTCCTGTTGCCTCTGGGAGTAGAAACTGTGAAGAAAGATTTCTCCCATCTTTGTGCACTTCTTTATTATTTGTTTTGCTGTAAAGATGAAGTAATAAATTTTTTTTCATAACAAAAATGTTTAATACATACATACATATATATATATAACATTTCAAACATTGGATGGAGATTTCTCTAATCAGGTGCTAAAATCTAGAAGCCCAAAAGAAAACAACCATTAGATGTAATTACAGTTTAAATTTCAGTTCAGAAAACAAAAATCTCACAAGCAAAATTTAAAGAAAAGAAAACAAACTGAGGGAAGTTTGCAACACATGTCACAGAAAAAGGGCTCATTTCCTTAGTATATAAATAGCACTTACAACTGTAAGAAAACAATAAGCCATCCAATAGAGAAATTGCTAAATATATGAATAAGTAATTCACAGAGGAGAAAATTAAAATGAAGAATAAATATATGAAAACATGCTTAATCTCACCAGCAATTAAAAATGCTAATAAAAGTAAGTTTTTCTCAATTGAAAAAATTTTGCTCTAAAATATTGAATATATCCTTGTTTGGGAGGTTGTGGAGAAATTGCACATTTATGTATGATTTCTGGGAGTATTAATTAGTATAACATTTTGGCATAAAATTTGGAAATACTAATCATAACTTTAAGTGTATCTACTTGGATTTTAAAAGTTCACTTCTAAGGAGTTCAAGACCAGCCTGAGCAAAAGCGAGAGCCTGTCTCTACTAAAAATAGAAAGAAGTTATCTGGCCAACTAAAATATATATAGAAAAAAAATTAGCCGGGCATGGTGGCACATGCCTGTAGTCCCAGCTACTCGGGAGGCTGAGGCAGTAGGATTGCTTGAGCCCAGGAGTTTGAGATTGCTGTGAGCTAGGCTGATGCCACGGCACTCACTCTAGCCCGGGCAACAAAGTAAGATCCTGTCTCAAAAAAATAAATAAATAAATAAAATAAATAAATAAAAGTTCACTTCTAGGAATTTATCCTGTAACTGTACTTATACCATGTACATGTAAAATAATCCTTATTTTAAACATATACAAAATTAGAGAGAATAATATAATGAGCTAGATATAACTATCCCTCAACTTCAACTATCATTAACTCAGGAACAATCTTATTTCTTCTATGCTGCCATAATTTTTAGCAAATCTGAGACACCATATTATTTTACCCATAAGTATTTCAATATGTAGCTCTAAAAAAAAAGACACTCCTTTAAAAAACTTACCAACTATTAATACTATTATCACAACAAAAAATTGGCAATGATTCCTGAATATAATAAAATACCTCACCTGTTTTTCCATTTTTCAAATTCTCAAAAAAATGATTTTTTTTCTTTTTTTAGACATAGGGTCTTGCTCTGTCAGCAAGGCTGGAGTGCAGTGCCAGGATCATAGCTCACTGCAGCCGCAAACTCCTGTGCTCAAGTGATCCTCCTGCCTCAGCCTCCTGAGTAGCTGGGACAGCAGGTGTGTGCCACCACACTTGGCTAATTTTTCTTATCTTTTGTAGAGACATTGTCTCACTATGTTGGCCAGACTGTTCTCAAACTGCTGGCCTCAAGTGATCCTCCCACCTCAGCCTCCCAAAGTGCTGGGATTATGGGAGTGAACCACCATGCCCAGGCCATAAATAAGATTTTAAAAAATCATTTGTTCAAATTAGGATACATAGAGCTTCACTACAGCATTGTTTGTAAAAGTGAAAAAGTTGAATCAACCTATTCGCATAATGGAATCCTATGCAGTGGTTAAAAAGAATCAGGCAGTTCTAGAAAGATTTTCACAAATGTTTAAGTGAAAAAAGCAGTTGCAAAGAAAAATTCTACTTTTGTAATATATAACTTACATATTTATGTTTTCCAGTTAGTAGGTGAATTTTGGGAGGTAAATCTTGGGAGTGGAAGTGTATTAGGTAGGAGAAATGGGGATCTTTTTACTTTTACATAACATAGCAAAACAGCATGAATTGCTTTTATAATTAGAAAGATATTTTGGCCAGGCCTGATGGTTCATGCCTGTAATCCCAGCACTTCCAGAGGCCGAGGCAGGAGGATCACTTGAGGCCAGGAATTTTAGACCAACCTGAACAACATAGCAAACCCTGGTCTCTACAAAAAATAACAAAATTAGCTGGGCCTGGTGTCGTGCACCTGTAGTCCCAGCTACTTGGTAGGCTGAGACTAGAGGATCCCTTGAGCCCAGGAGTTTGAGGTTGCTGTGAGTTATGATGCCACCATTGCACTCTAGCCTGGGCAACAGAGCAAGACCTTGTCTTAAATAAACAAACAAACAAACAAACAAACTTTTTACTCCAGAAAACAAAAAACATCCTAAGCAAAATTAAAAGAGAAATTATAAACTAGAAAATTTGCAACATATATTGAAAGCTATGAGCTATTATTATCTGTAATACATAGAGTTTCTACAAAACAATAAGGGGATATTTGAAACTTAAACTGTTCAAAGGAAATGAATCAGTACATAGAAGAAATACAACTGATCAATAAACATTAAAAAAATGATCAACTTCACTAACCATCAAAGAAGTAGAAATTAAAATGCCAATGAGGCACTTTTATCACTGACAGATGTGAAAAGATACATAATGGCCAGTGTGGGGAGAGAGCAAAGGTGGGGATATAAATTACTAAACTTTTTCCGTTGAATCATTTGACAATATCTATCCACACGTGAAGTGTGAACTGTGCTGGCAAGATTTGGAGAAATAAGTACTTTCAGGCTTTGCTGATGGGAGTATAAATTGCTACCATCTCAGGGAGGGCAATTTGGCATTATCTTCCAAATTTCAAACACAGATACCATTTGACCCAGTAACCCACTTTTAGAAACTTCTCTGACAGATGTACCTACATATGTGGAAATGACTAAGGAACAAATTTATTACTGCACCATTATATATAGTAGCAACAGATAAGAAAAAACTAAATGTCCACCAAGGGGGCACCAGTTATGTAACATTCATTAAGGTCCATCTAGTTAATATAAATGAAATACTATGCATTTATGAAAAACAAAAAGTTCTTTACGTTCCAAGATATATTGGAAGAAAAAAATAATTAATAGAGCTGCACTGACTTGCATAAGCATAAACATTATCTGGCAGGACATATTAGAAAGTGATTAAAGGCTGCCTGTGAATCAGGTGGAAAGTGGGAGAGGTTTTTCATTGTATACTTTTAAAAAAGAGCGGTGGCCTGTGCCTGTAATCCCAGCTATGCAGGAGTTAGAGTCCAGTCTGGGCAACAGAGAGAGATGCCATCTGTTGATGTCTGGGGGAAAAAAAGACATTCTGATGAATTAATTCCCTATTTTACAATTAAGTGAAAAAAAGTTACAATTGTGTGTGTAAATCTTTTGAAGCAGCAATTACACTGCTAGAAATTTATCCCACAGAAATACTCAAAGACCCTTGCCTTGGGAGTTTACTTCACGGTATTTATATTAAGGAAAAACAACCCCAACCTACCTCCAGAGGCAAGGGGAAGGAGGCTTTCCCCAACCAAAGGAATACTTACTCTACAGTTAAGGGACAGTATGTATTGGTTCAGCTGAAAAGACGATCACTGCAAATTAAATTTTTTAAAAAGATAAATTGCAAAACAGCGTATGTAATGTGAGTATGCTTTTATTTTTATGTTTGTATAGGAGCTTGGAAAAATCGCCTGGAAGGACATACCGGAACTGGTAACCGGGACTGTTTCTGAGAGCCTTCCCCCGCTCCCAGGGTATGTGCGCGCATTTTCCTTCTGTTTTCTTTTTTAACGAGTGCGTATTACTTTTTTGAATTAAATCCTCTGCCTGTTTACATTGTAAATATGGCCCTTTGGGGTCCTCTGCCCAGCCCTGGCTCCCCGCAACTCCAGGGATGGGACCGCCGGAGGGAGCGGGGAGCGTCCGAAAGTCAATGCTTTCAGTAAAATACTGAAGAAACCGTGCCTTCAATTGCCCCCCTCCCCCGTTATTTTTAGCTCCAGCCGCAGGCTGCAGGCGTGTGAGTTGGGAGGGGCAGGGGTGCAGATTTATCGAGTTATTTCTGTCTACCCGCTGGCTGGCTTTGCGGTGGAACCTCGCGCCCAGCAGCCTCAGAAAGCCGGGAGACTTACTCTTGACCTTGTGAGCGGCCCTGCGCTTCCTGCGACCTCCTGTCTCAGCCCGGGCCTCTAAGCGGCCTTCCCTGCCCTGGCTAGCCAGCTACCAGTAAAAAACAACAAAAAGAAATTGAGGTTTTTCAGGTTTTGTATTTCAGCGATTCCCAAAATTGCGGATTGCACAAACGAAATTCCAAAAATATGATGTTTTCAACTGTATATTTTAATAACGATTCTATGTTCTGCCATCATCACCGCTTCATATAAGAAGGACATTGTAACGTCAAAAAATGAGTTAAACTCAGAACATATGTTCCTCCCGGAGAAGGGCGTTGCTCGCCTCATATCTACCGAAGAACGCGATGTTAACGATTTTTGTCTCATTTCTTTTATTCGAGTGCCTACTATGTGCTAAGAACGTATCTGTGGATATCGTGTGGATTTACCTGGCGGCGGTCACTTCCTAGGTGGTCCCCGCGTGGCAATGAGCGGACCAGGCCTCCGGGCACTCGCCTCGCTTGATCCCAGCTCCCAAGTCTCTCCCCCGCCGCCCTTGTTCCCGCTTCGGGTCCGGGTCAGGGTCCGCGGTTGTTCCTGGGAAGCTGCGTGCGGGCAGCCTCAGCCATAATCAGTGTGGAACACAGTAGGTGTGCATTGATGTTTGTGGAATGAATCGAAGTGCAAGAAAAGCCAAGGCCATGCGAGAGACGGTTCAAGGGGGAGCCGTAGCTTTTGCAGGCCCTCACTAGGACCTTACAGCGCACCTCTCCCGCCGCAGGCAGGCCCGGCTTTCCTGGGGCCGCCCATTCCTCAGCTGTGAAGGCCAGAACCAGGCCTGGCACCGGCCACTTCTGTCCACAGTGCTGGATGCCACCCGGGAGCATACCCGGCATCCGCCCGCAGCGACAGAACAGAGCCCTGGAGGCCCGAAACCCCAACCGCCCTCCCAGATGAAAGTGTGGGGAAGAACCAGGCACCTAGACCACCCTGGGTCCCCGGGATTCGTGGTCAGTCTCGCTCGGCCTCCGTGTCATCTATCAGAGCATCTCAAAGTGCTGTACCGAACCTGGGAGACGCACAGCCAGGTAACTGGCCACTGGCTTTCCAAGGAGAGTCAGACCAATCGTTATTTTATAGTAAACAAAGAGGAAATAAGCAAAATTCATAAGCTCCTCCTCTCCTGCGTTAAAATAGAAATCAAAGAAATTTAGGGAACAAGGAGGGAGCTTGGGGCCAGAGAGGTCACTGGGGAAATAGCGTCCGGCCAACCTGACTCAAAGACGCGCTCTCTCCCTACAGGTGGTGCGCAAAGACTTGAGTCCGCTGTGGTGACTGGCCCCAGGGTGCACGCCGTTGCCATCTCCTCCCTTTCCCGCAGCCCCAGGTACCCACTCACTGTCAGGGCTTCCGAAGAATTTGGTCTTCTTGCCCCGTGGAGTCACCCCGGGGCTACGTGGGAGTCCATCCCTGAGGATGTGTGTGTATGAGGGGGATGAGGTGGCAGTTCACGGGCTCCTGGGTCCACGTGGCCACACTGCGGACAGAAACAGCCTGAGAAGGGAAGGGGAGCCGTCTAACCCTCCCGCACGGCTCCCTGATAATGAAAACTGGGCGTATAAGACACAATAAGACAACACGGGGTTGCTGGTCTGCTTCTGTGAGCGGGGTGCGTGGTGGTGGGGATGGGTATATAAACGGAAAAGACAAAAGACCCAAATGAGAGGGCCCCAGATACACTGGCGATGGGAATGTGTGTCTCCTGCCCAAAACAAAGGAAAAGGAAAAATACAACATGAAATACCAAGCAAACCCAAGGAAATAAAAAAAGAAACCTAATATCTTCCACAGACCCTAAAACTAAAAAATAATAAAAACAAATATCAAAATCCCAAAGTGTGGTTTCCTGCCTGAGCCATTTAAACCTTTCCGCCTCTGCCTGGAGGTGCTGGGCTATACGTTCTATTAACAGGGTCAGATATTGAGACTAAGGCCCCGCTGTCCTTGTTAAACGCCTGCCCGGCAGGGCTAGGCCTGCGGCCTGGACCGAGTCTCCCAGAGGCTGCTGGAAATCCAAGTAGAAAGCGAGGGAACGCCGGCGGCGATGAACCCAGATTCGGCTGCTGGAGGGGACGTCTGTCGCCGCAGTAAGCTCCCAGCCAGAGCCCCGGAAGCCGCGGCCCCTAGTGTGGCTTCTCCAGACGCCTCTCGCCTCTCGGGGAGCGAGGCCACGCCAGGTGCACGCCATTGTGCTTGTGTACGTGTTCGGACGTGAGTGTTTCTGGATCGCGGGTCTTAGCTGCCCGCGATTCTCCGAGAGCCCAGACCCCACGCAGGTCCAGCCCCACGCCCACGGCGGGAATTGCCCAGACGGAGCCAGATTCCGGCCCTTCTCTTCTCGCGTCCCCTCGCGGCCCCCAGCCATCAGCGCATCCGGCAAGCTCCCAGGTGAAAGCGTTTTCGCTGGTGAGGGGAGGTGGGTGCAGGGAGACACTCCTGCAAGCGCTCCCGCAGTTCTACTGGCCTCCAGCTTCCAAGCACGGGGTGGGGAGGGTGCATCTCGAATGGGGTTTCGAGACTCGCACGGACGCCTCCCAGCCCCGAGAGGCCTCTTCGGGTGGCAGGGAAGGAAGCCGCGCATTGTCTGTAAAAGTTGCTGGATCGGGTGACTCTGACGGACAGACATTCCAGGCTCTATCAATATTGTTGAATTCGCGTCCCGATTAATTTGGGAAACACGTAGTCACGTCTATGTGGAGGTGCAAGCGTGGATTTCGTAGAGAGTTTTGGGTTCGGTTTGTCCACCTCTTTTGTCTGCCGTGATCCCGGCTCCACCGAAAAGGCCATTGCATGGCCACTGCACTGCATTTAGAGGCGGCCTGTTCTTCGGTTGCCTCCAGCCCGTGGTTGGCGCGCCCTTTCCAAGCATAAAACAAAAGAGTCCCCCTATCCCCACCCCTCACTGGGCAAGGGCCTGTGCTCGAGGAAGTGTGGGGCGGCCTTCTCCGAGTTATGGTTGGGTGGAAGCCTTGCTGTATCCGCGACTAGGTGTGCCGGGTGCCTCTTGTGGGATTGTGGGTCCACGCCTGTCATCTCTGTAGCTGTTTGTGCCGGTATGTGAAGTGAAGTAGCCTTCATTTTGAGGGTATGCAGCATGTTGGCCTCCCTGGCTCCCTACCCTGTATTCACAGAGGCAGCCAGAAGCCTGAGCCCTTGGCTGGGGAAGGGTCCCACCAAGGAGATTGGGGAGGGCCACACTGTGTGGTCTGCACAGTGGTGCCAGTTTTCTTTTTCCATCAGTGGGTGTTCACCTTCCAACGCAGCCCAGCCCCTAGGCCCAGAGCCAGGAGGAAGGGGGAAAGAGTGAGTTGGGAGAGGCATCTGCCAACCAAGGTCCACTGCTCCTCCTGCCAAAAGTGGTTTGTGAGTCACCTCAGAGATACCCACTTCCTTTCTTCCTTCAACAAATATTTATGGAGATCCTGTTGGGTTGTTTGCAATTTTACAGACATCATCTCTGATCCTTAGCAAGCCCTTCAGGTAAGGCCTATGGGCCCCTTAGTACAGACAAGGAAACAGAGACAAAGAAACTGGTTCAGGTTTAAAAGGCATAGGGCTATTATAGGGCTAAACCAACTTTGCTTAACTCTGGAGCCCAAGCTCTCCCCCCAATCCCCTATGTCAAAGGACTCCCTCAACAGATCTGCTCCCCTGGGGTAGGCCCTCTGTTGGGCAGTAGAAAATGAAAAGGAGGCAGGACACAGGAGTGGGGCAGTTTCTCAGAAAGGCCTCACCCCAACATCAACACAGGGCTGTAAGGGGAAATGCCTCCGTTCCATGTTTTAGTGACTTCCTTCCAAGGTACTTTGGGAGGATGTGTTCTCAGAGGTCAAGGGCAAAATGTACTAAGGGCCTCTGGGAGGAGGAACATTCATTCTGGGCCCAAGGCACACTTCACAGGACTTTCCTTCACCAGTGCCAACTTGTTTCATTGATCAGAGCCTCTGCCCTGAGCCATGGTGGGGCTGCAAGTGACGCAGGTGACCTAGCTAGGAGAGATTAGTGGTAAATGATGTCCTGAGCATTTCAGACCTGTAATAACCTCTTCATCATTAAATAGGGAAGGGCAGAGGGATTTGCAAGGGTGCCCCATTTGCCTTTTATTTCTGTTAGGCACATAAATATATCCCCTATGCTCTATATCTAATATTTCTATTATGTTTTTACAAATGTAATGGCATTGGGGTGTGTGTGTATACATTTATAAAAGTACACCCCTTAAAGATGCACACAGGCTGCCCCAGAAAGAGTGGGGGTCCATCTCTGCCTGGCTGTGGATTGCTCCCAGCTTGGGTGGCCCCACCTCACAGGGTGGCTCCTGCTTTCTATGCGTTTACACCAGGGGGCCATTTAATTGACGTCTGTACACAAAATTTATTTGTTCTACATACAAGGTTAGTGGAGTGGAGGGGATGGTAGGTGAGCACGGAACTCACAATTGCCCTGGCAGAAGGAAATGCCCACCTACAGGTGGAGTGTGAGATGATGAGTGTCACAGGCAGGGACTTTGGAGGTCTTACCCTGGGAGTGTGTGGGCACAGGGGACTGATTTCACTGTCTCTGAAAACCTTACATGTTTCCTTAAGGAAACCAAGCTGGCTGCTTACCCTTCGCACCTAGGACAACCCACAGTCTAAAGAATGAAATCTAATTTAATCCCAGGTGCCCAACAGGTCCACACACCTGCTGGAATTCCTGTAGTGTAGGCCTTAGCAGCCAACTACGGGTGGCAGTAAACCCCTACACTCTCAGTGACCACATCTGGTGCCAGAAGTGTTTCCCAAAGCTAGGGTCCCTGTGTCTGTGTTCAAGACAGTCATCGCTTTCATACTGGGCTGCCTCCATGGTCTGCTCTAGCCATGTCCCCATACTCAGAGCCACCCACATCCAGCCGCTGCAGGGAGGTTGTGCCCAAGCCGCCCGAGGTGTCCCAGTCGGCTGGTGGGTAGCCGAGTCAGATCAGACAGATTCGGGATCCCAGCGCTGGAGCGACCAAGAGCTGGTTCCCTTTCCCCAGGCGCAGGCTGAAGAAATCAGCTCTGGCCCGCCGCGTCCAGAGGCCCCGCGGCTCTCCGGACAGGCGCTCGTGAAGAAGAGACTGGGAAGAGGCAGCGAAAGGAAGACAGGGGAGGGAGCGGAAGAAGGAGCTGGGGCGAGCCGTTACCGCCAGTAGCTTCTTCTGGCTCTGGGTCTCCGGGTGCGGGGGCTTCGGGATGGCGGGGGCAACGGACTTCGGGCCCTGGCCTGGGGTTGACCTGAGGGCAAGACCTCCGAGTCCCCTTTCTCCTCCCAAATTGCCGGACGAGGCCCGGATCAAGTGAAAGCTGAGCCCTCGGCTTGGCTTGAGGCTGATGTTGGGGGCCTGGGGAGCCTCGGCCTCGCGGCAAGGAGGCCAGACAGAGCTGGGTAGTCCGGCGCAGTCCAGATCGAGGGGACTTGCAGGGAGAGGGTGCTGGGAAGGTGCGTTTGGCGGAGAAAGATGGCCGGGAGAGGAGGGCGAGGGGCAAGGGAGAAAGGGGAGAACGCGAAAGGCCAGGCCGCGGGAAGGCGGCGCCGAGAGCCGACTGGGCCCTGGCGCCGCGAGGAAGTGGACACCGAGAGAGTGAAGCACAAGCGGGTGAGTGCCGCACACGCCACCCTCCGCGTCCCTTGCCCTCTTCCGGGAGCAACCCGTACGAGTCCGGATTATTGGCGATGGGAAACAAGGCTGGGCAGGAGGCGGGGAAGCACCCTGGTGGCCAAGCAGAGCCCGGCCCTTTTCCTCACTCAGTTGCCGACGCTGGTCCCTTCACGTCCTGTCCCCGAGGAGCGCGCGTGACGTTCTCCGAACTTGCCCTGAGGGTCGCGGGGCGACGACCCGGCTCTCAGCATCCCACACCCCCTAGTTCTGCTCCCCCCACAGTAGGCGGCCAGGGTGGGCCTAGGGTGAGGGGACGAGCCCGAGAGGCTGAGAAATGCAAGGCGGAGAAACCGGGACCTCTTCGGTCCCATTCGCCGCTTTGTCCCCTGCACTCAGCTCAATGTCCAGCACACAATAGACGCTCAAAATAATATTTGCTGAATGAATGAAAGATGAATGAATGAATATATGAATTGGGAGGATGGAGGATGCAAGAAGGTCGGAGGCCTCCCGTATGAATAGGGTGGGGGTCCAGTGGATCAGGGCCACGGGCTGTCGCCTTACCTCGCACCAGGATGCGGCGGCAGTGGTCCGCCTCGCCCGGCCCGGGCTGCCCGTCGCTGTCCGCGCCGCTCTCCCTGGAGCCCGCGGGGCTGGAGGCCAAGGTCCGGGTAACCTCCGTTGGGCTGCGGCCACCCCCCTCAACTCGAAAGTCCTCCGCTCCGCCGCGGTCCCCGCCGCGCCCACCGCCGCCACCAGACTCCGCCCGGCGCGCGGGGCCGCGGTCGCGCTCGGCGCCCCCATCGCCCATGCCTACCGCCACTGCCGCTTTCCCTACCGCCCAGCCAGCCCAGGCTGGCCAAGCGCGCGGCTCCCCGCCCCTCGGGGACCCCGCCGGACTCCTCCTCCTCCGGCCCCGCCCCCGCCCCCGCTCGGCTGCTCCTCCCCTCCCTGCTGATTGGGCGGGAGCCAGAGTTCCAGTACTCCGGGCCGCGCGGGGGCTCTGCGCCAGGGGGAGAGTGGAGGAGAAGGGGGAGCGGTGGCCCCACTCCATCCCTAGTCTAGCTCTGCTCTGAGCCTGGCCAAGGGAGACTAGGGCGGCTCTGGGCCACTGAGGAACGCCTACGCCCTCTCCTAAAGTTTATTAACCTCTCCTCCTCACCACCATTTTCCTAGCCTACTCATTCATCTCCCCACTCCCTTCGTCCCCAGGGAAGCGCAGCCTCCAGCAGGATCAATAATCAAAAGTACGCAAGGAAGGCGATCACGGCGAGATCTAGCAGAGAACAAGGTTGGCCTTGCTCTCGGGCGCTTGGTGGGGCGGGGTGGGGTGGCTGGAAGCTGGGGCGCAGTGAGCCAACCCCTAGATTCATGCCGATACCCAAACTCATGAACACAGACCGGAGGCCCCTCCCGGCCCTCGTGGGAGAGCAAAGCCGGGTGTGGGTAAATGAGCCTAGGAGAGTGAGGCACGGAGACTGACTCACCCGCATTCCCGGGTGGCGGAGGGGAGGGGGAGAAAAACAGACGGACAGAGTGCGAGTCCGGGAGCCGAGACGGTCGAGAATGAGGCTGAGACCTCAGTAGGCAGCAAACTGCTGTGTCCCCAGCAGCTCTGACGCTGGCACAGGGAACTGCGTCACGAAACAGGTATAGAAGGTAATAGGGATTCTCTTGTGTTTCCCTCAGCTGAGCTTCTCCCGCGCTTGTCCCTCCTCTCCAGGTCTGTCTTCTCTAGACTGAGGACAAAGGGAGGAGGTGAGCGCGGATGGAAGTGAAGCGGGATCAGCCTGTGAGGAGCTGAGCAGGTGGGGTCCCTGGGCATAGCGCTGGGCCCTCCGGCGTCTGGGATGTCCAGCATTTTCTGGAGAGGCCAGCCCTTGCCCGAGTCTGGTGTCTCTGGACAGCTCCAGGAGGGGCCAGGCCCAGATTTCCCTTCTTTGACGGAGAAAGAGGCTTGGAAGAAAGATTGAAAATGTATGTGCAAATGTGTGTGGCAGAGGGCCCACGACTCCTCCCCTAAAGCCCTAAAACTACAGACTTTTCTCCTTTCTGACCTACTGGGGGTGAGCCAGGTGCTAGATGCTAGAATAGGGAAGGTGCTTTGTTCTGTCCCAGGATCTGGTTAAGGGTGTCTGTGAGAGGACCCAAGGATATGCCAGTGTAAGTGGCTGTGGAATGGCCAGGTGTGTCCCTGGTGCAGTCTCTATGACTTCTGTGAGTAGGCAAGCAAGTATATGACTGTGTGTGTGCCAGTGTCATAGCGTGTGTCCAGTGTGCCTGTGAATGGTTGGGCGTGTGTATGTGTCCAATGACAGATGTCCCCAGCTGAAGGCAAGGTGGGTGGAGGCACACCAACTATTTAATTGGGTGACTACTCTGCTCAGGGTTTGGGACCTGGGGAAAAAGGGGAGGGTAAAGATAACAGAGGAAGGAAGGAAAGGTAGCCACACAGTGAGTGGGTGATGGGAGAGGCGGGATTGCACCCAGGGTGTGGGTCAGGGTGTGCAGAGGGCGAGCAGTGTGGACTAACTGTAGGTGCTGAGAGTTCGCTGGCACCTGGGGCATGGGGCTGTGTGAGTGTGGGTATGCAGGAGGAAAGGGTGTGAAAGGTTTATAGAGTTTCAGGAGGGCCCTGGGGAAAGTGTGACCCAGCAGGGATAGAGCTAGGCTTGAAGGAGTCCCTGATGCCTGTGTGGGTAAGCCCTGTACTCTGTCCCTCCTGGCCTGGCCCCTGGAGAGGCAGTTGAACTTATTAGTGACTGCCCCCTCCCCAGGCCAGTGGGGGTGGGCTCCAAGCCGCCGCCTCCACTCTGCACCTCAGTTTTTCTCCTCTCGGGCTCTCTCAAGTTTATTTTTACTATTCAAGTAAGATGCATCTAGTATACACAAATTGTTGGAAAGCCTTCCACCTGCTACACACGAGGCCCAGGTTTCTGTGCAAACAAAAATGGAAAAACAGCATCTGCTGGACCCTGAGAGGCTTTGTTTGTTTTCATCATTTTAATTTTTCATTTCACAAATGGCATCTTTCCGTTCCAGTAACTCGGGTCTCCCTCCCAGCGTCCTATTCTGAGGTCCACGGATGGGCTTCCAGGCGTGCGCACACTCTTGGTGAGCTGGGTGTTCTCCTGCCCGCGGAGGCCTCGGGTAGAGTCCTGCGGAGCCAGGACCCTCGAGGTTCCCGCAGTTCCCTTCCCTGGCTGCTGGGCACAGCGTGGCTCCAGGCCGGGGGAGAGGGTGTTGACTCTTGGGAGTTCCAGTCTTCTGCTTTTCTCCTGCGCCCTTCATTCTTCCTTTGTCACCTTCTGTCTCCGCGGTATGGGATTCAGCATCTGGCAGAAGTCTGAGCTCCTTTTCTCCCCAGGCCTGGAGAGTGGGGCCCCAGTCTCAGTGCATGTGCGCAGGGATCGAATGAGGAAGTCAGAGCTTCTGCCCTCCGAGGAAGCCAGTGAGTGTATGGGGTGGAGTGGGGAGGAGAACTGGGTCTCCTTGCCAATCCGCGCCCGGATCCAGCCAGACCCTTTCCATGCGGAACTGGGAGTCTCCTGGCATGCTACCTGGGCAGTGTAGTTCCCCCCAAGGAGGTGGGTTGTGCAGGGCCTCTGGGCTCCCACCCACTTCTTTCCCTTCTGAGAGATGGCATCCTGCCCTGATACCTCCCGCAGGTCCCGCTTAGGAAGGCTGGGCGCATCTGTGCCTGGGTACGGCCACGTGGCGTGGGAGTGTGTGGGGGGCCTTCTGAGTGTGTACCTGTGTGAAGGGGGAAAGCATGCGCATGTTGGGGCACTGTATGGCTCTGAGGGGCCCTCCTGCCTAGTGTAAGAGAGACACAGAGCTGGAGGCGCAGTGAGTCCCCCTGGCGCGAATTCACTGGGATAGGGAGTCTGGAGGGCTAGCGTCCTGTGCCTGCTGCTTTCACCTTCACCGCCAGTCTCCAACTGCGGCCTCGCTGTCACCCCAACCGACCAAGACCCCGGGGACCCAGAGAATTTCCTCTGACTCTCTACTCTCCCTTTTCCTAAAGCGATTGAAGAAACGGAACGTGGGGGAGCTAGAAGGAGCTTCCCAGCCGGTAGGGTGCAGGGCAGTGGTGGTGCAGGTCCTCCGTTGTCAGTGGGAGGAATGGGGAGAGGGTCAGCAGGAAGCGCCCTCGCTTCCAGCTCCCCTCAGAGACTTTTAGAACTGGTTTCTTGGGTGTTTCTCCAAAGATCAGCCTTGAGATGGAAAGAGGCTATACTCTCTGGACTTGCCTTGCTCAAGGCCATCCGCCACCCTCCAATTCCTGTAGCCTTTATGCCGGTGTGGGCCTGTTCCAGTCATTCTCAAGGGACCGTCCAGTCCCGCCCCACCCACCTTCTCCTCGCCTTCTGGCCGCTCAGCAGGTGGGATGGACTTCACAGGTGGGATGGACTTCACCAGCCGAGCCTCAAAGGTGCTAGGAGCCGGATCCTGGTTGCCCACAGATAAAAAGCACCCCCCTCCCACGAACTGCAGCCGTCCCCTTTTAGGGTCAGCAGTGTGAGGCCTGTCCTGGGTGCCAGGTGAGCCAAAGTGTGTAAGTGGATGGGTGGAAGTCGCAGCCTGCGTCCACCCAGGCACGTGCAGTACCTCTCTGCGGAGCCTGTCCATCCGCCCGCAGTCCTTCACTGCCAGCGCTCCCGCTCGCGCAGCTCTGGTGGAGACTTAAGCATCCTGGCCAGGCGCTCAGAAACTGTCTAGCCCTTCTTTCTTCGATTCCCTGGGGATGCTCTGGCAGGCGCACCAGGTGGGCTTTCCAGGGCTAGACCCCTGGATTCAAGCTCAGCCTAGCTCCTTCTGGGGCCACTTCTCTCTCTCTGAGGCTGGGGCCTGGCCCCTCTCCCACGGGTGCTCCCAGGCATGGGTCCAGCTTGCAGCTGTGTGGGGTGCTTTCACGGGGTCCTCTTGCTTCTTTCCTGTCCTCCCCTTTGGCCTCTCTGTCTCTACCACCCAGCTACCCTCTCTCAGCTGCGCATCTCCCCAGTCATTTCCCCAGCATGGAGGCTCAGGGACTGGGCTCTCTGCCTGGCTCCACACACTTTCTGCCTGGGTATCCTGCCTTTCTCCTCTCTGGTTTTGGGGCCCACCCAAAGGTCCCTGGGAAATTCTGGGTGGTACTTGCCCTGTTTCTAGAGAATAGAGTCCCCAGGCTTGCAATTCTGCTTAGCTGGGATGGGGGTTCTCCTGCAGCTGGGAACTTGGAGTGAGCAGGGAGGAAGAATCCTCCAAGACAAAGATCTGCACCCCACTTCTTTCTCCAATCTGGATCCTGTGCCCCACTTCTAGTGCCCAGGATCCTAACTTCTGCATTAGGCTATTTTGAGAGGCACCCATTGTCGCATTTGCTGGTAGAGAGGAATTGACATTTTAAAATCAGATGGAATGCTACTGGAATTTTTTTTATAATGAGTGATTATTTTATGAAACAATAAAAATGTATTTCTGAAGAGTAGCAGTTGTAGAACTGGAGGCAGTTCCTTGGCATGTTGGGAGAGGTACTGACAGCATGACAAGGCTCCTCAAATTCTGGCGTTTGGGTCCCTACTGGATCACTGCCTGCCTGCAGGCTCAGTCACTGACTCATTTCAGGCAACACAAGATGATTGAGGCATGTCTGTGCTAGATGCCCATGTTGCATTCTGAGAAGTCTGCAGGAAGAGGGACCCTAGGGCTATAGGGGCACCCACCATGAGGGGAGGCTGAGAGGTTACTTCTGAGGGGGGAGCAGGGAACCCAACTTGACTGTGCTGGGGCTGCCTGGTCTAGGGTGAGATGCCAAAAACTCCAGCCACTGCACCATCTCTAGACCCACTGCATCCTACAACTTGGCATTTACCTTCACTGGCCTAAGGCCACTGGGTCTTCGGTTGGCCTTGTGTGCTCTGGGCTGCAGGACAGGTAACCTCAGCTGCACCCAAATCCTGTTCTCTGGTTCCTCAGTTCAGGGTGCAGGAGGGTGTGGACCTGGACACCCCCTAGTGGCCTCCAGGGCACAGCTTGAACACCCCCCTCTCCTGAAGGCAGCACTTCCCTTCTTTGCTACACTTTGCTCTCTCTCCTCAGCTCTAGCAGGGATCCTAGCCAAGCTATTAGGGCTCTAGAGTCAGTCAAGATCTGTTGCCTGGGCCTATCCAGGAGGGCTCCCTGGGGGAAGTTATAGGTCTAGGCTGGTCTGTAAAGAAGGCAATATCGGAGTGACAATTGCTGACATGCCAGGGCCTGACAGGGTCTTTCAGGTACCGAACCAGGCAGGTATACAGCAAGCAGCATCCACCTTTACTCTGGCCTTGACCCAGGGCCAGAAAAGCTTAAGGAAGGAGGCAAACTGGAGTTCTCAACACCCAACACATATTAAATCACCTGGAGAACTTAGAAAAGAATGACTGGTGCTCAGCTGCAGACCAAATGGCTTCCTAGTGAGCATCCGTATATTTAAAAGGCTTCTGGGCAAAGCCTGGTTAGGGACCACTTAGATGGGACAAGAGTGGGGAAAGCAGACACTTTGCAAAGGCCAAGGTGATCAGCATGTGGTAATTCAGGAAATGAGAAATGGTCACATTGGCCAGGGCTTTGGGTGGTTTAGGGGAGAAGGCATGTAGGGGTGGTGGGGCCTGGGAGGTGGGGAAGCTTAGGGGATGAGGTTCCTTTGCGGAGGGTGAACAGGGCTGGGCAGGACACAACTCCTCCAGGTGTTCTACATAATCTAATAAGCTCCCTCCATCTAAGGTAGGGGGGAAAGTCCCAGGCAGCAGCCAATGGGGACTGGTGTCCCCAGGTTCTAGAAAGGGGACTCTGGGACTCAATTTGGTGATCTCTTCTCCAGATAGATTCCAGACTAGTTGGCTTCTTACTTCTTCCTGGGTAGTTCCCCTCTCAACTGCCCATTTGGCCGCCTCCTTCTACCTCTTCCTCCTTTTCTTCTGTTCTCTGGCTTGCCTTCCTCCTCTCAAAAATCTTTTGCCTGGGCAGTTCTCTCTTCCATGTCTCTTGAGCCTCCGTAGCAGTTAGAGGGACACTGTGTCCCGCCCCCCCCCACCCAATTATTCTCTACTTCTTCCTCCTACCCAAGCATACTCCCTCTCCCTGCTGGGGCGGAGTGCCCTCTTCACTTGTGCATTTTGGGGAAATTACAGTCCCACCAGGTATGGAGTTGAAAGGAACAAAGAGATGCAGGAGACTTGGGAGAATCTTCCACAATTCTTCCTTCTTTCTTAAAAAACAAAATCCCTTCACTCCCACCACATTCTGACTTTATCTGGATCATCCCCCAAATCTGGTCGACCTTTCTTCTTTTTGGTCCCCAAAGTTGTGCTAAACTCATAATTTCATAAAATAGTCACATGATCATTTAGGGTGGGGACTCAGCTGTCCCATTTTGCAGAGGAGGATACTGAGATCAAGGTCACACAGCTGGTTTGTATTTATTCAAACCCTGACTTGGGACTCCAGGGCCCTACCAAGCGGAAAATCTCTTCCCCTCCCTCCAACTTCACTCTGAGAAGGGACTCCCTCCCAGTCCAGGCTCTGTCCTCTCGCTGGGTCAAGGCTTCCGGGCACAGCCCAGGAGTGGGTTTTTTGAATTGAGGGACAGTGTCTTGGGTGGGGAGCTGTAGCCTTTGCAGAGACCAAAGGAAATCTGGACTGTGAGGACGAGGATGCAGAGCTGTGTTCGCCTTGGCTGGATGGTGGCCTCATGCTCTAGAACAGCGGTCCCCAACCTTTTTGGCACCAGGGACTGTTTTAATGGCTGACAATTTTTCCACAGATGGGTGGGGTGGGTATGGTTTTGGGATGATTCAAGTGCATTACATTTATTGTGTACTTTATTTTTATTATTACATTGTAATATATAATGAAATAGTTATACAACTCAGCATAGGTTGGGGACTGCTGCCCTAGAACTATGTGTGTCTGTTATTTTGTTTTTGTTTTTTGGTTACAGCTTTATTGAGATATAATTCATGTGTCATACAAGTCACCCATTTAAAATGTACAATTCAATGATTTTTAGTATATTTACAGATATGTGCAACCATCACCACCATCAGTTTTAGAACATTTTCATCACCTAAAAAAGAAACCTGTACCCCCAACCTCCCATTCAGCTCTAAGCAACCACTAATCTTTCTATCTTTATAGATTGTCTATTCTGGATATTTCATATAAATGGAATCATATAATATGTGGCCTTTGTCCCTGGCCTCTTTCACTTAGCATGTTTCAAGTTTCATTCATGTTGTAGCATGTATCAGTACTTCATTCCTTTTTGTGAATATTATTTCATTGCATGGTTATACCACATTTTGTTTATCCATTCATTAATGATGGACATTTGGATTATTTCCATCTTTTGTGTGAAAGTGTTTGTGCCTCCCACACTTGGGGTGTTCAGCCAGCAGCTTGGCCAGAAGAAGGGGAAAGTTTTCTGGGAGAAGCTGGAGGACCTGACAAGGCTCAGGGAGGTGCTGTCTATCGCTGCATTGTCTCTGGTCACCTTCTAGAAGTGTCCTTTCTGATTCTGTCCAATGGAGAGGAGCCATCTGGACTGCCAGGCCTATAGGAATTGCAGGCTCTGGAATAATGATTCAGTCGTGGCTCTTGGCTAGGTCAGGTTAAAATCCTGCCTCTACCACTAACTCGTTGCTAATACATTGCTTAACCTCTCTGTGCTTTAGTGTCCTCATCCATGAAATGGTAATATTAGTATCAACCTCTAGAGCTGTTATGAGGAATAAATTACTCTGTGTAGAGCCCTTACCCAGAACCTGGTGGGTGCTGGAGGAAAGAAAATATAAGGCCTAAAGCCAAGAGCATGATAGCACTAGGCGGTCCCTCTCCTCCTTCCACCAGGGCGAGAACAAGTGAGGAGTTTATCCCCTGGTTAGCCATGTCCAAGGAAACCTGGGGGAAGCTGTCCAGCCTAGGGGTTGTGAACTCAGATTCTGGGCCCTCCATGTCGGCTGTCTTGGTGCCTGTCCCAGGTGGGAATGCAGGAGAAACAAGACTGGATGCCCAGGTTGAGGGATAGCACATCTCCTGCTGGTCCGGTTCAAGTTTCTGTTTCCCCAAAGTGGACACTGAGCTCAGAGAGGACAGTGAGCTGTGAGGCCCAGACTGGAACCCTGCCTTCTGTCACCGGGCCCTGCGCAGATACTGCTGAGCATTCCCGCTTCGTAGTTCCACTCCCACCTCAGCCTGAAAGCCAGAGTCTGCCTTTTTCCTAGCTCGAGACCCTAAGCCCATGGCCCCCAGCCTGCTGGCAGCCTTTCCAGAGACTCAGGGAAGAACTCAGGGATGTGGCCAGGAAGGAACAGCAACTGGAGCCCCAGAAGGATCCCAGTCCTCTGGCCAGGAGGCAGGAGGGGATCGCAGCGTGCTGCGTCCCCCGGCCCCCATGCTTTCCCTGGCATTTCCCAAGAGGCACTCCTGGGAGATAGCAGGGCTTGCACAGGATGGGGATGGCTTGGAACGCTGGACTGCTCCCGGGGTTGCCTTTGGGGAGTGGCCTTTATATGCTTTGATACCTTTTGAATTTGCCGGGTGTTAAAATTCAAAAGAATCCAGTAAAACTAAATTTTAAATGTCATTGTTAGAATGTGTTTGAAGAGGAGTTTTGTTTTGTTGCATCCGTCAGAGCAGCTGCTCACCGTTCCTTCCTTCCTCTATCTCAGAGACCTCGCCTATGGTGATTTACCATGTAGATGTGGGTCATTTGTGTCTTTGCCCATCAGCCTTAGGCGGGCTACAAGCTGAGCATAGAAGTAGGAGACTCTGACAATCCTTTAGTCACCTTGACTCTGGGATCTCTCCCTCATTTCGTCAGCCAGACATCTTACTCTCTGGCTCAGGTGGGTCCCAACACAAGCACCTAAGGCCTCTCTGCTGCGTGTCCTGGTGCCCACGGTAAAAGGGAGAGGGCTCCCCAGGGACTGGGTCTCATGGAGCCACCATCCTAGGTGGGGCGAGACTGGACGAGGAATTCTCCATCTCTTGACCCTGGGAAAGGACTTTCAAAATGGAAAGGTGAGGAGCCTCTGTGGAATACTGGCCACTAGGCAAGGCCTCCTTGAGTTCGCAGCCCAGGGAGGCTGTCCACTTACTCTAAGATGGCACCAGGAATTTATATCTACAGGGAGCAATTCTCCAGGCACTGTGTGCATTCTTTGAAATATTCTTCATCTAACAAACATTTATTGAACTCCTACTATATGCCAAGCACAGTGCCAGGCACTGGGAGACAGGTGTGAACCAAATAGACCCAAGTCCCCAGTAGTGGAGCCCACATCACTGGAGATGGTCAAGCTTCCCCTGGACAGTCAGAGGGATGTAGAGTCAAGATGGGGTATCTCACAGACTGATCTTTTGGGGCCACTCCACCTGGTGGATCATACATTGCACATGCCAGGAGGTGAGTCTAAGCGTTGATTTGTCTACCTGGCTGGAAAACAGCCTCTGAAAATCAACTCCTCTTAAAGAAGCACTTTAACGAAGTGTGGGTAGCCCTGTAATAATCACGTGCCAAGAAAGGAGTACATGGCCTTGCCTTGGGTTCAGTGGGTTTACAGAACAAAACAAAACAGATAACCCCAAACAAACATGTGGACCTACTCCTTGAGGTGTGTGTGTGTGTGTGTGTGTGTGTGTGACCTGTGTTGGTAAGTGCACCTGTCGTGAACTAATTTCAACTTTAAAAATGATCAGTTTTACTTTTTTAAAAAAGGAAAACATGCATCTGAGAAAAAAATCTAAAAGAACAAAGGATTATGAAATGACAAGTAGGTGTCTCTCCAGACCCTCATCCCCACCCCTAGAAGCCCCGACTTCTTGCCCGATCGCCTTCCAGCTTAGAAAATAAGGGTGGAGTCCCTCTGTGCGCTGTTCCTCCTGCGGTTCCGCCCGCGCTTCGGCGCTGGCTCCTGGCAGCCCGCCTGCTGCTTACCTTTCCTGCGCCCTCACTGCCTGCCAGCCAGGTGTGAAAGTGCTGACTTCCCCTCAGCGTCACCAGCTTAGTGTGATTTTGGTGTTTGTGGGTCTGATGGGTTTATTAAAGACACAAATGAATTGAACTAGGGAAACAAGAGAAAGCAAGAGAACAGAATGTTTGAAACAAGAGACCGTTCCCTCCGGTGCTGCGGCGTGCGAGCGTGGGTTGGGGCGATGTGGGGCAGTGCCGGACTGCGCACCAGATCACACCAGCACTCGGAGGCCGGAAGCCCTTGTCGCCCTTCCAAGCCACGGGAGCGGAGAGGGGTGGCGGGGTCAGCGGGAATTAGCGCGCAAGGGCCGGAGCGAGGGATTGCCTCGGGGCGAGAGTTCGGGACCGGATTAGTGGGTTCAAAAGCAGGTCATGGAGAGCTAAGCGAGGCGACGAGGTCCGCGAGAGGTCAAGGTCCTCCGGAGAGGCCGGTTCGAGGCCAGGCCGGGCACGGGAAAGACGGCGGGGCACTGCGATCGCGGGGAGGATGCACCGGGAAGCCTGAGTTTCCGTTCCTGGAGAGTGGAGGGCTCGGCCGCTCTCGAGCGGAGGCCGTGTCCTCTGACCGCCGCGGGGCAGGGACACCGCTGACCCTGGGCCTTGGCCGCCAGCAATGAGCCGGCTGCGAGGTGAACCTGGATACGAGTCCACGACAATTTCCATGATTGTATACGAGCTTCCCAGGAGTGCGCGCGCGTATCTGAGGAATGGAGTTTATCTACTTTCCTTTTATTTTGATAACACTTTTTTTTCCTGGCAAGGTGTATAACATCTCTTAGGCAAACAGTCAAACAAATCGCACTGAACAGCGCAAAGAAATTTTCTTGCCAAGAGCAATTCTCTCTCCTTTCCCCTGGCATCTGTGGCCTTCCTGCGGAACAAATTGCAGGGTGTGATACCACTTGTGTAAAAATAATCGCAACCCACACTCCACCCTTCGGTGCGTCCTGTGCGTGGGTCGAGCGAAAGCTGGAAGGACAGCCGAGCGAGACACGCTCTTCCCCGAAAGAAATGTCGTGTGTGTGTGCGTGAGAGACAGAGAGAGAGAGACAGAGAGAGAGAGGAGACTGTCTGAGCCCTTGACTTGAAGTGTTTTAGGAGAATGTGTTCATACATTACTTGAGTTCTCTCTCTCTTCAAGAGCTCCTGAATATTTGTGGAGAGCAAACTTGGAAATACTGTAGGATGCCAAGTAGGCTCTCCACTCTGAAACCCCAGCCTTGGTGGATGATCTGAGAAACACCCCAAAACCAGACGACTGATAGATGAGCGCTCTCGGGGTCTCTGGGTGGAGGTGGCACCGCCCCAGTCGCCATCTCCAGCGTCCCCACGCTTGTCATACTACCTCCTACCCCCAAGGGAACTGCTTCTTCCTTCCCCAGCCTCGGCCTTTCGCTTTCCCTTCCCCAAGTTGCGGCCTGGAGAAGTGAAGCCCAGATGCTCAGGCGTACGTCGTGGTCTCCCCGAAACCCGGCATCTCCGGATTGGGTCCGGCTGATGTTCCACGGAGAACCGCAGAGTCTGTCCCGCAGGGGCGAAGTTTGCACATCCTTGGGGGAGATGGTGACGCGTGGCGGGAGCGTATGTGAGAATGGCAGGAAGGAAAGGAGAGGGGGAGAAGGAGCCGGGAGAGACTCGGGGAAGACGCGGAGCTGGGTGCGGGGGAACGCGGGGAGAGCCCGGGTGGAGGACCCGGGCGGGAGCAAGTGAGAGGCGGGGCCGGAAACCCGGAGGCGGCGCCACCGAAACAAAGCGCAGCCGAGTCTCCGCTGAGGGCGAGCCGCTTTCCCCCGAATTTCTCCCGAATCCTTCCATTTGGTCAGCAAGCTGGCTAGTCCAGGTGGGAGCGTGCAGGTTGTCAATGGGGAAGCCAGTCCAAAGGGACCGATCGCTGGAGAAACCTCACTCATTCAACCAACAGCCACTCGACTCCGCCCAACAGGACGGGTAGCCGGAGCAGAGCGGGTGGGTCAAGGGCAGGGGCCCCGATCCTGCCCTTTTGTCCAGGTGGACTCAGCGGCTGTGCTTCTGTTCTGAGAGACCCTGGGGATGCCATTGCTGGCCCCCTGCTCCCACTGGTAGGCCAAGGTGCTGGCAGTCCCTCCATTAAAAATGCATTCCCCCGACTGAAAATACCTTCTTTCTCGCAGTTTTTTAATCTTATAAACAAGGTTGAGACTCCTCTTAACGCCGCTTCCAACCTTTGCACACTATTCATATGGCCAGAACAGTAACAGCACTGAAAGCAGGAAAAAAGTCTCAGTGCTCCCCCAAAAACCTCTTTCTGTCTTTTTTTACTACATTCTCATTTTGCATAATTTTAGTCGTGGTGAACGTATAGTTTTGTATTCACACCTAAATATTTGCTATGTGCTACGATCCTCATAAGTATACTTTTAAATGGCCGAGTAATACTCTACTACGTTACTTTGTAATTAACCATGCGATTTCTAGATATTCTAATGTGTCCAGTTTTTCAGCATTAAAATAACGCTCAAACCAAAATCTTCATGTATATATAGTTTTCTCCTTCGGGGAGAATCATTTCTTCAGGATCCTTACTTGTTCAACAGGATGGGGACGTTTTCATTGCTCTTAATATATTGCCAAGCCGCTTTCTAAAGAGATTTGCACAGGCATTCATTTTGGGAATCATTATGGGTGTGGTGCTGGCGATCAGGTACGTGTGGACCAAATAATCAGTCTCGCCTTAAAGCGCTTTCCCCGCATCCCAAGTCTTGGCGGAGACAGGCCCCGGGAGCAAGAAATACCGCGCAAAGTAGGGAGCCCTCTGGGGAGAGGGAAGACGAGGCAATGGGAGCACGGGAGAAGGTGAAGGAGTGCGGGGGTTCCTTCCCCAGCCTCAAGAAGTTAGGTAAGGCTTCACAGTGGAGGAGGTGCCCCAGGACTGCCCCAGGCAGTGGGCTGCTCAGTAGAAACGGAGGGACAGACTTAGGAACCTAAGACTCTTAGGAACCTAAGACTGCGAGATCTGTTGAGTTTGGAGAGGTACTTATATTTTGGGGAAGTTTAAGTGTGGGCGGGAAAGTCCCAGAGCACTAGTGAGCCGCTCACCATCCGGTCCAAGGGAATTGGAAACCGGCAGTCTCATCATTGGGCATTTGCATTATTTTAAACCGTTGCTATATTAATAGAGGCATAATTACATAATTATTGTAAATTGTGTTTTGCTGAAAGGTAGCTTACATTTCCTTATTTAAAAATACTAATATCCTTTAAGAAACAATTTCTTCTCTAAACCACAGTAATATGTATTTTAAATCATAAAAGCAATACATATATCATTTGAATTTTTCCATAACGAGAAAATATTCATGTACTATAAGGTTAATTTAAAAATTATAAGTTAACACAAACCCATTGTAAAATAATGAGACCAAAGTATATAAAGTCTTTTTCCTTAATCCTCCTTCCAGAAGTAGCATGGCTTATAGTTAAAATGTTGCATATGCCAATTATTCATATATATATTTGCAACAATAATTCATACTATCTCTGCTACTCTGCAAATTGCCTTTAAAAAAAAAAAAAAACTTAACAATAGGCCATGGTTTTCTTACATGCCAGTGGGATGATGTAGCTGTATCTCATTTTTAACAGCTATCTTGATAATATTATATGGATGTTCTACCATTTTTCTCTGTATTTGCATATATAATATGTGAATATATTTTATATAATAAAAATTCAAACAATGCCAAAAGATAAAGATAAAACATGAGACCCCTCTTCATGCTTGACTTACTCCTATCCCACCTCACTCCTCAGAAATGTGAGGTGAGAAATTTAGGGGATGTTTCTCCAACCACCCTCCCTAGTCTTACAAAAAAATTGTGTGTTATTCTCTTTAACCTGAGCACTACCATCTCCTCCTCCCCCATGTTTCACACCCCTCTCTCCTGAACCATTGGGCTGTGTTTCCTGTGTTTGTTTTTGTTATATGTTCTCACAAAAGAAGCATTGTTTTTTGTGTGTGCGTTTTTAATTCATGTGCATGGTATTGGGTTTTCCATTTTATTTTGTCTTTAATATTATTAAAAACATTTTTAAACAATTTCAAATTCATGGACAAATTGCAAGAATAGTAGAAAGAACTCCAGTATGCCTGTCTTTTAGCTGTGTTTGCTTTATTGTTCTCTTTTTCTACGTATTTATAAAATTGCTTTGATTAAAGCATTTGAGAATAAGTTACAGACACTATGCCCCTTTACTTTTAAATACTTTTACATACAAAACCAAGAAATTTAACATAGATACAATGCTTTATATAATCTTAAAATCTTATTTAAAATTTGCCAATTGTTCCAATAATGTCTTTTATGTTATTTTTTTTTCTGATCTAGGATTTAATTCAGGATTATTCATTGCATTTAGTTTTCAAGTTCTTGTTAGTCTCCTTTAGCTGGAAACGGTTTATCAACTTTATTTTTGTCTTTTTAACAGGCATTTTTAAAGAATATGGGCCAATTATTTTGTATACATTATGGTTTCTTGTTTCATTTTAAACAATCTGAAATTTACAGAAAAGATGTCAAGAACAGTACGAAGAACTCCTCCCCAACTGACCTATTTGAGCATAAGTTGCTGACATAATATTTGATTTGTATTTCCAAAAAGCAAGGTCATTCTCCCTCTAAATCACAATGCAATAATCAAAATTAGAAAATTAATATTATCACCACTGACTCCTCAGACTTTATAAAGTCTTGCCAGTGGTTCTGAAAATGTCCCTAATTATAAAAAGGATCCAGTTGATATTATGTGTTGCATTTAGATGTCATGTCTCTTTAGTCTCCTTCAATCGGTGACAATTAGTTCCAGTCTTTACTTGACTTTCGTGGCCAGTTGTTAATGTAGAATGTCTCTCAGTGTAGGTTTGTCTGATGTTTCCTCATAATTCAATTCAGATTATGCATCTTTGGCAGAAATATCACAGAAGCGATGTTGAATTCATCTTATTGTAACACATAGGGCATGATTTTGATTTATCCCATTACTGGTGTTGTTAACTTTGATCATTTGGGTAAAGTGGTGCATGCCAAGTTTCTCTCTGTAAATTTATTATTTTTCCCTTTGTATTTAATAAGTATTTAGCAGGAGAACTTTTAGACTATGTATATATCCTGCTCCTCATCAAACTCTGCATTTATGCATTGTTTAAATGAGTATCAACAAATGGATTCCTATTGTATTCACTGGGTTATAACTTACTATTTAATAGTATAGTTACAACTTGTTATTTATTTAATTTGCAAATTGTCTCAAATATGGGAGTCCCTTCAAGTTGGTTTCTTTGCCTTTTTTTTTTGGTAACAGATTTATTAAGATATAATTTACATACAGTATAGTTCACCTATGTAAAATGCACTATTTAATGTTTTTAGTACACACAGAATTGTGCAATCATCCCTATGATCAATTTTAGAACATTATCACCCCATAAAGAAACCCCATTCCCTTTAGCTATCATTTCCCAACCTTCCCATGCCCCCTAGCCCCAGGCGACTATCTACATTCTCTTTCTACAGATTTGTCTATCCTGAACATTTCATATAAATGCAATTGTACAACATGTGGTCTTTTGTGACTGGCTTCTTTCACCTAGCATAATGTTTTCAAGGTTCATTTATATTGTAGCATGTAATAGTACTTCGTTCTTTTTTTTTTTATGGCTGAATAATTCCATTGTATGGACATACCACATTTTGTTTATTCATTCATCAAATTGATGGACATTTGGGTTGTTTCTACTCTGGTTATTATGAATAACACTGTTGTGAATGTTCTTGTAAAAGTTTTTGTGTGGCCATATGTTTTCATTTCTTTTGGGTATATACCTATGAGTGAAATTGCTGGTTCAAACTGTTAATTCTAAGTTTAACTATTTGAGGAACTGCTACACCGTTTTCCAAAGTGGCTGTACCATTTTACATTTCCCCCAGCAATAAATGAGGGTTGTAATTTCTCCACATCTTCACCTACACTTGTCATTATCTGTTGTTTTTTTTTTAATAGCCATCCCAATGGGTATGAAGTGGTATTTCATTGTGATTCTAATTTCCATTTCCCTAATGACTAATGATGCTGACCATCTTTTTATGTGCTTATTGATCATTTGCATACCCTCTGTGAAAAAATGTCTATTTATATCCTTTGCCCATTTTTATATTTGGCTATTTGTTTTTATATTATGGAGTTTTAAGAGTTGTTTGTATATTCTAAATACATGTTCCTTATCAAATATATGATTGACAAATATTTTCTCCTGTTCTGTGGCCTTTTCACTTTCTTGATAGTGTCCTCTGAAGCACAACACTGTTCACTTTTGAAAAAGTCCAAGTTTTATGTTTTTTCTTTTGTTTCTTGTACTTTTGATATTATATCTATGAAGCCATCGCCAAATTCAAAGTCATGAAAATTTAGACATATATTTTCTTCTAAGAGGCTTATAGTTTTAGCTCTTACATTTAGGTCTTTGATTAATTTTGAGTTAATTTTTATATATGGTGTGAGGTAAGGGTCCAACATCATTATTTTGCATGTGAATAGTTATTCCAGCACCACTTTTTGGAAAGTATTCTTTCCTCATTGAATTGTCTTGGCACCCTTGTCAAAAATTTCTGTTTTCTTTTGACATGTCTTTATCATTCTTTGAGTATATCCTTCCTTTTTGGCACAAGATATGTCAATTTCCCTTTATACTTTTCCATGCTCTAGCTTTTGAATCAGCCATTTCCCCCAAGGAATCTTGGTTATTTTAGTTGATAATATTATTTGGAAGCCAAGATCTGGGTCCTAATGATGGTCATTGCTATCGGGGCCTGCAGCTACAAGACCATCTCTGTGGACAGAGCCAGGGAATGTATGTACCTAAATACACAGTTACATTTACATTTATTTATATCCATAAGTTCACACTAATAACTCTAGTTCTAATCCAACCACAGGGCCCTTTCTAGTTTTCTTTTTTCTGTATTTAAAACTCCCTTTTCTGATGGTGGGAAATTTGGCTTCCATTGTCCTCATTCCCCTGGTGTGTAACCAGTTTCCTGTTGCTGCCTTGCCTCTCTGCCCTCCACCCTCACTGTGGAGGCCCTTCTCATCCCACTGGGGCTTGGACGTCTAGAGCTGACACTGTGTGGATGTCTCCCTGCTTGGATTTCAACATCCCGGTGCTGGTTTACCATGGCACACACCCTCCCTTGTGGGGGTGCTTGCCTCACTTGGCTCTCCCTAATGGCTTTTGGATGAAATTTTCAGGAAGAGAAGAGCAGTGTTATGTTTTAAAGATCCTTCCCTGTTACTTCAGAGTGCTATATAACTCTCCATGGTGTGTGACCACTTCATTTTACTTGGTTGCTCTTCCAAGGAAAGATGTCCAGTGGCTCCAACAATTCCCCTGTCACCTCAACTAATGCCACAACAAACATCCTCATACAGGTTTCCTTAAGCACCCATAAGGAGATCTGTTGGGATATACACCAGGAGTGGAATTTCTGGGTCACACAGTATAAAAATTTCTAACTTGCCTGATCATTGCCAGCTTGCTGTCCAGAATGGCTGCTCTAGTACACACTCACTAACATACATGTAGTCTTCTGTGTTCACACTTCCCCTTCACCTTCAACTTGGTTTTTCGCACTCTCAAGATTTTGCCGGTCAAGTAAGCATCAAAGGATATTTTGTTCTTTTAATTTCCACATCTCTGATTCCCAATGATCTTCAGCATCTCCCCAAGAGCTTACTGACCCTTGGCTTTTCCAGGTCTATGCATTTAGCTACATGTAGTCCTCTATTTTCTTAAAACCTGTATGGGATCTGACTTTTTGTATTGTTCTCCAAATACTGCCCCCCCCCCCCTTAAATGTCGTGAAAAGCTTTTTATCAACTGCATGGAAGTGCACAGCTTGAGTGGCCCATAGGGTATTAAGCCATTTCCTTATTAATAGACATCTGGGCTCTTTAAAGGTTTTTTGCTATCACAAACAAATGCTCCCATAACCATCCTTGAACATACATCTTTGCATTTGTGCCACAATTTCTTTCGATAAATTTCTAGTGTTTTTAGTTTAGGATGCACATTTAGAAGACACTGTATTTAGCCACATATAACAGTGTCCTCAAGTCTGTAGTGGAAACTGGGAAATGACTCAGGAACCAGAGTTTGGAAGGAAAGCAGGCATCACTGAGAAGTGCTCCTGACTTCAGAGCTAGGAAGAGGCATTGAAGCTGGAGTTAGGTAGTGAGGACTTTGCCAGGACACAGAGCTGAGCACAGATGGGCAGTCAACCATCTTGGCCAGGATGTGCCAGGCAGTGGGGAAGGAGGCCACAAGCTTCCCGAAACTGTTCTGTAGACTCCTTCAGGTCCAGAGGCAGATGCTCTGGAAGGAGCCACTGAGAATTGTGGGTCTACTGACAGAGTAAAAAGTGCTTTTTTTTCTCACAGCAACACCGACCACCACCTTCCCCCAGTGGCCCCAGGGTACAGAGGTGGATAAGGGGACATTTGCCTGATCACAGGCTTATTCACAGTTTGGTATCTTACTTCCCATGGAAGTGGCAGGATGCAGGTTTCTGTCATATACAGTTGGGCAAGTTGTGCATTGCACAAGGTCAGCTGGCCCAGAAGGTAAATGGGAACTGAAAAAATTAGCCTGAGCTAACTCTCACAGGGGTGCTGCATGGGTTAGATGTGGTCCTGCCTCTAGGCCATGAGGGAGAAGACAGTGCCAAGCCACAGGCCAGCCACACAAAACCGTCCAGGGGAGGGTCTCCAGGCTCTCTTCCCAGCCATCTCCTACTAAGGAGGACATATTTTCCTTCCCAGCAGTCCCTCAGGGAGGCAGCCCAGCCTCACTGGGGAGATCCTGTCCTCTACCCTGTTGGCGTGGGCCTGAGTGGGGCTGTGCTGTGAGCAGCAGAGTAGGATTTTCGGGCGGTGCAGATTGGGACAACTGGGCTGGGCTTCCAACTTGCTTTCTTTGGGGCAGAGTTGAGGAGGACTAATTATCTATACCAACTCCTGGCAGTTAAAGAAGAACCTAGAAAGAGGAATCCTCTTTTGGAATCCTCAACTCAGTGACAAAAACAAGACGGAGACAGAGACCCACAAGTGGAGGGAGAACCAGGGCCAGGCCAAGCACTCTCAGGTGGCCCAAACACCTGAGGTGCGGTGCCCTAGGACCACAGTGGTGGGGCGGGGTAGAGAATGGCTCTTCCACAGCGAGGGGGTGGGCCTGCCCCGGGGCTCCACCAGGCTGGAGTCTGAGGGCATCCAGACAGGGTCCGAGTGGCTGACTGGTCTGAGGTCTGAGCCGGGGCACTGTAGGGCCCAGTGTGGACCCGTGACAACCTCATCCCCAGTCGGCACCTCAGCTTGCCAACAGCTCCCTGCGCGTTTACTAGGATCAGGCTTGGGGCTGGGCAATGCCGAGATGACTGACCCACGCACGTTTTCCACCTAGCGGAGCTCAGGCATCCTGGGGACTTTTCCTACCATATGACCTAGAAATTCCACTCCTGGATGTAGTAGATTCCATAGATATTTTCCCATGGGTGCTTGAGAAAACCTGTACAAGGAGAGAAATGCACAGACGGTCGTAACAGTGTAATAGGAAAAGTACTGATAAAGGTTAACATTTGTGAAGCACGCACTTGTGTGCTTACGAGCGCCATAACGACCCGGCGAGGCGGGTCCTATTCCTCCATTTAACAGACGGGGAAGCCGAGGCTCAGCCAGGTCAGACAACCTGCCCAAAGTCACACAGTAAATTGGTGGGACGGAAGCTCCCTTGCTGTCTCCGGGCAAGGCCTGTTCGCGCCGTCTCTGCACCGCGCGGCCCACGCTGCGCCGCACGGCTGGAGGCAGCTGCAGGCGGCAGCGACCGCGCGCAGCCGCTCGGTGAGTTCGCGCTGAGCCCGGGCCCGCGTCTCTCCAACTCCTCGCCGCCCCAGTCCGGCACCGCTGCCGCCGTCCTGCTGCCGCCTCCAGGGGAGCGGCCTCGTGCTGCCCCCTGCTGGCCGCCGACTCGCAGCGCCGTGGGGGCATTGCTCAGCGCCGACATAGCTGAACAGGCGCTCGGGGTCGGGGACCCCAGCCCTCTTCGTTCCCCATCTCCCGCCCCCCAGGGTCCAGAGGAGGGGTGGAGGTGGGGGAATGTCTAACTGAGTCCAGGCAGGCAGTTTCTCATGGGTGGCATGTCTCGTTTCTCCGGGTACATCCGTGTGTGCCCAGGTGCAGCAGGCCCTCTCCCTAATCCTGGTCCCTCCGGAGGGGACTGGGAAGGGGGCGGGACCGAGGGCTCCCTTCGTACCTGGAGCCCTAGAGACGTCCTTTATTCGTTCTGGAAATACTTGCTGAGTACTGGGGGTACAAGGATGCTGAAAATATCCACTTTGCTGTAGTGAACAATGGCAGCTCCCACCCCAGGACACCCCTGTAGCCTGATGGCTCTGTCCTTCTTCTCCTCTTAGTGATCAGAGGCCATTTTGAGTGATTGCAGGGGAGACACACATAGGGACAAATGAGACCAGAAGGTGACGCATGCAAGAATAGCTGTGGGTATAAGGCACAAGCCTGGTACCAGGAGGACCAGGACTCATGGAGAGTTTGTACCTGAGCAAGGCTTCGTAGACTGTACAGGAGCAGGATCTTCCCTAGCAGAGGCTCCGGAAGAGAGAAGTTGGAGGACAGCTCAGCTCTGGACATCTGAGTCCGCTCTGTTCAGGGCTGTACCCCTCTCTTTCCGCAGACTCCAGCCTCATATCTGGGCAGGCAGACCATTCAAAACTTGAAGTAGAATATTTCTTTACTGTGTTTGCTAACTTAAGAGGACAATAATTACCTTTAGCTGAACATGACAACAGGAATACCAAATATGTCATGGAATGTGGGGCCCCTAATGCTCAGGGGGACGACAGGCCTTTCCCAACCCCTCTTCTGTCCCAGGGGAAGGGCATCCCCTGGCAGAGGACTGTTCTCGAGGAGAATAGTCACACAGAGGAAGTCAGAGGATGCTGCTCTCATCCTGGTATGACCTGAATGTTTGTGTTGCCCCCCAACTCATGTGTTGAAACCTAATCACCAATGTGATGATATTAGGGGGTGGGACTTTTGGGAGATTATTAGGTCATGAGGACGGAGCCCTCATGAATGGGATTAGTGCCCTTATCAAAGGGATGACAAGGCACTCCCTTCCACTTCTGCTGTGTGAGGACACAGTGAGAAGATGGCCATCTGTGAACAAGGGAGCAGGACCTCAGCAGACACTAAATCTACTCGTGCCTTGATCTGGGACTTCCCAGACTCCAAAACTGTGAGCAACCATTTTCTGTGGTTTATAAGCTACTCAGTCTAAGGTATTTTGTTATAGTAGCCTGAGCAGACTAACACTCATCCCTAAATCTGGCCACTTTGGACTGTTGGTTTCTGTGACTTAGTTCTGTTGTATGTGCAAAACTGGAGGACGTGGCCCTTGACCATTAATTCATTGATCTATCTGAATGTGGGATTCTGATCCTCCTCAGGTGGATGTGATGGTCCCTGAGCAGGACAGTGGCTACCAGGGGACATTATATGGACAAGTGTGTGGTTTGTGTGCTTGAGAATCATCTGAAGTGGGCCTGCAAGACACCACTGGGAGTTTGTGGAGTTTGGGATGCTGGGCCCATTTCGGCACACAGAGCATCCCTCAGGGCCAAATGAATGACTGAGCAGGGGAGATAGGGCAGATGTGCCAATAACCAAGTTATGTGGTTGAAAGCCATCAGAACCTTAAAATAGTTGCCCCCAAAGTGGCTTGAGAATTCAGAAGAGAGAAATGACCTTCTTGCAGTGGTATTTGGAGAAGGCTTAATAAAGGAAGTGGCATTTCAATGGGTTTTGAAAAATGGGGAGGGTTTCAAAGGCCGAGATGTTATGGTCAGTGCTGTACCCAGCAAGACATTAGTAGGGTCACAGGCTAGGAGAGATCCCTGGGACATGAAGGTCAAACACTGTATATGTATGTGTATGTGTTTGAGCTATTTACTTACTGTAAAAAAGTCATATGGATTAAAAATCAAAAGTTACCCCAAAAGTGTAACAGCTTCAATTCCCTGCTCAGTCCCTAGTCAGCCAGGTACCCGCTTTAAAGGCACCCAATAGTGTTAGTTTTCTTGTGTAACCTTCCAGGGGTGCCTTGTCTATGTACAAGCAAATGCACACCACCCCCCACGTGTGCCACTGTCTTTACACAAACAGCAGCATACTGCACTGTTCTGCATCCTGTTTGTTTTCTTAAGTTATTTTGGAGATAGTTCCATATGAGTAAGTGAAGAACTTCCTGGAGGAGTACTGGAGGAGTACTGGAAGCTTTTCCACTGAAGCCAAGAATAGGATCCTGTGATTTTTGAAACATACTGGAACTATCCCTGCAATAACTTCATCATTAAAAAGCTGCAAAGAGCTTGAGCCCAGGAATTTGAGGTTGCTGTGAGCTAGGCTGACACCATGGCACTCTAGTCTGGGCAACAGAGTGAGACTTTGTCAAAAAAAAAAAAAAAAAAAAAAAAAAAAAAAAAAAAGGAGCTGCAAAGAGGTGGAGGTGGCAGTTTAACTTTGGACAGACTATTATTTTAATTTTGGCTTGCCCTGCCCCCACCCTATTGCTTTGGGATAACCACTGTGTGCACCCTCAGTCTATGAAAATGGCTGAGAAGTTTTGGGCAGGTATCCATGGGGTAGCATTTTTTTTTTTTTTTTTTTTGGCAGAGTCTTGCTTTGTTGTCCAGGCTAGAGTGAGTGCCGTGGCATCAGCCTAGCTCACAGCAACCTCAAACTCCCGGGCTCAAGTGATCCTCCTGCCTCAGCCTCCCGAGTAGCTGGGACTACAGGCATGTGCCACCATGCCCAGCTAATATTTTCTATATATATTTTTAGTTGGCCAGCTAATGTCTTTCTATTTTTAGTAGAGACGGGGTCTCACTCTTGCTCAGGCTGGTCTCGAACTCCTGAGCTCAAGCGATCCTCCCTCCTCGGCCTCCCAGAGTGCTAGGATTATAGGCGTGAGCCACTGCGCCCAGCCACAGTTCTAAACATGTATGCACGTAACATAGTTTCTAGTGATAAAGCAAAAACTTATGGGATTGCAAGGAGAAATGTACACATTCACCATCCTAGTAGGGGATTTCAGTATACTTCTAGATTATTGATAGGCCAAAAAGACAAAAAATGTTATCTCTGTGGCAGATCTGAAATCACAATCAGATCCCAAGCTTTTTGCATCTGGAAATGTAGTTTCCATTCTTCCATCCCCTGTGATATAGGGGAAAACATAACAGGATTGGAAATGGATGCTACAAACCAATAAATGTTAATAACATTTGGTACATCAGTATTCCATATTTATATTATTATGCATACGCAAACATTATTCACAAAGTATATTTTCCTTTCCTGCACTAATTTCTTTGAATTGATAATTGTTTCTTCTTTCTCATTTGTTTAGTTTTCTATGTACTTCAAAGTCACAGAATTTAATAACTCAACTTCAAACTCTGCCAACTCTCTAAAACTCCTCTTAATACCTTCAGAAAAATGTATCAATTTCATCATCTTGAAGATCTTTCTCCTGGGCTGGTTAGATTCCCCAGAGAAGTCTCTTCCGGTCTCCTGCTTGGAGGGAAAGGTCAGGTGTCCAAGGGGGGAGATGGACTTGGAGGTCTCAACATTTGGTAAACAAACCCAACGCTCCTTGCATCCTCTAACAGTATCTGAAGGAAGTTGAAATTTTCATAAAAGAATTTTACCAAAGAGTAAAGAAGAACCGTAGCAAAAAAAAAGACCAAAACAAGCAAACAAAACCCAAAAAAACCCAGCCATCATCTGTTTCTCTATACAAAGAATCCAGCAACATTGTACACTTGCTGAAGTCTCAGGGGTCCTGGGCTAGGGAGTGAGAGATGGCGATGAAGATTACTAGTATTACTAGCTACATTTATTGAGGGGGTCTGGGATCCCTGGAAAGCCAGGATTCCATTATAACTATCATCCAGTGCTCCAAATATCCCAGGAGGGCCAGATTCACACACAGTGTAAACCTGACTCCAAGCGACAGGCATCCTTCTGTGCCAAATGGCGCCATCTATGGGTCACTGCAGGAGAGAGCACAAATGCAATTGTATTCTAGAAACACAGGGAGGGAGCCATGGCAGGGGCCTCAGGAATTGGGCCGCCTACTCTTCCTGTCATTTAATGAGAAGTGACCTCTGGAGGGTTCGCCACAAGATCTTTTATTTTATTTTATTTAATTAATTAATTAATTTTTTTTTTGAGACAGAGTCTCGCTTTGTTGCCCAGGCTAGAGTGAGTGCCGTGGCGTCAGCCTAGCTCACAGCAACCTCAGACTCCTGGGCTTAAGCGATCCTACTGCCTCAGCCTCCCGAGCAGCTGGGACTACAGGCAAGCGCCACCATGCCCAGCTAATTTTTTCTATATATTTTTAGTTGCCCAGCTAATTTCTTTCTATTTTTTAGTAGAGATGGGGTCTCGCTCTTGTTCAGGCTGGTCTCGAACTCCTGACCTCGAGCAATCCACCCACCTCAGCCTCCCAGAGTGCTAGGATTACAGGCATGAGCCACTGCGCCCGGCCAAGATCTTTGTTTAATGACCAGATGTTTAAAACCAGCCCATATGTGAGCCTGGGTGTGAATTGGTGGTGGCGGTCGTGGTGGGAGATCAAGCCTGTGCATGCCGTGTCCTATAAAAGCAATGCTAAAGAGAACTTAATTTAAGGATTCTCTCCCAAAATATGACCAACGGGGTGATGGGAGTGGGGTGTATGCTTGTATTAGGAGAGGCAGTGGATCACAGCTTGGGGACAGGTTTAGGGCTAGATGTAGACACACTGCAGCTTGGGAAGTCAAGTCCGTGTACCTCAAGTATTTAATAATACCCTACATTCGCTTACCAAGTGCCAGGCATTCTCACAAGCACTGTAACACATTTATTAATTCACTAACCCTCACAACAACCCTGTGAGGTAGACCTTTTTTTAGCCTCCATTTTATATGTAAGGGAACTTGAGGCACAGGGACGTTGGGTAAGTTGCCCAAGGCCACACAGCATGGAGAAGCCAAGAGTCCAACTCAGGTGGTTTGGCTCCAGAGCCCAGGTCTTAGCCACTGCACTTTCCTGCTTCTCTGACATCTGCCACCAACATCTGCTCCATGTTCTTCCAAAATGTATTACATATTTCCTGCCTTTTAATATGGAGTATGAGGAACATAAAATAAGCATTTATTGATGGTTTTGCTTAAAGTGTTGATCACCCATGATGGTGTTAAAACAGGGCGTGGCTCAGGGGCTGCTGAGAGGTGGCCCTCGGCTGCCAGGTCATTCTGGGGTTCTTGAGTCTACTTCACTCCATGAAGGAGAGAAAGCTAGAGAAGCATTTTAAGCAGGGGAGTGACATGGTCTGATTTATGTTTTAGAAGCCGAATTAGGTCTTCTCCAAGGGTAAAGGACATAGAGACCTGGCAATGACTGTGAATCCAGAGCCCCTGCATGTGTGGTCTCCTGGCCTGGCCTCTGGGACTGGTTTAGGGGAGGGACCGTGAGTGTGGAGGTGAGTGGGGGCCAGGTATTCTTTCTCCTGCTCTCCATGCACAGTATCCTTTGCGGTGACTGTGACCTGCCACAGTGCCTCACAAGATGGTGTCTCCTGTCTTGCCTGGTCACTGGCCTGTGCCCCTGCTCCATCCTGCTTCACTGGAGAAGGACTGGGTGTGAGGTGGGTGGGGTTGGGGACTCTATAGCATCCTGCCCCATGGAGGTGCCTCAAGCCACCTGTGGCATCTCCCTGCAGGGGCTCCTGCTGGGATGGGCTGTGCCTTGCCCATAGGCAGAGGGCTGGATGAGATGACCCACGGGTTCTTTCTGGAGTGTTCATCTTCCTTCTCCTTTGCCATTGAGTTGTGAGCAGCACCAAGCAGGAACAGTGAGGCCTTTGAAGGGGGGTGGTGTCTTGATTTTGCAGAAAGATTTGATCTGTGGCTAGCAGGGAGTGTGGGCAAGGAGAGAGAGGCTGGGAGGACTTAAGGCATGAGGGAGGAGAGGAAGTACAGCTGTGTCCTAAAAGGAAAAGTCACCAGGACTGGGTGAGGCCCAGGAGGGGCAGTGGAGGGCCAAGGGGAGCAAGATGAACAGCTTGGTGAGAAGCTCCAACGACCTCCCTGTGGGAGTTTCTGCAAGAACCCTTTTGCCTACTTCCTGTCCCTAACCTCCAGCCTTTGCTAGACCATGAAAATGCACCTCCCAGACCTCCCACTGCAGGGAGTAGGATGGATGAGGTCCCCAGCTGCTGTGCTGAGGCCATGCTTCCCAGCCAATGGGTGACTTTTCCTTTTAGGACACAGCTGTCACAATATTAATTCTTCCAGTCCATGAGCACGGGATTTTTTCCCTATTTTTTTTGTGTCCTCCTCAATTTCTTTCATCAGTGTGTCATAGTTTTCTTTGGTTAGTTTCTTTTACTTTTTGGTTAAATTTATTCCTAGGTTTTTTTTTTTTTTGGTAGCTATTGTAAGTAAGATTGATTTCTTGATTTTTTTTTCAGATTTGTGCTATTGGCATAAATAAATGCCAATATTTCATATTTATGCTATTGGCATAAATAAATGCCACTGATTTTTGTATGTTGATTTTGTATCCAGCAACTTTATTCAATTTGTTTATCAGTCCTGGCACTTTTTTGTTGGAAGTTTAAGGTTTTTCTGAATATAACATCATGTCATCTGTAAACAAGGCTAATTTGACCTCTTCCTTTCCGATTTAGATGCCCTTTATTTCTTCCTCTTGCCTAATTGCTCTGGCCAGGCGTTCCAGTACTATGTTGAACAAAAGTGGTGAAAGTGGGCATCCTTGTGTTGCTCCAGATCTTAGAGGAAAGGCTTTCAATTTTTCCCCATTCAGTATGATGTTAGCTGTGGGTTTGTCATATATGGCACTTTTTATTTTGAAGTATATCCTTTATATGCCCAGTTCGTTGTTTATCCTGAAGAGATGTTGAATTCTGTTGAATGCTTTTCCAGCATCTATTGAAATGACATATGGTTTTCGTCCTTGATTCTGTTAATGTGATGTGTCACATTTGTTGATTTACATATGTTGAACAATCCTTGCATCCCTGGGATGAATCCTACTTTATCATGGTGAATTATCTTTTTTCATTTATTTATTTATTTATTTGCTGTAGTCTCAGTCTGTAATCGGGCAGGGCGTAATGCACACACACACGCTCACACTCAGACTTCAGATCTTATTGAAAGCTGCAATGTTGACACTGTACATGTGCTCTTCAAACGTGGTGATCTCCTCTTCCAGCAAGTCGGTCCTCACCTTGTCATCCTCCACCACACACTGGATCTGCAGCTTACAGACGCTGCAGCCCATGGGCACCAGCTTGGAACCCCGTCAGACCAGCCCGTCCAGCTGGATGGAGCACACACAGGCCTCCAGCTGGGCTATACCTGTTTTATCATCCGAAGGCTTGACGTCTAGGAGGATGGAGGACTTGGCCACCAGTGCAGGCTTCTTGGCCTTCTCTGCATACTGCCACAGGCTCTCCCCCTGCAGCCAGGCGGCCTCCTTGTTTTCCTCTTTGTTGTCTCCGCCAGTCAGGACAATGTCATCATCCTCAGCATGTGTGGCCACCTTCTTGGTTGGGGGCTCCACTTGGTGCATGAGAGAGACAAGCTGGGTCTATGGAGCTGTGGCCTGGTGGATGGGAGGGCTTTGCTCTGGAACGCTCAGCCCAGCCTCTAGCTTGAAGATCACCTGCTGCAGATCCTGGACATCTGGCAGGTTCTGATTCTCTACTTCCAGGCTGGCAAGCTTGCTGTCATCTCCACTAGGCCTGCTGGAGGCCCTGGGGCCAAGCTTCTGCCCAGGGTTTTCAGTATGTCCTCTCTGGCTCCCACGATGTCTTGGAGGATCACAGTGGCGCCATTCTCCTGGTGGGAACAGCCAACCACAGGCCGGTTCATCAGCTCATAGAATTTCCTTTCTGCATCATCATATTTGAACTTGTTGAACCAGATCTTCTCATGGACCAGAAAGTTTGTAGCTGCTTTTCTGAGGCCAGCCAAGGATGTGGTGACCAAAGTAGGGGGACTGGGTTGATGCAAGGGTGTGAATGATCTTTTAAACTTGGTTTGCTAGTATTTGGTTGCGGATTTTTGCCTCTACGTTCATCAGGGATATTGGCCTATAGTTTCCTTTTTTGAAGTGTCCTTGTCTGGTTTGGGTATTGGTAATACTTACCTTGTAGAACGAGTTTGGAAGTAGTCCACCCTCTTCAGTTTTTTGGAATAGTGTGAATAAAAATGATATTAGTTGTTTTTTAAATATTTGGTAGAGTTCAGCAGTGAGTGAAACCATCAGGTCCTGGGCTTTTCTTTGATGGGAGACTGGTTATTATGGCTTCGATCTCATTACTCCTTATTGGGTTGTTAAGATTTTCTATTTCTTCACAGTTCAATCTTGGCAGGTTGTATGTATTTGTGAATTATCCATTTCTTCTAGGTTTTCCATTTGTTGGCAGATGGTTGTTCATAATAATCTCTGATGATCCTTTGTATTTCTGTGATATCAGTTGTAATGTCTCTTTTTCATTTCTGATTTTATTTAATTGCTACTTCTCTCTTTTTTTTTTCTTAGTATAGCTAAAGGTTTGTTGGTTTTGTTTATCTTTTCAAAAATTCAACTTTTTGTTTCCTTGATTTTTTTTTTGTTTTTTTAAGTCTCAATTTTGTTTGTTTCTGCTTTGATTTTTATTATTTCTTTCTATCCCTTGCTTTTTCTCAAATCCCTCTTGAAGGCCAGTAGCTACTGTATTTGCTGTTTTGAGGATATTCTCTAGATTTTTTTTTTTTTTTTTTTTTTTGAGTCTCACTCTCTTGACTGGGCTAGAGTGCTGTGGCATCTGCCTAGCTCACAGGAACTTCAAACTCCTGGGCTCAAGTGATCCTCCTGCTTCAGCCTCCTGGGTAGGTGGGACTACAGGCATGTGCCACCATGCCCGGCTAATTTTTTCTATTTTTAGTTGTTTGGCTAATTTCTTTCTATTTTTAGTAGAGATGAGGTCTCGCTCTTGCTCAGGCTGGTCTCAAACTCCTGAGCTCAAGCAATCCTCCCGTCTTGGCCTCCCAGAGTGCTGGGATTACAGGCGTGAGCCACTATGCCCGGCCTATTCTCTAGATTTTGTAAGTGTTCCTCATTTCTTTTCATTCTTTAAAATTTTTTCTCCTCCTACTGTGTCTTTTCAAATAGCCTATTTTCAAGTTCACTTATTCTTTCTTCTGCTTGATCAATTCTGCTGTTGAGACCCTTTGTTGTATTTTTTGGTTCAATGTATTTCTCAGTTCCAGGATTTCTGTTTGATTTTTAAAATTATTATGTCAATCTCTTTGTTAAGTTTCTCTGATAAATTTCTGAATTGCTTTTCTGGATTATCTTGGAGTTTACTGAGTTTCTTCCAAACTGCTATTTTGAATTCTTGACCTGAGAGCTCACAAATTTTTGTCTTGCTAGGGTTGGTAACTGGCTCCTTGTTTTGTCCATTTGGGGAGGTCATGGTTCCCTGTTCGCTGTTGTTTCTTATGGATGTACATCTACATGTTAGCATCGAAAGATATTTATTTCCGTCTTCTCTGTCTGGCTTGGTTTGGTCTTTCTAGAGTATGCCTGCTTAGAGGTTCTGTGCAGTTTGTCTGTTGAGTTCCCTTAGCCCTAGATCACTGCCCTCTTTTGGACACTAGATGGAGCCCTTAGCCCAGGTTTGCCGCAGTTCCACTAAAGTTTAAAGTGCCTCCGGTGGTGGCTGGCTTCTGTAATTCCAGCTACTTGGCAGGCTGAGAAGGGAAGATGGCTTGAAGCTAAGAGTTTGAGATCAGTGTGGGCAACACGGCTAGAACCCATCTCTAAAAAAAATTAACCAGGTGGGTGGTGACCTGAACCTGTAGTCCCAGCTCCTCAGGAGGCTGAGGTGAGAGGACTGGTTGAGCCCAGGAGTTTGAGGCTGCAGTGAGCTATGATCACACCGTTGCATTCCAGCCTGAGCAACACATTGAGATCCTGTCTCTAAAAAAACCAAAAAGTTCGAAGCACTGCCCATCCTGGCTGTGTGTGGGAAGGCTGGCTAGGGGTTTGTGACCAGAGGATCTGTGGAGCATGCTTCCTACAGTACGGTGCTGCTGAACTGCCTCCCTGACTTGGCATCTGCTTTGGCTGATATGAAGAGCAGCCCATGAGTTTTGTGCACTGGGGTTGCTAGCCCCACCTGCACGGACTGTTTCCAGCTGCCCTCAGGGTTTTTCCTCTCTCTAGGCATTCATGGTGCTTCCCATGGGTTGAGGCAGAAACAGCTTTCTTCCAAGGGAACCCAAGATGGTAGAGAAGCTGGATGTCCCCCTCAATCTCATTTTTTCCAGTGGAAACCCTCTGTCCAGGGGGACTTTTCCACGTAGTGCCTGGCAGCTTGAGGGAGGGCCATCGCGGGTAGAGAAGTCTGTTTCTTTTACCATCTATCTGCTTGCAATTTTTCACTTCTCTGTAGCACCGGGGATCATCACAGCTTTAGTTTTGAGTTCTGGAACATTGCTGGTGATAACCTTGGCACTGGATAGCTCTTTTTGGTTTTCTGTGTAGGAGAGTGAAGCCAGATTGCTTTTACTCTGCCATCGTGGTGATGTCATTCTGACCTGCTTTCTATTTCTTAAATTCTTTTATCTCTCTGTGTTTCATTTGAGATAATTTCTCTCACTCTCTCTCTTTTTTTTTTTTTTTGAGACAGAGTCTCACTGTTGCCCAGGCTAGAGTGCCATGGCGTCAGCCTAGCTCACAGCAGCCTCAAACTCCTGGGCTCAAGCAATCCTTCTGCCTCAGCCTCCCGAGTAGCTGGGACTACAGGCATGTGCCACCATGCCCAGCTAATTTTTTTCTCTATATATTTTTAGCTGTCCAGATAATTTCTTTCTATTTTTAGTGGAGACGGGGTCTCGCTCTTGCTCAGGCTGGTCTCGAACTCCTGACCTCGAGCGATCCTTCTGCCTTGGCCTCCCAGAGTGCTAGGATTATAGGCATGAGCCACCGTGCCTGGCCTTTGAGATTGTTTCTATTGCTATGCCTTCAAGTTTGTGAGTCTTCTGTGATGTATAATCTGTTGTTAATCCCATTCAATGTGTGTTATGTGTGTATGTTTTAAATCTGAGATATTGTAGTTTCATTTCTGGAAGTTTGATTTGAGTCTTTTAAAAAAATATCCTCCATGCCTCTACTTAATTTTCTGAACATATGGAATACAGTTATAATGCCTGTTTTAATGTCCTTCTCTGGTAATTCTAATGTCTTTATCATTTTGGGTTAATTTCAATGGATTGATTATTCTCCTCATTATGGGTCTTGTTTTCTTGCCTCTTTGAATACCTGATAATCTTTGATTAAATGCCAGACATTATGAATTTTTCCTTTTGGACACTGGGTATTTTTGTATATGTATAATCTTTGCTTTATTCTGACCTGTAGTTAAGTTACTTGGTAACAGATTCTTTTGGGTCTAGCGTTTGTGATGTGTCAGGCAGGTGCGGGAACTGTCTAGGGCTGAGCGTCCTCCACCGCTGAGACCACACCCTCTGAGCACTCTACCCAGTGCTCTGTCCATTTAAGTTTTCCAGTCGGGCTCCATTGGGGCCAGACACCGTTCTAGGCTTTATGTGAGCACCAGCCACTGTTCCTCCTAATCCTTTCGAATAGTTAGTTCTTTCTCCAGCCTTGGGTTTTTCTCACACACATGCACTGGTCAGTACTCAGCTGGATACATGTGGGAGAGTCTCTGCAGGTCCCTGGAGTCCTGTATCTGCACAGCTCTCTTCTCTCTGACTCTCTGTCCTGTGTACTCTGGCTGCTTTGTCTCCCTAGAATCCCAGCTCTGTCTCCTCAACTCAGGGAACCCACCTGGCTCTGCCTGTTTTCCTTTCTGTGCTGGAAGTCCCAAAGTAGTAAGCTGGGCAATCACAGGGCTTACCTCATTTATTTTCTTTGTCTCAGGGTTCACTGTCCTTCATTGCCTGATGTCCAGTGTCTTAAAAGCCATTGTTTCCTGTATGTTGTCTGTTTTTTCCCCCCCAGGTGGGAGAGTAAACATGGTTTCCATTACTCCATCTTGGCCAGAAGCATAAATCTTCATTTGACCACTTCAGTTTTGAACTAGGCCAAGCCAAATTCCTGGATGGTTTAGAAGATGCTACTAGAGGAGTCCCAGGGCCTCCGTGTAGATTTGCAACTAGCGCCTGTTGTCATGATTCATGTAGTAAACGCTTCATTCTTCTCCACACAAGCTGGGTGTGGACGGTATTATAGGTGAAGGTGACATGTCTGGTTCTGTGGTCCCAAGGTGGAGTCCTAAAGGATATGCACCCAGTGGGTGGCACTGGCAGTGAAAAGTCTCTCTGCCTAGTGGGGTAGGTCAGGGTTTTGGTCGAGGCCCCTGGGATAGGGACCTCTGGATAAATTTCCTTCCTAGTTTCTATGTCTTCCATCAAAACATGTTTGTTCCAGGGGTTCAAGCATCATTATCAGGAAGCAACAAACACTTGGTCCCAGGAGCTCTGGAGCACTTGCTAGCCCAGAAAATTCCTCATGGTTGTTCCAGATGGGGAGAGCTTAGGAGATGAGCAGCATCAGGGCTATGGAGCCCAGAGGATACCTGGAGGCCAGGCTGGGCAATGGTTGCTGCACATCTCCTGGGCTCCCAGCTCCATCCCCACTCAGCACCCCCTATGAGGGGCTGTCAAGCTGTATTAACAGTTTATTTTAAAAGAAAACCATAACTTGAGTTTAATCATGCAAAAGCAATCATATAAATCCAGAATTGAGGACATTGTATAAGCAACTGGTATGAGCTCTCTAATATATCAATGTCTTGAAAGATAAAAAGAGAGGGGGGTGTGTGTGTGTGTGTGCACGCGTGTGAGAGAGAGAGAGATGATGGTAGTGAGCCTGTTCTAGCATAGAGGACACTAAAGAGCCATGAAAATTAAATGTCGTATATGAACTTTAATTGGGCGCTGGAATCAGGAAATAAACCCAGCTATAAGGGTTTAAAAACTTTTTTATCTAGTTTTGATATTATATCCACATTAAATTCCTTGGGTGTAGTAATGGTATTATTATTATGGAGGAGAATGTCCTTGTTTTTAGGCTGAAATATCAAATAATGCTGAAATGCTACCATTTACTTTCAAATGGTTCAGCAAGGAAAAAATATGTTATATATGTATATAAATGCACACATATATACATATACATATGCACATCGGCAAGTGCAAAGGCCCTGAGGAAGAAACAGGCTGCCATATTTTCAAATATAAAGAAAGACAGTGAGGAGGAGAGTGGTAAGCAATGGGAATGTGGATATAGACAGGGGCCAGGTCCCAAAGGGTTTTGTTAGATGATAAAGATATTTTATTTTAAAGGTAGTGAGAACCCTTTGGAGCAGGGACTCACAGAATCAGATTTATGTTTTACTATCCCATTGTTCATCTCACTTCTCCCCACATACCCAGGAAGTGTGTTCTCTCAGGTCCCTGGAGTTGCCACAGTCATGGAAAGGGTTTTGTACCTTATAGTCATGTAGCTGTCCCCTCTCCACCCCATCTCTCTGGTGGCCAAACATGGGGTCTTTGTGGTCCTGGTGGTTCTTGCTCCCTGGAACCAAGGGGTTTCCCTGTCAAGTCACCCACTCCCAAGAAGGTAACCATAGGCCACACTCACGAAAAGCAGCCATGCCTCACATCAGGGAGGTGTGGCTGTGGGGAGCAGCCAGGCCTCTTGTGGCCGGGGAAGAGGAAGATCTGTAGACAGAACTTAAAACAAGCAACAGCCTGTTGTTGGAAATTGGCAACAAATAATTCTTAGAGTGGAGAATTCTCAAGAGGGCTGGGGGCTCATTGCTTTCATTTTATACTGGGATCTATGTGTCTTTTCCTTATTCTAGGCTTCCTGGATACCATTTAACAGTGTCATACTCCTAGCTTGCCTGTCCTTCCATCCCAAACCTGTAATCAAATCCCCTTATTCTCCCTTCTGGAGAGCAAGGCTGGAGAAAAACCACAGCTGGGTAGATTGGGGCCATAGGAGGAAAACAGTTGTGTGCTAGCCTTGGCCCTGTGGGCTCTCAGGAGCCTACTGTGTGCCTCCCTTCTCAAATCTGCATTTCCTAACATAGTGTCAACTTGAAATTGGCCATCCTGGAAATATTTACACAGTGGTAATTGGCAAATACTACAAGTCAGGGTTTCCTGTCTAGATAGAACCAGAGGGCCAGTTGTTAAATATCCGTGAACCATTGTGTTAACTGAAGAAATAATAAGTTTCATGATTTGCAAGGGAGAGCTTTATTTCTCATAAAGGGTTGCAGCCCGTGGATGGCCGTTCTGGCAGGCAGGAAAGCAGGGCCACTGGCCACAAGCCAGTAACACGTGCTTCAAGGCAGGGACAATGGTAACAGAAATTTATACTGAGCGGGATGGCTACATATACTTATGTAACAAGCTATAGGAGGAGTCATGAATATTTATGAAAAGAGAAACATGTGCCTGCACAATGGAGTTTTCTGCCCTTTTATGAGATTCATGTTGGAAATGGCCACCCTCTCTGTCAAAAAGGTAAAAGAAGGATACTCAGTAGACTGGTTAAACCAGTATGATTCGTGGTCTCTTACCAGGAAAGAATGCTGATCTAGGGAGGAGGGTCCATTCAGTTGGGTAGGGGCTTAGGATTTTATTTTTAATTTACAGTTGCATATTTCATTTGTTTAAAATTCTCTTTCTCCCGAAGTTAATCTTGAGAATAGGCTTAATGCTGACAATGGTGCTCATAAAAAAGATCTTAGGGATCTAAGGAGAAGTATTCCCTCCCACAAAACTATAGAAGCAGATCTGTTTAAAGTTCTGATAAAGAGATGTATTGAGAATATTCACAAAAGGCATCAGTTTTACTCCCCAGTGGGGAGACTTGCTGACAGTATATAATCTTATTTTATTTTCATGTAAAAAAGAAGTCTTTTAAGATGTCTGGACTTCAGAGATTGCTGTATTGTACTATAAGTGTAACCCTTAAACCTAAAAGGCTATAATTTTGATTGGGTGTTTCTTGATAATTTAATGCCCTGATAACAATATTTACATTGACTTTTTTCCCTGAGAGTATAACTTGCAAGATTTTAAGTTAGTCCAGAAAAGGAGCTTTGGTATTTCCCGTGCCCACCTCTGTGTATGCTGGATCCGTTACTTTTTTTTGCCCAGGCTAGAGTGAGTGCCGTAGCGTCAGCCTAGCTCACAGCAACCTCAAACTCCTGGGCTCAAGCGATCCTACTGCCTCAGCCTCCCAAGTAGCTGGGACTACAGGCATGCACCACCATGCCCGGCTAATTTTTCATATATATATATATATATATATATATATATATATATATTTTAGTTGGCCAGATAATTTCTTTCTATTTTTAGTAGAGACGGGGTCTCGCTCTTGCTCAGGCTGGTCTTGAACTCCTGACCTTGAGCAATCCACCCGCCTTGGCCTCCCAGAGTGCTAGGATTACAGGTGTGAGCCACTGTGCCCGGCCTGGATCCGTTACTTAAAGAGCCTGGGAGCCTGTGACATTTGCAGAGCCACTGTGACTATGTGATCTCAGAGCTGCCGGTCGTTTCCTTGTCTTCAGTGAGCTTCCTCTTCCATTCTCCTTTACGACTCTAAATCGTCACTCTTCCCTTCAGTTCCCCTATGCAACTCCAGCAGGTGATCTTTCCTCATAATTTATCAAAACAACCAGAAAAGAGTGAGGGGAAATAGCTGAAGGGAACCCCACAGGCAGATTTCTGGGGATGATGGTGGGGTAGGAGCTGACTGACTAACCACACCCACTTCCACCCCATCAAAATGAAAAGAACAAAGTAGCAAAGACCACACCAGCAGTGCTCAAACCGGGAATGTCAAGAACCTCCAGAAGTGTCATCTAGAGGCAGAAATTGGGACTCTAGAATTGAAATGAGATTGTATGACCCAACACGGTGTTTCCCCTGCAGAGTACGGCAAAAGGAGGCCACACAAAATTCTGAAACATTTCGCTGATACTCCCAGCCCAACATCCTCCACACCTAACTCACTACCAAGTCTTGTTAATTCTGTTCCTAAATATATCTGAAGCCCCCCAGTTTCTCTGCCTACTCACATTTTCTTTCTTTCTTTTCTTTTTTTTTTTTGAGACAGAGTCTCACTCTGTTGCCCAGGCTAGAGTGCCCTGGCATCAGCCTAGCTCACAGCAACCTCAAACTCCTGGGCTCAAGCAATCCTCCTGCCTCAGCCTCCCGAGTACCTGGGACTACAGGCATGAGCCACCATGCCCAGCTAATTTTTTTTCTATATATATTTTTAGATGTCCAGATAATTTCTTTCTATTTTTAGTGGAGACGGGGTCTCACTCTTGCTCAGGCTGGTCTCGAACTCCTGAGCTCAAACGATCCGCCCGCCTCAGCCTCCCAGAGTGCTAGGATTACAGGCATGAGCCACTGCACGGCCGTACCCACATTTTCTAATGAACTATTTTTGTTATGTAGGAAATTTATTCATGTGGATTATTTTTGTCCATATAATTATTGAACTCTCTTATCGATTTAAATAACTCTTCCAGATTTTACTTTTAGATTTCATAGGTTAAAAATCATATCATCTTTGTTTTGGTTTTTTTTTTAGAGACTGAGTCTCGCTCTGTCACCTGGGCTAGAGTGCAGTGGCATGATCATAGCTCACTGCAACCTTAAACTGGGCTCAAGCGATCTTCCTGCCTTAGCACCCCCAGGAGCTGGGACTACAGGTGCAAGTGATCACCCCTGGCTAAAATCATATCATTTATAAATAATAATAACTTTGTGTTCTTTCTTTCAAAAAAAGGTTGGTACTTAGAAAACAAAATATATTGACTGACAGATATAAAAGAAACAGAGACATCATGTGCTTCTGGATACAAAGGATATCAAATCTCCCTAAATTATTTTACAGCTTTACTAAAATTTCACTTAAACTCTCAATAGGACTTGCCAAAAGATAATTTGAAAGAACAAGTTAAAAATGGCTAAGAAAATTTTAATTAAAAACAGGTTAAAAATGATACATCAAATTTTAAGATATTTTATAAAACAACTATTAGTTTGGTAATATTGAGAGAATTTGAAGAACAAAGGGACAGAATAGAGAGGCCCTAAACAGAGCCTAGAATACACCACTTTCTAAATGCCTAAGGAAGCATCTGAAATGAGTGGGGAAGGTAGACACCAACCAATAAGCTGGGGTGGTGCTCTGCGGGTAGCGTGGCCTCCTTTGGAGGGGACGATGATTCTTTGCATGATTCATCTGGGGAAGTGGCAAGATGTTATAGAGCAAACTGGAACTTGGAAATCAGGGAACTGCAATCTCTCTCTGAATCTTCCTTTCTTGAAGTCAGGCTGGTGTTTCTCAGAGTGAGAAGTGTCATCCACTAAGAGAGTGTAAAAGAAAAATGATGGTGGAAATCCTGGTAAAAAAGTGTTAAACAAATTTAACACAGGCCCTTTCAGGAACTTTAATATGAATCATCAAGAAAGGTGTACAGCATGAAATATTTCACAAACTTGTTTAACCTTGGAACACTTTTTTGGGAAGAGCATACTGGACTAGTGTTCCATGCAACACACTTTGGTAAGGCTGGGTCAGTCTTAAAAGGAGAGGGGATATTTTGGCAGGTGTATTACAAGTATTCTTGATTGGAAACCACACACCCATGTCTGCATAATTTAAGCATAACAGGAATTTATTGGGAGGGTGACCATTTGCTCTCAGACTCCAAGGGAAGGCTTGAAATGGGGGTAGGACCAAAGAAGGATGGGATCAGAGAAGACCCTCAAGATGTCCCTTGAAGAATCCCAGACATCTCTGAAACAGTGCATTCCTGTCTCACGTCACACTGATTGCCTGATCCTGGGAAATATGCCTGAGCTCCAGCTGCCTGGCCATGAGGAAGAAGAAATACCTGATTCTCTTTGTCTTCTGACTAGGAGTTGGGGTCCTGTCTACCACAAATTTCGAGATTTGTCTTTATTAGTGAGGGTATTCTGGACAGCCCAAAAGGACAGCAATCTCTACAGCCTAACACCCATATGTCACCTGATCCAGTGCAGCTATATCTTATCCAACTGAAAACACATCCTCTTCCCAAGAGCAGGTAACTCACTGTCTTTTAAATGATTGCACCCAGCTTTAAGTCCAGGATCGCTGAGCAACTGACTTTCCTCCTCTGGTTCTGTCATGATCCCATCTGGATATTCTGAACAGCTATATCCAATGGTAAGCCAAGCAGTGTGGGTGGCCTTAGAAGCTGGAGAAGGCAAGGGAGTGGATTTTCCTTTGGAGCCTCCAGAAAGGAATGTGGTCCTGCCAATACCATGATTTTAGCCCAGCAAGACCCATTTTTGACTTTTGACATCCAGAAATGTAAAATAACAAATCTGTGTTTTTTTTAAGCCACTAAGTTTGTGGTAATTTGTTATAGCAGCAGTAGGAAACTAATATAGGAAGCAAAACGTCCTCTTCTTTATGGGGAGATGGGTGAGAGGTACACAGGAAATGCAGAACTACTTCATTTTGGAAGTCTTCATTTGAAATGCTGAAAGCTTTTCCTTTGAGATCAGGAATGAGACTTGGATGTTCCAAATCACCACTTCTATTCAACAAGTGGAGGTCCTTGCCAGGACAATAAGGCGAGAAAACTAAAAACTAGAATTGGAAAGAAAGAATAAAAATGACATTATTCACAGATGATATGACTGCATACATCGAAAAACTCAAAGTATCGCAGATAAATTGTTAGAATTAGTAAGTTTTGTAAGATTGCTATATACAAGACCAATATCCAAAAATCAATTGGGAGGGGGAAGAATTAAGATCTACCTCCTGGAGGGAGGAGTATATGTTTATTATTTGAGATTTTCCTATAGGAAGATTAGTGTCTTCTGCCTTATTTATTTGTTTTTTTGTTAGATCATTTATTTATGTTAGTATGGACTTACATACATTTATTTTATATTTTGTTTTATAAACATTTAATTTGTTGCCTAAACTGCTCCAGCTTTGACCATTGGGAGCTCTTTCAGGTTGGTGCCTATGTTCTTTTGACATGCTGCTATTCTTTTGTTTTTTGAGCACTTAGTTACTTTTTGATACTACAAGATACTCCAGGCTCATCTGTGTTTTCCCCTCCCCAGCCCTAGAATCAGCCATTTCTCCAGGGATTCCTGGTTTCTGCTATCGAAGCATGGTATTTAGAAACCAAGATCTGGGTGTTGTGTGTGCTTGTTGCTACTAGAGCGTCATTCTTTCTAGGCTCTTTCAGCCAACAAAGCTAGGTAACAGATATATGTATACTAACCCATACATACACACATCTCTACATTTCTGTAATTATACATACATACATACAGATATAATATATATATATGTATATATATATATAAAGGTAAATATGAGTTCATACTGATGTCTCCAACTCTAGCCCAGTATTACAGGGTACATTTTAGTCTGTCTTTCTTATCTGTTAATTTCTTTCTTCAACAGTGAGAAATGGGACTCCTACTGTTCACTGTCCATTACTTATTTGTTCAGCCCCAGTATACATATAAAGCAGCTTCAGAATTGTTAACCCATACCCCTGTGAGAAGTACATTTACCAATTAGAGTACAGTGTTTATGTACAGTTCCCTTTGTTTTTTTTTTTTTTTTTTTTTTTTGAGACAGAGTCTCACTTTGTTGCCCAGGCTAGAGTGAGTGCCGTGGCGTCAGCCTAGCTCACAGCAACCTCAAACTCCTGAGCTCAAGCGATCCTCCTGTCTCAGCCTCCCGAGTAGCTGGGACTACAGGCATGAGCCACCATGCCCGGCTAATTTTTTTCTATATATATTTTTAGCTGTCCATATAATTTCTTTCTATTTTTAGTAGAGATGGGGTCTCGTTCTTGCTCAGGCTGGTCTCGAACTCCTGAGCTCAAACGATCCGCCCACCTCGGCCTCCCAGAGTGCTAGGATTACAGGCGTGAGCCACCGCGCCCGGCCTCCTTTGTCTTAGTATTATAGTTTTTAGTCAAAATACTGATTTACAACGTTTTTTTGGTCATTTTGTTTTTCACTCATCCCTTTTAATGCAGTTATATCAAACATTTGTAATGCAGTTGGGTTCATTTGTCACAGTCTGCATTCCATCTGGGATTCCCAACATCTTTGTTGATTTTTTTTTTTTTTGGATTTTCATATATCAACTTCACTCTTTTTGATGTATAGTTCTATGGGTTTTGACAAATGCGTAGAGTGATATGCCCACCAACGCAAAACCACATGGAGCAATTTCATCACCCTTAAAATTCCCCCATACCTCTACTTTTTAATCAACCACTTCTCTTTTTGCCAACCCTTGGCAACCCACTAATCCGTTTCCATCCTTATAGTTTTCCTTTTTCAGATGTCATATGAATGGAATTATGTAATATGTGGCCTTTTGGGTCTGGCTTATTTCATTTTGTAAAATGCATTCATCCATATTATTGTGTGAATCAATAGCTCCTAAATTTGGAAAAATTTTGACTACTATTTCTTTGAATATATTTCTACCCTTGCCCACCCCCTTTGGAGACTCCAGTTACATGAGTATTAAACAGAAGTTCATCCAACTAAATTCAAATGAAAATTAGAGTGTTTTGTTTTTGTTTGTGTTCATATAACCAAACTAAGAAAGGCAGTGTCTGTGGGGGATGGAGCTCAGGTTCAACTGGATCCAGCACTCAAAGGCATCAGGACTCTCTCCCTTTGCCTCTTCACCTTTTGTTTCTGCTTCTGTCTTTGTATTGCTCTTACTCTCTTGGGCTCTTTAACATGACAGGGGGACTGGCTACTAGTAGCTCTAGAGTTATATCTATATAGCTATTAATTTAAGGAGAGAGCAGAGCTGCCTTCCTAACCAAACCCTGGAACCTATCATTGTGACATGCCCATTCCTATGCATGGGGGAAGCTAGGATTAGCAGCCCCATTTGAATCACAAGGTTGAGAAAGGGGAGTACTTTCCCAGTGGAAGGAGATTTTTTGTTATCAGAAATGGGAGTGAGGTCAGGCATGGTAGCTCATGCTACCTGTAATCCTAGCACTTTGGGAGGTTGAAGAGGGAGGATTGCTTGAGGCCAAGAGTTCAAGACCAGCCTAAGCAACATAGTGAGATCCCATTTCTACAAAAAATAAAAAAAGTAGTCAGGTGTGGTGGCGTGTATCTGTAGTTCCAGCTGCTCGGGAAGCCAAGGCCAGAGGGTCTCTTGAGCCCACGTGTTTGGGGTTGCAATGAGCTGTGATCAGGCCACTGCACTCCAGCCTGTGTGACAGAGCAAGACTCTGTCCCTAAAAGAAAAAAAAAAAGGAAATAGAGTTGACATGGGGAAGGATGCTAGGGAAAATAAACAGGAATTTTCTTGTTATATACTTATATAAATATATACATAGTTATAGTTAGACATAGCTATGGATATAGATGTAGATATATATACATATACATATGGATAGTTAGCAAGAATGAACTGTAGGTACAATTTTTTTCCCTATATGTTGGGTATTTTTTTTAACCTGGATTTTTTCTATAATCAATATCATTAGTTATGTAATAAATAAATAAAGGATTTAGAAAGAAATTATACACATTTTTTCCCAAGAATCTTTCATTACTTTTCTGACATGACTTTGCCCTTCCCACTAAGGACATAGGCAAGAGTTCTTTGACCTGAATAGTTTAGGGCAGCCCCTCTCCCTGGTATGCAGCAGTTCTTCCATGTGGCTAGGCTGCCCACCCACATATATATCACACTGGTTGTGACAACTATAATAGCTTGGAAAATTGGTTTCCCTGATCATCACCTAAATACAAATCTGGGAACGACACCAATTGGACATCAGACTGAGGTGGGGGGTGGCGGAGGGGATGGGGGTATGCCTACACAATGAGTGCATTGCGCACCGTTTGGGGAGTGGTAACACTTGAAGGTGCTGACTCGGGAAGGGGGGGTGGGGAAGGGAGGGATATATACCTCATGATGGGTGCAATGCGCACGACCTGGGAAACAGACACGCCTGGAGCTCTGACTTGGGGGGAAAGGCGGTACAGGAGCAACATATGTAACCTGCAATTCTGTATCCCCCATAACAAGATAAAATAAAATAAAATAAAAAAAAAAGAAGAAAAAAAACAAAAACAAAAACAAAACTATAATAGCTTGGTGGCTAGGGTCTGGCCTGTTGTCACTATTTCAAAGAAACCTGGCCCCACATAAAGTCTTAAAAAAGAGGAACCCATCATCAGGGTCAAGGGAGACCTGGGGAGGCCCTCTGTAGTATCCTCAGTCCTTTTTAGTCTTGGGAGAGTCTTCCCTTCTCCCTAGCATTAAGGTTGTGAAATGTTTTTCAACAGGAGGAAAACTTTCTGAGGGTCTACGGCTGCCTTCTTCCTTGCTGTCTCCCAGTTCCTGGTGCACAGCAGGCACTCTAGAGCTGTACTCGCCAACCCCCAGGCCACAGACTGGTATTGGTCCGTGGCCTGTTAGGAACCAGGTCACACAGCAGGAGGTGAGCGGTGGGTGGGCAAGCAAAGCTTTATCTATATTTACAGTTGCGCCCCATCACTTGCATCACTGCATAAGCTCCGCCTCCTGTCAGATCAGGGGTGGCATTAGAGTCTTATAGGAGCGCAAACCCTACTGTAAACTGCGCACGCGAGGGATCTAGGTTGGGCACTCCTTATGAGAATCTAATGCCCAGTGATCTGAGGTGGTGATGCTAGTGGTGGGGAGTGGCTGCAAATACAGATTATCATCAGCAGAGAGGTTTGACTACACAGTAAATGTAATGTGCTTGAATCATCCCGAAACTCTCCCCACCCCCGGTCCGTGGAAAAATTGTCTTCCATGAAACTGGTCCCTGGTGCCAATAAGATTGGGGACCACTGCTCTAGAGGAATGAATGGTCCTACCTACCACTCCTTGGTTTCTCTGCCCTGTCCCCTGTTCCCAGGGTGCTTGTTCAGAGGCTGGCATGGAATCCCTTGATTATCTGGGCTGCTGGTCAAATCCCCCACATTACACACAGGAGTCTCCTTTGAGGACTGCGGGCCAGGCCTGACTACTGGAATAGTCACCTCTTCTCATTTCATAGTCACTCTACCCCTCCCCTCTCCACCACTCTCCTCCCTTCCTCTCTTCTTCTGCCCTGTCCCACGCCCCAGCTCATTGTCCACTCTAGTGTCCTCCATGCCTGAGTCCCTTGACTGAGGGACTTGGGTTACTACTCCTTGGAGATGGCTCTTAGCACTGCTGGGGCATATCAAATACCCCAGGCCTCTTTCCACTCTCATTGATTATGTCCATGGCCCCCCTCCAAGCATCAGGCTGGTCCCAACCAGAGAAGGGGAACAGGTGGCCAAGCTGTTTCCTTCCTCTTTATCCAGAGATGGTCTTAGAATCCCAGGAGCATGTGGAAAGGGGAAACAAAAAATGAGCATAGACTTCTCTTTCTTTCATCACAGCAGTGATTTTTGGTCACTCTAGGTCTGGCCAGAGTTCCCCTTCTGTTAGGAAGAGCAGGGCATCGCTCGAGTGTCCAGGAGCACTGCCTACTCTCCTGGCTGGAAAGTGTGGCTGTGGCACCTGCCTCCTGCCCTGTCTTTTTTCCTCCCAGGCTGGGGGCCAGACAGTGCCTCCGGAGGTTTGCAGGGGAGAGGTGCTCCATAGATACCTGCCGATAAACTGGGCTACAGGAAAATAGCTTGTGACTCATGCTCTCCCTGCAGAGTGGGAAATGAAACTCTTTATGGTTTGGAACTTCCAAACCCACCTCCTCTGAAACCCCAGAGGGCCCACAGCCTGGGACTCCACGCTTCTTGCTCAGCTTCCTCATGCTGGATTGGCCTTTTGCCCAGCAATCAGTGGTATCTACCTGATACCTCCATTTCCATCACTTGGAGTGAATGCTCCCTGACCCCAGCCCCTTCCTACGCAATGGGCTTGGTGAGGCTTCCTGATCCTTTCCACCTGGGGGCTATATCAATGATAACTCACACTACAAACCGGATTTGGGTACATTCAACATCTTCACAGAGTGGGAAGGGACCAGACATGCCCAAGGTATATTGTATGGCAGCTTCTGTCCCTTAAATGCCCAAGACCCCTGATAGACACCTTCTACAAGGATCTGGAGTAATTTGGATTCTTCTTCATCCCTAGGCCCTGGACTATGGCAGGTTGTGGATGTAGGGACAGGTGCCAGGAGCAGGGCTGACTCTGGAGTTAGACTGGGTACCAGGCATGACAGTCCAGAAGCAGAACATTCTAACACCTTCTAAGCCCTGCTGGAACCAAGGCTCTGCAACAAATGAGCAGCCTGAAGGGGGTTGGTATGTTCACAAAAGTTTAGAGACAGGCAGTGAGTTAGAGCCAGGCCCTTAGTTTAGGGATTGGCTAACATCAAAGGTTAGAGCCAACAGCAGGCTTGGAGCTACTGACATGTGGGTAGGGGAGGAGATGAGACAGGACAAATGGGACACCATCCTTGTCATCTGGCTTTCTTCCCAGGGCTTGGGAAGGTTGTTGTGGATCCTCTCTGGGTTCCCTCATCCAGTCAGATAAGCAGCTCCAGTATGGGGCCTAGTCAGCTGGAGAGAGAATAGCAGGGCCCGTAAGTACAAGGTGCCGCCAGATGGGGCCAGGCTGAGGAGGAAAACAGGAACCTTTCAAATATTGAAGGCAGCAGAAGCCCCTGCAAGTGTAGGTAGCTATTTCCTTGGCCTTGACAATTTAACCTCCAACTCTGGCCCCTAATACCACCTGTCGTTCAGCTGCACTGGTTCGGACTAAACAAGGCCAGATCAGGTTTCTAGTCCTGTGGCCAGAACTGTTGTTCATTCCTGGGTAATGTATAAATCACACTTCCCTTTATGCCTTTGCTATTAAAATGAATGAGAACTTCTGGAGAGAGTGGAAAGAAGCAGTAGCTTCTCGAAGGCAGATCCCAGTCCACAGACTGTGTAGATGTCACAGTAGTCATGATCGGCCATCAAATCTTCCATTCATTTATTATCCATCCATCCATCCGTCCGTCCATCCACCCATTCTTCATCCCATCCATCTACCCATCCATCCATCCATCCATCCATCCACCAATCCTCCATCCACCCATTCTTCATCCCATCCATCCATCAGTCCACCCACCCATCCTCCATCCATCCATCCATCCCTCATCCCATCCCATCCATCCATTCATTCATCCATCTATCCATCCAACCATCCATCCATCCATCCATCCTCCAATTATCTGGACTGACTTCCTTTCTTTTTTCCTTCCCCCACTCTTTTCTCTCCCCTCTTTCGTACCTTCCAAGAAATATGTGTCTAGAGTCTGTTATGCTACCAAGTTTCTCAGATCTGGCAGACTTCTTCAAAGCATGTGAAGTCACCCAGGAGAAAATTTAGTCCTTCACTGAGCCCCAGATCAGCCCCTCTCAACCCCAAGCATCTCTCACATATGTGTTAATAACTCTCTATTTAGGGCTGCAGGGGAAGGAGAGAGGAAGTGGGACAGAGTGGATGGGAGAAGGGACAGAAAAAGTATGGGTCCTAGTCTGATGTTTCTGAGCCTCCCCATTCTGTTTGAGAAGTTCACATGCTGCAGTAAGCAGGGATGAAAACCCAAGTCTTTAAAAAAAATTATTACTATTTCTATAGATTTAGGAGGTACAAGTATTTTCTGCTACATGGATGAATTGTATAGTGGTGAAGTCAGAGCTTTAGTATACCTGTCACCAGAATAGTGTACATTGTACCCAACAGGTAATTTTTGGTCCCTCACCCCCTCCCACCCTCCTCTTTTCTTAGTTTCCAGTGTCCATCATCTCACTTTATGTCTATACATAACCATTGTTTAGCTCCCACTTGTAAGTGAGAATATGTGGTGTTTGTTTTTCCATTCCTGAGATACTTCACTTAGGATAATGGTCTCCAGCTCCATCCAAGTTGCTGCAAAAGACATTATTTTATTCCTTTTTACAGCTGAGTAGTACTCCATGGTGTATATTAATGTATACCACATTTTCTTTATCCACTCTTCAATTGATGGGCACTTTCGAGAATTATGTGGTGGTCAATATTCAGGTGCAGGTGTCTTTTTGATATAATGACTTCTTGTCCTCCTTTTCCTTTGGATACCAGGTAGTGGGATTGCTAGTTTTCTGAAGAATCTCCATACTGTTTTCCATAAAGGCTGTACTAATTTGCAGTCCCACCAACAGTGTATATGTGTTCCCTTTTCACCACATCTGCACCAACATCTATTGTTTGTTGACTTATTAATAATGGCAGTTCTGACAAGGGTAAGGTGGTATCTCATTGTGGTTTTAATTTGCATTTCCCTGATGATTAGTGATGTTGAGCATTTTTTCATATGTTTATTGACAATTTGTATGTCTTCTTTTGAAAAATTCTGTTCATGTCTTTTGCTCACTTTCTGATGGGGTTACTTATTTTTTTCTTGCTGATTTGTTTGAGTTCTTTGTAGATTCTGGATATTAGTCATTTGTTGGATGTATAATTTGCAAATATTTTCTCCCATTCTCCAACTCTTACATTACATTTTTAATCTCCGAGTTGATTTTGTAATGGGATATTGTGTCAGCTAGGATGCATTAATAACAGAAAGTAGAATATCTTATTGCAGTGGTCTCCTAACTGGACTCCCTGCTTCCAGGTGTCCCACACCCTACACTATGCTCCTCATCACCACCAGAGTGATCTTTCTACAATGTCCCTGTCCTCATTTCTCTCCTTTCTGAAGTCCTTCATTGACCCTATGTCACCCACAAGCCAGAGGTCAAGCTCCTTAACATGATCCAAAAGGATCTTCATTCATGATCTGACCCCGGGTGCCTCTTTAGTACCCTCCCCCCCCATCATATACTTTACACTCCAGCAACACTGGAACTATTTACAATTTGCCAAGCACTCCATGCTGCTTATACCCCATCCTTTGTAATATGCTTATCCCTCCACCTGGAGCTTTTTACCATTAATTACTCCATTCCCTGTACTTCCTTTGAACTGAGCATATCCGTCTCTTGTTACGCTCATCACCTTGCAATGTAATATATTTGCTCAGGTCTGTCTTTCCCACCAGACTGTGAGCTGCTTGAGTGCAAGGACTGTGAGTTACTTGTCATGTGGCCCCATCCCTACTACAGTGTTTGGTACCTAGAAGGGACTCAAATGTATTTGTGGGGTGAACAGATGGATGGATGGATGATGGATGAGGAGAGTCTTACAAGAGAAATGGGATAGCTTTAGGACAAGGTGGTTGTCTATATAAGAGACCCCCAGAGAGGAAGACAAATGTCCTCTTCCTGAAAGCTCAGACCTTTGAGCAGGGGACTGAGCTTTGGCCTAGGCCAGGCGAGGTATCTAAGTCAGGAATGGGGAAGTTTGGGATGACATGGTGATCTGCTGTGGGACTTACTTCCTGTTACCTCTGCATAAATGGTCCTTGAGGATACAGGCAGCCAGAAGCACCTGTGCATCGGGGCAAGGGTGAACATTCAGGATGAAGGCTACAGAGAGGGAGGCCCCTGATGCACACTTCACTGTGGACAAACAGAACATCTCCCTCTGGCCACAAGGCAAGCACTGGCTGCTGCTCAGAATGTTCTTGGTGCTCTGTGCCCTTTGCTGGTCCTTCAACAAACATTTGCTTCTTCTTCCATCAGAGCCTCCTCCCAAGCCGGGTCTGTGTTTGGTCCTGAGGAAAGCGCCCACGGTCCGTGCTGCATTGATCTGCCTGACGCTGGTCCTGGTCGCCTCCGTCCTGCTGCAGGCCATCCTCTGTAAGTCTCATGCTTCCTCAGCTGGGTCTAGCCCTTCTCTGTGGCCAGTGGGCTCCCTCGAGATCCAGACCTTCTCTTCTCTGCTCTCCGATGCTCTCTCCTGCCTGTGGCCTTTCCATTTGTCTCCTTTCTCCTCTTTCCACCTGTGGTAACAGAGCGCCCTGTCTGCTGCTGCTCTTTCCTTCCCAATTTCAGGGAGACTCTTCTGACTGGAATCAGTGCTTGCATGTTTGTGCTAAAGGGTACAATCTTTTTTTTTTTTTTTTTTATTAGACATTCTCTTTCTGTCACTTCTGGCTAGAGTGCAGTAGCATCATCATAGCTCACTGAAATCTCAAACTCCTGGGCTCAAGGGATCCTCTTGCCTCAGCCTCCCAAGAAGCTGGGACTATAGGCACTCACCATCAAGCCCAGCTAAGTTTTTCTATTTTTGGTAGAGATGGGGTCTTCCTCTTGCTCAAGCTGGTCTCCAATTCCTGGCCTCCTCCTGCCTCAGCCTCCCAGAGTGCTTAGGATTACAGATATAAGCCATCGCACCTGGCCTCTTCAAGAACACATTCTTTTGTCCTCAGGAAACATTCACCTATTTTTTCATCCATGCCATTTTCTTCCCCCACACCCCCGATCACTCTGAGGTTTGTGGCCCTTGGGTTCAGAGCCTTTTGGACAGCCCCTGACAATAAGTGCAAGGTTTTCTGGTCCTGTCAGGGACTGAGCCCCCAGTGTGACCTCGGCCCCCACTGACCAGAGGGAGAACCTGCTCAACAAGCAAACAAATCTCACAGCTCAGTCCCTTCACCAGGACCCCCTCGTGCTCTCTGCATTCTCCTGTCCCTGTGAAGGTCACGTCAAGGGAGCCTTGCTACCCCTTTGTTGTTGGCGTGGTTTATCTTTCTTTCTCTTCCCACTCTGCCAGGCTTCATGGCCTCTGCTGCTGGCAGAGCCTTCTTTCTCCCGCCAGGTTGCCAGGAGGTAGAGCGAGGGAACCCGAGAAACTGTTGTTTTCCGTATTCCCCCTTTGTGGCCTTGGGGCCTATTTGATCTCAAATGCTCAGCCTCTAAACAGAGTCCTCCCCACACCCCACTGTCACTTGTCCCATCCCGGACCCCTGGTCTCTGACAGTCTTTTCCACAGGATGTGCCTTCGAGCATCTTGGTTTATCTCTGGTACCCAAGCCTGTGACCTGAGCAGAATGTGAAAATGGGTGGGGCAAAGGATAAAAGGGTTTCATAATCCCCGTTTCCATATTCTCTGGAGAAGATGCCACTTCCAGATTAGGAGTCTGCACGGCTGGGCCTTCCCATGGTCACAGGGGGGCCCATGGACAGACACGGAGGGGTGGTGCTGGCCTAGCAGATGGCCATTGCTGGAGGCTCTGAAAGCAGAGGGTTGGCGATCAAGTGATGGGGTCCGGAGAGAATCAAGTGCTGGGGAGAATGACGGGGGAATGGAGGGCGCCCTTTACAAAATGTGCCGAAAGACTCAGAAAATTCAGGACTGGCTTCTAATCCCTGCTATTTGCCTGTGAGGTCCTCTCACAGAGACCCAGTGTTTTTTCAATCTTCCCATTGTCTGTATCCACCCAAGTTCCCAGCACATGGTAGCTGCCCATTGCATGTTTGTTGTACATTAATGAATGACTGGAGGGTCGGGGATAGCTCCTTGGACTGTTTTGGCTCCTTGGGAAGCCGAGCCTGTCATCTTCCCTTCCCTTCCTTTTATCTACCTGACAATACCCCCACATCCCCCCTGGTGGGTCCCCTCGGCTGACCTCTTGACTGTCTCAAAAACAGATCCCTGGTTTATGGGCACAATGTCAGCTGTAAAGACCGATGCCCAGTTGCTGAAAGGTCGTGTGGATAACATCAGCACCCTGGGTTCTGAAATTAAGAAGAACAGTGGCAGCGTGGAGGCAGCCAGTCTGCAGATCCAGATGGTGAACGCCAGCCTGGATTATGTGCATTCTCAGATGCTCAAGTTGAAAACCAGTGTGGAGAAGGCCAACACACAGATCCAGAACTTAACAAGAAGTTGGAAGGAAGTTGATACTTTAAATGCTCAAATTCCAGAGTTAAAAGCAGATTTGGATAAAGCCAGCGCTTTAAATGTAAAAGTCCGGGGACTCCAGAGCAATTTGGAGAATATCAGCAAGTTGCTCAAACAACAAGGTAGGTGGCTCAGAAAAATGATACTGTGGGCTGACCAGTGGCCCACGAGACCTTGCCTGTCTCAGACATGAGGTCATTGGGCTAGTGGAAGAGGAAAGGAGAGAGGAGGGGAGGAGTGGGGAAGGCATGGGCTAGAAAGTTAAGGAGAGAGGGCTTAGCACTGGGGTTGGGGAGAACTTAGGGGCCAGCTTGGACTCCCATACCAAGGTGCAGCATGTGAAAGCATTAGGGAGTGTCCCTCTGGCCCACACCTAGCAATTTCCTATCAAGTTTCTTTCCTAGAACCCAGGGGCTCAGCCACTTGTCAAGCTTCTCCCTCATGGGAAAGATGGGTTCTTGGTCCATCTCTTGCACTCTTTCTGTCTCATCCCAGAGGCTCTATCAGCTTCAGTCAGATTTAAGGATCTGTGAGAGTGTTCCAGTCCCCTACACAAGGACCAAAGGACCTCAGAGCCCAGCCCCATTCACTGCTGTCTCTGAGATCCCACCTAAGTGCCCTCACCCAGCCAGCACCCAGAGACAACAGGAACACCAGCATTCACCTTCAGCCCTTGTTCTCCAGATGACATTCTACAGATGGTTTCTCAAGGCTGGAGGTACTTCAGGGGGAACTTCTATTACTTTTCTCCCACCCCAAAGACCTGGTACAGTGCCCAGCAGTCCTGTTTGTTCAGGAATTCACACTTGACCTCAGTGACCTCAGAGAGTGAGCAGGTGAGTGCTGTTCCTATGGGCTCTGTGAAGAGGATGTATTAGCTGCCGGATCAGGGAGGATGGACAAGAATATGCTGTGGTAACAAAAAGCCCCAGATATCAGTGACCTAAGGAAGGATTATTTCTCACTTATATTACATGTCCAACAAAAGGTGGCAGAGGGGTTCTGCTCATTGCGGTTACTCAAGGACATAGGCTGAAGGAGACTTCACCTTAACATGTTTCCACAATTGCTGAGTCAGGAAAAGAAAACATAGCAGATCGTGCCTTGGCTCTTGAAGCTTCTGCCCAGAAATAACACAGGTCACTTCTGCTCAGAGTAAATTATGCCATACTCCTAGCTTCAGAGGGCATGGAGGTGCAATTTTTCCATGTGCCCAGAAAAAAGAAATATTTTTGAACAGCATTAATGATCCCACAGGACTTAAGAAGTCTCTTGCCTGAGGAGGTAGAATATTGAACCAGCTCCTTCCTTCTGGGAGGTGGGAGCCTGGGCTCTGGAGCAGATTCTGGAGTCCTAACACTGCCGTCTAACTAGTCCTAAAGACTTGGGTAGAATATTAACTTTACTGGGCTCTGGGCAAGGGCAGGAAGAGGCTCGAGAGAGGTCAGTGTGCACAGTGTGTCTGTGGGTTCAGGACTGCCACTGAGGACGTGGGAAGAACACCCAGAGACAGACGCTCATACTCCCAGTCGTGGCCATGCCTCTGCTCATCCTGTCTTCCCTGCAGGAGTTTCTGTCTAAGTCAACAGCAGGACTTATCTACTGGATTGGCTTGACCAAAACAGGGAGTAAAGGGGTCTGGTCCTGGGTTGATGACAGTCCATTCGACAAGGTCCAGAGTGCGAGGTAAGCCCCCAGACCTCCTGCCCAGCCCAACTTTCCCTGGCCAAGGCCAGGACACGAAGGATTGCCCCTCAAGCACAGGGTTTCTGACTCTTCCCTATCCTAGGGCACCAGTAACATTGGAACTGAGATCTAGTACACCCTGCCACTCGTTGGCTCTGGGGCCTGGGACAAATGTGTGGGCTGCCATGCCCTCTGGGGTTTGGCAGCAAGGCTTCTACTTAGCTTTAGCAGAGATCCTGTCCCGAGTCTAGATCTTACAGTGTGGGTTTGTGTAGGGGCTTGAGAGCGGAGGGTTGGTTTGTCCCTGCCTTGGGGTGTGAGTGAAAGCTTAGAGGTTGAGGTCTTACCAATCCCCTTCCTCTTAGGCTTGGGTGCAGAAACTTGCTATGCCATTACCCAGGATCAAACCTGGGCTTGACGCAACTCATTTCTTCACTGGAGATAAGTTCTTCTCAGTTTTCCAACTTTGTAAGTTGATGTTTCTTTGTTTTTTCACTTGGTAGGTTCTGGATTCCAGGTGAGCCCAATAATACTGAGAACAATGAACACTGTGCCAATATAAAGAGGACCTCGCTTCAGTCCTGGAATGATGGCCCCTGTGACAAAATGTTCCCTTTCATCTGTAAGCGACCCTACGTCCCATCAGAACTATGACACGACTGGCCCGCAAACTCAACCTCTGAGCTCCACCACTTATTGAACTTGAGGAAAAGCCTAATTCTCCTCCAAACTGCAGGTTGACTTTGCACCTTAATTTTTCTTGCTTCAAAATTGTCCCAATGGCCTTCTAGAGTCCATCTGCCTTGGCTGGCAATTCTCTGACCCTTGGAGGCAGCTGGAGTAGATAGGAGAACTTGGGATAAAGTGGGAGGGGCAGGTGAAGAATATTTAAAAGTCCAAATTGTCTCGGTAACGAGGATCAGTACTGTCTTCTGGGGCAACATCTTGGGCTTTTCCCCTCCCTCAGAAAAGCTTCAGTGTCATCACATAGAATTTGCTTCAGACCAACCAAGCAATTCTCCTGATACTGTCACTCAGGGCTTTTCCCGGTCAATTCCCCAAATTTCCCACTTAGCAGGGCTGGTGGCTGGCAGGTGGCTGTGTTTGCAATGGGAAGAGCTCTGCTCCTGGTGACTCTGCCCATGGCATGTCCCCAGTGGCCTCTTCATCCACGTCCTCTGAAGCCTGAACCCCTCTTCCCTGGTTCAGACCTGGGCTGACGTGACCATGCGTCTCGTTCAGAGTGGGGCCAGCACTCAGCCTCCGTCTCCCTCCCATTTACTCGGCACACGCCGGGGCCCAGCCCTGCCTTCCGCCCAGCGTCCGTTCAGTCTCCCTCCCTCACCTCTCCTGCCCCTCTCCTTTCTTCTGCATTTCCTCTCTTCCTGTGCCTTGTGCAGGGGAAGTGGCCTTCAGGACCTTAATGAGTTCACTTCAAAGCTTCTTTAGAATAAAATGCTGCCTGGGTCAAGGCCTCTGTGTGCGCTCTTTCGTTCCTGGTGGTACAGGTGAATGTGTGGGAAAGGCAGTCGGCTTTACTGGATGTGAAGTTCTGGGGTAAACTCAGGAAACAGTTGGGGGGTCAAAAATCACAAGGAATAGGAAAGCTCAAGCCCTGGAAATGCTATAAAAGCAGAGTCATTCATTCTGTGACCAAAAAAACAAGAACAAAACAAAAACAAACAAACAAACAACAAGGAAGTTGGCAGGGAGACTTTTGGAGATCTAGAGTGGAAACACAGAGGTAGAAGAAAAGAGGGTCTGAGATCTATGAGGGTGGCAACGAACTGCCCTGCTGGGGGTGGTCGGGAGCCCTAGCCAGGTGGGGTCTGCAAGGGAACCAGTGGTAGCCCCTGAGCTCAGGGCCCAGCCCCAACCAGCATGACAATGTCAGGAATGATGCTGACAATCCCAGAAGCCAGGGTGCTTTGTAAGGGAAAGGGAAAGGGAAAGGGAAAGTGCTAGACAACCAACACACACACACAATACCCAGGTAACAGTCTATCTTCCAAAGCACTGGGAAAATAAAAGCAAAGAAAGTGTAGCCCATATAATATGAGAAAAAGAAAAAGCAAGAGAAAGAAAGAAAGAGGAAGAAACCAAGAAAGAACAAAAAGACTAGATAGGTAGGTTAAGGAAGCCTAATAACTAAAAACTAAAATATTATAGTACATGTCCACAAGAGTTAGGATTAGTCAGTCAGTAGGGGTGAGTCAAGTATTTTTTTTCTGTCCTTCTTTTATATCCAAATACAAAAGTATAGATTTTCCAAGAGTATTTTATTGCAGCAGTGAGAGGGCACGTGAAGTATTGTCATCTGACTGAGCGACTGCTTTTGGAGGAAACATTCACAGGTTACCCATTAGTGATAGAGTCCGTGTGTTTTCAAAAAGAGAATTTTTATTGCTCTATAGAAGTTTAAAGCAAAACGATTTCATAAGGCTTCCTAAGAAAGAGACACGTAAGCTGAGCCTTGAAAGAGAAGCGGGATTTAGGCAATCAGGGGCACAGACAAGGAAAGAGTGGGAACAGAAAGTGCGACATGGACACATCTGAGGCGCTGGGAGAAGCCGTTGGTAACTGGAGTGCGGTGTGAAATGAAGCGGGGCAGGGCAGGGCAGCCGGACATAATTGTTTGTTTGTTTGTTTTAAAGAAAGATGACAAATGATTTATTGCATTTAAGAGCTTAACTGCCTCCAGGAATAACAAGATCCACCGACAGGCACTAGAACCACATCCCGGAGGAAAACATTGGCCACACTTCTGTGGTCCTTCCTTCACACTGAGCAGTTTCAGGTAACATCCTGTATTTTGAATTCTACCCTCTCCAGTTAGAAGTGTAGTTAGCGTTTACAGCCTTCCTTGCGGAAAGGTGCAGGTATGTAACCGAGGCCCCATCAGTCACACTGAACCATGAGAGACCGTTGATTTGTCCTGGTGCTTGTTCAGGTCTCAGATGGGATTAGTGTGGCTGTTCCTGGAAGCGTCTCAGTGCTACTGGAGCATTCTTCCTGCCAGCATAGATGCCAAAGCTTGACTCTCTGGTCTTCTGAGAGTCCATAAACTACCTAAAATCTTTTTTAAAACAATTTTTGATTTTAGGATAATTTTAGCTTTACAGAAAAATTGTGACAATAATACAGTGCCCATACACCCCTTCCCATTTCCCCTACGGTTAACATCTTACATCAGTATGGTATGTTTGTCACAATTAATGAACCAATATCGACACATTATTAACTGAAATCCATACTTCATTCATATTTCCTTAGTTTTTCCCTAATATGTTTTTTCTGTTCTGGGATCCCGTGTAGGATCCTGCATTACATATAGTCATCGTGTCTCCTGAGGCTCCTCCTGGCTGTGACGGTTTCCCAGACTTTCCTTGTTTTTGATGACCTTGACAGTTTTGAGGAGCACTGGTCAGGTATTTTGTAGACTGTCCCTTAACTGGAATTTGTCTGGTGTTTGTCTCATGATTAGACTGGGGTAATGTGTTTTGGGAGGAAGACCAGGAGATAAAGTGCCATTCACATCACATCACATCATATCACATGACATTAAGGGTACATACTATCAAGATGATTCATCATTGTTGATGTTGACTTTGATCTCCAGGCTGAGGTAGTGTTTGCTGTTTACTCACCATAAAGTTACTCTCCTCCTCACACTTCCATATTGTACCTTTGGGAAGGAAGCCATGACGTGCAGCCCACACTTGCAGGGTGGGGAGTTATGCTCTACCTTCCTGAGAATGGAGTATCTACAGAAATTACTTAGACTGTTTCTGCACTGGAGATTTATCTATTTATTTATTCAAACATTCATTTATTTCAGTATAGATTCATGGATATTTATCTTATATTTGGATTATAATGCGATACTACTTTATTGATTTTCTTGCTCAAATGATTCCAACTTTGGCCATTGTGAGCTCTTTTAGTTGGTTCCTGTGTCCTTGACTTACTTCCATCACATTTTTTAATAAAAAGCACCTCCCTACTTTTTGGCTCCTGTTTGCAGGCCTTGGGTCTTTCCTTTTCATCAACACTGTTGGATCTAGCTGCTCTCTGGAAGACAACTAACCTATGAGGTAGGGGTTGATTTGGATGACTGAAACCTTCCTGGGATTTCTGCAGTTAGAGGTCTGTAGTAGCTAAACTTTTGGATCTCTAGGAGCAACGCTGTATCCTTCGACAGGGACAGGAAAAACAAATGTGTGAGTGATTGCAGCTGTCAAGTGGTTCTGATATTAACGTATAGAATGTCCATTTGTTTTTGTCCAGCCAGAGAGCAGAGAAACCTCTCAGCAAGGACACAGCAATCTCCTGGTTTTTATTCCCTGCTGGCAGATAGTGTTCTTATGGGAAATATAAGAGTTGGGACCCCAGGAGTTGGGGAGTGGTGGGGGAGGGACAGGGAAGGTGCATGTGGGTTTCTAATTTTCCCAGCAGCATTTATTGAAGAATGTGTCCTTTCCCCAGTGCAAATTCTTGTTGGCTTTGTTAAAGATCAGTTGGCTGTAAATATGTGGCTTTATTTCTGAGTTCTCTATTCTGCTCCATTGATCTGTGTGTCTATTTTTTATACCAATACCATGCTGTTTTTTGTTACTGTAGCCTTGTAACATATTTTGAAGTCAGGTAATGTGTTGCCTCCAGCTCACGTTTGTTCTTTTTGCTCAGGATTGCTCTTTTTTTTCTTTTTGCTCCAGATTGCTTTGACTATCTGGACTCTTTTTTGGTTTCTGACCCTACTTCCGACACCAAATGTGTGATTTTTTTCCTGACACCAACCAAAATTCCAACACAGGCTGGGCATCAACAGTTCAACTGATTCTGACACTAACTCCCAGAGTTAGCACAGATCTCACAAGCTAAAGCATCAGTCCCACAAGATCACCCTGACTTAGGATGCCGGTTACAAGTGGGGCCCCCAGGTGACCCACACTTCTGCCTGGCTGACTATAAATCTGGGGGTTCCCATAATACCCCCTCTAGTGATAATTCACTAGAACAACTCACAGAACTCAGGAAAGCACTATGCTTACTGTTAGAGTTTATTATAAAGGATGCAAACAACCAGATGACGAGGTATAAAGGGCAAGGTCCAGAGGGGTCCTGAGTGCAGAAGACTCTGTCCCTGTGGAGTCAGGGTTTGACAGTCTCCTGGCACGTGGATGTGTTCACCAACCTGGAAGATCTTTGAATCTTGTTTTCAAAGAGTTTTTATAACCCAATCTCCAGCCTCTCTCCCCTACCTGGAGGTCCTGGAGTGGAGAATTGGGGTGGGTGGCTGAAAGTTCCAACCTCTAAGCACATGTTTGGTCTTTCTGGGACCATCCCCTCATCCTAAAACTGTCCAGGGGTCCACCCTGAGTCATCTAACTAGCATAAACCCAGGTGTAATCATAAGAGGCTTGTTATGAATAAGGAAAGACACTCCTACCACTCAGGAAACTCCAAGGGTTTTAGGAGCTCTGAACCAGTAACCAGACAAAGATCAAATGTATTTTTTATACAGTCATTCCTCGGTATCCATGGGGCATTTGTTCCAGGACCCCCATGGATACAAAAATCCACAGATGCTCAAGTCTCTTATTTAAAATGGTGTAGTATTTTTATATAACCTACGTACATCTTCCCATATACTTTATCTCTAGATTACTTATAATACCTGATACAGTGTAAATGCTATGTAAATCATTGCTATGCTCTATTGTTTTCTGATCTATATTTTTTTATTGTTGTACTTAAACAATTTTTTATCCTTCAAAATATTTTTTATTCTTTTTTTTTGAGACAGAGTCTCACTCTGTTGCCTAGGCTAGAGTGCCATGGTGTCAGCCTAGCTCGCAGCAACCTCAAACTCCTGGGCTCAAGCGATCCTCCTGCCTCAGCCTCCTGAGTAGCTGGGACTACAGGCATGCACCACCATGCCCGGCTAATTTTTTCTATGTATATTTTTAGCTGTGCATATAATTTGTTTCTATTTTTAGTAGAGACGGGGTCTCGCTCTTGCTCAGGCTGGTCTTGAACTCCTGAGCTCAAACGATCTACCCGCCTTGGCCTCCCAGAGTGCTAGGATTACAGGCGTGAGATACCGTGCCCGGCCTTTGCAACTTAAATACTTTAGAAAGGGAATAGTTCCAATGAGATGGAAAAGAATAACGAAAGTGAGAAAGCAAATGTGAAAAAAAGTTAACAAGTAGAGAATCTCAGTGAAGGGGATACAGGAGCTCTTTGTTACTGTTCTTGCAACTTTTCCTGAAACTTTTATTTACTTCAAAATGAATTTTTAAAGAAAATTTTGGGCGTATCCGTTAAAATTTTCTGTGTAAATGTATATTTGCACATATATTGTGTATATGTATCTCCGGAAGCTCGGACTGCAACCCAGACTGATTAAATCAGAACTGGGGGGATTGGCACCCCAGCATTAAAACACACGTACACACACACACACACACACACACTCCCCCGAAAACTCCCCAAGTGATTCCAGTGTGAACGCAAATTTGAGAACCAGTGCTGTGATCCAGAGTTCACGACACTCACCTGCGGGGCTTGTTAGAAGGATTCCTGGCCCGGCCTCCAGAGCGCGGGACCCGGTTTGGAATCAAGGCGGGCAGGGAATGGATGCAGGTGGTCCAGCCCCCGCCCGGGCCTCGTGCTGCCCCAGGTGCCCGGGTGAAAGGCCGGGCCGCCAGGGCCTCCGCGCCGCCATGGACGCCGCGCCCGAGCCCCCCGAGCCCGGCCTGACGCCGCCCGCCCTCCTGGGCGCCCCGCAGGCCGAGGTGCTGGAGGACGTGCTGCGGGAGCAGTTCGGGCCCCTGCCCCAGCTGGCCGCCATCTGCCGGCTCAAGCGGCTGCCCTCGGGATGCTATTCGTCGACCGAGGACCTCCAGTTGGTGTTGGAGCGGCGGCGCGTGGCCAACGCCAAGGAGCGCGAGCGGGTGAGGGGTCCCCAGGGCCACCTCGGCACAGCCTTCCCACGACCCCGGCCTAGAGGGGCCCGACTGCCCCACCCATACCCGCTGCCCACCACAAACAACTGGTCCATACCCGGTGCACCCACTCACCGCCCACACGCTGGCCCCGAGGCTCCTTCGACCTCCCGAGGCCGGCTGCGTCCCTAGCTTGTCGGGAGAATGACAGTGGCCTCCTTATCCTCCACTTTTGTGCAGCTGCTCTTTGCCGGCTGCTGGGATGGCCGCCTCACCTGCTAAACCCTCCCGAACGGGCAGGAACCGCTCCGGGAGGGGATGGTGGGGAGCCCCTGACGACTTCAAAAATGTCTCCCTTGGCAGGTGCTTTTAAAAGCTTAGCGCACAGGAGTTGCGCTTAAATGTCACAACCATAGGCGCTGGTTGGGTGCCTGGGGCGCAGCGGGTTCCCCCCACACTTTGTCCCTGTCCTCTGCATCTCGGCCTCGAAGCAGATACGGGGTGAGAGGAGAAGGGAGCCTGATAGAAGTTACTTTTAAGTAACGTTACACAACGCCCCAGTGTGCACCCAAACTCCCACTCAACCCCTGTCAAGAGAAAGTGACTTTTCTCGGTCAGGCTAGGGACGCCGTAACTCACACACGGGAATGATCCCGTGGGCCGTGATTGGAGCGGCATCTGCTGGCAGATTTTAGTATCCCTAGCGAAACTCGGCCCCAAACTTGTCCGCTGTGGTCTCCTTCCTGCCCTTCGCACTCTGTGGGTTTGGTTTCAGCAGAGGCGATCCTAGAGAGGGAAGAGAGATGGGTGGAAGAGAGAAGGAGAGCACCTTTAGGCCTGGGACTTGGGAAGTAAGTTCTGCTGGGGGCTGTTCCTAGACACCCCAGGCCCTTTAAAAATGCAGTTCCAGTGAATCAGGTAGGAGCTTGCTTTGGGAAAGGGCAAATATAAGGAGAAAGGACCAAGGAAGAAGGAGAGACTTAAGGGAAGTTGAGCAACTTGAAGAGTGGAGAAGTGTGCTTTTACCAGGCACTAGACCCTTTATAAACATTGTCCTGTGATCTGATTTGGTGGCCCTAAAATGAGATTATGATCTAGTATTTCAAGTGGCCCTTCCCATCAGGAAGGAATTGTCTTTTATAGGGATTAGTTCTGTTTTCCTTTTTTTTTTTTTAATTTCAAAATATTAACGGGGTACAAGTGTTCTTGTTACATAGATATTTTATAATGCTTAAGTCAGGGCTCTTAGTGTGCCCATAGTCCTGGTTTTATCCACTAAGAAAAACTAATGACCTTTATTCTTTAATGATAAAGTTAATATACCTAGAAAATATAGAAATGTCTGAAGAAGGAAAGGAGACACTCATAACACAGATATAACTACTGTAAACATTTTTGTGTATGTCCTCCCAGTCTTTTTTTTCTAGTTGTGTGTGTGCATATATATAGTTTTACAAAATTATCCAGTACATATTTTTGTAATTTTTTTACTTATCATCAAAAGCACTTCTTCATATTCTTAAGTATTCTTTCAAGGAACTATTTGCCTGTATAACTTAGTCTCCTATTTTTGGGCATGTTTACTGTTTGCAGTTTTTTTACTGCTGTGTAAATCCCTGTGTGTGTCTGTTAATTGCCTTGGAATAAAATGCTAGAAATGGAATTATTGGGACATAGGCCACGTACAATTTTACAACTTTTGATACAGGGTGCCCAGTTGCATTTTAGAAAGGTTTACTAATTTTTTTTACCCTTCTTACAGGGTATAAGCCTGTTTTCTTTTTCATGCAATACCTGATGCTGGGTATGATAAGCAAAACAAAAATGTTACCAGCATGGTACATGAAAAATGGTATCTAATTTCTGTTTTAGTTTCTTTGATTATTAAAGTTAAATCTTTTCATACATTTACTGGTTGTATCCTCCCGTGAACTGGCTGACCATGCCCCTTGTCCACCTTGCTCCAGGGTGGGAAGGAACTCTCAGTGTAAGTATATTGGCTTTATGGTGTAGTGGGAGCCAGTTCTCCCAGGGCCCATGTCTTCCAGGGGGATGATCATCAGAGTTACAGGCCTTCAGAGCCAAGGGATTAGACTCTGGAGAACAGAGAAAAATAAAAAAGAAGGAACCTTTGAAGTCTCACTAACTCTCTGGACTCTCACACTTGACTCTGTATCATTAACTCAATACTGGGGTTGAAGAGTTAATGGCACAGTGCTTGGGTAGACAATAATTGTACATTTTATTCCTCATCAGCATTACCACTTATTGAGGACTTTCTATGTGCCAGGTTTGGGTGCAGTGTTTTATGTGTACATTATGTCACTTAATTGCCTTCCAAAAGCTACAAGATAGGTATTTTCCCCTTTGCAGATGAACAGACTGGGCCTTAGAGAAATGAACTATCCCACACACACCTGTAAATGGTTGCCCTGCGTTTTAAATCCAGGTGTAGGTGACTCAGAGATTTTAGCCACTACTCTCAATTGCCCCTATATTATAAAGCAGTGGGCTTGCTCTCATAGGAAGGGGGGCAGAGGTTGGCATGAACACACACACCTTCCAGCCTGTCCACTCAAAGTGCTCATTTTGGGCCATTCCCTCTTCCTTTGAACTGCACTGCTGGTGGAGCAGTGACTTTTGGGGCACATGCCTGTTTAGATTTTCCACCCAGACAAAAGGGCTGTTGAAACGAGCCCTCACAACCCCCTTCCATTGCTTGGGGTGATGTCTCTACAAATTGGCTTCTCTTTGTGTCACTGTGCCTTTTTGTTTTCTAGATAAAAAATCTCAACCGTGGTTTTGCCAAACTGAAGGCGCTTGTGCCATTTCTTCCCCAAAGCAGGAAGCCTAGCAAAGTCGATATCCTTAAAGGTGCAACTGAATACATACAAGTTCTCAATGATGTTTTGGAAGGAGCCAAAGACTCAAAGGTAAAGTTTCAAGAATTTAGCACAACTATAGCCACTATTTATTGAGCACTTTCTATATGCCAGACATGGTGCCATACAATTTCCATAGACTTTCCAGTTAATGTTTATAACAGTCCTCTGAGCTATTTATGATCTCCATTTTACAGAGGGGGAAGCCAAAATATAGGTAAATGCCACACAGCTAAGAAATGTCAGGACTGGGATTTGAACCCAGCTCTGCAGGAGCTTTGCAATTGAGTCCCTGACCATCTATACAGTTACCTCCTGTCACTGTCCAGAGCACCTACCTTCTAACTGCGGAATCTTTGATAGGACCATGACAGCTGGGACTTAGTAGGACACCCACAAACGCACTTTGTGGTGCTGGTTTACCTTCAGCAGCATGAACATCAGACAGGACACAGAAAGGAAGAGGCATTTCTTTCCCCAAGGGAACTCCCTTAGGAGAGACATCCCTGGGTGGCCAACCGAGCTGGAGAGCTCAGCAATGGTCTGGTGACCAATCTTGTGGGGTTTGTGACCATTCAGTGGAACAATGTAAATCAACCTGTTTTGTAAACTGTGAAGGACCACAGTGTCACCACCATTAGAGTGGGATGGCTCAGAAGTGTCCATTAGGCAGAAAGAGCTGTGGGCTGATTTATACTAAATTCCTTTGTTATCATTTTTTAAAATGTCTTCCCACCAGATAAAAATAAATAATATTAACTTGTTTCATGGAGAGGCAAATACTGAAGGCCTGGAAATGGCTCAGTCATCAGGGGAGATAGCATATGAAGAGAGAAAAGGCCTTAAACATGAGCCCTAAGTGACATCATGGCAGGAGGAAGGAGGAGTCATTCATTAGGGGAAGGTGGCAGGAAGATGGAGGAACAAGAGGGGTCATAAACTTGAGGAGGAGAGAATCTTGGGAAACTGAGCAGGGGCAGTGTGAGAAGCTACTGAGAGGTGGAGGAAGGCCAGGCAGGAGAGGCAACCAGGGCCCGGGTTTGCAACGGGAAGAGAAGTTGGCTGGAAGTCAACTCAGGGGAGGTTGAAGGTGCATTACTGGCAAATATGTGGAGTCCAAGCAGAGGAAAGTGGCAAACTTCAAGTCCATTCATCCTGGATGTCTGAAAGTAGAAAGAAGGATTGAAAGAACAGAAGGGAGAACAGCCGTTAGATCAAGTGAAGGTCATTCCTGAGTAGCACTATGATCTGTCTAGGGAAAGAAGAGAAGGAACGATACTAGAAAGAAGAGAAACAATTATTCTAGAAACCTAGGGCAGAAATAGTCAGGTATACAATAGTACTTTTGTATTTTTTTTCTTCCCCACTAATCCTAGCCAGGTGACTGCTAGGAGGATATGTTCTGCAGTGGCGGGAATGGATTGCCCATAGGCCAAATTGGATGGTCGGGTTGGGGCATGGTCATAGCGTTTGGACATATGCAGGTGGCTAACTTAGTTTTTCCTTGCATGTTAATTGTGTAACATACGTGCTTTGTGCTGTGTTCATTATAAAATATAGGACCTGTCTATGCTATAATAGTTTTAATACAGTTATCGATTGCACAATATTTTAAGGCTATAGAGGAACAAAATACAATCAATTGAACAAAACTTTTCTCTCTGTAATAACTTAAGCATTGCCCTTATCACTTAAATGAAACCTCATCGTTAAAACTTTGACATATATGGATTTAAATCCTGAAAGTCTGATTGTCATAGTATACTGTCTGACAACTAAATATGGTTTCTAGAAACAAGACCCAGATGAACAGAACTACAGCAACAATACTTCTGAACCACATATATCTTCAGCTAGAGAGCTATCAAAAAACACCCAACGTACCAGCTGTGCTGCTGGCTTGAAGAATGAGAGGAAAGGGCCCTGGGCAGATGGTGGCGGTGGTGAGCCGGCATTCGCTTGTTGCCAGAGCTTGACATCTATGACTGGAGTTATCTCCCCGACTAGGAGCTTGGTAAAGTATTCCTTCTTAAATAGCCATGCAGATGTCAAAAAAACCCTCAAAACATATACCTTGATGAGGTATGTGTCATTTTCCATGCTAAAATATGATTAAAACAAGATAGTTTTGTGAAAGCACTTGAGTGGGGAGGCGGGGCTTGCTAGTTTGGAAGATTATTTTGTTCCTAAATTAATTGGTAAGCAGCTCAGGGGGCGGGGAAATTCCTCCAGAACCCCCCGATATAGACCTAACTTATTTATTTATTTATTGTTTTGGAGACAGAGTCTCACTCTGTTGCCCTGGCTAGAGTGCTGTGGTATCAGCCTAGCTCACAGCAACCTCAAATTCCTGAGCTCAAGCAATCGTTCTGCCTCCCGAGTAGCTGGGACTCAGGCATGCGCCACCATGCTCGGCTAATTTTTTCTATATATTTTTAGTTGCCCAGCTAATTTCTTTCCATTTTTTAGTAGAGATGGGGTCTCACTCTTGCTCAGGCTGGTGTCTAACTCCTGACCTTGAGTGATCCTCCCGCCTTGGCCTCCCAGAGTGCTAGGATTACAGGCATGAGCCACCGTGCCCGGCCTTAACTTATTTTTTAAATGACCCTATTTAACACATCAGAAGCTGTTCTGGACTCTGTGGTCTCCAGAAAAGAAGTAAGTAGCTTGTCATAAATAAAGATGCATGGTGATAACTACTTTTTTCTTTTTTGGCCTGGTTGTAAGGCAACATTTAAAAAGTAATAAAGGAATTAATTGTAACAGCTCTTAATACTTTGTCAAACTAAAGAGGCCACTGAAAGTAGCAGCATGTTTCTCCAAGCCCACAAGGTGGACTTTTTGGCCTTGCTGTGGATCAGTGTTACACAAATGAGGTCCCTTGCCACCCTGTAACATAATTACTGTTGAAATAAGGAAGGCTTGTAGGACTCTGAACCAAGCATACTGTAACACGTTCCTTGGTGTCATGTAAGGGACAGTGCGGGCTGTGGAGTCACAGTGATGGTTGTGGTAGGCAGTTTAGAATAGCAGTGGAGTGCAGGCTGTGGAGACACACTGCTGAGGTTCAAGCTCTGGTTTTACCACTTGCTAGCCGTGTGACCTTGCATGAGCAGCTGAATCCCTCTAATCCTCAGTTTCCCCATCTGTAGAATGGGTGTGATAATTATACCTACCTTGTATATAAGATAACTCTAAGTTGAAATGACATCATGTCCTCAAAGTATATAGCATAGCACCTGGCATGTCAGTGTCCCTTTGGACAGAGATTTTCAAATTTGCTTGACTCACCATAAGCAATCAATATTGATTAGTGAGTAGTAATAGCCGCAGGCTTCCCAGCTCTCTAGCACGTGTTTGGGGTTTTCTCGTTTGGCTCTCACTGATGCACTGATTTGAGGTCTTACAGGCTTCCTGATGGCTGGCTGGGGGCTAGCTGGCCTTGACTTCCATTTTTGATTTGATTATATTTTCTAAGGATTTCATTTGTGCATATGCTCACTCTAGATTTTCATATTCTGACCACTTGAGATATAAACCTTCCCTTGCCAGTTAACCCTTAGGAGACAGAATTCCTATTGCTACTATAGGAGCTGACATAGAATGACTGAGAACAAACAGAGTGAAAAATGTCCTTGAACCTGATTAAATTAATAAGAGTAACGCTTCCACAAATACTGGTATTAGTATGTACTAGATATTAAGGCCAGAATCTGACTTGCATTTAATCCTTCTTGGTCCTTGTCAAGTAGATAGATATCATCATGTCATTCTCATGGAGCCCTTCCTGGCTATACCTTGCTGCCGGTGCTGTTGGGCCTAGGCTGGGACAAGAGCATCCCCAGTAGCAGGGCAGGCCTGTCCTTGGCAACATCAGTAGCAAGTATGAACGGCGTAATTGACTCTGGGGATAGGCCACTTACAGTGCATCAATGTAAAGTGGGGATTAACATTTCTTAGTGAAAAACAGAAAAGTTGTGACAGGAATTTTCTTTAAAAAAGGAAATAAGACACTTAATTTTTGGTCTTTTTAGCTACCAAGTTTGTTGTTAATTGGAAGAGTGTGCTAATTCTTCAAATGAAGAATGAATCATGCATTTGAGATTTTTATAGACAGTGTATGTCACTTCTGTCAAGTGTGACTTCCAAGACCCGATTGTAAGGAGTGTCATTTTTGTAGAAGTATTCTAGGATTTCATTAGTTTTGTCAAGCATTTCTTATCCTTTGACGTTCAAATCATTCATTTTTAAAATAAAAAAATTATTCTGAAATAATAATCAACTTGTAGAAAGGTTGCAAGTGCAGCACAAATAACTTTTTTCCCTGACCCATTTGATCAGTTGTCAACCTGATGTCCCGTCAGCCCTAATACTTCAGCAGGCATTTCTCATACACTGGGACATCCTTCTACATAACCACAATGCAACTGTTAATACTAAAATCAGGAATGAATATCATTGCATTGTAATAACCCTCAGGTCCCGTTCAAGTTTCACCAATAGACCAGTAATGTCCTGTCTAGCAAAAGGACCCAGCGGAGAATCATGAATTATATCTAGTTGCCTATCTCTTTAGTCTCCTTCAGTATGGAACAGTTCTTTGGCTTTTCTGTGATTTTTATGATCTTGACACTTTTGAAGATTACAGGCCAGTTATTTTGCAGATGTATCTTGATCTGTTTCCTCCCCATTAGATTCAGATATGCATCTTTGGCAGGAATCACAGCAGCGATGCTGTTTTCTACTTATTGAGTCTAGAGGAGGCAGATTTTGATTTGTTCTATTTCTAATGACATTCATTTTGATAACTTGCTTGAAGTGGTGACTGCCAGGCTTCTCCACTTTAAAGTTAGTCTTTTTCTTGTGTAATTAATATTATTTTGTGAGGAGGTGCTTTGAATGGGATATCTAAATATCCCATTACTCATCAAATATTCCATATTTACTTATTAAACTTTTTATTTTGAAATAATTATAGAGCCACAGGAAGTTGCAAAAATAGTACAGAGAAGTCCTGTGCATCCTTAGCCCAGTTTCCCCCTATGGTGGCATCTTCCATGACTATAATATAATATCAAAACCAGGAAATTGACATTGGTACTGTGTGTGTGCGTAGTTCCGTGTCATTTTATCAAACATGTAGGTTCATGGAACCACCACTGCAATCAAGATGCAACTGTTCCGTCACCACAAAGAGCTCCCTCCTGCTGTCCCTTTATGGTCACACCCTCCCCCGCCCCCACCTCTCCACTCTCCCTAGCCACTGGTCTGTTCTCCATCTCATAGCTTGTCTCAAGAATGTTATAAAAATAGTGTAATATTTAGAGATTGTCTTTTTCCCACTCAGCACAATGCCCTTGAGATCATCCAAGTTATTGTATTAATCATCTGTTCCTTCTTTATATTGAGTAGTAGTCCATGATATGGATGTACCATATATAGTTTGTTAACTGTTCACTTAAATATTTCAGAACATTTTGGTTGTTTTTAAACGAATTTATTTTTTATATTAGTATTGATTCATGGTTTTCTATTTAATTCAGTAGATGGTTATATCATCATATAATGTTATATTTTATTATTTATTTTATTGCTCAGATTGTCCTCTTGCAGCCAGTGAAAGCCCCTTCAAGCGGGCTACCTTTCTATTTGACGTCTCAACATCATTCTTTGATCACTCCTTTCTGGCAGAAGATGTTCCAAGCTCATCTTGCACTTTCCCACCCTCAGCCCTGGAATTAGCTATTTATCTGAGGACACCCCCTGTGTATAACCCATCTCCCACTCCTGCTGCCATCGCCTCACCCCATGGCTATTCTCACCCCCTTGGGCTTTAGCACTCACGCCAGGCTGCCCCCCCACAAGAACCCCTCCTCGGCTCTGACATTCCACGCAGGTCCCCCCATGCGTGGGTGCCTCGACAGCCTGCTCAGGCTCTGGCTTGCCGAGTTGTGTCACCTGCACACATGGATGCCTGCCTTGCTCAGCTTGGGCTACTCCACCCCATGCTGAACTGCCCCTTTTCATGGACACCCTCCTTATCTAGTTGGGGCTGACTGCCCATGCCAGGTCCCCAACCTTTCCATGGGGGTGCCCTTCTCACCCTGATAGGGCTCTTCCACTTTTGCACTGGGCCACTCCCCCATGCGCACACCCCCGTGTCCACTTGGTCTCTGGTATCCTATGCTGGGCTGCCTCTGGCCGTGGATGCCATCTCACCCTGCTTGAGCTCTGATACCTTGCTTTGGGTCACCACGGCTCCCCCTACCTAACTGTGGCCCAACTAATGGCATTAGGACTGAATTGTTCAGGAAGGGGAAAGAAAAGGGGAAATTATTTTTTCTTTGAAGTCCCTATTGTGCAGGTATCTTTCTGGCTAGTTTTCTCTTTAACAGATTTAACCCAGATTCTTATTTGTATGTGAGTTGAGCAATTATTCAATACCACTTTTACTTATAGAAAGCTCGTATTTTATAATCAGGAAATAGGATGGGTTCAAGATAAAGAAGCCAAGGAAGTGATGCTCAGGTTGGCCTTTATTTGCCAAAAGCATCCGCATAAGGTTCAGCACAGCTTACCCAGAGGGGTGACTGCATAGGGTTTCAGGATCCTGGCCACATACCCTGACTGAAGACCTAGTGATAGCTGATGCGGCTCATTGGGCTGAAATGCTCATATGGAGCTTAAGATTTAGAAGCAGCTTAAGATTTGGAATGCAAGCCCTCTCCAGCTTCAGTTTGCAGAAGTGCCACCCTTCTCCCTGCTCTCAGAGAGGATCTGGGGAGTGGAATCCTGGTGGTGGCAGAGATGGGCATTTTTGAGGATTTGGAGATGGGGTCAGGGCAGGCTGTGCAAGATCAACAACATTCCTGGGAGGCAAAGTTCCGAATGAAGTACATAAGAATCTGCTGATGACAGGGTTGGAGATTAACTTCTGGGGCCAAAGCAGGTTCACTTGGGGACTGAATTGGCAAGTATGTCTGCAGACGGGGCCATGAGCCATGTGACGCTACTGCATTTGGTCTTGGTAGGACTATAGATTAATTTCAAGGTCCAGGAGAGGCTCGTCTAAAATTGGAGCTTCAAGATGTAGGTTTTTGCCATATTGGGGTTGGGCATTGCGGGGTGGCAGGATGCTCTCTCTCCTGCCAGTGTTTTCCTTCTGTTTGTCACCTGTGGCTATAGCTCAGGCATTTTACACCATGCATGGCTCTGAATTTTGTTCAGAGTTGCCCGTGATACTGTAGAGACTATGCTTCTAGACAAAGACCACCTGTGAAAGTCCATGGCTCTGCTGTGCCTTCTTGTTTCTAGGCCAGACGTGCTGGGCCATTTCCATTTAGAACCCAGGCCTTTTCGGGTCTCCCTGTCCCCACTCCCAGGGGGAGCTGGAATTTTCCAGCTAACTCTTAAAAACAAAACAATGATCTAAAATACACTAGACTATAGGCTGACACAATTCAATTATCCTTTAACCCTTCAGGTAATTATATATGAATTTGTCTCTTAGGTATAAAACATTCTAGATATGTAAAAAATTAAATTTTTTAAAAAGTAAAGCTTCTATAAAGGTAAGTCTGAACAAAAAAATAAAAGCATAGTTACATGTATGGTGGAAAGACTTTATTAAGATCAGAAAAAATAGTTACCCATACTTATTTTGTACCAGATACTGTTCCTGGCACTTTATACATGTTAAGCTAGTTAATTTTCACAAGCACCCTGTGATATACAATTATATTCATTTTACATGTGAGGAAAGTAAGGAACAGGAGTAACTTACCCAATATTCAGCAAGTCAATGAACTGTTGGTGTTGGAGTAATGGTGTTAAATCCTTTCATTCTACAAAATTCAACCTTGAAATATGAGAGTGGACTAGAAAATAGATAAATTAAAGCAATTAGTTGCAGTGTTTTATCATCCACAGTGATATACTTAATGGATTCCAACATCCAAACTCCCTGGCCATGATTTGAGTGACTTTATTTTTCAGTCATGAGTTTATTTTTTCTTTATGTTGAGATTTCAGAAAATTGAGAAGACACAAGATGATCTTACCACCTTAGTAAAACCACTGATGGGAAAATACTAAAATGCTTCCAGATTCTTTTCCTATGTGACTTAAAATAAGAAATTTTCATAGGATGCATAATGTGTGTGTCCTGTTTTGATTTTTCTATCACTGGCATGTTTAGATGACCTATTGAGTGGAACAATTTCCTAAGTGTCGGACACTTAAGTTGTTTTCAGCTTTTTGTTCTTATAAACATAGCAAATAATCTGACGTGTTTAGCCCTTTCTGTATTTTTGTTGCTTTTTCAGGATAGAGTCCCAGAAATAGAACTCCTGAGTCACAGGTAGGTCATTCCATGACTTGATGCATAGTGCCAGTTCATAATAACACCAGCTGTGTAAGAGTGATGATTCCATCACGTTCTTGCCACCAATGAGATCTATTAAAATGAAGGAATTTTAATGAGTAGAAAATGATATCTTTAAAGTTAAACATCTTTGGTTACTAATGAAATTAGATATTTTGCATATTTCTTTATTGTATTTCTTTTGTGAACTGTCTGTTGTTATCCTTTAGCCATTTATAATGGACTGCCTTCTCTGTTTCAGACTTCCACAAGTATGAGGAGTGAAAAGGCCCAGGGTTACCTTCTAGAGACAAATAAAAGCAGTCTTGAAAGTTTTGGAGTCTAGTCTTTTTCTCAAAAGCAGAAGTTTTCAATAATTCAAAGTTTAACAATTACCCTTTAAATAGCTTTGCCTGTCACAAATTTACTCAACTGTACTTTCTCCTTAACTTCATGCTTTGAAGAAATAGGCTTCAGAGACTTCAGCCTTTGCTGCTGACTGCTCATGAGGTTTCCATCCTCATCCCCTTAGGACCTACACCTAATCTCTTTCATTCCATCTGTTTTTCCTCACTTCGAGAAATAAGTGACTGTTACCCCTCTCAGAGAAATTAATCTTTAATAGGAATGCAAACTTGAGCTAGAAGAATGTGGAGTCATAATCATTGGACAATGGGAGTGAGAATTTTCAAGGCTTTCTAAATACCCAACTAAGGCCAAATGGTACCTTTGTGCAAGTTAGAAACCCAAGTACCTTAAGCACAAAGACAGTCTTCATCTTTATAACAATTGCTCATAAAGACATAGCATTAATATATGCTGGGTTCTGTTCTCCACACTTTATATATGTTAACTTGTTCTTACAACAAAGCTAAGAGATAGGCATAATCATTCCTGTTACACAGATGGGGAAACTGAGGCACAGATAGTTTATTAGCTCAGGCTGCCCTAACAAATACCATAGACTGGGTGACCAAACAACAGAAATTTATTCCCATAGTTCTAGAGGCTAGAAAGTCCCAGATCATGGTCCAGCAGGGTTTGGTTTCTGATGGGCTCTCTTCCTGGCTTGTAGATGGCTGCCTTCTCATTGTGTCCTCATGTGACAGAGAGCCAGCTAGCTTTGCTTTCTCTTCCTTTTATAAGGATACTAATCCTATTGGATTAGGGACCCACCCTTAAAACCTTATTTAACTTTAATATTAATACCTCCTAAAGACCCTGTCTCCAAATACAGTCACATTGGGGTTAGCGTCTCAACATGAATTTTGGAGGAACACAATTCCATTCATAACATTCTGCCCTGGCCCTCCCAAATTTATGTCCTATCACATGCAACATATATTTATTCCATTCCAACAGGCCCCCAAATCTTAACTCATTCCAGCATCAACTCTAAAGTCCAAAGCCTCATCTAAATATCATCTAAATCAGTATAAGTAAGAAACAACGGTGATCTAGCACCTCTTATATTTTCCTGGATAGAGCTTGAGCCCATTCTCTGAAGTGAGGTATCACAAGAACGGAAGAATAGGCTCCACGTGTACTCGCCATCAAATTGGCACTAACTGATCAACTCTGTGGTGCTCACACAGTAGTCATATTCTCCAGGGATTAGGGGGTTGGGGGGTGGGTACACTCACAACTAATGGACACGGTGAGCGTTGTAGAGGGGAAGGGCATGCCTCTAATCCTCGCTTGGGTGAGGCAGAGTCATAAAATGTAACCAAAATGTTTGTACCTTCATAGTATCCTGAAATAATAATAAAATATCTAAATCGGGTATGAGTGAGGCTTGAGAAATCAGGCAAAATTATTCTCCAGCTGTGAACCTGTGAAACCAGACAAGTTGTGTGCTTCTAAAACAGTGGTGGGACAGGCATGGGATTGACATTCCCATTCCAAAAGGGAGAAACAGGAAAGAAGAAAGGGTTGATGGGACCCAAGGAAGTCCAAAATCTGGCAAGGCAAATTCCATTATATCTTAAGCCTCAAGAATAATCCTCTTTGGCTCTACGTCCTGTCTTCCAGGCCCACTGTGGTGGCAGTGCCATCCTCATGACTTGGCATGGTGGCCTTGCCCACCGAAACTGAGGAGGAACGAGCCCTGCCCTCTGGGCAGCCCTGGTAATATATGGATTGCTGTTAAGGTCATTCCTTCCTTTGCTTGCAGAATAGTGCATGTTTGTAGTCGAATAGTGATATGGCCTCTTAGAAGGCCAACGGCCTGCTGTCATTCTGTCCTGCTTTCTCTGTCCCTTGTAGTTCAAATTGTCAGTGTCTTTGCTGGTATGACCCCATCACTATTCCTGGCTTCCCCTGAGGTGGATGATGGAGTCCATGAGTCACACTCATGATCTCTTTATCAAATGGTTGCTCAGTCACAACTTAGTGTTTTCTTCAGAATAAGCTTTCTCAAGTTTTGTAATATGGATAGGTTGAGAATTTTCCAAATCCCCAGTTTTGGTTTCTTTTTACTTTCAATTTCTTCTTCAATTCATCTCTATCTTTTCCCATTTTACTATAAGCAGTAAGGAGGACCCAAGCCACACCTTCAATTCTTTGTTTAGAAATCACTTTTCTAAATATCCAATTTTATTGCTAGCAAGTTCTGCCCTCCACAAGACATTAGAATATAATTCAGCCAAGTCCTTTGCCATTTTAAAACAGGATCACTTTTCCTCCAGTTTCCAATAACTTATTCCTCATTTCCATCTGAGACCTCACCAGTATGGTCTTTAATGTCCATATTTCTCTACCAACAATATGATTATGTATTCTCTAAAAAGAAGCTTTCCCTCTGGCTTTCCTCTTTTCTCTTCTGAAAGTTTACCAGAATTGTCTTGAATGTCCACATTTCTAGCAACAGTCCCTTCCTGGCAATCTAGGCCTTTTCTAGCATGCACTTCAAAACTCTAGCCTCCATTACCCAGTTCCAAAGTCACTTCCAGGTTGTTTAGACATTTCTTACAGCAGCACCCCACTCATGGTATCAAAATCTGTGTTAGGGTTCTCCAGAAAAACAGAACCAACAGGAGATTATATTTATTATAAGGAATTGGCTCATGCAATTATGGAGGCTGAGAAGTACCAAAAGCTGCAATCAGCAAGCTGGAGAGTCAGGAGAGCCAATGGGATGGTTGCAGTCTGAGTCTGAAGGCCTGAAAACCAGGACAGCCAGTGGTTTAAGTTCCAGTTCAAAAGCCGATAGGCTCGAGACCCAAGAAGGGCCAATGTTTCAGTATGAGACCAAAGGCAGGGAAAGACTGATGTCTCAGCTCAAGCAGTCAGGTAGAAGAAGTTCTCTTACTCATGGGAGTGTCAGCCCTTTTGTTCTATTCAGGCCTTTAATTTGTTGGATGTGGGCCACCCACATAGGGGAGGACAATCTGCTTAATTCAGTCTGCTAAGTCAAATGTTAATCTCATCTAGAGATAACCTCACAGACACACCCAAATGTTGGATCACAGCCTTTTTCCTTCCCGCACCTTGAAGAGGATTTTTGTTTGCTTGTCTACTGGGCTTTGGGCCCCTTGTTGACTTCATCAGGAGCAATGGGTGGAAATGCATGAAAGAATGGAAGGAAGACAGGGGAGGCCAATTTTCTTTATGAAAGAGGAAGTGGAGCTACCCACAGAAGAAAAACTCTGGAAGGTAGAAGGGTTAGAGATTCCAGGGCAACTTCTATTGGTGTAGGAAGAAGTTGAACAAAGAGTATGAGAGATAATGCTCCCACCCCCTCCTCCTTTCCATCTCTTCAATGACTTACAAAACTTTTCAAGGCACTGGCTGTGGGATTTGTTTCTTTTGAATGGCATTGTATGGAACTGGGTCTTAGGGTAAGGATGAGAAGGGCCTTATTGAAGTGAGTTGTACATACTCGAAGTGGAATCCATTGGAATCAGAACAAGAGCCATCTGCTGGTTCTAGTTGTCTGAGGGGCACCGGCTAGTGAGAGAGTCATGGTACCAGGAACAAAACCACTGGGTCTATCTGAGGCAGCAGCCCCAAGTTTCAAGACAGACTCTGGAAGCTTTTATCCCTTCTAGGAATAACAACACCAGGACAGTAAATCCTGCTGGGCAAGTGGTGGTCATGGAAAAAACAATCTTCTTGTGGATTCCTAAGGGCTGGGAGGAGGAACTAGTGTGTTTCACATCTGGGGCCATGAAGGACTCCCCAAGAGGGACTGACACATTACCAGGCCTTACACATTCTATCCATAGCCCTTGAGGTCTGGACCTAATGTGAGGGTGGGAAGTGGAGTCTGGGGCCTCTCTGCCCCGAGGTCATTATTCCCTGGTGTGGCTGGGGTTACAGGGGCTGGTTGTCTCCTTTTAATCAGTAATAAAAATGAGACTGTAAGTACTTTCAGTTGGTGTCCCGTTTTGCCTACACAACTGCCCTGGGTGGTAGGAGGGTGTATTAGTTTTCTAGGGCTGCCATAGCCAAGGACCACAGATGGTGGCGGTAAGCAACAAAAATTTACCATCCTAGAGATCTAGAGGCTAGACATCTGAGGTCAAGATGTCAGCAGGTATAATTTCCTTGGCTTGCACATGGCCACCTTCTGGCTGTGTCCTCATGTGGTCTTCCCTTTGTGACAATCTGTGTCCAAATTTCTTCTTATAAGTACATCCAACATACCGGATTAGGGCCCATACACAGAACTAATTTTACCTTAATTACCTCTTCAAAGGACCTAGCCCCAAATACAGTCACATTCTGAGGTACTGGGGGGTTAGGACTTCAACATATGAATTTGGGGGGACACAACCCATAACAGAGGGCAAGCGCTGTTACCCTCACTTTATAGCTGAGAAGTGAGAACAAGGGGTCAGAGTCTTTCCTGAGGCCACACACTACTGGGGACTGAGACTGGAGCTCTAGGCCCTGGACTCCCAATTCAATTCTCTTTCCGGAGCAGGCCTCAGCCATAGGGTTGGCTTAACTTTCATTTATTGGGAGAGAGGTACCTTCAGGACATCTAGACTTACAATTATCATTGGTCTTGCTTTGAAAGCACTGTCTTCCCACTGTCCCATCTTAAATTGGGTTCCCCTAAAAGTAGACCATGATTTGAGTGTAAGTTGGGAGGCAAGCCCAGGAAGCACCTGTAGGGGAGTGGGAAAGTGGTGTAGGGACGAAAAGCAAGCCCATGAAAGATGCATGGCTGAACAGGTTACTGCTGTGGGCAGCTGGGGCCCACTCCTGCTGAGGCACACCAGGAGACAATGAAGATACGCCTTAGAGGTGTCCTCCCAGCACTCAGGGGTGAGCCAGCGAGGCTGTTATCTGCTAACTCCTGGCAGTCATTGGTTGAGGGCTGATCCCAAGGGTGTTAATTTCTCCAGCATTTCCAACATGCCCTGGGGAAGGCCTTTGATAAGTATGCCTGGGCCTGCAGAGTACTAAGGCTCTGAATTAGTTACCTATTGCTGTGTAACAAATTACTGCAAGCCTAGCAACTAAAACAATACATCAATTAACTCACAGTTTCTATGGGCCAGGAGTTGATTCTGGGAGTGACTTCACTGAAACCTTTGCCTCAGCCTCTCTCAGGAGGCAGAAATCTAGGTGTTGGCCACAGTTGCGGTCTCAGCTGAAGGCTTGACCGGGGAAGGATCTCCCTCTAAGTTGACATGATTATCGGCAGAATTCATTTCCTCTAGGACTTTTGGACTGACGGCTTCAGTTTCTAGCTGGCTAATGGCTGATGTCACCCTCAGTTCCTTGCTATGTAGGTTTTCCCAATGTGGCTACTTAATAAATGAAAGCATGCAAGTCAAGAAGGCAATTGAGAGAGTCTGCTAGTAAGACAAAGAATCTTATGCAATATAGTCACAGAAGTGACATCCCATTCTCTTTGCTGTATCCTATTAGATAGAAATGAGTCACAGTTCTGCCGGCACCTGAGGGGAGGGGATTACACAGGGCATGGATGCCAGGAGGTGGGGCTTATTGGGGCCATCTGAGAAGCTGGTATCTCAGCCAGAAACATTTTTGTCAAAAGACTTGGAGATGAGAAATAATTTTATTACAAATAAGTCAGAAAATCATATTTTATACTCTTTATTTGGTCACTGAGGATTAGCCAGCTGTGATTTTCCAGGGTCTGACATGGGGTCTCCTGTGCTTTTCTGTCCCTCGTTAAGGGCCAGGCATCGTGGGCTTGCTGCAGTGGGAAATCTGAAGTCCTGTGATCTTCCAGGGATAGCCAGAGCCAATGGCAGCTACGGTTCCTTTTGCTGGCTTTCAAAATGAATCTGAAATGGAGTGAGAATTTCTGGAACTGCAATTAAAATTTCATCATAGGCTATGCATGTAGAAATTAATGAAGTCTTGTTTCCTGTCTGACATTTGAACAATTCCTAAAGCCACAGGATGGTGTCACTCTTCTCAGTACTGTCTGAGAGAAGCTGGGTGTTTTTTGTTTTTTTGTTTTTTTTTAACTCCTGTGATGGCTAGGGGAGCAGAATCACTTTTTCTTTTTGAAAAGGAGAGTGTATCAGCCTGATTTGTGTCTTGTGCCAGTTCTGCTTTTAAAAGCCTACTTTTCTTTCCTCTCTAAGAAGCCATGCAGTGCAGTGGTTACGGCCCATAAGCTCTGGAGCCGCAGTGCTTGAGTTTGAATTCTGGCTCGGTCACCCACTAGCTGTGCCACCGTAGGCAACCTCTCTGTGCTCAGTTTCCTCATCCGTAAAATGGGGATAATAACAGTACCTCACTCATAGAGTTCTTGTGAGGCTTAAGTGAAAATGTATGTAAAGCCATCAGAACATTGCCAGGAGCCAATAAGGGTTTGCTATTATTTGTTTGAGACAACTAAATAACAACACTAGGAAGAGAAATTTTGAGGAATGGAGATGATTGTGGTGATTTATGAAACCTGCTGTTTTGGGACTAAACAAAAATTCTCTGTTGTCTTTTGAATTTCTATCAAGGAATAGAGCCCACCTTACTTACCTGTGATTTCAAGGCTCCGGAGGCGGGGGGTTCCCTACTTCCCAGATTTCATCACCTGTTAGCATTAATAGTGCAACAGCCACCAGGAATGTCACCATAAATATAGCACTTCCTGGCTTCCTTGGCCTTGAAGTGGGGCGGAGGAAGGGGTTTCACCTTGTGTGACTGAACTTGTTGTCATTCTTCTAGCAGGTTTTAACTTGAGAATGGGGAGAGGGCTTGTGGACTCTGATTTTGAGGAAGGAATGGGAATGAGTGAGAAGCACTGAATGGGGAAGGAGGGTGCAGGGACCAGGTGTGTGTGTGTGTGTGTGTGTGTGTGTGTTCTCATAGGAGTAGGAGGAGCTAGAGCAGAAAGACAAATTTGCCCTGATATCTGAAACAAAATACCTGCCATTTGTTCTAGGGCTGTGATTGGCATTTTCTCTTTTCTAAATCAGTAGCACACGGAGTGGTGTTTCTTAAATGTTAGTGTGCAAAAGAATCACTAGAAGTGTTTGTTAAAAATATTGAATCCCAACTAAACGTGGTGGCTCACACTTGTAATGCCAATGCTTTGGGAGGCTGAGGCGGGAGGATCGCTTGAGCCCAGGAGTTTGAGACCAACCTGGCCAACACAGGGTGATCCCCCCACAAAAGAAAATTAGCCTGGCATAGTGGCATGTGCCTGTAGTCCCAATTACTCCAAGAGGCTGAGGCTGGAGGATGGCTGGAGCCCAGGAGTTGGATGGTGCAGTGAGCTGTAACCGCGCCACAGCACTCCAGCCTGGGCAACAGGGCCAGACCCTGTCTCTAAACAAAACAAAACAAAATCGAATCCTGAGTCCACCTCCAAAGATTCTGGTTCCACAGCAGGACTGTGGTGAGACTGAGTGATTTTGTGGGGGAGTTTGAGGGCTGTATGCCCCAGAATCTGGAATGAGCAGAGGGGCCAGGGTCTGGTTTGGGATCAGCAGCCAGAGGCTTTTCTGGAAGTTGCACATGTTTACAAGTACATTTTTAAAAGCCCTTAGAGTGTGAAGTCCCAAGCTACCCCTTGACATCTGTACTCTTTGAGGGCAAGACCTTGAGAAATATTGTCAGAAAACATTAGAAATGGAAGGTGCTTTAGGTACACTGTCATTTGACAGAGGAAGACAATAAGGCCCGGAGAATTTAAGCGGCTTCATCATCTTACAGCTGATCAATAGCAGGTCTGAGACTGCAAGTGTCCTGGTTCTCCACCCGGTTACCTCCTCACTACACACCTGCCCCCCTGGGGTGGGAGACGGGGAGGAGAAGGAGAGCGTGGGGGATGCAGTGAAAGTTGGAGGGGTTGGGCCCGTAGCCCCGGGGCAGACAACCAGAATTTTGTCCTAGTCGAAAACAATCAGAATTAGGATAGGGATAATTTTGGTTTGGAATTTAAACAAACAATTGTCATTAAAATCACTAATAGACTTGTCTTCCAAAGGTAAGATGCCCTTCCCAGACCGAAAAAAAAAAAAAAATACTCCAAGTGTAAGCCTTTCTTTCTTTCTTTTTTTTTTTTCAATGCTGGGGTGGAGACAGATCCCCAGCGGAGTTCCGGTTCAGATTTTCCGCCTAGTAACAGATCCTCAGTTCAGCTCGGGCTGTCAGGGGCAGCGAGCAGAGCGGGCGCGGGGACGTGGGCAGCGAGCCCGGCGCGGGGCTGCGGCAGCGCGGGCGGGGCGCGGCGGGCGGGGACACTGCAGCACCGCGGCCCTCGGGCGGCCCGCAGCGGCCCGCTGGAGGGGGCGCTGTGGGCACCGCGAAGCGGCCTTTTGTCAGCGCGCACGGCCGGGAGAGCTCTCATTTCCTCCCAGCCTCGTGCGGGAAATGGATTTAATTCTGACCGCAGGGCTGTGAGGGACGAGCGGGAACGAGCGCCTTTTGTCAAGGAGCCGCAGCTCCGCGGTCTGCAACTGCCGCCGACGCGCAGGAGCTGCAGTGCTGGTGGAACCCGGCGGCTGGCGAGTGCGGGGCTGCGGGATGGGTAGAAAACACGGCTCTGCAGAGTAGCTGGGTGGATTTTTTAAAGAGCACCCTCCCCCTCCCCCCAAAACCCTCACAAATAACAAAACCCAACCCACAGCGGAAGACCAGAGATGGATAAGATGCGGAGCAGGAGGTAAGGCGGTCTTGGGAATGGGCATCGTGGGCTTGCCTCGGTTTTGTTGCTTTTCAAGGCGTTGCGACCCTCAGCATCCTTCCGCCCGCGGGAGCTGCTCGGTCCAGCCAGGTGAGCGGCCGCTAGCGCGCGTCGTGCAGCCCAGGCCGGCTGTGGCTTTTGCGCCCAAAGGATTTTGGTGATGTAACATTGGAGGCTCTTTGGAAATCGGGGCTGCAAGGGCTGGCCCCTGCTTGGGGCCGGTGGGACCCTCGCCCAGAGCATAACGCCTGACAGGTAGGGCTTTCTTCTCCGGCAGGGTGGAGGGGTGGCAAGCCTCGCCTCGCCTCGCCTCCCCTCGCCGCGCCGCGCGGGGCCGCCCCTCCCTTCCCTTCCCTTCCCGCGCGGCCGCCGCCCTCCAGGGGAGCCCGTTCCCCCGGGCCTCACGCTCGCCCGCGGCGCCGCCCTCCGCCGCAGCGGCTGGCGGAGCAGGTGTGGCGTCGGCAGCCGCCCACATTTGGATGGGGCAGCTGGCACGTGAGCGGCCCGTAGGTCTGGATTTTAGGTGGCTCTACCACTTTGGAGGGAAAAAAGGCTACTGTCCCCGAGGAGGTCTTGCCAGTCTGTTCATCTCTTAGCTTGCATCTTCCCTCCCCTCTGCACCCCGGAGGCCATCCTCTGTCCGGCGGCGGGAGTCAGTGTCTGCTTGTTTTGAAATCGCCACCACAGCCTACCTGGTGTTGGGGGAAGGGAGGGAGGGGCAGACTGCTTTAGGATGCCGAGCAGGCAGGCGCTCGGTTCGGCCTATTGTCTTGCCTCCTCTCCTCCTTTCTTTTCTCACCCCTAATCTCCAGCCCCTCCAAAAATAAAAATAAAAAATAAAAATAAAAAAGCAAGCCCCAGCCCACACCCTATCAAATTCTTTTAAAAATTGTCATTTATCTATGACACATGATTATTACCCATCTGGTTCTTTACGCCTACTCTTCCTTCCTCTTGCAGTTTGTCATCTGAGATGCAATTGACTCAAATGAACATTACCAGTACTAGAACTCAAATCTCTGTTTCCTAAATGGACATTTCATGTTTTCTAACTAACGCCAAAAGAGGGGTTGGTCTGGCATACTGGTGGGAGCAAAGGGATTGGAGAGGGTGCACGCAACTCCTTTCGCTTCCAGTTGTGTGTCTAGTTGGGCGCCTTGAGATGTTTATCTCGTGTTGCGAGGGGGGCGTTTTCATTAGTGAGATTTGAAAACTATGTTTCATTTTAAGGGAAACATAGCTGGCCAACATTCGAAGTGAAAGTGGTCCAAATGAATGTGACCAAAGAAGAGAACTATGAAATTTCAGACTTGCAAGTAACACCTCCCACTAACATATGAATTAAATATATGTTAGAGATTTTAAAAGGGGGTTTAGACCATTTAAAATATTTTACTTTATAATGTTCTTACCTTTGTTCTGTAAAGTGATCAGACTTGCCCAGGCTCTCTCACCCCTTACTCCCACCCCCACACAGGGCACAAGTAAAAGCAAACTTTTCATTCTTAGTATGATGTCAATACATTTTGTAAAACAGCTAAGTATAAATCATTCTTTGATTCAAAATCTGTAACAATTTTGTAGCAAGCCCTAAGTTCTTTCTTATCCACAAAATTGTCTAGCCCTCTTAGAAATGTACTTGTTACATACACAATACACAACAATGCCTGAAATGACACACTACCTGAGGTTTCCAGGCTGGGATTGAATTTATTTTAAATATTAGTATAGTACTGGAATTAGCAAACTTTAACTATTCTTAAGGTTTGCAGATGATCAAATGTGTTTGTTGGCAGGGGGTTTAGTGTTAAGATTTTCAATATATATAAAAAAGACATTGTTAAATATATTTATTTATCACCTACATTGTTCCAAAAGGGATTTAAGACATTTAACAGGGAATTCATAAAATATAGCAAGGGAGCCTAACTTAGAAGTAGATGGCAAAGAAAAAAGAAAGCTAAGGGTAGAGGCATTAAGTATTATTAAGAATGAGGCTGATATAAAAACACAAGCATGAGACCCTCTGTGCTGGCTATGAGCAGGAAACAAATCCAGCTCTAAACTTTCTAGCAGCTCAAGCAGAAAGGAAATTGACCAGCCCATGCATGTATGTTTTATTTATTTGTTAACCCACTCGTTCACTTATTCACTGAAACATTCAGTGAGGACACACTATGTGCCAGGTTCTGTGAGAGGTACTGGAAACAAAGGGATGAAGTTGATAGATGTGATCTCTGCCCTGATGGGGCAGTTAAAGACAAATGCAAGAAATGGACATTCATCACTTAATCTCTCAATTGTGGTAAGAGCTACGCAGGAAAGACACAAAATATCACATGTCCAGAACATAAAAACACCAAATAAAAACTACTTGGGAGAAGCATAACGATTCTTGATTCTAAGACCAGAAAGGTACTTTTTCCAATATGATTCAGTGTTTGGAATGTTACCTTCAATCACCTCCTTGTCAGACACAAGGATGGGTTTTGTATGGTTGTTTTTTAGTGTCCCTTAGTGTGAGCTCATGATGTCACACCATGGGTCTCTCAGCCCCCTGGGGTTTTGAGGATGTATGTATTTTGATGGCTTTGTATATTCTCTAAAAAACATGGTTTTATTCCTGTGATAGTCTTAAATAATTAATAATAAAAATCTGTTCTGGATCATCCTGATGGCAAGCCCCAAACCTATGCTGGGGTCTGTGTTTGCCTCTCTGTCTTCCTGTTTGAGCCAGGGGCAGGCCTGTTGGCTGGGGTCACAGCACAGATGAAGGAGAGGGGAGTTGGATAGAGTGAATCGTGGAGAGAGAAGTGAGTCCACACAGGGCATACACACACTTGCCAAACTGAAAAGCTCTTGATACCCACTGCTCTATTGGCAAGGGATGAAGATCTCATTCGAGTCCCACCTTCATGTGGATCAAGGGTGCAGCTATTTATTAGCAGCAGGTGTTGTAGTGAAAACACAATGAAAAAGTTGCTGTTGTTGGTTTCAGCTGTAATTAGATTAGATCTTCACTTACTGCAGATTTAGTAACTCCTCGATAAATATCATACATCCAAGGAAATGAGACAGGTCATTTGGTGTAATGGTTAGGTGAAGCCAGAGTACCTGACTTCAAAGCCTATTTGTCTACAAAGCTGTGGGACTTTAGACAAGTTATTAAACCTCTCTGTTGCTCAGGTTCCTTTTATGATAATATGGGCATAAATATATGGTATTGATTTCATAGTGATACTCACAGTGATATTATAAGGGTTAATGATGTGATTAAATGTTAGTGATTGCTATTATTTTTATTAGTATGAAATGGTACCTTATTTACGTAGACACTCCAGGATAGTTTGATAGCAGAATTTTAAATTATGATATCTAATTATTTTCAAGTAGCAAACACGCTTTTGAGGCTATTAATATTATTTTACACAGCATGCTTTATGCCTGTGTACATTAGTATTGTTGAAGTCAAAATTTAGAAAATGATAACATGTAGAAATTAGACCTGAGGCTACAACTTTTTATTGTTAGACTCAAAATGGTGTTTTAGTTTTAGCAAAACATTATCTGTTGCAGTAAATTAATTTTATTAATTTGAACTTTTAAAGTTTGATAGTTGTATTTATTTGTACATTGTTTTGGCATTTTAATAATATAAAAGCTATAAAGCACAGGTGTTTACAACTGGTCTTTATGAGTGTACATATTTAAGTTACATTTGAATAAAAGTAACTTAGATCAATCCTTAAGTCTGTGAAAAGTTTTTTTTGCTTCAAGGGGGATTTCTATATAGTTTAAGCATTTTGAACTGTGTATAGGGACATACCCAAGATTCTTAGGATAGAATTTTGAATCTTAAGAAGAGTTTGCAGCCACAATATTTGACCGTGGCTGCCATAGTTTTAGCTTGAAAGAATTTTAAAGTAGTTATAAGAAAAACTGTCTGTCTTCAATTGCCACCACCACCAAATCCCCCAAACTCAAGCAAGAACGAGTGGAACGGCAAGCTGCCAGTAAAGATTCATCCTGGCCAATCTTCCAAGATAAGCTATGTAGGAAAGCTTTGCTAATGTCATTGAATAAAATGAAAGTTTATGCTCTGTGGGGTGCAAATTTCAATTGTGTAGATTAAAACAAGTTTATTGATTACATCATTTGAATCTATTTTTACATTTTCTTTGTACCTAAGTATCTGTCAAAGAGCATAAGAGATATGTTAGTCTCCACTATAGTGGTATTTTTGACAGCTTTCCTTTTGCTGTATACATATCATATACATTTATATCTATGAATATCATATATACATAGTTATATTTCTGTATTTATTTAATATATAATGTAGATGTAATTATATTCTATAAACATGTATTTATGTATATTTTATGTATTTTTAAATAGTTATGTTTGGTGCTGTGTTACTTAGGGCCCTGATGGGGTTCTGGGTTCTAGGGACTTTCACTGCTAAAGCCAGGACGGTGTCAGGCAAACGGGGGTGGCTGGTCGTCCTATGGAGACACACCCTGTGAGTCACAAATGCTGTGACTCTGGCATGTCCGTGGTGGAATGAATCTGCTTTCTTTTCAAACCTTCTTTGTCTTATTGTATGTTTTTTTTTGTCTTAAATTTTATTGTGTGATAATAAAACTGAGATCCTGCCATCTTTCTGTTTTCATTTCTCTGGTGTGATGCTTATTCTTTTCCTTTTTTTTTTTTTTTTTTTTTTTTTTTTGTTGAGACAGAGTCTCACTTTGTTGCCCAGGCTAGAGTGAGTGCCGTGGCGTCAGCTTAGCTCACAGCAACCTCAAACTCCTGGGCTTAAGCGATCCTACTGCCTCAGCCTCCCGAGGAGCTGGGACTACAGGCATGCGCCACTATGCCCGGCTAATTTTTTCTATATAGATTTTTAGGTGTCCATATAATGACTTTCTATTTTTAGTAGAGACGGGGTCTCGCTCAGGCTGGTCTCGAACTCCTGACCTTGAGCAATCCACCCGCCTCGGCCTCCCAGAGTGCTAGGATTACAGGCGTGAGCCACCGCGCCCGGCCTATTCTTTTCCTTTTTAAGCTTTCTTCCTCCATGTCATTGTGATTTTTGTCTGTCTATTTTAAACAACATAATTGGATTTTTCGGACCAAATTCACATTTATTATATATGACAGTTGATTTTTGAAGATTTTTGTTTACATTAAAAAAATTCCAAGCTATTTCCTCATCCTAGTATAAGATTTCCTTATTCTTAAGATAAAAGGGAAATAATCCATCTATTTTTTCCTACGAGTCCTCACTGACATTAAAAATGTACTTATGTCTATTGATTCTTATAGAGATTTAATACATTTGGATTTCTTTCTTTTCTCTCCCCTCCCCCATTTAACTTTTTACCTTAAACATATCTTGGCTTTTAGATTCAGCTTATCTTTTTAAGAAAAAACAATGCATACTTTTGCTTTCCAGAATTAATTTTGACGTTTACATTATATGTCATAGCCATATGAACAGCTGTTTTTTAGACTGAGAGTCGGAGAGTCATAGGTTGTAGCACTCAATCCTTTTCCTGTGCTCAATCTTTATTTTTACTTACTTCTTGATTAGTTGGAATTTTTTTCAGAAAAGGTAATATATTCTGTTCTTGCTTGCCTAAGAACTTCTTTATGCTGCCCTCACGCAGCAATACTATCTTTTGGGGGGATATAATTTTTATCAAAATCGTCTCACCTAAAACCTCTAGATTTTGTTCTTTTGTCTTCTGGCATTTTATATTACAGAAGATAAGTTTGTTGCCAACGTTATCAAAATAAGTGTAAGAAAGTCATGAAAGTTTTAAATTTTTTCGCTGGCAGTGACAACTTTATTAAAAAGAACCCTTAAAACGTATAAAACATAACACAGAGAAAAGGCCATGAAACAAATGTGCAGCTTAGCAAAGTATTATAAAGTGAATGCCCAGGTGACCACCTGCAGGTCACTGCCAGCTCCCGGCACCCTCTGGCCACTTCGCCTCCTTCCCCCTGGAGGTAACCACTCCGCTTCCTTTTATGGTGGTCATTGTCTTGCTTTCTTTTATAGTTTTACAATCTAAATTTGCGTCCTCAAACAAATACATCAGACTTGTCTCTCTTAAATTTCATAAAATTAGAATTGTACCATTTATATCCTGCTCAATGTTATAACTATAACGTCTCCGTTATGACTACTTTGATGCTTCAGAAAATATATATCAAATTCATCCCGAGAGCGTTTGGAGCCCCTGCTTTGCTGATGCTCTAAACTCACGTTGGCTGATTGCTGGGTAATCTAGCACAGTCAAGAGGGAAGCAGTCTGTGGAAGACAGTAGTCGGTTTTAGATGAGTTTGAGGTGGGGATGGCTGGTAGAGAGGCAGGTGTGTGTTTCTGGGCTGAGACCTGGCAGGGAGATCTGGGCTGGAGGTACAAGGTCACAAATACACAAATGGAGCTGATTTCGAGATGGCATCATAGGCCTAAATGTTTACCTTCCCTCTCTCCAAAATGACCACAGACAAATATTAATACAATAAGGAAAACAGATCTATTTTAGTTTTAGAGAACAAGGAGAGAATAAACAATGGGCCTAGATTCCCGTTGTTTAAGGACTCTGTAGGAGATACGGTACAGATGGTGCCAATCAGCATCAGCCCACGATTCAACAAGGGGCCCCCTGGGAAGGAGCAGGGTCCTCCCTGTTGAGTCCTAGAATAATCCTCAGGCTCAATGCAGCAGAGCAGGATGAGCTGTGTGTGTTCAGCAGAGCTGGGGTGAGAGTGGGGGTATAAACTGAAGGGCTCTAGGAAGTCTGTCTGTACTGCCATCTCGAGTGGTGGACCCTAGTATTGACATGTGCTGAGGGAGCTCCCGGTAAACTGGGGCTTTAACATATCCGGCTTCAAACAAGGTCGATTCTGATTAACTTGCCAGATGCAGCTAAAAATAAAGATACATAAGTACAAAAATAAATGCTGCTTGGCCTAGCAGTAAATACCCCTAATGTATTTATTTAATCTGACACAGGGCCTCGCCCCAGGGCAGGAGCTGGAGGCCAGGGAGCTTAGGATGTGGTTACCCGAAAACAAATTTCAGTGTTCCATTTGATATCTGGAATGGTCTTCTGTATGCCTAGCCTTGAAGTGGTTGGAAAAAACTTACCAGGCCAAGTAGGAAATCCCTTTGGCTTCTATCAGGAAGCTCTGAGGACCATTTGATATCCTTCACCCTATCTCCACAGCTCCCTGAATTGATTCTAGTTCTAGTAGTTTCCATGAGACCCTGCTAGACTTTGGTTCCTGTATCAATGAGGTTTCCCTTCCACTCTGCCTGGGCTAGTTTGCTTGGGTTTCTGTTTCTTATGGCCACACTGCTCCTGGCTGAAACCCTAGATTACTTTAAAGCCTTTCCTGGCTTCCCTGCTTTTTAGCCCAATTTTTCCATCCATAGTTGATCTTTTTGAAACAAAAATCTAATCCCATCATTCCTCTACCCTCAGGATAAAGCCCAAACTTCTCACCACGTCGACTGCTCTTCTTCTTCCTTCACACTCTGCCCTAGGGAGGCCGGACCACTCGTCTTTCTGAACATGCTCTCCCACCCCGCCCCCTTGGTTTCTACACCTTTCGTGAGCACTTTCTTCCTCCTTGTATGCCCTCCCCCGACCTTTTGTTTAGCAAGTTGGTTATTTTAGAAAGTCAATAAAATAGACAAGCATCCAGCAAGCCTAATTAAAATAAAAAGAAAAAAAAATCCACAATGCTGGAAATGACATATGGAACAAAGGGAAGAAAAGACTTGAAGTCATAAGAACACTGTGCATTATTGGATCCTAACATCTGTGAAAGTCTTGATGAGATGGACAATTTTCACAGAAAATAGGAACTACCAATACCAGTTTACTCAAGAAATAGAATGTCAGCCGAGCGGGGCACAGTGGCTCGCGCCTGTAATCCTAGCACTCTGGGAGGCCGAGGTGGGAGGATTGCTTGAGCTCAGGAGTTCGAGACCAGCCTGAGCAAGAGCGAGACCCCGTCTCTACTAAAAACAGAAAAATTAGCTGGGCGTGGTGGCGCATGCCTATAGTCCCAGTTACTCGGGAGGCTGAGGCAGGAGGATAGCTTGAGCCCGGGAATTTGAGGCTACAGTGAGTTACACTGATGCCACTGCACTGATGTCGCCACTGCACTGTCGCCACCCAGGGCGACAGAGTGAGACTCTGTCTCAAAAAAAAAAAAAAAAAAAAGAAAGAAAGAAAGAACTGGAATGTCATATTCTGATATGGGAAGAACTGATGTCGCAAAGATGTCGATTCCTCACAGTTTCCGCGTGGATGGCAGCCTTCATGGTAACCAGAAGCGACGCAGATCTGTTCCTATTTTTACATTCCTCTGGTAATTTTCTCTGGAATTTTGAAAGGATAGTTAAATGCTTATGCTTGATTGTGAATCATTTTATTGAAGGGAAAATCAATACAAGGGCACTTTAATGACATTTGTAAATTGTTTTTCTCAAAGAACAAATGAAGTTATTAAACTTTGAAATGCATGGAGACTTTATGAAGACAATCTCATTTAACAATGGACGTGATTTTCCGCCCACGTTATTTTATGGAGTATGAATTTCGTCATGCTGGTGTTCTTTACTCAGCATGGAGCCCCCATGAGAATCTCTTGGCTTTTACTTTGAAAAATCTGTGGTGAAAAGACACAGGAAAAGTGAGGGCGGGTTCAGTTCTTGCCTCCTTTTCTTGTCAGGTGGCAGAGCATCCATACTGATTATCTCAGCATCCCTTTATTTAGAATTTATTCTCCTTCCTTCTTAACACCACATTTCTCTTAGAACTTTCCGGCACCCCCATTTGTGTCCTAAATTAGCTACATCTGTTACCATAGTTATGCAGTACCCAGCTTAACCATTGCACACTCGCTCCTACCGTATTGTGTGTGAGACTTCCTCTCTTATTTCATAAAACATGTTATTAATTTTCTTTCTTCTCCTGTCCCCAAATTTCTAGTTTTTAAGGCAATGTATGTGTATAGTTAATAAATCAAATAGGACTGAAGGACTTCTAATAAAAAGCAACAATCCCTGCCCAAATCCCACCCCAAATCCCTTATCCACAGGCAAACCCCTTTTAGCTATGCTGTTCATTCTGCTGTAGTTACCTCTGTATCTCAAAATACTGTGCATATACTTCTGTTTCTGGATTTATCGGCTGCGATCATCGTCGGATGACTTCCTGCCATGAAAGTCAAGGATGTAGCTTATTTACATCACACCTCCGTCTCCTCACCGCCTTTCTGCTGGGCATCCCTGCAACTCCAGATGATGTACTTATTGAAACCAGATTTCTCTTTCCGTCAACTGTGGATCGTGTTACTTGCCTCTCTACTCTGTAAGATAGGGCTGTTAGCACCACCTCTCCCTGCCTGCTTCCTCCTTCCCTCTAGCTATACATTTGCTTTTGCACTATCAAAGTTGATAACATTTTCATTCTGTTCCCCAGCCGCTGTTGGTTTTTATGATTTGTCTATAAGGTAATTTGAAAAGCTGAAAACTCTGAAAGTGTTCATTCCTGACTGGGTTGATATTGTTCACTGCACAATAAGGATTTCATAACCTTCTCAGGGGCTCTAATATCTCAACTCAGCCCTTGGGATACTAATTGGAAAATGTTCCCAGGGTGAATTTCACGTTAATTCTGTTATCTGGGGCCTCCTAAATGACCCCCCTAAGAAGGGCTTTCCTCTGGGGGTGCCAGTACCGTCATAGCTGCTCTAGTTCTCCCCTGCAATGTGTGCAGTTTCTCTAAGAACACCCATCCAGTGATTGAAGTTGATAAATTCAGAAACAGCAGTATATGCATGTTATTTTGAGACAAAGAGGTGACTACAGTTGAGTGCCTGGCCGTGGCTGCTGTATGTGGGGGCAGGAGAGGATGTGGGCAGGGCCTGCTGCTCTGTGTAGGGACCTGGATTTTGTGTCCCTGTGTCCAGCCTCTTTTTATTCTTCCTGTCCTCGACAGTACCTGCCATGTCAGAGTTTGGGACATCCTTAGCCTCTGCCAGGCAGGTGGACGCCTGCTTTCCTTGGCTCTGGCCTCCTCTGCCTGAAATCTAGGCTGGGGCTTATTTTGCCCTCAAACATCAGTCACCAGTCCGCCATCTGCTTTTTGGCCTCCAGAAATTTGTTGAACTATCTCTTCTGGTTATGACCCACTTTTACTTTGTCATTGTGGGATTAGGAATATAACACTAATACAAGGGAATAATATATATCTTTATTTTCTTATGATCAATGTAGTAAGAGGAGACGTCCAAGGAGAGAGAGAAACATAGAGATAGGTGGAGTAAGGCCGCCTCCTTGGATTAGAAGCCAGGGGCGTTCATTTTCCATCAAGTCATACATAGTAGGAAAACAAACCGTTAGCGTGGCCATGATCTAAATTCAGACTCTGGTGAAGTTTTCTTTTCTTTGTTATGAAAATGCCTTCAAATAGCTGCAGTACCTAGCAATTCCAGTATCGTCTCCCACCTAGAATCATCCAGAAACATTTAAACATTCTTCCTCCCTACTCAGATTATTGACTTTTAGTTTACATACAATTCCAAGAAGCTGAGTTATTTCTCCTTAGAGATTCAGAAAAGTAGAAGTGGCAAATTAGAAAGAAGAGTTTGGCTGATGGTCTAAAAGCGATTAGGATAAAAATGAGGATTAAGAGAAGTGAAACTTTACCTAGGAACCTGGGTGGCAGTTATTACCGAAGTCCTGTGGCAGATCATTGGTCAAGTTGCCAATACTGTACTTGACTTAGACCTGGCAAGTAAGAAACTAACGGAAAAAGTAAGTGAACTAATAGAGTAGGTCCTCCCAGAGGGAGTGGCTGCTGGTTTTCTCACCTGGATAAGAAGGTGGGATTTGTGGATGCCAAAGGCTCTTCGTTCACACAGTAAATACAGAGTTACAATACACAAGTAATTCCAGTTGCCTCTGTGTTTCCATCTCTTTGGAGATTATTGCCTCATTTTTCAGCCTTAGTGATGATCATTAAGACTGAAAACAGTTTTTGGGGTCTTGCTATATATCTTAATATTAAAGTTATAAGCTGTAAAACTATTGTCAGTTTTGAAATCTGTACTTGTTATATTTAGTTCTGAACTGAAGATGTATCAAGATTAAGGATGTCAAATAACTAAAATCTCCTCTTAAAATGTCTGTTTTATTTATGGATGAAATTGTATGTTTAGGATCAAAATAATCTTTTTGTGTGTGTGGGGGGGAGATGAGCGGCATTAGAGGTGAGTTAAAATAGACCATCAGTTGATAATTGTTGAGGCTGGGTATAATGTATCATCTAAACTGACACACTTAGAGAGGAGGTGCTATTAATAATTACATTGGAACAAGAGGCATAACCTGGACTCTCTTGGGGAAAACTACAGTCTTCTCTGAAGCTAGGTGGTGGGGACTTAACATTCATTATTGTCTGCTCTTTAATTTTGTCTATTTTCAAATTTTCCATAATTAAAAAATGTCTGCTGTTTTGTGCTGTTTGCTGTTTTATTAAAATTGGAGCTTTTCATCTTGAACCATGATGTTAAACATTCGTCAACTTCAAACATAAAATGAAAATAGCTAGAGAAGATTGTCAAAGATAAATCTGTTAAGTTGATTGACAATAATGGGGCAAATATCCATAGATTTTGCAACTGGGACACCCAGGAAACAGTACTTAATTAAACTGACAATGTTATAAAGCAGGTCTATAGCTTCACTTTATGCAAAGGAGTCTGGTTTTTATTGTTCTGAATTGGGTTCATGGGATGCTACAGATGGGTGGATGTGCCCCAGGAAGAGCAAGTTTGCTGGAGAATGAGGAGTCAGGAAAATGGGGCTTTAGTTTGCAGAGCAAGTCCACATGCCCATCTGTAACTATCTTGGTGTCTCTCCTGTTTGAGATGCTCCATTACCTTTTACCTGCTCAAACATCCTTCCAAAGTTAGTCAGATTTTGAGAAAGGTTTCCATTCCCACTTTGTAATCCCCGTGATATAGTCATCGAGCAGATGAGTGATTTTTTTGCCGCTGCGCTTTGAAGTGGTGTGGGTGAGACACTTGGACAGGGCTGCGAGGGCTGGTCTACCTTTCAGGATGTCAGTCATTCTGATTCTGCAATCAGAGGGCCCTGGTGGCTGCGGATTTGGAGTGAGGCCCTTTGTGCCCTATTCAAGATGTGGCTGGGACCAACGGCAGGCCGCAAGATGGCACCTTGAAATGAAGCTGGGTGCCAGGCAAGGCACTGTGTCCGTGTGTGAGTTCTCTCAAGACTGGAGTGCAGCTGCTGGAGGATCAGAAACCGGCTCCTTAAACGTGATCTGTTCTGCTGCCATTTGTTTTGCTGGTATTACTTATTATTATGTCAACTCCAGTATTATACAGGTCACTCACTTTTTAATTTATTTACTTGTGTTTTTGTTAAAGTCAAGGTTATTGAGAGATAATACACACATTGTAAAATTCTCCTTTCCTAGATGTATAGGTCTGTGAATTCTAACAAATATACACAGTAATGTAACCACCACCACAATCAAGGTAGAAAAAACTTTCCTTGTGCCCCTTAGTAGGAAATCGCCTCACTCCACTCACAGTCCTTGGCAACCACCCATCTGTTTTTGGTTTTGCCTTTTCCAGAATGTCACATAGATGGGATCATAGAGTGTGGCCCTTTGTGCCAGGCGTCTTTTGTCTTGTGAAATGTTTTTGAGTTTCATCCATGTTGTTACAAATATTAATCATTCATTCATTTTGATTGCTGAGTAATATATCTTTAGATGGATGTATATCAGTTTGTTTAGCTATTTACCCATTAAACCATTTGGGTTGTTTCTGGTTCTTGATGATTATGAATAAAGCCACTGCATACATTGGCATACAGGTTTTTGTGTGAATATAAGATTTCAGTTCTCTTGAGTAAGCACCTAGGAGTGAGATCGCAATGTGGTGTGGTTAAGTGTGTGCTTCACTTTATAGGGAACTGCCAAACTGTTTCCAAAATGACTGTATCATATTGCATTCCTTCCTCAGTGTATGAGAGTTCTAGTTGTGGTACACTTGGTATTGTCAGGTTTTTTTTTAGTTTTAGTCACATAGTAGGCATAAAGTAGTGTCTCACTGTGGTTTCAGTTTGCATTTCCCTAATGATCAATGATGCTGAGCATCTTTTCATGTGCATAAATTCCATCATATCTCTTTTTTGGTTGTTTGCTTGTCTTTTAAATATCGGCAAGGCTCTGCTGATCTAAGGCCAACAGGGAAGGGGCATTTCCTTAGTCTCAAAGGGAAACAGGGGGGCTGGTATGGGGGGATGTGGGGAGAGTTGCCTAAAAGGAAGGTAGTGCTCAGGGGTGATGTCAGGAGCTGGGGTATCTGATCCTTCCCTCCTACACAGGCTGCTTTTGGAGTCCTCTTCTGGAGGATTTTGTGGTTATATTATGAGGGGCTGCTCCCTTAGGGAGGGAGGGAGGAAGACAAGCTATAATATTGATTCCATTTTTAAAAATTTGGTGGAAACAGTGGAGGGAGAGGGGCCAGAGGAGTTAGAGGTGTTTTATAAGGGAGTGGTTACCCAGCTGGACAATTTAATTTAACCTAGATGGGAAGAGTGGAGTTTGGAGGTCAACAGTTAAAAATGAGTAGAAGGTCTCAGAGACATTGGAGAATTGCTGGGAGGGGGGATACCAGACTAGGTGGGCTGGAAGGGGAGGGTCAAGGAGTAGGATGTTGACATCCCGATGTGGGAGGTGGTGATATTATTAGTGACTGCAAGATCTAGGGTACAGCCAGGGGAGGGTGGCTGAGGCTAGGGTTAAGGAGAGATGACTGGCATTAGAGGCCATGGAGATGTGACATTGAGTGTTGGGTGGATCACTGTGTAGATGCGGAAGTCACCAGGAATGAGTAAGGATAGTGATGGAGCCAAGAGCTGAGGTAATCAGAGAATGAGGGCAGTAGACAACAGTCACAAGGAGGGGTGAGGGGAAGTCAAATTGGAAGACGTGTGCTTCCGACGCAATGGGGTTTTTGAAGGAGTGGAATGGAGGTGACTATAGGCTGACGGAGGTTGTGCACCAAGGCCTGAGAATGTGGGATGTGGGGGAGACAGGTTGTGCACCAAGGCCTGAGAATGTGGGATGTGGGGGAGACAGCTGTGGGCCAACAGTGCATGCGGGAGAGCCAGGCTTTTGCTCTTGATTTGTGGGTCACAGGAATGGGCTTTTTATGTAGCTGGATTAGAAAGTGCCGCAAAGAGTTATGTGATTGTTCAGTTTGATTGGTTTCCAAGCAGGAAGGAAGGTAACCAAGGAGGCATTATTGACTTTGGGCTTGTTGAAAACTCAATTAAAGGCAATTAACAGTATCTGGTGTTGTTTACCAAAGTACTTGTCTCATGAGGGATCTCCTAGCAGTTCCTGTGAATTGTAAGAACAAGAGGAAAAACTCCCTCCCATGAGACATCTTGTGTTTTCATGTCATTAATTCCTGCCTCATCCTTCAGCCATAAATCTCATGGAGGGGACAGAAGGCGTCTGTCCTTTTGTATCACCATCTTACTGTTGCTCTACCATGACTCCCTTGTTTAGCCTTGCTGTGCTGATGGTGACCCTTAATGTAATAAAATGCTTACAGGAATAACAAGAATTGATGGAAAAGGTGCTCTTTCTCATGATTCATGCTTCTGTGCATTAGAACATTAGGACATTTTTGGAGGAATGAAGCAGGTTATCGGAGAGCATGGTTTTTTTTTTTTTTTTTTTTTAAATGCATGGCCAAAAATCTCAAAAAAGCACCCTGTGCTACCTGGCAATTCTGAGGCATTTACCTTCCCACTTTCTGAAATGACTAATTCACTCTTCCTTTCTCTAAATCCTCTTTCCTCTCCACCCCACCCACCTTGCTGGGTGCCTCCGACTTCATCGAGAACAGAAGCAATGATCTGGGAGCTCCCCCGTCTTCCCACCACCAGCCTCCCACCTGGCATGCTGCTCTGGGTCAAGCGGCCCCTGCTTCTACTGGAAGCCACCTTTCTTTCTGGGCTCTTTTCCTTCTTACCTTCTCAAAAACATCACTCTAGCAATTAGCCTTTCTGTTTTCTGCATCATCAGCGTGTCCCCTGTCCTCTCTTCTCTCTCTTCCTTTTTGTCTCTCTCAATTGCAACATTCCCATTGGCATTCAGGCACGCTCTAGAATCTCCTAAGTATATCCAGCTACCACCCCATTTCTCTCTTTCTGTTCTCAGCCAAACTCCTTGGAAGAGTTGCGTTTGCTCCCTGTCTTACTTCTTGTCCTCCACTGTCTACACTTGGGCTTCTGTCCTCTCTATGGTTCTGAGGCTGCTCTTGTCAAGGTCATTGAAGATGTCCTCCATATTGCCAGATCTAATGGCCTCTCCTCTGTTCTTATCTTGCTTCACCCATCAGCAGCATTCGACACAGTTGAGACATTCTTGTTATCTGGCCTTCTGGAATACCTCATCTGCTGGTTTTCCTTTGCCTCCCTGGCTGTTCCTCCTTTTCCTCCGTGCATTTCCCTTTTCTTTCACCAGACCTCTAAAGGTGAGAGAGCTCCATGGCTCTGCCCTGGGCCACCCTGTCTTCCTTATATACTCTGTCTAGGGAAGCCCATCCAGGCCTTGGATTTAGCCTGCATGTATATGCTTATGAGTACAAAGTCTCTATCTCCCCAGAGTTCTAGCTCACTTCTTGAACTTTAATGTGCACACTGATCACCCAAGGATCCTGTAAAAATGTAGATTCCAATTTCGTAGGTCTGGGGTGGGGCCTGAGATTTTGCATTTCCAACAAGTTCCCAGGTGATGCTGATGTTGCTGGTCTTTGGATCTTGCTTTGAGTAGTGCTGAGGAGTGAGGCTGAAGACTTGGACATTTCCACATGGATGTCTTATAGGCATCTCAGCACAAACCTAACATGACCCATTGGGAGCTCTTGATTTTTTTCCTCAAACCCATTTCTCTCTGCATTTTCCTTACATCATCCTCCCAGGTGCTCAAGCCAAAAATCTTGGAGTTGTCCTTGATTTCTCTCTTTCCTTCACTTTCTCATCCAATCCCTCAGCAAATTCTGTTGGCTCAATCCTCCAACATATCCCAGATCTTTCCACTTGGCTCCATTATGATGCTAGTAGCTAATATGTATTCAGTACTTCCTACATGTCAGGCTGTGTTAATTATACATATTTATATTCATATGTATTTAAAGTCTAATCATCACAATAACCCTATAGGGTAGATGGCATTATTAATCTCATTTTTTGGATAAGAGAAGTGGACACATAATTAGCAATAAATAATTCTTTGTGGATTGAGTATATGAATAAACTTTATGACTTATAACTGGATAACCCTACATAGACCTGTAGTTTATTACTTTAAAAACCCAACTCATTCTTTTGGTTAATTTTTCTCCTTTGTTGCAAATATAATAGTCAATAGTGCTATCGATACACTTAGTGATTTAGTGAGAGAGTATCTTATTTGAAGTTTACTGTGTCCTTGCTAGGCACAAATTATATTGCAAATATCCATAGGCAAGTGTCCAAAGAGTGTGTGTGTTATAGAATTTATAGTCTTTGGCTTCTCCAAACCATTTTGACAAGGGCTATAGGCATTTAAGGCACTAGAAATAATTTGTGTCTGATAATTACAATATTGTGATGCACCTTTACTAAGACATTGTGTCTTGTGTGTCCTTGCAAAAAGCAAGTATTATTTTATTTCTCATTACGTCTTTGCATTTTCTGTAACCTGTGGAATATATTGAGGAAATGACTTCAAGCTCCCAGCTGTGTTCCTTTCCTAAGTTTCCTTTGTATTGATTTATTTTGAGAATATTGTGCTCTGTGTTTGTTATCACAATACAAAGTATGAGAAATGGTTGGTATTTAGGGAAAAAGACAACCTAATTGTTAAGTACATGGACACTAGTTCAAATGACTGAAGTCTCTAAAATGATTGGGCTGTTTAGATTGGAGAAGAGCAGTTTAGTGACTACTTTGTTACACCAGTTTTAAACAGGAAATATTTAGTAAATTTGTTCAGAAAATAAAGACATCTTTTGTAATGTGAATAATTGACCTAGATTTATAAGTGTCAGTTTCTCTTAAGAGTGGGAAAAGGAGACACATTCATTTTTGTTCTAGTAATTTCTATCACAGCCCTCCTAAAGAACCATTCTTCCCTTTTAGGACTTTTAATATAACAAGGCAAACATAACACCAAACATAACCCCGCATTCCTTTTTCTGGTTCAGTTGAAAGAGATATCCTAGGAAGTAAGATTCTTGCATATAAGGGAACGCAGAAAAGCTCAAAGGCTGCCTAAGCATTAGTAAGGGCCGGCTTCTCTGACTTTTCATCCCAACCAGCCCTCCCTGACTTTATGTTTCTGAGTGATGTGCATCAAATGTCACACAGCTGAAACATTCCCACTAGAATTCCAGAGTGTCAAAGCAGAAAGGACCATAGAGATCTCCAGTCCAACCCCTTCACTGTAGAGATCAGACAAATGGAGCCGAGAAAAGATAAGGCGAGGGAGATAATTAATGACAAATCTAGGGTTTCTGAAAACTGTTCTTTAGGGCATTTCTTTTTAAACATCAACTTTCCCCTTTTTTTAATGTTGTAGTTTCCAAGATGCTCTTTTATTTCAAGAAAAAGTGACAGGAAGAATTTAAATTCTTTATAAGACTGTAAAATAAGGTGGAGGAGCTGGGTGTGGGGAGGGGGATGCGGGGAGTAGGCTCTCTAGATGGCCAGGCCTTAACATTGGCCCTTAATTCTCATCCCTGGACACAGGAAAAATTACGATCATTTAGACTTTAGCACAATTTTACAAAGTATTAGTTTCCTAGGGCTGCCTTAACAAAGTACTACAAACTGGATGGCTTACAACAACAGAAATTAATTCTCCTATAGTTCTGAAGGCTAGAGGTCTGAAATCAAGGAGCTGGCAAGGCCATGCCAGCTCTAGGGGAGAATCCTTTCTTGTCTCTTCCTTCCTTCAGGTGGTTGCCCGCAGTTCTTGGCATTCCTTGGCTTGCAGCTACATCCCTCTACTCTGCCTCCGTCACCACATGGTCTGTGCCTCTCCTCCGTGACTTTGTATGTACAAATCTTCTCCTCCTTATAAGGATGCTGGTCATTGGATTTAGGGACCACCTAATCCACTGTGACTTCATCTTATTCTGATCGTGTCTGCGAAGACCCTATTTCCAAACAAGGACATAGTCACAGGTTTCAGGTGGACATGAATTTTGAAGAGACACTATTCAACCCATTATGCAAAGTTACGATGGTTTTATGTTTCAACTTTTGCTAAAAATTTATGTTTGTGTGTCCAACAAACATGTTGTTTCCTTGATCTGGAGTGTAGTGGAGGGAGAGGGAGAAAAAGAGAGAGAGAGAGAACGCAAGTATGCACACGTACTCCTAGAGCGCTGCTTCCCAAACCATATTTTTTGAAACACTATTCCCAAGAGATGTAACGTGAAATAAAACTTCCATGGTCAGTAGAATTCGGGAGACACTGGACTCTATCCTCCTCTCAGAGCATCATCAGGCATCTAGGATATAAAAGGTTCAGAAAGGTCCTGTAACAAGGACCTGTGTTTACCCTACTTATTCTACAACTTACTGGACAGGGAAACCTTTTGTCTGTGTAGCCCTCTATATTGGTGAAAGATCACCTCCAGCTGCATGAAGCAGAAACCCAGCCACAGTGGCTTAGCCAAATAGGTGTTTATTTCCCTTCCTTAGAAAGCCCAGAGGTTCTGAATCCAAGGCTAGTGCAGCAGCTACTGACGGCACCAACATGCCAGGCTCCTGTCTCTGCTCTGTCATGCTTAGCAGGTAGTGTTCTTTCTCTTGAAAGTCTGCAAACCAATTACTCCATTTCCAGCCTACTAACTACCTTCAAACAGGGAGAAATAGAAGAAAGTGGTGAGAGAGAAGGGATATTATTTCCATCAGGAAATTAGACTGTCTCAGAAATTCCCAGCAGATTTCAGCTTACACATTATTGACCAAGACTGTGTCAAATGTTTGCTTCTAGCTTCAGGGAAGGCTGAAAAATGCAGATTTTTAGTTGAGCATATTGTTCCCTGGATGAAATTGAGGTTCTGTTAGGGAGGAAGAAGGGGAGGTGTATATTGCCTAGCTAGCAATGACTGCTATACACATAACTTCCCCTGGCATTAGTGACCGGGAGGTCGCCCTTATTAAACATTTGTCCCAGCTGTCCTTCACAAGCGAGTACTTCCTATAGAATTCTAGGTTGTTAGCATTGGCCTCCAACTTTAATCCTGCCAAACATTTAGTTCAGTACAACTCAAGCAGTTTAAGTGCCCATACTCATATGGCTCCATGCTACACTAAGTGCCTTTTAAATTATTTAATGGCTTGAAGTGTGTTTGCACTCCTAAGCTAATTTCATTTTCTCTAATGTTCTCTAATGGAATTTGGAACTTACCTCTCTACAACCCCCCCAAATCCCTTTTACATGTAGCTGCCATGTTTAAAGTAATATACTCAAAATGCATCGTAGAAACAATGCTTTTTTCTGGCCAACATTAAAGCAGCGAAAAGACAAAGACTTTCATCTTGTAGGAGGCAATGGATGCTGCAGAGTGGCTCAGGAGACCTAGTCAGTGGCAGGGGTCTTTAATGATCACCTCTGTGGTCACACATTCTAGTCACTGGGGGAGCCAAATAGCAAACTGCAGTTCCCAGATAGGAAGTGCTCTGTTTGGGATCCAGATAAATGGACCTGCACTGAGGAACCTGTTGTGGTAGCAGACAGAGCCATAAAGATCTCTTTTCCTTTTGGTTCTCCTTGTTTTATGGTCAGAGGGGCCACACAAGACCAGGGGGAAGGAGTCCAGTTACTGCAGCATAACTCAGCTTACCCTGATGAATAATAATGCAAAGATGATACAGAGACACAGAACAGATTCCAAAAAAGGTTTCCTTTTTATCAGTGTTTGAATATGTGACATTTCTAATCTTACCTCTAGAGGTTTGAGGTGAGGAGGAGGGCAGGACCCACAGGATAAGGCAATCATGTCACCAAACTTGAGAACAGGAATTTTCTTCACAAGTGAGGGCATGGTGTCCCCGGAAGACAAACATATACAGGTTTTGCCATTCTCCATACCCTGCCACGAACACAAGCTCTTTCCTTGCTTCTGGGTGCAGGCAACCAATCAGGAATGACAGAACACCTGTTTTTTCTATCAGCAATAACATGAGGTTTTTCGAAAAGCCATTAACATTTTATGCCATTACAGATTTCCAAGAAGGTGCATTTCACACAAGCCTCATATCCAAAGGTGGCAGCTGAAAGTAGCAAATGCCCTTGTATCATTTTGATAAATTGACCTACTGTACCAAAAAAAAAAAAAAAAATGAATTTCAAATGCTAATCCCACTGAGTACAAAGAAAACAATTTGTTTATCAGGAGTAATGTTTCAGAAAGGTCAGTCTGAGATTGTAAGTGGTTCCCAAGCCACTGACCCATAAAGAGATACTGTCCCTTTAATGCAAAATGTGTGTAGAAGATAGAAGGAAAAGGGTAACTAGCAGAAGACAGGATGAGTTTCTGTTGCCTAAGTGACTGTGCATGATGGGAAAGGAGGAGGATGAGCATATGGCATGATGGATGAGCACATGGCATGATGGGAGAGCACTTATACAGCTCTGGATTGCAATCTTGAGATTCAGCTTTCTTGTTTGAAGCCACTATTGGGCTCTTAGCTTCTGGAGTGCAGGGAACATTTGCTAAATCTTTGCCGTCTTCCAGCACTTAGCCCAATTTGATCTTCAAAATCTGTGAGATGAGTAAAGGCATTAGGAGACCAATGATGCTTAAGTAAATCCATCCAAAAACATTTGTCCTATCAAAAATATTTGGCTCAGATGCTAATCTGGCAGCCCCAGGCTGTGGGTCAGTGGTGGGAAGCCCAGGCAGGGGGCTGTTGCTGTCTTGCCGGTGAGTGTGGGTGAGACCAGAATTCTTAGAGACAGGGAAATCCCTGAGGCCAGCGGGCTCAGTGAGTATCTTAGGGCTACACAGCTAACAAACTGGCAAATAAAGACTCCAGGTATTTTGCTTCCCGGGCCAGTGTTTTCCCCTTCTGCCCCATCTGGGAGGTGGCAGAGTCAGACTGCTTGAGTTAGAACTTTGTCCCCGGTTACTAGTGGTGTGACATTGGGCATGTCTATTTATCTCTCCTGCTCTGTTTCCTCATCTTGGTGGTACCTACTTCATTACGGTTTTCATGAGGACTAAAGTAGTTAATGCCTGGAGTTAGCACCTGGCTCCACGAACTGTTCCATATGTATTAGCAGCTGCAAGCTCTAACCACTACTGATGCTTTTAATATTTGCATCTCCTTCAGAGCTCCAGAGAGAAGAAGAAGTTGAGTAGTATGCTACGTACTGTAATCAAAGAGCATCATCTGAGAGATTTACCGTGATAAATAATTCCACCACCCACTGATGAGTGCCCTAAGACCTCAGAGGAGAGGCCTATTAATTCTACTCCAAGGATCAGAGAAAACCTCACAAAGGGGTTGACAGTTGCGTTGGGCCTTACAAAGCAAGTTGGAATACTCCTGCTTGGTTCGGTTCCTTCTTGGAAGAATCCTTTTTAAGTGCAAAAGCTATTTTATTTATTGGGTGCTATTTTACAGGTGATAATCACAAGTACAGGCTTACTAGCTCATTATTATTGGAGTTCTGAAAAGGCATGTCTATTATTTACAACTTTCCCCATCATTTCCATAACCTGTAGTTTTTAAAAATAACGTTCACAGTGAATTTAGATTGAAATAGTTCTTATTTTGGCAATAATTTACATTGAGAGATATTTACGTAATATATACAGTTAAATCTGTTTCTCTAATTATTGGCTGCAGGGGTTGGATTCAATTTATCTCCTCTCTGCAGGGTCCTTTGTTGTCCTTGAATACCACCTCACATATGTCTCTGAGTGTACGCAACTGATTAATCATAAAAATGATGACATTCCTTGGAGTAATTGGACATTATAGAGAAAGCATCTGCTGTGCTTTCTCAAGAAAGAGGGGCAGGCAATCTACCAGTTAGCATAGACAGCTGCTCTCTTGGGAGGATTTGTGGTGAGGCTGTAGTCTGCCTTTGGATCTGCACACCCACCCCATCCCCCGACCCTGTCCCCCTCCTGCACATGTCATTTTCCTGCTTTGTGTGCAGATGTTAGAAGCACTGTAATAACCTCAGAGACGTGGCCTGTGTCTCAGGAGGAGATCAAACCCTTTACATCTAAGTACAATTTCCACTCTCCGAAGGCCTCGTTCCACAGTGTTACTTTCTCCATCTCTGATTCTGTACTTTGTGGCACTGTCCAGAAAGGAGTGTGGGAATAAGAAACAAGTAAAAACAACCACAACCCTATAGCAAGGATGGGGTAGGGCTATTTTAATAGCCCCCTTTAAATCTTAGTTCAGTTCCATTAACTGATCCAAAGCTTGAAAGAAGAGAACAAGAGGGCACGTCCAGGTCACTGCCAAGCTGTGTTTGATTTTTTTGTCTCCTAAACATCCCAAACCTATCCACTTTTCTCCATCTCCCTCATACCCTCACTCCAAGCCCCATCATTGCCACTTGAACATCTGCTGCCACCTCTAACTGGCCTCTGCACGCCCATTTCTGCACCAGCCTCTGTTCTGTTTTTCACACTGCAGCCAATGTGAGCTTTCAGTGTGCACAGTGGACCTTGCTATCTTCCTGTTTAAAGCTCATTAGTGCTTCCCATTAGTCTTAGAAAAAAGGCAAAATTCCTCTCTGCTTGAATGTCATAGCACTTGCCCCTTTGCCCACTCAGCTTCAGCCACACTGGACCTCTTTCTGCTCCTTCAACCCACCACGTGCCTTCCTGCCTCAGGGCCTTTGCACTAGCTGTTCCTTCTGCCTGAAATGCCCATTCATAGGGTCTTCCTTGGCTAGTTTCTTCTTGTCATTTATATCTCAATCTAAGTGTCACCTCTCCAGAGGGCATTCTCTCTCTCTCTCTACACTATAGTACATACATATATATACACACATCTATATATACACACACAATTTTTTTTCTGAGCTGTTTGAATAAAATGCAGATGTAATGCTGCCCATCTACCCCTAATACTCCAGTGTGTGTTTCCTAAAGACAAAGACATTCTTGTGCATAAGAAAATGACAATTTTTGGCAATTGTAAACCAGGCAATTAACATTGGTACAATCTGATTATCTAATCTACAGACTATTCAAATTTTGCCAATTTCCTATCAATATTATTCATAGCGAAATAATTTTTTTGGTCCAGGATTTGATTTGGGATCATGCTTCCCTGGGCTCCTGTAGTCTGGGACAGTTCCTCAGTCTTCTTTTATCTCCTGTAACCTTGACACTTTGTAAGGGTCCAGGCCAGTTATTTTGCCACATGCTCTTCAGTTTGGGTTTGTCTGACGTATTCTCGTGGTGAGGTTCAGACTGTGCTTTCTTGGCAGGGATACCAGGGAGGCGATGCTGCTCTCGTCTCCATGCATCCTATCAGGGGACGCATGTTCATTTACTTGATTGAGGTGGTGTCTGCCAGACTTCTCTACTGTCAAGTTACTGCTTATCTCTTATAATTACTAAGGGTCTTGTGGAGAGAGACTTTGAGACTGCGGGATCTTCTTAGTTTTGTCATCATAGTTTTGCTTGTTAGTTTTTATATCCAGTGATGTTTCTTGTTTGAAACTATTATTCCCAAAGTGGTTGCCAAATGGTGAAAATGTCACCCTCTTTTAATTCTCTTCATGGCTCAAATCACTCTGAGTGTTTAAAAGTGTGATATTTATTATCCATACAGGATGTAAACTCTGTAAAAACAGGCTCCTTACCTGACCTGTTTACTGCTGTATCTCCTGGTACCAGGAACAGTATCTGATACATAGAAGGTAAATAGTTGTAAATATTTGACTGATGAACGAGTGAGTAAATGGCTGAATGGGAGAATATGATCTAGCACGATTTGGCTCCCATGTGTCACCCCCATTGGCCTCTCTAGGCTCCTCAGCTCTGTCCTGGGCACATTAGCCTTCCTTTGGTTCCTCCACCTGCTCTAACCCACCACAGGGCCTTTGCACATGCTAGTGCCCTGGCTCGGAACACTTTTTCCTTCCTGTTTCATTGTTGACTCTTATTCTTCCCCACAAGACTTGATGACTTTAAATAGGGCATAGCCACAGCTTCCAGGAAGCCTCTCTTCCTGGGTTTTTCAACCAGATTTATTTACAAATAAACCTGTATCTCAGAATTTTACAAGCTTATTTAAAATTTTACACACTTACTGAGAAGAAAAAACCTTGTACCAATGTTAAGTGTTTTGAAGCAGGTGTTGTCCCTTATAAAGTACCTGGCTGATTATGGTGTACAAAGAAGCAGCATGGAGAGAACCACGAGACACCACCTCTTCTTCAGTGAAATGCTAAACATTTCCTTCAGAGCAGGGGTGTCTTATGCTCTCATTTCTTTCATGGTAATCCAACTCGCAGAGAAATGGAGTAAAAATACGACCAAATTATGTTTTGCACATGTCCTTTTATGAGTCATACGCTGTGGTACATATTATACAGTTACATATGCACAATACTATGTGGGGTGATATATACGAAACCATACTCTATTTTTCATGGCCATTGAGGAGATGTTCAAGGATAATTTTGACTGTAGTCAATCTGGGCCTTACTGACAGACTTTGGACTCCAAGCCATCATAACATATGACTTTGCTATGATAATTTTGACTTGCTTGGCTAATTCATTCAATACAGTCTTGGATTCTCAAGTAGACTGTGCTCTCTGACAGCAGTACCAGTATTTTTGAAGCAAGCTTCTCATTTTAACACATGTATAACAAAGTCCATGAGACAGGATTTAATAAGATTTCCAAAGAGAGCGTGTGTTTTTCCCTCATGGGCAAAGTTAAACATACATTGGCAAACTTAAATATTATTATATAACTTTAAAAAATAATATTAAGATGATTGTTTTATACTAAGTGTAGCCAAGGACCTCATTTTTAGGCTCACTAGGTACCGTCCAATTGCTGTTCTGTGGCAGGGAACGTAGGAACTCTTTCCTCAGATTTCTCTACACAAAGCACATCAAGGACTTGAGTGGATTTTATTGCCCTAAAGGGTGAGCCCCAAGACAGATAAAGGCTACTGTATTTTCTTGTTTTTGAGTTTTGTGGCATTCTTCTCATTTCATGCACTGCTCTGTAGCCAACAGGAGTTAAAGAATCAATAGGTACCAGTTAAGTCTGACTTGATGTTTTACCTTGAACTTGATCACTTTGATCACAGACATCATCATATTTTCTTTTAAAATCCTCTCTATTCAACCAGTACTCCATTTTCCTTTTTAAGGGTAATTATTTCACTTCACCAGAAAGAAATAATATGTATAAATACTAAAAGTTAGGTAAGAACACCCAAAACTTAATTCTGCCAGTAGCTTCATGGAGTTCGTGGTGTTTCACTGGGCCCAGTGCACATATTCTCTGGTGATGTACTTGCTCGTACATATTCATGTGAGCCCACATGAACAGGCTTTGCTCTCCAAAAAATAAACAGCCCAGAAATAGAACATTCCTAACCAAGGACATGTTTTTGGCAATTCTCAAATCTGCAGAGGGAGGCAGGGAAGCTTTATTCTGAAGTCAGGGAAAAGAAGAATTAGCACAAGGCATTGATAGTCTCCCATGTACTTGAATTAGGAATATTAAAGGCATATTATGGTCTTTAAAAAAGTTAAAACAGATTGAATCAAATACTTGTAGAACCCCTGATGCCCCTCTTTGGAACCTTCAGGGTTCTTTGGAACACAGTTTAAAAACTTCCAATCCAGCCCAACATCCTCATTTTATTTTGTTCATCAGAGAGACAGCAAAATTGGTCAATGGATTTGCCTGGGAGCCCACAGCTGGGTGGGCTGTGTTGGGGAGGGGCTGGGATTCTGATCTAGGCCTCCTGACTCCAGAGTGGTCTGAGTGAGGGGCAAGGGAAGTGAGAGAGGAAGAGGGAGAGGGAAAGAGAGAGAATGAGAAAGAGAGACGAAGAGGCAGATGTCAAGTAAATGCCGAAGGACGACAATAAACAGTAATTGCTTAGCAAGAGCTGCAAATGATGGTCACGAGTTAGATACTGAGTAAAGGTTCGAGTTGCAGGAGGGGCCGACCTGGCCTGGAAGCAGAATGAGGGCCCCGATCCTGACTACCCGCAGAGGGCTGGCATGTACCTCTTGTACCACATCTTGGGGGCAGGATGTTCCCCAGGTGGGCTGTGGTTCCATCCTACCTCTCCGGTAACTAGTGGCACTTTGTAAGCCAGTCCTAGTGTGAGGAGACCATCCTGATCCGAGGTAGTGTGATGTACAATGAACCAGTCAAGGAAACGTTTCTGTTTCTTCCCTCTCTAACAACTGCAAAACCAGAACTGGATTGTTTTCTAGGTTTAGAACTGTGCTCCTCGTAGGCTTATCATGCATGTGGCTTGTTGAAAATCTGACCCACCCTAGAAGTTGTCAGATTAAATGCTAGCATCATAAATAATTGCACAAAAAAGCAGCCACTTTCCAAAGAGAGGCCATCACCCAGTAACTTCACACATTCCTCCCTCCCTCCTTTCGTCCTGCCCCCAGCCTCCCTGGCTGTGCTGGCTTTGCCTGCACGCTGCCTCCTCCTGTCCCCTTTTCTCGCCTCCCGCGGCCCTTATAGATTTTTGGTTTTTTGTATGTATACCGATATATTCCCATATTCTCAATCCCATTTTATATATTTGCTACTTTCTTTTCTTTTCTTTCTTTTTTTTTTTTGAGACAGAGTCTTGCTCTGTCACTCAGGCTGGAAAGCAGTAGCATCATTATAGCTCACAGCAGCCTCAAACTCCTGGGCTCAAGCAATCCTCCTGCCTCAGCCTCCCCAGTAGCTAGGGCTATAGGCACACACCACTGGCTAATTTTTCTAATTTTGGTAGAGACAAGTTTCACTATGTTGCTCAGGCTGGTCTTGAACTCCTGGCCTCAAGCAATTCTTCTGCCATGGCCTCTCAAAGTGCTGGAATTACAGACGTGAGCCACTGCACTGGCCATTTGTTACTTCTTTAATGAGTTGCTAAGAATGTATCTGTCTATTTATTTATTTGTTTATAACCAGTTCTTAGGTTTATCAATTTTCTTTTTTGTTTTTTATTAATTTATATTACCTTTCTTTTTTTTTTTTGAGGCAGAGTCTAGTTCTATTACCCTGGCTAGAGTGCAGTGGTGTCATCGTAGCTCACTGCAACCTCAAACTCCTGGGCTCCAGTGATCCTCCTGCCTCAGCACCTGGAGTAGCTGCGACGCAGGTGCATGCCATCATGCCCGGCTATTCTTTTTCTGTTTTTTTTTTTTTTTTAAATAGAGATGAGGTCTTGCTCTTGCTGAGGCTGGTCTTGAACTCCTGACCTCAAGCAATCCTCCTCCCTTGGGCCCCCAGAGAGCTAAGATTACGGGTGTGAACCTGACCAGTTCACACCTGGCCAATTATATTATCTTAATTATTTCCCTTACTCTTTCCTTAGGTTTATTTTGTTTTTTCTAACTTTTAAAGTTGAATGTTTAAATATTTTATTTTCATTCTTGTTGATAAAAGTATTAAACGTTCTAAGTTTGTTTCTAGCTAAGGCTCTGTCCCCTAATTGTTGATACATAGTGTAGCCCAATATGCGGCACTTAATTATTGATGCATAGTGTCCTCTTTGTTATTTTCTAAATAATAGAAGATTGCAGTTTGGATTTCCTTTCTGAACAAACATTCTTAGGGGAGAGTGAGAGTTTTAAGATTTCTAGGTGACAGTTTTTTTTCATTGTTATTGTTGTTAAAACTTATTACCTAGTTTTAATGTGTTGAGAATATGTTTTTCTCAATTACTAGGGTTTATTGGAGGATCCTTCATGGCCTGATTTGTAATAAGTTTTTCTAAATGCTCCATTAATGTATAACCCAAATGTCTCTAAGACCTCTGGCCTGTTTTTAATGTGCAATTTACTTTCTCTTTTAATATGTGATTAAAATGGCTCAAACTCCTATAGTACAAACTGCGAAAAGGCTAGTGCCTTTCACAGATTCCCCAAGACTTTTTGGGTGGAGGAGCTCACGCGTCTCAGTCACTCAGTCAACCTCTTACTCTATGTCACTGTTGTGGCTGACCGTGACCTCACCCAGGCTATTGATCACAACAGGCCAAGTTGTGCCGCAGCGTCGAGCCACCCTATGATCTCAGTGGCCACACACAATAGAGATGTATCTCCTGCTCCTGCTGCATGTCTGTCGAGTTTTGGCCTGTGTGGGGATCCTGTCCCCTGTCTTCCTTACTTAGAGACTTAGCTGATGGAGTCATCACCGTCTGGAACTTGCTGCTGGCTGCAGCAGGAGGAAGGCGCTAAAATTCTTCTTCCCAGAAGAAGTTGTGTTCATATTTCATTGACCACAAAAAGATACCTGGCAATGCCGAACTGGAAGAGGGTGGGGAAATACTATTCTCTCCCTATATGTAAAAGTGAAGAGGAAACACATCCTGGAACAATAGGCCTGTCACGCTTGAAAGCTTGCCTCCCAGAGGAGCTGCCCTCTTTGTTAATACATTTGCCCTCACTAAACACTGTCCTTTCTGCTTCATTCTCCCCAAGCACCACTAACCGAGGCTCTTCTGCATGTTGGACTTTTAATCAATGGATTGGGCATATCAGAAGGTAATTACAGTATAAGGCCATAAACAACTTTTAAATTCAATGTCAGACATCAATGAGTCTCAGAATTTATTGGTCGTTCTTTGTGGCGGGGAATTTCTCACTGGCTGTTCCTTTCTATGTGCCTCTGTTCTTGTCGTGTTCTTTTGGTGCTCTGGACTATCCTTATATCTCCCATGATTTTCCCATTTTCTGTTGGCATACCACTTCTGATTTTTTGGTTACTTTCTCTGCAGGGCAGTTTATCCCTTTGTTTCATTATCCTCTCCCACATAAAGATTTATGAGGGTTGACAAGGGAGGCAGGAACTAACTTTTCATATTTTAAGAGACCCATCAAAATTTTTCTTAGACCAAAAAGACAAAAAAGAAGACCAAAAACTCCGCTATCCCCCGAAGATAAATGATGCTTCTCCTAGAATGAAGAAATGTTTTGTTGAAGAATTCGTTTTAAACTAGTATTTCACCCTGCTCTAGATGCTTGAAGTAAAATTGCTCAATATACATCTTGTCACCCAAATCTATTAGGTTCCTGAGTTTGTATTGTGAGACTATGGATAGCGAGGGATACCTTTAAGTCTAATTAATCAAACTATTCAGGTTCCCTCTATCCCCCCTCCCCTTTTTTAGCCTCTTTACTCTGTCAGGGACTGAAAAGCATATTAATATAAGCCATTATTATTGTGATTATGTTATCTTCTCACTGATTCTCAACAGTTTTTGCTATATATAGAGAGAGAGAGAGAGAGAGAGAAAGAGTCCAATGCTGTGTTATTTGGTGCATAATAGTTCAACATGATATTTTCATTGTGGGATTTACTTCTTTCAAATACAAAAATAATCTTTTTTTTTTTTTTTTTTTTTTTTTGAGACAGAGTCTCACTCTGTTGCCCAGGCTAGAGTGAGTGCCGTGGCGTCAGCCTAGCTCACAGCAACCTCAAACTCCTGGGCTTAAGCGATCCTACTGCCTCAGCCTCCCGAGTAGCTGGGACTACAGGCATGCGCCACCATGCCCGGCTAATTTTTTCTATATATATTTTTAGCTGTCTATATAATTTCTTTCTATTTTTAGTAGAGATGGGGTCTCGCTCTTGCTCAGGCTGGTCTCGAACTCCTGAGCTCAAACGATCCGCCCACCTCGGCCTCCCAGAGTGCTAGGATTACAGGCGTGAGCCACCGTGCCCGGCCCAAAAATAATCTTTGAATCATCTGGAGCTTTTAACCTTGAATTCTATTATCTCTGATATAAATATTATAACCCATAGTTTGTTTACATTTATTTTTTCCTGGTGTACATTTATCTGCTAATTATTTTTAATTATGTTATATGATTTCATTATAGATATATCTCTTTGCAAGTCGCCTAGAGGTGGATTTTATCTGACTCCCACACCCATCCTGTCACAGCCACTTATTTGTGTCTTCAAATCTCTGGCTGCGATACAGCATTGGAATCCATGTCTGTCCCTGGCCAGGCTGCGTGACTGACACTGCAATCCTGGAGCAGATGAAGCATAAGAGAGACTCATAGGGGTAATATGTGTGTGAACTGGCTCTGGGCTCTCAAGGAGCAGCTTCCACATCACGGTGGGAAGGTAGCAAAGCTTCCTGGAGGGTACCGGCCCTGAGCCAGAAGGCAGGCAGTGGGGGAGGCATGAAGCTGCACCTTCCAGCTGATGAGCTTTCTTTCACCCAAGTGGCAAAGACAGGTGTCTGTATCAGCCACTCTTTGTGCTTCTCTTTTCCATCTCATAGGTAAGTAAATGTTCATCCATCATTCTGGCTCTAGGCTAATTGTCAGTCTTCACATTTGGAGTTCTTATGAGTTATGGTATAATTTTGTTTGTGAGTTGACATTGCTTTTTTGTGAGAAATTGGGGAAGGGTAAGTCATGGAGCACTAGCCAGACACCATCCTGAACTTGAATTTCTTATAATATTTGTAAGCATTTAAAAATTCCAGTCTTCTCTTACTGGATTTTTGGTTTTGTTTACAGATGAGTCTCCTAAGTGGCATTTAATTTATTTTAAAAATTAAACAAGCTGTAGAAACTGGAGGCCTCATGGTATACTGGGCTTTGGAATCAGAGGAACCTGGGTCCAGTGTTCAGCTCAGCCACTTAGTAGCTGTCTGCTCTCGAGCAAGTTGCTAAAACTTGCTGAGTCTCAGTTTCCTTTTCTATAAAATGGAGATAATAATTTCCACTCTAAAGAGTGGTAGTGAAGATCAGAGGCAATCTGTGATGCGTCACCCAGGACTTGATCTCTTTTGGCCTCATGTATATGTGAGAAGCTGAATCACAATCATAAGAATTCGTAGGGAGATGGAATCAGAACAGGGGAACTAGAATGAACTGAATGTTTCAGGACAGTATCAAGCCTTTCATAATAGGGATGCTCTCCCTCTCTCCTGAATTGTTTCTGTGAGCAACCTGGGTGCACTAATGATTCTGCCTACCTCCAAGCTGAAATTATTTAAACATTTATTAAACTTTTTTTTTTTAAAGCAGAGTAGAGATAAATAGATTCTGTTCATGTCCAAAATCAGGAAAACATTAATAAGATTTTCTCAACTAGGCAGCTTCTTGAAAAACATACAAAAAGTTTTACAAGTTATATAATCAGCTAAATAACTTATCTCAATACATAACACTGTGTCATGTCTTACTTTCTTTAGAAATTTCAGCTGAATATTGTCACAGACTTCAGGGGACTGTGATGCATATACCATGAAACCTGGAGGGGCGTTTTGCAAAAATACTTAAAAATTCTAAGTCATCGCAGGCAAGGAGCTATCATAAGTTTTCTACCTACTCGATGGGAGAAGAACCAGTTTACATTTCATTACAACGTGAGGAGTCATGTATGGAAACCTGAGTTAACTGGGGCTGTGTTTCTACTTTATGCCAAGGATGTCTTAGTGCGACTCGATGGTTAGTTCTGCAGGCATCTGCCCAGCTGGCCCACCCTGTAATCCCGCTCCAATCCCCTACCACCCCTCTGTTTCTCTCCTTTATGCCTTCATACCTGACATAGTCTTCCTTTATGTGATGAGACGAAAGTCAGTACCATCTGTCTGCCTGCTCCCAGCCTCCCTGCTCTCCTGGCAGTGAAAGGCTCTGGTTTTGTGTACGTGGCACCACTGCCTCCACAGGCTTGTGCTCTGCAAAGTGGAGGAATCTGACTGGGCTTGGGAGGAGAGGTGGGCAGGGGTGGGGTAAAGAAAGGATAAATCCAATGCGCTTTTACATTTGCATACAACACTGAGGTTGTCAGGAAAGAGTGAGAGGAAGGGAGGGAGGGAGTAGGGGAGTAGGAATAGGCAGGGCAGGCTGGGTCAGAGGACATTTTGGGATTTGGGAGATTGAGACCTGAAGAAAAAGGCTGTGTTTGTTGAGTGCAGTGAACCAGAGAAGAAAGGGGGGATTTTAAAAGCTCCCCAAGGGATTCTCTATTCTTCATGGTGCTTGAGAAATTCTAGCAAAGGATTTGAGATATTTTACATTTTGAGTTGCATGAACGGTGTTGTGTCCCCATGACTATGACATCCCTCCAGGGCAGACCCAGGTGTGTGACGTGTGTCATGGAGTTTGGATGTGCTTATACACTGTCAGATTAGAGTCTGGTCCTGCTGGCCGAGGAGTCATTTTCTGTTCAGTTAATCATTATGTAAATCTCTGTCCCAAAGCACCACGTGTGTTCGGAGGGTGTAATTCAGAGGACATTTTTATTTCCTTCATTTCTCTGTTCGGGTGTCTCACTGTACTTTCCTTGTGCTAACAAAAATTACCACTATCAGAAGGCAGTCATCATAATTGGGACGATCAGATAAAGCACTGTTAGAAATGAGAACCCAACTAATACTGTTTGAAATACTGTTTAGAGGTGAAAATCTTAAAATTCTTTCTGATAATAATTTCAAAATTCTCAACACTTTCTGTAGGTGATTTCACAGTGTCTAAAATAAGAATTCATCCATTCGTGAACACTTGGCAAACCCTTATCAGCCCCTGATATGTGCAAGCCGTTCTTCCAGGGCTATGGAAGATAGAAAGATGGGTCAGGGCTCTTGGTTTAACAGGACAGGTGTAACACGAGTAGTGCAAGGTAGAGGGCACTAAATTCTGAAAGGGGTACAGACACTTATTGGCTTGGGGAGTTCAGAAAATCAAGCACGTGTGTTGCCTTTTGGGTACGACTGTCCTTAACAGGTGTCATCTCAGAGCCCCCTTCAATTTGTTCCCCACCCTTGGTTTCCACAGGGCATGTCCGCAAAGATACTGGTCGCTCTCTCCTCTCTCCTGCCAGCGGTGGCACACTCCTCTGCCTCTCTGTTTCCTTTCCATCTGATTGCCCCTTCCTTGGTAGTAGTGATATTGGGGTCCTTTCTCCCACCACCCAGACCCATGTGCTACCCCTGACTCTCCAAATGCCCCCCACCTGGGCTTACCCCAGGCTTCTTGGGGGCTGCACTCCCTGTGTCAGCTCAGAGTACCATGTTTGGCCCGTTGGTACCAGTGGGCTGACTCTCTGTGTAGAGCAATGTGGAGGTAGATGTCTTGGAGGGAGAGAGTGCTGGGCCAGGATTGGGTGGTCATACCTGCTTCCCTAAGCCATTCCCAATGACATGGGTCAATCACCATGTTGTCCCAGACACTTGCCGATTGTCCTTTCCCTTTCTGTGTACATAAACTCATTTTCCCCATGAGTCTGTTCATCTGGCCCGTGCACCCACCCACGGGTTGCCTGGAGCTGTCACTCAGCAGTGTGCCGGAGGTTTTGCTAGAGAAAGGGTCTCTGGTGTCCCAGGGGGAGGAGGGGCGTAGCAGCCCCGTCAGCAGACGTGGGCGGGAGGCACTGCTGAGGCCAGGCCCCGGCTTTCTAATTCTAGAGCTAAGAACAGACTGGTTTCCTTGACAACAGAGATGAAGTCTGCTCATCTGCTGCTGGGGGTGGGCTTTTGTGTGTCTGTGGAAAGCACTGGGACTTGGGGACAAGAAAGGCAATCCTTTCTTTATCGATACAGCAAGCCATTTCTGAAAACTCGCCAACTCTCACTGTATTATTAACAATATTAAAACGCTCCCAGGAGGCACAGTGACATCAGTTATGTAATCTGCAAATTGGGAATCCAGATATAGAATCTTTCCTTCCTTTCCCCTGCATTGCCTCTGATCCTTGATGTATGTTAGCAGACCCACAACCCCTTTTTGATAACACGTTTTAAATGTCAGCTGAACATGTACTCACCCTTACATATCTTGAAGGCTAAAGCAAAAGCCTTTCTTCCTTCCTCAACTAGCAATGATTCACGTGGCCAGGATGCTGGGAGGAAATTTAACTCAGCACTTGATAAGCTGATGCTGGCTCAAAGCTGCACTTGTCAGATGGCACCCTAAGAAAAGGCTCTGGGATCCAAACCCTCATTCTTGGTGCAAATCAGAAGACTCCTGCTAAAAGCTGGTCCATTTGTTTAACCAGGAGGCCCGATTTCAAGGCAGCACGTCTTGGTAGTGGCTTGGTGTTTTATTCATGCACCGCCTTCCCTCCTATGCATTATTAAAGCCTCCTTAAAAAGCAGCCTAGGGATCACTGGGGAGAAGAGCAGGCAGCAGTGCTTTCACGTCTCCCTGCGAGAAGCAACATCTGCTGTCGGAAAAACTCAGGGAAAAGATTCCGCAAAATTGTAGCCTATGGCAAATCTAATGGAGATGGCCCTTGGACCCTGGGCATATAAAACTAGCTAATTTGTTCAAGCATGGCCAATTTTTTTTTTTTTTTTTTGCATCTATGTCAGTGCACTGAATTCTTGAATGCTAAATAACATAGATGGGAAATTGTGAGCGGGACTTACGTGCCAAGAGTGACTGTGATGAGACGGGAATTAATTAGCAGCGGAAGGCGGCTTCAGACAGATGTATGAACAGACAGATGGAGGCCAGAACCCTGCACCGTTTCCATCAGACGTTTCAGCGACTGTCTCCTCTTGTGAAGTTCGCAGCTCTGGGGCTCAAATTTAGCTCCTGCATGTCTCCCTCCCCCCAGTAACCAGGGGGTGAGCTGTGGCACTCTACGGCCCTCCACACAGTTCCTTTGTTTCCTTCATCTCCCCAGGGAAAGACGCTGACTTCCCCAGACAAACAGGCTCAGCTTAGGGGAGGCTTTAGTTGGCCGAGTTCTTTGTCTAGAGGCAACCTCCTGGCCCTGGGACCTTGCTGCTCTGGTTCTAAACAGACAGGGTCTTCCTGCGCATTCCTACCTCCCACACCCCTGAGGGCCATCTGAGGACCAGACCCCTGGGTTTAGTCTGTCCAGTGCCTTTTCCCCCATGCAGTGCCTGGAATGCCAGCTTCAAGCCCCGGCTTCTCTGTGTGGTGTATGGTTCAAGTGTACACCCAGGGATCAGGAAAAGCTTTCTGTTTCATATGTATGTGATCCTGATTGGTCCAGATACTCATTGCATTCAAATGTTTCTCAATCAGATAGAAATTGATTGATGACTTACTGTAAGCCTAGCATTGGGCGAGGTGTGTAGATCTGGATCTTTGTAGATGAGCTTTAGGTAGGAGTGGCACTGGCTACATCCAGAGCTGCTTTGGGTGGGTTGACAAAATGGTTTTGTAAACTGTGAAGATCCAAAGGCTTCCTAGTATATATTTTTTGTACTACTACATGATTTGGTTGCAAACCACCAACTTTGTCCAGCCTTCCTTCAGAATCATGGCTGGGTTCTCACCTGCTGCCTGTACCACTTCATCCTCTTAGCCCGAGGAGAGGGGAGGGGAAGATGGAAAATATGACTGTGAACATCACCTTGAGACATTGGGTTCAACAGAGTATCAGAAATTTCATTTTTCCCGTGGTGCCTCAAAAATGAAGGATGGAAAATACCCCAAAGAATTTTCCTTTAGCATCTTCTGGTGCAGAGCCTGCTGCTTGTTGGAAGATTTGGTTAAGGAAACTTAACGTTGGTTAGTGCAGCGTCTACCTCCTGTTGTGGGACTGCCAGATGTGACACATGGGGGCTGGCCATCTAGCAGGTGCCCCTAATGGAGGCAGTGACCCCGGGGAACAGCAGAAAGCCAGCAAAGCTCAGCAGTGTGTCTCTGCAGGGGTCTGCAGAGGGATTTGTCTTTTCCCCAGAGGTCCATTCATAACTCCAGCAAGAGACTGTACAGCCGCACGCGGTTGGTGCACTTTGAGGAAGGAGGGGACTAGAAGGGTCTTGAGGAATAATCTCACTGCACTTAGGTCCATATGATCTCATTGACTGAACCGATGCTTATTGAGTGCCTCTTTCTGAACACGATTCTAGGTGCTGCGGATCCAGTGATAAGCAAAATCAGACTCCCCTCTTAGAACTCCCAGTCCGATGACAGGTGAAAGCCTGTTCTGGTTCTTTGCTATTTTTAGGATTTCAGTAAAGAAGTTTTCACACAATGAGCTCTCCCCCAGTCACACATGGTCTTTGTACTTACTTTTGTCCCCTACCTCAGTGTCAGCCTTTTGCTTATGTCTCCTTTCCCCCAAAGAGGAAGCAGTCCCGAGGTGGTAGTAGCTGTGCATGGCGGCAGCCCGCCCAGGCAGGGTGGTCCTGGGCAGACCCTGGGTAAGCTGACGTTCCTCCTCCCTCCTTCTTTGGTGCCCCCTCAATCTCTAAGTACCCCTTTTCCCAGCTGTTCAAGGCCCTTCATTACGACAAAGTAAAGCAGCCTGAGACCTCCAAGTGTGTCTCCCTAAGCTCTCCATGTTCTCTTTGGGTTTCCCGTCCTGTCAGCCCCTGATGTCTGCAAAACACCGGAAAGAAAGCTGTCTCATTAGGTCACACGGATGTAGGAAGGATTAACAAATACAGTCACCTGTCGCTTAACATTGGGGCTATGTTCTGAGAAATGTATTAGGTGACTTCATTGTTGTGTGACCATGATACAGTGCACTTACACAAACCTAGATGGTCCAGCCTACTACACACCTAGGCTATATGGTCTAGCCTACGGCTCCTAGTCTACAAACCTGTACAGCATGTTGCTGTACTGAATACTGTAGGCAGTTGTAACACAATAGTAACTATTTGTGTATCTAAACATAGAAAAGGTACAGTAACAATATGGTGTTTTCATCTTATGGGACCACCATCATATACCTGGTCTATCATTGACTGAATTGTGGTTATGCAGATTATAACTGTATCCGATCTACTCTCCCAGGAGCGCTGACTTTTATAAAGAGGAGACATATCAGCCAAATAAATTTCCAAATGATCGAACTTCAGGCAAAGGGGCGTGGGGAGGACGTGTAAGCAGCCTGAGGAGACCTGAGGCCGAGCGCCCCAGCCCCGCTCAGCCCTGGGGGTTACTTGCCTTGCCTCCCAGCTCACACTCACTGTGGCTGTCTGGCCCTGCCGTGCAGTGAGTGCAGGTATGTGCGCATGTGTGCGCCCCTGTCTTCTTCTTAGGTCACTGTTTAACTTGCGTGGGTCTGTGTAGCTAATCTTGGCCCATAGGCCCGTGGTGCGGGTCTGCCTTTTGAAGACCATCTGTGTCCAAGGGCCTAATGTGGAGCCATGCTCACATGTCCCCGTCATCCAACCCTGGGGGAGTCACTGTCGTCTTCTCTCACCACTCCATTCACACCGGTGGGGGGAGGGAAGGGAAGAGATGAGATATTTCATATATACCATCCCAGGGCTGCAATTTGGGAACAAATAGGATTCATTTTCTTGACACTATCTTTCACCATTTATTGCCCGTGGGACTCTTGAGAAATTATGAAGTGTTAATTAGCAGAAGCTGTGTGTATTTAAAATATATGGCATGTTTAAATAACTATTAAATTAAACCTACTTTGCAGAATTGAGAAGCCATCTGGTCCAAAAATCTGAGGACTTGAATTTTGCTGCATATATTAAAAGAAATTTTTAAATGCTTCTGGAAATGGTCATTTTTTGTATCACATTTATTTCCTTAAATATTGAAACAGACGCTGGGAGGCAGGCAGTGACCTGGCTGTGGGCTGTTCTAGTTGAGGCCTCTCCATCTCCCAGAGAAGGTGTAAATGTTCCTAACGCCAGAGGGCATGTGTGGAAAGCGAAAGGCCTAGAACTACTGCTGGGGCTGTTCCTTAGAAGTCACATATTTCAAAATTGTTGATTCCAGTGACTCTCAAGTCTTTTGGGTTAAAAAGCATTTCCTGCCATATTTTGCAGGGGTGCAGAGGGCAGAAATCAAGAAACCCAGTCCACTCCCTGACAACGAGCTATCAGTGTGTCTGTTTTTGGACAAATCACACCCATGTTGGCCTTGGTTTTTCATAGGTTTAATGAAGGGGGGGGGGGCAGTGTTGGGCTATGTATTAGTCAGGGTCTAACAAGCAAAATAGAAACTTCTTCAAGTGTCTCAACTGGGAATTTAACACGGGAAATTTACACAGGTAATGGAGGAGCTGAAAACAATCAAACGGGGCATGGTGAGGTGGCACAGGGATTAGCCACAGCAGGAAGCCACTTCCACCCCGAGGCTGGAGGGAGAAAGGGAGCAGCTGGTGTTAGTCTAGCCCAGGAGCCATGGAAGCTGGAACATGCAGGCATCTTTGGAGGAAGCTGGGGCCATGGAGGAGACACCTCTTGAGCTGGAGTGTGAGAGGACATGCCCTGGTGTCCCCTCCTGTCTTGGGCCAGGGCCCTCCATTGCTCCCAACCTGGCAGGAAGCCAGCTGACACCGGAGCCCGCAGGGTCAGCAGGGAAGGCAGAGGAACCATTAGGCCAGCAGAGGCCCATGCTGGGTTGCCTCTGCAGTCCCTGGAACTCCGCCACTCAGTGAGAGCTGGAAGCCCGACCTATCCTTGAGGGTTTGCCAAAGGGAAAATCACGCCAACAGGCCCGAGTGGTCTTTAGTGAAACTTCCCTACCCCGCCGTCAGAAATGAGCATTGCACTTTCCTTTTTCTGCACCGCGTTGCCTACATGGGAGAGACAAGGCAAGCCTTCAGGGAAGGTGTCTGTGCCAGGGGGTGGAGGGGAAGGTGCAAGAGTGGGAGAGGAGGAGGAAAGGGGACAGGAGAGGGATTGTGTTTGTGGGTTGGAGAGAGACAGATGAGGCCCAACTCAAAGGCACAGAGGTCAAAGGGCTGGGGATGATTACTGTCTGTGCAAAAAGATGGGTCCTGGCAATGTCCATAGCAGGTTTTTCTCAAATACTTAATGTATAGTCACACATAGCACCTTTTTCCTAGAGTGTCTTTAATCAACACCTGTCAAGCGGGATTGATTGGGTTTCCACTCACCTAGTGTGCCTCCTCCTGAAGGAGGGCGGGTGACATTAACAAGCATGCTCTGACGTCAGCCCAGGACAACCTCCTCACGTGGGCATCTCAGCCACGGTGGAATTTAAGGTGTGGACCGACCCCCTTCTCTGGGCTTCAGGCACCTTCTTATCTGTAAAGGAGGGGGCTTGGGCATGCCTTGAGGGCCTTCCCAACTCTGTGACTGTGGGGCCCAGCCCAGACCCTGGCAGACGGGTGCAGGAAATGGCCCTTTAGGCCACCCCAGATGAGAGCACATGCTGGGTAACCGTCATGCTCACACATGGCCACATCCCATGAGGTCCAGACTGAGAGCACGGCTGTGGCCTCAAGGACGGCCTGAGGTGACCAGCAGCAGCTCTTTGTAATAACTCCAGGGCTTTGCTTGCCTTTCTTGAGTGTGAAATGAGGAGACTATAGAACACAGCAATATTTCTTACAGATCTACTTTTCTCTGCCACCCTGTGCCCTTGAACCTCACAAAGCCACTCCTCTCTCAACACAAGGCCCCTAAAAATTCATATTCTTCCTTGAAGGTCCTGTCCTCTGTTGTCTCTGTTCAAAGATCAAAAGAGCAGTGAGGTACGGCAGGCTCTTGGAGTTCAGGGAGGAGAAGGGTCTGAGGGGAGTGGAAAAACTTGGAATACTCATGCATGAGTCACTTTTGTCCTGACTCATATGCAGAGACGAGTAACAGCAGGGAAAGAAGGTTCTGGTGATGAATGAGAGGCACTAGAGCCGCAGAGAGCGAGGGGGAGTTAGGCCTTGGAGAATGGAAAGACCTGGCCGGGGAAGGGGAAAGATCTGGCCTGAGCCCAGCCTCGGAGGCAGGGTCACTTGATGGGAAGCACTGGGCACTGGTGTGGGGTGGAGAAGGGGGTCCCATTGCATGTAGAAGAAGAGTGGGAGATGATGTCTTAGCGGCAGCTTGAGGAGCTTGAAAGCCAAGATGACTTTATCCTGCTGTCCCGAAAGAAATGGCATGGTGTCAGTCCGCCTGCCCTGAGCCCATGGCAGACACTGGAAGTCGATCCTAACATTCTTTCCAACTGAGTGCAAAGAAGGACTCAAACTCTAAGGCAGCAGCTACTGATCGTTTGGAGTTGGTACTTGATAGAAAGCCTTGTGACCATTGTGGCTATGGACGAGAAGTCATGGATGGTTTCTGTGAAGCATTTTAGAAATATAACCATGTATGTGGGCTGGATTGGGGTGGCGGCCTGCAGAGAGACCAGTGGGAAAATGCAGTGAGAATTCAGGCTAATTGACATCTGTATCTCCTGCCCATTCCTGCATTGGATTTGGTGGACCAGATTTTTTTCCCTAACATAGGCTCTGTGAGTGGGAAAAGCCACCCCCTCCTCCCTCATCCTCAGGCATTTATGCCAGTGGCCTCTCCTCTCTGATCTACCAAACTAAGCTTCTCCATACCCAGTCATCTAAGAGCTCAGGTTATGTTGGAGGTGAATTCTTGTCTCCTTTCTGGATCAGGTGTTTTTTATCCCATAAAAACATTAGGACAAGAGTCCTGATTTGTAAGTTTCCATCAAGTTTTTTGAAATTAGGAAATTGGGATTCTGCCACCAAAATTTCCATTCTCCCAGGAATTGTCCTGGGCCCTTTGTAAGCCAGGGATGAAGAAATTTTTTTTTCCCCCCTAGCCATAAGGATGAGACCATTTCTTGGTTGACCCTGTTAGGGAGTGATGAACTGGAGCTGTCAAAATCCATTAGCATTGCCTGGGTGAGCTGCTGTTCAATTCAGAAGCATTGATTGAGCCAGGGACAAGTGCCACTAAAGGTCAATGACTTGCATCCACTCTCCCGCAGCTGCAAGCTGGGCTCTCACACACTGTCACAGTGGCCCAGCGTTATAGCTGATGGGATGTACAACCCCTGCCCCTTTGTTCCAGTGGTTCTGTTTGTCATCATAGTACTGCTGATGACATTATGCTCTTAAGCCCTCCGTGCTCAGAGTGTGGTCTGTGGACCAGCAGCATTGGCATCACCGGGAGCCCTTGAGACATGCAGAATCTCAGCCCTCACCCCAGACCTGCGGAATCAGAGCCTGCAGGTTAGCGAGAGCCTCAGGTGATCTGTATGCACATTAAGGTTGGAGACATGCCACAATGGCTCTGGAGGCCAGAAGTCCAAAATCACAGTGTGGCAGGGCTGTGCTCCTGCCCAAGGCTCTAGGGGAGAATCAATCCCCTCTTGCCTATTCCAGCTCCTGGTGGCTCTGTGTTCCTTGGCTGGTGGCTGCATCACTCCAGTCTTTGCCTCCATCGTCACATGGCCTTCTCCTGTGTGTCTGTGTCATATAAGGACACTTGTGATAGGATTTAGTGTTCACCTGGATAATCCAGAATGATTTTATCTTTAGAGTCTTAACTTTATTACATCTGTATAGATCCATTTTCCAAACAGGGTCACATATACAGGTTCTGGGAGTTAGGACATGGACATATTTGGTGGGTGGGGAAGACACCATTCAACCCACTGCAGACCCCTTGGAGCATTCCCAGACAGGGTTCCTCCTAGCCCCTTGCCAGTGCCCACCTTCAGCTGGTGCAGCCTGGTTTACTCACACTGACTGAGAACTGCTGGATAGGCCCAGCCTTACTGAATGCTTTTTCCGTGATGGGCCTTGTCCTACGTGTTGCACTTGGATGAACCCACTCAATTGCAGCAATCCCTTGGGGTGGCTACCATAATCGCCACTCTGCTTTATAGATGAGGAAACTGAGGCACAGGGTGGTTCAGTAACTTGCCTAAGGGCTCACAGCTTATAAAGGTGAACCCGGGATACAAACCAGGCAGCCTGTGCAGTCTTTGTTCTTCACTGTTATGTAATGATGCTTCTGAGATCATGAGGGTTTAAAAAGTTGCCTTCCAGGTAGAAAGGAGAGGAGATGGAGGAGAGAGATGGCATCAGGGGCCTTTGTCCCACTTCCTGGGAGGCTTGGGCACAAAGAAGGCCAAGATATAACGTGGGCAGCTGTCTTGCCTGCACCCCACACTGCATGGAGGTCGGGGGGGCCCCAGCTGTTGGCACCTGGAGGATACGGAGCATGTCTCCCTCACTAGTGAGTGGCTGGCGCCTAGCACAGTGCCCTGCGTCTGTGTCAGAGGAGCACATGCACAGCCAGGGCCAGCAGCAGCCCTGAGTACTGCTGCCCCGAGAGGGGGTACACGTCAAGGAGACCCAAAGCAAAAGCAGAGAGTCTGGTAGTGGGACCCAGAGCTGCGAGGGGGATGACACCAGGCCTCCTATGGTGTGAGCAGGTGAGTCACACAGGCGGCTTGAGCTCTGGAAGGCCCGCGTGCATAGGAGTGTTTGTGGGGGTGGGAGTGGGGCTGGGGGGCAGAGACATTATGCCCTGTATAGCTGCATGGCTTCATTAGGAAGCCGGCTGCTGAGCCAAGTTCTGAATCCCTCATGAAGAGACCACCCAGAAATGCAGGTGGGACATTTCTTATGACAGGGGTACCGCTATGGTCACCATCTAAAAATGAGGCACACAGAGGTGGAGGGAGTTGCCCAAGTCACACAGCTGCAAGGCCCCTCTCCCCTCAGCACAGGGTGGACTCTGGAATGACAGGCGCATGGCAGGACAGTGCCTAGCACGGTGCCTGGACATAGCAGGTACTTAAAAGTATATGTATTTATTCCACCCTAACCCCTTTTTCGTTTAACACCATGTAGGTACACATTTCCATGGGCGAGCTTTTAAGGGCTAAATGCCATGTGGGTGTTCATTATCAAAGGTCGTTGGATGGATATTTAATGTGGCCCATCACTTGGCACGTGTATCCTCCCTTGGGCTGTAACACATTCCATGTGCTTATTAACCAGTGTGTGAAGCCTCACTGAATTTGCTTTAAAGGCCTTTTTTTGAGTGGTAAGAGGTGGGGTCTCCTCTTGCATTTACCCTCTTGATACTCTTCGTGATGCTTGGCCTTGGTTTGCAGTCCTTTGCTACCTTTTTTTTCCCAGACCAAAAATTCTCACCCCTTACTCTGAGTTCCAAACTCAAAGAAGCCCTTCCCAAGGCACAAGTGTGTCAGGAGATGGCTGGGCATGGCCTTTTGTGCCTGTAATAAATGGCTGGGTCAAAGGGGACAGGGAATTAGCTGGAAAGACCTGCAACCCAGTCTAGGCATTCTCACCACCGATGCAGGCAGCACTGTCACCAGCACTGGAGGCGCTAGATTACCTGCTCAGATGGAAAAGTAGAGCCACCATTTAAAACTCATATCACCTAAAAATCTACTTGTGTCTTTAGTACAGAAGTTCATCAGCAGACGTAACCTACCTATTTTGTTTTTTTGTTTTTTTGAGACAGAGTCTTGCTCTGTTGCCCTGAGTAGAGTGCAGTAGCATCATCACAGCTCACTACAACCTCAAAGTCATGAGCTCAAGCGATCCTCCCACCTTGGCCTCCTAGAGTGCAAGGATTACAGGCATGAGCTACAGTGCCCAGTCCACCTGTCTGATTTTATTAAGCTCAGTTTCACGGATTCATTGGCATTCCTTTGAGAACATTTGATGGGGCAGTCAGCCCAGATGCGTACTTGCTGGCAAGATGGAATCCAGACGGTGATTTAAAAAAAATTCAATTGTTGCAATGTCAATAAACCATATAAGGAATGACTTAATAGGAGCACCTAACATTTATTGAGTCTTTACTATTTGTCAGCCCTGTGCAAAGCCTGTGCTTTCATATATTATCTTATATAAACCTCTAAGGAGGACTGTTGCTCTCCACATTGTACAGACGAAGAAACTGAGGTTTAGAAAAATCGAGTAACTTGTTCAAGGTCACATAACCGAAAGATGCAGAGCTGGGATTCAATCCTAGGCCCTTAGTACCATCCAGAGCCTGGATTCTTGGCCATGATCCTGCAGGGGGGTGCCAGTTCCCCGGGTCCTTCATGTAGTGAGATAGGTATTTACCCCTCCCCAACACAGTCCTTAGTTTTCTCTGATCTCTCTACTCCTAACTTTGGGAAGATGCAGGGAAGAATCAAACGGCAGATCTGGGAGGGTTCTTGCAGAGAGGTGTAGGGGATGGGAGCTAGCACTGGTTGAGCACCTACTATGTGCTAAGGCCCTTTGGAGAATGCTTCCAGCCAGTGTGGTTTACGTGGGCCCAGACCATCAGAAATCCCAGTAGTGGATCCATCTCCACTTTCATCGCTTCTTATTGTCTTTTAAGCTTTGGCTTTCTCGTCTTAGTCTGGCCTTGCCTTATGACATGATGTGCTGCTCCGCAGAGGAGGAAGATGCCTCCTCAGCAGATGCACGGAGGTGTACGTGGATGTACGCTGCGTGAGAACTTGTTTGGGAGCCATGCTTATCCGGTCTGCCTTGCTGTAGATGTCAGGACACTGTACTGGGCAGAAGCAGGGATTGATGGCTAACCAGTCTGGTCTACCGATAAGCCCTGATTCAGGGTGTCAAGGGGTTCTCCTCAAGCGTTTGTGGCCTGTTTCTCTTGTCTCATCCCTCGGTGCCCTGCCCCAGTAGATGACATGCCACCCACCATGCGAGAGGCAGTCCCATTAGTTGGTGACACTAACTTCTAAGTTGAGTTCCTGTACTTCATAGATTCTAAGATACACCTTTCCCCCCACGTTTCAGCATCTTTGAAATTAGGATATGTCCTCCAATCAGTGATGACTAATAATTGGCAATGGTTTTTTTCTTAGTAATATTTAAAATAATTGGTGTGACAATCAATCAATCAAGGATGTCTTAGATTTGAAGAAATACAAGATGCCAATGTTCACTTTATTTTTATCCCTCTATCAAATCAACACCTGGGCTATATCTCTCTGCCTTCACTTCTGAGACCTGCATCAAAGAAAGGTCTTCCTTGTGCTCACTTGTGTGACTCACCTCACATGTCATTTCTTCAAGCAGATGTCCTAGGTGTGAGGCTGACCAGGGCCTCCAGTATCTGATAGCCCTCAAATTGTTATCATGATGTTTCTCTTTCATCTCCTCCTTCCTCTATCTTATTAATACTTTTATGGCATCTCAGGAAGTTGTGAAGCAGAGAGTCAGATTTTAAGAATTATGGGCTCATATAAGTATTTATTTCCTTGAGTCTGATGTTCATAGCCCAATCGCTCCACCACCCAGAAATGAGTTTGATTGAAGTTTGTTTTTTATAAAAGGAGTACTTATAACCTGGATGTGGGATTGGGCCTGTTTCCTTGATGGCCATCTTTTTATATCTCTAGTCTTAAGTGAACTGATCGCCAAGGTAATTGCTTTGGTCATGTTAGTGCAGAAATTGCCTGGAGGTATTAAAGGTCACTATTAATTATGTGTGTACCACACTTGATTTCCAGAAAACATGTGGCTTTCTCATCACCTTTTGCTAGAAGCTATTTTTCCTGAAGGTTGTGTCTTAGGGGACTTTATTTCACCTTATTGGAGAATACAGGAAGAGAAAATTAGAAGTGTCTTGAGAAAAGACACTTTAGAGGAAGATAAATGATCTGGAAGACTCAAAAGAGGCATTTACTTCTGACAATAATCTGCTATGGGAACCAGAAGAAAAATGTAAGAAAACTTGTGTCCTTAATAAATACAATTCAAAAAAAATATGGTTTCTAAGAAATGGGAGAGGACAGTCATAAGGAGAGAATAGACTAAGATAAAAAGATCTTGGGTAAAAATGGACATAAAGTAAGGAAAGTATGCAAAAAGACAAAATGTTCAGTATCTGAATTAAAATCCACATTAATTTTGGGGAATTAAAATTAGCAAAGTAGAAAATAACAGTGACAAACTGTCAGAATGTAAGGAAAATGTCAACAATAAAACTAGTGAGAAGAAAAATGATAAATTTAGAGAACAGAGATGTAACATATGGGTCATTGGTGATCCTGAAGGAGACACTAGAATAAGTGGAATAGAATTAAGAGAAGAGTGGGAAATGGTGGGAATATGTTTTTCATGGTAGGCAACCTGCTGTTACAACAACCTCAGAGACGCCAATCAGATGCTCAGGGGGCTGCCTGCAGTGACACCTGCTCCTCCCATTTGGTGGCTGCATCATTCCCTAGGGCCTGGGAGTTTCCACTGGAGCCTCTGCCTCCAGCAGGGAGGCAAGGAAGGAGAAAGAGAGCGGAGAAGGCACCTCTGCTCTTGATCGCCTGGGCTACAGGTGATGCCCGCACTTCTGCTCACATTCCATGCGGTCCTATCCAGATAGAAGCGGGGCTGGGGAGCACATAGCATTACCTCTGACACATGAGTATGCAAACACACACACAGAAACATACAGAAGTTGAAACAGCTCTTTCCTTAATATCTCCATGAGAAAATTCAAACTATAGAAAATTGTTGGGCAGAGGAGTGGAAAGTCAACAACATACCTCCTATTTTTGCCATCTTGTTCCAGACACCCTGTGAAGGCCTGAGCCTCCCTGCTCAGGCTTTTGGGAACACAGACGTTCCGGAGCCCAGCACTTCTCCGTGTGAGCCTTTAGACCCTCCCCCCTTACTTAACCTATTCCTTCCAGTTCCCACCACCCCCTCTTCCTGGGCCTCCTAATTTTCTTCCTCCCCCTCCCCCCAGCACACCCAAGCCTCATTTGAGTTGTGGATTTTCACAGCTTCCCCAGTCTGGAGAAGAAAGAAATATGTTAGCTCACCCTCTAGTCTTTCTTATTTTCTCTTGTGCCCAATTAGTGGGGGAAAAAAAACCCCCAAAAAACAAAACCAACAAAACAACTTTGACCTTAATGTGCTAAAAGAGCATACTTTTCCACCTCTTGTGATCTGGGATATGGTTCATTCTATTAGACACAGAAGGCCACATCAGCTAACGGCTGTTTCCTGGACTTCTTGTCTGGGGGTAGGCATGGGGACAAGAGTAGCTCTGCCACATGATTCAGTGGGTTACACTTCAGTTTCCTATTGGAGGACGGATGCTCTCAGACTGAGCCAAAAAGCAGCATCAACCATTTTATGCTTGAACTAGATTAAGGTAAAACTTTTCAAAATGTAGCTCCATTGACATTAGATACAGTCTTGGCAAAGGGTCGACAAGATGACTGCTTAAAAGTGTCTGAGATTGGATTCCAGGACAGCCTGAGGTGGGGAACGGTGAATCAGAGCACGAGTCAGCTCAATGAGACAGCCTTTGCGATGAGCTTTTGTCTGTATCGTCTCCGGGTTTGACTGACCCTTTCGCTGAAGGCACCGAGTCTGTGAAGGCTGAGCTCAGCCCTCCTGCCCGGCCAGCATCATCTCTGCAGCACCAGGGCTTCCTGGGCGCCCCCCATTTTTCCCGTCAGGAAGGCATGAGGTCCACATGGACTTGTGATCAGTGGCAGAGGCATCTGACGAGTGGGTTGAAGCCCAGTGCTGGAGCCTCGAGGTTGGGAGCCCCCTGGTTGCCTTCGTGAACCTTCACTGGAGCACTGTGCCCCGGTATTGTTTTTTTTTTTTTTTATTTTATATCATCTTATTGTTATGGGGGATACAGAATTGCAAGTTACATACGTTGCCCATGTACCGCCTTTCCCCCCAAGTCAGAGTTCCACACGTGTCTGTTCCCCAGGTCATGCTCGTTGCACCCATCATGTAGGTATATATCCCTCCCTTGCCCACCCCCCCTTCTCGAGTCAGCACCTTCAAGCATTACCATTCCCCAAACGGTGCGCAGTGCACTCATTGTGTAGGCATACCCCCATCCCCTCCTCCACCCCCCACCTCAGTCTGATATCCGATTGGTGTCGTTCCCAGATGTGTATTTAGGTGATGTTCAGGGAACCAATTTTCTGGTGAGTACATGTGATGCTTGTTTTTCCATTCTTGGGATACTTCACTTAATATAATGGGTTCCAACTCTCTCCAGGAGAACCACAGAGATGTCGTATCTTCATTATTCCTTATAGCTGAGTAATATTCCATGGTATACATATACCACAGCTTACTAATCCAATCATGTATTGATGGGCATTTGGGTTGTTTCCACATCTTTGCTTATTGTGAATTGTGCTGCTATAAACATTCGGGTACATGTGTCTTTGTTACAGAATGACCTTTTTTCCTTTGGGTATATGCCCAGTAATGGGATTGCTGGGTCAAATGGCAGGTCTACTTGAATCTGTTTAAGATACCTCCATAATGCTTTCCACAGGGGTTGCACTAGTTTGCAGTCCCACCAGCAGTGTATGAGTGTTCCTGTCTCTCCACACCCATGCCAACATGTGTTGTTTTGGGTTTTTTTGATAAAGGCCATTCTCATTGGGGTTAAGTGATATCTCATTGTGGTTTTGATTTGCATTTCTCTGATGATTAGGGATGTTGAGCATTTTTTCATATGTTTGTTAGCCATTCTTACATCTTCTTTTGAGAAGTTTCTATTCATGTCATTTGCCCACTTTTTGATAGGGTTGCTTGATTTTTTCTTGCTGATTTTCCTGAGTTCTAAATAGATTCTTGTTATCAGTCCTTTATCTGATGTGTAGTATGCAAAAATTTTTTCCCATTCTGTAGGTGGTCTGTTTATTCTCGTGACTGTTTCTTTGGCTCTGCAGAAGCTTTTTAATTTAATCATGTCCCATTCATTTATTTTTGTTGCTGCTGTGATTGCCTTGGGGGTCTTCTTCATAAATTCTTTGCCTAGGCCAATGTCTGTAAGAGTCTTTCCTACATTTTCTTCTAGAATTCTGATTGCATCATGCCTAAGGTTTAAGTCTGTTATCCACCGTGATTTGATTTTTGTGAGAGGTGAAAGCTGTGGGTCCTGTTTCAGTCTTCTACAAGTGTGTGCCCCGGTATTATAATGCTCTCTCCGTGACCCCCTCATCATGGGCCTTTTGAGAAGGGGGATTGTGGATTACATCCCCTGACTTCCCCAGTGGTGGCCAGGCCCATGGCAGGCATGTAGCGAAAGGACTGTTAAGATCAAGCAGGTCTCAGGGACTGGCAGCCCTGGGAGTACATGTGCGTGACCCACTGCCAGCTGTCACCACTGCAGCCTGCTGTCCTCCTGAGGGGGGCCAGCAGCATCCTCTTTACCTAAACGCACAGCCACCTGTCAGAGTGAGTACCAGAGGTGCCTGCTCTGTCCCCTGCTGTCTAATCCCCATCTTCTGTGTTGGGAAGTTCTGAGCCATCTTGGTTCTGAGCCCCACATGCCAGAAACAGGAACAGAATTATCCTTTTAAATGCCGGCCAAATCCTCGGGTCTTCTGCCAGGAATATAGAGCCTGGGCTTTGGGCCTTGGCCGTTTGCTGGTGCTCATTCCCCACCTTCCTACCAGGCCCCTGGCATCCACTCGTCTTCATTTGGATGAGGAGAGGAGAGTGTGGTGAACTCAAAAGAGAACAGCTCTGGAACCAGATGGGTTCCAACCCAGGCTCTGCCCTTCACCAGCTCTGTGGCCTGGATAAAGTCACTCAGTTTCCTGGAGCCTCAGTTTCCTCACCTGAAAAACCAGAATGCTGGGCCCTTCGCTGCGGGGCTGGGGAGAAGGGCCCAGCACAGCAACAGGCACCTACGGGGCTGCACAGCTTTTGCTGATTGAATGTCTTTCTTCAAGGTTTAACTCAGGACCTTGGTCCTCATCCATGTGGACCCACGGATTCATAAGCATCAAACACAGTCATTTCACATCACCCCAGCATTCATTGTCAGCGCCCTATATTGTGTTGGCCTTAACAGTTGATTACATACCTGTGCATATGTGCAGATATCTATGTATATTTCATTTGCATTCATGTTTTTCATGAATATGAACATGACCATGGGCCTCTACACTCAGGGCCTGATCTCATTTCTCCCAGGTATCTTCCCTTTCATGTCCAGTTCCAGTTCTTGCTCACTCCCGGGCACCAGTAGATACTTGACAAGTAACTGTGTTTATCTAGAAGGAAATGGAAGTGATTCCAAGTCTGATAAAGTATTTGGGCCCATTCATTCCACCACAGTCCAATTCCCGGGTAGCAGGAGAATGGAACAAATTTCCTACTAACTCTTAGGTTTGAATCCCTTTGTTGGAAGGCTTTTAAAATTCACTGGACTTCGCTAGGAAAGTGTGCATCAGGGGTGCCCAGAAATAAGCACTTCTGGGGCCTCCTGCAGCAGTGAGAGGGTTGAAGGATTCTTCCAGCCCAGGGGGCTTCTGGAGATGGACATATAGATATTTCACCTTCGCTCACCTGCCTCCTTCTCCCTTTCTTCTTTTAAACTATTTTTGGCCCAAATGATCACAGCAGTTAATACCTGATGTAGAACTTTGGAAAATTCATAAGCGTGAAGAGATGATGATAAGCTTCCCCCATGATCCCGCCACGCAGAGGCATAAGCTTTCTCTATCTGAACGCGCCAGGCAGGGTGTGGTCAGTCCCTGTTCAACTGCCTCCACTTACTCTGCAAAGTCGCAGCCGCACGGTCATCATGCCTCCTGTCTCACTGTGGGAGTCTCATTCGGTGATCGGTGAGTTTGGGTTCTCACTTCAAGCCTGAGGCTTGGAGCAAATGCTGTGCTGTCCTTGCCCACAGCTGACCTGTGGGGCCCAGGCCTGGGGCTTTCGGGGGCTGGCGCTGCTGAGGGGACCCGTGGCTATGGCCGTGGTGAGCAGCTGGGAAATGGCAGCTTGTGCCATCTTTCCACCTTGGGCTCTTGGTGCTGAGTGATACAGACTGTCTGTTCCTGTCTGTGGACCCCCCAGTGAAGTGGCAGGTGACAGCACCTACCTCCTCTCTGGGCATGTGGAGCTTAAGCAGATCTAACGAAAAGTCAGACACCTTGGGCATCTGTTACTCCCCTTATAGACCTTTCATTCCTTTTACAGCCAGAAGGAATGATCCATAGAAATGCGATTTCACACTCCAGTGGTTACATGTACTTGGTCTTCAGTGGGACAGGGAAGAAAATGCTCCGTGACAGGGAGCGTGTTTTGTGATTTGCAGGCCCCAGCTGCCTCCTACCTGGGTGAATCCCAAGCAGGGTCTCTGGTGAGGAGGGGTCGGGGGTGTGAGGATGCGAACTAGATAGAGGTGTCAAAAGGGAGCTCTGGGGTCCCCTGAGCAGATTGGAGGGTCCCAGGCGAGGGCAAGGGAGGGGGTGCTTGAGAGAGGTGAGAGGCAGAGAAGGAGGTGAGGCTGGACTTTGGCGAGCTGGGGCGGTGCGGTTGCCGTGCGCTGCGTGGTGTGTAATATTACCTTCTCTGTCTCTCCACCGTCAAGGTTGGATTTGGTAGTGTGCGAGTTGCAGTCAGTTGCTGGGATTCGGCTCCAAAATAGGCATGAAGGGTAGGAGGAGGGGCCCCGCCATTGGGTTATATACCAAAGCACACTTAGTATAAGAGGAGGTGATTTAGGCGCTAGGACCCCTGTCATGCACTGTTCCACTGACACCCACACGTCACTCTGACATGGGCAGCATCAGGGTCTGTCTCCCCGCAAAGTGCTGTGAGCTCTCCTCGGGCCACACTCGCCCCTGGGACACCCGGGCTGGACGGTGCTGCTTTGGTAAGCTGTCCTAACTCCTCCCAATTCACCACTAGTTGTATTTTAGTTCAGCTAACATTTATTCAGCACCTACCTGGCACCAGGCCCTATGGCACCAGGGAGGATAGAGAAATGCTGAAGACTCAGGCTTTGCCTCCTAGGAGCTCTCGGCAACAGGCTGATGCTGTCAGGCTGCAGGTGGAATGGAAGAGGTGAGTAAAGTGATGTGAGAGCCCGAGGAGGCGGGTGCGGGGGCAGGCTCCGGAGGAAAGGACACCTGGGGTGAAGAGGAAAGGGTGTTCCTGGCAGACGCCAGCACTCATGAGGAATCTGCCTTGTGCCTCTGAATCGCCCCTGGAGGGCGGGGCGGGCACTGGGAGGCCCAGGGGGCTGTGGGTGTCGGCTAAGAGTCTGGAAGGGTGGCCTACAGGCTGGCCGTCCTCAAGGAGAAGAGGCTGGGCAGAGAGAGAAAGGCCCAGCCCCTGGCTGGGGGCTGCTGGGCTTGAATTTTTAACATAGAGCATGCATTGTATTTGACAGAGCAAATTCAGATTTAAACATTTTTTTTATTGATGCATAATAGAAGTACATAGTTTCGGGGTACATGTGATTATTTAATACTTTCATATAGTTTGCAAAGATCAAATTAGTACACTTGGGACATCCATCACCTTAAATATTTGTCTTTTCTTTATGCTAGAACTATTTGAATTCTTCTCTTCTAGATATTTTGAAATTTACAATAGAGTATTGTAAACTATAGTCGCCCTACTGATCTGTCAAACACTGGGTCTTATTTCTTCTCTCAAACTGTACATCTGTACCCATTAAGCAACTTCTCTTCATTCTCTCCCCTCCCTTCCTGGGGTTTAAAATTTTATATTTGGAAAATGTGAAAAGAATACCTGTCATTTTTGTAATAGAGTCCAAATTTGACTAAGTTTTGGCTGGAAGAGCAGAAATTAAAAAAAAAAAAAGGTTAAGGAACACTGCCCCTGGTGACAGGGATGGGTTTTTAGCAGGGCAGTGACACGCATCAGCCAGATTTGCATTTTTAGAACAGCGACTCTGGTGACCGAGTGGATGTGCAGGGCAAGAAGAGGGAGTCAAGGCTGCCTCTCTGGGCCATGGCGGGTGGGCGGGGGTGGGGGTGGGGTGACCGGTCGGTGGGAAGCAGGGAGGAGGGGCTGGCTGGGGAGAAGGAGGCTGCAGCCGCAGAGTAAGCGGGAGTGACGGTCCATTTGCAGGTTGACTTCAAGGTGGCTGCAGGACACATGGTGGGCAAAGGCCCCTGAGTGTTTTTTAATGTCTGGGTTCACAGTCGAGTGGGTGGCCGAGAAGGACTAGAATGCACTGTCCTAACTCTTCCTGCCTCAGAGCCCAGCCTGACTGCACACTGAGAGCAGGGGGCAGGTGGCCCTGAGGGTCGTGCCTCCTGTGCTTTCTGAAGCAACCAGGGGGTGTCAGGCACCTGCTCTCACTACGTGGGGCACCATGGCTCACCCTGCTCCTCGCTTCTCAGCTCTGCCTGAGGGCTGAGGGTGGCTGGAAGCTGGGGTGAGCTAGGCTCTCAAGGCACGTGCTGGGAAGCTGAAGGCTGAATGGGGGGTGATGCTGGGCTTGATACCACAGCCCATGCCGGCTCAGAAGGTTCTATAGGGCCGGGGTCACCCCAAGCTCCCCCAGGGCAGCAGCCCTGCCCCAGGTGCTGGGGCCCCTCTCGAGTGGCCCTGGCATCAGGCCTCTTCCTCTTCCGTTTCCCTCATTACAACTTGCTGATCCGGTGCCGCTCCTGCCCTGCTCAGCTGGCCCCTGCAGTCAGATTTGACAGTTTCATTGCCACAGGATAATGGTTGACAGGTAATACACTTGCCTCCAATACCTCTCAGGGCTATTTTCATTTTAATGAGGGAGTAACACCATAACCCAAGGAATGGAGCTCTAATTGTGGAATTTCACACCAGTGGGGATTGGGATGGGAATTATTTTGTTCAGTGTACACTCATCTGGGGGATAGATGTCTTCTTTGTTGCATAAAGGCCACAGGCCACTTCTAGGGGCAAAGGATTAATTCTATTAATGGACACAAAAATAGTTCAGACTCTGAAAATTAAAATCTTAGCAGGTTATGTCCACGGGGCAGCCTCAGACCTTCATGGCAGGGGCTTCTGGGGAAGGGGAGGAAGTTTGAGGGGAAAAAACTTACCTGGCTCCAGGATGGGTCCTTCGGGAGGGCAGTGGAGGTATGTCGGCAAACCCCACCCTGGGGTCAGCCCTGGGAGGGAGGGCATTGGACAGAGGCAGCATCAAGTGGTGGCTGTGATCCTGTTCTTGCTAAAATTAAAACCACTGGAAGGAGGACCCCAGCTGGCACTGGACTGCAGAGCGCAGAGCCCAGCTCTTGCAAGCGACTTCCAAGTCTCTAACTAGAAGGGTGAACATCAGGACTGGGCCGGGGACCATCCAGGCCCTGAAGTGCTGAGCCCTGGGCCCCCTGGCTGGGTTGAGGAGGAGGCTGCACCTCAGTGGGTGTGCAGATGTCCTGGACTCCCACAGGCGCATTGCACCTGGCCAGATGAATTCTCCTTGCCTCGCATTGGTGGGATGAGTCCCCCCAAATGGCTCCACTCTGGACAGCATTGGGTGGGGGATAGAGCTGAGCTGTGAGCCCAGAGCCATGGGCAGGTGGCAGGCTGGGGGCTGGGGGTGGTCAGGGATGCTGCCAGCTGTGGATGAGACAGCCCCCAGCAGCTCTGGGTCTGAATGACAGGGTGTCCAAGTGAAAATAGAAAACTAGTTTTGTTGTTGTTAACATTTTGGTAAGTAACCCTCTGAAGACTCTGATCCCCAGGATTTTTGGAGTAGTGACTCACCCTTGTTGGTAAGGTATTAACAACTTTACATTCCTCCTTCAGTAGTTCTGCATGACCTGTTATCCAGGCATTAGCTGGGGGCCTTTCTCCTTGAACTCTAGCTGAAATTATCTTGAACCAACCAATTCGTGGCCTGTGCAAATCTAAAACTCTCCCACCTTCCTGGGGTGTGATATTCTTCAGCCTGCTTCCACCTCTTGGACTGCATCCAAAATTCACTCACGTCTGCATCTGTGAGTTTAGCAGCTGTTAGTGAAGTGTTCTGGGGTCTCAGGAAGGGAGACCTTTGCAGCAACTTGTGATCCCCTCTGGGCTGGCACAGGAGTTCCACATTCTGCTCTCTCCATGGTACAGAGCGGCCTCCTTGCTCTGAGGCCTTGCCAGCCAGCCAGCAAAGGGATTTTCCAATTCCTCTCTTTAAAAGGATCCCAACTGCCCTTTTAAAGATATCATTTGCTTTTAACATAAACATTCATTTCAAGTTCATCTTAAAGAATTGCCCAGCAGTCCTTCAGATAAATTGGGTTAATGGTCATGGTGGCGCAGACAAGGCCCTGATGTTCGTTGTGTTTGTGTTTTCCAGTTTCCACCTGGATGTGTGAGGCTGTGTAGATGTGGCCGACACCCTGAGAGTGGAGCAGCGGGTGCAGACCGAGCACTGACAGGGAGCCCCGGACAGGGCCGGGCCAGCCTCCTGGTGAGTAGGCAGCAGTTTTTCACGGAGATGGGGAGAGATGCACACTTTCTGGTTGGATCTATCACATGAGGTTGAGCTTCCAGACGCTCAGGTCATTGCCATGAACTCCCTCTATCCTGCTGACCAGGAGCTACCTAGAATCTGCAGGACCTTAGTCTACTCCCTTCCCCTACCCAGTAAGGGCAGCAGCCCCTACAGCATCCTGTGGTCAGTGTGACTCCCAGCAGAGAGAAGTCACCACCTGACAAGGCAGCCTGCTCCATCTTCCCGTCCCTGAGCAGTTGGAACATTCTCCCTGATGCCCTCAGCTACAATCCACCTGTCTGTAACACCAGCTGGTTTCCTGCTTCTGGCCCCTGAGGTTCCGGGGAATCGGCCTAATCCTTGCACACAGCAGCCCAGCAGATGTTCAGGGTCTGTGATGGAGTGGAGAAGCGCGGGGTCTGGGGCCAGGGACAGACCTGGCTGAATCCTGATTCCACTGTTACCTGGGTGACCTTGGGCGAGTTAGTGAACCTCTCTGTGATTCAGTTTCTTTCTCTGTAAAGCTGGGACGATAATATCTCCCTCATAGAGTGGTCCCAGGAATGAAAATAAATCACGAATAAAAGTTGCCTGATGATGTTATGTCACCAATTCTCTGTCACCCACTGGCTCTCCTACAATTCAATTCAATTCTGACATGAACTATCTGAATTAAAGGGTGCACAAGGTACCTACCACAAGTGAAAGAACAAGGTCACCAACAAGACCGCCCACACTTCAGACACCAGCCACAGGCCACAGCCCATCCACACTTGTGACTGACCTGACCATAAATATGGGGGTTCTCATGACCCCTCTGCTGGCTCAATAATCCATTAGGATGATTTAAAAAACTTACTGAAAGTGCTGTACTTGTTATCGTAGTTTTATTATAAAGCTCCAACTGAGGAGCACCCACATGGAGGACACGCAAAGCTCAGGGCCTGGGGTGGGGTACACAGAGCTGTCACACCGTCTCCTAGCATGCCAGTGTGTTCACCAACCAGGAAGCTCCCCAGGCCTCCATGGCTACAGTTTGGTTTTTTCCCCATCAAGGGGCTTCATTGCAGAAATCATTTGCCACTTGACTGAACTCAATCCCCAGCCCCTCTCCCCTCCTTGAAGGCTGGGGGTAGAGCTGAAACTACAACCTTGTGGCCATGTGCCTGGTCTTTCTGGGGTGTCCAGGCCCTCCCCTGAAACTGGCTAAGGGCCCACCAACAGTCCCCTTATTAGCATAAACTCAGGTGTGATGAAAGAGGCTCATTATGAATAAGAAAAGACATTCCTATTGTCTTCTGGACATTTTAGAAATTCCAAAGGTTTTTGAAGCTTTGTGCCAGGAGCCAGGACAAAAACCAGATATATATATTTTTTCTATCATGCCTGACCCAGCTAACGCTGGTCTCTGATCTTCAGCATCCTGCTTAGCCTCTTTTTTGTGATCCCCAGATTGACATGTTTCCATTATCTGGTTGAAAAACAGGTATTCTCAGTCTTTTTCTGGATGTTCTTCTTTTTGTTAATATAGCTCAAGACTGAATTAGTTTTTTGTACTAAAACACACAAGTACAGATGTTTAGTGTGTACCTGTTTATAACTGAATCACAAGCCTCTCATTACTTGAATCCCTAATGCTAAGATGATTCCAGCCCCTACATGACACATAATAAGAGTAAATAGTTAATACCACTTGCTGTGTACTAGGCCCTGTTTTAAGTACATCACATACATTAACTTTGCTAATCCTCACAACCACCTTTCAAGGAAGTTAAATTGTCGTAATCCCCAGTTTATATATGGGGAAGCTGAGGCACAGAGCAGTTAAGTCACGAGCCCAAGGTCACAGAGCTAATAAATGGCATAGTCAGAGATTTGAACCCAGATAGTCCTGTTCCAGAGTCTGTGCTTTTCGCCACTAAGACCGGCTGCACAAAACTTTGATCATCTCCACGTTTTGCGAGGAGAAGGAAGGAGCACAGAAGGACACCTCTGATTCATGAAGCCGAAGGGTTTGCCCAGGCCCCTGTTGTCATGGGGATGGAGTCAGGACTTCCATATCCTGTGCCACCCCCACTGGAACACCTCTGGAGCAGCCCTCTGGGGCTGGGCTCCAAAGAGGGAAGGCAGACGCACGGGCATGGTGGTGTGGGCTCCTGTCCCTCAGGCCCAGAGTTTCTCTCGGTTCCTCCTGCTTCAAGGAGTGGAGAGCTGCTTCACAGCCGCCACGGACCCGTTCCTGGGAGATGCGGCCACTCCATGGGAAGGGGAGAGGATCAGCCTTTTCCTGCCTGGATGGAAAGGATTTATGCTAGGAAGGCTCGGGACCAGGCCCATGCTGGCCAAAACCATCTCATTCCCAGAGCAGCTGAGAGTTCGGGCGGTTCTGGAGCTTGTGGGGCCCGGAGCGCTAGGGAACACAGGGAGCTCATGTCCCCATGCTCACAGCCAGTGTACTCACTGGGGGTGGGGGTTGTTTGTTGCTGTTTTAAAAATAACATCAGAGGTTCAGGGCTTTGAAAGTGCCAAACAGAATTAATTTGCCGTGATGAGTCACTAAATAGAGAAGGGGTGGTGTTCAGTGGGGTGATGTCTCTGGAAGAATTGTGGTCTGCAGTGTTGCCTGCCCAGGAGAATCTGGGTGGGGACCGCATGTCTGTGTGGCTCCGATGCAGTCTGTGTTTGACCTTGCCCTCCCTCCTTACCTGCAAGGCCCGGGAATGAGGCTGGGCGGGAGCATGATGGAGGTGAAGTATTCTTAACTAGCCCCGTGCGCCTGGTATTGACTGGAACCCAAGGGCCAGTGTCAGTTGCTCCCGTGTGTTCTTTGCAGTTGTTTCTTTTTTTGGCATCTGGCTCAGGGGAGAGCCCCTAGGGGAAGGCATGAAGGTCTTTGCTCCAGGAAACTCAGCTCCTCCATCCTTCTGCCTTTACTATATGAATTTGTCTATCTCCATCTCAGATAAGTCGAATACTATCAGAGCTGGGAGGGACACCAGAGATCATTCTGTTCACTCTCTCATGTAGAGATGGACAAAGTGAGACCCAGAGAGAGGAAATGACTTGCCCAGTCCCACGTGGCTAGCAAGTGACAGATAGGGGCAAGATTGTAGGTCTCTGACTTCTAGTCCAGAGCTGATTCCACCAGAAACATCCCTGACAAACTCAATCACTCTTTCTCCATTTAGATGAAGAGAATGGGTCTGGATTTAAATGTTACTAAGTACAACCACAACCATTCTAGCAACCTGCCAAATCTGTTTCCAAATCTTTCTTTAGAGAATTTTTGTTTTGGCTGCCACTCCCAGTAGACTCTTCCTTCCACCCCCACTCCCATCACCATCCCCTGTTGCCAGATATCGCATCAGCACACCTGGTACGGGCTTGCTGGTTGGGGAGATATGGTGAGGGCTTTCATAGGAAGATACTAATTAGTGGAAGAGTTATGGTCAGAGGTCATGGTTTGGCTGCCTTGCAGAAGCTGGTCATGGTGGCCTTTGGAGCACTCCTGCTGACTGTTAAAAACTTTAGACAAATTAAACTTAACAGAGTTTAATTGAGCAAAGCATGATTAGCAAACTGGGCATTCCCCCAGAACCAGAATAGTTTCAGATGATTCTGGGTTGCCACATGGTTGAATAACATTTATGGACAGAAAAAGGAATATGACATACACATAATGGAAGTGAGATACAGAAACAGCTGGATTGGTTAGGTTTTGATGTTCGCCCTCCGTGAACAAGGGCCACCTGTGATTGGCCAAAACTCGGCTGCTGTGATTGGCTGAAACTTGGCTACTTTTTACAAGAATCAGTTTGCACATCGAGTTGGGTTACAGCTCACTGTGTATGTAGAATCCTTTACACTGCACTTAAAATATATAAGGAGACAGCTTTAGGCTAAACTTCATTTAACATGTCCCAGGCCAAGTGTACAGTGGGAGGAGGGGCCTGGACAGCTATGGGAAGTGGCATGCGGCATAAGTGTGGGACACATGAAGCTTTGTGTCTTATTTGTCAGGCTTACTGGAAGTGTCCAACACCTGGAATGGACTCCTTCCCTTACGTGTTACAAACCGTTCACATCCAGCCCCTGACATTTCAACCCTGCCTGCTCGTTAGAGTCACCCAAGGAGCTATTGAAAATCCTGATGTCCTGGTCACACCCAGACTAATTTTACTAGAATCTCTGGCATCAGTGGTTTTTAAAGTTCCCCAGGTGATTCTAATGTGCACCCAAGGTTGGGAACCACTGCTGTAGGCCAGTGTTCAGGCCATCAGCCTACCCTTGAGAGATTCCGTCCAAGTGTTTTCCCTTGAACTTACTGTTTACATTAAAAGGAAGAATGCAAACAACAACAGCAAGTCATCTGGGTATTGTAGACTGACAGGCAGGACTCCCACTGTCCTCTCCGGGCTTATCTATTGCATCACCCTCCACCCACCCCACCCAGAGAGACTGTCAAGGTGGAGGGTAGAGTTCTGACAGAAGATGGAAAAAGAGGTCATAGGCAGCTCAGGGACAACAAGAATATGGTCTCATGGCCATCAGCAAGGCCTCCTTTGTAATGAGCTGCCGGTGGAGTGGAGGTGAAGGCTGGGCAAACAGGATTGCTGGAGCAAGGCTGGCGGGAGCCAGGACTGGCCAGCAGAGGGCACAGAGCAGGTCAGGACCTGGGAGGAAGAAGGGCTCTCCCAAAGAGCAAGAGAGCACTCCACCTTCCTGTGGAATGGGAGCCCGGAGGTAAACAAGGGAGTGGCAGGTTATGGATGAGAACCCAGTTGTCCTGATATCATTTAATGACCTTTTATTTGTATCTGTGTACATAGGTTCCAAAACTATTGTTCGAAGTACATGGTTTCTTTTGCTGAGAAGGGATTCAGCAGCAAGGAGAAGGCTAAAGCCCTATTAGGCTTCCCTGGATGTTGAAGGGGCACAACACAGACTTAAGGGCCTAGCAGTGCTGACACACAAAGGGGCACTGGTTTGGCCAAACTCCCACAGCTGGGAAGTGAAGGCTGGAACTGCAGCCTTATTCTTCAGAAAGGTTCCAGTATAGCAATAGAAAACATTCCTTTGCTTATCATTCATGCATTTTAAAAAGCATGCTTGAGTAGAAAAAATATGCAGCTCTTTGGAGAGTTTGACTCTCCAAAGGCTGCCCTGGTCCACGCCCCAGGGATCAGGTCCTAGACACAGTATATGGGACGCTGGCAGTCTGGCAACATGGCACCCTGCAAGCAGTATTTAGTCTTTGTTTATCAGTATGTTCCTAGTGGTGTTTAGGAGAAAATAATTTTCCATTTATAAAAGTTGCATACTTCTTTTTCAATTTGGAGTAAGAATCTGATTCGGCATTAAGATGTGATTTACAATAACAGATTCACCAGTAATTCCTTTCTAGGGGCCAAAGTCCAAGTTGTAAAGAAAAGCATGGAGCAAAGTGTTTCCCACATTTTAGCAGTTCCTGTTCTCTTTTAGTAGTTCTTGTTTAGTAGTAGTGTTCTTTTGTGAATTTCCCCAAAATTTTTGAGGAGGCTTATTAGGGAGTTTACATTTTAGATGAAGTATTAATTTCCAGTAACTAGCTTTCCCCGATGTAGAATGCATCACAGAAATGCTCAAAAAGGTCTCCAGGCCGTGTTTCCACTGGGGGAACCATCTACTACCCCAGGCCGAGTGTGACGGGTTAAAGGCTGGCCAGTTAGTTGGAGAAAGGTGCTGCACACCTGAGCAGGTCCCATGTTTTGACTTAGTTCGTCGTCGCACCCTATATATTGGCACACCGGGCAGCTGCCCGTGTCCTGCCCTCCTTCCGGTGGCTCGGCTTCTACCATGTAGGAAATAGCCACATCCCCTTGTGGATCCAACCGAACCCAGCCCTCTGCTCTAGGAAGCGTGTACGCGAACAGGGAGCACCAACCTGCCCTCGCACCCCATTCTCTGTAGGGTTCCAGGAGCGGATTGCAAACCCACCAGGAAAATGAGTGACGAGGCGGTCCCCGAGGCTGCCTCCCCGCCGCCCCCGCAGGGGCAGCATTATTTTGACCGCTTCTCTGAGGACGACCCCGAGTACATGCGCCTCCGCAACCGCGCCGCGGACCTGCGGCAGGACTTCAACCTGATGGAGCAGAAGAAGCGCGTCACCATGATCCTGCAGAGCCCGGTGAGTGGTCGGCCCCGCCCGGATGGGGACGGCAGGGGCAGCGCTGACTCTTCGGGGCGAACCTAAGATGAACAACTTCTCTTCCCCTTGCTCGGGTCGGTAGCGCTTTAAGCCCGCTTTAAGTGTTGGCGTCTCCCCTTGGTCACGGGTGGATGGCAGAGCCCGGTGTGTGAGCAGGCGGTTTGGATCGGTGGTGGGGAAGGCGAGACTGAGAGACAGGAGCCCCCCTCAGTTTCCTGCCCTTCCTGGGCCTCAGGTTCCAGCCTTTACCTCCCTCCTCCCCAAAGCTCTAACGACGAAGAGACAGAGCCTTGTAAGCTGGGCGCCAGCAGGGGGCGCCACGTGGGAGGCTTGGGGCTCCCTTTGCGGAACCACAAAGTGAAAACGATCTGTGCGGGCAGATCAGGCCTTGACGTGCATGGGGTGGGGGTGAGGGGCCTGGAAACCCCAGGAGGCGGGGAGAGTGGCCAGTTAGTTGGAGAAAGGTGCTGCACAACTGAGCAGGTTCCATGTTTTGACTTAGTTCGTCGTCACACCCTATAGATTGGGTATAAAAGCAGAACTGAATGGAGACGTGCTCCACCCATAGGCGATATGGGACGGCGTAGGGGGAGGGAGGGCAAGGCAGGATCACCCGCGATCCCGCCAGACGGGGGTCATGTGGTCCCTGCCTGGCGTGGCCACAGAGCTCGTCCTTGAGGCATGCTGTGCCTTGAGAAGGCCAGAGTATGGGCCTAGAGGACCACTGAAGAAGGAGGGTGATGCAGCCCTTGGGTCGGGGCACGGAGAGCAGTGTGGAGGGAGGCAAGGGGTGTCTGGGAGCACAGAGCTTGGGGGTTCTCAGGAAGCAGTGCATGATCCCAAGGGTTAGGAAGCCCAGGGACAGAGCTGGCATCTCCCGGTATTTGCCAGGATGGGCTCAGGAGGGTGGGCCCAGCTCTGTCTCAACACCTCCTGCCCCCTGGGGAGCCAGGGCCTGTGGGTGGGCTGTGGCGACCCTGGCTGAGAGCACACCAAGCAAGGCCGAGGGTATGGGCCTGAGATCTTGGCAGCCTTGTGCTGGGGAGCCTGGGAGAATACGGCAGGTGCTAAAAGCATTGGGGTGAGGTGCCCTGGGAAAACCCCCAGAGTGTGACTAGGACGGGCCGCAGGGGGGTAGGAAAGGGCAGAGTTAGACAGCACCAGCCCAGATTTTGGGGTGTCATGCAGAGACTGGAGGGGATCCTGCTGCCTTCTGTCCTTTTATAGGTTGGCCAACACCTAAGCAGCTCCCTGTTTCCTCCTGAGTGTTTCCCACTGCTGTCTAGGGCGCAGGATGCCTTGCTTTTGGCCTGGTGATCTGAAAAGCCAGGCTCAGAGTCGGACATTAGAAGTGAAAGTGACCTCAGAGGTCATCAAATCCTTCTGCCCGTCCTCCTCCCTTTCATTAAGCACATGAAGCAACTGAGGCCCAGAAGAACCATAGGCATGGCTAATGGAGAGGGAGGGTGGAACACTTCTTCATTCAGTTCTGCCTTAAAAATGTCCTTAATTACTCAAGTGAAGTCCTACCCTGTCTGATGGGGCAGGAGGAGCCTTGGCCATCTCGTAGACCCAGGAAGGATCTGGAATCTGGATTACTGCCTACAGGGCAGGGGAACACAGGATCCATTCCAGCGTCTCCTTGTCACCTCCCCAACAGCGATCTGGGGAGGCTCCCGAGGCCCCAGGGGAATTGCCAGCGTTTCCTGGGGCCAGGGGTCCTGAGCATGGCCCTGGCCCAGCTGGTCCGGGGCGAGGAAGGGTGGGCACTTGGAAGAGCTCATTATTCAGCAGCTGGCCTGAGGGGCCCCCATCTCCCTTGGGAGAGGCTGTAGGGGGACCAGCACCTCGGGGCCTGCTTCAGTCTTTCAGGGAGGAGCTAGAAGGCCTCATCCAGGAGCAGATGAAGAAGGGGAACAACTCCTCCAACATCTGGGCCCTGCGGCAGATTGCGGACTTCATGGCCAGCACCTCTCACGCAGTCTTCCCAACATCTTCCATGAGTACGTGGTGTCTGGGGAGCTGCCAGGAGCAGAGGTGGAGGGGTGGGGTGGGGAAGAGAGGAGGGAGCATGAGAAGCGGCTGGTTGCCAGGCTGCGGAGCAGTGGCACAGTCGCATCATCGGGCCTTGGGGAGCCCAGCAGCAGCCAGAGGGGTACCTAGCTCTGTGAATTAAAGATCGCAGAATTATTCCTGATGCCAGGAAAGGGAGGAGCGGAGGTGACTTCAGGGGATTGAAGGAGGCCATTGAAGCTATTGTTCCCATGCCCATGAGACAGGCCAACCTGACTCCATAGATGAGGGCTGAGAGGAGCCAGGGCTATGCATGAACCACCTTCCTGGGCTATGAAACTCTGCCCACAACCTTTAAAAAACGGGCATTGAAAATATGCTCGCCTCAACAAGATTAATACAGGATTTGGTTGAAAATTAGGAAAATAATCTTAAAACCCAGAAATTAATATTATCAATATTTTGGTGTACATATATCCTTCTAGCCCTTTTTTCCTAACATATATAGATTATGCAAACAAAATGTAATCACATTATACATATAATTTAAATAATTTAACATATCTTGACTAACTTTTCACATAAAATATGGTTCTACAATATAATTTTTGGCAGATATGTGCTATTTAATCAATTTCCCATTATGGGACTTTTAGATAGTTTCCAACATTTTGCTATTAATAACAACAGTGCAATAAACATCCTTGTAAATAAATCTGACATTATATCCATGACTATTTCCTTAAGATAAATTACTAGAATTGCTGGATTGAAGTATATTGCACATTTTAAAGACTTGAATGCATAATGGCAAATTATATCCTTTCTTCGTCCTGGAGAAAGAAAGATGCATCCAATTGTAAGAGAGGGCTCATTTCCTCTACCCCGATCGATTGTACATATTACCATTTGTTTCATCCTCCTGATTTGGTAGGCAATAAATACTTTATTTGTGTTTTAATGGGTATTTATCTGATTACTAATAAGGTTAGATACATTATGTATTTTTATATACGTATTGGGCATGATTTTCTTTTTGTTGTAGGTTGCCTGTTTACATCCTTTGCCTATTTTCCTATTAGTGTATTCTTACAGATTTTCCAATCTTTATAAACCAAGGCTATTTCCCTATTATCTGTCCAATACATTGCAGTTTTTTCCAGTTTCTTCTCTGCCTTTTAATTTTGTTCATGGTGTTTTTGTCTTGTAGAATTCTTTAATTTCAAGTAGTTGAATCCATTGTAATTTTCCTTTGTGTGTCAATCTTTCTCAACTGTTTGTACAAGTTTATTCCTTAAAATAACTTTAGAATTATTTTGCTAACTTCCTCATCTACTTAAAAAAATTTTTTACTTTTGGCATTTTGATTGGGATTACATGAAATGAATAAATTGATTTGGTGAAGAATTTATGATTTTATATTAGAATGTTAGCTCCACAGGAAAAATGTATGTTTGGTTCACTGCTATATCCTAGAATAGTGTCCTGGATTTAGAACAGTATCTGGCCCATGGTACGTGCTTAAAAATATTTGCATGAGTGCTCCAAGCATGGTGGTTCACACTTGGAATTCCAGCGCTTTGGGATGCCGAGGCTGGAGGGTTGCTTGAGGCCAGGAGTTTGAGAACAGCCTGGGCAACATAGCAAGACCCCATCTCTACCAAAAAATGCAAAAAAATTAGCTGGGCATGGTGGCCTGTGCCTGTAGTACTAGCTACTCCAGAGGCTGAGGTGGGAGGATCGCTTGAGCCCAGAAGTTTGAGGTTACATTGAGCTATGATCACACCACTCCACTCCAGCCTGGGTGACAGAATAAGACCCTGTCTCAAAAAAAAAGGAAAAAAATTTTCATGAATGAATTTTAAATCTTTTCAGAAATGAGGTATGTCTCCTATTCATTCAATTTTGTTTCTGGTTATATCTCTCATTTAAGTTAAATTGTTGGACATATATATTTAAACTAGCCCTTTATTAAACTCTTATTTAAATTCCAATATCTTCTCAGTTAATTCTCTTGGGTTTTATATATAGAAAAGTCACATAATCTGCAAATAATGGTCATTTTTCTTCCTTTATTCCAACATTTATCCTTTGGTTTATTTTTCCAGTTTTCTGATTACATCTGTTAGAACTTTCAGAACAATGTTTAATAATAGATTAGAGAATAATCATCCTTGTCTCGTTTCTGACTTTAATGGAAATTGTTTTACCACAGGAGTTTGAGATAATTATTCTTTATCATGTTGAGGAAATATCTTTTTATTGTAGTTCACTATGGGTTTTTCTCAGAAATGGATGTTGAATTTTATAAAATGCATTCTGGGCATTTGTTGATTTTTCTTTCCTTGAACAATTGACGTGATGAGTTATAGTAATAGATTTCTGAGTATTGAACTCTTTTTTTCATTACTGAAACAAATCATTCCTGGTCTTGATGCAGTCTTTTAAAAATACTCTTCTGGATTTGATTTGCTAGAATTTCATTAAGGATTTTTGTATTGATATTCACACATGAGATTGGTCAGCAGTTCACTTTTTGGGCAGTGTTCACCTATCATTGGTATTAGGCTGTAATCTCATAAAATGAATCAGGGTAATTCCATCCTTTTTTTTTTTTTTTTTTTGCCCTGTTAGAGTTTAAGGAAGAGAAGAAGTATCTGTTGCCTGAAGATTAATTCTTCACTTACAAAACCACCTAGATCTGGAACATTTTAGGTATTTTGGGTTTTTTTTTTCTCAATTGCTCCTAGAGTTTTCTAAATTTACTTTGCTGCATCTTGAGTAAATTGTGGTCATGTATTTTGTATAAAATAATCCATTTTCACGGAGCTTTTCAAAATTATTAGCCTGATTAGAGTATTCTTTTGATCATTTAAACTTTCTGCTGTGGATGAGATGACATCTATTCTCATTCCTAGTGCTGGGTATTTCCACTTTCTCTATATTGACTAGTCCAAGTATTTGTTTATTCATAGATCTTGTCACATAAGCCAATTCTTGTATTTACTTATTGGTTCTGCTATTCTTCCTGTTTCCTAATTTATTAGTTTTGTTTTTATATTCATTAATACTTTTCCATGACTTTTATTTGGTTTATTTTGTTCTTTATTTTTTTCTAGAATAGAATAAATGGATTTATTTTCATATTTAATTCAATAATGAAGACATTTAAGGCTATAATTTTTTTCTCTGAGTATGTGTTTGGCCTTACCCCATGAATTTGACATATAGCACTTATTTTATTTTTCATTTCTAAATAGCTTGCAGTTGCTGTTTTGACTTTATTGTTATTCTTAGAGCTGAGAGTGTGTTTTCTCCTTTCCAAGTGGTTGAATGCTTATTCTTTTAAAAGATTTATTAGTAACATTGGATTTTATTGCATTATGTTTAGAAAATATGGATTATTTAATTTCTGTTTTGGAGATTTATTGAGGTATTCTTTGTGGCATAATAATATTGTTTAAAAATAATATATGGGTATAGACTATCTCTAGGGAATATTATTTAATCTACATTTTCATTTTTATTTGATTTTGTGATAAATGAGAGTTGTATTGTCTCCCATTTTATTTGATTTCTGTTCATTTCTCATTATATTTATGGTAGTTTTTGCTTTATATATCTCGATGAAATATAATTCAGAGCATGAGCATTCTTTATAGCTATAGCTTCATTATGGATTGTACCTTTAATCCATATAAAATGACCTACAAAATAGCTCCTTTGTCCAAGAGAATATTGCTTTCCCTGACTTCTACTTTGATGATAATATGATGACCTTTTTTTTTTTGCTTATTATTTTTGAGACAGGATCTTGCTCTGTTGCTCGGGATGGTGTGCAATGGCACAATCATAGCTCATTGCAATCTCAGACTCCTGGGCTCAGGTGATCCTTTGGCCTCAGCCTCCCAAGTAGGTGGGACTATAGGCTTTCACCACCATGCCCGGTTAATTTTTTTAATTTTTGTGGAGTTAGGGGTCTCACTGTGTTGCCCAGTCTGGTCTTGGACTCCTGGCCTCAAGTGATCCTCTCACCTCAACTTCCTAAAGTGCTAGGATTACAGGCATGAGCCACCATGCCTGGTTATTTTTTGTTTATATTTGTCTGATATACTTTTGATCTTTTATTTTTACCTATTTTGGGTTACATTAGTGTTTTTTGGTTTTGTTTTTTATAAACCTCCTATAGCATTGTCTTCTAGCATTCTGTGGCAATAACAGAGAAATCTGAGAGAGCCTATGTTTTGTTCCTTTGTAGGTAACCAATTTTTTTTTTCTAAATGTTTGTGGATTTTTTTTCCTGTCCTTGTGTTTCAGAAATGTTGCCAGGAAGCGTCTAAGTGTAGGTATTTGGTTTTTTTAAATGAACTTTTCCTGCCTTTAATGCAGTGAGTCCTTACAACTTGCATACACAGGTCTTTGTTTCAGTTCAGAAAACTTTTCTTTTATTATATCAATACTGATTATATGCTGGCTCTCTGGTCTTTGTCTCCCTTATCTGTCATATTCTCTACCCTCATTTTCATGTCTTTGTCTTCATACTCTTCCTTTCAAGAGAGGAATAGGGCTGACTAGCATTCCCATTGCCTCGTCAATCAGCATCTGGCAGGAAGACAGATAGATGCCTGATAATCTACTTAGTACACATCCAGGTTATCTGAGTCAGAGGACATGGAGAGGGGAAGTTTCAAGTATCACAAGTTCAAGCCCAGATAGATTATTTTCTGTCTAGCTCTATTTGCCTAGGAATTTTGGGCTTTTGGCATTAGTGTGCCCTTCAATCTTAGCTTTCAGGGGGGTTAATGAGTTTTCATCCCTTTCTATGTTTTCTTAGGTACTTTTGAATCAATGGCTCAGTTAGATCAGATTTGGCATTTGACATTTTGGCAAATGTGGCATTCAGCCATTCTAATGCTCATGAGGCCAATTACAATAAGCATTTTTTAACTTCTTGTATCATTATTATTTTATTTTGCTTATTTTTAAATTGATACATAATAATTGCACATATTTATGGGGTACATGTGACACATGTACATTTGATACACACATACAATGTGTAATCATCAAATCATGGTAATTGGGATATCCATCACCTCATTTCTTTATGTTGGGCACATTGCAAATCTCTTAGCTATTTTGAAATATACCATAGCTATAGTTGCTAACTATAGTTGCCCTACTATGCTATTGAACACTAGAACTTATTCCTTCTATCTGACCGTATCTTTGTACTGATTAACCAGCCTCTCTTTATCCCCCCCTCTTAAGACTTAGAGCAGGGGATCAGAAACTGCCGTTGAGCCCTGGTGTTTTCCTCCCACCTCTCAGTCCTGTGGGTGGAGTCCTTGCATAGCGGAAGCTCTGTAGGGTGGGGCAAGGGGACTCTCTTTGATACAGGACAAAGAGGTGTGATGGAGTAATTTCTTGTCGGGGGAGCCCATGGAGAGAAGGAAGGGACCCCGACTGGCTAATTTGAATTAGAAATCCTTGACTTTGGAGTTTTGTTATTGTTCTTGCCTGTTTAACTAGGCCTTTGGACTACCCCTGTCCCTGTTAACTGGGCTTACTGGATGCATGCCCTGGAGGTAGGTGTATCACCTCTGGTGGGCACAGGCCCTTTGGGTGCATTTCCCTGACGTGGGGTGACTCAAGGTGTGCTCTGCTTGCTGGATGTTGTCCCAACAGCAGCCAGTCCTCCGTCACGTTTGTAGATCATCTTATCATTTCAACTAATGGCAAATCTGATACAGGACGTACATCACATTGTGTAGCAGTGAGGTTTACAGAGGTGGTGAAAGCTTACAAAGAACATTCTAATCCATTAAAGGTTTCAGTGGGGAGCTAGGAGAGGCAGCATCAGGCGGCTCCCAGCCAAACATCATTTTAAACCAGAATCTTTTCCTATTGATTCTTTTATTGGTGCCTAGACGCTGACTAATCCAGCGCCGGGGCTCAGATGCCCTGTTCTGCCTTCCTGAGGCACGTAGGCAGTGGTAATCACGGTTAGCCAAATAGACTGACTGTCAACTCCTAGACCCTTTGGGTGCCCTGAGGACAAGACTATCAACCCCTCCAGGCCCATTTCCAAATCCCTGCCACATGTCCGCAGAACTATCACATAAGAACACATCCCTGCATGTCCGGAGAGGAGCAGACGTGGCCTGCACAAGGCCTCCAGCCCTTCAGCCAACCGCAGCCAGGCTGACTTCTGGGCATTGATGACTCGTCAGAAGAAGTTAAGGAATTTACCTCTGGCTGACTTGGTTTTCTGTTTGCCCTATTTCCAAATCACAGAAAAAGTTTTATTACATGATATAGTTAAAACAACATGATAATGGCAGGTCTAATGATTAGTAACTTCTTCATTAAAACCAGCTGATGAAGTAGACCTGAATTTCCACTCAGGAATAATTTACTCTTGCTTTTATTCAATGTCTGTCTTTAGGGTTTATGGTAAGCATGGCATTCCAAGTTCCCTTCCTTTTGTAGCCTTGAGTCTTGCCATGATTTGCGACCAAAAGCAATGCCAAGCTTATCCAAATGAGCAGAGGACTTTTTTGGGCATAAATATCCATTCTGTGGACTTTGCCCCCCTGGGTAAGGGTGAAAGAGGTTTAATTCTCCGCCTGGGGAAGTCCTTGTGCAGTTGTGGTGCCAGTGAGGATTTAGTGAGGCCTGGGGCAAGGAAGGGGTGGGCGGACGGGAGCCCTACCCTGAGTGCTGCACTGTCCCCTCCCCGTCTCTGCAGACTTCTCCCTGATGACGCCCATCAATGACCTCCACACAGCCGACTCCCTGGCCCTAGCCAAGGGGGAGCGGCTCATGCGGTGCAAGATCAGCAGCGTCTACCGACTCCTGGACCTCTATGGCTGGGCCCAGCTGAGTGACACCTATGTCACGGTGAGGAGAGCACCCAGGACTGGGGTGGGGCACTGCGTGTGGTCCCACAAAATCCAGAGGAAAACGCCTCACCCTCAGCGTGGCTGTGGCACTGCTGGTGGCCTTTGACCAAAATGCAGAGCCCTTCCTAGGTTTCTAACCACGGTGGTCACTGAATAGACAACCTGCCCAGTGCGCACTTCTTTGGGTGGGGACCAGGAACTCCTGGATCCCATATCTAGGGCCACCCTTGCCCACTGTGAGATTCCTTTTGTAGTTCCATTTCCCTGGCTCCAAATAAAGGCCATGTCCTCTTCATCTCTCATGGTTCAGGGGGAGAGAGAAGGGTTCCCTGGGGGAAGACTTGGATCCAGAAGATCCAGGGGAAGAAAGGATTCAAGCACAGTGTCCTTGGAAATGTCCCCTCTCCCTCCTTGCCCCTGAGAGCGTGTGTGTTTTTTGCAGTTGAGAGTCAGCAAGGAGCAGGACCACTTCCTGATTAGCCCCAAGGGAGTGTCTTGCAGTGAAGTCACAGCATCCAGCCTGGTGAGTACAGCCCGCGTCCCGCTGCCCACTCCTTACTGAAATGACAGCGCCCCTTCTGCTCCTACAGTGATAGGTCATCTCCAGATTGGCCACTGTTGTCCCGTGGAGCTCATAATCTGGTGGGACGGAGAAGACAGTGGAACAAACTGAGTGCCCAGAGCATGATGTGACCAAGAGACGAGATGCGAGGCGCAGTAGGAGGGAAGGGAGTGGAGATGGGCCTGGAGTCTCCCACAAGACTCATGGGGTGACCAAGCCTGGGATCGGACCATCAAGGTTGGGAGTGGGGGCCTCCTGGATGGGGGATACATTAGAACAAGAACCAAAGCAACGTGAGATTCGTCTAGTGCTGGTGCCGTTAGAGGTGGCTTCTGGGTCTCTTTTCAGTGCCGCTCCTTTTAGATGAGGTAGGAAGACACTTGCAGATGTTGCCTTAGTTCAGGAAAGATTTCTGGGTAGGAGGAGGAAAACAGTAGAAAGGACGGTTTTCTAGCCCAATCCTTCTCAGATGTGGGGGTGGTGGCTGCTTTGCTGTGTGCCCGTGAGAGGTGGATGTCACCTTGAGGGCCTTGGCCCAGCCTGAGATGTGCTCGGGTGTAGAGTTCAGCTGCTCATTCAAAGTCCAAGTTGGCAAAGTCACAGAATATCTGGGCAGGGCAGGACCTTGATGATGGCCAAGGCCACTTTTTAGGCAGAAGGGGACACTGGTGCCCAGAGAGGGTGACTTGCACCCAAAGGCACCCAAAGAGGTGATGGTTAAGTCTGAACTGGGACCAAAGAGACAAGAACAGCACCAGCTCTGTCTGGTCAGGGGAGAGAGGTGAGGTAATCAGTGATTAAAACTCAGAGTGGGCTGGGCGCAGTGGCTTCCCTCTGTAATCCCAGCACTTTGGGATGCTGAGGTGGAAGGATTGCTCGAGGCCAGGAGTTTGGGGCCAGCCTGCGCAACATAGCAAGACTTTGTCTCTACAAAAAAAAAAAAAAAAAGAAAGAAAGAAAAATCAGCTGGGCATGGTGGCGCGTGCCTGTAGTCCTAGCTACTCAGGGGGCTGAAGCAGGAGGATCCCTTGAGCCCATTCGAGGCTGCAGTGAGCTATGATTGCGCTACTACACTGAACCCTGGGCATCAGAGCACGACCCTGTCTCAAAAACAAACACAAAACTCAGAGTGAAGAGTGCTCCAATAGAGCTGAAGGAAGCTTCAGGAACCTGGAAAAGGGGCACCTGGCCCCACTAGGAGCCATAGGAGGTGGAGGGGTGAGGGAGGAGACTGTTAGTTGAAACCATGGTGCAGGAGTGGAGCCCTCGTGAGCCATCAGAATGAGCAGACTGAGACCATGGTGGCAGGGAGAAGATTGATGGAGGTGACTGGAGGTGACTCATGTCCTCAGGAGCACAGCATGCACCAGGCCCACATGCATGCAAGGTCCCTGTGCATCTCGGAGGACAGGCAAGTGGTCAAGTCCGGCTCAAGTATTCAGTGTCTGGAGGTGAGTCTGGTAAGGGGATAGGGACCAGATGATAAGTGGCACAGAAGGCCTTATTACAGCATTTGGCTTTCTGCTGCTGGACACAGAGAGCCACTGAAGTGTTGTAAGCATGTGAATGATGTGAGCAGGTTTCTGTCCTAGAAATATCACTGTGACACCTGTGTGGAGCCCAACCAGTTGGGGCTTTTACAGTAAGCTGGGAAGGAAATTCTGGGCCTGCAAGCTTAGTGGGCCTGGTGATCAGTTGGGTTGGGAACCGGGATTGAGTTTAAGGAGCTGGTGGGGTGTTCAGGAGATGTTAATTGGCATTTGGTTATCCTAGGTTCAGAAGAACTGTAGGCCAGAGATACAGGTTGGAGAGTCATGGGCATGAGATGTTTATGGACTGTGTGTAGACCTCGGCTGCTGTGTATGGTTGGGTAGCTTCCACACTGCACAAGGGAGCCCGCCTTATGAGGAAGAGAGGAGAAAGGAGAATTCATCCTGTGCTCCACTCACTCTGTCCTAGCACTGGGCTGCTTGTTTCAGTCTGCACAATAGCAACATCCCCATACCAAGCCCTGTGTCCCTGGGGCTGTCCTCAAGAGGGCACCTGCTTTGTCATTTGTACAAAGGCACCAAATGGGATGGTAGTTGTTTTATTACGCTGTGGAGGTTATTGAGTGACAACAGATCATTCATCTAATGATGAGACTGAAAAAATACATGAGCTCAGAGAGAGATCATTTGAGAGAGCTGCACACCCGAGGAAGTAGGGGAGCTGGGCTGCAGGCAAACCAGAGGCCCACACGGAGGTAGGAGAGCTGCTGCCACCTCCAGGGCCCAGGCCACTCTGAGTCATGTTCATTCTGTGAAATTCACTTAGAATGGAATGTTGTAAGAGGGAATTTGTTGAACATCTTACTGATGCTTCTGCTTAAGCAAATGATGTCAGAAGCACATCACTCCCCCCACATCAGATCTGTCTCCTTCCTTTGGTCCCCATCTTGTCTGCCTGAGCTTTCTAGAACTGGGACGGTGGGCAACTTGAGGAACTGCCCTGTGGGCTACATTGAGGATGGCATGGGTGCTTCGGTGTTCAGGGCCAAAGTTTTAGTGAGTTTCAGCAACTATAATCTAGCTTGTTAATGTCCAGGGACCAACTGTAGTCAGTAAGTCAGGTTAACGACCGGCTGCAGGGAGATGGCACTCAAGGGACCGGGGTGTGTTCAGTAAGAGAGTGTTACGAGGAGCTGGTTACAGGATTTGAGTTTGTGTTAGCTGATTTGGGAGGGAGTTCTCAATTTACCTTGAATTGCACACTGCCAGGACACAGGGGAAATTCTCTGATGGCATAGTCTACTAATTTTTATCCAGGCGGGGGAGGGGAGGGAGTGAGGCTCAAGCTGTCACTGGTAAGAAGCAGCAGTCTCTCTCCTTAGCCACGAGAGGGGGTGTTGGTCATTTCTGTGCTTGCACAGTGTTGTTTTTGTCTGTGCTTAGACATGATTAAGGAGTGGTCATTTGTCTTGTTGTATCACAGTCACAAAGTGACCTTCTCTGATGTTGATATTCTGTAAAATTGCTTATGTTAAGTAGGGAACACAATGGCCAGCCACCGACTCTCTCTCAAATGTGCTCACACACACGTGCACACGCATGTGTGTGATATTTTTAGCCATTATACCTACGAGCCCCATGGAGTCAAATGCAGGTTATAAAACCAGTAACTACTTTCCACTTTAAGATCTAGTTTTTGAGTAATTGGAAAATGGGTGTTCATTATACTATCTCTTTATGTATGATTTTTTAAATCTCAAAAAAAAAGGGGGGGCTTAGTTAGAGGTTACATTCTCTGGGAAGGCCTTTCTGATTCTCATATTCTGTTGGAATTAAAGATTCCTTCTATCTGCTTCTAGAGAATTCTGTGCATAACTCTCTTCGGGCACTTTGCCACTCAGAGTGTGTTGTGTGCACCAGGATCACTTGGGAACGTGTTAGAAATGCAGACTCCCAGGCCCCAGGCTTAGCCTACACGTCAGAATCTGCATTTTGACAGGATTTCCAGGTGGCTCATGTGCACAGTAAAGTAGGAGAAACTCTGCTCTAGCATTTTTCCTGCTGAATTGTAGTCCTCCATGTCCTCCATGAGACTGTGCACTCACTGAGGGCAGGAACCAGGTCGTTTTCCCCCAACACCAAGCCCAGCCGTTGCTCATGGTGTCTGGGATGAGCGGACACAGGTGGACGCCACATGCAGGGCCCACGGCCGGGAGATGAGTGGGGGACCTCGGCCACCCTGTTGCTGTAAGCCCCTCTTCTTCCCTGCCCAGATCAAGGTGAATATCCTAGGAGAGGTGGTGGAGAAGGGCAGCAGCTGCTTCCCGGTGGACACCACGGGCTTCTGCCTGCACTCGGCCATCTACGCAGCCAGACCCGACGTGCGCTGCATCATCCACCTGCACACGCCGGCCACCGCAGCGGTGAGTGCGCTTCTTTCCAGCTGCCTGAGGAAGGACAGAAGCCACTGGAGGTAGTAGCAATCTCATCATTTAAAACAGTTCTGGAAAGATTCTGGCACTCAGGCCAAGGTAAGGAGAGAGAGCTTCCAATGTGGAAACCCTCAGCCTCTCCGGCTTTCTAACTACTGAAGTCTCAGTGTAAGGTAAAGACATGGAATCTCCATTCCACCATATCCCTGACCCTACTACACACAAACTGGGACCACTGACCTAGGGGGCAGCTCAGGTCAGTCCAGTTGGACCAGGGGGTGGTGCCTGCCCCCACGCAGACCAGGCTCTGGTGAAGAGATATCTTGCCAGAGGATAACAAGATGGTAGGAACCTGGACTGTGCCCACTTTCAGCCCAGGGTAGGCTGAGAGCTGGGGACAGAGCCAGCAAAATGGGGAGAGAGTAGAAGGAATAACCTCAAGGAGCAGGTTGTCCCCCAAGGAGCTGGTCATTTCTCCATGTGTGCCTAAGACCTTGTCACTTGGAAAGACAGCAGACAGTTCTGGACATTCCCCCAACCCTTGCCCCATCCTACTGACCCCCAGGCCACACACCTACAGGGACAGATAGGACTTGTCACCAGCATGTTTCTTTCTTAGCAAAGCACACTGGCTCTGAGCATTCAGACCCTCCGGAATCTGGACTAAGAGGCAATGATGTGTTTGTGCCGAATGTGCATCTCTGCAGAGCCCAGGGCTGAGTCGGGGCAGGATGAGTGAGGGAGGGCAAGGGCTCCTCCAAACTTCTCCATGCCCCTTGCTTTTAAGAAAAAGTGTGGGTAGGGGTTATACCCTGTGTTTTAACCCCGGTCCCTGCACTTGTATTGCCCCAGAGCCATAAAATGGGACTTCTCAGTGGGTCTCCCCATCAGGACTCATGGCCATTTCTGCACTGAAATCAAGGCTGAGGGTCTCCAGCCTCTCCCCAGGGACCTGGACTCTGCTTCACCCCAGCCTGGTGCAAACTCCACCACACCCTGCCTCTTCCCTGGGGGCTACACCCAGGGGCGGCAATAGCTGTCAAGTATGCTCTTCCCAGTAATCCTAAAAGGTGACATATTGACATGGCTGCTGTGAAACTGTGCTGGAAGGACATTAGAGCAAGCAGCGTGAAAGCAGACCCGAGCCAAGGCCTTTTTCAAGTGCCCGTTCCCCACCCTCACTGGCCCCTGGCGTAGAGCTGGACCGTGCTGCTCTGAGGAAAGGGCAGGTGTGCCGTGCATGGCTGGGGGAGCTGCGGGTGCTAACCGTGCCATTGTCTCGCTAAGGTGTCAGCCATGAAGTGGGGCCTCCTGCCCGTCTCCCACAATGCCCTGCTGGTGGGGGACATGGCCTATTACGACTTCAATGGGGAAATGGAGCAGGAAGCCGATCGGATCAACCTGCAGAAGTGCCTTGGACCCACCTGCAAGGTTAGCCCAGCTCTTCTGGGAAGGTGCTCTGGAGTGGCATTGTCAAAGCCAACGTCACAGAAGTGATATATGTTCATTGCAGAATGTTTAGAGGTTACAGATACAAATAAATAAATAAATAAATAAAAATTTAAAAAAAAAAGAAAATGAAGAAGAAGAAGAAAAGAAACATCTATCACATTACTCTGAGATTTTGATTTTATAATACCCCAAATATATTCACATACATTTACAAAAGTAGAATCATAAAATAAGTTCTCCTTTTTTCCCCTTAGTAATATATAGTAAACCCCTTTGTATGTTATTGGTAAATGTTTTCCCTATCACCATTCTAAATTATTAGATTCTATTTCATTGTGTGAATGGCTGTGACACTGTTTACCTGAACATTCCTCTATGGACATTAGAAGGGCTTTATTTTTTTTTCCCTGAATTTTCTCTTAATATAAGTAACACTGTGATGAAAATCCCTTCAGCTAAATCTTTGTGCTTGAGATGATTTTAGAATAAATTCCTAGGGATGCACATTTTCGAGCTCTCACTTCCTATTGCCAAATCCCCCCCACAAAGTTTGTTCACTCTCCACCCCACATCTAGTACATGAGACTTCCCTGCAGTCTCCCCAAACTTGACTGTTACCACTTTTATTTGTTTTGCTGACTTGCTAGAGAAAAACTGAATCTCATGATTGCTTGGCTTAGATCTAAAGCCCTATTTTACAACAGCACATTATTGGGGTGGTCGGGTCAGCATGGAAGAGCTTCGGAACCAAGCCTGGGCTGATGGGCGCTTGCTGCCGTCCTGGCAAGTAATGCACTGCCTGGGTCTTTCCCCATCTGAGTCCCCGTCTTCCCACCTCTAATGTGGGCGAGAAAACCCGCCACCCTCTCCTGACATCCTGCAAAGTGTCATTTGCAGTGCTGGGAGAGGGAGGAGACGTTCACATCTATGAAGTGCTACAGGAATTTGAGAGATGGGGTATTTGCGTTATCTTTTGTGGGCCACAGTCATCATCTCTTTCCATTTCTCTGGCACTTGAGAGAGAAAAACATCAGCTGTTTTACACAAGAGAGAATGTGATGTGTATGTAGAGTAACCAGGCCTCAAGCCCCAAGTCTGCAAGGACAGATATGACACATGGATCTGTGTCCCAGCTCCCAGGCAGGTGTCATCGGGTTTCAGAGAGTTCTTGAGGGTAAAACCAACCAAGAAAAGTTTCTGGCAGGGAAGATGCACTTGGACGTTGGGGACTCATGCTCTTGGTACAAATTCATTTTTGGTTCTCCACCCTGCCTGCTGCCCCGCCGACTCAGAAACATTGTACCCATGTGAGAAGTGCAGGGTTAGTTCAGGTGCTGCCCTTAAGTAGCTGGGAGACTTTCAATGTCTTTAGGCTTCTGTTTCCTCATCTGCAAAACCAGTGAGTTAGGTTAGAAGGTCACTGTCGCCTCTTTCACTGTGAGGTCTTAGAGCTGGCAGGGCCTCACTGAGTTTATGGAGCAGAAACCTGAGGCCCAGAGAGGGGATGTGACTCACCTGTTTCTGCAGAGCCACCTCCTTGGGTTTTGACTCCCAAGTCGACTACGTCAAAGGGGCAAGAGATTGCTTCTGAGGTGGGACCATTGTACTGGGCATCAGATAATTTCATTCACTCTTTTAAAAATATAGGGTCTTGCTATGTCTCTCTGGCTGGACTAGAACTCCCAGGCTCAAGAAATCCACCTGCCTCAGCCTCCCAAGTAGCTGGGACTACAGGCTCATGCCACCATGCCTGGCAATACTTTCATTCACCTTAACATACACACCAGTTTTTCAAACTTCTAAGTTTCCAAGGCCTAAAGACCCAGGCATTGCCCAAAGAATTTGACCAAGCTATTTAGTCTCAGTTTTAAAATGCCTTTTCAAATTCTTAGGGTTAAAACCACAAGTGGGGTAGCATTGGGTTTTTGATTAGAGAAAATGAACAGGGAGTTGAAGGAGGGGCCCCGGGACTGGGTGTGGAAATCGATCTAAATAAAATGAAAAACCTCTCTCTCTTAACTAAAGTTTAGAAGGCCTAATGTTTTAATTGGCATTTGCTTCTCTGTAGATCCTGGTGCTAAGAAACCACGGAGTGGTTGCTCTAGGCGACACCGTCGAGGAGGCGTTTTATAAGGTCTTCCACCTGCAGGCTGCATGTGAGATACAGGTGAGCAAGTTCCTCTGGGAAGCAGGCCCAGGAGTGGGCTCCGACAGGGGCCTGTGTGCAAAGGCAGTGAGCCCACTGGCTGTGATTCAGGGAGTCCTTGGAGCCTAGACTTCTAAAGGCCTTGCCCAATTTCTCTGCCTTGGCACCATCTTAACCTTCTAAAGTTTCACACTTAAAATTAGTTCTGTGGCTTTTAAAAACTTATCATCACTGTCTAGCATCCAACAGTCACTCTTGGGGGTCAGCGCCCAGGATGGGGAGCTGCCTGGGCTCATCAGCTGGATGGCGGGAGAAACTGTGATCGGGCACATAAAAGTTCTTACCGTGCACGTGCTTCATCTGGGATGTACCTGCTGCACAGACGTTTTCTTTGTTTTGGGGTGCACAAAGGCCAGGAACATGGTCAGGGCCAGAAAGAAGTGGGGAGCAGGCCAATGGGGCACTGACAGGGCAGCTTGAGCAGCCAGGGCAACCCCAGGGTGAGGTCCAGGGAGCCAGCCACGGAGTCCCCTGACTGGTGAGGGATGGGGAGACAGCCAGTGATCACAGAACCCCTAGAGGAGTTGGTGGAGAAGCAGTAGGAAAACAGACAAATGTGTAGTTTTATAGACAAGGTGGTGGTGGCCACGCCAGGCACACACCGTTCACTGTGGCAGGCTGGCCTGGGTGAGCAGGGCCTTGCGCGCCCCGGAAAGGCTTGTTAACCAGGCTGCTGGGCCCCATCACCCCGCTCTGGGCTGTGCGCCTGTGGGTAGGGGACTTGCCCTCCTCGATCCTTGATCCCTCAACTATAGTTGTGGGGCCTCGTGGGTCACTGTGGGGACAGGACAATGACCAGACAAGGAGAGGTGTTGTGATGGTGCTTTTAGGACTCAACTCACGGAAGGGGAGGCTGGTTGCTCCTGGGTGAGTCAGCTCTTTGCAGGCCCTTTGGTGTCTGCCCTCTCCTGGCCGGCCTGGGCACAGCAGCGCCCGGAGGAAGAACTGCCCTTCTCTTGGAGTCACTCTGGGAAGAATGACATCGTCCCAGAAGCCTCACTAGTGAAGGCTCCACAGTGGTACCCTTCAGTAGTTCTGTTTTGTCTGTCAAAAGAAAGCTGGAGGACCCTCCAATAGTTTTTAAAGGAACATGTTGAGAGGATAGTTCTAAGGGTAAAGATGAAGAAGTGACAGAGGAAGTGGTCAGAACAGGGTGACATGGGGAAGGTGGACCCAGGACCCAGGGTCCACCTGTGAAGTGGTGGCCTCTCTGTCCAGCCAAGGATGCTGGCCTTGAGCTCCGACCACTGACTGGTGCAAGAATGTGGTGGAGCCTCTGGTATAAAGGGAAGCCACTGTCCCTTCCCCGCACCTGAACTCTTAAGATCTCCGCATCTTCCTTCCGGAGAAGAGGCTCCATGAGAAAATAGCTCATGTGGAAACCTCATCTCTTTGCAAAGACAGCCCAGCCCTACAAATGGATGGCGAGAGATGCCCATGGGTCCCCCCACAAAGGGAAGTGCGTTTCTCCCAGGATCCAGACCCCCAGAATGGTCACTGCAATTTAACCAAAGGCAGAATGGCCATCTGCAGTCAAAGGGCAGAGCTGCCGGCCACTGTCCCTGACAGCCCCCAGCTGCTGTCGCTTTCTTCTCAGGACTGGTGTGATGAGACCCTTTTATAGTACCTCAGGCGATCCAGACAGATAACCCTGGAAAAGCTCCAGTGACATTTTTTTTCAGCTGGTGGAGCAGAGAGGCTTCTAGAGGGAGGAATGGAGCTAGAAGATGTGGAAGAAAAACAGGAGAGATTAGACCAGAGGCGTGGGTGGATCAGGACGTGACAGAGCCCAGGTAGCAGCAGTCTGAGGTGCTGTCTGGACTGCAGCCCTGGTCAGATCATTTCGGGTGGAGTGGCCAGCGAGGAAGCTCTGTTTCCACCATGGGCCTAGTTTTCTCTCTCGGTGACCTTGGCACACAAGCAAACCTGACTGTAGTCATGTTGGTGGCTCAAGGCAGAGAGCCTATTCGGTTCTCCTGGGGATGGTGTTCTCTTTGCTCCCCATCAATTTGGGGTTCCGGGAAACTGGGTCATCCCCAGCGGAGAGAGGCAGGTCCTCGCTCTCCTGACAGGCAGATGGGAAGGAGCTCAGGCAGTTCTTCTCCATCTGCTGCCCATCACCATGGAAACCAGGGGAGGAAGAGGGAGGTAGGAGGAGGCAGCTCTCGCAAGGTTGTGGGCAGTTCTCTTGCTCTCGCCTTCTCCATTAATGACCGGTCCTGGGGGATGTTGCTTCTCAGAATCCATTCATCAGAAACATTCGTAAGGCACTCCCTGTGTGCCAGATGCGATTCTAAGTGCTTAACTGTTACCTTAATGCACCTCATGAAGTAGGTACTGCTATTTTCAGGAAACTGAGGCACAGAGATGGCAAGTAGCTGCCCAAAGTCACACAGTAAGTGGCAGAGCAGGATTCAAACCCAGCAGCCTGGCACCCAGGTCTGTGCCCTAAAACACTACCATGTGCTGCCTGCAGCTGGACACGTGCCTGGGATGAGAAGGGCGTGGAAATGTCTGCTTCCTCCTCTTCACAGGGCGATGGGGGTCACTGGGGAAGGCTGCCCGGCTAGCCTCTGAGAAGTTCACAGGGGCATTTGTCAACGCTGATGAATTTGACACACTCCAGGGTCTGTCCCCGCCCTCCTGGGCTCACAGACCTGTATTTGTCAGCAGGCTAAATTAGATCGTTTCATTTTCAGTAAAAAATAACTGTCACAAACACTGAAACACTGAAAGTTTATGTAATTGGAGCAGTTCCCCCACAATAAGCAGGATTACCTGGGATATGAAATGTTGCTCAGAATGTCAATGTAATGATGTGCAGTGCACACACCTGGCCCACTACCTAGGCTTCTCCAAAGCCACCTTCTCGCTCTGGCTTTTCCGGGAAGCCAGACCATGGCCAATTACACCTGAGTGGTGGATACATGGGGGTAAATAGAACACACTGAGAGATAAGCATGGAATTGGAAAAGGGAATTTGTTAGGTTAATGAATGTTTTTTAGAATCGTTGTAAAATCACCTGCTGTATACACGTACCTCCTAATACTCAAAGCCTTCAGCCACCTGCATCATCCCCTCCCCAGGGGACAAATGCTCTAAGTCTCTGGGTAGAAGCCATCTAACCCCTGCACATCTGGCCCCCCAGATGTGCACCGTCTGCCAACCGTGCACCGTCAACATTTGATCTATCTCCTTTTCTGCGTTTCCTTGACTGAGTAACCCGGTCGTGGAGGACGCATTCTTCCTTGAGACCTATTAATCCATCCCGTTAGGTTATGCCCAGTTTTCATTGGCTTAGAAGCCAGCCTATTTCTTTCAAGGGACTTTAAAAAGAATAGATAGGAGATATTTCAAACATACAGAAAAATACAGAGAATAACATAATAGACATCCATACCCACCACTCAGATGGAACAAATATTCACAGCCTTTTTGCTCCAAATTTTTTTGTTTTGAAGAAATAAAATGTTACAAACAAGAATTGAAGTTCCCTTTGGAGCCCTTTCCAGTCTCATCCTGTCTCCCTCCCCAGAAATAATCACAATTCTAAGTTGGTCTGTATCCCAGGCAACACCCCAGTCCTATTGTTTTATTCCTAAGGTTTAACACTTGCTATTTCCTTCTTCTCTATAGCCTGTGAGAACCAACATCAGGAAAGACACTACTAATACCTTTTTCTTGGAAACAGGTGCATGACCAACAGCTTTGGGTGGCTTTTCCCCAGTTTCCCAGACATTGCTGATGTCTAAGTTCTCCTCTGTGGCCGCCCCCCCGCCCCGCCCCCCGTCCCATTACGTACAGGAGTGAAGGTAAGTGCAGGGTGCCCGTGTGCACGTGGGCTGAGAGCTCTCTGCTCTCTGCTGCAGGTGTCGGCTCTGTCCAGTGCTGGGGGAGTGGAGAACCTCATCCTCTTGGAGCAGGAGAAGCACCGGCCCCACGAGGTGGGCTCTGTGCAGTGGGCGGGGAGCACCTTCGGGCCCATGCAGAAGAGCCGGCTGGGGGAGCACGAGTTTGAGGCCCTCATGAGGATGCTGGACAACCTGGTGAGTCCCCTGCCATTGCCCTCTGGAGCCGGGCAGTACAAGGCATTGGGTGGGCACGAAAAACTGCCAGCATCACAGTTAAGGTGTTAAAGCCTTGCTGATTGGCAATTTGATTTAGAATTTGTGGTCATTCTAATAGTAGCTGAGTTTTCTTAAAAATGGCCATTGCTACCCCCACTAAGTGCTGCGGCTGTCATCACATCTGCAGAGTGTTGTCTATAAGAAGCAGTAATCCAGTAAAAATCAGAACACGGCTCCCCTTACACTGGGGCTTAGCTGACACCTCCCATGTAGTTAGTTCTGCCTTTCTTTCTACTTTTATGACTTAAATGCAGAAAGCACATAATACTAATTTCCTTATTCCTAAGCAGCTGCTTTATAACAATATCCTATTGTAACGAATGAATGAATGAGTCAATCATGTCAGGAATTAAACTGGTATGTGTATAGGAGTGGGCTGGTTCTTTAAAGGATACAGAAAGTTTTAAGACATGCTTCCTTCTTGGAGGGGTTAACAATTTAGTAAATAATGTGGGATATAAACAGGCAACAATTGAAGAACAAGAGGAAAGCATATGCAATGAGGAACTAATTGCAGCAAGAGACTATAACTTCTTAGATGCTCAGAAAAGCTGAAGAGGAAACCTGTCTTCACAACATTTCTGTCTGATTCGTTTTCCCCACCCTCACTGCTACTGCCTTGGATTGTCTTTATCATGCCAAAGTCATTGCAATAATTAATACTTTTCTCCCTGCCTTAAGTTCCTTCAAACGATCTCCACCTTTTTACCAGGCTCATCGTGAGGGTCACTTTGTAATGACGAAAAGTACAATCCACAATAAAAATACAACTTCCATTAACATTTGTGTGCTGAGTAATCTGTACTTAAATAAAGTACAGATGACTGGATGATTTCATATAGGAATTCTTTTGGACCTTTAAGAAACAGACAATTCTTATGCTATTTAAACTTTCAGAGAAAAGTGAAAGAAGGATACTAAACTGTAGCAATTATAACACATTCAGACCAATTTTAATTTGAATGTTGATTAAAAATGCTGCATAAAAACTAGCAAATAGTATTGAGCATAGCATCAGAATAATAATACACAATGCCCAAGTGAGGGCTCATTCCTAGAATTCAAAGATGGTTTAATATTATAAATCTTTTAAATATCTTTCATGATATTGAAGAGTCAAAGGATAAAAACCTTTTGATCATTTTAATATCAAAAAACATTTGATAAAAATTTAAAAACAATTTATAAAAATAAAAGCTGTTAACTGGAACAAGAGGACACCTATTTAACATGATTAAAATGATTTTTCTCAAAACAAGAGCCAGTATCATGGTGAAACACTAGAAGTATTTCCATTAAGCTTTGAAATAAAATGATGATACTTGTTCTTAGCACTATTCTTTAATATTGTTCTGGAATAATATTGGGACTCAATCCAAGGCAGTGAGGCATAAGAATAAGAGGTATAAATATTGTAAAGGAAACAAGATTACTATTCTTTACAGATAATATGGTCATGTACCAATGAAGTCCCAAAAAGTCAACTGAAAAAATAGTAGAAATAATGAGTCATAATAATGGGAGAAAATAATCCTATTTGCAAATGCAGCAAAATCCTGAAACATTAAGCAGAACCCATTTAAATAAAACCATAAAAGTTTACCAATAGATAAGAAAGAAAATCTGAAATCAGTGTAGAGCTGTAATTTATTCTTGGTTAAAAAGCTTCAATAGGGTAAAAAGGTCACTTCTTCAAAATGACTCAGTAAATTCAATGTAATTGTTTCAAAAATGGGGGAAGGCACCAAGGACTTCAAATGTCCTTCCATGTGAAATTCAGAAGGGCTAGGAAAATACTATCAAGAGAAAAGTAATTAGGGACACTAGTTCCACCCCTGATGAAGTGTGATAAAGCTTTAGTGACTACATGGTGACTAAAATGCTAGCAGGATGGACAAGCAAATCAATGCAACAGCTTAGAGAATCAAAATATATGAGAATCTCAAATATATGAGAATCTTAAAATATACGAGAATTTAACACAGGATAAGCAGGCACATTATTATATAAATCAGTGAGGAAAAGAAAGACTATCTAGTCATTAGGGAAAGAAAACGGCAGATTGCTACCTCATTCCTGTCAGTAAGAAATATTCCTGATTTATCAAAAATTTAAACATAAACAGTAAACTCATAGAGGTATTAAAAACATATTCATATTTTTGATGTTTTTGTGTTGCGAAAGACCTTGTCAAACATGTCAGAAGAGTCTGAAATCATGATGACAAATATTGACAGATATGATTACATTAAAAATTCAAAACTTGTATTTCTATAAACCAACCCCTCCCCATAAACAAAGCTAAAAGAAAAATTATGGGGGAAAATATTTGCAACATCTATGACAGTCAAAAGATTAATATGCTTAATGTAAAGAGATATTAAAAATAAATGTGAAAAAGAGAAACAATAAATGGGCTGAGAACATAAATAATTTACAAAGGAAGAGATTCAAGTGGCCATAATATGTACCTGGAAATATCCCATTTTACTGGTGATCAAGCACACACACACACGCACACATATGTATGCACAGAGACGTGACCGGAAAGATTTTTAGTGGTTGTCTCTGGGGGTGAGATTTTGCATAAAATTCACTATTTTTCTAATTTTTTTATATTGCTTAGTTTTTCTGCATGGGTCCGTATTTTCTTTATAATCAGAAAAATATATTAATGCCATTTTAATTTAAAAATAAAAGAAGAAAAAGGGAGAGCAGAGTATTGCTCTGATAACTGCCAAGGGGCCTCAATGTGTGTTCTCACTGAGCGGCAGTCAGTGCTGGCTTTGAGGGACATGCTATGGCTTAGGAGACAGGCATGTGGAGTCAGATTTTGGGGTTCCAAGAGGGAAATAGTTAAGCTTCAGGAAGGAGTGATTGCTAGAATCAGCTGAGAAGCTTTTAAAAATCCTGTAGCCCAGGCCACGCTGTTGTCCAGTTAAATCGGCAGCTCTGAAGCAGGGCCCAGGCATCGGTACGTTGTAAAGGTCCCAGGTGATTCCAGTGCCCATCGGGGCTGAGGACCACTGGGGAGGACACCTGGGCCTCTATTTGGGAAAAGAGCTCTCTCTGGTGCTCAAGGTTCTAGGGATTTTCCCAGCCCTGATCAGAGTGCTTGTTGGGGTGGAGGAAGAGAGGGTTGGGGGGCCAGGAGGAGGGAACAATTCTGAAATATACCGGAAGAGCGGCAAGGCCAGGTTGTCCTATGGAGATTTGGGTTTAAACTGAGTCCTTCAAGGGAAGGGAGCAATGCGCGTGTGCACGCATGTGCATGTACAGACCTTTTCCCCCACCATAAGTGGTTCTATTTTTGTCCTTTTTAGGGCTACAGAACAGGCTACACATACCGCCACCCCTTTGTTCAAGAGAAGACCAAACACAAAAGTGAGGTGGAGATTCCAGCCACGGTCACAGCCTTTGTGTTTGAGGAGGATGGCGCCCCGGTCCCGGCGCTGCGACAGCATGCCCAGAAGCAGCAGAAGGAGAAGACCCGCTGGCTCAACACGCCCAACACCTACCTGCGGGTCAATGTGGCTGACGAGGTCCAGAGGAGCATGGGCACCCCCCGGCCCAAGACCACAGTAAGGGGGATGCCAGCACAGGCCTGTCTGGAGAGAGGGGTGGGCTGCATTTGTGAAGTTAAGCAGCTTTAAAAGGAGATCAGACCAATTTCTGCTGTGCCTGGGTTGGTACCACTTCCTCTTAGGGCTTTCTCCTGGGCATCTGGGAGGCTGCTCAGGCCACTAAGCCCCTGACCACCTCTTTCTGGCACCTCTGTGCTGAGGTTTTGGATCTGAGGAGCAGCTTTCGCCAGAGGGCAGCTGGACCAGGTCGCTCCAGCAGCACGAAACCCAGGAGCAGCTGGGTTCTGCTTCTTGCTCCCACATCCAGAGGGGACTTCTGGGAAATTCTAGGGCTGAGCACCCACCATCTGGACTGCAGATCCAGATGCAAACCCAGGAGGGGGCAGGACAGTCACTTCTATTGTTATCTTTTCTCCCTTTCTCCTGCACACATAGACTCTCAATTTGATTTTTCATTAACATAAAAGTAGCCCACGGCCAAATAGAATAGCTCTTCATAAAAAAATATGAAGCCCTCCAAACTCAAATTGGGTTACCTAATACTGAAGCCCCAGACGTTGCTTGTCTGTCAAAGCTTGTTCCCAAGGCTCTGCCACCAGTGAGCTTTATGGCCATCCCTTGGCCTGAAGGCCTTCTTTGGCAGCTGGGTCATCTGCTGCCGGAGACAGGCATTGATGAGTCCCGAGAAGAGAGAGCATCTATGTATAGGCTTGCTAACCTTCCGTGCAGACGGGTGGGCCCAGCTCTTGGGGGGGGGACCCCTGGGGAGAACAGCTGGGCCTGCTCCTTCACCTCACCACCCGGCCTTGTGTTTGTGCAGTGGATGAAGGCTGACGAGGTGGAGAAGTCCAGCAGTGGCATGCCCATACGGATCGAAAACCCAAACCAATTCGTGCCTCTCTATACTGACCCCCAAGAAGTGCTGGAGATGAGGAACAAGGTAAGTTGGGGACTGCTTAGCTCACTCTTTGCTCCCACGGGGAGGGATCTCAAGTCCTGCAAACATGAGCTGAGTCCCCCGCATGTGCCTGATGCACCAATATCCCAGATGCGCCAGAGGAGCAAGAGACAACTGTGGACTGACCATGTGGCAGGCACTGTGCTAAGTGTGCCACTTAGGTAGTCCTAGGGAACTCCTTCGCACAGAGGGCACTTACTTTCCACGTTAGATATGTCTGAAAGGCTTGCTCACAACTTGAGTTTTTATGAATTTTATGCCATTTTTCTTTTTATGCCATTTTAAAGATTTCAAGATCCTTTTTATTTATTTCTGGGCCTTTGCCTGACAGTTCAATCATTTATATTTCTAATGTTACTTTAAAAACTGCAATATAGCAGGCCACCTCCAAGAAGACAGATGGCTCACAGGACAAGGTTTCAGTGTGTGGCCTGGGACCCCTGCAGAACTTGCTTAAAGTTCAGATTCCTGGGTCCTCCTCCCCACCAGACATCCAGATTCAGTAGGTGTGGAGGCGCCCCAGGAATCTGTATTTGAAACAAATTCCTTAAGGGCTTCTTAGGAATCTTAAAATTTGAATTCAAGCGTTTTGCAACAATTTGGATGGAAGTGGAGACCATTATCCTGAGTGAAGTATCTAAAGAATGGAAAAACAAACACCATGTGTACTCGCTATTAAATTGGAACTAACCGATGAGCACACATGTGCAGAGGGAAGTAAACTCAGTGGAAATCAAGCAGAGGGGAGCAGGGGAACAGTGAAAACTTACCTAACGGGTTGAACACTATCTGGGTGATGGGTGCACTTATAGCCCTGGCTTCAGCATAATAACATCGATACATGTAACCAAAAACATTTGTATCCCCGTAATATTTTGAGACAATAAAAAAAAGAAAACTCAAAAGAAAAAAAATGCTGCTCTTCTCACCACGATTTTCTATTCTAAAGAAGTTATCATTATAAAAAATGTCATTTATAGTACCAATTTTTTTTCAAGAACCTCCCTCAAGGATCTACTGTGCCTCCTTTCACTCTCGCCTCTACAGCACCTTCTCAGAGCTCACAGAGATCTGGTGCTTTCCATGAGCTACTAATCACTCTGGAGCAAATGTGGAGACCGTCTCCTGGAGTGGACGGATTGTGCTAGAATAGGAGACGGGCTCCCACACCATCAGGGGCCTTCCTGCCGCAGGCCACAGCGGACACCAGTGTGCCCCCTGCCAAACTCCACGCTGCGACACTGAACAGTCAGCTCACTCTCCCTCTCCCCTCTCCACACAGATTCGAGAACAAAACCGACAAGACGTGAAGTCGGCGGGGCCTCAGTCCCAGCTCCTGGCGGGCGTCATCGCTGAGAAGAGCCGAAGCCCGGTACAGCAGAGGCCGCCCCTGCCTGGAGGGGAAACGTGTTTGCCTTCTGGGTCTTCCGTGCCTGGGGCTGGGCAGCAGGACCCCTGAGTCCTCATGCCCACCCTCCCCTGTGGTCTCGGTGCCGGTGCTCTTGCTGCAAAATGGAGGGCCGCCTCGCAGGGGTGCCGTGAGGCCTGGGAGGATGATGTCTCATCGCCCCCTCTGGGCACCAGGAGGGGAGCAGCAGCCCCGCCTGCCCACAGGAGTGCTGCTGGCTTCCATTCCTTCCAGCATGGAGCTCTGCTTTGTCCTGTTAGCACCCCGCATGGTGGGGACTCACAGGCAGGGGCCGGTGGCTCTCAGGTGCCCCAGGTCTGCCAGCCCTGAGTGTTTCTGACCTCTGTGCAGGGATATGGCATCATCCAGCCAGAACTCTGGGAGGATGCAGAACCCACAGAGAGGGGTGTGTAGACAGGACAGGGCTCCTACAGGATGGGAAGGGACAATTAGTTGCCCACACAAACCCACATAGAGTTAGAAAGTATAAAGTCGTTTTCGTGCTTGAGATAGAACAGTGTTTTGTCTAGTGCTTCACAAAAGGGGTGAAGTTCAGGGTTCTGGCATGTGTTTGAAAGCATTGCTGCTTGCTGCAAGGTAACAATGGGCATGGCATTTGCCTTAGCAGTAAGAAGTGGGGAAATACAGGAAATGTTCCTCCCTACAGAGCAAATTGAGATGCTGTAAAAACATCAGCTCAGGCTGCAGCCCACAGTGCGGGTGCCCATTGGCAGAAGTGTGGAAGTTGTGTCATCGCACCCACCTCCACCACACCCACACCCGGCAAGATGAGGAACGCCGAATGTGCTCAGGGTCCAGGACAGAAATAGCCCATGATTGGGGTGGGGGATGGGGGTGGGAGTTCAATACAATGAACAAAATTGTTTAAAAAAAGAAAAGCAACTGTGCCATTTATGCCAAGTGCTCTTCTCAGAGTCCCTCTTCTGGGGTTCTCGGATGCTCCTCTGACTCCAGATCCCTTACGCTGGGCCTGCTGTTGCCTCCCTTCTGGAAGGAGCCTGTGGCCCGTCATCGGACGACCCTGCGGGCCAGGGAAGGGAGGACTGGCGGGCTGCGCTCTCCTTTGCTCCTGCGCAGCTTCAGAGCACTGCATCCCCCACGGCCAGCATGAGGATGCTGAATTAGGAAAAGGGGCTGTGGAGTCGGAATTTTAGTCCCTGTCTTGGGCTAGAGGGGTCAGAGGATTCCTGAAGCTTACCCAAGGTCCGGCTGGCCAGCTCCCCAGAGCCAGGGGCTCCACAAAGGTGGTGAAACAGGGATTTTGCCAATGTCCTTTCAGGGACCTGCAGCACAGGCAGGTTGAAGATCCACGACTCAGGAACTTGGCCCCTTTGTAATTTATGACTGTGCAAAACAGGACTAACAGTTTGGATGGATGGAGAACGCTGAAGCCGCTGTGTTTTGCATATGACTTAAAGCTGTGTGTTGTGGCTTGCACTGCTGTTGGGGGGCGGGGGGCGGGGCAGTGGTGGGGACTGGCTGGCATGAAGCTTGCTTGAGCCAATGCTATGCTTGCTGGGCTCTGGCTGGCTGAGAACCTGGGCCACCAACTGTATTTGCATAGTGCTGGCTTGGAAGTGTCCATAGAAGGGATTGCAATAAAGGTGTGTCATCCTTCTGCTTGGGAGCATCCTTTGATTTTATTTCAGGGGCAGAGTGTGGACCCCCTGTATTCATCCCGGCAGTTGCAAAATCTGGGTCTGGGGGTGAGATAGCAATGGGGAGGAATGAACAACCCCTGCCCCAAGGCCCTGAGCTGTTTCCAAGGAGCTGCATGCCACGCTCTCCCTAGCGAGACCACTGGCAGCCACGTGAGTCTGAAAGGAAGCTGGGGCCTGCGCCCCAACCGCGGCGTTCAGAGAGCGACACACACTCTGTGGTTAACTTTCAGTCTACAGAGAGCCAGCTGATGTCCAAGGGTGACGCAGATACCAAAGATGATTCAGAGGAGATGGTGCCCAATCCCTTCAGCCAACTCACTGACCAGGAGCTGGAGGAGTACAAGAAGGAGGTGGAGAGGAAGAAACTAGAACTCGATGGTAAATAACCCCGAGGTACCATTGCTTCAAAATCCCCCGGGGTGGAGGGGAGAGCTCAGGACCACCCAGAGAGGACCTTCTTGCCCCATTGCCAAATACAGTAATATTCTTATTACCACAATTCTGTTAATCATAATAATGCCCCTCATCGCTCTGTGCCCAGCAGTTACATGGTGGCTTCAGGACCTCACCAGACCCACCCACCCGGGTGTAAAGGAGTTAAGACTCCTTAGTGCTTAGCACAGTGTCTGTAAATAGAGCTCAGGTTAGTGAGCACAAGATAAATGTGAGCTATAATAATTTTAATAGTCTTAATTATTATTTTCCATCAGGTCTGGTATAATTAGGTCTGGCAATCAAAACTGTCCACCAGCTGACACCTTTATGTTTTTCTTTTTCTCACTCCTTATTTCAGAATCTTTAGTCAAACCCATCTCTCCATGTTAACTCCCAAATGTTGATACTCACGATAGCTTATATGCCCCTGTTCACAACTTTGTCTCTTCCTGGCATGATTCCCCTTCTTGGCTTTCCTGATCCAAAGTGACCGACACTTCAGGTTCTATGTCAAACCCCCGTCCAGCTAGGAAGGCCTCCTGTTACCCTCTGCAGCCCACGCAAGGGAGCCATCTCTTCTGTTTGCTTCAAGAGCTCTTAGGGTCTGAGACACATAATTCAGCCTGTGGTTGTGTCCACCCGTCCAGGCTGTCATTCCCTCAGGGCAGAGTCTTCTTCCACCGTGCCCCCCGCCCCAGGGCTGGCTTCTTCCTGGGCACCAAGACAGCACTAGAAAAAGGCTTGCTGGTTTGCTTGGAGTTCTAATATGCCAATGGAAAAGGTAGATAGACAAATATGATGCTTATTTCTAGGGATTGTTTGGACAGAAAACATAAATTAGATAAATAGTAAATGAGCTACGTGCAAACAAGTCACAGCTGTTTTTAAGGGAAGTTAGTGGTTCTTTGTGGATCCACCTCTCGCCTGTTGTTGTGCTCACAGCATAAAGCACCCAGCTGGTCCTCTTCAGGGACAGGGCAGGGATAGGAGCCAGGCTCTGGTCTGGCCGTCCACATCGGGGGTGACATATTCCACTGGTAGATGTGCATTGATGAAGGGAACAACGTGACTCTGACTTCTCCCACTGGCCCCCCGAGGAAGGAGCAGAAGTAAAAGAAAAGGTCAGAGAGCAGCTAACTTCAGCCAGAAGGTTCCTTATCAGCCCGGAGAAATGATGATCAAGTAGAAAAAAGCAATTTTTAAATGCTCTCTCTGCCCACCTCTCCTCTGTTTGACCTCCATTCTAAGGTGGTTTCCTGTATTTTCAGGAGAGAAAGAAACCGCCACAGAGGAGCCTAGCTCACCTGTGAAGTCTGCCCCCGCTTCTCCCGCACAGAGCCCAGTCAAGGAGGCCGAGAAGAAGAGCCCCGTGGTGTCTCCTTCCAAGTCTTCAGAGGGTGAGTGCAGCCGGGCGGGCTGGGAGGGGGCAGGTGCAGCCACAAGGTGCCCGCGTGGAGGGCAGGGCAGGTGCGCACACTGCGGGGACCCTGCCTTCAACAGGTGTTGCCCCCCAATCCAAAAAGCTTTCCCGTTGCTACTTCTAGGAATATGAAATAGGGTTACTGAATTTCAACTTGTTTCATTCACAAGCTGTGACAATACATCTTACAACTTAAGCCTGGTATAAGCAAGGATGAATAAGTTGATGACCGACCCACAGTCTCCTCACCCCTAACTCAGACGTGGGGGGCTGATGGGCCTTTCCAGATTCACCAGCCAGGTTCTGAGACTTCAGTGTGCGTAGGGACCACCTGGGCATCTTGTTAAAATAAAGATTCTGACCCATTGAGTCTGGGATGGGACGTGAGACTCCGAATTTCTCAGGTGAGACTAACGATGTCATTCTCACCCTTAACTGCACACTGGAAAGACCCGGGGGGCCTTAACAATCCCGATGCCGGGATCCCACCCCCAGCATTTCTGAGTTAAATGGGCTTGGGGGAGAGTTGAGGAGTACAGCCTGGAGTTTTAAGATCTCTGCAAGAGAATCTAAAGTATAGTCCAGGTCAAGAACAACTTCCATGGAGAGGTACTAGTTTAAAGAACCGGGTTTTCAGCCCAACCAAACTGCTAATTAATAATAACTACTAATTTTAGCAAATCAGATAACCTCTCTGTGCCTCAGTTTCATTGTCTGTCAAACGGGGCTACTAATGTTTTCTCTTTTTAGAGTTCTTATATGTATAAGGGAAGTGTAGATGAAAGCATACTTTGAAAAAGTAAAAGCATGACTTACTTAAATGTCTAATTATGGTTATGATTAATAGTATATATATGATGGATAATAATACTATTATAATCCCTAGCCACCTAAATCATGAAAGTGTCTATAGTGAGCTCCTGGAATCACCCCAGGGCATGAACACTCCTCCCCTGGGTCCCCCCCCCCCCCCGGAGATCCCCACCAGAGAGGGCTGCACTGCCATCCAGAGGGCAGCAACTTGGTGGCTTGTTGGAATCTTCTCCCTCTGGGGTAGAATGGCCACATATATGGGTTTCCATAGAATCCCCCAACCTCAGAGCTCCCTCCATAAGCAAATTGCTACCTTGAGTGCTGGCCCAGCGTTGCCAAAGGAAACCCATCTGCTTGCGGCCAGGGCCCCAAGTGGATGTCCCCCGACTGTTTGTGTTCATTGTGTCTCATCGTGGTGTTGTCAACCTGTCTCCACAATGTCTTCCTTTCTCTTCCCATTTGTGCCTTCATCAAAGGAGTTTCCTCCGATTCTGAATACTTGTCTCTGTAGTAAGTATAGAGAGGCTGCTTACTAACTCACTCCGACACTTGCAATGGGGGAGGGAGGATTCTTTCAAAAGAAATATATTTCTCTGTGATTTTTTCCTTTGCAACTCACAATCCCGCCTTTAGGAGGTTTCCTGGCTGTAAAATTCATGACCAATTCCACATGTGCTGTATGTGGACTAGGCTTCTCTGTGGGAGACATGGATGTAACACACATAGGGCACACACATACACAAACACACAGGGCACACATGCCGAGAAGCAACAAACCCCCAAAGTGAGCAGGCAGTGGGACCAATCTCAGGCACTCCCTGAGGGAAGAATGCTCATGGCCCTCAAGAGTTCACCTCCGTCCTGTTCCTAATTCACAGGCACCTCTAAGGAGCCCGCAACCTCTTCTAGGGCTGTGGGCCAGAGCCTGGTTGTCCTCGGGACCAACCATCCTATACGGGTGCATGGAAGGCCTGGCCTGCTAGGGTCCCCAGCATCCATCAGGACATGTGTTCCAACTGCAGGGGGGAACCCAGGGCTGGAGAGGAGGCTCATGGCAGGAGTGGGACAAGGGGTGGCAATTTCTTATCAGCTCCCAGGAGGGACAGAAGGCAGGACGGGTGTGAGATGGATGGGATAGCTCTTTACCCACGCCTGATATCATACCCACTGTAGCAGGATTCCTCATTCTCCCCCTACAAGGGCACATTGTGGTTGAGTTGTTAGAAAAGTGAAGACCTTCCTGAAAATAACTTCCTACAGCACAAACAGAGCTGGGGATCCTGGCTGTACTGGAGCAGACCCTGTGTGATGAGAGCACAAGTTGTAGTTGTGTGGGGTGACTGGTGTGACTCTGTGGCCAGGCTGCTTAATGGCTTGCCCTGCTCCTTAGGGCAGACAGGGCTGACCAACCAGGCAGCATTTGCACTTTCACATTTAGCTCACCCACCAGATCAGGGACAGCATTTCCAACCATGTGTCTCTATGCCCTCAAATCCTCTTGTGCTGAGTCAGCTCAATGTCACTTCTCATTTGTCTCCCTGACTCCTACCCTGGTCACCTGTGCCAGCTCCTTCTCTTGGACTAACTCCTACTGCCCCCGGGCCCTGCGGACTCCATCCGCCACAGAACCCTCAGGGGAACTGGCTACACCTGCAAAGAAATAGCCCTGTGTTTGATACCAGACAGTCTTCTCAGCCACTAACTAATCTAGCTATCTCAAATAAGTCACTTAAAAACACTGCAGAATAGAGGAATCAGACAAATCCTTGCCCTTCTTAACTCACAGCATTGTTGTCAGGATAAAATGAGCTACTGAATATAAAAGTAATGTGCTTACATTGATTAGTTCTTATTATGTACCAGGTTCTCCAAATTGTAAGAGCTATATACACCACTTGACATTTTAAGCCACTACGTTTTAGGGTGGTTTGTTATGCAGCAATAGATAATTATTAAATCATGATGTGTAATAAGAACTTAGTTTTATGGAAATTAGTTCTCCTGTGGATTGACTAGAGTTGTCTGGGCTTAGCTGGATGGTTCTTCTTCTCTGTGTGATGTCAGCAGGGGCTGTAGTCAGCTGGGAGCTTGACTAAGCTGGAACTTCCAAGATGGTACACTCTTATGTCTGGTGCCTTGGCAGGGCAGCTAGAAGACTAGGCTCAGCTGGGACACTAGGATGGCTGGGTCTATCTCTCTCCATATGGTCCGGAGCTCCTCCAGGTGTTTCCATCAGGGTAGTTGGACTTTATACTTGGTGGTCTTGGGCTCCCAAAACTGTAAAAACAGAAGTTTGTGTGCCTTCTTAGGTCTTTGGCCTGAGGCTGGCTCTGTAGCATTTCCTTTGCATTCTTTTGGTTAGGGCGAGCTATGGGGCCAGCCCAGATTCAGTATGGGTGGGGACTACACAAGCACGTGAATACCTGGGGGCATGGCTCATTGGGGCCATGTTTGCATACTGGCTGTACCACATATGAAAAGTATAATTGAGTGCTCAGGGGAACATTTATGTTCCAACCATGTTTAAGTGGATGGGAGTTACAGAGTGTCTGCTGCATCTATTTACGAGAAGCTCTACCTTCTTTCCTATCATTGGTGCTATCTCATCCTTGGGGGAGGTAAAGGTGGGAGGAGATATATCATTCTAAACCCATGTTTCCCAATGTGTGGCCAATGGCTCTTTTGTATCAGAATTACATGGGGATTTGTTAAAAATATATATCTGTTGGCCCACCCTCTGTTTCAAAGTCTATTATGGGGATGTGACTAAGAAGCTACATTTTTGCAAGCTTCCTGGGTAATTTTCTTCAGACACTGATATTTCAGACTTTAAACCCAGACAGAAACTGATTCAGACCTCTCTGCATGGCCAGCATATGATCAGCCATGAGGCAGTTCTGCTTGCTGGTCTGCTGCTCTGTTCCTGAGCACCCTGTGGACTTTTTTGACTGTTGCTGCATGAGCACCCAGCCCTTGTGTCAGCGTGGATCACAGATTCTTCCGAAGTCTTTAATGAATCTTTCTATGGCTTCTCTGTGCAATGGTGTAGAGCTGCCTTTTCAACAGGGAAGTGAAAGCGGTACGTGGCAGTGACCAGTTCTCCATGCATTTGGTATATAGGTCATGATCAATCTGGTTGACCTTGTGTTGAGAAGTGAGTTGGCAAATCTTATGTGAGGTCCCCCCATTGATGTCTCCTTTGCTGCAAAAGAAAGGGCCTCTCTAAGCTGTGGGGCTGTGGCTAGAGGTCATGGGTTTGACCCTGAGATGTTAGCAGACCGGGTTCGTCAGGCCAGGGGAGGAAAGGCAGCCTTGCTCCTTCAGTAAGGCAAGGTCCCTGTTCCTTCCTCACGTCCTCACCCCACTGCACTGACACAGAAGAGCCCAGGTGCTGAGTTGAAGCAAGGCATCCTCCACTGAACCTTCATCTGGCCTTACCTGGCAAAATTCAGCAGCAGTAAACACGGCTTGAGCATGTTGTCATTGAAATAGGGTGGTGATTGTCAGAGAAGTAAAGGGCAGACTTTCTGTTCTGAACAGTCTACTTGGGTGATGAATGGACTCTTAAAAGAAAAAAGATAAATGACACATGCAAATGTAAAATGAATATATGTGCAGTAGCTTTAGAGAAGGGCAAGATCATCACCCAATCAGAAGAGGCTGCACAAATAAAGTATGGCTTGAACCAGACTTTGGGGAGATACGTACTTGGACTGGCAGACAGGAGTGGAGTGGGCTGTCCAGGGGTGGTTTCCAGGAAGCTGGGGGAGTGGGTGTTTCTGGAAGGGGTAATTTCTGTGTTAGGGTTCTCCAGAGAACCAGTAGGATATATGCAGAGAGATAAGAGAAGATTTATTAGGGGAATTGCCTCACGTGATTATGGAGGCTGAGAAGTTCCATGATATACTGTCTGCAAGCTGGAGAACAGGGACATCAGTGGTGTAATTCAGTCCAAGTCTAAGTGCCTGAGAACTAGAAGATCCAATATCTGAGGGCAGGAGAAGATGGATGTTCCCTCTCAAGAAGAGAGAAAGAATTCACCCTTCCTCCACCTTTTTGTTCTATTTGAACAGGCCCTCTATGCATTGGATGGTGCCCGACCACTTTGGTGAGGGTGGATCTTCTTTACTCAGTCTACTGATTCGCATGCTAATCTCCTCCCCAAATCCCTCATGGACACACAGAAATGTTTTACCAGCTATCTGGGCATCCATTAACCCAGTCAAGTGACACATAAAATTAACCATCCACAGGGACACTGGTGGCCAAGAGACAACCAGTGGTTGGAGGCTGTGGAATAGTGAGAAGTCAAGTTGGAGAAGCAGAGTGTCCACACAAGCTCTGCACCTCCCTGGGAAGCCCTGCTTCCTCCCTTGGCCTCTGGAAGCCTTTCAGCCCTTTGTCTCCCAACCCACAGCAGTCTGGGTGTGGACCCTGCTCCCGAGTGCAGTCCTGCTCCCAGTCACCTGCTCTCCGGATGCCTCCTCTCCCTCCCAGCTTACTGATCACTATAATTGGACAGAGCCCCTCATTTTCCAGCCTCTGTCCCTCTCCACTCACTGCCACACTATCCCTTATTCCCAGAGCACCATGTGCCCCTCTCAGGAGACAAAGCCAGTGGTTCCTAGAGGATGCTGGAAAGCAAACTTCCATCTGCCCCTCCCAGCCCAGCCTCAACCTAAGTATTAACAGAGGAGGGGTCCAGGTTCCCAGAGCTAGTCCTTGACACTGTTCAGGGCCCCAATACATGTTCACTTCTGAAGCCTTCCCCATTGCCCCTTTTCTTGGCCTCCAGCAGTCTCTGTCCCTGTAGTTGAGGGAGTGGGGACCTCAATTTGGAACCTGGATCCTCCAAGCCCCACTTTCCACTTGTCATGACCCCCCAGACTGTTCACAATGTGGGAGCTCTCTGAGGTCATGGTGGATGCACTGGGTGTGGCCTTCATTTTCTACATGGTAAGAAGAACCTTGAGTGTCATTCTCCTAAACCAAGACACATGCCAGGGGCTGAGGCTATAGATGAGGTTTACAGCAAGGCAGGAGTGGGCAAAGGGACACAGATAAGGGACATGGGAGAAGTGCGCCATTAAAGTGAGGATATTCATCACCACCAGGCAGGAGATGCCACCCAGACAGAAAGCAGGAACCCCTCTTCTCTACAGTTGTATTTGTGGATCATCTTAGAGAACACTGAGGGGCAAGCTTGAGTATATGTCATCCCAGTGAAGGGCCTGCGGTGAGGGTCTGGGTGGAAGTTGCAGGACCCTGGGGGCACAAGAGCCCAGGAAGGTGAGAGAGGACCAGGGCAGCAGGCAGAGGAGACAGAGGCCAGCTCCCTGGGATGGTGCTTGTTTACATGGACGGATCCAGTTCAGCGTAGAAGGCTCAGGCTGGGATAGACGAGAAAGATGAGGTGATGGCATTGGTGTGGTTGGAATCAGTCCATTCACACATTCATTCATTTGCTCATGCCTTCAACCTTTCATAGATTCCACAAACATTTTATGAGTACTTTCTATGAGCTGGTTACACAGATAATTAGACACAGTCTAATTTATTTCAGTTTAGAGAGGGGAGGGGATAGGCACAAGAAAACAAGTCCTAGTTTTGCAGTTGCTGTGATGGAAGTTTACATACTGGAGGCAGAAAGGAAGGACTGAAAATTCTACCTGGCAGTGGGAATGAGAACCAAGAAAAACTGTAAGGAAGAGGTAACATTCAAGCAGATTTATTGTGTGGGGTAAAGACTGGGTGCACAGAGAGGAGACAGAAGGGCCTTCCAGACAGAGGGAGACAGGCTGGGATGCTGGGGTGTGTGTGTGCAGGGACTAGAAGGCTGATGGGGCAAATAGCTGGTGGAGTGGGAAGAGGACAGTGGACAGAGACGGTTGTGTCCGGACTGGTTTGTGGCATTCAAGAGTACTGCCAGGTGACAGCCCCAGAAGGACGTGGTAGGCGAGGGGCCTGGAGTAAGGGCTGGAGGAGTCGAGGACATTGGAAAACTTGGTAGCTGGACAATGACAGGACAGGGACCGGGCAGTGGGAAGAGTGGGAGCCAGTGGCCAAAATCTTGGGTCCTGAGGGGGAGCTGGTGCTCAGGGTCGTCAGGAGAGGACTCTGACTTGCCCAGCCAGTGGGGAAAGTTGCAAAAAACCTCGTTATAGGGAGACCTTGTCCAGGTAGTTACACTTGTCCATTCTAACTGTCCCCGAGTAACTCCCCCTGTCATCCTCTGTGGAACTATAGGTTTCCCCATACTTTACCTATAAAGACCCTAGGCTTTTCCTAAAACTTAGGTCTTCACTCACTTTCCAGAACACTGCTTATGCCTCCCCCATGACCCACATTCCCATATAGGGGAGAGTGCTGGGGTTGCTTCTGGTGATGTGGCGACACACACACCTGCCACACTCATCTGCACACTGCACACACGCTCACACGCTCACGGTCACGTGCACCCACTCTCATACCACTCACACGTTCACTTGCACACCACACATACACACACTCACACACACACACACACACTCACACACACACACACTCGCACACACGCGCACACTCACACACAGCCCCCTCATTCACACACAAGCCCCCACACAGTCACACCTCTTTCAGTTCATGTGGTGAGAAGGACACTGGCCTGTGAGTCAGTACACTGAGGTCTGCCCACCGTTATCCTGTTGAGCTCGGTCTTCCTAGCTGCAAAATGGGAGGAGTGAGCCAGATGACCTTTATGTTGCGTGCTACTTCTACACAGTTTCCCCTCCCTCCCAGCCAGGCATTTCAAAGCTTGTGTGGAAGCAGGGTGTGGGGAGAGCTGGGAGTGGAGCAAGGGTGTCAGAAGGGCTTAGTTTCTGGAGTCTGAGCAGCTCTTGGCCAACGTGGCGGCAATCCCAACAGGCTCCCTGAGTGAATGAGGACCTGGGGGCCCCGGTGGCTGCTAGAATGGGCTGGTACTTGTGTCTTGGAAACACAGTCCATGTCACTCAGGGAATTCCATTCTCCCTCTGCCTTCGCCTCTACCTGCTGGGAAGATAATCTCCATCTTTCCCAAAGTTCCTCACTGGTGTAGAAAATGAAACGGGTATGAAAACATGGAATTTCCGTATTTTTATTGGTGAAGCTGAACCAGTTACAGCAATCCTTAGATGTCTCCACTGAGGCGTACGTGACACGCTCCCCCCTTCCAACAGCCTCTCTCCTCCCCTGTGTCTGTTCCCTCCTTCCTGCCTAGAAAAGCTCTGAGCTGGTCCCCAGCCAGGCCCCCTGCCATGTTCAGACATCGATATCTGTTTAAATTTGTAGACAAGAGCCCAGAGACCCCGCCCTGCCCAGGGCACCTTCCCAGGACTGGCCTTACTTTACAGAATTGCCTAGAAATGGTTGTGTTAGCCTCAGGTGGAAGCACTCACCTGAATGAAATCTTACTGGCATGTCTTTTGATCTTTTTCTAGAAGGTGCTAAGAAGACAGAAACAAGCAAAGCCACCACAGAGCCCGAGACGACCCAGCCGGAGGGCGTGGTGGTCAACGGGAGGGAGGAGGAGCAGACTGCGGAGGAAATCCTCAGCAAAGGCTTGAGCCAGATGACCACCAACGCCGACACCGACGTCGATGCCTCTAAGGACAAAACCGAGTCGGTCACCAGTGGCCCCATGTCCCCAGAGGGCTCACCCTCTAAGTCTCCTTCAAAGAAGAAAAAGAAATTCCGAACCCCCTCCTTCCTGAAAAAGAGCAAAAAGAAGGAAAAAGTGGAGTCCTGATGCGTGACACCCTTGGGCTCCCTTCTGCCTCCTCTCTCTCCTCCCTGTCCCTTCCTTCTCCCGTCTCTGTCCCTGGAAGCACAGGGCCAAGGAGGGATAGACTAGGACCCTGGATCACTCAGAGGGGGGACTTAAGAGATAGCCCAACCAACCCCTCACTTTACAATTGCCCCAGAGACATCAGGTGACTTGCCCAAGGTCACACGGCTAGTTAGCGGCAGAGCCTGCGCTGGAATTCAGGTCTCCTGACCTCCAGTCCAGGGCTCCCTCCCCCACACAGCACTGCCTAGTCGTGGGCCGCCTGGTTAGGATGCCGCCCGCCAATCTGAGCCCGGGGCGAAAAGGCCAGAAATGGGCCGTGAGCTCTCACAGGCTCAGGCTGCATCAGACAGGTCGAGGCCTCTGCTGAGTAAGGTCCATTTCTTCCCAGGAATCCAGTCTCCCTCGGATGGAGCTATCTCCACATTTAGAAATCTCTTCTCTTTTCCATTTCAGGTCCTTGCCCTGTTGCTCAAAGTAACCAGACAAATTAACCCACCCCCTCCAGCAGAAATTAATCTTTGTTCCCAAGGGCTGATGGCTTAGCTTGTACTTCCCCAAACGCTAACCCTGAGCTTTCTTCATGGAACCTCCTGTGAATGATGGGTGGAAGGGCTGTAAGGGGTGGCAGACATAGGGCAAGCCTAGGAAGCCTGGGGCTGGGGATGGTTTAAGCAAGATAAGAAGCCAGGAACTTGACCCATTGGAATCATGCATCTCAGGCGCTTCAAAATGAAAACCAAATTTAGCATAGGAAAAAGTTGTCTCACGCTCAGGGCAGAAATTTGGGGAAATTTTAATCCTCTGTTGGCCTTGGGTTATACCAGGAGGATCAAAACAGCACAGGAAACGCTATGACTTTCTAGCTTTGCATGACACACGGAGCATTGCGCTGTACCTGCCTCAGTCCTGTCCAGCAGTCAGGTGTCCCCTGGCCCTCCCTCAAACCCAGAAGCACTTGCTCACAGACCGAAACTGGCGTCTTACCCTTGGCACCTTGACCTTGGCTCCTTCGGGGTTCCAACTCTGAGTTACTCTGGGTCCAGCAGGGGAGAATCAGACTTGAGCCCTTCAGGATTAATCCTCTTGGAGCAGCTCTCAGAGCAATGCTTGGATGTCCCTGGCCTTGTCACTATCTGTCCGTTCTGGGGTGTGGTAATAGCCATAGCTACTGTTTTAAATGCCAACACAATCTTTTCATATTCATCCATGGGGCATTGATTAATGAGCATTGTTGGCTACTAAAAATTAGACAATCCATTCTCTTTAAAGCACAGTGTCCTCAAAGGATATTTTTCCTATTGTCCTGATTATTGTAAAAATATTTTTGAAAGTCCTAAATCATAGTTTTCATTTTTGAGCACTTACCATCTATAGACACTGTGCAGGCTTCACATACACCGTATCCTTTCATCGTCACAATAATCCTGGGAGGTGTGTGAGATCTTTCCCACTTTATGGGTGAGGAAACCGAACCCCCAAAAGGACAATTGACTTGCCTCATATGATTTGGGTAGAAAGATCTGGAGCCTGGATTTGAACCCAGGTTGGTCTGAATCCAGAGTCTTTGCTCTTAACCGTTGTGGTGAATGGACAACTTTAATCCTCAACAATGGTGGTTTTAGTCCAGGGCTCATTTCTACAACTGGTCTCCATTGCCTAGTGGTCTTGAAATGACTGTGGGAAACGACCTGTGTTCCCCCTCATTGGTGCACGTGCCGTTCCTGGATAGCACGGAGGTAGCAGTGCTAGTGTGCTCCTCTGACAAACGAGAGGCAAGAGCAGGAAATACCATCCACGGTTGCTATTGCTTGAGAAGGAAGGAAATTGACATAGGACCAAGGTAAACCCAGGACTGTGTCTCTCTAGTGCAGATTCCTAACTGCTCCCCCAGGCCGCCTCTCTCTGTTGTTTCCTGGTTGGGTTAACCCGATGGTCAGGGTCACCAATGCCTCAGAAAAATCTATCATGTGTGAAATGCCTTTAAAAGCCAATCATTTGATGCCTTCTTTAAAAAAATAGATTTCACGTTTATTCATCCTTTCATAGTATTTGTTAAGCATCCCCCAAGCATCAAGCATGATGCTGGCATTAAAAGAAAGCAATTGTTGTGACTAGAGTAATAAGTGGCAACGATGTTGGGAGAAGGGTGGACATGACCTCTGGTGCAGCCTTTTGTGTGTGAGTGGTTGTAGCCTGGAGACGATGTTGATTGACTCTGCCTTCATCAATGTCTCTTTATTCCCTTTACAACAGCAAGGCCTCCCTTGGGTGAGCATGCTGGAGTCCTACTGGAGCATCATCCTTGCAATTTATGCCACGGGTGCACCTCCTGCTTGTTAGTGGTTCATTCCTCATGCATTCAAAAAACACACTTTGAGCTGGCATCAAGGGCCAGGCACGAGGGTAGGCATAGTTTCTGCTCTCAGGAAGTTCATGAGCACAGGAGGCATGTAGACAAATTGCAAAACAGGCAAGAGTACCGACGTGGCATAAGGAAGCAACGATGAACTATTTGGGGGGCCAGAGAAACCTTCCTGAAAGGAGCAATGGCTGTTAGCTTTTTAAAACAAAGAGGAATGTCCCAGGACAACAAAAGTGTTGGCAGGGCATTCCATGATGAGGGACGAACATGTGCAAAGGCATGAAGGCATGAAATGCCACGGTGGGCTCCACTGGAAAACACAGCATTGCCAGAGCATGAGGTGTAAGGCAGGGCGAAGGGTTCACTGCACAGGTGGATAGGGCTGGATCCTAAGAAACCCGTAGAAGGTGTAGAGGAACTGGACTTAGCATGGAAGGGCTTTGGAGCCCCTGAGGGCTTTAAATCAGGGTAGTGTCATGATTAGACTTGCTTTTTAGGAAAATCCCATTGGTGGCTGAGTGGAAAATGGGCTGGAGGGGCGTGGGGTGGTGGCGCGGGAGCTATGATGAGGCCTTTCTGAAATGTCGGTACTACACATGTTGGATGGGCTGCCTCACTCTACGTTTTCCTCTACAGCAAATAGTGAGTTTCCAGCACAAAATTCGTTTCCAGGAAATTCTTTGGATAAAGCATCTTAAGAGAGTTTTTTGACAAGGATAAGGAAATATTCAAAGAGCTAATGTTTCTGATTCTGTTTTGTCTTGGTTTGGAATTGCTGGGAAAGCTGTTGAGTCATTCTGCCAGTGTCTTCTTCCCCTGTACATGTAGAGTGTGGCACACTTAGCTCCCGGCTTGAGGCTGTGCACTGATGCTGGAGAAACAGACATGTGGTCCAAACAAAACCACGGGTTTTTAGGATGAGAGGAAGGGCATGTTCTTTGGCTCTGGATAAAAGTTGGCTGAAAGTGTTGATCTGTATCTGCCTGGAGTAAAATATATTTGAGAGCTCAGAATTGTTAGGCAAGAAGGTTCATTTCTAGTTGAGCCACTGTGCTTGGATATTCCCCAGAAAAGAGATAAAACTTGAGCGAATCTGCTGCACTGTGGCTAGCTGAGCTGGGTGTGGAGACTTTTCTGAGCTTATTTCCTTCCATCCGAAGGCGGGCAGGAGGGGAGGGGAGGAAGAGGACTAGATGGTTACAGAGAGACAGACTTGGCTCCAACGACTCTCTGCCCTGGTGGCCGCACTCAGTAGTGGTGTGGAAGAACCATCCGTACCACGTGACCTTTCCCCAAACCACACAAAGTGCTGCCAAGAGACACGCCCCAGCCCAGGTCTGGGTTTCATAAGAGCCTCCTGGCCTATAGGTGACCCAAGTAACTGTCCTACTTCGGCTAGTCAACCTGTCACCTGTCTTATAACTATAGTGAGGTTCTTCCTCTGTGAACAGATAGGTTCTTCTGAAAGGACCTGGGGGGCTTTGGATGATGAGGAGCAGTAAGTTCCTGCAGTGGGAGCCCCACCATAAAGCACTGCTCCGTGCCACTGATTCAGGCAGACTGAGCCTTGAATCCCGTTACCCGTGGATAACACGGCCGCTCACTCCTGGTGACGTGGCACGACCGCCATTCAGATGTTGCTTGGCACTGCCGTAAGAGGGCTACCACTCTTGTCAGCATGGGGAGAAATGCTATTATTCCTCTTCTTTGCTTGCTGTGGATTTGAAAGAACTATTCGTCCAGCAGCATGATTCACTTCTGAAAGTCTAAGAATAAATTTCTATAATGGTATGTGTAGGGATCCATAGACGCACAGCCTGCCATAGGCCTGTATGCCATGTTTTTTCGTGAGTGTGAATTTCAGGTTCTAGCTCCAGGCCAAGAATAATCAGTTCTTGACTGTTGAACAAACGAGAGAACTTTAGCCCTTTACTCATTTTACACATCTTGAATTGGTCGGCACGGTTGCAGTGGACTCTGAGGGTAGAGGAAATGGGTCTTCTTACATCCTCTCATAACTGGAGCCCAGCCGAACTTTCTAGGACCATGACAACATTCAGATAGTCTGAGAAGGAATGAGGGAGAGGATGAAATCTATGGTTTCCACTCCCACAGAAAGGACTGGGTACCCACAATTCAAAACCCAAGGGGGCATCATAGCATTTGTTCCACGTCTGCTCTGAAAGGGATAATTTAATGCAAGAAATAAGAGGCCTGAAGTGACTTTAGGCTCATGAAATATCTTCATTGGTTATCATCCACACACATGTCCACTTGCACCGCCGTATGAAAAAGCACACTTGGTAGTGCAGTGATTTCCCAAAGCCTGACTAACCAACCTATCTACCTGGATGTGGCACACGTTTTGTCAGAAATGAGAGACCACACGTAGAGCTCGGTCACCAAGGCACGCCCAACAGTTTTGCCTCTCGCAGTGAGAAGCCGCAGTCAGCAGGAAGCAGTGTGGGGATTTCAGGTGGGGTGTCCTTTCGTGGAGACAGTTTTCATCATTTTTGCATAGACAGGTCCCTTGAGAATGTAGGAACAGTTAGGAAGAATCTCCAGTTGGGAGTGTTCTTTCTTAAAAATACAGAAATAATGGTTTGCATGGGTTCATACTTAGGTGGATTAGTTTGGCCAGATTGATACTTGATGCCACTTGCCTTCAAGATTTTTCCCAAAGCTGGGTCATCGCTATGAGAAATCGGGGCCTGAAGATGGAGTAGACATGATCACTGCTGATGCAGGAGAGGGCATCAGGAATGGCTGGAGCCCGAGCGCCAGTGCGAGAAAGTACTGGTAGCTTCCCTAGCCGTCGGGTCCTCAGCCTCTTTCTTCACTCTGTTTCCCAAGCGTCAGGATGAGACCAGCTGGGATGTGGCAAATCCCTTATCTCTGGGGAGTGTAAAGAGTTTACTTGTAAGAGTTCGGGGGTGGGGTGAGAGAATAACTGTAGAAAGACCCTAAACTCCTCCCCCAGCAAATCATCTTGTATAACATTTAAAAGCCCAAAGTCCAGATCTTATCTTTTAAAACGAATCAGCAGGAGGACGATAGTTGGACCTGGGACAGAGGGGTCACACTTGAAAAACATCAAAGCCCCTTATAAAATGGGAATATATTTCAGGGAACCCCACCCCCACATTTCAACTCCACTTTATGCCTGTTGGTCCTGTTTTGTGGGTGAGGACTGCCCCACCTTTGAATTCCTGCAATCTGTCTTACAAGCACCCTGTCCCGGGAAGGGGTGGATGGGGGGGAACACGCGGTCCAGAGCCGAGCTCGCCTGGCTGGGGTGCAGGGTGGCAGGAACCCGGTCTAGATAGAGAGTGCAGTGTTCACTAGAGCTACGGATGGTTTCAGTGAAGTGTCTGTGTCTGACGATCGTCCTGCGAGAGTACTACTTACTGTCTTCCCTTGTACATACATTGTCCGTGTTTGGCTTTTCCTAGTATTGTGAGGTTTCAAATAGGGGTTCCATGTAAATACTCTTTCTGCTACTGAAATGCCGCCCTCTGGATTATGCATCACCCCCACAAATGGTTTTGCCTTTCTCTACGCTAACACTTTTTGAGCCACTGACGTGTAGATCGATGGTTAGTTCCTTGGGCTTTTATTTTGCAATTTTATATATATACACATATATGATATATATATTTATGGGTTGGTTTTGTATAGTTTTCTGTTTGAATCTCTGAGCACCAAAGCTGCCCTCTGATTTTCACGAGAACTTTCCAAAGCCACTTCCTGAGCCCTTTTGCTGCTTTGGTGTCTGACTGTGTTGCCGGGGTGGTATCTCTGCCTGTGGATTTCTGTATGTGCGTGCTGTTGTTATCTCACCTGCAGATATTGCCCTAGTAAATCTAACGTGCTTGGCTTCCCGCTGTGTGTGACCTGTCTCTGTCGGTTCCTCAGATCTCCTGGCTCCCAGGGGAGCAGAAGTCAGAATGGGGGGGCCCATTTATGGAAACACTGACCACACAAGAAACTTTTACTCTTGAGACCATTTCTCCCACATGGAAAGCTGAAGATGTGTATAACTGAGTTCTGACTTGGGAAGGGAGAAATAAAAGACCGTAATCCTCTGAGAAGGAAAAGGCCATGTGGATTTGAAAACAGTTCTGTGGAGGAAGATGGATTTGTGTGGGTTGGGACTGGGGAGGAGGGTTGTGAACACAAACAGGAGGAGACAGCCCCGCAAGGAGGCAGCCTCGGCAGCTGTGCGGCTGGAATGGAAAGGGGTGTCAGCCCAGAACCAGGGGCTGGAGAGATTGCAGAAGTCACCCCAAAGGGTGAAAGGGGGATGGAGAAACTAGGTGGGGAGAAAGGAAGAGAGATGAGGGAAGAGTCCACGTGGCCCTCCCAGTCTGCGTGCTCAGTACTTGCTGAGCATCCACACACATGTGCTAGGTGTCTCATGCATCCCTTCATGGAATGCCCATAAATCCCAGGGGCTGGTTCCATTATTACCATCCACTTTACAGGTGAGGAAGCAGGCTCTGAAATAAGGAGACTGCTCACTGCCGAGGGCCCTGAGCACAGAAGCAGTCTTGGGCATCACTCCCAGGCCAGCTGCTTTGGGCAGATCTGTTTCCCACGTCCACGAGCAGAGCCCACCTTCCTCCTCTCGCACCCAGGCATCCCGAAGCTCCCACAGGCTCCTACAAGCCTAGCAACAAAGAACTCAGGCCATCACCCACCCCAAAGCCATCAGTTTTTCCTCTGCCGAAGTCACCAAGGAAACCAGCTGTGAGGAACACGACTTCTCTGTACTCTCACAGTCGTGTGCACTGATCAGGTGAAGGACAATAGTCACCGTGCTGACACCACTGTATACTAAAGCTTGCTGCGGTTTAAGATGGTGACGCTAACCCCCAAGTTGAATTCTTTCTCCTCCTAAATTCCCACTGTGGTGACTAAAGGGATGCAAACATGGGAGCGGAGTGCCCTCTGTCTGCCAGAAATGTTGAGACATTTCTCCAGAGTATGTACACTAGTCCCTCCTTGTCCGCTGGGGATACGTTCCAAGACCCCAGTGAATGCCTGAAACCATGGACAGTACTGAGCCCTATATATACATATATACCTATGATGAAGTTTAATTTATAAATTAAGAACAGTAAGAGATTAACAATAATTAATAAAATGGAACAATTATAACAGTACACTGTAACAAAAGCACAATGAGGGCCACTTGAACACAAGCGCAGTGACACTGTGACAGTGGATCTGGTAACCGAGATGGCCACTAAGTGACTACTGGGCGGGGAGCGTATGCAGTGTGGGTACAAAGGCGTGGTTCACGTCCCAGGCAGGATGGAGGTGCGTGAAGCGGAATGGCGAGAGATTTCATCACGCTACTCAGAACAACACACAATTTAAGACTGAATTATATCCGGAATTTTCCATTTAATATTTTTGGACCGCAGTTGGCCACAGGTAACTTAAACCACAGGAGGTGAAACCGTGGGTAAGGGAGGACCACTGTGGTGCAGGAGAGAAGAGACTGACTCGGGCCAACCAGCCCACAAGTCACGTGAATGGGGAGTCTGGCTGGAAAGGAAGCGGAAAGGACTCCCGGTGGAGACAGCTGCCACTTGGAGACAGCGATAGGGTGGCAGAGACAGGGTCAGGGGACCCTGGCAAAATGGTGGGGGAGGCACTCCTGGTCTCAAGAACAGTGAGCAAAGAGTTGGGGTTTACACTGCCAGGACCCTGTTCACAAGATCTCAGTAATGAGGAATGGGGGGAGGTTAGGGGACGCTTCAGAACCGGAATCCTGACAGGGTCAGAGCAGGGCGCCATGGCCCCAGCTAATCCTGGCCACCTGAATAAACATGAAAAAGGAAACTTTTGCCAAGTTATTGGGGATTCCGTCACTACCACGCAAGATAACTAGATCTCTAATCTGGCAAAACGTCCCCATACGAAATAGAAATCTTTCCTTTTCTTTTCCTTTGGGCCTTTGCACCGGGGCCCACACATTTTTGATGGGAACCAACTCTAATCTGGACAGAGATCTTACTCTGTCAAGAGCAAGCATGGCGAAAAATAATACGATAACAATTTGGTAATTTAAAAGAAGACCAACCTGAGAAACTAGAACACATTGTTCTCAATGACACTGAGTTACTGCAAGAAGCAGGAGAAAGGTTAAGAAAATCTCTATTAATATTCCATTTATCAGAAAAAATCAGCCAGTCATAAAAAGGGAGCAATTTAAGTCAGGAAAACATTTTTTAATGGTGAAAACACTACCATATGTAGAAATGAGACATCGGCCACCAACGGCAGGTTGAATATTGTTGACCATGAATGAGAACATAAATATGTTTAGACATGTAAGGATCCCAAGTCCACCATTTGAAAAAAACTAGCCGGTCATGTATCTGGTTGGTTGGAAAATTAATATAAGTAAATAACTCAAGAATGAGAAGGACATGGGACTAAAGGTAGTGAGCAATGAAACCAAATTTATAGCTAAGTCTAATTTTTCATTGTTAATTTAACAAATAAAGCAAATGTTGAAATTGTAGTTATTGGAATATATTATAAATAATAATTTGGAGCAGCAGGGAGGCAAAACGCTAAAATTCTCATTATTGGCAAAAGGGACTTAGTAGATTATTTCATTGTTTAAGTTGTTAGAATACTGTTTCAATTACATATAAAATTGTTATATTGGTCAGTTCACATTGCTATAACAAATTGCCATAAACCAGATGGCTTAAACAGGAAACATTTGTTTCTCACAGTTCTGGAAACTAGAAGTCCAAGGTCAGGATGCCAGCATGGTCAGGTTCTACAGAGGGCCCTGTTCCAGGTTGCAGATTGCTGAGTTCTTATATCCTCACATAGTGGAAAGATAGTAAGAGTATTCTTGCTACCTTTTATAAGGGCACTAAGCCCATTCATGAGGGCACCACCCTCATGATCTAACCCTCCCAAAGGTCCCATCTCTGTAAAAACAAAATGCTTGATAACATAGCACAAAGATTGGGAGAGAAGAAATGGAAGTATACTTCGTAAGGTTCTTCTGCTATACATGAAGTGATATAATATCACTTGAAGGTGAAGGTGGGTTGTGGTAAGTTGAAAATATAAATTCTATAAATCCTAAAATGACCAGTAAAATTATAAAACAAAAAGTTATAGCAAAGCTTTCTATCCTTAGCACTAGTAATATTTTGGACTGAATATTCAAACTATGACAAAATATTTACAAAGCATATATCTGATAAAGGACTTATATCTAGAATGTATAATGAACCCTGGACACTCGATAATATGACAATAAAAATCCAATTAAAAATGGCAAAAGATTTTAACAGACACTTCACCAAAGACAATATATAAATAGCAAATAAGCACATAAGAAGATTCTCAAATGCAAATGAAAGCCACATGAGACACCACTACACACCTATTAGAATAGCTGAGAGATGTTAACATGCCTCTCTGCCCCTCACAATTTAAGCTATTACAATTTTTAAGGAGGGTTCAGACTGGGTCAAAAAATAAAACCTATTGTCTACTGTTCAAAAGATACACACATATCAAATATCAGAAACGTTAAACATAAAGGAATGTGCAAAGAAATAAGCAAATGTAAAGGAAGGAAGAACAGGAGAGTTAATATGAATATATCTGATAGCAGGAGTCACAGGCTTAGTATAAATGGGACTGCCTGGTTTACATAAAAAGCCCAGCCCACAATGAAGTGATCACAGTAAAAAACTTTTTTGTGTTGAGTTACATAGTATGCACTGTAACATAGTGATATTGTGTTGAAATTTGTAAAGCAAGAACTGATAGGGGTATATCTTCCTCTGATTTTGCTGCTATAATGGAATACCTGAGACTGGATAATTTATAATAAACAGACATTCGTTTCTCACTTGTCTGGAAGCTGAGAAGTCCAGGATCAAGGCACCAGCATCTGGTGAGGGCCTTCTTGCTGCGTCATCCCACTGCAAAAGGTGGAAGGGCAAGAGAGGGTGACAGAGACAGAGAAGGGGACTGCACTCACCTTTTGATGGTGAAACTTCTCTGTGATAAAACATTAATGCAGAGAGAGGAGGCCTCATGGCTTAATCACTTCTTAAAGGTCCCACCTCTATACTGTTACAACGGCAATTAAATTTCAACATGAGTTTTGGAGGGGACATTCAAACCATAGCAGGGCATGAAGAAAAACAGACAAACCACAATTAGAGGTGAGAGATTTTAACTTGCCTCTCTGGCCCTCATAATTAAGTGAACAAGAAATATCTGTATATCTGTATCTAAATATGAATATAGAGGATTTGAAGAATGTAACAAATAATCTTGATTCAAGAGACACATATATAGCGTCTATAAGCAGAATGCACATTCCTTTTTCTTTTTTTCTGAGACAAGGTTTCACGTTTCACTCTGTCACCCAGGTTGGGGCGCAGAGGCACGATCATATCTCAATGCAGCCTTGAACTCCTGGGCTCAAGCAGTCCTCCTGCCTCAGCTTCCCCAGTAGGTACACGCCACCATGCCCAGCTGATTTTTTAAAAAAATTTTTGTAGACACAGGGTCTCACCATGTTGCCCAGGCTGGTCTCAAACTCCTGGCCTCAAGGGATCCTCCTGCCTTCCTGCCTTGGCTTCCCAAAGTGCTGGGGATTACAGGTGTGAGCCACTGCGCCTGGCCGCATTCCTTTCAAATGGCCATGGGATAGATAACACATGATCTAAGAAACTTCCTTGCCTTGCTAACCCCTCACCTCCCCGTCCCGCGCCTCCCCGTCTCGCGCCATACCTATGCCTGGTCAACCTCCTACTGCCACTCCCAAAGATGGCCACCAGGGGGAGACATTTCCTTTCTCTGCTTCCACTTTGCTGAACAAGGACTCCCTTCGTTCTGGGGACAGGCAGCCCTTAGCAGCGTTGTCGTGAACTTTGGACTCTTTTCGTCACCAGCAAAGGGATTAGAATGAGTAGAGGGCCTCCTTACGCCTCCAAAACCTTTAAACCTATTTGATTACTATGTCTGAGCGGCTCTAAACACTTGCCTAACTTCTAGTACCCTCAGCCTAGCCTCCTGAGCCCCCTCTTTTAGGCAGCCGACGCGATGGCCCCAGCTCACCTGGGTCTGTTCTCCAGGCGGAGAGATCATACGCAGTCGTGAACAGAGCTCAGGGCTCCAGAGCCACGCAGTTTGGAGCGAACCCTGGCTCTGGGACTCCTGAGCTCTGTGCCCTTGGGTAAGTCACTTAACATCTCCAAGCTACAGTTTCCTCATCTGTAAAATGGAAAAATAATCAATATTAAAAAACCAGAATTGGGGGGAATAAATTTTGATGATTTAGTATTATTTGAATTTTGAATTATTCAGTGGCAGACATCATGAAAATTTTCATTGCTTCAGATCTCTAAAGGTTGGCTCCCACTATCCTTAAAATCAGTGTATGCACATACACACAAACATACAGACAGACACACACAGACACACAACCACACACATCCATATACACATCCACACACACACACCACTGTCACACTCACAACATTGGCATCATTTCAAAATAAACTTAAAATTGATGACCTCAGTTTACAATGTCTTATCTGTTCAAAATATCCTGACTTCAGAGTGAGCAACACGAGTCCCTCCTCTCTAGAGGTGGGTCTTTGTCTGGTACAATCTCAGCACGGAACAAAGGTCATTTCTGACCAACTTAACTGTCTGAGCCTTTGAGGGTGTAGAGTTAGAGCACAATTGGAGGCTCATGTACTGTATATCAAACACTGAAAAGTTTTAAATCAAGCTAAACATGTCAAGTTAAGTATGTTCTATCCTCCTACCTTTACAAATATACATTCATAATGAGCTGGAAGGCCGGGTTCAAATTTAGAAGTATGAGGAGAGCTGATCGCCACTCACTGCAGCCTTGATCTCCTGGGCTCAAGCAGTCCTCCTCAGGCTAACTCCTAGCCTGAAGTCCATTTCCCTTCTCTTCCCAAAGCTGGGTCCATCCCATGCTTCAAGTGGCCTTGTGTGCACACTGGTAGACACCCAGACCACATGTCCAGGTTTTGCCCATTCCTCCCATGCAAACAGCTGCCCTCTGGCTCCCATGAGTCCTTGGGAAAATAAATTCCGGAAAGAACCTGTGCAGACACTAGCAGTGGGCTAGGGGCTGTTTGGGCAGGGAATTTGGGGTCCTGGGTAGTCAAAGCGTGGTGTAGCACCAGATGGGCATGTCCCCTTGGCCCTGCTGACTCCACCCTCATGGAAGGTGTGGCTAAATAATGGGTCAGACAGGGCCCTCTGAGGCACAGGACCCAGAGCCCCTCTTACTGGGGTCTAAGGTCAATATCGCTGCCTGAATGCCCAAGGAGAGGCCAGGAAGCAGTGGTCACCCTCTGTGAAGTTCCTGAGAAAGCACTGCAATATCCTCATTCCCATTCATTACAAAACAAAACCTGACCATAGGCTTGGGTGGGAAATGTTTTGTTATAACAAGGGAAGACAAACACTTGACAAGATCTGGCATGAGATGGTGGTTGATTTGCCAGGTTAATGAGGGCTAAAAGAAACAAAGCCTCCTTTTGTCTTCACTGGGGTCTAAACACTGTAGGAGTCTCCTTACCATGATACTCAAATGCAGTGACACCTGGAACCCTCTCATGGGGTTAACTTCTTAATGGTGAGCCACGTCAATGCTCTCCCTCCCATTCTTGGCTACTGACATAGGACAAATACAGGCAGGAAACAGTCCTGGCCAGTTGGTTAGGTCACTATCATTCAGGCTCCCTATTAGGGCCAGAAAACTGACTTTATCAGATCACCCAGCGGTGATCCAGCTCAGAATTACCACTTATTTTCCACAGATTGCATTTTTGAGTGGTACTTCCTGATGACATGCAGGGCGGCACCTTCATCTTATCTGGTAGCCATCTCTCAAACACTGTGGCTCCTGCCCATCCTCTGTGTGACAGTAGTCTTCACTGCCACTGTAGGCAGTAGCACTTGCTGACCTGGCCTCTGGCTCTGGGCCTTTAGCCTTGCTGTATTGTCTATAAATTTCACCCATAGACCTGATTAAATTAAAAAGCTTCTGCACAGCCAGAGAAACTGTCACGAGAGCAAACAGACAACCTACGGAACGGGAAAAAAATTTCGCATGCTACACATCCAATAAAGGACTGAAAACTAGAATTTATTTAGAACTCAGGAAAATCAGCAAGAAAAAATCAAACTACCCTATCAATAAGGGAGCAAAGGACATGAATAGAAATTTTTCAAAAGAAGACAGAAAAATGGCCAACAAACATATGAAAAAATGCTCAACATCTCTAATCATCAGGAAAATGCAAATCAAAACCACAATGAGATATCACTTAACTCAGTGAGAATGGCCTTTATCAAAAAGTCCCATAACAGTAAATGTTGGCGTGGATGTGGTGAAACAGGAACGCTCATACACTGCTGGTGGGACTGCAAACTAGTGCAACCGCTGTGGAAAGCAATATGGAGATACAGATACAAGTAGACCTACCATTTGATCCAGCAATCCCATTATTGGGCATCTGCCCAAAAGAACAAAAGACATTCTATAACGAAGACATCTGCACCCGAATGTTTATAGCAGCACAATTCACAATTGCAAAGATGTGGAAACAACCCAAGTGCCCATCAATACATGAGTGGATTAATAAAATGTGGTATATGTATACCATGGAGTATTACTCAGCTATAAGAAATAATGGGGATATAGAATCTCTTATGTTCTCCTGGATAGAGCTGGAACCCATTCTACTAAGTGAAGTATCCCAAGAATGGAAAAATAAGCACCACATGTACTCACCAGCAAATTGGTTTCACTGGTCATCACCTAAGAGCACATTTAGGAATAACAGTAATCGGGTGTCGGGCAGATGTGGGGGGAGAGGGGATGGGTGTATACATACATAATGAGTGCGATGCACACCGTCTAGGGGATGGGCACGCTTGAAGCTCTGACTCGGGGAGGTGGGGGGGGGGAAGGGCAACATATGTAACCTAAACTTTTGTATCCCCATAATATACTGAAATAAAAATAAAAAAAAAAATTCACCCATAACACACAACCCAGCTTGGGGTACAGATGAAATCATGTTTCTTATTTTCTTCCCACTGACTGTTCGGGCTTCACATGACTGTATTGGCAGAATGGCCTGAATTTCCCTCTTGAGGCCTCCCCTAGACACATCTAGAATTGTCCTGGTGTCTCGGGGGTGACTGGGTCCAAAGGCCAGCTCAGAGCAGTCTGGGGCAAAGATCTCTATCACTTGCAGGCTTTGTGACCATTATTACCCTAAGAAGGGCTCTGCCTCCGTGATCACCCCAGGGTGCTGTCCCAACATCACAGTGCTGTTTCTTCTCCCAGCCCCCAACTGTCCTTGAGGGAGACTGGACCTAGTGGCCATTTTCCTGTAGGGGAAAGCAAGCTCTTTTAAAGGTGCAGGCTGGTCTTACTCCTCCTCGCAGCCCCAGGGCCTAGCAAAGCATCATGGCTCATGCAGGGTCAGTGGCACGGACATTTATCAAACTAACTCAGAGCTATAGAATACTAGATCTGGAGGGAGTCGTTGAGACCACATAGTTTACTGCCCCTCCTCCTCATCGTTAGATGAGGAAACTGAGGCACAGAAACGCAGCAGCTTCTCCAAGGTCACAAATGCTGCTTAGTGATAGAGCCACGGTTAGATCCCAGAGCTCCTGACTGTTGTAGGCTCTTAGCCTGGTGGGATCAAGAAGGTGCCGAGAGCTAGACTCTCTCTCTAGAAATATGCACATGTACACAAAACCTTGCATGTACGCTCCTAGGTAAAGAACCTGCCCGCATTTTGGTGTGCAGTGCTGCTAGATGCTGGGCTGTCCTGGGCATGTGAAATGGTGTGAGGACAGGCAAGTAGCTGACAGGGGGCTCTGCGGCCAGGCTGCTTGGGTTCAAGTCCCTGCTCTGCCACTACTTGCTGTGTGGTTATTTAATGCCCTCACCCGCAAAACAGAGATAATAATTGTGCCCATCTCGTTGGGTTTTGTGATCTTTAAACAATTTGATCTCTTTAAAGCTCCTAGAAAGGAGCAGGACATGGAACAAGTGTTTTGTGTTAGCTATTATTATTATCATCACCAGGTGAACCCCTAAAGGAAGAAACAACAGCAGCAGCAACAATATAAAAAGAAAAGGATTTTAAAATCTTGCCATGAATGTTTGATTTCATCTATTCAAGTTTATGCTGTACAGCAATCACAAAACAATGACTTACTTTTGAGGAAATCTTGCTTTATATCTTAAATTCCCACTAGATACATGGAATGTTCACTAGACAGAGCCTGCTTTTGCAGACATTTGAAGAAAAGGGTTAAAATAACACTGCGTCTCTGTCCCCCGGGAACTGGGTCAGGCCCAGCCATCCCGTTGTGGGAAGCGGCCGCGCCCGTTCCGGGCTCGCTGTCCTGCGCCGCGACCTCCAGGGGGCGCTCTCTCACACACGAATCAACCGGTGCCTTGGCGTCCTCGCTTCCAGTCCCTCAAGAACTGCCCGGCGCGCCACTTGTTCAGCACGACTTGCGATCATGCCTTTTGGATCTGGCCCTAACTGCGCCGCCAGCCTCACCTGCTGGACTCGGGGACGCCACCCTGTGTTCCCGTGCCCGCCTCGCGTGCGCTCCACCTGGTCCTCCAACGCAAGCGCGGTCCCCGCCGGCTCGCTCCCGGGGGCGGCGGTCTCCGGTCCCCCACCGGGCGTGCCTGCCGTCCTCGAGCCTGTGAGCAGGGAGGAAGCCCCGAAACAGCAGGCGCTCCGAGATCTGCCTTTCCCGGTGCAGAGGACACGGTGGTCCTGGAGAGCTTTCTCCCCGCTGCTTATTCACAGGCACTCTGCCAGGATCAGGGCCGTGGCGCTGCAAAAGCTTGGTGACACTAATTTAAAGTGCACCGTCCTCAAAGACAAAACAAATCTTCTCCTCAGTAGTAAAAGGAGAAAAGTCATTTCCCATCCCACCTCAACCCCCCATTTTTTCCCCCACCATCAAATAATGTTCCTCAAGTCCTGGGGAGGGGCAGAAAACAACACACAGCAGAATACTATTTTACATTTTTCTTCTTTGCGCTTTGATGATTGCTTTCCCAGAACCTACGAAGCCTGGAATGGCGTGGCTTCCCTAGACTGAAGGTTTCAGAAGCCATAGGGCAAAGGGTTGAAAGGAACAAGATAACATTTTAATCCAGGACGTTCTATACTGTTCCTCCCACATAATCAAGTCACTAGAAATCTGAGTAAATCTTGCACAAGCACCAGCAGCAGGGAAGTTGGCCCCGAGATGCCACAGCCCAGGGCCCAGTGAGGAAGGCAGGTTGGCCCCTTGGGCTCAGTCTCTGGCACCTCTACTCCCCTTTTCTTCTGTGGAAGGTGGAACTTTCTGAGGAACTTCCACATACTCTGTCTCATCAGATTTTCTTATCAGCCTATCAGCCCTGGCTTTGCAGTCAGCAGACTTGGATTCATATACCAGCCCCTCCACTTCCTGGCAAAGTCAGTCCTTCTCTTGAGGACTTGGCTTTCTGATCTGCAAAATGGGCTCCCTGGTAGCACCAGGCCTCCTGAGGCACTGGGCGGGCCTCCTGGGATAAGGCAGGTGCAGCTCCCGCACAATACCTGGCACCAAGTGCTTCACAAAGGTTGCTATGTTTTATTATTATTTCTTCCATTTTTAACATAATAAAACCAAGACTTGGGTTAAGGAATTTGCCTAAAAATCACTACATTGATGCGGCTGAGGGTGGAACCCCGGAACTCCTGGCTCCAGTCCCGGGCTCTTTCCTGGGGGGTTGAGATGTCCTGCCATGGTGACAAGCACACAGTTCCTCCTCCATCCAAAGGCAGGAGGGTGTAATTAACGCTTTCAAGAGATTCCAGATGCTTAGATGAAAAGATGCTCCAGTATGTCATTACCCAGCATTTTTGTCTTATCACTGCCTTTGAAGTTTATTTTGGTGGCAGCACATGGTTTCTCTAGGTCTGGCCTGCGTGGCCAGCCCACTGGGCCCTCCGCTTGCCCTCACCCTGCCAGCCCCCGTGCCTTCCGCTCCAAACCCTCCGCCGGCGGGCAGATGTGGCTCCTGGCAAGAAAGCCCAGAGTCCACGTCACCTCTAAGCAGGGTTAGTGGCAGCTAACTGGAAACCCTCCTCCTCCCCCCTCCCCTGTCCCCAAATGGCCCTCTTCACACGAAAGGCTTTGTCCGTCAGTGTTCCTCTCACTGCTTTGCTCTTAAACAGTGTGAAGACTCCGGGAGGGTTGGCACCAGTTAACCCAAAGGTGTGGGCCATTGTTTGTAGACTGGTGCCACTTACGACAACTGAGGGGAGAAGGGTAGCGAGGAGGGGACGTGGAGGCCACAAAACAAACTTCTCCTCCCTCACAATTATGGGGAAGGCTGAATCATTAGAGACATGAATCAGATTTATTCTCGTGGCTTTAAAAATAAACACCACAGGGCCAGCGTGACCTGACAACCTGTCCTTATCCACAGAGGTCTGTGGTCTCAACTGCAAAAAGCAAAGACAGCATGTTCCAGCTCAAAAGATTGCATCATCCGAAAAGGGTGAGATCATCATCCTTGTTACGGGACAAAGAGACCCATGGCCCTGGGCTCCTGTTTCCATGACACTGTGGGCCTGGTTGGGTCATTGTGGCACTGGAGAGGAGAGATCTTTGGACAGAGCAGGAGAGGCCCAGGCTCAGAGCTACAGGGGAAAGGTGACTGTTATGGCAGCATTCTCTTCCTCCCACCGTCTCCAACCTCCCAGCCGTGGCTAGGAGCGCTGCGGGACAAAGGATGCTGAGATGTGGGAAGCAGAAGAGAAAGAGTTGCCCAAACATTCTGTCCTCTCGGAGGCAGGATGAGCCTTTCTATCCCATCACATCTGAGCTTACGAGTGGACGGTGGGAACTTGAGAAAGGTAATGGAGGGGTCCCAGGAGGGACACTTTCTCTGGTATGTCACCCACTGCCTCTCACCAAGTTTGAAATTCTCTCTCTTATTTATCATTTATTCCATTTATTTAGTTCTTAAAGGAATCTCTGATTTTCAAGGGCCTCTTTTAAGTTGCAGACTCACCTTTAAGCAGCAATATGATATGAAAGCATTCCTATCAGTAAGCTGGAAGAGCCCTCGTTACAGGGCCAGGAGCCAGGCCACCCAACTCAGGGACAGGGGCAGCCAGCAACCTCGTGGTAAACCTGCCAGCCCAGGGCAGAAAAGCTGTTTTCCACACTGTTACTTGCCCATAAGGTCATCACAGATGTAGTTAGTGAAGATGAAGTCGTACTGGAGTAGCATGAGCCTTTAATCCAGCACGACTGGTGTCCTTGTGAAAAGAAAATATGTCAGTACCAAGTGAGAACTCCATGTGACGTCACAAAGACACTCAGACACAGAGGGAAGACAAGCCGTGGAAGCTGGAGGCAGAGATTGGAGTTAGGCTGCCATAATCCAAGTCACTCCTGAAGCTACCAGAAGCTGGAAGAGGCCAGGAAGGAGCCTCCCCTAGAACTTTTGGAGGGAGCATGGCCATGCCCACATCTTGATTTTGGACTTCTGCTCTTTAACGCCATTGAGTTTGTGGTACTTTGTTACAGCAGCTGCAGGAAACATACACACACCTGCCTCAGCCTCTAACTCGCCAAGTGGCCTGAACAAATGTTGGTTCCTACCTGGGTTTCTGCAAAATAAGGTGGTGGGACCAGATAAACTAGGATCCCTCCAGCTCTAACAACAGCTTAAGGATTGTTCTGAGGTTAGGAAAGAGGTTCTTTCATTCAACTAATAATTTCGGGGTATGTTCTGTGCCAGGCTTGAAGTGGTTCTTGTCTCTCAAAGGAAAGAAAATCCTGTTAAAAAGAACTGGACAAAGGAGCTGGGTACAGTGGCATGTGCCTGTAGTCCCAGCTACTCAGGAGGATTGCTTGAGCCCAGGCGTTTAAGGCTGCAGTGAGCTATGATTGTGCCACTACACCCCAGCCTGGGCAACATAGCAAGACCCCATGTCTAAATTAAATTAAATTTAAATTAAAATGCTGTTAAAGTTCACCATATATATATAAAAGAAACCAAAAAGAACCAGACACAAACTGAAGCCAGGAGACTGGACCCATGAAGGACCCCCAGAGCAGGTCCCGAGGAGCTGGGAGGCCATCAACCAGCCAAGGGCTGGACCAGGAAACACGGGAGGGGTGGGGGGAAATGTAAAGATTTCCCAAGAAGTCAAAAAGGAAATTAGATACATGATAAATTACACTGGTTGAAGTTTAGGAAGGTGTTTAACTTGCATCCGAGTGTTTTCTGCTTAGTTATAATTTTCTTGCCTATGAATCACTTTCTTCATTCTCCTAGATATTTGATATAGGGCATAGCTCTTTGAAGTAATAACACACTTGAAGAAGTACACATCCACAGAAAAATAGGAGGCTGAGGGTTTTTCTTGTGGGGGAGGGTTGGGATTGTCATTACTTTTTTAGCCCTACCATTGAGCCAGGGCAGCCAGAAAAGGCACCACAGCACACAGAGACTCCTCTCCGTGGGAGAAATGAATGGGGTTTTCAAATTAATCTTTGTTTTATCAGTGCACATAGTTCCAAACGTCAAATTGAACTAAAATGCTTCAAACAAAAATATGATTTCCTATCCCGACTCTACCCATTCCACCTGCTCCCCTCCCAAAAGACTGCTACTTTCAACCACTGGTTTCCGGGGTTTATACATCTCTACGTTTTTAAACAACATGTAAATGCTGTTATCATTTACTTTATCAATTTGAGATGCTATCTACTGACTTCCTATTATGGTAGATGAGAATCTAATTCTCTGATACCACTAGCCCCATTCCTCTGCTTCCTGTGTCCCCTCCTCCCCACATAATTAGGTTAATATGCTCTGTTTACGTTCTATGCCTACATAAATATTATTCACAGCTGAGCACTGTGGTGTACTATGATGATGTCGCCTTTCTTAACTTTTGTTTTATTATCTGTAGTTAATAATTGCCTTCTTTTTTGTTTACTTCTTATTTATTTTGTACTTACCACTCACAGCAGTAAGTACAAAATCTCACAGCTTCCAAAAGCCTCTCAGACAGAACACTTTTCTATAAGGTCAACAACATCAAGGAATCTAACCATTCTTTTTTTTTTTTTTTTTTTAATTTTTCTTTGCTTGGAAACATCTCTCATGAAGACTTGCTTTCTCCAACCTGGCTGGTTGCTCTCTAGGCCTGCTGAGTAACTGTATTCCTGGGACCCATTTCTCTTTGCTGTCATCCTTGGAATTATGCCACTTGGTTATGCAACTTGTCTAAGGTCTCCCAATTCAAGCCCAGGAATTTGGTACCACGTCTGCCCACTGTCTTACCTAAAGAATGTTACTGTTCTGCTCTCTTATCTTCTAAGACCTGGCTACTAAAAGACAAAGAGGGATTTGGTTAGGATTCCCTTCAACAGCTCTCTTCTAGTGAAATGATATTTTTGTTCATCCCACCTGCGGTGTGTCAGACACTGTGTGCAATTCTCACTTAATTGAGACATTCTTATGCAGTAGGTATTCATGTTATACAGATGATAATACTGGGGTTCAGAGATGTTAAGTAACTTGCTCAAGGCGCTTGTAGTAACTTAAAGAGCCAAGATTTAAATCCAAGTCCATGTGGCTCCAAAGCCAAGGAGGATTCTGGGGTATGCTCAGAATTTTGGAAGGTCTCTGTCAAATATTAATAGGTAAGACCAGAGCATATACCTTTACATGCTTTCCCTATGGCCAGATATATAGTAATATTTATGGTTCATTATTTTGATTTTCTTCCTCAGGGATTCCAGTGATGTGTGTGTTGGATCTCTTTTATCTGCATCCCAAATCTCCAATTTTCTCTGTAATCCTTTTTAACATTTTAATATTTTTATTTAATATTTCTTGATTTTCTCATTTCAATACTTTATGTCTCTCATTTGTTTTCCATCGTGTTTATTTTCCTTCATTTTGATCATGGTTTCATTTATTTCTTTCACTTCTTTCTTGACCTCTGCCAGTTTACTTTTCATTTCCTCCTGTGGTGTTATTATCTCCTCCCTAAGCCCTTGCATCTCTTGTTTGTCCTCTTACTTTATGGAGATAATTGCCTTACTGCATATTTTTTTAAATCCATATTGAAATATCTGTGGTCAAAATGTTCATCTGCTCCATGACAACATCTCAGGCTCTCTGTCATTTGTTTTCCCTGTGTAAGGACATTGCTTCTTGTCTTCTAGTATTTTTGTATAAATTCTATGCTGCTTTTAAATTACTCATTGTTGGAGAAAATGAGCTTTTTTCTGGACCAGGTATTTGAATGAAATTCATGTGTTAGTGGGGCTGGGGCCACAACCCAGACTAGCTGGAATTTGTGTGTGTGCCTGTTTAGCTTTTATTACTTCTGGGCTAATGAAGAAGGGCCACTGTGTGGTTTGTTTTAATGCAAAGGCTCTTTTTTCCCTCACTGCCAAAGAGATAGACCACTTTCTATAACTACGGTTTACCAGTATGATTTCTTGTTCTATCTGCTTTGCATTTTGGAACCCAACTATTAGCAGATACAGGGACACTTTTCTTGATACCTAGAGCACTCCTTAAATGTGGTTAGAAAAAAAAGATTTTGATTTTGCCTGTCGAGGATGCCCCTCATCTTTATGAAGGGAGCTTTTACTGCCTTTTTCTGAGCTCTGTGGCCATGGCAACTTCTCCATGTAGCATCCTTTCTCTACACAAACACCCCTCAAGTCTCCTGTTGATGGCAGTCCTTTCACTTGTCATACAGATTGGCATTTTAGCTGTCTCTAAGTTTTTCTTAAACAGAGTTTGCATTTTTGTTTCTCATTCTCCTTGCTGCTTTTGGATGAATTCCAGAAAGGCCGGTGGGGGTGGGGGGAAGGTAACTTTGAGCAACTGTATTCAAACCAGAGATCGACTCAAATTCCTTTTCCAGGCCTATTGCACAACTTCATATTTACTGAGCTTTGGTTAGGTCGGCCATTTATATCTCATGTCTTGCTCATTCTGCTTGTTTTTTCTTCTTCTTCTTCTTTTTTCCTTTTTACCCTTGTTTTTGGTGGTTTTCCCTTAAGCAGTGTACATAGGAGGTAAACTTTCTGTTAGTTTGGATCCACTGAGAAGTAAACTTTAAGGTGGATTAAATGTATCTGCCTGAGGAAATATAGGAAAAGAGCTAAGGCTTGGTGAGCTAAGAGACCATGATGCAGGTTCGACCATCAGTGATGGACAGAGGGGGAGAGGGCTGCACAGAAGTGTTCTAGACTTCCATTTAGTCAAAGAGCAGGTTTGGCAGAGCTCTTGGCAGAGTCTCCCAGGAATGGGTCTGCCTTAGTATCTCTGCAACCTTCAGTCATTGACTAGGAGCAGCCATGGCACAAGTGTGTCAGTGGACGTCAGGCACAAAGGTGGGGCCCACAGTCAAGGACATGCCCTGTAATCAGAGATCTACAATGTGCAATTCCCATGGCAGCTGTACTTTCTTTGCTGTGCATTTCTGAAAATATTTTATTTTTGCCTGACATTTGATTGATAGTTTAGCAGGATATAGAATTCTAGATTCAAAATAATTTCCCCCTAGTGAAATTGGATCCATTGTCTCCTAGAATCTAGCTGCTGATGAGAAGTCTGATGTCAATCTGACTTCAGATTTTTAAAGAATTTCTGTTTCTCTGTCTTTCCTTCTTTGTTTCACTCTGCCCACCCCACCCCGTCTCTGCTTTTAGATGTACTCCATCCTCAGTAGAAATTCGTTACAGATGTGTGTGACTGTCGGTACTATAGGAACTTTTTAAACCTTAAAACTATGTTTCTTTTCAGCCCTGGAAAAGCTTCTTATATTTTTAGTTTGATCCACTTTCTCTGTTTTCTTGCTCTAGAATTGATCTTCTGGACTGATCCTTTAGGCCTTTTATTATCTTTTCCCTCACGTTCCATCTCTTTTCCTTATGTTCTGGGAAATGTTTTTCACCTTATCTCTTAACTGTTCTATACATTTTTTCTAATTAGTTTTCTGATTGTTCCTTTTTAATAGCATCCTGCTCTTGTTTTTATCCGTATACATACATCATCCCCCAAGTTCTGCAGATATTAATTAGAAGTTTGGTTTTTGTATGTTTCTTTCTTTTTTTTAACTGAGTTATCTTTTTCATTCAGAGTGATTTGTTACGTTTGTACCGTTGTTATTTCATGCTCAGGTGTTTGTCTTCTATCTGATGATTGTCAAGTCCTACTTGATAATGGGGAACTGATTTTTCTCTAGAGCTGCAGCTGCCATAGTTTTCCTTGCTTATACAGGTGTGTCTATTTTTCTTTCCTAGGTCTGTCCTGGGAATGGGTGTGCTGACTGGAAGCTCCGAAATGTTTACAGGGCTCAGCTGTAGGCCCAGTGCTCTTTTCGTGTAGAACGTAGGTAGCCAGCCTTTAAGCGGGGGGGCCTGAATGTGTAAATGGAGAGCTTGACTCCCAAGAGCTTTACCCACTCTGGGAGTCCTATTTGGCCCCTGGAGTAAGTTTAGTATCTTCAGAGAAGAGTCCTCTAGTTTCGGCCTGAAGGGAAATTCTGGGCTTCCTACGATCTATTTCTTAGCAGTAGAATTGAAAAGGGGATGTGAGGGGGCCTGTTTTGAATTAGCCCCTTCATTCCTTCTCACCCCTGTCCTTCCTAACTGCCAGCGGGGCCTGGTTCTGGAGCTTCTCTGGAGTTTCCTGGGGCCGCTGGCTTTCTCCTTTGCTGCTGTTTCCTTCTGCATATTTTGGGAAGCTTTGTTTTACCTGTTTCTTCAACAAATATCTCACATTCTCTTTTTATCTACAAGAAATTTGTGGAAACCTCTCACCTACCAATGGTCTCTTTTGCACTTTTTTAATAATATGAGTTTATTCCCTCACCATCATTTTACTGGAGTCTTTGGTAGAAAGTGAAAAAATTGTGTCCTCGGCCTACCAATTTGAACTTAAAAAAATTTTTTTAAATTAATTACTTTATTATTATTTTTTGAGAAAGGGTCTTGCTCTGTTGCCTGGGCTAGGGTGCAGTGGTGTCATCATAGCTCACAGCAACCTCAAGTTCCTGGGCCTAAGGGATCCTCCTGCCTCGGCCTCCCAAGTAGCTGGGACAATAGGTACACCACCACGCCTGGCTAGTTTTTCTATTTTTTTGTTGAGATGGGGTCTCACTCTTGCTCAGGCTTTAATTTGAACTTTAAAGTCCCCGTTGCCCGTTTCACAGTAAGGAAAGAATTAGAATGCTGCCTAGTCCTCCTCGTGAATGCTCACACGCCCCTAAAAACACTGCTTCCTTTGCAGCCTTTCTCTGTGAAGGCAGTTTTCTCTCCCCTCCTGGTGCCATAGAGCCTGGCAGGGCATCAGGAGGCCCCCTCACTCTTCGTTGCTGGTACAAGACTGGTCTTCCCTTCCCATTAACATCTCATGTTACCAGACTACACCACCCACTGCCGGGCTTGCAGAGGTCACCCACCACCACCCAGTCAGTTCCCTTCGCCCCCTGAAACGTTTAGCTCCTGACTCACAGTCACTCTCTCCAACACTACCAGAATTTACAATGTGCATCTTTAACTTATTACAGTATACCTCTCAATAATATTATCAATATAATACTTTGTGAATGGTATAAGAACCTTACAGCAATATACTTCCAATTTCTTCCTCTGACCCTTTGTGCTATTCTTGTCTTACATTTTGCTTTTAAATATTAATAGTTGATAAACCCCACAGTACATTTTTATCATTTTTGCTTTAGACCAGAGATCAACAAAAATGACCCTCAGGTTAACCAAACATGTTTATGAATATAGTTTTACTGGAACACAGCCATGCCCATCTGTTTACATATTGTCTTTGGCTGCTTTCATACTACAACAGCAGAGCTAAGTAGTTACAACAGAGACTGTATATCCTACAAGCCTAAAATATTTATCATCTGGCCCTTTAACAAAATGTTTAATGACTCTTGCTTTAGAAAATTATCTTTTAGAGCAATTAAAAAAATTAATTTACCTTCATTCTTAGCATTTCTGGCGCTCTTTATTTCTTTTTGTAGAATCAAATTTCTGTCTGGTACCATATTCCTTCCAACTGGAGAACTTCTTCTAATATTTCTTATAAGACAAGTCTATTGGCAATGAATTCCCTCTGTTGTTGTTTTTCTGAAAAAGTTTTTATTTCGCCTTCATTTTTGAAAAATATTCCCACTGGATGTAGAATTCTGGATCAACAGCTTTTTTCTTTCAGTATTTTAAAAATGTTGCTCCACCGTCTTCTGCTTGCCTAGTTTCTGATGAGAATCTGCTATAATTCTTTGTTCCTTTGTAGATAACGTGCCTTTCTCCTCCTTCTTCCCCACTGGTTGCCTTCAGGATTCTCTCTTTAACACTGGTTTTCAGCAGTTAGACTATGATGTGCCTAGGCGTATTTTTTTGTTTTGGCTTATTTATATTTTTTGGCATTTATCCTTCTTGGTTCTCCGAGGTTTTTGGATCTATGGTTTAATGTATTTCCTTATCTTTGTGGAATTCTTATTCTTAACCATTATCTCTTAAAATATTTCTTCTGCTCTTTTTTTCACTTGTCTTCTTCTCTTGTCCAAGAGAGGGGTCTGGGGAAATGATTGCTTTTGACTGGCCTGTACTACAGAGAGGAGCGCTCTCTGGTCTCCTGCCCTGCCTGTACTGTTTCTCAGGAGCATCCCGTGGGAGCCTGTGGGGAGAAGCGTGTGAGTGAGCGCAAACTCCCCTGTGTCTGCAGCACCCACGTGTTCTCCACCAACGCACTAGCCCACATTTGGCCTTTGGCAATTGGTTAAAACTTTAGCTTATTTCTTCTTATCCATTTGTACCTGCTGGCATTCCTTTCTTTCCTGCTTTGCCACGGGTAATATGGTTAGTGAGTCCTCTCTCTTCTCAGAAGAACTTATCTCTTTTTGGAATTCAAATAATTTGTTGTGTGTCTTATGATCTTAGCTTTCTGATGATTTCCAGAAAAACCGTGATTTTGTAGCAGCTTAGGGTAGGGTGACTTTTTTTTTTTTCTTTTTGCAGTTTTATACATCTTAAGCACAAGTGGAGTCTCCTCCACTGATTGCACTTTTTAAAAATTTAATTCAACTCATGATCACATACCCTTTACTGCTATTGGGCAATCTTACTGTGTCTCTCTGGTGTAATAATTCTCCCATTCTCCTGGATAATGATTTTAAACTTTTCCCTCTCTGCTTCTGCAAGCTCTCTCTCAGTTGATGAATTTGCTTTTAATTTCACCGATAAAATCAAAAGAAACATTCCACCAACTCCCACTGTGACATTTATATACCTACCTGTGTCTACTCTCTGTCTTCCCTCCTATTCCTCAGACGAATAGCCCACGATCCTAGCAGAGGACAATACCCTTGTTTGTCTATCAAATCCCATCCTCTCTCACCTCACTTACTCAATGACATCACGCGGCATTTCTCCTTCCCTCTCCTATTGTAAACTTTCCTCCCTTAGCTGGATCATTTTCATCAGCAAACAAATATCTATAAAAATTCTTCAAGTAAGAAACACCAAATATTGCTTTTACATCTCCCTTTAGCAACTTCCCCTTTTTCTTTTCCCATTTACAGCAGAATTTCTCAGAAAAGTTGCCTGTACTCACAGCCCTCCCATTTTCTCTTGAACTCAATCCAATTGAGCTAAACCCAACCCACCAGTTCACGAAAATTGCTCTTGGAGCGATTACCAGTGACCTCCTTGTTGCTAAATCTGGGATCGATTCTCACTTCTCACTTTACAGGACCGTATCATCCCGAGCTCATACCTCTTGTCCTGCCATAGTTACTAAGAGTGCCCCCTTTTGATCTCGGAAGTGCCACACTTTGTATGGTAAAGTAGATGGCCACCTTCTCATCTGCAGCATTTGATACATTTGACTGGGCTCTTCCATAACACTCTTTCTTCATCTGGTCTCTGGACACCTCTCTTCCAGTTTCCTTCCTCTCTTACTGGCTACAAGAACCTATACAATCTGCCCCTCCCCCCATTACCTGTATGATCTCGTCTGCTACTACACTTGATTGTGTGATTATTTGATTAATGTGTATGTCAGCTATTGTCATAATAATGCTGCAAAACAAACAGTTTTAAAATTTTAGTGATTTACAACCTTAATAATTTACTTTCACACTCTTAGGTCTATAGATTGGCTGTGGTTTGGGTGGGGTAGACTGGGCCAGGTTGGACACCAGACTTCTGGTTGGGCTCCATGTGTCCCAGGCTGAAAGGGCCTCACTCACTCTGCTCTGGGCACACTAGCCTCCCTGGTCAACCTCGGCATGTCAGGGGTGCACCCTGCTTAGGGCCTTTCCATTGCTATGCCCTATGACTTGAGCACTTTCCCCTCAGAGATCTGTGTGGCTCACTTCCTCACCTCCTTCTTTGACTTGGGAAGAATGGATTGATTCAGAGATTAATTTATTTGAATACAGGTTGGCTAATCTTGGTGTTTGGCTATTTATTTATTGTCCAGCAATGATTAGCTACTTACTTAGTGGATTATGTCTGTGTTGACAGTTCTGCCCTCAAATTTGTAACCTCTTTAGGGCTGGTAATATACCAAAATATGTTTTTAAGCCACCCAATTAGATTTTGATGAGAATTAACTCAAGCATAGTTTATTATTCTGCCAAATCCAGTGTAGACATTTCCAATTGGCCAACAACGCTTAATTAAGATACATCTGTCTGTTAAATAAAATGAGCTAAGAACATAGGTTCCAAATGAGGTACAATTTATTAATCTGCCATTGCTGCTGCTTTAGCTGCAAAAACAATCTCTACTTCCTTTTAAACTTTTCCAGGTATACTATACAGCAGAGGCCTATATTTGTGTATTTCACTTTCTCATAATGGTTATGTTGGACTTTATTGCCATTTATAGAAATGGAGGCCAATCTAGTAAGTTTCCTTTGAGCTTTTCTCATTTTCTCTGATTTTAGTCTGCAGACTGCTGCACGTTGGGTGCAAATGGCTAAAAATACTCCTTGGTGCCAGCAGATGGCGCCCTCCTCATGTCTAGGTTCCTCCCAGGAACTGCATTCTGGAGTACGAGGAGCTTTGGTTTGGGAAACATTTGCCAGCGTTTCTGGGTATCTTATTTCCCCAAGAGGCACCTGTTTGACTGGCATTTCCTGGCATGCACTCATCTTAGCATATTTCTTTGTTAGTTGAGTTTGGCTTGAAGGTAGGTTTCGGTAATTTATTGCTTCACGCCATCAGGTAAGTTCAGACTTCCTTAGCTTAGAAACCAAACTACATAGAGTGATGAAAATAAACATGGTCTTGAGTAACTCGACATGGATATTGCTGTTATACTAATAGGGTGTTAATTAGTAAAGAGCACTTAACTTTTTACTGCCAACCTAAACAAGCTGGCTATGTTTTTGGCTGTGGGCCCTACAACTGCATCTCAAAGTGCTTTGCAAACACTAATTAAATACTTGGGTGCACATCCAAGTAGTAGGTATCATCAAACCCTTCTCCAAGATGTGGAAAACAGATGCCCTAAGCCAGTCCTTACTTAAGGTTAGGACCAAGCCGGGACTGAACTTAGAATCCTGGGAGCAGCTCTAAGACTCTCTGCGCCCCCTTCCTCAGAGCTCTCTAGCAAGTCGGCACCCCCCCAGCCAGACCATGCACGTCTTCTCCTTTGCCAACAACTGCAGCATCTGAATTTTCCAGGGTGGTGCTGATTTCTTGCACTCTGACTGTTCTTATTGAAACATTGTAACTTATCACTTCCTTTTCTCCTAATTTCTGTTTCAGAAAATGTAGTCTTTAAGAGAAGAGATATTTTTTGAGACAGGGTCTCACTCTGTCACCTGGGCTGGAGTGCAGTGACAGGATCCTAGCTCACTGCAACCTCAAACTCCTGGGCTCAAGGGATTCCCCCCACCTCGGCCTCCCAAGTAGCTGGGACTACAACATGTGCCACGACTCCCAGCATTTTTAAAAAAATTTTTGTAGAGATGGGGGCGGGTCCTCAATATGTTGCTCAGGCTGGTCTCAAACTCCTGGCTTTAAGAAATACCTCCCATTTCGGCTTCCCAAGTTACTGGGATTACAGGCATGAGCCACCGTGCCAGGTATGGTTCTCAACCATTGATGCACAGACTTAGCTTGGTTGGGCGGAACATTTCTCAGTAACTACTAAGCACCAGTTCCCACAGCCATCTGACGTCCTCTCTGTAAAGGTAAGGTCTATCTTTTCTTCATGGTGGGACCCAGGTTCTGGGCATGGGGCTTGGTGGGCTTGAACATGGGAAATGCTCAGTTCCTGAGAGGAGTAAAGAGCTTCTTTGCTCAATCTTCTATTTTCAGAGTGTTTTTCTCTTCCTTGAAGAAGCAGGAGAGTAGAACGCACAGGGCGCCCAGCAGCAAGGACACCCCGCCCCCCACGCATTCCATGGTGGTGTGCTCCAGGCAAACTGCTCTGCCCTGCCAGGGAACAGTGGCTCACAGGCAGGCAGGGCTGGTTTCACAGAGAAGGGGGTGGGACCCCGTCTCATGCCCAGAGGCTGACCTGTCAGGAGTGAGCCCCGCGGAGTTCCAGGCTCGGCACTTCCGTTCCATCGACCCTGGACACGTGTTGTCATTGCAAACCTGGAGGCCGCAACATGCCCTGGGCTTTACTACCTGGCTTCTCGATGTGATGTCAGGCTGACCTGTCCAGCTGTGACAGGCATCTGAGAGCAGGTTACTCACGCTCTTCTGCTGAATTAGTAGGCTATTCCCAGAAGAGGATTCATACCAGAAGAATTGTCTGAACTCAGGATGTGGCTAGCTGTGTATAGCTCACATCTGGCTCCTCCTCCACGGCAACACTCCACGAGGGGCCCCTCTACCTTTAGTTAACTGAGCGACGCCGTGTTCCAAGGGAATGCTGAGCTCCAGCCAGTGCTCTCTGCAAGGGCTACCTAACTGCCATAGGAGATTCACTGCTATTAGCGTCTTTTCACCTGCTTTCTTTGCTGTCCAAGGCAGAGTAGAGCCTCATAAGCAATTAACCCTTTACAAGCTGAGTCACCAGACTTCAGCTAAAACAGGATTAGAGAGTTTAGCTGAAGCAGCTCATGTCTATAAATATAGTGCTTTATGGGTTTCTGGAGCCTTTGGCAATACCCTGTGTGGATTTCCTGAATCATCAGCAGAACACACAGATAGGTTAGAGGTGAAGATAATGACAGATCTAGGGATAGTTTCTAGGATATGTGCAGCTGTATGGATGGTGCATATTAATTTACAGTCAAACCTACCGGATGCCACAGTGCAACAGTACGAATCAGCACTACATGCTGGACTAAAAGATATTTTCAAAGATATGCTGTCAAGAAAGTAAGGAAAGTCTCTGGAGGCCCCAAACAGAGGCAGGAATCCAGAGAGGTAAGTGAGAAATGGTAGCAGCCCTGAGGCCTTATGGCAATTCTCCGTGACCTGGAACTTCATTTGTATGTCCACACATAGGACAGAATGTTCCCAGGGTGGAACATCATATTGGAGACCCAAGTAAATTAGTGACTACCAAGGGGTATACCATAAGCTACAGGGAGAATCAAAGAAAATTTCGATCCCACAAAAATGAAGGCGGCAAGAACATATGTCTCAGCCTTGGCTCTAAGTAGAGGGGAAAAAGTTTAAAAAGAAGGTTTCTCTTCCCTAAGAATTCGTAAATAAAAGCTGGCTTTCATACAGTTTGGGGCCCAAATCCACCCGACCCAGGTGGTTCAAATATCCCCAAGCTCCCTACTTCATGGTTTGCAGGTGAAAGTACTTAGGGGGAAGAGGACTAATGTCTGCAACTTACTTTGCAAGACATCTAAAAAATAAGATGGAGTGATGGCTGGAGACAGATGTACAGATGAACAGATACATGACAAAGCAGGAACAACAAAATGTTAATAGTAGAATCTACTTGGTGGTATATGATCTTTTTATGATCTGGAGTTTTTTCCATCCACAAATATCTCTAAGTCCGCATTTATTTAGGTCTTCTTTATTGTCTTTCTATAAACTTTAATAACCTTCTCCATTGATATCTTACATATATTTTATTGGATTTATTCCTTGGGTACTAATATTCTTGTAAGTGTACCACCAGGATTTACATGTGTTGTCTACGTTTAAATATTCCACTTTAAAAATCCATTTTCTGACTATTCCTCTCATAACTGTAACTGGTATGTCCCAGGCCTTACCAGCCTAAAAGATCATATTTCTATTTATGCTCAAAATTAAAATGATCCTATACCCCATGATCCTTTCCTGCAGGAAATCCAGTGTTCTATCTGGCTGTCTCCTTCCCTCTAAGGATTGCTGAGGCTCAAGCAGAGCTGATTCTATGTGCCACAGGTCTCTGCTGGGTGCTGCTGGCTGCAAGGGCCTGTGTCTCACTCCTGCCCGCCGAGCCTTCGCCAGCTCTGCACTGGTGAGCTCCCCAAGACTGCTGCTGCTCTTGCCCAAAGCACCCCTTCCCAAGAATGAGCGAACACCCATCTCTTAATTCCTCGGAGTAATGGCTGAGCCAGGTGTGAAAGGTTCAGCGATGGTAGGGGCGATGGGTAAGGGAGCCAACACAGAGAGTAAGGGACAACTGCCACCAGATGTGGCCCAGCTCAGAATCATGCCTCTGTGTGGCACAGGCCAGATCCTCTCCACCAACAGTCCTACTCTTAATCCTTTAAGTCCAAACCCAACTCTACAAGAGCCAGAGAGAGGAAAGGGTTTTTGAATCTTTTCTCTCTGAGAATCATCTCCCTGTTCCTCATTTCCTATCCCCGGGTAAAACTCCTCCCAAGATGATTGACGATGGGAAATTCCACTCCCTTTAGGGGGAAACTGCATCTCATACCAAAGGGGAGTGGCCTTGTGCAACGGCCCCTTGACGAGACAACCACACCAGAGCGTAACCATCCAATGTGGGTATACTCTGGGTTATTCTGCACTGATAACACGGATCTTGTTGGAGATACTGCAGACCAGCACGCTCAACTCACTTCCAAACCTATCCCCTAGCAGTGTGTGCTGCTCCATGTGCCTTGCTCCTAAGAAGAGTGGCTCTGAGATCCCAGGGTTGATGATTGTTTTCCTAGAGAGAAGTTACGGTGGAGTCCAGGAATGTGATTATAGCAATGTCAGCTGGGCTGGGATCATCCACAAGGAGTGGACACCGTCGTGTGAAGGCTGATGGGCTGATCCTATTTGGTTTACTGTTCACCACTGCAGTGGTGGTCAGAGCTCCAAGGCCCTCAGAGCTCCACCAGGGCTACAGCTCAGCCATGGACTAAAGTGAAGGGACACAGAACCAGCACCCCAGTGAGAGGGCATCCAACCTCCCACCCCAGTCAGGGTGAAACTTCTCATGGCCTATGTACACATACAGGTGGCTGGGAGTATGGAGACAAGACACCCAATCGCAGCTTTTGGGGTGATGCCAGAACTGAAAGCCTAAGAGATAGGTCAAAAGAAGCTGCATTTTCCAGAGGCTGGGAAGGGGAGGTTCACCAACATTGTCCCAGGAGCTGCACTGACTGACGACTGCAGGACAGTTTAGTGCTCCCTAGGCCTTATCTCCTACACATGTCACAGCCCTGGAAGGAAGCCACCATGATATTCCTGCCACCAAGGATACAGTGAAAGAGGTAGCCTCACTTCATCATGTGCCCCAGCTCTCTGGAAATCTTTATATCACACACTTTGAATCAGCAATTAAGTTTCGCTGCTAAAAACATTCAAAGCCTCTGAAACTTACCTTAAGGAAACAACAGAAAGGTGGACAAAGATTTGTGCATCATTGTTGTTTTTGCAATTAAAGTTGCAAAAAAAAAAAAAAAAAAGAAAATGTTACAAATATTTAATTAAAACAGATTTGTTCAGTGAATGATGTTATATCAATTCAGTGGGACCTTAGGCAGTTTTTCTAAATGATGTTTTAAAAGGATATTTATTGACTCAAAAAATGCTTATGACATAATTTAAGTGGAAAAAGTATGGACATGTTTTTTGGTCTCTTTCTGTCATTGAATGAATTTGTGGTTTTCTTCATTTAGGTCCTATAGATTTCTTACCAGGGTATTTTATACTTTAATGTATGGACCATCTTTACATCTTTTTCCTGCCTATTACTAATCTATATGAAGTATTTGGCATTTGTATTCTTTTCTAGTGTATAACTACTTTGTTTACATAATAGCTTTTTAGTTAATTTTCTTGGATATTGTAGCCGCAAATACAAATAATATGTCTCTCTCTTCTTTTCAAATATCCATGCCCCGTGTCTGGTTCATGTTTGTGACATTGTTTCAGAACTTCCGGCTCCAAGTTAAATGATTGTCATTGTTACCTGCAAAACTACCCACTTTTCTGCCAACCTGTCTGCCCGCCCCCTTCCTAATTCCTCCAGAAATGAGAAGTCGCTAATTTGATTGGTCAAAACAAGGCAACCGACTGGGCCTTGTTTGTTAGTGGGCAGGGTCGTTAGAGGGCAGGCAGCCACGCACTGCTCTTAATGCACCAGAATCCTGGCTGCACCTCGCCCCACCCCCACTGGAGATTGGCCCAAGCTCATCGCTTCAACTTCCCAAACCATGAAGGCCACCAGAGGAAACAAGACACCAAGACTTAGACACAGGCTAGGGAGCACCTAAGCCACAGGCTCCAGCTGAGCTTCAACCACAGGGTTCTGCCTTGGGGGTGATTAGGCTCTGGTCCAGGTATCACGTGACACTTGAGTGTGCCCTTTCTGCTCTTGCTCTTTGCTTGAGCGTCACGGAGGGAGAAGTGATGAGTCAGATGGTCTTCGGGCTTCCCTTGGATCTTCTAGCTAAATATTATCCATTTCCACCAACACCCTAACCGTCTTCTGCTCCTTTTGGCTCCACCTGCAGGATTTGGCTTTCGTAAAACTTGACAGGATCAGAGCTGAATCAGGGCCCCCTCCTGGCTGCAGTTGTCTCTTCTCAGCTTTCTTCTTTCATGGGCACCATGTGGTCAAGGGGTGTAAACTTCTGGAGCGTCAGGCCCTCTCTGCATCCGTTTGCTCTCTCTTCTCTCGTGGTCAGTCCTGGAGCCACTGCCATGTCAGCTTCACAGCCTTAGGGCGGTGCCTGTCACTGCGGGCAAATTAGACAGTTTTGGTTCCATCCTTCTTTCCTCCTTCCTCCATTTTATCCTGTTATGGCAGGAATGGACTGGCTTTCCCTCCCTTGCTTTCATGCTGGAGAAGGACATGAATCCAGAGTAATTCACAGAAAATCAAAAAAATGACAAGTACCCTAAACTATCCCCTGGTTTGCAGCAGCTGCGGATGCCAGGTGGAGGGGCGGAGAGAGGGCCGGGGGCAGGGCTCCAGCGAAGCAAGTCCTGCTTACTCCCTAGTCTGTCCTAGGGGTGTGGGTGGCCCCAGGGGTGTCCTGGGCAGTGTTCCAGGAGCAGCTTTCAGAGTTTAGAGGTGGTTGTGGGATGGTCATTCTGAAAATCTCTCATTCACTCCCACCTTGAAGGAAACAGGGTTGCAAAGCTAGGAGAAAAACTATTAAAATTCAGAGTGAAAGTTCAGAAAGGCTTTTAGGCAATTTCACGCGGCATGGAATGCTTATCTGTGATAGAAACAAGGTTTCAGGGAATCAGCATGGCCCCAGTACACGCGGGAAGGGGCAGTACCATGGCCTGCTCATCCCCTACCCACCCAACGGAGGGACCTGGGAGAAGCCAAGGCAACACTTCCAGAAATGTGAAGAATTGATCAGTATGCAAATTAACTTTTTTGGTAAATTTGATCTGCTTTGTAATGCAGCTGAAATCACTAAAAATCTTAACAGAGAAACACCTTGCTTTGTCCTGATTTTAGCAGGAATGTCCTCTAAATTTTTCTGTTGATTATTACAGTAGCTGTTGGTTTTATAGTTCTATTATTTTTACCATATTGAGAAAATGTTCTTCTTTACTGAGATTTTAAAAACATTTTAATCAGTATTTTGATTTTTAACAGTATTTCTAGTTAAAATTTCATCTCTCCAAATCTATTAAAAGAAATTATTCTAGCATAATGTCAGGTTATTTTCCCTACCACTAACAGAGCTATGAAAGTAAGTCTCTTGAGAGACTATTAGGCATATCATAATTCACACACTATTTGTTTGCTATGTCCACGGCACAATCCAAGACAAAATAGTTCAATTTCTGTTGTCTTTGGTATATTTGTCAGGGACAGGAAATCCTAATAAAGACAATAGTTCTTTTTTTTTCTCAGTTTTAAATTTTAATTAGCTCTAACCTTACAAGGGCACATTTAAAATATGTTATAATCAATTAATTTGATTAATCAATTCATTAAATTAAATGTGATTAATTTATTAATTACATGGCAGTGGAATGCCATATTCAAAGTGCTAAAAAAAAAGCTGTCAACCATGAATTCTATTCCCTGCAGAACTGTTCTTCAAAACTGAAGGATAAATTAAGACATTTCAAGATAAACAAAAACTAACAGTTCATCACCAGCAATCTGTCCTAGAAGAAGTACTAAAGAAATTCTTCAGACTGAAATGAAGAACACTAGATAGTAACTCAAATCAACATGAAGAAATAAAGAGCACCAGTAAAATAACCACATAGGTAAATATGACAGTAAAAATGTATTTTTCATTTGTAACTCCTTTTTGTCCTACCTGATCTAAAAAGACAACTGCATAAAGCAATAATTATAAATCTATAGGCATAAAATCTGTGAAATGTAATTTGTGACAATAGCAGCACAAAGGAGAAAAGGGTGAGCTACGTAGCAACAAAGTTTTACATACTATTAAAATTAAGTTAGAATTAATCTGAACTAGACTGTTATTTATTAAGATGTCAATTGTAATCTCCAGGGCAACCACTAAGAAATTAGCATAAAAATATATAGTAAAAGATATTACAAGGGAATTTAAGTACCGCACTAGAAAATACTCATTTAACCCAAAAGAAGGCAATAGAGGAATAGCAGAACAAGAACAACATAATACATATAGAAAAGAAATAGTGAAATGCTAAACACCCTTATCAGTAATTGCATTAAATGTAAATGAATTACATTCTCCAATTAAAAGGCAGAGATTGGCAGAAGGGATTTAAAAAAAAATGTGGTCCATCTGTGTGCTGTCTACAAGAGACTCACTTAAGATTCAAAACCACAAACAGGCTGAAAGTAAAAGGATAGAAAAAGATATATCATTCAAACAGTAACCAAAAGAAAGCTGGAGTAGCTATACTAATCTCAGACAAAATAGACTTTAAACAAAAATGTTACTAGAGACAAAGAAGGACATTTTATAATGATAAAAGTATCAATCTATCAAAAAAAATATGCATAAACCTGACTTATGAAACCCTAACATAATATATGAAACTAACAAGACAGCCCTAAAATACATAAAACAGAAATGGACAGAACTGAAGGGAGAAATAGACAATTCAGACTTCAATACCTCCCTTTCAATAATGGATGAAACGATGACACAGTAGATCATCAAGGAAATAAAAGGTCTGAACAACACTATTAACCAACTAGACCTCACAGACATCCATAGAACATGCTAATCAATGACAGCAGAATATACTTTCTTCTCAAATGCATAGGAATATTCTCCAGAACAGATCATATGTTAGGCCCCCAAACAAGCCTCAATAAATTTAAAAGGTTTGATTTAATACAAAGTAGACCACGAGAGAATTAAATTAGAAATCGACAACTAAAGGAAGCTTGGAAAATTCACAAATATGTGGAAATTAACAAATAACCAATGGTTAAAAGAAGAAATCACAAGGAAAATTAGAAAATACCTTTAGATGAATGAAAATGAAAATAAAATATACCAAACTTATGAAATATTGTGAAAGCTGTGCTCCAAGAGATATTTATGGCTGCAAACAGCTACATTAGGAAGAAAGATCATAAATCAATCACCTAACTTTCTGCCTTAAGGAACTAAAGAAAAAAAAAATCAGACCAAGCACCAAGTCAGCAGAAGGGAGGAACTAATAAAGATTAAAACAGAGATGAGCAGAACAGAGAATAGAAAACAATAGAAAGAATCAACAAAACAAAAAAATTGGTTCTTTAAAAGGATCAACAAAATTGACAAGTCTTTACCTAGACTGACCAAGAAAAAGGAAAGAAGACTCAAGTTACTAAGTGCAGAAATCAAACTGGGAACAATTTTACAGACCTTAAAAATAAAAAGATTATGTAAGAGAATACTATGAACAAATGGTATACCAACAAAATAGGTAACCTAAATGAACTGGACAGATTTCTAGATACATAAACTACCAAAACTTACTTAAGAATAAATAGAAAACCTGAATAGACCTATAACAAGTAAGGAGATTGAACCAGTAACCAAAACACTTCCTGTAAAGAAAACATTGTCTTGCTCCCCAGCTGTGTCTGCTATTGAGACGAGGCCACGAGTGTGTTAGGTTTACACTGTCCTTTTTGTCCCAAGGACAGGGCCTCTTTGGTTCTGCTGACCATCTTGGCCACCTCCCTGCACCACCCTGGGGGCACATGCCTTGTGAAACTGTCCTCAGGTCCCCCCACCTAGATGCCTCACTCAGCCACGTGTACAGCACTTCCCAGTTGCTACGCTGGAGGTGGATCTTCTCTACGAAGCTTTCAACCTCTTAAGCTACCCCTGGGGGTGCCAGGCCCCAGCTCTCCCTGAGAGAGAGCTATTCAAGGCAGGAGGTGGAAGGAAGGCTCTGTGAAGAGCCTGAAGACGTGGGGATGTGGAGCAGTGATTCACAATGGATCAATATTCGCAGGGATTATTCCTGTTATTGAGAGGATTGGGAAGAGAGAATCAGAAGAAATCAGAGTGGTGAGGAGAGGCGAATGTAAACTCAAGGCTATGGCCTGACAGGGAGCGGAGGCCTGACAAGGCACGTGGGCCACTGGCTTGGTCAGCAGTGGGAAGTCTTTGCTCAGGGTTACAGACAGGTAGCAGGGGCCATGTCACTCTGGTGCCCCAAAGAGATGTACCTGGAGACCACGTGCCGAGGGGACCAGCACCAGGCCCTGGAGACTGGGGAAGGAGGCTCAGTAACTTCAGAGAGGCTCGCTTCCTGAGAGGATTAGCACCATTTCTGAAGAAAAACTTCCAACGTGTCACCCACTCATGATTATTAATAGAAACTGGTTTTACATTTACCATCTTTTGACTGCAGCAGGGGCAGGAAGCCCACGTGAAAAGCTGGCGAGGGCATTTCCGTGCACCAGGCCATTGTGCAGCTCCTTTAAAATCAGTTCGTTTTACAAGGGTGTCTTGAGTATTCCCTTGTTCTCAGCACGATGTTATCACCGTAGATTCTGCCAGGATGTCTCACACTTGTGAACTCTTCCATAAAAATCATTTATTACGTGTGCAGATAGATGGGTTTTAGTTGTTATTCCTAAGGCCTCAGTCAGACCATGTGTCCTGACTTTTGGTTCTGAAAAGACCAACACCGCAAGTCCCTGTATATAAATGACATAGAGACTGAGGTCCAGTCTCCCAGGACTTAAGTGTGTCAGGAGAGGAACAAGTGTACAATGAGTGTTATAAGCCATGAGCACCATCAAGTTCAAAGACATTGAGCTGCACCCTTCCTAAAACCTATAAAAATGAAAAAACATCCCACCCACCCCCTAGGCTATTGGTCAAATGCCCACTTGCCCTCTGAGGTCATTCAGACTTGAGCTGCAAATTCTTATGATGCCTAAATAGAAACCCTGAGCAGACAGAAACACGAAGCAGATCACTTTCTGGGTTTCTTTGGACATAATGGGAAGAGTGTTAGTAGGCTTCTGTGCACAAAACCTGGGTTCTAATCCCAGCTCCACCACTTATATTTATGTGGCAGTACGTAAGTTCCTAACCCCCTCGACTCCGCACTCTACTGTAAGAGCTGAGGGCTTCTATGTGCTTCACGGGTTGTTGTGAAGATTAACGAAGGCCTATTCAAGAAGGTGGTAAATAAATGCCTGTTCTTGTTCCTTTTTTAGTGAAAGGAAGCAATGACATAAACTGAGTTAGGACCAATGGCAGACTCTGCACCGCCTGGGCTCAGATGGACCATCCTGGACTCCTCTTACTCCTGCATTTACCTGCATGACCAGGCTCAGGCCTTCATTTAAATAGAATTTGGTTGCACCATGGAACCGTCAGCTTGAATATACACAATTTGTTTCCCTCTCTCTCTGCCATCTTAGCCTTTCTTGGCAACCTCCTGAATAATGCATGACTCCTTAGAAGGCTTAGCTTCATGGCCCCGCCAGCTTTAGCCACACTCTGGCAGAAAGAAGGTCATCCATCTTCTCTCCACAGAAACTGTCATGTCCTGGAACACAGCCTGCCTTCTCTGGCTCTGGGCCTCTCACCTCCCGGCCTGACGTCAGCCCTGCCCTCCCTGGGGCTCTGTGGGGACTGAATGGAGATTCCTCAGTGAGTCCCCACCTTGGGGTTTTCAATGGCCATCATGTGGGGAGCAAAACAGCGGATGTGTCCGTGGCACCAGCTGTCTCTGATGATGTGGCCTGAGAACCCGCGGGTCACCAAGCCAAGTGCTGAGTTGCCAGGAGTTCCTACAATCACAGAGGCCAGGCCTCCATGTGGCACAAAGAGGAGCATTGTCTTGGCAGCACAAGAGATGATTAGATGAATAAGGCTGGTAGCAGGACTGCTTATTATTACCTGACCTCAGTCCATTCTGTGCCCAAACAGTGAAATATAGGCAATTCATGGAATTCCTTTCCTACTTTCACAGTAATTACACAACACAAACGATACAAGCCTGTTACCAGTGGTTTTTGCAAATGAATGTCTTACAGACCAAATTTCACATTGACATTTTTCTCTGCATTGAAAAACCATCACTAAGATGTCTTACTCATTTCTTTCTTTTGCTGAGAACTTGTATCTGTTCTGACCCACATGACACAAATTAACATATGGTTGAGACTGACTTGTGTACTCAGCTGGGAAACCGCCTTGGCTCCTAACAGCGGAGCTGCCACTGCAGGTTCCATGTGACCACCCTGAGCTGAGTCCTCAGACCCCACTGACAACCCATATCTTGTCTATTGTCAGCACCTTCTCTCTTCCCAAGTCCTTGGCACCATTTCCAAGCTTTCTGTTCAGCCCCCTTGCTATATCCCAGGAGAGGACCTACCACCCACCTTACTATGATAATGGGAGTGGGCACCTGTGAACTGCTTCCCTTTTCTGCTCCCCACATGAAGACTTATTCACATCCACTTCTCCGTCTCTCCAGATTCAGAGGATCAGGTGTTTGGACTTGGCTCAAAGCCAACTCTTCCTCTGCATTTCTGATTGGTTGTTTGCCCCTTGCCTCTTGGTCCACCTGTCAGCCTCTCTGTCCCATATCTTCAAACCCCTCCTCCCTACTGGCTCTTTCCTTTCATCACATAAGCATGCCGAAGTCTTTCTCATCCAAAAAAGAAAATTAATACAAGATGCCACCATGTAGCTCTTTCCTAGCTTTCTCCTTCCCTATGAGCCAAACTGTGAAAAGCAAGTCTATACATGGTCTCTCTACTTTCTCTCCTCCCGTTTATTCTTCCACAGTCAAGCTCCTTGGTACTACGCTGCAGCCGCTCTGGAAAAGGTCTCCAGGCTTCTGGAAGGCTAAATCAGGAAGCTCTGTGGTCCTCATCACATGGTGACCTTTTCTGCAGAATTTGAGTACTTCTGCTTAAAAGTTTCCTTTCTGTTGTTTCTAAGACTACGCTCCTCTCCCCGTGCCTCTAATTGCTCCTCTTCAGGGTTCCCTCCTTGGAACACTGCTCTTCCCTCTCCATTCTCACCCATGTGATCTCTCTCTCTCATGGTTTTACTACCATGTTGTGCTGGGGACATTCAAACAAAGAGAACCAGCCCTGGCCTCTCCCCTGTCCTTCTTCACATTGGTCTATACAACTGCTCGGTAGGCATCTCCATTTGGATGACCTGTAAGCCTCTCAAACTCAATGCATCTAAACACATCTTTATTCTCCTCTTTACCAAACCTGCTCCTCCTTCCATGTCCCCGGTCTTACAACCATATTAGATCCCAAGCCATAAACCTGACAGTCTAGACTCTTTCCTTTCTTTCATTCCCTACATTCAAAAAAATCACTTAGTCCTGTCAATTTTGTCTACTAAATACAGTTATATGTTGCTTAATGACAGGGATACATTCTGAGAAATGTGTCATTAGGTAATTTCATCACTGTGCAAACATCATAAAGTGCACTTACACAAACCTAGATGGTGTGGCCTACGACACACCTGTATGGTATACCTATTGCTCCTAGGCCACAAACATGTACAGCATGCTACTGTGTGGAATACCATAGGCAGTTGGAACACAAGGGTAAGTATTTGTATATCTGAACATAGAAAAGGTAAGTAAAAATATGGTCTTATAATCTTATGGGACCACCATCATATCCATTGCTGATCATCATTATGTGGAACATGACTGTATTCCTGGAATTTGTCTTTTCCTTCCAGCCATCCTACCACTATCCCTTTTCATCTCTGCCAACAACTTTTAAATTTATTAGATTCCATTTAGGTCATGCTCAAATCCACCTGCCATATAGCACCTAGAATTGTTTGAATAAAATAAAAATCTTACTGTTTCACTTCCCTGTGTGACAGGGACAATACATTGAACTTAAAGGTTTTAAATTCTTACCTGACTTGCTTCTGGGAAGATGGAGTAAATGTACTTTTTCTTATTCCTCCTGCTAATTACAGCTAAAAACCCTGGACATTATATGTAGAGCAAGCATAAGAAGGCTCTGCAAGGTGAAGAGAATGCAGCAGAGCTAGGAACCTGAGACCCAGGGGACTTGCCACAGCAGTGTCAGAGAAAGCCAGCTAGAACAGAAGCTCCAGGGTTTCAGGACACGATATACAAATGACGAGGTTTTAACTGAAAATCGCTCATCTGCTTTTCGAGAACCAGGAAGATCTCAAATGGAATTTTTTGAAAACCAATAGAGACCAACATCAAGAGGTCAGAGATGTTAGAATTATTTGAGAAAGATTTAAGAGCATCTGTGATAAAAATGTTTCAATCAGCAATTATAAATATACTCCAAACATATGGAAAAACAGAAAGCCTCAGCAAAATATTAAAAAGTCTCAGGAAAGAAAGAGAAAATAAAAACAACCAAATGTAACCTTTAGAACTGAAAATATAACTGAAATTAAAAGTTCAGTAGATAGAATCAGTAGCAGAATGGAAGGCCAGAGGAAGGAATTAGTGCTCTGGAAGCTAGAACAATGACATTAGTTAATATGTATAAAAAAGAGAAAATAAACTGAAAACAAATGTACACAGCCTCAAGGACCTGTAGAGCTATAACAAAAGATCTAACATTCATGTTATTGGAGTCGTAGAAGTAAAGAAGAAAGAGGACAGAACTGGAAAAGTACTCAAAGAAATAAAGGCTGAAATTTCCCCAAATTTGGGAAGTGACATAAACCTACAGATTTAGGAAGCTGAACGAACCCCTCAAACAGCATAAACCCAAAGAAATCTATACCACGACACATCATAAACTTTTGAAAACTAAAGACAGAAAAAAAAATTTGAAGGCAATCAGATTAAAACCTTACAATAAGGAAAAACAATTCTAATGGCAGGAGATTTCTTATCAGAAACCACAGGGACCTGAAGGCAGTGGCACAATATTTTTCAAGTGCTGAAAGAAAAAACCTGCCAAGCCAGAATCCTATGCCCAGCAAAAATATCCTTCTGAAATGAAGGAGAAAGCAAGACATTCTCAAATGAAGGAAAAACTAAGAGAATTTGTCACCATCAGACATACCCTGAAAGGATTGCTAAAGGAAGTTCTAGAAACAGAAAGGGAGCAGTAAATGAAGAAATATTGGAACATTAAAAAAATACTATAAGCAAAAATATGAATAAATATATATTAGGCTTTCATTCTCTTCTTTAGTTTTCTAAATTACATTTGATTGAAGCAAAAATTATAAAACTGTCTCATGTTATTGTAAATGTATGTTGAAGAAATATTGACAATTATATTATAAATGGGGAGGATAAAGGAATGTCAGAAAGGTAAGGCTTGTATACTTCATTCAAACTGATAAAATGAAAACACCAGTGCACTGTGATGTTATGCATATATAATGTAATAGCTATGACAACCACTTAAAAAAACTATACAAAGGGAGACATTCAACAAAACTATAGATAAATCAAAATGCAATCCTAAAAAATGTTCAAGTAACTCATAAGAAGGCAGTGGGGAAAAAAGACTAAATAAAAAAAGGAGAACAAACAAAAAATAAAATGACAAATGTAAGTTCTACCATATCAATAATCACCTTAAAAGATTAAAATATAGCTGTTAAAAGAGAGAGATTGGCAGAGTGAACTTTGAAACATGCTATAACTACTGGAAAGAAAACACTTGAGGCCAGGCACAGTGGCTCACACCTGTAATCCCAGCACTCTGGGAGGCCGAGTCAGGAGGATCATTTAAGGCCAGGAGTTTGAGATCAGCCTGAGCAACATAGCAAGACCTCGTCTCTAAACAATAAAAAAATAATTAGCCAGGCATGGTGGCACATGCCTATACTCGGGAAGCTGAGGCAGGAGGATCACTTGAGCCCAGGAGTCCAAGTCTGCAGTGAGCTATGATCACACCATTGCACTCCAGTCTGGGTAACACAACAGAGTGAGACCCTGTCTCTTAAAAACAAACAAACAAACAAACAACAAACAAACAAAAAACCCCCAACTGATTTCAAATGTGTAATAACAATATAGGTAGACATCAGAGCAAACAAATTTACCAGAGAAAGAGAGGGATATTATATAATGATAAAAGTGTAAATACATCAATAAGACACAGCAATCCTAAATACAAACAACAGAGCTGCAAAATATGTGAAACAAAAACTGATAAAACTGAAAGGAGAAATAGAAAAATCCATAACTATAGTTGGAGACTTCAGTACCATCACTCCTCAAAAGTTTATAAAACCAGGTAGAACATCGGTAAGCATACAGAATAACTTAACAAAACCTCAATCAAAATAATCTAATTGACATTTATAGAATACTGTACCCCAAAACAGGAGAGTACACATTCTTTTCAAGTGCCCACAGAATATATACCAAGATAGACCATATCCTGGACCATGAAACAAATCTCAACAGAAGGAAAAATCATACAGAGTGTGTTCTCTGACCACAGTGGAATCAAATCAGAAGTTAAAAACAAAAAGACAATGGGATAATCTCCAAACACTTGGAAACAAAATAACACACTTCTAAATAATACCTGGGTCAAAGAAGCAGTCTCCAGGGAAATTTTAAAAATATATTTTTAAACTGAATGAAAATGAACATACAACATATGAAATTCATGGCACATAGCTAAAGCAGTGCTGAGAGGAAAATGTATAGCATTAAATGCATACAGTTGGGAAAAAAAGGAAATTCTCAAATAAAAAACTTAAGCTTGAACTTCAAGAACTTAGAATAAAAAGAGCAAAATAGACCTGAACCAGGGAGAAAGAAAGAAATAATAAAGATAAGAACATAAATCGATACACTTAAAAACAGGAAAACAATAAATAAAATCAATGAAGCAAAGAGCTGATTCTTAAAAAAAAATCAATAATATTGACAAACTTCTAGCAAGACTGACAAAGAAGAAAAGGAAGAAGACACAAATGACCAATACTGTGAATAAACAGGGGATATCACTACAGATTCCACAGACATCAAAAATAAGGGGATACTACAAGCAACACTAATACATAATTTGACAAGTTAGACAAAATGGGTCATTCTTCAAAAAACACAAACTACCACAACTCACCCAATACAAAACATATTTGAATAGCCCTTTATCTATCAAGGAAATTTAATCTGTAATTTTAAAACTCCCAAGAAAGAAATCTCCAGGCCCAGATGATTTTACTAGACAATTCTACCAAACATTTAATAAGAATTAACACCAATTCTACACAATCTCTTCCAGAAAGTATAAGAGGATAAAACATTTCCCAACTCATTTTATGAAGCTAATATTACCCTGCTACCAAAACCAGAAAAAGACAGTATAAATTTTAAAAACTACAGACCAGTATTCTTCATGGATATAGATGCAAAAATCCTTAACAAAATATTAGCAATGGAATTCAGCAATACACAAAAAGAATTATACACCGTGACAAATGGAGTTTACCAGGGATGCAAGCAAGGCTGGTTCAATATTCCAAATCAACCAATATGATCTACTATATTAGCCTAAAGAAGAATATTCACATGATCATATCAATTGTAAAATGCATCTGACAACACTTAACACTCATTCATGATGAAAATTCTCAGGAAAAAAAAAAAAACAACAAAAGAGGGGAATGCCTCAATTGATAAAGAGCATCTACAAAACACTTGCAGCTAACATTATCCTTCACAAAGAAAGACCAAATGCTTTCATGCTAAGATTGGAAACAAGGCATGTCTGCTCCACTCTTACTTAACAAGTGTTAGAAGTTCTGACCAGTACAATGGGGTGGGAAGGAATAAAAAAGCGTGCAGATTGGAAAGGAGAAAATAAAACTGTTTCTATTTGCTGATGACATGATTGTCTACTTAGAAAATCCCAAGGAACATACCAAAAAAAAAGTCTTCCTAAAACTAATAAATGAGTTTAGCAAGGTCATAGGATGCAAGATAAACATACAAAAATTTTATTTCTGTATTCTAGAAATGAACACATGGTCACTGAAATTAAAAATATAATATGATCTATAATCACTAAAAAGATGCAAATCTAATAAAACATGCAGGACTTCTATACTGAATATTAACATAACACTGATGAAAGAAATCAAAGAAGATGCAAATAATAGAAGAAATATAATGTGTTTATGGATTGAAAACTCCACATAGTAAAGATGTTGATTCTCCCCCAAATTAATGTACAAGTTTAACATGATTCCTATCAAAATCTCAGCAGGATTTTTAAAGATACAGATGAGATTATTCTATTAATAAAATTTTTGTGGACAGGCAAAGGAACTATAATAGTTTAAACAATTGTGACAAAGAAGAATAAAGTGGGGGGAATTAGTCTACGCAACTTCTAGACTTATTAAATAGCTACAGTAATCAGACAGTATGGTACTGGCAAAGAGATAGACCACGTGGATCAGTGGAACAGAACAGAGAACCCAGAAATAGACCAACATGAATATTTCCAACTCATTTTTGACAAAGATGCAAAAGCAATTTAATAGAGGGAAGACAGCTTTTCAACATATGGTACTGGGACAATCAGACATGATAGACTGAAAAAATGAACCTCTATCTAAGTCTCACACCTTACCCAAATATTAATTCAACAGTGGATCATGGGCTAAATGTAAAATGTAAAACTTTTAGAAAAAAAAAGCACAGGAGGAAATGTTTGATAGGGCTAGGCAAAGAGTTTTTACACTTGACCCCAAAAGAATGATCCATAAAAAGAAAAATTGATAAACTGAACTTCATCAAACTTAAAGAAAATGTTTGCTTGATGAAAGACCCTGTTAAGTGGATGAAAAGACAAGAGACAGAGTTGGAGAAAATATTTTCAAACCACATATCTGACAAAAGGCTAGTATTTAGAATATATAAAGAACTCTCAAACTCCAACAGTGCAAAAGCAAACAATCCAATTAGAAAATAGGCAAAAGATATTGTTGCAGACCTTGAAAAAATAGTTCTGTGCTTCGTGTGGAACCAGAAAAGACCCTGAATAGCTAATTCCATCCTACAAAATAAGAATAAATTAGGAAGCATCACTTTACCAGACTTCAAGCTATACTACAAGGCAATAGTAGCTGAAACAGCATGGTACTGGCACGAAAATAGAGACATACATCTATGGATCAGAACAGAGAACACAGATATGAATCCATCCTCATACTGCCAACTGATCTTCAACAAAGCAGACAAAAACATACACTGTGGTAAAGAATCCCTCTATTCAATAAAAGGTGCTGGGAAAATTGGATAGCCACTTGTAAACAGCTAAAACAGGATCCGTACCTCTCACCTCTCCCAAAAATTAATTCATGATGGATAACAGACTTAAACCTAAGGCATGAAACTATAAGAATTCTAGAAAAAAATGTTGGAAAAACTCTTGGAGATATCAGCCTAGGCAAAGAATTTATGAGGAAGACCCCAAAAGTAATCACAGCAACAACAAAAATAAATAACTGGGGCCTGATCAAATTAAAAAGCTTCTGCACAGCCAAGGAAACTATCATTAGAGTGAATAGACAACCTACAGAATGGGAGAAAGTATTTGTATGCTATACATCCAATAAAGGGCTGATAACAAGACTCTATGAAGAACTCAAGCAAATCAGCAAGAAAAACTCAAACAAACCCATTAAAAAGTGAGCAAAAGACATGAACGGAAACTTTTCAAAAGAAGATAGACTAATGGCCAACAAACCCATGAAAAAATGCTCAATGTCCTAATCATCAAAGAAATGCAACTCAAAACCACAATGAGATATCACCTAACTCCAGTGAGAATGGCTTTTATCAATAAGTCCCAAAACAACAGATGCTGGTGTGGATGAGGAGAGAAATGAACACTTACACACTGTTGGTAGGACTGCAAACTAGTACAACCTCTATGGAAAATAGTATGGAGATACCTCAAAGAACTAAAAGTAGACCTACAATTTGATCCAGCAATCCCACTACTGGCTATTTACCCAAAGGAAAAAAAGACATTTTATAAAAAAGACACTTACTTGCATTTGAATGTTTACAGCAGCACAATTCACTATTGCAAAGATGTGGAATCAACCCAAATGCCCATCAATACATGAGTGGATTAATAAAATGTGGTATATGTATATCATGGAGCACTACTCAGCCGTTAAAAAAATAGTGAGCTAGTATCTTTTTTAACAACCTGGGTGGAACTGGAAGCTGTTCTTCTTAGTGAAGTATCGCAAAAGTGGAAAAACAAACACCATATGTATTCACTACTAAATTGGAACTAATTAATCAACACTATGTGCACATATGGAAGTAAAATTCAAAGGAAATCAAGTAGGTGGAAGGGGGAGGAGGGGACAGGTAAATTCACACCAAAGGGTACACACTGACCGAAGGGCACATGTATAACTTTGACTCAAAGTGTACAAAAGCAAATTATGTTACCAAAACATATGTACCCCCATAGAATTCTGCAATAAAAAAAAAAGTAAATGGGCAAAAGATATAGAGAAGCATTTTAATGAAAAGGATGTACAGATGGCAAATAAGCACATGAGAAGATGTTTAACATCATTAACTATCATGGAAATGCAAATTAAAACCATGTGAGCTATCACTATACACCTACCAGAATGGCTAAAATAAAAAATAGTGACACTGCCAAATGCTGACAAGGATGCAGAGAGAGTGAATCACTCATACACTGCTGATGGGAAAGGAAAATGGTACAGCCACTCTGGAAAAATATTTGGCAGTTTCTTTAAAAATTAAACATACAACTACTATATGACCCAGCAATTGCACTCCTAGATACGAGTCCTACAGAAATGATGACCTAGTTCTACACAAAAACTTGTGCACGAATATTTATAGCAGCTTTATTCCCAATAGCCAAAAAATGGAAAAAACCCCAATGTCTTTCAAGAGGTGAATGATCAAACACACTGTGGTATATCCTTACCATGGCATACTATGCAGCAATAAAAAAGGAATTATCAATACAGACACATGCACCAACCTGGATGAATACAGAGAATTATGCCAAATAAAAAAAAGCCAATCCCAAAAGGTTAGTTACTGCATGATTCCATTGACATCACGGTCTTGAAATGACACAATTACAGAAATGGAAATCTGTTCTAGATTAGTGGTTGCCAGGGGCTGAGGAGGGTGACAGGTGTGGCTCTAAAAGGACAAGGTGGGGGATGTTTGTTGTGATGGAAATGTTCTTTACTTGACTGTATCCATGATAATATGTTAGGTCCGGAGCCAAGAGAGAGAGAGACACACGAAGCCTCATATGTAGCAAAATGCTGTTTATTTTGAGCATCTGGGTGCAGATGAGTGGAGGCCAAAAAAGCGTCCACCCTGAGGGAGGGGAAAGCCTTGGGTTTTCTATAGGGTTTCTCAGGGGTGAGTGAGTACCTGGGCCAGAACAGCCGCTGCAATAAAACTTTTTGTTTCAAACAACTAATTTCTGGGATCCCTGCGCAGGGTGGGTAGCTGCTTCTTTACCAGCGGGGATAGGAATGCTGGCTGTAGCTGTTAGGTTTACAACATCCAGGGACTCTCCAGATTCCTGCAGCTATTGTTTTACAAGCCTTAGTTTTCTATTAACTGCATTCCGTCCTATACATACTTTTCGAGTTCCCACCTGGAACAAACCTAACTATACCATCATTGTAAAATTGTGCTATAGCTTGGCAAGATGTTACCACTGGGGAAGCTGGGGACACATACAGGAGATTGTGCTGCCTTGCTTCTAACAACTGCATGTGCATCTACATTTATCTCAGAATAAAAAGTTCCATTAAAAAGTAACTAGAGAAAAAAATGTGTCCTTTCTGGTCCTTCTAAGGAGGATTAGTCTCAAGGAAGATGGTTTTGTTTTGTTGACCAGAGAAGTAGATGTGGTGAAATGCTAAGAGAACATATTGTAGTAATGCAGGATAGAGGGAGAGGGGATGAGAGAGAGAGAGAGAGAGGCAGAGAGAACGAAAGAGAGACAGAGGAGCAGAGAAAAGCAGGAAGCACTGAAGAGATTTAGACTGAGAGCACTCACCATAAGAAGTTGATGAGAAATCAAAGTTTGGGCATAACAAGAATTGTTTAGAGAGGATGTTAGGAGGTATTTTTGTATGATATCCTACGGAACCCTCTTTTCCAAGTCTAGAAGAAAACTTCAGAAACACCTGCATTGCTTATCAATCTTTTTTTTTTCTTTTTGAGGTGGGATTGTATTTATTCAGATATGATACCATGACAACAGTCTACAAAGTAGATTGAAACGTTTAGGCCACATTTGGTGGGTTTGTCTGGGTTTTCAGCCTGAGTCGTCTTTCAGGCAAATCGCACCCCTAGGACTGGGACAAGAATGAGTTTTCAAAATGAGCATCTAGCTGTTATGCTCATGGTGCAAAGGAAGGGAGGTTGACTCAACAGAAGTCGTGTGATTCTTGGAAAGTCACCTTCAAAAAGAGGGAAATGATGGGATCTATTCCAAAATCAGAATTAGAACCATGAGGCATGGAGTTTTCAGGCCCAGATGTGGCAAATGGAGAACTCTACTCATGTGGCTTTATGTAAGCGAGGCTGAGAGAGGCTAAAGGAGTCTGTCAGCTGTGCAGAATACTGGGAATCAGTATTTATACAGAACCAACCTGCGTAATACACAATTTCTGCAGATACTCGGAATTTCATGGATGAGGAGGTCAGTGGCAGACATGCCTGGACATGTTCTGAATCCGTCTGGCCACTGGTTAGCACAGCGTCACTGAAGCACCAGGATCAAGCAGACCACCTGCTACCACACAGGTCCGGTCTGTGGTTAGACTCCCTCCAATTGCCGCAGGGGGGCTGATCCTGGAGGCTGGAAGTAGAGGGGGTTAAGAGGGTGTGCATGGCCCAGCCCTAGTAATTACTGTGGGCACAAAGCCACAAAGACCAGCTCGGTGGCAGAATGCCCGCCAGCCCTAGAAAGGCTCGACAGCACAGTGGAGACGTGCTGGAATTCAGAGTTCACCACGGCACGCCAAGGGGAAGGGAAGTTGGGAACAGCTTGTGTGGTCAGGACCTAAGAACTTCTGCCCCAGTTCATTCCAGGGCATGGCTAAGTGCAGTCTGGAAAGGCAGAAATAGCCGGCTCAGGTGACTGAGCAACAATACATGGTCACGTTCATGAGCGAACTTAGATTTCCCCAGAAAACCTGATTTTTTGTGTTGGGGAATCTAATTCAGAAGGAGGGAGAGAAAGCGGCCTCCTTGGCTCCCCGCCCTGCCCCCAGAGAACTCAATGGAGCTAAGAGTGGGGTTGGGACCGGAAGCAGGATGCGGCCCCACAAGGATGATGCAGGTGTGACTCAGCCTGCTGAGGTCAGGTCCCGGCAAGACAGGTTCCGGTGGGCGGGGGCCACCTGATGGCAGCAGCAGATTGCTTTGCGTAAGAACACACACGAGGCAAAAGACCGAAGAGGTGGTGGAAGAGGGTGGGATTTGAACAGCTGCTGGGAGGAGAAAGAGATCTAAGGAGCATTTTTGGGAAGTAGTGCCGTGTTCTATGCCTTGTAGCAAACTCGCTCTTGATGTCCACAATCAGCCACCAGCAAATGTCACCGTTATTGAGAAGGCTAAGCTCATGTAGTGCTTTTCTTTTTTTCCTGAAGGTCCCTCTTGTGGTCACTCTGTTGGATGTGCTACTTCTCTGGCCAACACCAATGGGCCCTGCGTGGCCTCTGGAGGTCAGACATCCACATGCTGTCCTCTCTTGGGCCAGTGAGGCCTCCCCCATGCATGTTCCCTGACTCAGGTGGTCCTCCCCACAGAAAATGTCCCTGGGGCCCCTTACTCTAAAGGCCACTCAAGCCACGTTCTCTGGTATCTACTAGACTGCAGAAGTGATCGTGTCTTTGCTGAGCCAGAGGCGGACAGCAGGGTTGGGGTGCAGCCGTCCCACGGGCACTCTTCTCCCTGCTCTGCTATCTCTCTGCCCCCCACCCCCTTTCTCCAGGCTCCACCCGGGCTAGAAGCTCTGTGGGTTAAAAGACTCAGCAAATTTCAGGGTGAGATAATCACCAGGCACCAACTCGATGGGGATAGTGATGATCCATGTTCTCCTGGGTCACCTTCCCTTGGTCACCTCTAGCATGAAGTGGCCCCATCTACCTCTCCAGCCCCAGCTCCTCTGGTCTCACCTTGCATTTCATGCCCTGGTGCAAAGTGCATGTATTTTCTATGGTCTGGGGGTTCCACCTATCTGGGTCCTTGTGTCTTTCTCCCCCTCTGGGCACCTGGAAAATGCTCCTCTTATGAGATCAGATCAGGCTCTCGTCCTTTCCCACTCGGACTGGGCTAAGTATCCCCCTCCCCTGCTCCAGTCCCACCCTGTGAACACACATGCTCCCAGCACGTGTCTCATTACATTAAAACAGCACCTCTAAGTATCTAACTCTCCCCTACAGACTATGCAGAACACAGAAACTGGCCTCTTGATTTCCATATGTTGTGCCTGTGACAGCTTCTGAGTCACAGAAAGCAGTCAATAAATGCTTGTTGATCAGACTAAAAAGAAGGGAAAACAGACTAAATCTCTCATCTTTGACAATGAGGAAGTATATACAGTGGACACTTCACTTTGGGGGATACCAGCATCTGACACATTTGGAGGTTCAAAGAATCAGCCACTATGGGAGTCCTGGTGGGATCTGAGGCCAGCCTTTCAGGACTGAAGTGAAGAAGCCAAACACTTGTCTTCCCAGAGCCCTAGCAACTGGAGTTGGATGGCCTAAGTTTAGGTAAGGAAAGCTGTCCTGGGTCTGAACTCAGAGGAAGGGAAAGAGCCGAGGCCTGTGCCCTGGGGCAGTGGTCGTAGCAGCACAAGACTCAAAACAGGTGCTCCTGGGTGTGACCTTGGTCTAGCTTCCTGCCGCCTCCCTGCTTGCCTGGCTCCCCAGGCCTCCCACCAATTCCATAGGATCCACCAAGTACCCTTCCACTCAAATCCTTTTCTATGCAAGTTAACAGACGGCTTCTCTTATTTGGCAGCAGGATCCCTGACTAGTATAATACATCTAGTACATGTGTTGATATATACTAATGTATTTTTGGCCTTGAAAAAATATACATATGTACAAACATATGAAAATACATATTTAACCTAAAGATATACATAATCTAAATACATATTTATTTATGTATATTTAATCTGAAGATAATCTGTAGTAGAATAAAATGAGATATAAAGCTTGCAAATTACTAAAAAGAAATCAAATAAAAGTTGGTCAATATACCAAAAGATACAAAAGTAGAAATGCATGTAAACATAAGATTAAAAAAGTTAGATCAGGTCAGGTGAGGTGGCTCACACCTGTAATCCTAGCACTCTGGGAGGCTGAGGCGGGAAAATTACTCGAGGTCAGGAGTTCGAGACCAGCCTGAACAAGAGGGAGATCCCGTCTCTACTAAAAATAGAAAGAAATTATATGGACAACTAAAATTTATATAGAATAAATGAGCCGGGCATGGTGGCGCATGCCTGTAGTTCCAGCTACTCGGGAGGCTGAGGCAGAAGGATTGCTTGAGCCCAGGAGTTTGAGGTTGCTGTGAGCTTGACGTCACGGCACTCTAGCCGGGGAAACAGAGTGAGACTTTATTTCAAAAAAAAAAAAAAAAAAAGTTAGGTCAATATTAGTAGTTATCATAATAAATGCACTGGGCTACACTCCCACTTTGAAGCAGAAGCTCTCAAAATTCAAAAGGATAAATTCAACACTACATAGTAGATTCTTGGATTGGTTCTCCCAACTTCCATTCCATCTTCCTTCTAGTTGGAGAGGTTGTAAAACTAAAAATTACCTTTTTCAAGGCCTCCAAAATGAGGATGCTAAGTATAGAGTAGGTTGGGCTAGTAAGATGCATTTGAGGGAGCTTTGGCAGGTAGAGGTGAAGTGAAGGCCACCTTCCTGCTGCTGGTTGATGGGAAACAAGTTTGGACAGACAGGACCATTGGCAGCGGCCAGACCTGCCATGCCTGGTCACCAGCTTCCAGGGGGAAGAGGCAGTGGTGCTGGCAGCAGCAGCGATAGCTTTCTGCCATGGGCAGCCGATGTGGTGCTTTGAACTTGGAATCAATAGTCCAGTGGAGGCCGCCAATCTCTTCACTCCTCTAGCCTCTCCTAACACTTCTGTAAGCACCTAATTCCCTGTATTAAATTCCTTTCTGCTTGAAATACATAAAACAGCTTCTATTTCTTCCACAGAAATCTGAGTCACATATATTGTTTAAAAAAGGTAGGTGTAAAATAAAGTGACCCATAAGCTCTTCTTTAAAAGGATGAACAAAAATATAGTACATAAATGAAAGCAAAACAAAGCAAAAACTAAAGTAGGAATGGCAATATTAATATTAAACAAAAAAGAATTCAAGAAAAAACATCATACAGAATATCATATCAATACAAGATTCAAATCACAACGAAGCTAGGCTCATGAATGTTTAAGTTCTGCAGAAAATAGCAGCTAAATTTTAAAAATAAAATCTGGTCAGGCCCAGTGGCTCACACCTGTAATCCGAACACTTTGGGAGGCCAGAGAAGGGGAGGATGGGTTTAGGCCAGGAGTTTGAGGCCAGCCTGGGCAACATAGCAAGACCCTGGCTCTACAAAAAATAAAAACTGGGCATGATGGTGTGTGCCTGTAATCCCAGCTGCTTGGGAGGCTAAAGCAGGAGGAGCACTTGAGCCTAGGATTTTGAGGTTGCAATGAGCTGTGATTGTGCCACTGCACTCTAGCCTGGGCAATAAGACAGACCTTGTCTCTGGGAAAAAAATCTTAGAAATCAAGAACAAGAAGAAATTGATAAGACCATAATCTTAGTGGTAACATTTATCATTTCTTTCATAGACTTTGATTAATCAAATGGACACAAAAGAATTAAATAATCAATAAGCTTTTCACTATTTACGATGCACAGCTACTTTATATTCCTTTAAAATGGCCCTGTGACATTTATAAACTAAGAAAATACATTAGATCATAAAAGAAATATTAGTAAATTCTTAGATATAAACTCTCTTTAACTTTAATCTAATAATACAAAGAATTAGTGAGAAAAATATTAAATAGTAGAATACAAATACCAGGAAATTAAGCAATGTTCTTCTAAATAACGCTTAGGTAAAAAAGGAAATAAAATGTAATTAAATACTGTTTTGAAAATAACAATAATAATACCAGATTTCAAAATTTCTGGCAGATGACAAAGCTAGACTTGGAAAAAATCATATTCTAAATTACTATTATTATTTTTAAAAAGCAATAATGAAAATAAATGAAGTATTCATCTCAAGAAGTAAAATTTTTTAGTATAAAATAAATGTAAAGTAAAGCTGTGAAAAGATATTCATATAATGAAAGCAGACATTGATTATTAATTGAAAAACAGAAAAGTATCATTAATAATTCAATCCAAGCTGGTTTTTGTAAAAAGAAAAACAATACCAAAAATAAAAACATCCTATGTGATGATTTTCAGGGAACAAAAAACAAAAGCAAAAAACAGTAAAGTAGGCAACTCTTTAAATATCTAGTGAAAAAGGAAGGAAGAGAAAAAAACTACACTAGCATGTTTGAGGACCTTGATGAAGGGTTTGGATCATAATCCCAAAAGATACAATCCCGGATGCCATAATCCCAAATGTTGAAATCCCAAAAGATCAAATCCCTAAAGCCTAAAATCCCTAATATCTAAAATCCTGAAAAATCACAATCACAGAATAGTTGCATCACGTTAGAGGGAACTATTACCTCATTATTGTCTTTATTTGGAAATTAAGTATGTTTTAGATGACCGCAGTTACAAAGCTGAGTGCACACAATTACCAACCAAAGTGACATGTGTTCATGCATTTCCCTTTCTGACCTATTTCTTTATGAGTTTTTATGACTGTAAAAAATGTTATTATTGACTATTTTATAGTGTAAAGTTGCCTATGAAGTCTTTCGTAGTTTTTATATGTTTCTCAAATAAATTCCCTTTTAAATAAATGCATTTTAAATAATTTTTAAAATTATTTTTTCCAGAATTATATGTTTGGGATTTTGATCTTTTGGGACTTCCACATTTGGGATTATGGCACTCAGAATTGTATCTTTTGGGATTATGATCGGCTTCCTTTGAGGAAATGGAATGATTTTCAAAGTAACATGTAAGTTACCAGGATGGGCATGTTGGCTCATGCCTGCAATCCTAGCACCATGGGAGGCTGAGGAGGGAGGATCATTTGAGGTCAGGAGTTCAAGACCAGCCTGATCAAGAGCAAGACCCTGTTAGAAGAAAAAAAAATTTAACCAAGTGTGGTGGCACTCGCCTGTAGTCCCAGCTACTGCGGAGGCTGAGGCAGGAGGATCGCTTGAGCCCGGGAGTTTGAGGTTGCTGTGAGCTAGGCTGACACCATGGCACTCTACCTTGGGCAACAGAGCGAGACTCTGTCTCAAAAATAAATAAATAAATGAATAAAAAGGAACATGTAACTTACCAAAATGAACTCAATAGGAGATAGAAAACCTGATTACATTACTCATTCTTTTTTTTTCTCAACTATTACAAAAGTTTAATATGAAAATGTACATGACCCAATTTTGATGTCATAGTAAAACAGGCCCTTTGGAGAGAGGACATGGATTTCTCTGCTGAACAGCCATTATTTATACTCGTTCCAGGGCTTCTAACTTGATGATACTATTTCCCCGTATTACCACCATTCCGATATCGTTCTGCTGCCCAGTAGTTGCCATCTCCACACATTCATCTATCACAAGATTCATAAAGGGATCAAATCCCCACAATATTCCTTGGACTTGTCTGTCACCAGTTCATTTCAATGATGACTTCTTGTCCATAAATTTTTTCAACTCGGGAGGGTGAGCTTTGCTCATGGTATCTACTCTGCCAGATCAGAGATGACTCTAGATTACTCATTCTTAAAGACATTTTAAAAGTTATGAAAGAAAACTTCTAGTCACAGGGTTTGGATGGTTTACTGGATGCCTCTTGGGCACTGCTTGAAGTCCTCTTGGCCTCAGCTCTTGTTTCACCCACAACTATGGCTACCAGTTCCGCTCTGGCGTTGGGCAGTATCCCACAGGTGTAATCCAATGGCACCTTGCCCCAGGGCTTCTCTGACACCCCTCAGTGTAGGATATCCTTGGGACCCCACCTGCTCAACCAAGGTAAGGAGTAGTTGATGTCTTTTGGGGCAACCCTCAACCAAGAACTGGGGGCAAGAGAGAGCCAATGGACAAAAGCGTTCCTGTCTCTTTCCCCAGGAGCAAGGCCTTGAGCTGCATGTCATAGTGCTGCTCCGACTGTCCATTGGGACTGAGCACCCTGTAGCAGTTGGTCAACTTGATAACACGTCCTTGTTTTGACTCTCCCTCTTTCCCTGTTTTGATCTCCTATCCTATGCTGGCTCCTGTCCTAACACCTAGAGCCACACTCCCAAATGAACAATCACAGATAAGCCTTTGTCTCAGGCTGTGCTTTTAGGGGAACCCAGGCTAAGACAGTTGGCACTAAGAGCAGTCCTAGAAAGTGAGCCTTCAGGGCAGGACTTTAGACGGGCCACTCATGGGTCAGATGGCCTTCAGTCTCCAGGCTGGTGGTTAGTAGGGCAACAAGAATTCCTCACATGCATTGACACCACAATTACTAGGACTCTTACCTGGGATGGACTGGGATGAGGTACAGGTGGAAGGGGATGTGTGGGGTTGAGTGGTAGGAGAGTGCTTCTGTGGAAATGTTTAATGAGACCCCTTCTGTCCAGCAGCTATGAGGCAGACTGTGTCAAGAATCAGGCCCAAGATCTTAACTGTAAAGGTAGCAAAATAGAAAAGGAGACAAGTGCTCACAATAGGTCCACTGGGAACTGCCATCACCATTCTGGCCACCTGGTTAGTTTACTGCCATCTCTGTTGACTGATTGCAACTCCAGCTCACCTCAGCCTTCTCTTTGGACCACAACTAAAATAGGAAACTCAAGCATCCTTGCGCTTGAGGAAGAGGACACGCTGCTCAGGGCTTTGTTATCCTGGTGATGGGGAGAATTCATCTGTCTACAAAAGTGCCTCTAATCCTGCCTGCCTTCCTCAACACATCTGCCTGGCTCTTCAATGCCTTGAACATTTGCGTAGTTCACTCTGAAGTTTGGCATTATGTTCCCATCTGAGGTAGAAGGGGCTAGCTTGTGAGAAATATGTTAAGTCTCTCTTTTAGGGAAGCTGTGCCTCTGAAAACGGCACGTTTCCATTCACGACATGAGAGCAAGCCGTGTAAGATGCTTGGCTGCGGCAGGTGCGGAAGACTCCAGTGGGATGATCAGAAAGAGAAGTGTTCAGAAGGAAGATGTGGACACGTATGATGGAATTACTGTCTGGAATCTGTCATCTTTTAGAACACAAATTTTTTTCTGCTTGCTGTTTGCTTGCTATTTACTCATCAGTCTAAAATATTTAGCCAATGCAGTAAAACAAACAAACAAAAAGAGGTAAAGAAGAGAAAGACATGCATATAGAATACTTGAACTAATAAGACAGTTTAGTTAGTTGTGATGTGCTCAAACATATATTTTTGAAAAAGAAGGGTTTTGCTATACATTAGCAATAACTAGTTAAAACTATCTAATGGAAAAAAGGTTTCCAATGGCCATAGCTACAGAAACTGTCAAATATCTAGAATAAACTTCATATGAAATGAGCAGCAATTTGTCCTACCAGATGTTACAACACGTAACAAAATAATACATAATATATAACATTAGTTGAGATAGGCTGGGAGCAACATAGGCTAAGGCTGACAAATTAATAAATGAATTTAAAGTCCAAAGACATAAAAATATACATGAAATTTTAATACATGATAAAAGTGGCCCTTCAAACTAGCTAAATAAAGGAGAAATTTTTCAATATTTGGTCAAATGGCTAACCATTTAGAAAAAAATGAAGTTCCTACTTCATGCAATAAATCAACATCAGCACCAGATAGCTTAAAGATATGAATGTAAAAAGTAAAATTACAAAAACAATGAAGGCAAATAAAGAAATAGTTATATACATTTTGGGTGGAAGTACTTTCTAAGAATCATGCCAGTGACAGAAATTGTAAACAAAACCATTAGATTTTGATAATATTTTAAAAATCTGTATATCAAAAAACATCTTAAATAAAATAAACAGGCAGGCTGGGTAAGGTGAGGGGAGAGGGTGATGAAGGGAAAAAAGAATATAAACGTATTTATTACCACTGAACTGTACACCTTAAAATGGCAAAGATGGTAAATTATACATGCATTATTTCACCTCAATAAAAAAATTAACAAAAGGAAAAGGAAAAGAATAAACTTATCTCTCCCTAAAAAATTAATTAGGCAAAAAACAATATGGGGGGAAATATTTGCAACTTGTAAAGGAAGCAAAGATTTGATGTCCATAATATATATAAATCAATAGAGAAAAAAACAAATCGTCCAACAGAAAAATGAATAAAGGACATGAGTTTGCAACACACAAAAGAAGAAATATAAACAAATACTGATGCTGAATAAGTGAATAAGTTGAATAATGATCAGGAAAACACAAATTTCAAAGAATGAGATACCATTGTATACATAACTACCACATTGGCAAATATTTAATAATGATAAGTAAAATTAAAGAAGACATGACAAATGCATACCCTCATGCCCTGATGGCTTATGTATAATAGACACAAACTTTTTGAAGGACAATTTGGAAATAGATATGAAAACTCTGAATAATGTTTATACATTTTGAATCGGAAATTCCACATCTAGGGTCCATGTCCAGGGCATTTATATTCAAATATGCACAAGACTTTGACCTCAAAAATTTCATTATCAATAGCAAAACCAAATAGAAGCAACCTAAATCTATAATGATTGGGAATAAATATATTAATATGTTTATATATTAACATATGATATGTTAATTTTGTATTTTAATATACAATATATAAAATATATTAAATAATATATAATGCATTTTTATATTTTAATATATAAATATTAAATATATTAAATAATATATAAAATAACTTTATATTTTAATATAGAAACATGTATAGTCAAATCCAATCAACCATTAAAGATAATTTTTAGAAGCATATTTTGTGACTTGGAAAGACTGGAATATGTTGTAAAATTAGAAATTGGTTTACTAACATTTTTATTTTTATAAAACAATATATTGCTATATGATTAAAAAAAGATTGGAAAGAAATACACCAAAATACAACAAGATATATGTCAAGAGTAGTTATTACTGTCCTGTGGGACTCAGATTTAATTTATGTTATAGTATCTTTCATTGCTTTCTGCCTTTTCTAAATTTCTTACAGGAAACAACACTTTGATACTTTTTAAAAACCATAACTGCTAAAACAAACAAACATTAAAGCGGTACTATAAGGTCACACCCCAGGAGTGGCTAAAATTCTTTCTGTTGGGCTTGCGAGCCACCCAGAACAAAAGTGGCAATAGGAAATAGGGAGTGAAGTTATTATTCTTGCATTAATTACTATTATTATGGACTCACAATTGTAGTCTGTCAGGTGCCGAGTTCCTGTTATTACCTAAGTCTAAGTCTTCAGGGAGTCTGTGTTCTCCTGGCCTCTTTGATCAACAAATCTCAGAGCATCACATAAACATCCCCATCCAGATAAATTAGAAATGTGGCAAAAACCATGCCCAGCTTTTGGAGGGACAAACTGAGCTTCAGAGGGAAAGGGGATTTGCCACATCCCAGCAGTGGAATCCCTAAACCTCAGACCTCAAAATCATCTCAGGAGGCATCATGTCACCCAGCTCAGTGCAGAGCCCCTGGTCCCCCATCCCTGGTAGGCCACTGAGCTTAAACGTAGGGCCTGGGAGGGCACTACTCACATAAGGCCTTCCATCCTCTTATTGGACCTTTGTCATAGTCAGAAGGAAAATCTGTGTCCCTGGAATTTCTGCTCACTGGCTTTGGTCTGAGAAAACAGAATTTTTCCAGTTTTCTAACGCAGCTCTGGGTTATGCTAGAGTCACCAGTGTTTGTCCATCCGGAAGGAGACACAGCAGCAATGAGTCTTTGCATCTATACCATCTCTCTGTGATCCAACTTGTTTCTTTTTTATTCAACAGCTTTATTGTGGTATAATTCACGTACCATAATGACTTTCAGTAATTTTTAGTTAATGATTTGTAGTATATTTACAAAGTTGTGCAACCATTACCACAGTCTAATTTTAGAACATTCCCATCACCCCAAAAAGAAACCCCATACCTAATTCCAGTCACTTCCCCATCTCCCCCCTTCCTACCTGCCTCCGAGGTTTCTTTTTTATGCAGGATACCACAGCTAGGGTGTCTCTTATCATCTTTGAGGCTAGCATTGTCTCCACATCCTTTTTTAAAAACTGTTTATAACACTGTTCCCTGCTCTAAAAGGCCCAATTCTAAATAATCCAGGCTAACTTGGTGCTATGGTCTGAATGTATGTGTCCCCTCAAAATTCATATGTTGAAACCTAATCTCCAATGCAACAGTATCCATATGCCTTTGGGAGGTGATTAAGTCCTCATGAATGAAGTGAGTGTCATTGTAAAAGAGAGCGAGCCTTTTCCAGACACCAGATTGGCTGGTACCTTGATCTGGGACATCCCCGCCTCTATAACTGTGAGCAATAAATTTCTGTTGTTTATAAATTACCCAGCATAAGGCATTTTGTTATAGCAGCCCGAACAGACTAAGACACTCGGGGTTAGAGACTGCAGGAGGCTAAAGGCCAAAGCGATGCCACATCCTCTCTATGCCTGGCTGCCTCCGGGCTGGGCCAATCTCCTCCCACACCTTTGCGAGCAGCTTTGGAATAAGGTGGCCAATGTGCTCCTGAATGAGCATTTGCTGTGCTTTCGTTCAGTTTACCCGGGACTATCAAAGCCTAGGGGAGGACAGGACCCGTGATTCACCTCTGAACGCTGCTGAGAGATTTAAAAATGAAGCCCTTGCTCCTCGCTCACCACACTGTCATCCGTGATGCCAATTTGAGAATAATGTCAGTCCTACATCACTGTGAGGGGTGCTGGGTGTCTTAGGCAGAGCCCTTCATGCGACATTTTGAGGCCAATGAAAGCCTTCCCAGGTCCATGTCCAGGGCATTTAGGGATGCAGTGGAGGCAGGGAGGATGGGATGGGACGATTTGGGTGGGTCCTGAAATGGAGATCAGTATTGCCATGGGCAACACTCACTTCCCGCCACCACCCCACCACCACTTCCCAGGGAAGGAGGCTCTTATCCTGTCTGCTGAATACATAAACCAAAGCAAGGAGCCGCAGAACAAACGACTATATCCTGAAGACTTATTTTCAAATTAAATCTCTTACCAGGAAGAGAAGTCTTACACCGTGAAAACACATCTGTAGTGTACTACGCTGGCCATGTGTTTTTAATTAACCCAGTCATCTCTCCCCACCCCTTAACTTTCATGTTAATATCATCAAGCTAATCTCTTAATCAGCTACCCACTTCAGCCTGCCCCCAGACATGATTTTTGCTTATGTTTTTAAGTCTTCATTTCACAAATAAGATTGCAGCCATTATGTCTAAACTAAACCAAGATGTTTAAGGTCTCTTCCAGCCCTAACTTGCCGGAAGATTTTACAAAAAACTACATTCCCAACTCGTTTCTCAGAAAATGCTTCCTGCCCCGTGAATCTGAACTGACTTATTTCTGGGGATGCGGTAGGGGTGAGTGGTGAGTAAACCCTCCGGAGAGTTGAAATAAAGCTCAGGAAAGGGTTTTAAGTCCCTTTGGGGTTTACATCTGGACCTGGGGCTTCACCAACCACAAACCACCTTCCCTTCCTGTCTGTCTTACCTTGGCTGTTTGATGACATTTTCCAAAAGACCTGAAAACAGAGAAAAGCTAGATCCAAAACTCTGAGAAAAATGTATCACACCAAACCTGAAGTTGATTTTTAAACAAATGTGAAGCTTCAGACTTGGCCCCCTCCCTCCTGCCTACAACTGTCCTTCCTCACGCGCCTCCCTCAGAGGGAGAAGATTTTCCAAAGGGACGAGAAAACCACATCACCCTCCTAAGTGTGAAACCACAAATTCTAATTTTTTAAAAATATGCTCAGAAAAGTAGAAATAAAGACAATGTTTTAGTCCTCACGGGGATTTGTAAACCATTAGAATCTTACCTGAAAGTCTTAGCCAGCTGGGCCTCCCTGGTGTGTGCCCCCCGCCCCCCTCCTGACGCATGTGAGTCTGCAACAGCGCCTACCCACACACCCCCTCACGTCCATGCGTTTCTCCTGCTGTAGCTTCTCCATCGTGCAGATCATAAGGAAGAAGCACAGAAAAGGGTTTGAGGCAGACAAGTAGGTCAGCTGCCAGCTACGATGTGCAGAAGAAACGTTGGGTGTTGCTCTGTGTGCTGAGAGGGGTCACCTGATGGGAAACACAGGACCTGCAGAGCACAGTGTTTGGAAAATTTGACCAACGAGGAGGAAGGGTGAGGAAAGGAGAAAGGAAGGGAGAGAGAAAAGGTGGCTTCCATTAGATGAAAGCAGGTAGAAAAGCCACTCAGGTGCCCATGTGACACCTTATTACAAGTCACAAACTTGCTGCATTCTCTACCATCGCTACAAGATGCCCATAGCCCACTTTAAAAAATCAAACTACTATGACATCCATGGTTTCCAATGTCTGGCTTGTGGCTACTTTTTCCAAAAACATTATCTAAAGATGCACATAAAGTCAGCAACTTTTTAAGAAGCCTCAGCTCTGTCTTCTGATTTGGGATTTTTAGAGTCTCCTCTTCATTCTACATCCTTCATTGCTGAATCAGCTATGATCTTTATGCTTCCTGTGATCTTTATGCTTGGATGATGTTTGGAGCTAGAACTATCTGCAGACGTTAGCCATTTGCTTGAAGTTTGGCAGGAAAAAAAAAATTATTATCCTATAGGTTGGTGGGGGGGAATAGATGTATATGCACATACATACATACATATGCTTATAAGCACATATATAAGCACATATGCTTACAAATATATATATATATATATGTATATATTTCCTTTGTTGGCACAGATGCAGAGATGGCTAGTGGGAGGATAGTTTTCAAGCTGCACATTAGAATAAAGATCAACTTTATGCAGTTCAATTAAGTTGCTTTATTTGAGAAGCAGCAGAACAGAGAGATACTGGGAGAGACTTCATCTTGGGACTCACTGGGCTGGGGAGGTCCCCCATGCCCCACTGGTGTCATATCAGGGCCTCTGTCAGGGTGTCTATAAACATCAGCTCCCAAAATGAAAAGTGGTTTCATAAATGTAAAGTGTCAACCACTTTTTTTCTCTCTCTGTCTTAGCACCAGGTAATCAGATTGTCAATGTAATGCAGAACTATTCTCAGTTATAGATTCTAATACCCCATTCTTTCTGCTATGGTGGTGAAAGTTGGATTTTTGTTCTTGTTGTTCAGTTGTCCTCTTTCTTGCTATCAGCAAGCTTTCAACAACATCCTAGAGACCTTATAAAGAAGGCTACACTTATCTATTAAAGAATTTATGGCATTACCTAAATCGTGGCATCATGGTGCCCTCGGTTGGTATAGTTTTGTTTTAGCATTTGCAAGGGCGACAGTGTCTATTATTTAGGACACACCTAAATACTACCAGAAATGAAATAAAATGTTCAACAGAGAATACTATGGGTGTATTCAGAAACCATTTAGAACAGGACAGAACAAATTGAAACTCTTACAGAGTAAACAATTTCAATTCATGCTCTATTAGAAATAGAACCAATAGATGACATGTATCAAGCATTTTGGTCAAAAGTGACAGGATATAATGAATAAAAAAGAATAGCCAATGAATATATTGAGAAAATGATAAACTTCACTAGTATACAAAGAAATGCAAATTAAAGTTGGCCACGTAGAGTGTCGGTAGAAATGTAAAAAGGGGTTCCATTTGTAAGCTTCAGGTGGCTTCCGTGGCTGCCAAATTGTCCTTCGAGTTGCTCTTAATTGCAAGTTACAGTTGTGTTCAGGAAACCCTAGTGTTGCCCTTGGTACCCAAAGCAGGCTTTACAAGCCAGAGACAGCAAGGCTGAGACTGGGGGCACCCACAGGCGTATCCACTGTAGCCACCGCAGACTGCTGGACGGCTACTGACCCTGACCTTGCCCCTCCTGTTTATTTTTTTAAAGGGAAGAAGTCTGAAAAAGGCACAGAAACAATTTTAAAATCGATCCACAATATTAAAAACTTTTCAGTTTGTTTCTTTGATGAGCCCAGGTCCCATAACAAAGGCCTAGAGCATCTGTGGGTGACTTGCTAGAATACGTTGGTCTTGAGGGTGTTTTTCAGCATCAGCTGCATCACTCTTATGTAAACAACTCACTGAAATCACATTAGTTAAAAACTGGATACTAACAATGTTTCTAGATCACAGTTTAATGTGCCACAGAGCAAAAGAGCAATTTCCCAGGATGTCGAGGTTAACACCATTGTCCAAAGCACAGGTGGGACCCACATAGATGCTCTCTGTTATTTACTGTCGTGATACAAACCAGGTCACCTCATCCTAAAGGTTTTAGTTATGAAGTTGATCATTTGTGCTCCCCTGCTTGATTTCCAACAAGAGTAGGATGAAATCTCAGCTCATGAAGCAGACCCTTTTGTTTCATGAAGGTTCAAAATACATACCTCCAGTCCAGACTGTACATTAAGCTGCCGACTTGCCATCTGTGCTTAGCTATCTACTCTTAAACTTGGCATGTCCAAAAGTAAATTCCCCCATCCCACCGCCAAATTGCTCCTTTCATTTTCTTCCTCATGTCAGTAAATGTCAGTTGCTCAGGCCAAAAATCTTTCTCGCACACATCCATCAGCCAACCCTGCCATCCCTATCATCAACATGTCTTCAAAATTCAACCCTTTCTCACCAGCTCGATTAGTATCATCCTGTTCCCAGTAACCCTCTCCTTGCACTGCATCATTGCTACAGCCTCTTCCCTGATTTCTTTGTGTCTATTCTTCCACTCTACATTCCCTTCTCAACACCACCAGCCAAAGTGATCCTCTTCAAATATAAATCTCATCATGTCATTCCTCTGCCTAAAATCTACCGTGGCTCCCATTGTCACTCAGATAAAAGGCAAAGTCCTCACAATGGCCTGCAGGGACCTATCCAGCCTGCCCCCACTGCCAACTCTATCTCTGCTGCTGCCCACCCGTGCCCTTTGCTCCAGCCACACAGGCCTCCCAGCTGTCCCTCACAGAGGCAGGCATGCTCTTGCCTCAGGGACTTTGCACTTACTTTCTTTTGCCTGGACCCATCTGTCTGCACAGCTCACTCCCTCACCTCTTTTAGGTCTTTGCTCAAATGTCATCTTCTAAACAAAATCTTCCCTGACTGGCTTTTTCAAAATAGCCACTCACCCCCTCTTTTCCTCTCCCCTTCTCTGCTTTATTTTTTCCCATGGTACTTACCACCATCCTATATATTTTATTTGTTTATCATCTATTTCTCCACTAGAATGTAAGTTCTATGAGGGTAAAAATTGTTATCTGGTTTTTTTTTTTTTTTTTTTTCCCACTGCTGTGTTCTGAGCACCTAGAACAATGCTTAGTACATAATAGGTGCTTGACATTGATAACTGTGTTAATGAATTCATTAACTTTGTCAATCATAGTGCATCAGAGTGAGTGGTATGGCTCTTTTTGAGTGCTTTAGCATGTTTTTCAATACCCAGAGAGATCAGAAACATTTTTCTATGGGAGTCAACATCAGTCCAAAAGGTTTTTATGCTTTTACCTCATAAACATCAAGGTGTCCCCAACGAAAAGCCTTTTCTGAGCACTTATGGGGATGATTACTGTCATTCCGCTTGGGGACATAAACTTAAAACCACTGCATACATTTTTCCATAACTGTGGATCATCAACAAATTGAGAAGCATATGACCCAGTTCTGCTGCAGCTTCTGCTCTAGGACTTTTTATTCTGTCTGATAATAAACAAAAACGTGGGAGCTGCCACAAAAATATGAGAAAATATTTAAATACGTTTCTTCTAAAAGTCATACTTAGACATGGTTTGTGCTATGAAAACTATTCTAAACATTTTCCAAAACATGCTAAGTCTTCAGTTTTCTTGGGTCTATCAAAGATGAAGATCTGTAGATAAATACGTGCAGGGCTTTGAATGGCGTTGGCTCACTTGGAGCCTATTTCCAGCCCCTTGTCTCTTCTCCCTTACCTTTCCTCTGGAGGGTGTAAGGTGAATTCCAGATTTCCCAACTACTCCTACAGCCAGGGGGCCCCAAGGGACATAACCTGGCCCAGGAGACACAGGGAGAAGTCTGCTGGAGTCATCTGTCTCCCTTTTATCTCCCATTTTCCAGCCTTGGAATAAAAAGCGTGCCTAGAGCTATAACAGACATTCTAGCAAACATGAAATCACAAGAAAAAAATGTGCAGCACAGTGAACCAGAAGTGCCAAAGGGACCTGGAACACTAATAAGCTTGTGGAGAGTGAGAGCAGCCTGATCTGCCAACCTCCAGCTGCTTGTCATGTGAGAAAATGAATATCCACTTTGAATATACAATTATGAAGGTTTCTTATTGCTAGCCACCAAATGCATTCCCAAATTTCACAAATATACATACAGAGCAGGTGAGCTAATCTCACGTTTAGGGTGGCCAACTTGTCCTGGTTTGCCTGGACTTCCTCGGTGTTAACACTGAAGTCCTGCCTCCCTGGAACCCTTCAGTTCCAGGCAAACTGAAATGGTTGATCACCCTATATCTGTGCAGCACATACATTCAGGGCAAACATCAGGAATCTTCAAGGGTGTAGGCTGCCTTTAACATGTATTTGTTCATTCAGAAATTCATCTGTGCTATTTTGAAAATTTGCCTTTATTGTGCATCAGTCAAAGTATTACCGTAGAAGCTGCACTATGGAACAACTGTCACTTTGGAAAATGAGCTGGATGCTATGTCACGGAGCAGGGGCTAGATACACACAGAGATTTAAATCTTAAACATCTGCCATATTTGACCCTTTAAAATTGCTCCCAATAAAGTTGGTAATGGGATTTCCTGGAAGCAAGAACCATTTTCTACATTCAGAAAGGACAGTCAAGGATCTTTAAAACCCATAAGATCTCTAAAGTATTGTAGCTCTGTGCAGATAATAAAAGAGTATGGGATAAAGAATCAGTGTACTGGGCTTGATCCTCGGAGAAAGCTGTGTCATTAGTGCAATATGCTAAAAGTACTGTCAGTGGCATACCTAGCATGTTTGATACCTGTAGCAGGGTGTTTTTATTTTTTAATCTCCCTCTCCTGTTTATAATAAAATTATTTTTAGTAATAATCATGAAATGAAACAAATGGTAATAATAATGACAGAAGAAACAGTGAAATTTCTTTTATTGAAACTTCTATATATGACCATGCCAGTAAAAAATTAATGTAAAATACTACTATACAACAAGGAAAAAAATCCATAGATAAGTACATTTTAATTACAATGATGCATTTTTTGAAAGAAAAGAAAATATATACCTATACATTGGTCTGCTACAGAATTGACTTATGAAATTAATAATTACAGTTCCTGGTTTTGAGACTTAACTTCTACAAATTTGTCACTGTTTTCATAAAAAATGATCTTTTTGTATATTCATATTCACTGGATGGTATGGCCAGATTTATCAACCTACCTTTATTCATCGTTGAAAAAAGGATACTTTTTATTCATTTTAATTTCAAAAGATTTTGTCACAGGAAGCACCAGATACACAAATAGTTAGGAAAAGTCTAAAAGACAAGGATGAATTTGTAGAAATTGCACTTTCAGAAACAACAATGCTTTCACTAAAATAACTTCACCAGGAGATTCATCATAAATTTTTATTATAGTTTATAAAAACTTATGGAGTTTTTCTTCTCATGGAAAAATCGTAGAAAATAGGTAAATGATAGCATACATTGCCATGATTTGATCCACTGCTTTTGAATGAGTTTCCGGTTCTTGGTGAAAATGATTGAGGCATTCAAACCTTGCCCTTTTGAATTCTTTGTCAATGGTCACATGGCCAAATCGAAGTAATTTGAGTTGTTTGTTTGTCCTCACAGTCACTGTGCCGTTATTGTTTATTGCAAATCTACTCTTTGAGTTTAGGACTATGTAGTGCCACAGAATTAGAGACACAAAGTGCCCCTAAGCAGTACCAAATGATTCTAAATGGTTACAAACTTGCTTTCCAAACAACCTGTGTAACTAAATCTATATGTGTCAGGCTGTTTACCTAGGAAGTCTCTATTAATTTCCATGTAGGATACAATGTGATACAATGTTTATTAAAGAATAAATTGACTGGGCACAGCGGCTCATGCTGGAATCCTAGCACTTCGGGAGGCTGAGGCAGAAGGATCGCTTGAGCCCAGGAGTTTGAGGTTGCAGCGGGCTACGATGATGCCACGGCACTCTAGTCTGAGCAACAGAGCAAGATCCGGTCTCAAAAAATCAAAAAAATAGATAAATAAAAAATAAATTTAAAAGAATAAGTAACAGAAATCTGCTAACTTGAAACTTACATATTATTAAAACTCCACAGTTACTGCAACGATTATTGTTTAGAAGTTAGACAAATTATTTTTTAGGGGGGAGATATTTTATCACTGACATTGTTTAAAATTGTCCCTGTAAACTGATAATAAAAAGAAGGCAGACTTTTAGTAAATTTATTGTTGTTTTTAACAATACATCCTTGTGTTGCCTACACTCAGGAAGGGCTGCTCCCACCACCCCATCCATCTAACACTTTTCCAGGTAGAAAATTTGATCATATGTTTAAACTGATCATCTTTTTCTCTGCCTTTCCACTCTACACTTCTTATTTTTTTAAAGATGTAATTGCATCAATTAGAACTTCCAGGAAGTGAGAAGAGTTGGTGATAGGGTGTTCCTTGTCTTTTTCCTGGTTTGAATGGAATAGCTCTAGTGTTCATCATTAAAAATAATATTGGCAGTTGGTTTTGTTTAAATGTATTTTATCATATTAAGAAAGAATCCTTTATTTCCAATTTATTAGAGGATTCATAAAAAATAAATATTGACCTTTATCAAATTACTTTTGACATCTATTAATATCATTTTTTCTCTTTGGCTTAAAAATGTGATAAACTACTATGCTTCAAATTTATACCATTCTTACATAACTTCAACAAGGTCTACTTGGTCATGTAGTATTTTCTTTCAAATTACAGCTGATTTCAATTTGCTAGCATTTTATTTATGATTTTTTAAAAATATATATTCATAAGTAAAACCAATAATTTGAAGTACTCTTTTTTTCCCATGGTCATTGTCAAATTATCAGGGTTGTGCCAGCTTTGAGAAATGCATTGGAAAATGTTTCATCCTTTCTTGTTCTAAGATCATCTAAACGACATGAGAATTTTCTGTGATAGACCTCTCTACAGTCTGTGAATGCAATAAATGTTCATTACATTGCATTTAAGGTACAAACAGTTGTTATTTGCTTTTAAATCGTTGTTTATTACTTTGGGACCTTTTTTTTTTCATTACTTGATCAACATATTTTCTCTTTTTTTCTTTTTGAAACAAAGTCTCTCTCTGTCACCCTGGCTAAAGTGCGATGGTGCCATCATAGCTCACTGCAACCTCAAACTCCTGACTTCAAGCAATCTTCCCACCTTGGTCTCCCAGAGTGCTAGGATTACAGGTGTGAGCCACCAAGCTCAGCCTAATATACTTTCTACCTATAAAATTTGTTTGGGTATCTTGAGTTGCAATGGAGCTTAACACCATAGAAGTGTCTAATGTGGAGTTTCTGGTTTGTGATGGAGCTCAAGGAGGAAGCTCTGCTCCACACAGTCATTCAGGGACCAAGGCTGATGGAACATGTATCATCTTTTACTTATGGCTTCTGAGATCATCTTGGACTTCAAAATCTAGCTGGTATAAAAGAGAGAAGATATAATGACTTTTTTCCAATTAAAGTTAATGAAAATATATTTTCATTTGATGGTTTTTTACTTAGCAACAGGGTTTTCAAGAATGGATTAAAATCATTAAGCAAGATATATATATATATATTTCTTATTTTTACCTGATCTATTTCATATAAATGGAATCATATTATATGTATTCTTATGGGACTTGCTTCTTTAATTCAGCATTTTTTTATATTTATCCATATTGCTGTATATATCTGTAATTTGTTTGTTTTGTTTTTGCTGTAGTTTGTTATTGCTATGAATATGCCACAATTCAATGGACCTACTTTTGGTGAAAATGTGGGTGATTTCCTAGTATTCACCACTATGAACAACAATGCTGTAATCATTCATTAAATATAAAATATGTAACTAGAAGCTGAATTGCTGGGTCACAGGGTAAGTACATGTTCAACTTTATTGTGTAATCTAAATAGTTTTCCAATGTAATTTTATCTCTCCTCAGCCATCTATGAGAGTTTTCATTGCTTCATATTTGCTGAAACAAATGCAAACATTTCAGCAGCTTAACACCATAGAAGTGTCTAATGTGGAGTTTCTGGTTTGTGATGGAGCTCAAGGAGGAAGCTCTGCTCCACACAGTCATTCAGGGACCAAGGCTGACGGAACATGTATCATCTTTAACTTATGGCTTCTGAGATCATCTTGGACTTCAAAATCTAGCTGGTATAAAAAAGAGAAGGTATAATGACTTTTTAACTACAATGGTCTGGAAATAGTATGTGTAACTTTCGTTGATGAGAACTAGTGCATGGCCTATGCTAGATACAGGAGGTGCTGGGAAATGTAATTCCTGGCTGGGAAGCTGCCTCCCATTTTGACTATTGCTAGTCTACTCTGTTCTGGTTCTTCTTCAGTAGTGTCAGTTAGCTGAAGGTTGGTCACCAGTCTCTTTTGTCTATACCCATCATCTTCTCTCTCATCCTCTAAATCATGAAATAGCTTTTCCTGGTTTTTCATTCTCATAATTACTTCAGTTTTCTTCACCACCAGTTCTGCTTTTTAGTGAACTCAAAGTGAATTTTAATTGGGTTATTATGTTTTAGTTTCCATGAAAAACTTCCCTGTATCGTTCTTGTTCCTTTCCCTAAAGAATAGGTTGATGGTCTATCCCAGTTTTCTTAGAACAGTCTGGTTGTACACTTGTTATCCTGGCATATTTTTTTCTTGCTTTTCTTTCTGTTTTTTTAGTAGGAGTATAATATACATGCAGTAAATTATGTGAAATTACTAATCTTAAATGTATAGCTTGATGAATTTTTACATGTGTATTTCTCATGTGTAACTGCTATCCAGATCAAGATACAGAATGCTTCTAGCATCCCAGAAAGCTGCCTTATCTCCCGCTCCAAAGGTAGCCACTATTCTGACTTCTATCACCATAAATTAATTTTGTCTTCTCTTGAACTTCGTATATAGTAGTCCCTGATTATCCACAGGGTATACATTCTGAAACCCCTCATGGATTCCTTAAACCACGGGTAGAGACAAACCCAATATATACTATGTTTTTCCTGTACATGCATACCCACGATAAAGTTTAATTATGGCCAGGTGCAGTGGCTCATACCTGTAATCCCAGCACTTTGGGAGGCCAAAGTGTGAGGATCGCTTGAGGCCAGGAGTTTGAAACCAGCCTGGGCAGCATAGTAAGAGACCTTGTCTCTACAAAAAATTTAAGAATTAGCCAGATGTTGTGGCATACACCTGTAGTCCCAGCTACTTTGGAGGCTGAGGCCAGAGGATCTCTTGAGCCCAGGAGTTTGAGGCAACAGAGTGAGACTCTGTCTCCAAATAATAAAAAATGAAGACAAGCTTTAAAAAGAAAAAAGTTTAATTTATAAATCAGGTACGGTAAGAGACTAATAATAACTAATAGTGAAATAGAACAATTATAACAATATACTGTAATAAAAAATACAAATGTTGTCTCTTTCCCTCTCTCTCTCCTCCTCCCTCTCTCTCAAAATATATTATTGTTCTGTAGTCACCTATCTTCGGACCCCAGTTGACCATGGGTAATTGAAACCATAGAAAGCATAACTGTGGCTAAGGGGAGGACTACTGTAAATGGAAACATACAGTATGCGTTCTTTTGTGCCCAGTTTCTTTGGCTCAACATACTGTCTGGGATCCTCATTGATGTTTTTGTGTGTTATCAGTAGTTTGCTGTTTTTATTGCTGAGTAGTATTCTGTTATATAAATATATCATAATTTATTTCTTCTGTTTATTAACATTTTCATTGTTTCCAGTTTTCAGATATTATCAATTAAGGAGTTCTGAACATTGCTATAGATGCCTTTCAGTGAACATGCACACTCCTTTCTACTGGGTACATACCTAGCAGTGAAATTTCTGGGTCACAGGGTAGGAATATATTAATATTTAGTTTTAATGGATATCGCCAAACATTTTCCAATGAGGTTGCATTGTTTTATACTGCCACCCACAGTATATATAAGAGTTCCAATTTTTCCACGTCACTGCCAACACTTGATCTTTTTAGTTTTAATTTTAGTCATTCTGTTGAGTGTGTGGTGGTATCTCAGTGTGGTTTTAATTCCTATTTTCTAATGAGTAATGATATTGATAACCTTATATACACTGACTATCTATTCAGACATTCTCTTTTCTTTTCTTTTATTTATTTTTTTAAGATGCAGAGTCTCACTCAGGTGTGCGCCACCACACCCGGCTAATTTTTTTAAAATTTTTGTAGAGACGGGGGTCTCTTTATGTCACCCAGGCTGGTCTCGAACTCCTGGTCTCAAGCAATCCTCCCACCTCAGCCTCCCAAAGTGCTGGGATTACAGGCGTGAGCCCCCATGCCTAGCAACATTCTCTTTTACAAAATGACTGTTTAAGGATTTGACAAACTTTTTTACTGGATCATTTGTTGTTTTTTTCTTATTACATTTTTGGCATTCTTTTACATTCTGCATACAAGTCCTTTTGTCGGACATGTTTTGTGAAAATCTTCTCCCAGTTTATCACTCACCTTTTCACTCTCTTAATGCTATTAATATCTTTGGATAAATAGAAGTTCTTAATTTTAACAAAATCTAATATGTCATTTATGCAAGTTTATGGTTAGTTCTTTTTGTGTCCTGATTAAGAAACCTTGAGTACTCCAAGGTCCCTGTTTTGGTAACTCTTATTGCATAACAAACCATTTCAAAATATAGTGACTTAACAAAAACAGGCATTTATTATTTCTCATGGTTCCTGTGGGCAGTAATTCAGGAAGGGCTTAGCTGTGTGCTGCTGGGGTCTCTCATGCAATTGTGGTTGCATAATGCCCGGGGCTGGAGCATCAGGAACTAGAGCAGCTGGGGATTGGCCAAGCATTTATAGCTTTTTTTCATGTAGTCTTTAGGCCTCTCCATGTGATCTCTCTCGATAGGCTACGTGGGCTTCCATACAGCATGGTGCCCCAGTGTAGTGGGACTGCTTACCTGGCAGTTGAAGTCTAAAGAGTATTCCAGTAATCCAGGTTGAAGCCTCACTGCCATTCACGACCTGCCTAGAAAGTGATGTAACATACAAGCCCATCTATATTCAAAGAGAGAAAAATTAGATTTCCTCTATTGATGTGGCAGTGGCAAAATCACACTGTAGAAGAACATGTAGGATTTGGAATTTGGATTGAGATTGTAATCCAATTTGGAGAAAATTGACATTTTATCAATATTATGTGTTTTGATCTGTGAATATGGTATATTTCTCCATTTATTTTGGACTGTTAAATTTTTTCCCTTCAATGTTTTGTAGTTTTCAATGTAAAGATCTTAAATATCTTCTGTTATATTTATTTCTAAGTAGTTGATTATTTTATGATGTTGTATATAGCATTTTTACTTTATTTTAAATTATTTATTGCTAGTACATAGAAATTAATTGACCTTGTATTCTGCATCCTTGGTAAGGTCACTTATTAATCCTAATTGTGCATTCTATTGCATTTTCTACATATCTACATATGCATCCCCTTTCAGACCTAGAGTGCGAGTTGACATGCATGGGTCTGGACAAATGTTCAGTTCCTAGCAGGCATGCACTTAACACAGTTGCATTCTACTGAGGTAGCACACTTCCCCTCCTGGTTCTCTATTCCTCTGACCCATGGAGTCACCTGCAAAACTGCAATTGATAGTGCATACTGCTATTAGAGATCTTCCTGTCCCCACCCTTGCCTGTAGAGTTTAGCTTGTAGAGGTTGCCCTTCCCAGGATACAGTACAAAATTGCTAGGTCCCCTTCTTCCTCCCCCTCCCCCACACATACACACATGCTTCCTGACCTGTTGTTTCCTGGGAGGTGCCACCTCCAAATAGATGTAGTATTAGCATCCCGAAAAAGCAGCACTTTGAGGGCACATGGGCACCCGCCCAATGTTCTAGCTGGTACAGACCTTGAATCTCAATGTCTGTAACAAAAAGTAGGGGCAGCTGGCCTCCCTCTGACCTCTATTACGTGAGGCATAACCTGGATGGGTTTGTACCAATCCTATGTGTACTTTAAAATTGATAAAAATCCCTCCAAGAATCTGGGTAAGCAATGATCTAGTCAAAGCTTCTGGTGTTTGCTGTTTTGAGTTCTTGTCTTTTTCTTGGTTTTCAAAAATATCGTAAGGAAAGTTGGGAGAGGCTGCCTGAGACACTTCTACCCAAATGGCATTTAAAACCAGAAGTCATTTCTTTGTGGTCACGTACTTTTATATATGTGTTTAGAACTGTAATTAAGGGAAGAGGCAAAGTGCCAGAAATCTGCAAAATAGGATTGTTTTTGGTTGGGCAGAATGGCATAAAGAAATAGAGTCCAAACATCAGGGAATGCTATTATCTTGTCATTCGTAATGACATATTTACACAGGACCTGTTTTTCTCTATTCATCAAATGTCACTGCATTGATTTCAACATGAAGGGACCTCCTTTCCTGTCTCTCCTCCCCTAGCCCCTCTTGGGAAGTCACATTTTCTAACCATTGGACACTGCACTAGTGTCTTTCCCATGAGCTGAAACCTCCTAGAATGTTCATCTCCACTCGGTAAATTCTCTGCAAAGTGAAAACTCCAGTCTTGGCTGCTTGTTTTGCAAATCTCCTTCCTGAGTTTATTCTTGTAAACCCATTTGATCAGGCAGTTAAATCTGACATTAGAACAAGGACTTTGTTTTGGTAAAAGCTTCCAATGAAAGGACTTTGGATTATTGACAGATTTAAGGATTTTTTCAAAGATTAATTCACTCATTCATTGAATGAAAATTGAGAATCAACCACTTTCAAGACTTTGTGCTAGGTATATAAAACTTCTAACAAGAAAAGGTAGACATAAAAACCAACAACTTTGGCAGTCCTTATGTAATTACTACTGCTGTATGGGCATAATAGTTATGAATTTAGATGAAAGAAAAGCCCCTTTATTTTTCCAAAATCAAATTAAATCTGGCTTGAGAAGCTACTTGCCCAGGTTGATGAAGCTCATCCAGGTGGCCTCTGCTGTCCTTGAGCTAATATCGTGCAGGAGAGTGGGGTGGGCCTACTGCTCAGGCTGAATGGCTCCCACTTCGCTGGCCCTCACCTGCCCCATGCTGCCCTGCAGCGGCTGCCTGTTCTTCAGGAAGCTCTACTTCTCCTTGCTTTACCATGGTGAGATCCCACTGAGAGACCCAACTTGGTGGGCTTGGTGCCTCAACTGCACAGCACCTTAGCAGCTCCCCATCTAAGGCTCTGCCATTGCAGGGAAGATGGTGACATGCACTTGGGCTCACAGAACCAGCAAATTTCTCCTCCAGGCCCAATCCCCATGGTTCCACCACCCAGCTTGGCTACCACTTCCATCCAGGAGGCCCACAGCCTCCAGATCCTTCTGGACATCCTTCCACTTAACACCCCAGGATACTCGCAAGGCGGAGAGAATCTAGTGAGAGGTGCACTGAGATGGAAGGGCATCCATACCTGCACTTTGGGGTCAGATAAAACACCCTGAAAGGGGGAGAAAGGAAGTGCTAGAGTACCACTGGGAAGCCTGCAGGGCGCTATCAGAGTTCACAGGGGGCCCTGAGCATGTTTGAGGAATCAAGAGAGGCTGCCCTGAGGAAGTAAGGTTTCACCTGAGCCGTGAAGGGTGAGTGTGAATTAACCAGGAAAGATTGAAACTTGGTATCGTGTGCACGCGCACACATGCACGTGTGTGTGTGTGTGTGTGTGTTTCTGAGAATGTGGTAAGGGTGGGAAGTTAACAGAATTAGAAGGATGACATTTTGATTGTGAGCAGAGCTGGGTGAGTACAATTACAACTAAATCTCATGTCTAGATATTTCTTATCTTCTTTGGACTTCTGGAGACATTCCCAAGGTGTTGGCTCTTAATGCCCTGCTGAATTCACAAGAGACAGGAAATTCAGAAATGCCTCCCAAATTTTGGGTCATTTAGAATGATCTCCAGGAGTAAATCATTAAACATGTCCCAGGCTCTTTGTTCTATGAATTCTTTCAGATCCTTCACCACGACCATACGTGTTAGAACATGTTTGGTGTCAAGACTTCTGTGTGAAGAGCTGCACAGGTAGAGCCCCTCCCAGGGAGGACATACTTGTCATTCCTCATTCTCTTAGTCACTGTGTTCTCTGCCCAGCTCCTTTGTAGCTTCTTTCGGCTGTAATGTTTTCAAGCAGTTTTAAAAAATTGTCCCTTTCTTCTTTTTTTTTTTTTCTTCAAGTTTTGACAATAAGAAATGGGCAAAGCCAGCTTTCTTTTTTTTTTTTTTTTTTTGGAGACAGAGTCTCGCTTTGTTGCCCGGGCTAGAGTGAGTGCCGTGGCGTCAGTCTAGCTCACAGCAACCTCAAACTCCTGGGCTTAAGCGATCCTCCTGTCTCAGCCTCCCGAGTAGCTGGGACTACAGGCATGCGCCACCATGCCCGGCTAATTTTTTTTGTATATATATATTTTAGTTGTCCATATAATTTCTTTCTATTTTTAGTAGAGACGGGGTCTCGCTCAGGCTGGTCTCGAACTCCTGACCTCCAGCGATCCACCCGCCTCGGCCTCCCAGAGTGCTAGGATTACAGGCGTGAGCCACCGCGCCCGGCCGAAGCCAGCTTTCTTTTATGAATCAAAATACAGAACAAATGGAAAAATTATGGTATTTAACCTTCACAAGTTTGAGCCTTCACAAATAATACAACTGAGTTTTATATTTTAAAACTTGGCTTTCTGTGCACACTTAATCTTCTCTAACTTGGTTCCAAGCCTTATCTTCATTCCCAATTACACCAATTCCATTGTTATTTAAAAAGAAAAAGCCTTCCCAGTTGTTGTCAGACACTACTGTTTAGCTTACCCCTCCCCTGCCTAACCAACCACAGAGAGGGCAAAGCACAGCTGAGCAGTACAGCCTTTGGCAAGTCATGAGGGCTGCTGAGTCCTTCCATGAATCTGGTTGCTCACATTTCTATTTTATTGTGCTAATGACTCCCAACTGTTATCCTCTGTGAGAAATGGGGGATCCCTTTCTTTTTCATGCAGGTGGTACATAAAACAGTGGTCTCAGCAGTTGAGCTGGCAGGGGAGATCAAAGGGGCCAGGAGAGTTCTGAGATGTGAATAGTGAATGTCACAACATGACCAGGACTAATTCCTCTGTGTCAGGGATCCTGGAAAGATGGGCCTATGAGACAGAAGCAATGACTTTTCTTTAGCCTGTAGCAGGTGTGATGGGAAGAAGAAATGTTTACTGAGCCCACACTGTGCCAGGGCTCCTGAATTTGGAGTTCCGAAGGTCAGGGTTCAAATTCTTGCTCTGACATTTCCTGGCTGTGTGATCCTACACAACTCACCTAGTTTAGGGATAACATTAGTAGCTTCACCTTACAGGGCTGACGTAAGGATCAAATAAGATAATTATTCAGAAGCTCTTTGTAAGTGGCACCATGAGAAATAAATTTTGGTTATCTCATTCAGGGTGATCCAACAGCAGTGTCATAGTAGTGTCATCTCACCTAGAAGTCTCATCCAAGGGAATTCCAGGGTCCTGCCCAAATGGAGAAGCAGGTTACTTGCCCGACTTCTGTCTGGCGTCAGGAAGATGCCCGTGCTAGCTGTCTGGCCAGATCGCTAGTGATATTTAAGTCAAGGACCGGGCAGGTACTTTTTTTCTCTGAACTGGGGTGCAGTTTCGGGGCATAGGTAAAGGCCGTGTCATGGGCAGGAACTGAATTACACTGATATCTCATGTCTAGATATTTCTTAAATACTACTGTACTTACAAACATGTACTGTCAACTTTATACAAACACTCACATGAAAAGCAAAATTAAAACCAGAGGTCCAGTTATCTAAGAAATAAAACAGCAGGCTAAAGTATTTTTCAGACCAGGATGGAAGTCAAAGGATTGTTGTTCATTGAAAATGCCATACACACAGAAAGGAAAAAAGTCAAGTGAATCACATCTAAATAAAGGTCAACTAAATTTAGGTTTTTTGATTAAAGCAGGATAAAACGTCGACATAGTCTCTTAAAATGAAGGACATTGAAATTTAATAAAAAATCATATGGATGCTTAGTTTCCTCTATTGCTGGTAAGCGGAGGGAGAAAGTGAGAAATGGGCAGAGAGTAAGGGAAAGAGGGAAAGGAAGAGTTGACAGCAGGAGGGTGAGACAGAGAGCCAGGCACGTGTGGGCGGCAAGGGGAGAGACGAAACAGCAGGGGAGAGAGGAAGCAGCAAAGGTCTGCAGCTGGCGGGGAACCAAAGTAACTGCTCTTGTCTTGAAGCACAGGATCTCCAAGTAAATCGTCACTGACTTCGGTTTTCTGATGGTTTCTCAGAACAGTCACTCCTGCCCTAAACATCACTCATCCACATGTTTGGGAAGTAAATGCTTGTTTCCACTGGAACTCAGAAAATGTTATGAGGTGTGAAGGAATGAGTTAAGTTTGGGAGACTTTTTTTGTATGATCTTGGCTATACCTTAAAATCTGTTGGCTCATAGCAGGTCCTTGTTTCGTTGTTTCGTTAGATCATTGGGAAAGAAAAAATTGATTCCCAGCTAGGACCACGGTCTGTGTGGGGTCTGCACCTTCTGCCCATGTCTGCGTGGGTTTTCTCCAGGTGCTCTGGCTTCCTCCCATATCCCAAAGATGTGCATGTTCAGTTTATCGGTGCGTCCAATGGTCCCAGTCTGAGTGAGTGTGCGTGAGTGCACCTGCAATGGGGTGGCCTTGTGTCCGGGGCTGGTTCCTGCCTGACACCCTGAGCTGCCAGGAGAGGCTCTGGCCACCCATGAGCCTGAACTGGAATAAGTGGGTAAATAATGATCTTACTTGTTTTTATTAATCTTTCTTAAGCGTAAATGTATCATAGCTCACATTTATTTCCTTTTTTGTTTGTTTGTTTGTTTGTTTGAGACAGGGTCTCGCTATATTGCTCAGGCTGGTCTCAAACTCCTATCCTAGAGCAATCCTCCCACCTTGGCCCCCCAAAGGGCTAAGTTTAAAGGTGTGAGCCACTGCGCCTGGCCTATTTCAATGTTTAATATTAGAAATGTTTTGATCTTTATTTAGAAGTTTGGTGATGTCTTTGTGAACAGAAATAGGCCATAGGACTTAACTCTTGTGTATGTCAATTAGCCTATGGTAAAATCGGTTTCCTTATACATCGTTTCTCAAAAAGTTGCTATTTCCAAGAGCCTATTGATAATATTAAGTGAGGACTTACTGGACTTTTCTTCTACATTCCTGGTGGTGACCAATAGAAACTGGGGATAAAAGGAAGTGGGAAGGCCCTGCCATCCTGCTCAATGATTCCCCTGCTTTGTGTCAGATCCTCAGAGATTCATCACTGAATTGCATTCCCAGAAGGGCTGACTGAGTGTGAGTCAGGGTTCTCCAGAGAAACGGAACCAATAGGAGATATGGACATATACAGAAAGAGATTTATTATGTGGGCTTGGCTCACACACTTGAGGCTGAGAAGTCCCAGATCTGCCGTCCCAGGAAAGCCAGTGGCATAGTTCAAGTCCAAGCCCAAAGGCCTGAGAGCCCGGAGAGCCCATGTTGTAAGACCCAGTCTCAGTTCAAAGACCCAAGAACTGGAGAGGCAATGGTATAAGCCTATGTTCAAGTCCAAAGACCCAAGAACCAGGAACATTGATGTCCAATAGCAGGAGAATATGGATGTCCCAGCTCAGTCAGAAGTAAATTTGCCCTTCCTCCAGCTTTTTGTTCCAGTCAAGCCCTCAGTGGGGTGGGCCATGCCCACTTGCACTGAGGAGGGTGGATCTTTACTCGGTGCACCAATTCCCATGCTAATCTCATCGGGAAACACCCTCACAGCAATACACAGAAATAATGTTTCACCATCTATAAGGGCATCCCTTAGCCCAGTCAAGTTGACACATGGAATCACACTGAGAAACCCCTATGATCTGGAATAGGACAACAAATGTCACTTCAGATACTTACCCCAATGATGCTGGTAACAGCTTAGAGTTGACAAGACAGAGGATGATAAAATGGATCTAAATTAGCAGGCTCACCTTTCCCCTTTCCACACTATTCATGTGCACACCACACCCCTGTCATCACAGGTGGCCATTCTCCATCTCACACTGCTGCAAGAGCAAGTCAGACTCTGAGGACAGGGTCAGACGTGGAGTACAAAAGCCTCTCCCCAAAATTTCTATATCCGGCTTTCTTTGATAATTACTGATATTATGGTAGTTCCTCAAAATATTATGGTAGTTACTCAAGAATAATCCAACATCAGACAGAAAATTGCTGTCCTGAAAAACTGTACTTTGCCAGTCCTATACATATACCAGTTTCGCCCCATCTTGCTGAATTGGGCAAATGCTATAACTGCCTATTCCATGTAAGGTGACAACAGTTGGAAGTCACAGCAGTGATGACAGCCACTATGCATAGAGTGGTTTGCATGTGCCAGGCTCTGACTTATACCCTTTAACACATATCATCTCCTTTTGTCTTCACAGTGACTCTGCACTGGGTGTTATAATATCCTCCATTTTACAGAGAAGGAAATTAACAATTAGAAAGGTTCAGAAAGTTGTCCTTGGGTCATTAGTGCCAGAGCTAGGATTTGAACACAAAATCACAAAAGTCATACAATTTCCAGCATGCCATCATGGTCTTCAAGGTCTCATTCCCTATAGTTTCAGATCTGGTAGGACCACCTTGGCTTTTATAATTCAAAGACTCCTATGTCTGATTAAACTTCTATCCCTTTGAAGGTCTTATTTCATAAGAGAAAGGGGTTTGAATGAACATCTGAAAGGAGAGGAGTATTCTAATGTGTGGGAGGTTGGAGGGAGGGAGGGAGGGAGGAGGAGTGTATACAGGATTCTGTGGGTGCTTCCAACCTATAATGAGCTTATTGCAAAAGGGCAAAGGTCACTTGGCTCAGCTGACCAAGGAATTGGGAATGCCCCGTTTTCTTGGGAAATGAATGGACAATTCAGGGGCCTAGTCAGTCACTGCTACTTCTTAAGCTTTAAGCCATAAATCTAAAAAACATAGTAAACAAGGGAAGCTCTTTAAGACTCTCTCAGCAATCTGGTCTGATTTTTATTCACAGAAGATGCCAAAAAAATCCCTGACTTACTACAATTTGTTATTTTGTAGGAAACTGAAAAGAGGGAAAACTCAAATGTTTTTGCTGTCTCTCATTTGAACATTTCTAATCCAAAGTAAACAGGGAACCTCTGTCCTTTGTGTTGGACAGTGGAAGACACAGGGCCCTTGTTCCCGGAAGGAGCCCCACTGGCCCCTCACAGGCCCCGGCTCACACTGAGGCGCCTGTGTCCAGGCCGTGAGATGGGCACGGATTCCTGCCCGCACCAGTGCGGTAGCACAAACAGTTGACATTCAAACTTCGTCTCTGCATGACCCTAATCATCTCGACCTCTACCAAGGAAGGGAAACCCTCCCAGCTCTCATTCCCCGCCGCTCTACAACCCACCAAACTGCCCTTGCTGCCTTTCTTTCTGGAAGCAATGAGTCTGTTTCTTATCCCAAGAGTGAAACATATTCATTGTGGCAAATTTAAATAAAGAAAAGCAGAGAAGAATAGACAAAGAATCACTCAATTTTACCATCCATAGTATTGAAACATGTTGGTATATCTGTAGCCTCTTATCTATTTCTCTATGCAGATACAGTAACATATTTATGGGGGGAGGGACATTTGGATCATATTATACATTTTTTAGGGATGTATTGTAAATAGTCATCAAAATAAATTTCCATTGGATTAAAGAGTTAAATGTAAAGGTGCTGGAATACAGATGAACATTTACTTCAGATGTTGTTAACCTGGGGGTCCATGCATACACTTCAGAGAGTCTATAAACACCTTTACTTACATGTGCAATTTGGCATATAGAGATATGGACATAGATATAATAGAGATATATGGGGAGCTGGCAAAACAGTTCATAGTTTTCATCAGATTCTCTAAGGTGTAGGTGACCTAAAGAATCAGCAATTTATATTAACATGGCTTGGGAAAAATCTCCAACGTTTGAAACAGTCTACCACAGGGCTGGTAGGAATGTTAATTGATAAAACTTTTCTGTAGGGCAGTTTGGATACGCGTGTGTGAGGGAGATATTTAAAATAGCCATAAAATATATTATGAAGTTAAAATAATGTAAAACAGTGTGAAGTTGGGGGGACAGAGATAGACAAACAAATCATTACTATAGAAGATAAAGCTTGGCAGGGGGGCAAGGGGGGTTGAGACCAAGAATATAAAACAATTTGTAGTATGATAAAGGTTATTACCTCAAATCAGTGGAGAAAGAATGCATAAAGGTAATGAGTATCAAAAAACCTTAAGATTCTTCACCATCAAACCAGATGGTATGGAAAATGTTATATAATCGTGGTTAAATTAGCATCCTTGTTTGGTTCCTGCCTCTAATAAGAATGCTTCTAATGGTTTAATATGAAGAATTTTATCAATGCTGATTGACAGAGCTAATCCTCACATTAATGAAGTATCCTATTTCTAGTTAATGAATAACTTTTCCAGTTACTCTAGAGAAAATGATAAGCTTTATCTTTGATTTAAAAATATAATTGTTTATATTAATAAAACATTACCTGAATTACTGCAGCAAACTCTATCTGGTCACAGTGTATTATTTTTAATAACATTGTGTTTTTGATTTGCTAAGCATTTTATTTATGTTTTTTCATCTAGACTCTTAAGTAAGGTTGTTTTGTTTTTCATTTTTTTTGTTTTGTTTTTGCTAATTTTGTTAGTTTGGGTTACTTTAGTTTCAAAACTGAAATGGGGCCATTTCCATCCTATTTTATGTTATAGAACATTTTAAACAGCAAGAACATTAAATTCCTTGAGTGAGAAAAGAAATCCACTGTGTAACTAACTCTATGAAGCAGATTCTTTTATGGAACATTTATTTATTTGGCAACCTTTCTCTTTCTTCTCTGATATTAGTCTTTTGAAGTTTTCTAGTTCCTCCTGAGTCAATTTGGCAATTATATTTTCCTAGAATATGTATTCATTTTAAGAAGATTTTCAAATTTGTTAACATTGAATTATACATACCATTTTCTTGTAATTAAGGTAACTTTTCCACATATGTTCTATCTCACTGCTCATTCCTAACACTACACATTTTAAATTTTCTCACCGCTCTTCATAATTAGTCTCGTCATGGTTTTATTGTTCTTTTTAAACATGCTCTTGCATTTATTTTCCAATTTTTGCATTTTTTAATTCATTAATTTCTACTTTAACTGTGATCCCATCTTTTTGCCTTCCTTAGACTCACATTATTCCTTTTTCCTATTTCAGTGAAATTTAGTTTTTTTCTTGATATGGCTTTAGCTGAATCCCAGATGTTTTGATTTTGTGCTTGTAACCATTTTACAGCATAGTTTCAATTTTCTCTTTGGTCCAAGAGTAGTTTAAGGAAAAAAATTTATTTCTAAGTAATTGGATGTTTATGCTGTCCTTTTGTTATTAATCTCTAATTTAAGTGTCCAGGGCATGTATATATATATATGTACACATATATATATGCTTCCCAGCTTTTACATCTTAATATTATATGCGCTCTCTCTCTCTTTCTCCTGCTCCCTCCTTTTTTTCCTTTAGAAATTTGGATGTTGTATCTTCTTTTTTATTCTATTATTAGTTATCTTTAAATTTTTAAAATATATTTATCTGACAAAGAAAAGAATCTCATAGTAGCTATTACTTCTTCTCAATGAAAGATGAGAAAATAAGCACATTTTTACTTTCCCTTCTCTGATGCCACCCTGTCCTCCCAGTTTCTACGACAATAATCTGGGCCTTTAGATTTAGATTATCATTATTATTGTTATTTAATCCCAACTCCTAATCCATGTATATGTGTTTTAAAAATTGTCTTCCATATCTCAGACATTAAGGACATTTGATTATACCACACAGAGATGAGTGTGAAGGAAGCAGGTCCAGGGCTGGTTCGGCAGCTCTTCAATGCCAGGGTGCTGGGTGGCATCTCTCAGGTGCTGCTGGCCTTCTCCTCATGGTCACAAGCTGGATGCCACAACTCCAGATATTCCATCCTTAGACAACCAACTTCAAGGCAAGAAGAAAAGTCAAGGTACCGCACTGCCTCTCTTAATCAAGAAGCAAATTCCTCCTCTAAAGCCTAACAGACACTCCCCCTGACATTGCATTGGCCACACTTAGTCACATGCCCACCCCCAGGCCAATCATCAGCAATGGCCAAATTTTGTCGTTCCTCATCCTGTGGGACAAGGCATGCTGTCAATCAAACAAAATTGGGATTCTGTTAACAGGAACGGAAGGAAAATGTCCACTCTATTGGCAACCAAATGCTGTCACATATTAAAAGTCAGGGATTAGGCTCAAAATTCAATTTTACTGCTTTCATTATTCACTGACATCGCTTTTACATTATTGAGTTTATTTGCTTGGCTGAAATAGTTTCTGTGGATTCTTTTTTATTTTTTTCAGTTGGGGTGGGACACAAATGATTTACTTTTTCATAGCTTCTTATCTGATATATCTTGGTAAGAAACAGAAATTTGCATCTCAATCATTTCCCCTCAAAATTCCACGGATACTGCTTTGTCTTTGGCATTTATGTAGCAAATGTCAGTTATGATTTCTTTTTTTTTTTTTAAACTTTGGAGGTAATCGATTCTTCTGCCTGAGTGGCTCCACAAAGCAGAAAATGCTTTCCTTGTCCACTGTCGAATCCCTAGTTCCTAACTCGGTGCCTGGAACACAAGAGGCTTGCAATGGGCACCTGTGGAATAAACAGATGGAAGAACACTATTAAGAGCTAATCGTCCGTGGGGACTCCCCAGAGAGCAGACTTTACCTTCACATTGAAGAGTTGCTTTCCCCACTGAGTGTTGCAAACACATAAAGCTAGCTGGGAGCCTCTGTTGCTGCCCCCACTTTGTCGATGTTTTCTCCGTGCCAGGCACCAAATGTGAGCCCCCCACAGTGGGATCCCTGCTGCATATGCACCCCAGTGTCTGGGTACTTCCTAGATGCTTCAAGAGGATGGAGAGTGGCCCCACCTGACTCTCCTGTGGTTTATTTTTGCCTGCAGCCCTTGTCACAACAAACTTGGGAGCATTCCTGGGTTCTGAAGGGGGTCCCTCCCTAAAGAGACTTTTCTCTTCTAGGAGGTGAATTGAAGGTTGTCAAACCTTTCTTTCAAACTGGTCTCATCTGCATGAAGTCTTACAGAAATTCCTTGAAACGTCTGGTAGGTGGGTGGAATCCTTTTTCAGATTTGAACAATGACATAGATTTTCCCCTATCATTATTTTCCTTTGGTGCTTCAATGGCAGTTTGGAAAGGAGGTGGGATAAGAAGTGAGGGTCTGGATGTCTGTCACAGAATGGAAGTCTGTCCTTGCACTTTTCATAGTCTCTTTAAACAAGATCCTCTCTACCTCACAGACACACCCATGGGATGTATACCCCCTCCTCTCATCACTAATCCCTCCCGTTGTGGGATGTGAGAACAGTTTCTCTTCTCTCAGCTCTGTGCTTTCTGAGACGCCCCTTTAAAATATCTTGGATGTCCTGGCTTTGTCTTTCTCTGTCTCGTATCTTAGCTCTTATATTTTTTCCGCTTTTCCTCTGAGCTTGGGGAGAATTTCCGAAAAATAATTCTTAAGCCTCTTTGTAGCTCTCTATAGTTCTTTGATTTCTCCTTCCTTTATATTTTCTTTTTCCTATCTCTCTTTTGCTTCCATTGATAATGACTACTCTCTTTCCATCAACATCACTTAGGCGCACTTGCCTAAGGATTTCTGGGCACTTGATTTGGGACTTTCCCGTTGGCGCTCCTGAAAATTCTGGGGGGGCAATATTCCCAGTCTTCGGAGGACGTGGCTGTACGGTTGAGATTGCTGGGGACAGCAGCAAAGACAGCAAAGACAGAACTGAACGCGTAGTTCTTTTACCTCCAAGCATGCTTAATGGCATGGTTTGACACCAGCTGTGCTGAATCCTCCGGGCACCTCTACTGCATCCTGGTCATCTAGAAGCTCATGAACTATATAATGTCTTTCACTGTGGCCACCATCTGGTGACCCTGAGTCCTAGAGACTCTGACCTAGTGCCTGGACTAGAACATGGAGCTACTTGGACTACCCATGGAACTACCAACCTCCAGACTTCAATGCTGGGCTTTAGAGCCATTCTGTGATATCTCCTCTGGAAAGGAACCCAGTAATGCTCCCAAGTTGGTTGTGACAAGTGCTGCAGGCAGAAATCAACCATAAGAAAGTCAGATGGAATAAATCTCCATCCTCTTGAAGGAAGGATTCAAAATTAACCCACACTTCCAATGTGCTTTCCAGAGGTGGACCCAAGAGCCGGGGAATGGAAGATGGTAAGCAGAAGGTCAGACCAGTCCTTGGACAACATAGGTGATGAAAGTTACCCAGGTAGCTGAGGAAAAAGCAAATGCCTTTTATTGCTTCTTATCCCACCCATTATGCCAGTAATGAAAACTGTGTAAAAATGAGCTCAGCATGCTTTTTCCTTTGGCCAGAGATAAGGAGCACGATAATAGCTGAGGCCTCAGCAGGGGCTGATACTTGGACAGCACCTTACTTTGGATTAGATTTCTTTTTCCAAATCCTTTAACACATTAAAATCTCCTCACTCTGCCTAAACACAGTTCTCCAGAGTCCTTTATAAAACTTCTCTCTCTTTCTTTCTAATACACAGATGAAATCTGGCCTTTGCCCTCCTACTGTGCCAGGAGCCCCCCCTGTCTGCTGCAGCCACCTGAAGTCCGCAGGGTCATTGCTCTCTGGGGCTTGTCTGCAGGAACTGTAATTCCTTCCTCGCTGTGGCCCATGGCTGTGCTTCCTCCCTAAGAATGTCTGGACTGTTTACTCATTAGTATCTTGGGTAATTGCCGAGCTAAACAGAAAACTCAGCTGTCCTGAATCACTCAGGGAAGACTCTGGTGTTTGTAGCTCCACAATCACTCCCACAAATGAATCAGGAAGGAGGGGGAGGCTGATTACAGTGAAGAAGGGGACTCTTTAAATATACCCTCTCTAATAAGCACGTAGAAGAAAGGAAAGGGAAAACTGACAGTGGGATGACACTGGCCTCTCAGTAGGACATAACATAGTTCTCTTGTTTGCGCAGGGACGAGAGGCTGTGATTGGCTTGCTGCAGGAGGGATTATGCTGAGCTGAAGGCCAGCTGCAGCGAGTGTGTGCAGAGGCAATGCAGGCATATTCCTAGTGGGAAGGCCACACATTCACCAGGGTCCATGGGCAGAGAAATAGAACTTCAGCAACGAAGCGAGACAGGTGCAGTGTCTGTAGGTGAAGGAACACCTGAGTCACCACATAGCTTCAAGGGGCTACCCCTGGAATTTCACTCAGCTCGGAGAGCAAGGTATTCTGTATTGCTAAAATACAAAAATGTCACACTACTGTCTGGAAAAAATGATCTCTTTGCTCTAAATTGCATTCTGTAATTTTTTTTCTCATTCCTCTCACATCACAGGCTGAGAAAAGAAATCATAGTTTTTTATTTACCTGTGAAACTATTTCCCATAGGAAGGGGTGTGCACGTGTACATGCATGCATATGCCCAGGTGAAGGAACTGATATGAAAATGATAAAAGAAAGAGAATGTTATGGAACTGAGAGAAGGGAAAGGTGTGCCACTGAGGGTTTTTTCTTTAAATAACAGCTAGCTTTGTTGATGTCAAATGTTGGCTAAGCATGCAAATAAATTCTTGTACTTAGTCCTCACATCAACCCAATGAGTTAGGCATTATCCTTATTAAAAATGTGGAAACTGAAGCAGCACAGCATAGACTCCAACACAGGAGCCTTGGGAACAGCTTGTTTTGCTTTCAAAATCCGGCTCTACCATTTGTTGACTGTGTAATTCTGGGTAAGTTACTAAATTCTCTCAATCTCAATTGTTTTCTAATAAAAGGGAAAAAGGATCTATCTCATAAGGTTGTTGTGAGCATTAAATGAGATATATAAAATGCCAAAGCCAGAGTGCCAACAATTTAGGATATTAGATTTCTTCCTAGTTTTATGAATAAACATTCAAAAATCATTTCAGGGCCGGGCGCGGTGGCTCATGCCTGTAATCCTAGCACTCTGGGAGGCCGAGGCGGGAAAAATCACTCGAAGTCAGGAGTTCAAGACCAGCCTGAGCAAGAGCAAGACCCTCGTCTCTAGTAAAAATAGAAAGAAATGATCTGTACAGCTAAAAATATATATAGAAAAAAATTAGCCGGGCATGGTGGCACATGCCTGTAGTCCCAGCTACTCGAGAGGCTGAGGCAGTAGGATTGCTTGAACCCAGGAGTTTGAAGTTGCTGTGAGCTAGGCTGATGCCACAGCACTCTAGCCTGGGCAACAGAGCAAGACTCTGTCTCAAAAAAAAAATAAATAAATAAATAACAAAAATAATTTCAGTTCAGTTCACAAAAAGTGATGTTTAAGTTAAAAAAAAAAAAACCCTGATCACGTGTTTGACTTGAATGAATTGGAAGGTTATAAAACTACAGATATGGACCATCTTTTGAAAATCTTGGAGGAGAATTAATGATTTTCAAGTACTAGGATGCATTTTGATTTGGGTACTCTTCAGTTTGCAAGATGGCAAATTATCTCTTGATTAAAAAGATTTTCTAATCCTGAAGGGGAAAGACTCATGGGCTTGACTCTGCTACTTCCCTCCACCCGCAACTTTGTGTGTGGGCAGGGGACAGAGAAGCTGAAACTGCTGAACCTGCCCCTCAGCAGGCTGGGCAGCCAACCCTCATCCACAGTGAACTTGCAGTGCATGTTCCAGGAGGAAGCAAGGTGACAGGTCCCTTCTTCAGTCCTGGAGAACCTGCAGCCAAGGCAGGCTAGTCTAGGGAGGGGACAGGGAAGCCACTAGAACAGGTCAAGACCAATCCAAAGGAAGTGGCCCAGATGCCAAAGGGAGTCAGGACAACCTACTAGAAAGTGCATGTGTGCCCTGTACATGCCTGGGTGCAATGAGGGAAAAATGTATCCCAGAATTTATCATAAAACTCTCCCTGAGGCCTGGGGCTGTGGCTTATGTCTGTAATCCCAGCACTTTGGGAGGCCCAGTTAGGAGGATCACTTTAGGCCAGGAGTTTGAGATCAGACTGGTCAACCTAGCAAGATAGCAAGACCCATCTCTACAGAAAAATTTTTAAAAATTAGCTGCATGTGGTGGTACACCTATATAGTCCCAGCTACTTGAGAGGCTGAGACAGGACGATGGCTTGAGCCCAGGAGTTGGAGGTTACAATGAGCTATGATGGTGCCACTGCACTCCAGCCCAAGCGACAAAGTGGGATCCCAATAGGAGAGAAAAAAAAAAAGCTCTCTCTGATGATCATTAAGAGTTATTAGGGGTTGAAAGAACAAAGTATCCTCTGACAAATGTATTGAAAGGAATGATTCATCAATGTAAATTTACACCCTTTTCAAAATCCCTTTATACTGGCGCTTCCTGCTGGAATGTGGAGACCAACGGCCTGGTGCTTCCTTCTTGAAACCAGGCCCCTCCCGGCATATGAAACAAACTTGGCAAGTCAACCCTGAGTCTGAGCCTCCTGCCAAGGGAACAGTAAGAGGTTCCCCCCCACCCCCGCCACCTCCTAGGAGTGTGGGTCTACTCCGGAGCAGCTAAGCTGGAGGAGGCAGCCGAAGAGGGTCAGTCCGTGAGCTCCGGGCACCTGGAGAATATGGGTGGTCACTTGCTCCCCGGGTGTACTGTCCCCTATGCACAGTCCCCAAAGAACCTATGGATCTTCAGTTCTCCACCCAAAATGCCTTCCCTCTGTCCCCACTGCCTCCCCAAATTCTAGCACCAGGGATCAGCTGAAAGCCACAGATCCTGAAAGGGCCACCCGGGTGACTCTGGCCCACACAGCCCTCTCTTGGCACACACCAGGCAGGGTGGGGGAGTGGTGGTGGTATAGAACCAGATTCCTCGTGGACAGAGACCGTCTTCATTATCAGCCACAGGCCAGAAGCACAAAGATTCACTGATCTTGACCATGTGCCCGCCTGGGGACATAGGGTGGCTGTGCCCAGGTAACAGGCGTCCCCAGAATTGATGGGGATGGGGCACAGGTGGGAAACCTGGTTTAACAGATTCTTTGCTTGATTCTGGGAAACACTTTCCTTGACTTGGGGCCAGGTCTTGACAGGTGGCCGATAAAGGTCTTGGGTCCTTTTACTGGCCTCATCCCTGTTCCGGCCCCAGTGAGGCCGCTGGAGCCGCCCTCGGTGCAGGTGACCGGCGCCTGGGCGGCTCCGCTCCGCCGCCTAGAGCCTAGAAGCTGCCACTGCTCCCCGGGACGCACAGGCTCTGCCAACCCCGCACGCTGGAGTCTGCAGCCGTACTGAGCGGGCAATCCGGGGGTGGTGTTTGAAGTCAGGCGCTTCCTGCCTTTTTTCTTGGCCCGGGTGCCCAGCCCGAGCTGCGCGGTTTGGGGATCCCGGGTCGCCCCGCCCCGCCGGCCGCGCCCTGATGGTGCGCTCAGCGTCCCCGCCCCCAGCCCCAAACCCCCACCTCCTGTGCCCTTAGGGGGGCACCCCCATTGGGGCGGGAGGGGGTCAGCCGTGCCCCTTGCGCCGAGTGGCCGGGAGGTGACGGTAACCGCCTTCCTATTTCCGCCCGGCCGGCAGCGCTGCGGGTGCGTGCCAGCAGAGAGGTGCTCGGTCCTCCCTCCGCCCGCCCGCGCCGGGGGCCGGCCCTGCCTCGCCCGCGCCTTTTTTCCCCGCAGCGCGGCGCCGCTCCGCCACTCGGGCACCGCAGGTAGGGCAGGAGGCTGGAGCGCCTGCTGCCCGCTCGCCCGTAAAATGGTCACCTCGGCTGGACAGCTAGTCCTGTTGGCGCTGGGTACGTACGCTGCCTGCTGCGCGCCCCCGGCTTTCCCCTGTCCCCTCCGTTTCTCTTTTCTGGGGGTTTTCTGCTCCGGCCTAGGCGAGTGGAGGGAGGCTAATGCTTTTAATGGATTGGTGCCTGGGAGAAAAAGGGAGTCCCTAAGAATTACAAAGAGGGGGACTGTGGAGCGCCCAGGCTTTCCCCGGGGAGTGGCTGCCTGGGCCGTTCGTGAGAACGCCTGGGAAAGGGAAGCGTTGTGAGAACAGGCTTGAACTTTAATCTGCCGCGGCTGTGTCTGTGCATACACATGCCCACACCTACCTGCTTACCTGGCTGCCTCCAAGCCCGTCTTCACCGGCGTCGGTGGTGTGTATATGAGCCGCTTCGGAGCGCGTGGCGGGCGTCCGACCCTCTGGCCGGGTCTTGCCTGCTTGCCTCTCCTACCCCTGCCGACCCCTGAGCCCAGCGACAGACAGATGTTCACGATCAGCGCCCTCAATCTTCTAACTTTAAGATCTCTTAAGCGTAGGTTTTGGATTTTTGTGCGGATTAATTGTTCTTTTAATCAAGTTCCTTGGGAGAAGTAGTTTCAGTGATAGCAGAGGGCAGGAGTGAAACCCCAGAGCGCTGCCAGTTTCCTTTGAGTTTGTTCTTGGAAATGAACGAGGGAGGAGAGAAGGGAGGGGAAGTTAAACCCCGCATAGCCAGGTCGGGTCTGCGGAGCGGGTGCGTTTTCCAAGACTGAAGTCCACAGTTCTGTCTGTAACTGACGAGGGGCGCAGTGCCGCGCGCCGCCTGGCCTGCTTCTTGACCCTAGTGATGTCGGGTCTTTTTGGCGTTGAGGTGGCTGATTAACAGCCCAGGTGTCCGGGTTATTGCTGCAGCCTTCCGTGAAGTGAATTGTTCGGTCGGTATCTACCTAGAGTTTAACCCTGTATAGCATGTTGCTCGCTATAGAGTCATTAGAGTCTATGGAAAGGCATGGAACCCCTCCCCTAAAATGCCCAGAGCCGCAGCCTCACCCGGTTCCGCATACAATTCTAGGGGGTTCGTGGACCCGCCAGCAATCCTGTCCTTGAAACGCGGATTAAGAACCGCTGTTGGAAAAAAAAAAAAAAAAAAAAAAAAGAACCGCTGTTGAAGGAGAGGGCTCCTCTAAGCCTAAGGCAAATACAGGGCAGTCGTGGAACCGGATGCTCCCAGCTGCATCCCCACCTGAAACTCACCAACAGGTGATATGATTACGGGCAGGTTTCCTTGCCCCTCCTTTTTCCCAGAGCTAACTTTTTAGTGTATTTTGATGATGGTTTTTATTTCAAAATTTCTAAAAAGCAATAAAACATTACCGATACAGTGGAAGCCTCCTGGATATACGATTCTCTGTTGTAATGTTTTTGCAGACAATAGTAGTGAATAGTAATAATAGCTAACCTCTGTGTCAGGCAGAGTTCTGAAGTGCTTTTACATTTATTAATTCATTTAGTCTTGACACCAACCTGATGAAGAAGGTATTATTATCATCTGCATTTTATAGAAGAGGAAAGTAAAGCACACAGGGTCCAGAGTTTGTAAGTAGTTGGCCCAGGAGTATTAAAGAGTATGGAAGAAGTGTGGGTATGAAAAGTCACTCCATTTGTGGTCAGTATAGTCCCATCTCCCAGGTTTGGGACTTTGTCTTAAGGCGAGATTGTGTGGTATTCCCTGGAGCTTACTGTTAAATTGGATTTTCTCTCGAACTCCTAGGATCTCAAGATGGTTATTCCGTGAAAAGTAGAGGCAGGAAATGATGATGGTAAGCAAATCTGAGGAAATCTTTGAAAGTTGTCCCCAATCCTCATCGTAGTATACTTGCCCATGAAGACTACATTCATTCATCGTGTAATTTTTCTCTTTTGCCTAGGAGTGTTCTCTTCAGCGTGATCTTTGTTTCTTTAAAAAAAAAAAAAAGGTATAAATTTAAAGACTGATCAATATTTGTAAAGCTGGCTGGCTCATACAGCTCCAAAATGTAAGCCGTTGAAAACACTAGAGAAAAGCAGGAGTAATTTACACCAGTGAGGACTCCTTTTTATTTATATTTCTTTAAAAGGAAAATCAGAGCCGTTAGCTCTGTGCATTTAGTGGAACTGCTGCCTCCCACATGCATCCTTAATTTGCATGTTTCCTCCAAAGCTGCTTTTCTCTGTAATTTTTCTTAAATAGTTGAAGGCAGTTCCAGGCAAATCAGCCAGTGTTCTACCACTAACCAAGATCTAGAAAACCTTCGTAGGAATTGTGTGAGAAGGAACTGGCTGTTAAGAGTCTCAGCTGATGCTTGATGACTTGGAACCTGAGCAGTGATTAATGTTTTGAGTGAAAGAACGTGGAGACTGCTGCCCAAATGACAGCATTGAAAACATGATCCAGGTTTCTGTGGTGGCTGCCCTCCCATGTCAGGTTTCCATCGCTGGCAGGCAGACCTCACAGGGGCTTGGCACTTCCAGTTGTATGTCCTCCTCTGTGTTCAGGGTGTAAGATGTGTAATTTTGGTGTCATGTTTTTCTCATTTGTAAAATGGGGAGATTAGTAGGGTTTTTGAATATATTTAATGTATGTCAATGGTGCCTGGCACATAGTAAGAGCTTGATTAATCTTAGTGCCATCATCATCATTGTTGTTACTTTGAGCCCCATGGAATTCCAGGCATCATTGCAGGTTATGTGGTTTCCATAACTGGCAGAGTTTGTCCATTTTAATTTATCTCATCTTCCTGCTCTTCACCCTTCCCAAGCCAGAAAAATATCACCCAACCTAAACATCTACCTAGGTGATTTCTAGTGAATTTGGCAGATGACATATTCAAGCAAGTTTGAGAGTTCTTTTGGACATCATGAATTCTTTAATTTTTTATGCAAAGCATTTGTAACTCCTTTTTAATATTCAGTGATTATTTATTGAGGTCAGCACTAAGTCCCAGTTTTCTTGTCTGTAAAGTAGGAATAATAAAACTGTGCCCACTTCATAGGCTGTCATGAGAATCAAATGAGATGATTAAGATGGAAGCTATTTATAAATTATGAAAATTCAGGCTATACACAAAATAGAATTGATTTTATGATACAGAAACGGGTTTTATAATCCAGAGATAAACCTTATTATTTTTGTGACGACTCCCATAAGTGAGGACTAAATGTAGACCTAAAGAAGGATGCCCTAGGACACAAGGTGGCATTAAGGATGGCAGAGGTGAAATAGGTCACCTTCCCTGTGGAATTCAGGACTGAGGGACCAGGAGGAGGACTGAAGTAAGATGTTTCTTTTCTCCATTACATGGAAATGATGTCTTTCAGAGCAGACGGTGGAGGTTTTCCTAGGACACATGTTTTCCACACTAGGCAGCCATAATTAGTGTTCACTTAGAATGTGGGCTGTAAAGGTGTATACGGAAGCCTTAGAGGCTAAGTTTCCCGTATTTGCTTTTCCAAAATTTGGTTTCCTCAGGATAAAGTGATCTTTCTGTAAATACTCAATGTCCCCTGCAAAGGGGACTTTTCTTACAAAATAAATAATGCTTCGTGTCACTGTTACTGTGGGAACATATGCGAAACAGATGACTTTTCCGTTAGACCTATCTAAGGACCTTTTCAAAGTGTGTTTTGAACAAGGTCCTACTCTTTGCGCTGCCCACAAAAAGGGACAGGCAGTGGGAATAGGTTGGGTCAACTAAAATGAAAATGACTTGCACACCGTGAACTGGGCCTCTTGTGCTTGGTTTCACACTCAAAAATCTCTGTAGAATCTTCTATAGCAGTCCTTAAATCAGAATCATTTGGGGAACTGGTTAAAACAGATTGTTGGGCCCTCCCCGCAGAGTTTCTGATTCAGTAGGTGGGAGAGTTTGGACATCTAACAACTTTTCAGGTGTGGCATATGCTGCTGGTGGGGAGGAGGGACACTTCCAGAGCCACTGCTCTTCAGTCATTCACTGTGAAGGCAACTTCTGGCTTGATGTCAGTATGTTCTGATGTTTATAAATGCCACTGTGGATTTATAAGCCCTTATTAAAGTCACTTCTAAGGTCTGTCTTGCTGACCAGGGCAATTGGAACTGTTGCTGAGATAGCTCAATTGTAAGTATCCTTGTACTTTACCCATGGAAAATGTAATGAACTTAAGCCTACGAACACTAATTGTGTCATACTTTCCTTTTATTTGGATTGCCAAAAAATTGACCATTGTTTTGCTGCCATTTCAAATCACTTAATTTTAAAATAAGAACATAATTCTATGCTAAAGGGCTGATATGTTTAAGATTGCATCTATATAGAGGAAGATTGGGGGATTTTTATGTTGTCTTTTGGTTTTGTTTAGCTTTTTTTCCCCCCTATGAAATGTCAAGTATAGAAGTTTTTCACAGAATCAGGAAAGTCAGAAATCTAGACTACCGGAATCATCTCGTAGGAGTTCTTCATTTCAAATACAAGGCACATTCCCTTTATACCAGCTCTAAAATCTGGGTAAATTCTTTTGAAGCATCATGAATTTATTGTATTGAGTATGACAAGAAATAGTTGTTACCTAGGCCTAGAAAAAGTTGGAAGTTTATTGAGATGGAATTTATGTGTTTTGCTAGTGCTTTGTCTTAAGTCAGAGGAAAGAGTTTTTTCACGTGGAGTCTCTCCTCTAGTCAAGTGAATTCTACGCTCAGCACTTTTGTCTTTTGTTTTTTGTTGTCCCCTTACCTTTCCGTTTTTCCCACCTTAGTGTTTGCACTCTTAAAGTACCTGTAGATGGTTAGGTCCTCAAGAAGGAACTTCTTTGTGTAACAGTCAGCCTGCTATTGCTTTGCCTTTTTGAGTATTAATCTTCAAATGTGTTGACTTTTCCGGCTGGGAACCCTAGTGGCAGAGAGAGCCCTGGCTCCTCCGTGTTCTGTCTTGGATTGAGACTTGGTTGGTGTTTGACTTCTGTCTGCTAGTTTGAGGGCTCCTTTGTCTTCCACTATTGGCACCTCTGAGCACAGGCCAAGCCTCAGTGGGGACCAGTAAATATTTGATGACCTCTTGGTGTGCCCAGTGCAGGATACTCCAAGTATAGGCTTACTTGGCAAACACTTGGCTATGTTAACATTCATCCTGAAAAACTCTTTATTATCATAATCAAGGGTGGTTGCATATAAATTCTTACATCACAGATGCAACTGTTTTCAGAATGATGTTTTAAAAGAATAGATTATGATTTAATGTTTTTACGATTGCAAAAACATATATTCTCTAAAACATTTGGAAAATTAAGGAAAGCATAAGAGAGGATGTCTTAATGACCTATAATTCCACCACTGAAAGTTAACTATGATTAACATTTGGTTTAGATCCTGATTGATGGGCCAGGTGAGGTGGCTCACGCCTATAATGCTAACACTCTGGGAGGCCAAGGCAGAAGGATGGCTTGAAGTCAGGAGTTTGAGACCAGCCTGAGCAAGAGCGAGACCCCAACTCTACTAAAAATAGAGAAAATTAGCCAGATGACCAAAAATAGAAAAAAATAGCTGGGCATAGTGGCGCATTCCTGTAGTCCCAGCTACTTGGGAGGCTGAGGCAGGAGGATTACTTGAGCCCAGGACTTTGAGGTTGCTGTGAGCTAGGCTGATGCCATGGCACTCTAGCCTGGACAACAAAGTGAGACTTTGTCTCAAAAAAAAAAAAAAAAAAGAACCTGATGGATGAATGTATAGGTAGATATTCTTTAAAAGCACATGGGAATTCCAATGAGCTCACACAGTTTAATTCATTTTTATAACTTAATAATCTTTCATAACAAACACTTTTTATGTCGTTAAACGTTCATCTACAACATCATTTCTAGTGACTGGGAAATAGTCCCTTGACTATGACAAATTTTGAAGCACTTTCACCTCATAGGTTTTTTCCTATAAAGTGTGAATAATCCACACATTGTTATTGGGAATATTAATTGATACAATATTTTCTGGAAGTCATTGTGTCAATAGCAATCAATTTTAAGTGGGCCTAACTTCTTAATCATCAACTCCACTTTTTGAGATAGCCTACATAAATACTTATTGAAATGTATAATGAAAATGTAAAAGATGATGATTGTCGAATTATTTGCAAGAACAAGTAGGTTGCCAGTACCACACTACTATAATTATTTAAGGAGATTTTGCAAATAAATTATTGTTATATATCAATGCAATGATTTGTGTAGCTGTTTAAAAGAATAAAGGTTTTCATGATATACTAGATTTAAAAGGATAAGTTCCAGAACTATATGTATAGTATAGTACCTTGGTTTGAATTGGTTAATTTTTTATAGCAAGCATATATATATTAAATTTATAATGCCTAAAGTCAAGATAAATAGTGTCACATTCTTGTCCATAAATGTTTGGTACATTTTTTGAGTATTTAGGATAAATTCCTAGAAATTGGCCTTTTCTCTCACTTTCTTGAATCTTCCATAACACTGTAAATTAGACTTAACATTTGCCAAGCTGGTTGGAGAAAAATAATATCAGCCCAGTTTTTGTATTTCGTATTTGTTAGGGTGAGTAAATTTCTTGGCCATTTGTCATTTTGTTATTTGAATCTTAACCTTAAAATTTTTTTTTCTTGTTTGTTGATCATCTTTTTCTTGGAGTTTTATAACAACACTTTATATAAAAAGGATATTAATCCTTTTTCAGTCATAAATTGCAAATATTTCCCCCATTTATTGTTTATCTCTTACTGTTTTGTTTGTGATATTTTGATATACCTAAGATATTTATTTTTATATAGCAGAAACTATAAATCTTTCCCCTTAAGCTTTCTACCTTTTGCTTACTTATTTAGGAAAACCATCTCTTATCCTAAGATAAGGCAAATACGTTCTTTTTTTTTCCTTCTCATTCTTTAGTGGTCTCATATTATGTTGAAATATTTTATCTATAATTTATTCTGGATATGTATGAGATCCAACTCATATTTCATTTTTTAAAAACAGTCAACCAGTTAGTAGTCTCAGTTTCCATTTATGGGGTAACCTATCCTTCCCCCTGTGGTTTGCAGTTCCATTTTTATAATATGCTAAATTCTTATATAAATACTTGCATCTGTTTATGGAATTTCAGTTCCATTATTTTGTATTTTTCCCTTATTGTGAATTAGTTCATTCATGTATTCTACAAATATTATGGAATGCTTGCTCTGTGCTGAGACCACTTCTGCATGCTAGGGAGTCGGCCAAGAAAGAGGCAGAGGCCCCGTTCTCAGGAGCTGTGTCCTAGTGGGTGAGACATTTCCCCTGCTATGTATTCCAGTTGGTTATTGCTGCAATATAAAAGCTTTTTTTCATATTTATATTTTAACGAATTTTGTTAATTCTAGTAGTTCTTTAGTTGATTCTTAGGTTTTCTAGGTAGGTGATTATGTAATCTTGAATAGAGATAACTTTCTATTCTTCCTTTTAATATTTTTATCTCATTACTTTTTTCCTATAGTGCTGATTAGAGCTTTAAGAACAACATTTTTTAAAAGGCAGTAAATAGCACTGTATTTTTCACAGCTATACTGGTAATGTTTGTGCATTTAACAGTTAAATATGAGGCTAACTTTTTGGTTATATATGTGTGTATAGGTATAGATACATCTTTAGATAATGAAATGTACTTCTCTTTATAATTTACTGAAATATTTGGCATTTTGTTAGTTTTTTAAAGCAGGATGAGATAATGTGTGATGTTTTATTTCCCAAACGTTTTGAGGACATTTATTGACTAAATTATGTTAAAGCTATCTTTAAATTCTTGAAATAAACCCTTCTTGGTTATGTGCTATTCTCTGTATACACTGTTAGGTTTGATCCATTGTGAAGTGTTCAGGGCCTTGTTTTCTTTTTTAGGATTTGATATCAGCATTTTGTCAGCTTTATAAAATAAATTTTAATAGCATCTTTTTTTTTTATGTTCTGGTAATTGACATATCATTGAAACCAACAGTTCTGTGAAGGCTTGAAAGAAATTGCTTATGAAGGTTCTGGGCCTGGTCACTTTTTTGTGATCAGTTCAAGTTTTCTGCTTGAGTAAGTTCTGGTAATTATGTATTTTGCTCACAGTTGATTCAACTCCGATTTTTAGCATACGTTCATAAATGATCTCCTTTAAATTAAAAATTTTTGTTACATCTGCAGCCCCAGTTAATGTGACTTTAACAAATGTGAAACAAAGCAAGCACCAAGGCTCCCAAAATAAAATATATCTTAAAGTTTATTTTTCTTGATGATATTTAGAAAAAACTTTAAAAATCAAGAAAAAGTTTTATAATGAATAGTGCTCCCATAAACCCAGGGAAGTAATGTTCGTTTGTTTGCATAACTGCATATACCAAAGCTAGTGTAATAATGCCAATTCTGATTTGGAGGCTACATGACATTGTAATTTCTAGCAGAGGCTTCTAAGTAGCATCCTGATGCTTCCTTAAGCTTTAAAAAGCTTAAAAACTTTCAAATACACTATTGTGTCCATTAAATTCTACAATAGCATAGCCAATGCTTATATGAGACAATTTTTTTTTTTGTAAGATTAGTACTTCTAGGTAAAAATCATATATTCTTACCAAGAGACCTTATCTTCAGCTTGAGTTCTTCGGGGCCTTTAATCTGAGTTTGAATGAGGACAGTAGACAATTCTCCTGGGTGCGTGGAGGGTAGAAGTGCCTTTACTCTCATTCATCATCTCCTGCCAGGTTTGAGGCATCCTCTGTGTAATTACTGTACTTCCAAGAGGCACAGGAGATTAACTGGCTAAATGGTCCACGTAATGTGGTGACACAAAAGCAGCCAGAGCTGATAAATGAGAGGTTTGCAGTTACACACTTTGCTCCTTTCCCTCTGCCAGGCCTTGGCAACCAACAAGAATAACTCAAATTTAGGACATGTTTTCTGGTTAACAAAAAGAGCTTAAGACCTGTAACTTTTACCATGGTAGTAGCTCTGAGGAATTGGTATATGAATTATGGATGATATAACCATGTCACCTTTTTGCCACTGAGCTCAGTTGGAAACTTTGGGCTTGAACCCTTCTCACCTTGGAATGGCGTCTGGGTTATAAGTTTTGCATCGGAAGAATGCATCATCAGGCCGGTCTGCATGCTATACACACTCCCTGCCAGCAAATTTAAACAATGACAGATGTTTTTTGCACATAGCAGACTTGGGTGTTATAATTAGGGTTTCAGGGGATGAATCACAGGTCCCTGAACTGGAATGAAAGCAAGCCTGAGGCCTGAGCATTTTTTAGGGATGTGAGGTAAACTCATAGATCACACAGATGGGGAATCCTTCTGGATTTGAACTCTCCCCGAACCTCATCCACCACTGTCCCCTCCAAAGAAAACCCCGAAAACAAACACACCCCTTATGCCGGGCCACTTCCAGTTCGTAGAACATGTGCACCCTACGTGGGTTGTTCAGGACATACTCCTTTTCCACCAGCTTGGTTAAATCCTACACATTCTCTTCCCCGACTGAAACACAGATCAGAATCTACAAACAAAAGAGTCTAAACACCCACAAATTTGACTCACCAGAGGCATCCGACTAGTTTTAACTACCAGGTGTCCTACCACCCTCTTTCTGGGCATGGATACAGACATTTGTATATTCACTTTTTTTTCCCTTCAGAAATGGCATTTGGTGTATTCTGTTTTAAAATCTGCTTTTCACTTACAGTATATAGAGACAATATTTCTGTGGCAAACATATAAATATAAACCTATTTTTTAATGGCTATAATGTATTCTGTGATACTACTCTAACATTTATTTATCCATCCCTTATTGGTGGAGATATAGATTACTTCACACTTTTAAATATTCAAATATGAAATGAAAATTCTTACAGCTCAGTCATTGTCAGCATCTTTTAATTATTTTCTATGGATAAATGCCCAGAAATGGATTACTAGGTCAAAAGGTTCACATTCTTAATGTGTTTTGACAACCTGCCCTCCAGAAAAGCTGTACAAACTTATACTTCTGTCACCTATGTGTGAACGCCTATTTATTGACAAATTTATCTATGGTGAATATTATCATGTTTTAGACTTTGCTGATTATGTTGGCAAATGATATGTCATTGTTTTAATTTGTATTTCTTTGGTTTTTAGTAAGAGTGAATGCTTTCTCACGTCTGAGTCTTTGAATTTATTTTCTTGTGAGTTACCAATTTGTGTCCTTAGACTTATGTTTTAGGTAGGTTAGTTATTATTTATTTGTGAGCAGCTTTCAAAAATATGTTATACATTGAAAATATTGTCTCATGTTGCTTTTTAAATTTATGTGGGTTATGTTTGGGTTTATGAAAGTGTGATTTTGGTTTTGGTTTTAACTTTTAAATACTTAAAACCTGTTCATAATTTTTTTATGATTTCTACTTTTGTATAATACTTAGTCTTGGATAGAAAGGGATTTTCTGTGACTCTTTGATATCTGATTAACCCTTGTACTTTTTTGTTGTTACTTTTCAGATCTAAACTTTAATCCTTTGTGAATGCATTTTGATATAAGATGTGAGCTAAAGATCTACTTTGCCTTTTTGTCAAACAATGATCCAATTATTCTAAGATCATTGGTTGAATAATTTATTCTCCACTCTGATTCCAAATCCCACCTTGTCACTTGATACATTGTTAGGAGTACTTAGGTCTGTTTGTGGAGTTTCTGTTCTGTTCCATTCATCTGTGGATCGTGCCTGTAACAAACGACTCTTGAGTTGAAACGTGTCACTGCACCAGGAAATTGGGGCAGAAAATATTAAGAACCAGGAAGGTAAACAGTGGATATCTATCACTTCTCACCTTCATGATGAGACTAATACTTTCTTCCCACCTAGGAGGTGTTGAAAGGAATGATTACTTAGCATGTTTCTTTCCCTGGAAAGAAAGGATGACTTACTTCATTCCGTAGCTTGGCTAGAGACTGATGGGCTTTGGGTCCCACTGTACTGGAAGACATGGTGACCCTGCATACACTCTCTCCTGTTCTTTCTGGAACTTTGTGCTCTGCAGGAGTTGAGGGTCACGAGGCAGCCTGTGGTCCTCTATATGACGTTCTGGCAAACTGGGAGCGTATATTTTCATGACCCTATCTCAAATGGGAGTACAGTTTTGGAGTATGCCACGGCATATGTGGAACCACAGACCAAACCAGGGACATCTCTCTGGAACAGAAGATAATCAGAGAATCAAAAAGGAACTTAACTGGCAAGTCAAAACATTGTTTTCTATATCAAACTCAGATATGTTAGTGAAAAGAATGCAAGATTGACATATTAAAATTAATTTTTAGGATAAAACATAAGACTTCATATCAATTTTCTTTTTTCTATTAGATTGTTTCAGACTGCTCCCCGACTAGAGAGATAGATACAAATTTCTTCTCTTTGCCATTTTGGTGGAAAAGTTTGCAAAGTACAGACATACCTCAGAGACATTGCCACTTTGGTTCCAGACTACCGTGATAAAACAAATATCACAAGAAAGCAAGTCACAAATTTTTCGGTTTCCCAGTACATACAAATACTATGTTTATAGTTACTGTATTCTATTAAGTTATGCAATAGCATTATGTCTAAAAACATGTACATACTTAACTAAAAATATTTTATTGCTAAAAATGCAAACAGTCATTTGAACCTTCAGCAAGTTGTAATCTTTTTGCTCATGGAAGGTCTTGCCTCAGTGGTGGTGGCTGCTGACTGATCAGGACGGTGGTTGCTGAAGGCTGAAGTGGCTGTGGAAATTTCTTAAACAAGACAACAATGAAGTTTGCTGCATCAGTGGCAAATCCTTTCATGACAGATTTCTCTGTAGCATGCGATGCTGTTTGATAGCATTTTATCCACAATCGAAGTTTTTTCAAAATTGGAATCAGTCCTCCCAAACCCTTATGCCACTTCATCAAAGAAGTATATGTAATAATCTAAATCCTTTGTTGTCATTTTACCAACGTTCACAGCATCTTCTCCAGGCGTAGATTCCATCTCAGGAAACCACTTTCTTCGCCCATCCATAAGAAGCAACTCCTCATCTGTTCATGTTTTATTATGAGATTACAGCAATTCTGTCACATATTCAGCCTCCACTTCTAATGCTAGTTCTTACTATTTTCACTACATCTGCAGTTACTTCCTCCACTGAAGTCCTGAACTCCTCAAAGTTATCCATTAGGGTTAGAATCAATTTCTTCCAAATTCCTGTTCATGTTTTGATATTTTGATCTCCTTCCTGTGAATCACAAATGTTCTAATGGCATCTAGAATGGTGAACCCTTTCCAGAAGATTTTCAATTTACTTTTCCCAGATCATTCAGAGAAATCACTATCTATGGTAGCTATAGCCTTAAAATGTATTTCTTAAATAATAAGATTTAAAAGTTAAAATTACTCCTTGATCCATAGGCTGCAGAATAGATGTTGTGTTAGCAGGCTTGAAAACAGCAATAATCTCCTAGTACATCTCCATCAGAGCTCTTGAGTGACCAGGTGCATTGTCAATGAGCAGTAATATTTTGTAAGAAATCTTTTTTTCTGAGCAGTAGGTCTTAGTGGGCTTTGTGGGCTTAAAATATTCTATAAACCATGCCGTAAATAGCCGTGCTGTCATGAGTCTTTGTTGTTCCATTTATAGAGCACAGGCAGAGCAGATTTAGCATAATTCAGAAGGGCCTTAGGCTTTTGGAATGGTAAATGACCGTTGGCTTCAACTTAGTCACCAAATGCATTAGTCCCTAAGAAGAGAGTCAGCCTGACCTTTGCAGCTTTGAAGTCTAGCATTACTTCTCTTCTCCGGCTATGAAAGTCCTAGATGGCATCTTCTAATAGAAGGCTATTTTGTCAACATTGAAAATCTGTTGTTTAGTTTAGCCACCTTCATCAATGATCTTAGCTAGATCTTCCGGATAACTTGCTGCAGCTTCTACATCAGCACTTGCTGCTTTACCTTGCACTTTTATGTTATAGAAATGGTTTCTTTCCTTAAACCTCAAATCAACCTCTGCTAGCTTCAAACTTTTCTTCTGCAACTTCCTCACCTCTCTCAGCCTTCATAGAATTGAAGAGGGTTAGGGCCTTGCTCTGGATTAGGATTTGATTTAAGGGAATGCTGTGGCTGGTTTGATCTTCTATCCAGACCACTCAAACTTTCTACATATCAACAGTAAGGCTGTTTTGCTTTCTATCATTCATGTGTTCACCAGAGTAGCGCTTTTAATTCCCTTCAAGAAATTTTCCCTTGCACATTTACAAGTTGGCTACCTGTTCTGAGCAAGCGGCCTAGCTTTTGGCCTATTTCCACTTTCAGCATGCCTTCCTCACTAAGCTTAATCATTCTAGCTTTTGATTTAAAGTGAGAGACGTGGGACTCTTTCTTCCATCTCAACACTTAACAGTCCGTTGTATGGTTATTAATTGGCCTGGTTTCAATATTGTTGTCTCAGGGCATAGGAAGGCCCAAGGAGATGGAGGGACAGGGGAATGGCTGGCCGGTGGAACAGTCAGAACACATATTTATCAACTAAGTTTGCCGTCTTCTATGGGTGTGGTTTATGGCTCCCCAAAACAATTACAATAGTAACATCAAAGATCACTGATGACAGATCACCATAACAATATAACAATATTGAAAAAGTTTGAAATATTGTGAGAATTGCCAAAAGGTGACACCAAGACATGAAGTGAGCACATGCTATTGGAAAAATGGTGCTGATAAATGCCACAGACCTTCAATTTATGAAAAACACAGTATCTGTGAAGCACAATAAAGTGAAGTGTAATAAAATAAAGTATGACTGTGCTATCCCATGTGGATGCCTGGTTTTCAGATACTTAGCCTGGAGAAAAAACAGTAACTAAAATGAATAACTTCATCATTCTTCAGATTACTTCGTATTTCATTTGGTCGTCTTTTTCTAGTTTCCTAAAGTGGAAGCTTAGGTTATTGATTTTAGATCCTTCTTTTATAAAATATTCATTCAATGCTATAAATTTCTCTCTAAGCACCACTTTTGCTGTATCTCACAAATTTTGATGTTGTGTTTTTATTCAGTTCAAAATATTTTTTAACTGCTCTTGAGAATCCTTGGACTCATGTGGTATTTTGAAGTGTGTTGTTCAATCTCCAGTATTTGGGGATTTTCCAGCTCTCTTTCTGTCATTGATTTCAAGTTTAATTCCACTGTGGTCAGAGAGTGTACATTGCATGATTTCTATTCCTTTAAATCTGTTGAGTGCATTTGATGGCCCAAGATGTGGTCTGTCTTGGTGAATGATCCACATGAGCTTAAGAAGAATGTGTCATCTACTATTTTAAGAGTTCAGCTATGTGTATACTGATTTCCGCCTGCTGGATCTAACCATTTCTGAGAGAGAGATGTTGATGTCTCCAGCATAATAGTGGATTCATCTGTTTTCCCTTGTAGTTCTATCATTTTTGTCTCATGGATTTTAACACCGTAGATATGCACATGTCCACATTGAGAATTGTTGTGTAACTTCATCATTCTTTAATGATTCAGAAGATATTCCAGGGCCTCCCGGGGCCTAAAGGTCATCGCTAATAAACTCTTTATCCCCATGTGGTACCTGTAGTTGACACAAAGTCCCCATTATTACCTGTGAATGGGAAGTTCCAATGAGTTGTGTTTTCTTCCTGACTTAAACAGAACACTGCTCTATTTTAACTTTCCTTGTAGAAGAAAAAAAAAAAAGGCATTACTCCAATTTCCTGGACATGTGCTCTGTTAGGGTCAAGATCGTGGGACCTTGTTTTATTGAGGTCATCATTTCAAATAAGTTCTTTTTTGTACCCTCTATGGGTTGTAGAAGATTTCGGCTAATGGACTGGTTGCGCACCAGTGAACCACTTGAAAGTTAGAGATTTATGCTTAGGAAAACAGCATCAACTCACTATGTAGTATGAGCTTATTGGCTTGTGAAGTGTCTCTTTCCCATCCTGTGCAACAGAGGGAAAGATAAACAAAACAGTCCTTTCAACTAAATTGGATTTTTTGGGTTTCAGATAAAAAGCACAACATTTTTCTTTTAACAGTAAGAGCAGAGGCATGTGGAATATCTCAGCTATCATCCCATGTAGGATATATCTAAATGATCAAACAGTAGTTGTGATTTTTGTGAACTAGGCCTAATGAAACCAACATTTGGTTCTTAATTCACCCAAGGTAGCTACTTTATTCACTTAATGCTGTATCATAGAACTGATGGGATGAGTAACAAAAATAAGATCTCTCAGTGCAAAGTGAGGGATCCTATGTATGTATATATTTACTTAGGTTATTTATGGATTGTTCACTTCAGTAGACATTTAATTGTGTACCCAATACTCTGCTGGCTTTGTTGATATTTACGCAAACAGAACCATGACCTAGCCCTTGCTCCCAGCCCCTGAATTTCTTGTATATTATGGCAGAAGCAAACATAGTTTTTCACAATATGACATCAGGTACACAGTGGGCACCTTGGGCTCAAAAGGGGGGTTCTTGGTATGATGGGGCCAGGGTACTTTCTTTGAGAAGATGATGGCCAACGGTTAGGAAGAGTGCCTGGCTCATAGTAAATTCTTTGAGTACCATACATGTTGTACAAACTCTTTTGACCCACCCAGCAATCCTACAAGACATGGTGAGTATCACCATTTTATAGATGAGAAAACTGAGGAACAAAAATATTAGATAATTTGCCCAAGCCCCCATAGCCAGCACATGGCAGGATGCGGATTTGAACAGAGGACCTTTGCCTGACATCCCACCCCGCCATTCTGATCCCGCGCCAGCCGTGGGTGGCTGTGGATGCTGAGGTGCCTGGAGTTGGTCATGTGTGAGCACCATTGTGTGGCAGACACTGGGCTGAATGCAGTCAGGCTTCCAGACAGCCACTCCCCTACATGTTTACCACGTTGAGAGCAATTTTCATGCAGGTGACATTCATGCTGGTTCAAAAGAAATTCTGTTCTTCCCGATGCTATGAAATATATCGTAAAGAAACAAGTATGGTAAAGTGCTTTTTCCCCCCCTCTGAACCCCTCAAGAGTTCAGATGTTCAGAAGACAGCTAATCCATGAGGCCTGCTATTTGACATACTCTGTTGTGACCAGGGAACTTCTAATCACAAATTTGTTCATGGGGGGGGGGGGGCTGTTTATTTTTTTGCCATAAATTTTTAAAAAGGTGTGCGATTTAAAGGGCAATCTCTTCTGTTGCTGCAGGCAGTCTGTCCCCCAACGGGTAACATGCCTGAAAGAGCACGTGAGCTGCAGCCCCTAAGGCTGGCTGCTGGGCGCTGGCTGCACCTGCTCCTCACCTCACTTCTGCACCTCCCCAGTCATCGTGTCCCCTGTCAACGTTTCCCCCAAATAATGGTGAAAGGCAGCAGAGTCTTTGACACTTTTACTTTAACACTTTTAGTTCTTCACAGTCCGACTAAAGATAGAACCTGCGTTAGCACGGTTGCTAATGGCTGGCTCACTTTCAGACTCTTTCCCCACCAACTTTAGTGAAGACTTCCACCTGCAAAAAGCACAGGCATTTCTGTTGGTTTGGTAGAACAGCAGATAAGAACAAAAAAGAGCATTTGCTGTGTTACTTGTATATAGGAACTTCTTTCAGCTGGCAGCATTTTTTGATGGCCTTTGTACTTCTCAATAGACAGACACTTCAATATCTGGTTCAGGTCTGTATCCCCATGTGTCAGAGCAGGGCCACAAAGTGGACATTCTACAAATGTTTGTTAAAGGTGAGGTTACTTTTCCTCTAGGTAAAGGTAGGGGAGTTGTACACATTGGCAAACAGTGTATTACTAACACAAAAAACAGCCAATAGGACAGACCTCTTTATACAAGTGAGCATCTGGAAAAAAAAAAAAAAAGTGGGCTTTAAAAATCCATCTTAATATTTAAAGGACTTTATTTGATGATGATCCTGTTCTAGAACAATCTCACCTTCATTTGTTAATCCAAATCGTTCACATCACTGCATTGCTTAAAGCAGATCACACCCACTGCAGTGGCCTCCTCCTGCCCCAAAATTGACTAGTTAGTGACTGTGTAAAAAGCCCATCCTGCTGGTCCATGGGGGAGGAAGAGTTGATGTTTTGGGGGAGCCCAGAAACTAAACTATCTCCTAAGATTTGAACACACAGACGGCAGCTTCTTATAAGAATTCTGTTGCTCCCAGAGCGGAGACCCTCCTTGTATTTTCCGAGGGTTTTTTCCACATTGTACTCCAGGCTTCTTTGATCTTCATTTGGGTCATCTAATCTCTTGGTGACTCCTAGCTAACATCTCTTCCTCAAACTCGTCCTCTTCCTCATGATGCACTGTAGTTGCAACTTTTAGCTAGAGAGGGGAACAAAAGGTCTATCCTTTTGGAACAGAGTAGTCCCTTGGGGTCAAAATTTCTTCATCTTTTCAGCTCGCACCTCAGAACCCGAGGAACCCAAGTTGCACAAGCTGGTGAGTGATGACAAGGAAAAGATTCAGGTGAAATAAGCCTCTTGTTGTTTTCCAGCAGTAAAGAAAATAAACTTGCTTCATTATTCACAGACGTGCTTCACCTACAATCAGGGAGCAGCACTTTCCAGCTGTTTTCAGTTCCTCTGTGGCAGGAAGTGCCTGGAGCAGGGACAGGCCTCTGCCCCAGCAGTGGCTGTTCGCAGGCCCAGGAAGGAGATGGGCTGTCTGAGAGGATGGACAGTTTGTCTGAGCTCCCAGCCTTGAGAAATGAACTGCAGGTGTTGGGGGGGGGGGTATGTTTTATAATCCCAGAAAATAGGATACGATATGCATCTTCCCTTGAGTATACTTTAAACAAGGTAGGCACCAGCTGCCCTGGCGAATGGGGAGGAGGGTCAGGATGGAAGGTTCACCCCATCCCTGTGTGAGTGGCTGCCAAGGCCCCAGAGGCTGGTGCTGACTCAGCCAGGAACGCCCTCTGGGGGCTGTGATGTCATCTGGCTCCACTGGGAGCAGAGCAAAAGTGGACAAATGGCCTCCCTGTGTGGCCTTGAAGATAAAGTCATTAACTTTTGTGAAAAAGCATGTTTAAGCTCCCAGTAAAGTAATTAGAAGCCACTGAAGAAATCTAGATTATTCTAAACTACCTAGCTACCTGCTGCTTTGGTTTTCTCCATTTTAGCTTCTTCCATAAGTGGTTCAGTCATTGTTCTCACCTGGGCTGTTTATCACCCGGAAGAGCTATTTTCAGAGGCTTCACAGGCAGAAATTTTCTGAAAATCTGGGGCTTTGTTTATATAAAAACCTTTTGCTTTGAGGAGGTGGATGAGTCAGTTTGAATAGGTACTGGTATTATGTACTGTGTCCCTAGACTGAGGGGGAAAAGAATCCGCTTTCATTCCGCAGTCATACCAATGGGTGTCTTGGGAGGACCTCTTGCTCCATTGACAATAATTTTGTCATATTCTGTGTGTTTCATCTACAGGTTTCATTTCCTACTTTATGGACTTTTTTAATTACGCCTTTCCTTTTGCCCCATGTTCAACTTCTACAGTAACATTGACTAATATGTTTTTATTGATGACAAATAATTTCCCCTCAGTGTCTCTCGTCACTTCCCTCTTCTTTCTCCTCTCCACCCCTCCACCCCTTGCTCCCATAACGTCATTTATATAGAAGCAGATATTTTTTTGAGCATAAGTGGGAAATAGTTCATCTTCTAGACCAACTGCAATCACTTAGCAGTGGCTGTGTAGAAGGACTTGAAGGCCACATCTGAGTTCAGTGAGAAGTAGTGCTGTGATCAATTGGTAATGTCTCCTGTGGGCTCAGCAGGGGGATGGTGATATAAATACAGTGTATTTGCATTCCTGCTTGAGATGGTAGGCCATTTTTCTTAAGAATGAGAAAAAGATGTGTTTCCAAGCATTAGTTGAAGGTGTTCCCACTTATGTTGCTTATATGTCATGCTTTTAAATTTTTTTTAGTACAGTCCTTGGGTTTTCAAAAGGTTTTCCATAAACCTAATACCATAGCCATGTAGAAGTATTTTGAGTCCTGTTAGACAGGATTGGCATCCCAGCGAGGCAAGGAGCCTATAAGGGTGTGGACTGGTATTGTCCTGTCATCCTTCAGGACACACTAGGGTATTTGCTTCCCTTCAAAATAAGAAGCAGAAAAGCAGAGCTAATGCAGGATAACCTGCGTTGATGTTCAGATCTGCCGATCTCGGGCCCGTGTTGAGTTATTAGCAAGAGGATTCTGGCTGCCTCCTAGTTAGAAGGAACACTGCCTTCTACCTTTTTTTAGAGGGAAGGACTCCTTTCCCTGGATGATATGTGACGTATCACAGTGCTCCAGCCCCAGCAGCCATCTCAGTGTCGTGACATCCACACCAATGGGGGCAGCCATCTCTGTTAAATTCCCTCCCAGGCACTGTGGGGGGATGTGAAGGAAAGGGAGGACTTGAGCCAGGCCCTCATGGGGCCTGAGAAGTGCTGCAGAGGTGGTCCACTCAGGACAGAGAAACCTAGAGCAGAGCACAGTTTGTATACTTGTCACTTGCATGTGCTCTGTTACTGTGGTCGCAGGTCAGCACTGAGCCTCTCTGCCTTGCTCCTTGTGGGCCCTTCCCCGCTGAGCCTGGGATACTGTCAGGCCAGCCCACAGGTGGTAGCGCTGGGTATAGGCTTAGCGGGATGAGATACTGTGTGAGTGTCCAGAAAGCCTAGGGCACAGTAGTCATCATCTGAAAGCTAACTTATCCTGGGTGTATAATGTGTGTCGCGTAAGTAAGCCTTAGACTGAGATTCCTAGGACCTGTATGGGGATGACCAGGGACAAAACCATTCCAGAAGGTGGCATCTTGAAGTATCTTGGGGATAGCAGGCAGACCCTGGAAGCAAACGCTTAGCAAAGGCTCTTTAGAAAAGTTGTAGATCATCAGGACCAAGACAAGATTTGCTTGTGTAGATTTGACTTACATGGGAGTCAAGCCTGCTGATGGGTGTCTCTAAGCCTAGGTTCTTATTTATTCATGTGTTTGCTTTTTAATTTTTTGAGGGAGACAGGATCCTCTGAGCTGGTCGGGAAAGGTTCTTGAAGATGTTGCTCTTTGAACTGGTCTTGAAAGTCAAACATGGCCTAGGAGGTGAAGGGAAGGCAGTGGGCAGAGCAGGTAGAAGCCAAGGGAAGAATGAGGCCAGCGTGTACCCCACACTCTGTCCCTTGGTGAGTCCGGGAGGCTCTGTTTCAGCGATGTTCTATATCCCACAACTTCTCCTGTCCTCCGTGGCCACCACCCTCATTGTTCACCTGGACTTTTGCCGTGGTCTTACCCCATTCTCCCACTTTCCACTCTTGCCTCCTTAAGGCCTCTTTTGTCCCCAGCACTCTGAGTGACTCTTCTAACACATACTTCAGTGCTATTGCTCCTCTGCTCAAAACCCTCCAGGGGCTGCCCAGCTTGGGATAATGCCTGGTGGCCCCCACCAGGGACATCTGTCCAGTGTCGTTTCCCAGAATGCCTTTCCCCAACCCCACCAGCCACTCACTCTTTCTGGGACTGGCAAAGTTCACTCCAACCTCAGGCCCTTTGCACTTGCTGTTCCTTCTGCCCTGGATGCTCTTCCCCCAGATATTTTCAGGACTGGTTCTCCCATTTTATTCAGATCTCTGTCCAATGTCACCTGTTCAGAAAGGACATCCATGATGACACTATTTATCAATCTGCACACACCTGTGATGAAGAAAATGCTCCAATGTTTCTGTTATTTCTTAGATAACCGTCATCACAGAAAAGTTCTAACAGTATCTTCTTATTCCAGAATGGATGTATCTCGATCCCACAAGGTCCTTTGAAAGAACTCCTCCTCAAATAGGAGTTCAAGTGTTGTCTTCCTTGGTTCACTCTCCCCAGACCTCTCTGTGAAACTGCCTTGCAGATTTAGCTTGAAAAGAAACTGAGTTCATGCAGCAAGTATTTGCTGAGTACTGTCTATGTGCCAGGCACTGTTCTGGGCACTGAGAATATGGTGAACCCCCAATTACTCCCCTCCCTACCATATACCCCATTTGGTCCCAAGGAGACAGAAAACAAATAAATACCCACTAAAATGTGGGGTTGTGACAGTGCTGTGGACAAAGATCAAGCCAGGAATGGGGAGTGAGCTGCTTGGTTCCTGACCTCGTACCACATTCTCACAGGTGCTGGGCAAGTGCCCTCTTGTTCCTTTTCTGCCTGAAGTGTAGGAACGGACAGGAGGAGGAGGGTGGAAGAGTTCTCTGTCGCTTCATGTTGTGATAAAGGCTGTGTCTGATACCCACTGGAGAGCCCTCTCTTAGATATAACTGCAGGGTCAAGAGGTTGAATTCAGCCATATTTCTGATGTTCTGCTCCCTCAGTCACAGCTCGCTGGCAACAGAGAGAAAATTGTGTTCATAACTTACCCCCAGCTGAGAGACGGCTCGCCTGACATATGTCATCTATTTCATATGAGAAACCACACAAGCAAGGCCAGTTGCCCCGAAACGAAGATCCTGGGTTTTCTTGGTTCTTCCAAAGGTTGTTGCGGATTCCTGACTGTGTGCCTGTCAACCTCTCTATTGGAAGATTTCTCTGGAAGACCCCTCACACATCGTCCTACCCTTCCTTCCCCACCTGTCCCACCCCCCACTGCCTTTTCCATGGCCTATTTCCAGAAGGATCAAGGTTTTCCTCTGCTTCCTCTCCTCTGATACAATCCCAGCTTGAGAGGGAGGCTTAAGGTACTCTTGGTGTTGTACATTCTGTGCGTTTGGACAGATTTATAGTGATGTGTGTCCACCATCATAGCATCATACAGAGTGGTGTCACTAACAGTCCCCCAGGCTGCACCCAGCCTTCCCTCTCCCACTCTCCCAACCCCCTGGCAACACCTCATCTTTCTACTGTCTCCCTAGTTTCGCCTTTTCCGGAATGTCATACTGTTGGAATCACGCAGTACACAGCCTTTTTCAGACTGGCTTCTTTCGCTTAGTAATATGCACTTAAGGTTCCTCCATGTCTTTCAGTGATGACACCAAAGAAATGGCTTGATGGCTCATTTCTTTTTATCTCTGAATAACATTCCATCGTCTGTATGTACCGCAGTTTGTTTACCCATTCACCTCTTGAAAGACATCTTGGTTGATTCCAAGTTTTGGCATTTATGAATAAAGCTGCTATTAAACATCTGTGTACATGATTTCTGTGGACGTAAGTTTTTAACTATCAATAATTTGGGTAAATACCAAGGCACACTATTGCCAGATCACATGATAAGAGTATGGTTAGTTTTGTAAGAAACTGCCAAACTATCTTCTAAAGTATCCGTAGTACTTCATCAGCTGGTTTTGATTCCTAAGCCACTTTCATTTAGATTAGTCTAATTTTTCTAGAAAATACTTCAGAAATACACTGAATATGAATAATCCAAGACCCTTTTCTCACTGCGCTTTTACGTGGGACTTAAACATGAGGCACAGCCACCTTCCCTCTTCCTTCTGTGGTCCTCCTGTTCTCACTAGGGCGAAATCATCCCAGCAGAAAATTTCCTCTTTTCCTTGCTCCCTCTTCTCTTTTGCTTCCCATTTCTGCCCTTCCCCCCCCCCCACCACCACCACCAAAATCCAAGGGGTAAATAGGGAAATGGGCAGGAGCAGAGTTGGTACGGAGATCCCACTCCCGTTTTCCCATAGAAGAGCTATATTGTGTCTTCTCCAGGACTTTTGTTTTCCTTTAAAATGCTTTAAATTGGCACTGCTAAAAGGTACATGATGCTCTCTGCCCCAAAACCCTGGGGATGGCATTCCTTGTTCCTCACTGGTTTGTCTCCAGAATGAGCAAATGAAATTCTGCCCCATACGACTAAGTGCATTTGGGGCATTCGCCGAGCAGCTCTGCTACACGCGGCCATAAGAACACACATCAGCCTGAGGACATAGGACAGGAGCCCTAAAATCGAGCAGTGGACCAAGAGAAAGTCAAATGCATCACCCCGTGTGTTTCCTCCCTCCTGGGGCTCCTGAGTCTCTTTGGAACCCCACAACTATAAAACACTGGGAGCCGGTTTTGTTTGTGACTTGTCAGTCTTGTTACTTTATAAATAGGCTTCATGTTGTGCAACCTGAATGCTTTGGGTTAATATAAAGAGACAGACAGGCATGGACAGAAGGGACAGAAGGACAGAGAGAAGCGCTGACAGGAGAAAGGAGCATTCCGGGTAAATACAGGCAGGTCGGATCATGGAGGTCCCGCTACAGCCATTTGCAAGGCTCTAATGAGTGGCCCGGTCAGCTCGTGTGACGGCCAGTTTGTTCCGTTTCCCCTGAGTTTTGGGTACTTCTGCCCATATGCAGTTGGAGTCTGAATGACCTGCAGCTGAAGGGACTTTCCCTGTTGTGGTCCAGAATTTTCCAACGGGGTGCACTATTAGCATGTTACACAGGACAAAGTCCTGTGTGTTACAGAAATTTAGCATCCCTGGCCCCACCTATTAAATACCAGCAGTGCCGCCGTAGTTGTTGTGATAATCAAAAAACAACCTTCACATGTTCTCAGTTCCCCCCAGGGGGTGCTACAAGCAGTGACAGCCCCCGAGCATGGGGTGGTCTGGTTGGGGTCTCCCAGTGAAAGGGCATAAATCCGAGCCCCACCCCCATACCTGCCCTGGGCCCCTCAGCAGCTGGAGCCTGCACTTGTCACCCAGGCCTTTCTCACCTACTCTTTCCTCTTCTCCTTCCTCCTGCCTCTGGCTTCTGAGGCCCGGGAGGAGAACTAGAGATCTTGCCAGTCCCCAGCGTGATGTGGGTTGAGAAATGTGAGGCTATAAGAACTTCAGGGTGTTTTCCCCTTAACTCTTGAAAATCTGCAGTTCTGGGGATTTGTTTCCTCCTCAGTTTGACCTTGCTTCTTAATCAGCTGCCTGTTTCTAGTCAAATGAGCGCTCCCAGGGGTGTCCACCAGCCCCCGTGGTGGATGGTGGTGACTGGCTTTGGTGCACCCCTTCCCCAGGCTCCACCCCAGGCTGATGCTGCATTGATCCGGGATCCTACCGAGTTACACTGGTATTTATGTTGGCTCAAAGCCCAAGCTTCTCAGTGCCTCCTGCAGGGTGGTTCCAGGGTGTCCTGAGTGTCGTGGAGCAGGGGGAAGGGATGGGTCTGTCATCACCAAGCTATTCACATGGAGGAAATAGGGCACAGTTCAAGGGTTGCTTATTTTTACCTCCTCCCTGCTCATACCCTACTTCTAAGCCACTCAAGTGAGTAATGGCCTTGACCGAGCTGAGAGGATGTGCCTGGCTTGACTGGGGCTGCCAAGAGGCTAACTCTGCTGGCCTGGGGTCCCACATGAGCAGAACCACTGCTGACCTGCACCCAGAGGATGGCAATTCTCAGGCCACCACAGGCCGTGGCAGTTGAAATGGGGCCAGTGGGCCTTCACGGTCGGAGAGGGGCTTGCAACGTCCCCATGGACTCTTCCAGAGCTGGCGTTTGGTTCTTGTACTCCCTGGCAGCCAGATGCTCTCTGCTGAGCTGGTTCCCAGTGCCAAGGGCTCCGAGCACCTCAAGTTGGCACGGCTTCTCTGCAACCTCGGAGCTCGGCCCTAGTAGAGCCTGTTGGTGATTCAGCAGCTGGGGAACTCCAGCCAGCCCGAGAGGGCTCGGTGATACTCACCCTGTTTTCTTGCAATTCCAGGAACTTGGATGGGGGCCCTGGGAGCAGGCCCAGGGAAGAGGAAGTTTGACTCAGTACCCAGCCCCTGGTCCAGGTCTCTGATAAGGCTTTTACTCTGTGGGAAAGACAACTGCTTCCTCCTACCAAAAAAGGGTGTGGCATAGATCTGCACAGGTGGGAGTGAGCACGGGGCCCTCCTTACCCCACACAGATGCTCGGAGCATCCTGGTTAACTAACTGGTTGTTGGCTAAAATTGTTTTATCTCTGTATGCTATTTGCTCTGCTTTATAGGAGGGGGTCCTCTCAGACCACCAGATCAGTGGGCAGCCTTGTTCCATACGGCTTTGAAGTGGGTAAGGGTGCTGGGAGAGTAGAGGAAGATGTCTGTGGCAGGGTGAGGTGTTGCCTGCAGGGCCTTAAAACAAAAGTGTCTCTAAAGGTGGTGCCCAGCTTGTCCTGAGAGGATCTCAGTGGCTTTTTTAGTTTATTTTTTGTATGTTATTCAAGATGTCAGGAAGAATGTGTCACCTCCTTCTGTAGCTGCGTCACTTCTCTGATGATCCTGTGTTAAGGTGTCAGTCTTGGGCATTTATTAGGGCCTCGACTCTAAAGAGCTCCAAGTATTCTGTGAATACTCTCAGTTGTCACTTGAAGTAGGGAAAGAAAGATAGTAGTCAGTTCTCCTGAGTCAGAGATGGTGGGAAAGGACGTCTAGGCTGAGAAGGGGAGGGACGGAGAGACAGTCTATGTGGGGACCTGGGTGGGCTCTGCCTCCAGCCCAGTGCTCACAAGCGTCAGGAGGTGCAGAGAGAGAGCCTGCCTGACGGAGCGGTTGAGAGCATTGCGGAGGACTTGGGGATTGGAAGTCTGGGTAGAAATGAGGTCAGGCAGTGAGGTGAGTTTTCTACACAGGAGAGAAGACGTTAGTGTGTCTAGGAGACCTGGACCAGGTAGACACATTTGAATGCAAGACAGGGCTTGAATCGGGAGCATTGGAGAGACTATAGCAACACCACTGAGCGTGCTTATTCCCATCATCTAGCCTGTAAATTCCTGGCGGCAAGTCCTGCCTTTGCTTGAAGAGCCCTTGGACACACAGTGCTCAGGAAGTGCCCATCGGGCTGGGTAACCTCCCGCTGCGAAGCCATCTAACGAGCTCTACACCCCTTTTCACTGCCTGCATCCTATCCTCCTCGTGATATGGTCAGGCCTCTTTGGGGTCACTGCATGCAGGTCTTTGTTTTCTCATAAAAGTTTCAGGAGAAGCCTACAAAATGAGTTAAGGATGGGAAAACAAAACGTTTCAGGGGTCATCTCATTGGGTGATCAAACAACTCAGGATCAACTTGGCAGCCAGTTCAGCGTACATAACTCCAGACTTTGGATAGGATTGACACTTCCCTCACCCCTCCATGGATGGTTCTATGTCCTAGTGAGACTATTTAATATCATTTAAATAGAAGACACATTTTTAACTTGCCACCCAACTGAATGATGGTACAGCTGTTTATAATGGAGTTCAAAGTAATGGTTTTCAGGAATTAGGATTATTTCCCATAGGGAGAGTGCACTGTAGATGCTATGAGAGAAGGGACTTTTAGTTCATCACTGGCTCTCCACCTAGAACAATGTCTGCCGTATGGTGCGTTAGGTGTTCAGTATGTACCTGTTGAATGAATGAATGTCAAGATTCAAGCCTTCCCCATCTCCACTGAAATCAGAATAAGAACCAAGACCTAGGCCAGGCGCAGTGGCTCAAGTCTGTAATCCTAGTACTCTGGGAGGCCAAGGAAGGAGGATCACTTTAGGTCAGGAGTTTGAGATCAGCCTGACCAAGAGCGAGACCCCATTTCTACTAAAAATAGAAAAAATTAGCTGGGTGTGGTGATGCACACCTGTAGTCTCAGCTACTCGGGAGGCTGAGGCAGGAGGATCGCTTGAGCCCAGGAGTTTGAGGCTGCAGTGAGCTATGAGGACACCACTGCACTCTAGCCTGGGCAACAGAGCAAGACTCTGTCTATCAGGGGGGGAAAAAACCCCAAACAAGAAAACAAGACCTAGAGCTATAGCTGCAGAAATCTAGAATAGAAGTGAGAAAGGAATTCCTGAGGATCAACTGGTTTTCCTGTTTCCCATCTGCATACTGTCAGTACGCACTCTCCTCCAACTCTGTTTTTAAGCTTGTGACCTCTTAGAGAAATTCGGTTCAATACGTGTGTATTAAAAACCCAAGTGGTGTGACAGCATCGTGCCAGCTGTGAGGACGGAGATGAATAAGCCACAGTTCCTGACCAAACTAGAAGGGGGTGACAGATAAGACCTGAAAACATGCAAACTACAAAGCAGAATAAAATAAAGACTGCTCTAAGGAAGCAATTATTATTTCTGACATTTGAGCAAGGTTTTTGTGGCGGATTTGATTCCCATGGCTAGAGGACAAGGCATGCCAACTTGAGATTTCAGCATAACATTAATGAAAACTGTCAATAGCAGCTACTATTTGTTGCATGTTCATTATGCCTCACTCAACATGCTGTACGGTTCTCGTGTGTCCCCTCGTTTACTCTCTACAGATCCCCTGGCAGGAAACACATATGTTTATCTCCTTTCACAGCAAAGGAAACTGAGGTTTAGGCGGCTAAACAAAGGTCAGCAGCTGAAAGGACTTGGGTCAGGATCTAAGTGGCCTTAGCACAAAGCTCGGGGGTGGGGGGAGCCCTTGGCGGGGACAGGGGACAGTGCCAGGCAGCTGGGGTCAGAGTGCATTGGTGGAGGGCACTGGAGGAGCTTAGGTGGAAATCGGGTCTGGGGCCAGGTTATGCGCTTTAAATCTCTGCTCAGGACTTTGGATGGATTCTGTCTCTGCACTGGGCTCTGCAGTGTGGAGCCCATGGAGAGTTTAGAGGAAAGGAGTGATTTGGTCCACCAAGCTCATTCTGGAAGCAGGAGCAAAGGTTGAGGGGGAGAAAAAGCTGTTGGCAAGAAAAACCAGTTCAGCAACTATTGTGATAGCCCAGGGAGAGATCATGAGGCCTGAATTGGGGCAGTGGCAGCAGAGATGCAGGGGGATGGATAAGATGGGCACTGTGGAGGCTGGGTGCGTAGGAGGGCTTGGCTTGGATGCGACAGAGAGGGAGGGGCTGTCCAGTCTTTAGCCCCGCCCAGGATCAAGGAGGAGGCGGGAGGAGGTGAGTTTAATTTTGAGCATGTGACGTGGAGCACAGGAGAGTGGGGGAGTTGGAGGTGGTGTTTGGGGCACGGAGGCCGGGAAAAGATCCATGGCAACGCAGGATCAGGCCAGCGCCTTTGGTGGTCTGTAGCATTGATGTCAGCAGCCCACTTGTCTGCTTTTGCCACGGTATGGAAGATTCCACTATTCTCTGGTAGTGTGGATATTGTTGCTGTCCCATGTGGCTTGGACATTTTAAGGATAAATCACTGGTCTCAGATTTCTCTTTTTTTTCTTTTACTTTACTCACAATAGGAAGGTGCTCAATAAATATTTGATTAATATAAGTAAATAGCAATTCTTTAAACCCTCAAAAGATACAATATTTCAAGATCAGTCCATGGAATATCAGTGGCCTGCAGCCGAGCAACCCTGGGGCCTTAAGTTAGGCCCCTTGATGAAGTCGTCTTGGTGAGTTCTGGAGGGAGGTTAGGGCAGGGATGGGGATCATGACCGCCTCCTTCTTGTCCTGAACGTCCCGGGAGTTATGATGGTTATGATGAAACAAGCCAAGGAGAAAAGCCAGAATGAGGCACCATCAACTGCCATGTTTAGTGGGTGCTCGCAGTAGACTGAGGACTTTGTGTCCTCTATTTTGTTTCGTTTCATTTAATCCTTGCAATAGTCCTGTGAAGAGATGTGATCCTTAATTTACAGATGAGGACACTGAGGCTCAACAAGATTAGATGGCGGAGCCAAGATCTCAGGTGAGGAGTGGCAGGGCCAGCATTTGAACCCAGGCCTACTGGCAAAGCTCCTTTCTGCTCTGCCATGGCAGACTCCGAGTCACAGGTAGAAAATGGTAGAGGGTGGTGGTGCAGGTGGCCATCTGCTCGTCGCTCCTGCCTCCCTGATCCTGAAGGTTCATTCTGAACGCTTTGTTTTTTCCCACTTCTGGATATATGTAGATGGATGTGGAAAGTTCCTATGGGCTTTCAGGTAATGCTGGCTTATTTTCTGTGATGTCGTAATCATGAGGTATTGCCTTAGACTCATCAAGTTGGAATTTGCTGCTTGTGGCCACCCCAGGGGTCATTGGGAAGGGCAGCGAGGGGTCCCAAGCTCATGGACCCAAATGCATTCCCTCCTGGGTTGTGACCTTAGAATATATTGGTGAGCCAACGTTTAGGCTGCATTGAAAACGTAGAAATGGAAAGTTCCCTGGTTTAGGATCTCATCCATCTTCTGTGATATCAATGCCATTTTAAACTGGAAGACAAAATTGTCGTGAGCAAGCCCACTCATTGCAACAGTGCACGTGCAGCCTGCCTTTTGCCTGATCCTGGTTCAAGGCAAGGAATCTACCTACAAGGGGATGGAGCGAGGCCAGTGCCCTCCTGGCCAGATGCTTGAGGAAGGGGAACAGCCTCCTGTCTTCACAGGTGCCTGGAATTTAGAGACTCGGCAGATCTTCTGGCCCAACTCTACCATTTAGATAAAAAACCTGATTTTGAAAGGGGTGAAATGAGTTACTAATGGTAACACCGTTCATAGAAACCTTAGTCTCTGGGCTCCCCCGTTAGCCCACAGTACCGTATTGCTGTGTGCATCTGCTTATGTCCAGGTGAGGAAAGGAGGAGCTGGTCTTTGCTAGCACGCCCGCGTTCTTTGGTTGCACTTCACAGGAGCAAACGGAAGCAGAGTGGGGCCAACTCGGCCCTATAACGTGAGCTCGCAATGTCTGTCACTGATAAATGGGGTGACCGGGGGCAGGTTACTTAACCCCCTGTACCTCCACTTCCTTACCTCTAACATGGGGGCACGTTAGTACCTATTCTGTACTTTGAGTATTGAACAAGATGATGTAGGCCACCTGATAGGTGCTGACTAAGTTATGATTTAGCACAGCCCCGGCCACAGTAATAATCCCGTGACCGAGCGATGTGAGGAGGGAGCTCGGGAGACCCATCAAGCTCCCTCCCAGGCACAGAAATGTCTTCCTGGTGACCGTGCATGATGCCATGGCTGTGTGTGGGAGGGGGGTCAGGCCCTCACCGATGGGGACTTATCACTAAAAGCCACCCACCCCCTGTGCGTCAGGACCTGCCGCCTGAAACCCAACACTAACCTCCTCGGTTATCTCTCTGAAAGACTCTCTCCTTGGCAGGCAGGGTCCAAGCTGCGTTTTGAAAACACTGTTCCAGAGGCCAGATGGCGACAGCAAGAGCCCTCTGGCCCATAGGCCCATCTGCCCAAGGGATTCGATCCTAGGTCCCCTGTTTCTAAACCCCACTCCTTGCCATTCCCAGAGTTTTCCTACTCCCGCCCGGCCAATGCCTCCACACACTCCTCTGCAACTGTGCCCGACGTCCTCTGGTGCCAGTGCACTGGCATCACTGTGAGCAAGGGCAAATGTGAACTGTCACCTACCTCTTCCTGGGAGAGCGACTTGGCCTCTCTGAGGGCCGTCCTCCCACAGGGAAGTCACATGGCTGCCTTGGGCCCTGATAGCCTAAGCAGGGTGTGGGCAGTGCCAAGGGGAGCAGGCTCGTGGGGCCCCGGTCCTGCCAACTTCCCTCATGGCCCTTCCCTCCCTTTTCTTCCTTCTTAATCAGTTCTTGCCCTTGAAGCCAGCACCTTCACCTGCCTGTCAACTTCTTGGATTTAAAAATATTGATAAAATTGTATAATTTGGCAGTTTTTGCTATGCAGTTAAAATTCTGCTATGTTTACAGATAAAATTTGATTCGTAAAGGAAGATGCCATGAGCCTGTGCTGACCAGCCCTGCATTCTGTGTGACCCATTTACTTATATTTTTGTGCCCTCATGAGTGTCCCTGCAAACCTGGAGCTGAGCTGCGGGTGCCCACCCGCAGGTACCACCCACTGCTTCCTGGGCTCCTGGCTCTGTCCTCATGACCTGCCAGCTCTGAGCATGGCAGGAGAGGAAAGAGGAAACCTGGCTGCCCCCCGAGCACCCACACTCCCTTCTGTCCTGCTCTCTAGCACGACTCCCATCCCTCCCGCCCTGAATTTGTTCTTCACCCAAAGGTCTTTCCTTGCCACCTCCTCTGAATCCAGAGCATCCTTCAGCCAAAAGGACCTGCTGCAACCTCTCTCCATCCTTCCCACGTCTCCTGACAACAAAACCTCACCCTTCACCCCTTCACTCAGGAAGCCTGGCTTAGGGAAGCCCCAAACAGAGGAAAAATAAAGCTCTTAATATTACAGAGGGAACACCTGGTCCACACCAGGGACTAGGTAGGAGCCTGCAAGAAAATACTGGCTGCAGCCGAGGCCAGAACAGGACGTGGCCCACTCAGCTGGGCTGGCCAGGGGCCCAAAGATGCTCCCCCTAGGTCCAGGCACCACAGCTGAGTGTCCACAGAAGAGGTGGTCACCAGGCTGCTGGGTGGTTGAGGACTGAGAGTGTCACACACTGAAGGCACAGCCTGGTCTCCATCCAGAACGGCTGGTCCCATGCATGAGCGAGGGGCTGGCGTGGGGGTGCCCTGCTCTGGGGCCCGCAGGGATGGGTGCCCAGCCTCTCTCAGCAGCACTTCCCACTGGCAGCTCAGTGGATGGGTTTCAGAAACTCGTGAGATAAATAGACTAGCCTCTCTTTTTACACTGTTTTTGTTGGGAACTTTTATCTGAGTCTCAAACAGCTGAATTATACACATGGCAACACTTGTCCTCCCTTCAGGGCAGCTCTGGATTCCGACTCTATTTTGGGGGCTGAGGAAACCATAAGTTTTTGCTTCCGTTGCATGTGGTTTTCCCCTAGACACCACCCCCTTCTTTTCATTTTTCTTTTTGAAGTCCACCCTTGGGATTCCCCTCTTTGGAGCTATTTAAACAGTCATGGGATACACAGGAGCAGCCTGTGAGGAAGGGGTTCCTGCCTCCCCACCCCAGGGCCTGGGGCAGGCGAGGGACAGCTTTGAAACTCAGGCCGTGGAGCCTGTGGCTGCAGGCCACCAAGCCTGTGCACCTTGTCTTCCTGAGCCACTGCGTGCCATAGTGGTCCCTGTGGCTGTCCTATCCCCACCTTTCCTTTGTTTCTGATGAGCCTTGGAGCCAGCTGAGGCCACGCATTTCCAGAGGGCCTTCACATAGCCCGGCTTTCCAAGCACAGTCGTGCGGTCGGAGGGCCAGGTCCCTGGTCTTATGCACGTGGGGCAGCCGGGGAGCCTGGACACTCCACCTTTGCCCCTCAGCAGACCTTGCCTGTGGGGAGGAAATCGGAGGCAGTGAGAAAATCCCAAGAGGCGGTGGACGTGGCCTCAGGAAGAGAGGGGTCACACCTCAACTGCGGGGCCTGCTCAGGTGCTGTGCGGACTCATCTGGGGACTCATTTGTAACTGAACACGTACCCGTCAGCGTTTCAGGGTCAGAAGGGCTGTCTTGTGGGATGGTAATTAAGCACTGTCTTGGGCATGGGGGTTGGACAGACTTGAGTTTGAACTTGAATTGCTGCAGGAGCTTGGGCAGATTTCTTTCGGGTATTTCCACCAGCTGGGCTGGAAGGCAGGGAGGCTGGGAAGTGCCTAAGTCACGGGTTACCGTGAGGATTGAATAAGATAACACATGCAGACCCTAGTGCTGGGCCTGGAACCAGTGCATGCCCAATAAGTGCTGCACACCTGCCTGAGGAGCCAGGGGCCTGACCCCTGTCGTCTTGGCCCAGGGCCCCTTTGGGGAGCCCACTGGGTAGCAACGAGGAAGCAGAGGCCTCGCCTCTCAATGCAGGGCCCCCACCCATGTAAGTCGTGCGTGAAGCAGGACTGCAGAGAGAAGCCCAGGCAGGGCAGCCAGCAGTTGTTTTCCATGGGAATGTGAAGCTGTAGAAAGGAACTATTCTTCTCATGTGGCTCAAATTATACATAAACACCCAGCATCTTTCATCTGTGGAACATGGTGATTTTGCAAACTTTAATTCATTCCCAAAACATCTTTGTGAATTTGGCAGCTGCTGGCTCACAGGTGAGGAGCAGAGGGGGTGAAGGAACTTGACCCAGGGCTGGGGGAGCAGGCGCCCATCACACACCCTCGTCTTCCTGGAGAGCAGGTGTCCGTCTGTGCTGTCTTCGACGTGGTTGTACGGTCGTAGCTTCCTTGTCTTGGTTTTGCTGAAGCAGAGGCCGACGTGGAGCCCGGGAACTGTGCTGACTGTTCATCCTGACTGACAGGATGTGGGGCAGGGAACTAGATGTGAAGATAATTCATTAGTTAAGGGACAGATCGTGATGGGCCAGTCACACTTCCCTTTGAGAGGTATGCAAAGCATCCCCGGTCTAGTCCTCTGACATTATTATGGGTCACTGGCTGACTTTAGCCCAGAGTGGTTTGTGGTGGTGCCAGCAAAGTCAGAATGTGACCGTTCCCCTGCTTTGCGTGTGCAGCCACTAAGACTCTTCCTGGCTTGGGTGGGAATGCCTCACTTTCACACTCGGTGTGTGGATTGCAGCGTTACCCTTACAAATGTGTCTGGAGGAAGCCTAAGAGCCCCTTTCCAAAATTAGCATTTATTGTGCAGCAAGAGGATAAAGTGGGGATGGTTAATGGGTACAAAAATATAGTTGGATATTTAGGTAGAATGAACAGTATGTGATAGCACAACAAAGTGACTATAATCAACAACAAATTAAGGTATGATTTTAAATAACTAAATGAATGGAATTGGAATATTCTTAACACAAATAAATGACAAATGCAAAAAAAAAAGAAAGAAAGAATTGCGCAGGGAAGAGGTGTGTGATTTTACTGATGTTCTCTCCCCGTTCCCCCGCTCCCCAACTTCCAATTCCAGAACGAAATATCTGAACCAAGTATCTGGTTCAGGACTCTGAAAGTCGTGGGGAAGTCGGTGCCAGACCTCCAGGGAAAGCAGTCTGAAGTTCTCATGTTTCTCATTTCAAAGGCCAAAAGGAAGGTTGTGAGCATGATTGCTTTATCTGTTCCAAGTGTGGTTTTCCTTTGAGAGTCAGGACTTCTGTGTCTACACCCTAAGGTGTAGGGGCAAGGAGTTCCACAGTCTGCAGAGTGGAGGGTTGCATCTTTCCTGTAACGTAGCAGTCCCCAACCTTTTTGGCACCAGAGACTGGTTTCATGGAAGACAATTTTTCCACAGACAGATAGGGGTAGTGGGGACAGGAGGCATGGTTTCAGGAAGATTCAAGCACATTACGTTTATTGTGCACTTTACTTCTATTATTATACATTGTAATGTATAATGAAATAATTATACAACTCACCATAATGCAGAATTGGTGGGAGCCCTGAGCTTGTTTTCCTGCGACTAATGCTGCCACTGATCTGACAGGAGGCGGAGCTCAGGCGGTGCTGTGAGCGATGGGGAGCGGGTGTAAATACAGATGAAGCTTTGCTCCCTAGCCCACTGCTCACCTCCTGCTGTGCAGCCCGGTTCCTAACAGACCACAGACCGGTATGGTCCTTGGCCTGGGGTTGGGGACCACAGCTGTAACAGGTTTTCTGTGCTGACTTGGTTCACCTGCCATCTAAGCTGACCTCCAGAAGGCCCAGCCCCTTTGCATGGCCACTGTGGCATCCTTTTGTGTTTTAGTTTTGGGAAGTCATTCTAGTTTAGTTCATGCTGATTTCATAACCCATCAGAGGTTCCTTTTTCAGTGGAAGTTTGCTGCTCTGTTTCCAGAAAACTCCTGTACCGTAATGCGAGGGTACATAAGGTCGTTTGTTGGCAGGGGCAGCTTCATGGGCATGCGACCCGTGTAATCATACAGAGCCCCATGCTCACAGGGACCCTAAGCTTAGGGTTTAATGCTTTACAGTTGCAGTCTTAGAATTCTTATAGTTTTACCTTTGAATCTGTGTCTTGTAAATAAAACTGGTGGGACAGTGGAGTGTGCAGTGGGGGCTAGAGCCTCGGTTCCCACGTTCCTGCCTATTGCCATCTCCCTGCCTCCCTGAGTGGGTTCTTGCCCCTACTACACTCTTCCCCTGTCAGGGCCTGGACACGAGAAAGGCTGGGGTTAGGTGCGTGCACCCCAAAGCATCTTGGGGCAGGGCATGGTGACAACTGTCCCTATCCTGGGCTGGCAGCTCCATGGCATGTTCAGTGGGCAGTTGGTCCAGGTACCTAGCGCATCCTGGCATGGAGGGTGCAATGCCCTTAGGGATCACCCATCTTGGGTGGGGGCAGCCAGTCCCTGGGAAGAAGAAGTACCTAACTAGACTTCCTCACCCCCAGCTAGGTCACAGCATGTGGGTCCAGCTGCTCACTGGAGAGAAAACCCCAGAGTCAGTGGGTCCCTTGCTCACTTGCACACTTTGTCACTGGGGTCCCCGTGCACCTATAAGGGGTGCACTCACCCTTATCCTCATGCCCAAAGGAGCACAATGACATATATAGTAAATAAAAAACATGATGACGTGCACAACAATGTGAATATACTTAACATCACTGAAAATGTACACTTAAAAAATGGTAAATTTGTTATGTATATTTTCTCACGATAAAGAATATAAGGTGTTAAAAAAACAAAACCAAAAAAACCCACCATGACAGATAGAGAGAGCCACTGTGGAAGGAAGAAGCTTTATATTTTAGTACCTTTAATGTGCATGTTTTTCCTGCTTTTTGAACAAGGGTCCTGGGTTTTCATTCTGCACTGAGCCCTACAAGTGATATAGCCAGGCCTGTCTGTTGGCCACTTTGTGAAGCTACCGAGTCTTTGACTTTCAGAGGGCCTGCCCTGGAAGGCTCTGAGGACATCATCCATTGCTGAACAGACTCTTACCTTTTCTCTCTTCTCCTGCTCACAGGTATCGTGTTGGCCATGTGCCAAGCCCTGGAGAACAGCACATCCTCCCAGAGTGGTGAGTACAGCGGCCCGGGCGTGTGGCGTGTGAAGGGAGCGGGCCTGCCAGTGTGTGGAGCCCGAGCTGTCACCTGAAGAGCTCCCTCCATGGTCTCCTGACACGGAGCCCACACCTGTCTCTCAGCCCTCTCTGCCCCGTCCTCAAGGGCCGAGGGGCAGGTCTTCACTGCAGTCCCCGGGGGGCTGTCCCTGCTCCCTCAGGATCTGCCGTTTCCCCTGTGTCTCTCTCTTAAGCTGTTCAGACAATTCATGGGCAAGTGTGCAGGACCCAACAGCTCAGAACTATCTATCTTTTTCCAGCTCACATAATGTAGTTATCTAAAGAACAACCCAGGTTCCTGAATCCCCTTGTTGGCTTTGCCTGGTGATCTTTGTTTAGTTATTTTCTGGTTTCTGTTTTGATACTTGTAATAATAGTTCCTTTTTAGTTTTTTCATTTTAAAGATCCTAAGTCAACATATTGGAGAGCTTGGAAGTGTAGGAGGCAAACTGCCCACGATCATAGCGCTGCGGGAAGCAGCCACTGTTCCGTTGGCGGGTTGCTTTTAGCCTTTGTCGGTGTGTGTTAATATTTTATACGATTAGTCCTGGTGAGGAAATTATTTTGATTGTTGCTTTTTTAACTCAAATGTTGGAGTTGTGCATTTTTCCATGTTGCTTGGAAGTATTGAAATCTATTCTTTTGAAATGTCACAACGTCCCATTAAAATGGTTATGTGTGATTTAATGAAACATTTCCCACTGGGAATTTATGGTGTCTCCAGTTTATGTTATGATGCTGTTAATGCATCTTCATGCCTGGAAGCTTTTTCCTTCTTTTGGATTCTTTCTTCAGGATATATCTCCAGGAGCAGGAATAAATACATTTTTGACCCTTGGGACAAACTGCAAATAGCTTTCCAAGTGAATTGAGCTGGTTTTTGCCAGCAGCGCATGAGTATGCCAGTTTCACTCCTCCCTCATTAACACAGAGTACATGTCCCTGACTTCTGCTCCTGTCTGTTACCGCAGTAGCCCCCTGGTATGTCTCCCGAGTTATTTCAGGGAGGTTCTACTGAGATGGAGTGGGTTTTTAATATATTCATAAATTCTCTAACTAATCCACAGTATCCCTGGTGCTTTGTTCTTCTCTTCCAGACCTTTCCCTCCAAACCCATTGGGTACCACTGCTTCTGCAGCCCCAGAGCCCCACCACCCCCAGTACTGTTATCCTTGATACACTTAGACCCTTATGGTACCCAAGCCACTTGGTGGTCCATGACTCCGTGTCATGCTTTCTTGGGGCTGGAGGTGGAAGGGTGTGAGTGTGTCCACCCCAAAGCAGTACTTCCGGAGTCCAAGGTTTCCATGGAGTAGTTCTTGGAAGCAATTCCATGAAACAATAACAGTTGGGAGCAGAAGTCAGGGAAACATACTCTGTGCTAACAAGGGAATAGTGAAGCTGGCGTTGAATTACCTCCCACACCACAGAGGGCTCAGATATGGATGTGTGGGGGAAGGGGAGGATAGCTTAGTGACTTCACCATGCTCTTCTCAGAATTGCCCAACCCCCTTCCCTAGGATGCACTCGCCCCCAGGTGCATCTTCGGACCCTCTTACAGATAGACCTCTGGTCACCTGCCCAAACATTGGAAGGTACTGATACTCCAGCAGCACTTGCACACTGGATATCATTTGAGAGAACCTGGACCCTGGGCTAACTGGGGGTTACCACTTATTCTGATAGTTGTCACTATTATCTCCAGATATCTCCATGCATCAAGATGCTTCCTATGTTTTCCCTGGCCTTTCTGTTCCCTTCTAGGCCAAACTGGGTGGAACTGGGGCATGAAGGCCTTGATGTTAGGCCAGATGGGTGAGGTGGAGGCCTATGCCCAGGTCTCTATCGCTGGGTCCCCAGCTCTCTGGCAGAGGCCTCCCTCCGCCCCTCCTGGTCCTCACTGTAGGACCTGGTAGCCAAGGTTCTCTACTGAGTCTCTTTTAGGTGACAAGTTGCAATGATGGCAAGTGCTGATGCTGCCACCCACAGGGCAGGGGGTACTCCCGGTTATTCCACTCCCTCCTCCAAGTCTCCATCGTTTGTATGCATGAGAAAAGCCTCAGTAAGGGATGTTGTACATGAGCCTCTTTCCATAGAGACCTGGCGTGGCTCCTGCCTAGGCCCTCTGGGGTTTCCCAGGCCATCCTGGGCAGACCTGATACATTTGTCCAGAAAACAGTGGTCCTTGCTGCAGTAGCGACCAACCTCTGTTCCGTCTTTCGTTTCTGGACTTCCTCATATGAGACTGTCTCTGACATCAACAAGTAACTGAGATTTACTTGCCCTCATGATGTGTGGTCAGAAAACCACAGCTGAGTCCCTGCTGTGTTGCACATTAGCCTGTACCTGGCTGAGTGCTGCTCTGTGGCCCGACGTGGTGCATGGGAGCGGAGGCAGGGCCACAGCCTCTAATGTCCAGAGTTGGCTGCCAGCCTGCAGAGAAGGGAGGTGGGCTGCCCCCAACCTCTGTGTTGCTCTCAGTTTGATGGGTCACTTAGCTACCAAACTTGTGCCCTGGTGTCTTAGAAATTAACAACATAGCTCTTTCCATTTTTACTTACTCTCTGCCCTGCCCCCTGAGACCCAGACATGAACCCAGAGAGGGCTGGGTTAAGAGACAAGTCTAAATGGTGATGACTGCATTATAGTCATCCCAAAGGCTCGGGCTTTGTGACTGAATCGGGCTTGTTTGCTTAACTCTCTCTTCCTTTAGGGTGACCTTCCTATCTTCTGGAAGACTGCTCAGGTCTCACCATCCCACCCCACCCATTCTGTCCTCACCAGACAGGGCTGAAATCCTGTAGTGGGCACAGCTCAGACTGGGGACCAACCCCCACCAGCCACACTCTCTACTTGGCGCTGGAGCGAGGCTGCATGTGTGTCTAACTCGTGGCTAATTTAATAAGCAAAACGATCTGCTAACATTGTATTATATTAATAGACATCTCCATTTCTAGGAGAGAAGTAATGGCAAAACCAATCCCTGAATACCCATCACCCAGCTTTGACAATCAGCTTCACTCTGTCATTTTCCTTTCATCTATTTCCCTCACCCTTTTAATTTTTCCCTTTGCTGAGGTATTTTAAAGCAAAGCACATTTCACTCGTAACACTTCAATATGTATATCTAACACATAACGACTTTTAAAAACATAACCACAATTCCATTACCACACCAACAAAGGCAACAATAATTCATTTTTGTTAGATCCTCAAATATTGACAGTAGATGATGCTGTACTTAATTTTGTGGCACTTCATTTTAATTTGCACTTACTTTAATTTTTTCATACATTGCTTTCTACTTATTTCTTTTCAGGTGAACAGTTTTCATAAAACCCATTCATTTATGTGCAGGTGACTCTCAGATCTGACTGCCCCTAACTCCTTAATCTCTGCATATTGCTGGGCTCGTTTACTAAATCCCAGCACCAAACCATCCAGAACCACATAAAATGGTAGGCAACTGTCTACACCATCTATGTATAGAGATGGGTAATTATAGGGAAAAAGCTATAAGGGCTTTACCATGACATAAATATGCAAGTCTTTTCATTCTAAGAGTTGACCAGAATGAGAACTAAAGATGGGTGTAAGAGAAGTTTTGATACATTCCTGAATGACAGCACTGGAACGAGGCGGGCTAGGAATACAAAGGTGAAGCCCTGGCATCTTAATGGAACGTCGTGGAGAGAAAACTGCAAATTCTATGTGCCAATCAGGGGAGGCACGTGGTCTTGAAAGATCATGGGGCCAATCCCATGTGGCTCTCTTGTACATTTTGGAAAAGTCTATGTTCTTATTGCTTGACAGTTGGTCTTGGCCTGCCTTGTTGGGGTTTCTTCCTTTCTTCCTTTCTCTTAGATCCCCAAATATGGAGGGTAGATGATGCCAGAGTCATAGGAAACTGGTGTTGTCATCAGTAAATGCTTCTCAGACATCTACTTTGGATGGGACAGTGGAGGGTCTTAGGCTGGGGGTCAGGAATCCTGGACATTGGGCCCAGTTGGCTTTAGTTTTTTTAAGTCCCTGTGCAAGCTGCTCATCTGGTTCCTGTTTGGATTAGTTTCCTCATCTGTTGGGCCTATAAGAGTTTTCATGTGGCCAACTCTGATAGATTGGTAGAGATAACTTGGAGAGCTGTGCTGCAAAGGACAGCAGGCTACCTTCAGGCTTTTGGGAAGCACCGCAGTGGTCAATTGAAGATGCCCTTTGTGGGCCCAGGGCAGGGAAGTGGTGGTGTGACTGCCACGTATTTGAGTCTCCTGAACTAGATGCTATTTCACATTCAGGTTTGAACATTCTGGTTGCTAGAACTATACAAAGAAGTAGGCCTTCTCTGCCTTGCCCTCAGGGAGCCCACTACACAGGTGAGAAGACAACATGGGAACCCATAGGGAGATCATCGTGATGATATTGGCAACCTCAGCTGACTGTTAGTGCATGATTTAGAAAATAATTGCTATGGGAGTAAACTCAACAGTCTGGGGTTTGAGACAGCATTTTTATCTGGTTGGTTGTCAATTTGTAAAGCACACAGAGAAACATTAGCTGGAGGCAGGGTAAGGGAGGCAGCGCCTACAGCTCAGAACATGTCACACCCTCCCAAGGAAGGAGTTATGACCTATCTTCAAAAGGCACTTTTTAATGCCCCTTAAAAGGGACAGAATGCACCCTGCTTGAAAAGTTGTTGGGTGGCTGCTTGCTTAACCCTCAGAAATGTTGCACAGTTCCCAGGCTGCCCATCTGGTTCTCATATTTTCATGAGACTCACTCTAATGACTGAGGGGGTGTGGTGAGGGCCTTGCTCAGGTACCTGGGAGCCAGGCCTCAGGCTTCCTTCTGCTATCTGCCCTGCATGATCTGGGGGCCCAGGGTGTCTTTAAAACTCTGAACTTCTGCTCCTTCCTCTTGCCTGTGTGTAATGGCACCCACCTGGAATTGGGGCGTGTTTGAAGGCTTGCTTAATTTAGTGTCTGAGAGACTTTTCAGAGGTGATAATGAAAGAACATGGAAAATTTACAGTAGGGTTATTCAGGGGGAATGTCACCATTATCATCTGGCTTGGGGAGATGGTGGTCAGATCTTGGTGGGGACGCTGGGCTTAAATATGTTGAGGTGGCGAGATTGGTCTGGGGGTGCACAAAGGGAAGGCAGATCAGATTATCACGAAAAGTCTTTGAAGCCTTTACTTGTTTGGAAAACAGGTAGAACGTGCGTCACCCAGCAAGCGCAGGATCTGGTTTTTGCTCCTGTCACTTAACAAAAGCTTTTCAGAACTGCAAACTGCTTCCCCATTCCATTGTCTAGAGTTTTCCCACGTGGAGCTGAAGTCATTCTAAAATTAGAAGGCTCACGTGTTGTACCCAGGTACATGGTTCACCTGCTCCAAATATGTGTCTATAACAGGAGAGACTTGGTATGCCTTAGTTTGGGGATAAAACCGCACACACCTGCATATGCTTGCTTTCGCAAATGCTTACAAGAGCGTTAAGAAAGAATGAGAGATTCTTCCTTTCCTCTTTAGGATTTATGCTTGTCATCCACTTGCTCATTTCACCTTCTGCTTTTTGCAAACAAAATTGTGCTGGGTAAGTTGCTTTTTGAGCAAAAGCTGCTCAGGGTGGTAGACAGAACACAGGATATGGAATCAAGAATCGTGATTCTGACACGTTGACTAAATCTTCCTGAACCTCAGTTCCCCCATCAATAAGATGAAAGAGTGGCATTGAGTTCGTGTCTTATCAAACTCTGAGCTTCAAAATCACTTTAGTGGGTCACAACCAATGTTTTTAAAAAATGAGATTGAATAGCTTAGAATAGAAAATTTCAGAGCGCATTGCATGGAGGAACGACAAGTACCATTTCATGGTACTCTTGTTTTAGTTTTTAATAGATTCATATGTTCGCATTCTGCATCATTTTACTTGCATAAATTATGTCCATATTGCATCCATATAACAGTGGTCCCCAACCTTTTTGGCACCAGCAACTGGTTTCATGGAAGACAATTTTTCCACAGATGGGAGTGAGGGCGGGCAGTGGGTGGGAGGGAGGGAGGCAGGCGGTGATGCATGGCTGTTTTCTTAACAGGCCATGGCCCAGGGGTTGGGGACTGCAGCTTTCTAATTTCCAGATTTGATTTCTTCATAAGTAAGAGCTTAGATGCTTGCAGAGTAAGTGCCATAAATCTCTCTAGACCTGTACGTTTCCCCTACACAAACACCCCTTGTCTTTTGTAGTTGTCTGGTCCACCCCTAATTTGATAGCAGTTCTTTTATCGTACTCATCTTCATCAAGTCTTTCCAGAACACTCAACTTATGGAAACAACAGCTCTTTCCTTATGCACAGATATTTCATTAATTTACATAGTATGTAATTAAATTATGTAAATACAGGAATGAGTACAACTGACATAAACAGGTTTGGGAACAAATACAAGTGGCCTCTTGGTAAATATACAGGCTAAGTGGTTAGAACAGCATAGGCTGGTAAACTGGAGTAGCCAACTAACTGAGCTTTTGCATGCTGAGGGCACCAGTGTATGCTTTAGCAAAGGAATGGAGAGTATGGGATTGGGTAAGTCAGGGGCTTGGTTGAAGTAGAGCTCATTAAGAAAGCCTCTGCCATCTCTGAAGGAAACAAGGCATATGACAAAACTTGTGGATTTTTAAAAATCTAGACCTATAGAAGCCTTAGTGTTCTCCCACTTTTAGTTTTAAATTTATTTGATAAGCATGTAAGTACTACCTCATACAGGCATTGTGTTCAGCCTTGGAGGTGCACATGAGAATTAAACATGAGCCCTGCCATCAGAGGCCATCAGGTCAGGCAGATAATGTTGGTGATTTTGACATCGCACAGGTAAATCAGAAACACAGACAAAACCACGATCTATCATGATGGATTTCTTTGAAGAAAACAGCACTCTTGCCGTATTCAGACTTCCATTTTTAATCTAGTTCCAAACCACGTACTTCACATTCTCTTTATTATGTTGCCTCTTGCTCAGTTTGGTGCTGGGTCAGTGTTCTAGCTGATTAATCACTTTTCTGGGCTGTGGCTGTTATCTGCAAGTTGGCAAAGAGGGTATCTCTGGCGGGCACCTTGTGTTGCAAGAGCAGAACCTGACCACACAGCAGCCTAGGTGACAGGGGGTTGCTCTTAAGGAGTCAGCCCTCAGAGAATCCAAGGAAACGCTGCCCAGCCAGGCCCCGAGCAATGCAGGAGTCAGAGTGACTACAGGGGTCTCAGCTGCAGCAGTCTGTGGCCATTTACTCTGTACCTACCATGAGGATAATTCTCATACCAGCTCATTCCATTTCCATGCCTCTTAGCTCACAGTGTGAGAGAATCAGATTGGTTTGTCTTTTTTGGCTGAGTGGCCTGAGCAGCTGTGGTGGGTTTAGGAAGGGAAGGCTACAGGCAAAGGAGGTGCCAGAGGGCAGCCTAGGCCTTGGGCAAGGCAGAGTTCCTCGTTAGACCTGGAGGTGACAAAGAACAGCATCCCTAGTCCAGACTGAGTCTTTGACTCATTCATTCCATCAACAAATATTTAGTGAGCACTTATTATGTGCCAGGCCCTGATCAAAACAAAGGCCCTGTTCTCAAGGCCCTTATATTTCCCTGGAAAAGATAGATGTAATATGATCTCTTAAACTATCATATCGGCATATTTTAAAGAATGGCGATACTGAACACTAGCGTGTGTGGCATGAGACAGCTACATATGTTGCCGATGGGTGCGGATATTGGCATAGCCTTTCTGGAAATAGCTCAGCATTAGTGGTGAACTCGATTCCATTGTATTAGTGGCAAGAACTTTAAAATTGTGAATGCCTTATGACCAAATAATTGAACTTTTAGGGATCTATTTTACAAAAATAATCAGATGTTACGTTACTATCCATTATAGTGAAAAGGAGCCGATTTAGATGTCAGCAAGAGGAAAATAGTTCTAGAACAGCAGCTAGATAGGCTACTATATAATCTCTTTAAAATCATGTTGATTAGAAATGTTTAATGATACGGGAAAATGCATACAATGTGTACATAGAAAAAATAGTATATAAAATTGAATGATATAACTCAAATCTGTAACTATACACACAGATGCAAGAATACAGGGCACGTATGATATAGTGTTAACATTAATTTTCTCTGGTTAATGAGAATATAAGTGATTTTCATTTGCTTCGTACTTTCCTGTTTTCCCACGGTGTCTAAAAAGAAAGAGGAGGTAGTGGCCGTGTGCTGTTTGTGGGTCTTGCTGTCCAGTGGCTGCAGCTGTCAGTGAGGCTCACGCAGTACTGCTGTTTCTGGAGCATGGGGACCTGCCACGCTGGCCTCCCATGAGGGCCACCCTAATCTCTGCAGTGTGGCACCCAGGCCTCACTCCCCTGCGCAGCAGCCTCCCGGGGACCTTGCTGTCTGGATAGGCTGGTCCCAGCAGCCACCAATTTACTTCAGAGTTCAGGGGATGCTCATTCAACTCTTCTTCAGTAGCCCTGTGGCTCCTAAATCAAGATCCACTTTGCAGAAATTTTAAGTACTTGATACTTCTAGGTTTTAACAGAGAAGTTGGGCCTTTCTGGGCTTCCAGCCCTGGAAACAGTCTCTCAAATGTAGACTCTGGAACTAGACAGGCTGAGTTCAAATTCCACCTTTACTACTTAGAAGCTGTGAGACCTTGGGCAACTTCTCTGTGCCTTGACTTATCTGTAAAATAGGAATAATAATAGTACTTACTCATAGGGTGGTTGTGGGGATTAAGAGCTTACTATATATAAAGCACTTGAAACGGCACACATGGAAGCTACTCTAACTGTTAGCTGCTACTATTACTGCTCTTACTGGTGATGTATATGTTGTAAAGCAAACCTGTGTCTTTATGGGGCTGTTTATCACCTGGAATCAAGCCCTGAGGCAGTGGTTCGCACACTTCAGTGTACATAGCAGTCATCCTACTGTGTTAAATGCAGATTCCTGGGCCCCCACCAGCATGCAACCCAGAAATCTGCATTTTTAGTCCTCAACCACCTTTTGTTGGAGCTCAATGGGAAGATGAGCTCCATCTTCCTGAGTGGCATTTGTCCTTGGAGGCTGAGATGCTGTCACCTCAAGGTGACAGCACTGTGCCATCCCTGGAGCTCCTGCTCCCCCTCAGCTGGGCAGTGCTGGATTTTGGGAGTCCATGAAACGGTGTATCCCAGGGCTGACTTTCTGGCACTCGCCAGGACTTTGGTAAAGAGAAGTCAAAAACCTCAGAACTTGGGCCACAACCTCAAACATCCTCTTTCTCATTAGCCTCATTGTGATGAAATGATGAACACAGCGGCTTTAAGGTGAAACGTCAGCTTTGTTTTCCAAGAGCACAAGCCCACACCCCAGGTTTCTGCGTGTGAGGATCAGCCCGGGGCACCTGGTTGTTTACTGCTGAAGAGACCTTCAGCTGTTTTAATCCAGCCTGGCCCCGGCTGGCCCCTTTAGCAGACTCTGCAACTGTTTTACAGATTCATCCGGAATCTCCCTTCTTAGTTTCCTGTCTTAAAAGGTATGGCCCAATTCCCTTATCAGAATGTGTAATGGAAGATGACTTCACACATCTGGCCATTTTAACACCAGGTTGCTTTGACTAAAATGTTTCCTAAATTCCAAAATACAGGGGAAAATGGGTAAGATGAATGGAATGGAGTGTCTCGACTCTGCTCGCACGCTGGTGCAACTTAGCCTGAGTTTTTTCTTCGCATTTGTCACTTAGCAGCTTGAGGAGGAATCCCTCTTTCTGGGTCATTTTTCATCTTGACTTTTGGGGGCTTGGAATGTAATGAACATCACTCCCTGCCTTGCTTGGAAGGTCTAGGAAGGTATTTCTGAGATCTTGAAAGTGGAAGATGTCACAGATTGCTGTGACATCTGCCACAAATGAACCTTCCTGGTGCTCTGAGGGATGACAAATAGAAATATAATTACGAAGCCCGTAACAGCCTGTGGAAAGAACACTCTATAAAATTCTGTTTCTAGCAGGCTTTGCACCTGATCGCCTATTAAATAAACACAGCCCAGCATGGTGAAAGGCTCTAGAAACCTAGATGCACATCTGACCAAATGATAACCAGACTGGAATTGTCATTGTGGGCAGTTTCCCAAGGATTTAACCCTTGATCAGTACTTCCCAACCTTTTTCAAAATAAAGATCCATTTTTAACATCAAAAGTGTGTGCAGCCCCACAGATAGTTAGTTGGACCTTTAGTATTAAATTATATTAAATGAACTAATGTACATAATGGGTAAAAGCTGCTATGAGAACCCAGTAATACTTTAAAATGAATTTGTATTTTATCAACCACAATAGGGTCACACAATAATAATATGAACTAACACAGAGCACTCACTATATGCTGGGCACTGTTCTATATCCCCGTTTAATTCCTACAACAACTATAAGAAGGTATTATTATGAGCTCCATCTTAAAATTGGCAAAATTGAGGCACAGAGAAGTTAAGTGACTTGCCCAAGGTCACATAATTAGAAAGTGGCAGAGCTGGGATTTGAACCCAGGTAACTAGCTGCAGAGTTGTAAGCTCTTCACCACTGTGCTTTAAAAAATATACTCACAGAGATGCACACATGTCATTCAGACCACAAATATTATCTGAGGGGAGATTTACAAATACTTTGCATTGAAGAACTCTGTAACCCTTTCTTCCCCTTCTCTAAGACAGATTGGGAATTACTTTCTTGGGTTTTTAATCTTCTGTTTCATTAAAAATTAGACATACATCTTAAAGTATGTGTGTGTATAATTACATGTACGAGGGCTATCTGGAAAGTATGCAGCCATGTAGCATGTTCTCGTTATATTAACAGTGGCTGGATACTTTCCAGACTTAGTATGTATGTACACATGTGTACATATGTATACCTGTGTACCTGTGAGTGTACCTGTGTGTGCATGCATGTGTATATGTAAACTTTTATTTATCTTATCACAAAACCATGGAATCTTCCTTTATATATTCTTCCATCAACAAAGACTGACCCAGTTCCTATGATGGACTTTGTTCTGAGTGTCTAAATCCTTTTAAGTGTTTTTGCATAGATCTGATCACGGATAGGTGTTTCCTGAAAGATTCTTTTAATAAATCTCTTTAAGATGACTGTGTTAGTAGGCTTATGAAGCACAGGGGATGAAACCTATAGGACTGTAAGTCACAAAGTCAGGGGGATAAAAACACAGACCTCCCACCCTTTAGCCTTATCATGTGCACAGTGCTCCCATTTGCTGGCCTCATTAGGCATATGGCCAGCGGAGGTGGTCTCTAGGTTAGAGCTTTCGCTTTATTTGATTTCCACTTCTCATTAGCAGGTAAGGGAACTATACTTTTTTATCACTTGAATTTGGCTTGATGAAAAGGTACATAAAAATAAAAACCATAAGTATTTTGCTAGCACAGTAGTTAAAGTCAGGAGCCAGGCAGCCTGGGCTCAGATCTTAACTGTGCCTCTTGGGGACTACGACTTTAGGTGAGTTACTTAGCCCCTCTGTGCCTCATTTCCTCCATCTGTAAAGCGGAGATGACAACAGAACCTATCTCACAGGCTAGTCATGAGAATTAAATAAGATGATATATGTAAAGTGCTTAGAACAGGGCCAGGTATGTCTCATGTAAGTATTTGTTGTATAAATCTTTTTATTTAGACTTACAAAGATGGAAAGTGAGAAAACAAGAGCATACAGGTAAGAGATGGTATCTGAACTGCCAAGATGGCCTGAGCCAATTGGTGGCAGGGATGTGACTAGAGTTTAAAGTCGTAAACGACCTTGACAGGGTAAATCGCATAACTCAACACTAAGGAATACCCCCTTGACACTTAAGGAATGGGGGAGCCCCACTTTGCCTGTTAGGAAGTGGCATTGTGGAACCTGCTGTTCCAGTAGATGCCAAAAAATTGAACTTTGTTTTAGAATTGTGGTACCCAAAGCAGAGGAACGCAGTCTGCGCCCTCAGTGGTCCACCGTCCTTGTGGGGGATGTGGAATGTTGCACCCTATTCCTAGCAGCAAGATTCAGGAGGAGCAGAGAGAAATTGAAGAGAACCACCAGGGAGACTGGGCAGAAAGGCTGATGGCCAGAGAAGCGGCGGCACAGGAGGGAGGGAAGGGGAAGACGACAGATCTCAGCTCCCCAGCCAGTGCCTGGCACCTGCCACACAAGCACAGAGGTGGAAACAGCACGACCATGCCATTGTTTGAGATACAAACGGGTTGTTCTCACTTGAGAGTAGGGTTCAGGGAGAGGTTGATGATCACGGGTGGGGACTATTCATAGCAATTTATGTGAGAAAAGTTCACTCCTAATTCCCCTTTTGATGATGCTAATGCTGTAAGAATTGAAGTGGGCGTACAGGTTAGAAATGCATAAAGATGGAAAAATAATTAGATCATTACACGGAGAGTATACCTAATTGAGGAACTAGAGCTATTTGGGATTAAATTCTTAATCATCCAGCAGACAACCTGGAAAAAAAAAAACCAATCTTTTCAAAAAAGAAAAAGGTCTTTGATCCTCTGGAGAAAAAGGATGATATTATACCGAAGGGCTCTTTGGCCCAATTTAAGTTGACATTCCTTCTCTTTAAGTTGTGTTTTTTTGTTTTTAAGAGATAAGGTCTTATTCTGTTGCCCAGGCTGGACTACAGTGAGGGTAGCTGGGACTACAGGCTCATGCCACAACATTCTTTGCTGCCCAGGCTGGTCTGAAACTCCTGACCTCAGCCTCCCGAAGTGCTGGATTGCGGGCGTGAGCCACCATGACCAGTCTCTTTTTAAGTATTTTTATGACTGAACAGGAGGGCTTACTACAGAGGGCTGTACTGGACATCAGAGATGAACAAGGGACAGTCGCTGCCCTTGGGCTCTTTTAAGTGGTGGAGGTAGGAGTAGAAGTGTAAACCATTACCTGAATTAAATGACTGCCTGAATTAACCAGAGTTATAAACAAATTGGTGTTAGGAAGGGCTGGGTGCAAGTCGTCGTCTGCCTGAGGTCACTGAAGAAGGCTGCCTGGAGAAGCAAAAAAAAAAAAAATTTTTTTTTTTTTACTAGCAAATAGCACTTTAAAATTTTTTGAATTTTTTAATTGAAAAATAATTTTATACATATTTATGATTTACAACATGTTTTGATATATGTATACATTGAGGAATGGCTAAATCAATCTAATTGACATGTGCATTTTCACATACTTAAGACCTTAATCTCACACTATAAACAAAAATTAACTCAAAATGGTTTAAAGACTTAAACGTAAGACCTGAAACTGTGAAACTGCCAGCAGAAAACAAAAGGGAAAGCTTCATAACATTGGTCTGGGCAATGATTTTTTGGGTAAGACCTCAAAAGCACAGGCAACAAAAGCAAAAGTAGACAAATAAGATTACATCAAACTGAAAAGCTTCTGCACAGCTAAGGAAACAAATCAATAGAATGAAGAGACGCCCTGTGGAATGGGAGAATGTATGTGCAAACCATGCATCTGATAAAGGGTTACACGGAAGCCTATGTAAGGAACTCAACTATTGAGTGTTACTACAGTAACAAAATATCCTTGGCTTAATAGCAAGTTTAATTCTTGCTCACTTGATGTCTGCTGTGCCCTTGGGGATTCTCCAGAGAAACTGATAGTTCAAATCTAGACCTCCCTATCAGCAAGTGGATGGATGTAAGGTCTAGGACCAGAGTGGGATGCTCCCGCCCAGATATGTGTCACTTTTCAATGCTCACACTTCATTGCCTGAACCAACTCATATGGCTGTACCTAACTCCAAGGGGAGGGGGGAGACCAAACTTTTTGCATTCCTAGAAGTAGAGGTAAGCATGTTAGTAAGCAGTAGCAATGTCTGCTGCACAAGCTGAACACAAATCTCCGAGGTGGGGCCTGGAAGTCTACATTTTTATCTCCCTTGGTGATTCATGTTCACCCTATCTTTGGGCACCATTGGATAGGACAGGAGTTCTCAACCTTGGCTTCACATTAGAATTACCCAGGGAGTTTTAAAAACACCAATACCCTGACCCCACCCCAGAGATTCTAATTTACATGGTCTAGGGGTGGAGTCCAGGCCTCAGTATTTTGTATATCTCCCCCCGGGGATTCCTGTAGGCAGCTAGGGTTAAAAACCGCCCATGTGAAGAAAAAGAACACCCTTAAATCCTGACTCTAATACACACTGTCTTGCTTTGCATATTCGTTGTTGGCAGTGAAGATCAAAGAAATGTGAAAGTATTTGTCAACTATAGTATGGAACAAATATCAGCCATGGTACGTTGGCAGTTGTGGACTTTTATACAAACTGGATCTGTGCAAGCTGACATATACCTAGGAGGTGATCTCCCTCCCCCACACAAAGCCAGGGTGGAAGGGTAGCATCTGCCACGCTTTGTACCTGCTCCTTTTATAGTCAGTAAATGGGTGGTCCCTTCTCCCTCTCCTCCCCTCCACTTGGTGATAAAAGGAAGAAAAGAGAAGGAAAAAACTCCTTCCTTGTCTTGATTTTTCTTTTCCTTTCTCCAGCTTGTTCCAAAACCCTTAGCCTAGAGCTTTTATCTTGCCATCCTCTCTCCTCCAGACCCCGTTCCTCTCACTTTCCATTCAACCTGAAACCTGCGCCTCCCAGCTCTGGTCCTCTGCAACCCAGTCTCCAGACACTTCCTGTGGCCTCGTCCTCACTTGACACCCCAGTTCCATGCCAGGAAAGGCAGCACGTGCTCTGGCCCTGGGGGAGCCCCGTGCCTGCTTGCTGATGGCTTGAGCACCGTAGGGAATCCATATTCTCAGAAAATTTGTGCCCAACATATTATCCCTAGTGGTATTGTTAGGAATGGCAGATTCAGCAGCACGCTATTTGAAAGGGAAGTGTGCAATAGGTAAGATCAGCTCTTGTGAGCTGGTCTAGCACTCGCACCCACTATTTCTAATATTCCATTTCCTTTGGATTCTGAGATCTCACCAGCTGATTTGCAAACAAGCTTTTGGAATGCTACCATTCTGTAAGCTGGAAATTGCACCAAAAGTCAGTTTTCTTTGGTTATAAAAATACCATGTCAGCCTTCTTTCATTGGCAGAGCTGAGTTAATGCTGGAATAAGCTGTTTTTAATTATTTTTCCTCTGGTGCCTAACAATTTTCAAGGCAGAACAATGCAAGGGTACGTCAGTAAATAAACATAACACCTTTTATGTAAATACAGATTTGATATGAGTTCACTTTAAAAATGACGGAAAGAATCCTTCAGCCTGGACGGCTGTGAAATAGGTCCTTCAAAATGATTCTTACTGGTCAAACTCAGCTGATAGGGCCGCGGTTCTTGGCAGTGGAGGTTTTATGTCAAGCAGCAGATTACAGGTCACCACAGCCTTTCCAAAAGCTGGTGGCCTGAGCCTCCTTTCCACACCTGGTTCTTAATCGGGAGTTGGCAGGGCTGGCTGTAGTGCCCAAAGGAGAAGATACTCAGGGGGCTTAGGTTTTTATAGGCAGGTGGTCACTCGAGCAGGGTTTTCTTAGCACCTCCCACATAGTAAGTGCAGTAGATAGATGCTTTCTATTGTGTTGTGTCTGGTGTTGGTCCTGGTGTAAACATTAGAGATTTGCTGAATTCAACAGAAAAGCTTAGCAATCTTAAAATGAGCCTCCAAAGGTAAGGTCTCTGTGGTATAGTCTGTTGCAAAGGAAATAGTTGAAAATGTATGCAAGCTTCTGGTTTAAATGGCAAGCCCAATACCATATCTCCCACATCAACAACACCTACGAGAACAACTGCCATAGTAACATGCTCTTGGAGTAAAACCCAAGCTCTCTCTTGCCCTGCAAGGCTCTGCCAGATACAGACAGCACCACCCTCCCTCTCCATCTGTAGCTCGAACCTCTTTCCTCCTCACCTCCTGCTCTCTAACTCCCCCGGGCCTCCTTTCTTTTTCCCAGATGTGTCAGACCCTTGTCTAAACTCTAGGCTATTGTACTTGCTCTTCCTTCTGCCTGGAATGCTCTTTCCTCAGTTTTTCCCACGGCAGACTCATTCATGTCCTTGGGGTCTAGATGTGCCTCGCCATCTCAGAGATGTCCCCCCTTCGTGGTGACTTCCGGCAGTAGCGCCTCATCACCTCTCCATGCATTTCCTTGTAGCATTCAGTGCTGTCCGTAGGATTTCAATTTGTTTATTTGCCTGTGTCCTTCATTGGACTTAAGTTTGTTGAGGGCAGGGACCTTGTCTATCTAGTTCATTAATGTATCCCCGGTGCCCAGTGCAGTGCATGACACGTAGAAGACACTTGAAATTTTGTTGAGTGAGGGAAGGAAGGAAGGAATATTATGCACCTTACAGAGTGCTTTGTATCACTCATTGCATCTTTTTAACATTCCCTGTTGATACTATGGGAAATTGAGCCCCAAGGAGTTTCAGTGACTTGTCCAAGGTCAGAATTAGTAAATGACAAAGAGCCAAGATTTGATCTCAGGTCTACCTGCCTGTGAAAGTTCACGCCACAGTCGGGTCTGAGGTTGTGGTTCAATCTTTAGTGTTTGCCGTTTTTTGTATCTCCGTAGGTATATTGGTAGGAGGTATTTTGTTTTTTCTTGTTGCTCAAAATTTTTTGTCCATGGCCTTTGACATAGGTCGTTTCCTACTGTTTTCTGCGAAAGAACTTGGTTGTAACAAGGAAGTGTTCTGGGAGAAGCATATTTGGGAGAGAGCTATAGAGATCTGCCTTGAGCAGGAGGATTGTGGATGATTCTTATTTGAGAAGTAATGCACATCTTAAAGTCTAGTTGTTAGAAGACAATAAAAATAATTATGGCATCAACTGGAAAGCAAGGCCAAGCTCCAGACAACAATGAGGATGCTCTGGTAACACCTCCTTCTCCCAGTCGCAGGAACTTCAATGTTCACACGTGTGGGTGCAGCGGCAGCTGTGCAGCGTTGCTGAGATTTCTGCACTAGCCAGGCTGCTCAGTGCTTAGGAAACTCTCATTGCAAAGGAGATAAGTCACTGTTTCTCCTAGTTATGTAATTATGTACCAAGAAAACACACACAAACCACCAGAATGTCTATTATAAATAACAAGAGTATCCAGTAGGGCACAAGTAAGAAAATAGTAATTTTCCTATAATCAGTAACCAATTAAAAATATACTGAGTAGGGAGAAGAATGGGGAATTACTGTTCAATGGATATAAAGTTCCAGTTATGCAGGATGAAAAAGTTCTAGTGATCTGTGCAACATGTGTGCTTGTCGTTAACAATACTATACTGCATACTTAAAAATTTAAGAGGGAAAAAAGTCCCCCCAAAAGAACAACAATAATCATAGCAATAATAAAAAATACACCAGAGAAGATAACCTTCACAGTAGTTACAAAATATAGACTATGGACTAACTAGGAATAATCTTTGAAAGATGTGTCAGAATGTATTTAATATGTAACATTTCCATTATTACTTTAGAAATCTAAGGCAGTTCTAGTTACTCTTTCCATAGGATCATAATGAATAAGGAGAACTTACTGATTCTAAAGAAATGCTGATTAAAAATGTAGAGGGATTTGTACCATCAAATATTAATAAACATTAAAAAGCTGAAATAATTAAAACATTACAACACTGGCACAAGAATAGGTACATTTGTGAGCCAGCATGGGAAGCTCCAAAGAGACCTAATTATATACAACAAATTGACAGGTGAGCAAAGTGGCATTTCACATCCATAGGGACAGAGTGGATCACGTCACAAATGATTCTGAGATGTTAGGCTAAACACTTAAAAAGAAACAAATTTAGATATAAAAACATAATGACATGCTAAAATAAGTTCTAGCTGATTGAAATATTTAAAAAATGGAAGCATAAAATTTTTACAAGAAAATATAAATGAGTATTTATATAGCTTACAAAACATGAAGGCCAATCAGAACATTGAAGACAGAAACCATAAAGGAAAATAGATACACAAAAATACTTTTCTATGTGAAAGCAACCCAAGTGCCCGTCAATACATGAGTGCATTAATACAATGTGGCATATGTATACCATGGAGTACTACTCAGCCATAAAAAACAAGGTAAACTAGCACCTCTTGTATTATCCTGGATGGAGCTAGAGCCCCTTCTACTAAGTGAAGTATCACAAGAATGGAAAAACAAGCACCAAATTCACTCACCATCAAATTGGTACTAACTGATCAACACTTATGTGCACACATGGAAGTAATATTCATCAAGTGTTGGGCAGGTGGGGGGTGGAGAGCAGATGGGTAAATTCACACAACAAATGGGTACGGAGCGCAATGTCTAGGGGATGGGCATGCTTGTAGCTCTGGCTTGGGAGGGGCAAAGGCAGTATATGTAACTAAAATGTTTTTACCCCCATAATATTCTGAAATTTAAAAATAAAAATAATTATAATTTTCTAAACACAACAGAAGAAAAACCACTATAAAGAGAATCCATAGGCAGTATTTGCCAATATTTGAATCCTAAAGAGGATTTATATCCTTAATATATGAAGTACTCTTACAAACTAGTACCAGAAATTTTAACACACCAGTAAGAGAATGAGCAAATTATTTGAACCAGAAAGTAACAAAAGGACAGCTATCTAATACATATGACCAATAAACATTGAAAAGATGTCCAGCCTTGTTAGTCATCAAAAAAATGCAAATTAATGTGAGACATCATTTTCATTGATCAAATTAGTGAAGATAAAAATAAGTGTAGGTGTACAAAGCAGATAAGAATGGAGACTCTCTGTGCACGTATTGGGCCAATAAAAAAAAAAAGAATGGAGACTCACTGTTGGGTGTGTAAATATTACAACTGTTATAAGAGCCATTTGGTAATATTCATTATAAGTCTATAAAATAAACCGTGCTTACCCACTGACCTAGAAATATCACTTCTAAGAATTTATCCTAAGAAAATAAGCATGGGTGGATTTGTGTCAAGACTTAGCTATGATGGTGTTCGTTACAGCAAGATATTTATCAGGAAAACTTCAAGCGCTGAGATGATGAGAGTTGCTGGAGAAGGTTAGAATTGCTTTGGAATGGGTAAGCAGGACCTGCGTCCCTATCACCAGACCACATGGAACACCCTGTGCTCAAGTCGCTGGCTGAGAGAGAATGAGGCCTACATGCAAATGGCAATGATGCATTTGGTGGTTTATTGTTTTCGGATGGTTGGGTTTTTTTCCATTTTGATGGAAGTTTTTCAAGTTTGTATCTCTTGTTTTCTTTTCGTTTGGGTTTTTTGTTTTGAGACAGGGTCTTGCTCTGTTGCCCAGGCTAGAGTGCAGTGGCATCATCATAGCTCACTACAACCTCAAACTCCTGAGCTCAATCAATCCTCGGCCTCCAGAGTAGCTGGGACTACCAGTGTGTGCCACCACACCGAGATAATTTATTCTATTTTTTGTAGAGATGGGGTCTTGCTATGTTGCTCAGGCTGGTCTCAAACTCCTGGTCTCAAGCTATCCTCCCACTTTGGCCTCCCAAAGTGCTAAGATTACAGGCATGGGCCACCACACCCAGCCCGTAATCTTTCAAGTTACTTTGAGTTTGGTGCCAAATTTCTTATTTTCAGTTTTGACATTTTATACCTGCTTAGGTTTTTGTAGTTCTGTTGGACACAGTCATTTGCTTGAATTTCTGACTTCTGTTGGCCTGGAAATTATAATTGTGTAAACAGAAAGTATAGATTTCCTCTTCCTACTGCTCTGCCTAGTTTTACATTTTAAAAGAGACGTCAAATTTGAAAATATTTTCCTACAGACAACAAGCAGATGATTGACCCAGCAGAAGGAAATTTTTTTGTTTGGGGTGGTAGGCTGAACATGGTCCCCCCAAAGATGTCCTCCTCCTAATCCCCAGCAACTGTGAATATGTTACCTTACCTGGCAAAAGGGACTTTGCGGATGAGATTAAGGACCTTGAAATGTAGAGAATATCCTGGGTTCTCTGGGTGGGTCCAGTGTAATCACAAGGGCCCTCTTAAGAGGAGGGAGGAAGGTCAAAGTCAATGTAGGAGATGTGATGTAGCCCCAAGCCAAAGGATTTAGGCAGACTCTGGAAGCTGGAAGAGACTGTTCCTACGGTCTCCAGGAGAAACCAGCCCTGAGGGTGATGACACCTTGAGTTTTAGCCCCAGAAGACTCATTTCAGTCTTCCGACCTCCAGAACTATAAGGTAATAAATTTGGGTGGTTCTAAGTCACTAAGTTCATGGTAATCTGTTATAGCAGCAGTAGGAAACTAAAACGTTTGGAAAAGGAGGAAAAGTCAAGTTTGTACTAATGAATAACAGTGATACATTGGTTGGTCTTGAGTGAGAAGTTCAGAGACCTGGATTCTCGTCACAACCTTAGGAAGTCACCGCTCTAGATCTCATTTTCTTCATCCCTGAGGTTCCCTTCTTGCTCTAAAGTTCTGTTCCTCCTTAAGCATTTGTTTGCCATCATTACCTACATCATTGTTATGACACTGATAAGTATGGGTGAGGCTGGAGTAGATTTTAGTTTGTTTGATTTGGAAGCTGGCTACGCTATTGTTAGCATTTTCCTTTTTGGGGTGTGTGCTTGGGTGAGTGCTGTGTTCTTTTACGGAGGATCCTGGGACATTTTGGTGAGTGCTGTGAAGGCAAACGAAGGCCTACACAGGTTAGACGCCCTCCAAGTCACAACAAATAGGTGCCAACGGGCACCTGAAATTGGACATGGAGGCCTCACAGAGACTTTCGTGGTGGTCCTAGATCTTTCTAGAAGGATTTCCTAGAAGATCCCTCCTACTCAGACTCCTACTCCAAATCACCACAAGGTTTCACACATACAGAAGGAGAAGTTTGAGGCTGTAGCCTCATATCAAGGCCATGCAGTGGAACAGCTCGGGTTTCCATAGTCACTGGCCCAGAAGGGGAGGTGGACTTTATTCCGTGTGCACATGTGCTGTCTGCTCTCTGGCCCACAGAAAACAACAGTCAGCACTGCTGAAGGAAACTGGAATGTTAATGGTCAGAGTTACCACTTGATACTACAGAGTGTAGTATCAAGTTTGGCATGTTTAATAACTTAGTACACGGGCATTGAGTTTTATTAATATCATGCACATTCTTTCTTCTATTAATACATATAAGCACAAGAACCATAGTCAGTATTCATTACTGTTTGAGTTTGAATATATTAAAAAGATAAATATATACATGTAGTTTTCAAATTCGTGTATGTGCCTATAAGGAATGAAGGCTACATTTAAAAATGAAAATGAATTAATCTTATAACCATTGGAAACAAATTGCTATGGAACTTAGCATTCATACCAAAAGTAAAGTTGATTTTTATCAGGGAATAACGTGAAAGACGCCTTTGTTTTTCAGAGCACATTTGAAGCACAATCAGTGATTGAGAAACACACCAAGGGGTTGTGGTTATAACTTGTCACACTAACGTGTGGAAAGTTTATGAAATGGAACCTGAGTTTTGAAGTTAAAGATGAGACTATGGAAAGCCCCCTACTGGATGCAAATTCAGTTCAATAATCAAAAGGGATATCAAGGAACACAAAGGTGAACAAAACAGCCTAGCACAGTGAGAGAAAAAACAAATCCAGGCAGTCCTGGGTCCCTGACATGGCCCTGCTGCCAACCAGCAGAACACCTTTAGACAAGTCACTTAACCTCTCTGAGTTGGTTTACTTGTCTATGAAATGGGAAAATAATACCCATTTGTCTGGTGATGGTGAGAAATAGGGCAGGTGCCACTCAGCTTGTCCACGCCTGATCTCCAGGGACCACAGCCTGGCTGAGAAGATGCCAGGGCCATGCTCCACTGACCATGATCCAAGACAGCCCATTAATGCCTGCTCTAGAATCTTCTCCCCTTGTCTCTACCTCAGCCAGGTGTGGGAAAGGAAAGGCTACATTCAGGTACTTGTTAGGGTGCACTTACAGGGCTATGGAGTGGCTCAAATCAGTATGGAGCCGGCTCCCTCTCTCTTCTTCCCCTTCCCAGCCCCTTGCTGTGTTGGGTTCCAAGATTTTGTCTGTGGTCTTGCCCTCTCCCACGTCTTCCCTTCTTAATAACTTTTTCTGTCCCTTGTATCTCTGTAAGTTGGAGTGTGGGTGCTACCTTTACAGTCTAAGATCCTGTAAAAGTAAGATATGACCTGCTTGTGGTTTTTTTCTTCTGCAACATCTAGCAAGTTTTCCTGCATAAGGAAAGAGCTCAGTTAATATTTGGTAGGAAAAAAAAATTGTGGAACTGAAGGTCTCACCTACAAGAAGCTAGAGATGCACCATCGTGTGGCTCATTTACTGAGTTTTATGCACTCTTACTCCATGCTGTGTGGAGTGGTGCCCTAGGACTTCCCAAGGGACGAGTACAGGAAACTGACAGAGGCATGGAAACTTCCACATGGCAGGGAAGCTGTATGTGAGCCTTTCCTTAGGGAGCCAGAGGAGACCAAAGAGGGCCCTTCACTCAGCAGAGAAGAGCCCTTCTGAGAAAGAAGGCAGTGTCAACGGTCATGTACATGAGACTTGTGTGCCACTGTCTCTGGGAAGGGAGTCTGGCTGTCTGGGGACAGGGAGAGAGGGAGACTTTTCACAGTATATATTTTTTTTTTCTTTTTGAATTTTCAAGAAGATGAAGGGAATGAACTTTTTACAAAACAAAGTTTCACATAGGCCACTTCACAATCCAAGGAGACTCGTGGAAGCACAGGTGGGCTTTGGTGGAGCCATCTTGAACGGAGTGAGTTTCCTTTGCACATGCATAGTAGACATGACTTCTGGATCTTGCCAACTAGAAAATTTGGTTCAAGTCAGGAGGGTTGTTGGTCCCCTGCACTTGACTGAACTGAAAGCCACTGGTGTTGGCCAACCTCCCAACACCTTGTCGTTGTCCTGCCTTAACATGGGTTTGTCCTGGGGGATCCTACTCCAGCCCCATTCCTGACACTGCGCACCTGGTTGCTGAGTAGCCTGAAAGAGGCACATCCAGGATCTCAGCCCATTGTCCTCAGCCCCATTGTCAGCGAACTTACTGGGTTTCTGGTACAACCGTGGGAGCTAACAGTGCCTTCTGTAGGAGTTAATTAGGAATGGATAGGTGGGTGTGTGAACTCCGTGCCACCTCTGGGCTCAGAATACAAGATATTGACTGTTTTTCTGCCATCAATTCCCACTGAATATGGTCATATCATATATAAAACCTGATCTGATTGGGAAACCTGAACCAAGAGTCACTTTATATATTCCTAAGTCAATTTTATGAATGGCTTGAATGGAAAGGAAAGGTGCTAACTGGTCCACAGACATATCTGCACTTTGTTTTTTGTTAACAGAGTCCAGGACCAGATACACATGCAAACGTGGGAAGCACCGTAAGCGGAGACTTGTCTTTGGGGCTGACGTCCTGACTAGGCGGCTGGAACGTTAGGGCAAATGTCTTTTCATAGCTCACCTATGAGTTGAAAGCAAAATAAGACAGGAAGTTAGAGAGAGACCAATTCATACCCCCTTGATTATTTACTCAACATGATGCTGAAAGACATTTGTGTTTTTTGGAAGTTCTATCCCCTGGCAGTGAAATAAAACCTCCTTTCTAAGCTAGAAAGATTGATGTCCAACTACATTAAAGGAGTATGTGAGTAAAAGGAAACTCTGTATTCTACAGGGGAACACAAGAACTTCCACTGTGCTTATGTAACTGTAGTGCAAAGAGCATTATCAGACCAAAATTTCCAATGCAAAAATAAAATTGTGCTAAGAAGGCTGAAGCACCATTTGCCATGGTTTGAAAATTATTATATGAAGACGGGTTTTTCCTCACTAGTCACAGGGTGGAAAGAGGATGGGAGAGAGAACATGTTATCTTTTAACTTCACTGGATAGTACAATTCAATGTTTCTCTTTTCCTCTTCCCAAATACATCATTTATTGACACTACATGGTAAAGACATCAGATTGGTGGTTATATGTTCAGTTTATTCTCAATGAATTTTACTATAGTTATTTGCAAACTTTCTGTGATTCTATGTATATAGTCCAGAAAGGGATTTCTCATTTTTCCTGTTGATCCATTTCTATGTATACTAGACCAATGGTTCTCAAACTTTGCTGCATATTAGAATCACCTGGGGAGTTTAAAAAAAATCCCATTGTCCTGGCTGCACCCCAGAACAATTAAATCATTATCTCTGCATGTGGGGGTGGACCCTGGCACGGGTACTTTTCCAGGGTGACGCCAATGTGCAGCTGAGACTGAAAAGCAGTGTCCCAGAGTAGGACATCTCAGCCTGCAGTGTGCACAGGACTCTCCTAGGCATCTGGGTAAATGCAGGTTGGGATTCGGCAGCTCCGGGGTGAGGCCTGACATTCTGCATTTTTAACGCGCTCACAGGTAACGCCAGTGCTACTCATCTGTGTACCACGCTTTGAGCGGCAAGATCCTAGACTATAGAAGAGAACACAGAGCCAGACACTGGATTATAGACACAGTGAATATAAAATGCCACACAGGTTCTCGCTTGTCCCTTGACTGCTCTGTAAACAAACAGCAAAGCTACCAGAGCCTTTATCTTCCTTTTCCTGTGAGGATTTTTTTGTTTTTTCTTTTTAAGCCCCAAAGGAAAAGCCACTCTTTCTCAGACATTACCTGATGATTTTCTTGTCCCTGAGGACATCAGTGACCCCCAGGGTGGAGTTTGGGGTCTCTCTGCCTTAAGTGGGTAGTACAGGATGGCGACCCCGTGGGTCTCTACCCAGCAGCTTGCCAGTTATGGGAACATTTCCCAGGCAGCCCAGGGAATCCTGGTCTCGTGCTTTGTCTGGTGGGGAGGAGAGATTTTAGTAAACACTGCGTGGGAAGGGGAATGAAATGGGCGAAGAATGAGGTTAAGGATTGGGTGTGTGAAACGCCAGGTTGAGAGAGGCCAGGGTGCCTCAGAGCAGCATTCCAACGCCCACCTTTCTCTAACAGCTGGTGGGAGAAGGCGCTCACCTGCCCAGGGAGCCTCTGCCCTTGGCCTTGGAGCCACGCGCCTTCTCCCTGGGAGCAGGAGAGCGGTACAGAGCATCAGAATGCATGTGCCCACGAGCGCCCACCGAGGATCTGCCACCCTGGCGTGGCTCTGGGTGCACGGCCTGTCTGAGCCCCTCTTGGGGGCCTGTTATGAAGGGGCAGCTCCTGCCCTTGCCTCACATACCTGGCCCTTCACAGAAAGTCTCCGTGCTCTGCACCATCCTCCTGAGCAGGACAGATCATCTTACTCTGTACTTCCCATGCCTCCTCAACTCCTGGAAAGGTCTAAGTCAAGGCCAAGACCCCCAAGTTAATTTACCTGGATTTTTTAATCATCCTTTGAGCCAAGGACTGGTCTGGACTTTCTCAGCTAGGCCCTCTCTCTTTTGAGGGGGTGGATTCTGTAATGGCTGCCACCCAAGATGGAGCTCAAAGAAACAGACGTACAAAAACGTGCTCAAGCTCCATTTCCCTGCATCCTCGCTGCTCTCTAGTCAAGGCTCTACCCTGGTCCCTGCTCCAGCCACATCAGATCTAATCTGCCCCCTCCCACCCAGCCTGCCTCTGCAGCTTCGCCCCCACATTCCACATGGGTAGATTGAGTCCACATATCCCCCCCATTAAACTAGCTGTGTTTAAACAATCACCCCTTTATTCTTTACCCCTTCAGCACCTAAGTGTTCCATTAATAGTAGACATGATGCTCAAATTTCTCTGGGGCTCCATCCTCCTCAAAGGACTCTCCCATCCACTATCTCCTTTTGTGATAGAATCATAATTTTCACCTGAAAGGAAACTTGGCTCTGGAGACCAAACCCCTCATCTTACAGAAGAGTGAACTGAGATCCAGGGAAGGGAGGGATTTGGCCCAAGTCATCAAAAACAGCTGTGACAGAGCCACCACTAGGACCCAGGCTGCCAACTCGGAGTCCTTTGTGTTGTCATCCTTCCAGCCCTGGTACATCCCTCCAGCCAAGGGTGCGTGGTATTGCAGCAGGCCACGGTGGCTGGAGGCCTTTTCTATTTCTATCAGGGATGGTTAACAGTAAGCTGAGGGCATTGTACAGAAATAATAAATCCGGCAGTGGTGGCTGTGTGCAGGACTTCCATGGAACTTTACTGCAGGGTGCACAGCAGAAATCTGAATAAATGGAGAAGCATAGCACATCTGTGACTAGAAAAACTCTTTTATTGTAAATGGGCTCATTATCTCTAAGTTAATTTATAATGTCAGTCTCCAAAAGATTTGAATATGGGGGAGAGAACTCTTAAATGATTCTAAAGTTCATCTGGAAAAAATAAACAGGTGAAAATATTCAAACTGTTTTTAAAAAGGGGGCAGAGCAAGGGAAGATGACAAATTTGTGTTGCCAAATAGTAAATCATATTACACGGTTTATTACAGTTACAGTAAATAAATGCCTTGACATTTATTTATTAGTGCAGAAATAGAATCTCAGTGGAACTAAGTAGAAAGATCAGACAGTAAGTACTTAGCGTATGATAAAGGTAACATTTCAAATCAATACAGAAACGATAAACTATTCAATAGATGGTGTGGAGATAATTGGTTGGCTGTTTAGAAAATAATAAAGTACACACTATACACTAAAATAAATTATAGATGGTTTAGAATTAAATTTAAACAATAAAATAGTAGAAGGAAGCAGAGGTAAATATTTATATATTCTTAAGGAAGGGAAGGTCTATAATGTCAAGGTGACTTCTGCATAAACAAAATGAAGACATAAACCACAAATTACTTGCAATATATATAACAGGATATAGAGTTGTTATTCTTGATATTAAAGAGTGATTACAAATAAACAAGAACATATCAATAGAAAAATAGGCAAAATATAAACAGCTAACCAGAGTTGAGATACAAATGTTATTAATCATATGAAAAAATATCCCACATCATAAGCAATCAAGAAAATACAATTAACATATAAGAGATTCCCCTAAATCTCCATAAAATTGGCAAAGAGGGAAATGAAAGATAATATCCAGTGTTGGGAAGGTTATGAAGCAACACTCATCTCCTCCTTAGGGGAGTGCAAATTGTCACAAACGTCCTGGAATGCAGCTTGACAATACGTCTCACTAGTCTTAGAAATGAGCATTCCTTTGCCACACTAATTCTACTCCCAGGAAAATAATCATAAATGTGCATGAACAAAGATTTAGAAGGATGTGTTCAGTTCCATATATCATTTTACAATAGTGAGATATTGGGAACCTATCACAATGCCCAATGAAAAGATTGGTGAAATAAAATATACTAGTGGAAAATTTCAGCCATCAAAGATTAGCTTGTACCAGCTGAGCATCCCTAATCTGAAAATCTAAAACCCAAAATGTTTCAAAATCTGAAACTCCTTGAGTGCCAACATGACACCACAAGTGGTAAGTTCCACACCTGACCTCATGTGATGGGTCGCAGTCAAAACTTTGTTTCATGCACAGAATTATTTAAAATATTGTATAAAATTACCTTTAGGATAAAAAGTATATATTAAACAAATGGATTTCTTGATTAGACTTTTGTTCCCTCCCCAAGATATGTCATTATGTATACGCAAATATTCTAAAATCCAAAAAATCCAAAATCTGAAACACTCTGGCCAAGCATTTAAGATAAGGGTTACTCAACCTATAGTACAATACTATTGAGTATTATGCTACAGGTTGTAGTATGATACTATTGAGTGTTGTACTACAGGTTGTTCGTTAATAGTATCATTTTATTCCCTGTTGAGGATGTAGTAGTGTATAGAATAAAGACAAATCTTATATTCCAGAGTTTTAACAGGGGTTATCTGTGAATGATGGGCTTTCAGATGACTTGGTTTTTTCTTTCTTTGTGCTTTTCTGTTCTCTCAAGTTTTCTGCCTTGAACATATGTTACTTTGAGATTTCAAAAGTTATTAAAAACAAGAAACAAATAAAAGCAGGGGGTGCAATTGTAAGAATCTGGGTGGAATTTGTTTAGATGTTTTTGGGAGACGGCTTAGGCCCTTGGGGTCTCATACAACCAAGACAAATATACCCTAAAATTATCCAGACAAGGATCAAAGGAGGCAAAATACCCTGCCTTTGTTTCCAGTGCCCTCCTTCCCTTAAAGGCCACTGTGGAATAAATCAGAATGTTCATTGTTTCACCATCTAGGTCTACACAGGGCATTTTTGCCATGTTGGCTGGAGGCAAAATATAGACCTTCTTCATATGCAGAAAGCATCTCATAGGTGGTTACATGAGGGAAAGATCCGCTCCAGTGGGCGGTAGAAAGCAATGACTTCCTGACTTGGCAGGCTAGGAAAAATATATTCAGGATGCATTCATTAAGATATTTAATATGTGAGCTTTTTGTCTTTCAAATCCCATCATCTTGACACCTGGGAGCATAGATGATTCTAGAAGTCCTCAATTCCAGGAGGAAACAATATGGTTGTGAATTGTGACTTCCTGCTGAAGAGTATGGTGTTGCCCCCAGTGTAGCTAATTAGTGAGCATCTGGTCTGTCTTGACTGTCCATCTGAGACATGATGGAGAACAGCCACCACAGACAGCCACCAAAATGGGCTTGTTGCCTACATAAACATAACGTATGAATATGACTCTGGTCTATAAGGATTTCAGCAAGAGATGGACTGTAGTATACAAGACAGGGAAATAAGTACATGTTTGGCAAAAGAGCCACTGAGCTGATCGATATGTCCTATGACAGAAACGGGAGGGATTGCCAGATGCTGTGGGGAAGGTGGCAGGAGTAGTTTGAAAACTTAAGCAGCATGAGTTGATTCTCAGTGCTTAGATATGATGTTGGATTTATTTTTCAATTTCACAAAACAAGAATAGGGGCTGTGAAGTTATGCTGATCAATTTAGCAATGGTAAGCTTGAGTTGAGAAAGAGGAGCAGTAATGATGCAGAACCCAGCATTCCCATAAACAGTACTTACGACCTCGGATAACTACAGACCCAGAGCTCACTTTAGGGGCAGTGAGTAGATTGGGAATTTTAATCCAGTTGCTGCCTTGCGGGCTTGTTAAGGAAACATTTTTTAAAAACTGAAGTATATAGTTGGTTCCAGTGAGTTGAGTGGGTGATTCCATGATCCTGTGGGCATTGGAGAATTGGGGAGAAGAAACAGCATTATGACAAGTCACTGGAAGAGGAGTACTTGTCCTCAGTACATCAGCCAGGGTCCTTTGGTTGCAGTAATCAATTCCAGCTAATCTGAACAAAAGCAACCTTTTTGGAAGGCTGTTGGGAGCCCACAGAATCAGCAGGAAGCTGGAAAATCACACTTAGAAATGAACAGTAACCCCAGTGATTTTAGGGAGCCAGGAATCAGGAATTACAGATTCCATTTCAGGGCAGAAATGCTCAACATGCCACAGTTGGAGTGCATGAACTCCATCGGCATTACCTTTTTGTCTGTCTGCTCAAGATTCCTATTGCAGGGAGAGAGGATATAGGGAGGGTAGGACATCTGATCGTGGCAATAAGCCTGTGTAAACCTGTGGAGGGAGAAGTAATTCCCTAAAAGAAAATTTGGGTGCTATTGGAAGTGGAGAAATGTTTGCCTCAAATCAACAACGTGCCCAACAGAGACATGGACATCTGATTCAAGATAAAAAGAAGGGACTATCAAAAGTAATATCATCTTGGATCAGTTCTATAGATAGGTGGCTTATCCAAGAAATTAATACTGTCTGGATCCTGATGACAAAGTTGTCATAAGAATAGAATGTGGTTTGACAGCAAACTTCAGATCGGCACCTTTTCTGGAAATCTCAGCATGCCACAGATTGAACACCTGAAAAATTCTTCGCATACCTGTTGGTTGTGGTATTAGTCAGAAGGCAAAGAAGACAACAGGGACACCTGCTTCTGTGAATGTAGCCTCGACCGGAAAGGATAACAAGTTGGTATCTATATGTGCTATTTTTAAGTTTATAGAAGTGAAAGAAGGAAACACTAGGCATAGTTCAACTTCAGGAAATCCAAAAATTCAGAGAAAAACCAGATGTGATCCCATAAGTAGGATTCCCAAGGGGAATATGGCCTGTGAGGATTGGGAGGCTCATAGTAGTTCTCAGTTTATGGTCAGGGGGTGCATGAGAAAGTAAAGAGGGGAAAGACTTAAAGAGCCCGAGTGCAGCTACAGAGAATTCTCCGTACACCATCTAATAAGTTATGCAAGGAAGACCAAAATAAGGACATGTCAAAAGAGGTGACAAAGAACGGTATGGAAGGAAACTTTGTTGCATGAACAAGCATGTTGGTGCCTCCTAGGTGGCAGATGTCTATGAGAATGTCAGGAAAACTGAAGGACAGGCTAAGGCTTGCCCACATGGCTATCGGCCACACACAAAAAGAGCTTTCTAAAGCCATATCTGGGAACAGAAAGGTCAAAAAAGGTAGGAATAAATCCATTTCTTGGAGAAGTAGAAGAAGGTTAATGCAGAACAAGAAAAAAGACTACTATTGACAGAATTTTGCTCTTATATTTTCTGTCAAGATGAAGGATAAGACAAACATAGTAAATAAGAAATCGAAGGCTGAGTGAGGATCCTAGTAAAAGACCATCTATGCCATAAATGAATTTACTTTTCAAGGGTGCAGATGAATAATACTTCAGGAAACTTGTAGCAAAAATCATTCCATCCCTGTTGGTGATTTTTAAGAAAAAAAAAAAAATAGTAGCAAATGTAAAAGTTGCTCAGAGAGTGGAAAAAGACAAAAATGTCTCTGACTTTATGTAAAACTGCCTGAAGATTGTTTTGAATATAGATGATAAAAGGTGATAGTCCCGGAAAAATTCTAGACCAAATTATTACAGCAGATAGAGAATGAAAATGTGGGCCCTTGAATGAATCTACCAAAAATGAGTCACAGCAGAATAACTTTACTTCTCTTTTGGTGTTCTAGGACTGATAAGGGAAATGCCACCAGAATAATGCTACCAAGATGATACAATTTGATTTCAGTGAGACACAGGACAAAATCAAAGTATTCAGTTGGACGAAATGGAGAAATATAAGTTACAAGAATCCCCAGTTGGTTAATCAGTAAGATGGAACAATGACAATGACCTCCTTAAACGAATGGATTCCCAGACATCCCTATACCAAGCTTTTGGGAAGGGCAGGAAGTTTTTAACCAGGGCATCTTCGGAAAACATTAGCTGATGTATTCATGTTGACCTGGAAGGGGCCCTCCAGGGTGTACCAGCAGGATTTTTCCTCTTTTCCTGTTGAGAATTTTGTGAGCAAGTCAAAGGAAGGCATGCAAGGCAAATTTATCAAATTTAGAGGTGACACAATGCCTAGAATGATAGCTGAAGTATTGGATGACAGAATAAAGACTCAAAAGGAGAAAAAAGTATTGAGTTAGAATGATGGATCAAAGCCAACCAACCAAATTAAATTGAACAGTGACACATTTAACAACATTTAGGTTAAGAATAATGATTTAATTATGAAGGATATGAGGCGAAGTTTGACAGCAAGAGGCCTTAGTTGACCATAATCTTACATAATCCAACAGCATTCCAGGGCTGCGAGTTAAAACTGATGGAGATTTAAGTTATGTTAGTGTAGAAATCAGGCCATGGGAGATGCTTTTTCTACTGTATGCTATTCCCATAGCCCAGAGCTTTAGAGCAAGGGCTCTGGGGTCACACTGCTTGGTTCTGGATTTCCCCTCTACCTCTGTCTAGCCTTTTGTTTTGACACAAGGCCCTAAACCTCTCTAAACTTGTATTCCTCATCTGTAAAATGGGTAGAACCTATGTCACAAGGCTTTTATAAGAATTAACTTAAATAGTAGATGTGAATTCCTTAGCACAGAGGCCAAGACCCCAAGCATTTGGTAATTGTTTTTGTTGTCATCGTTACTCTGTAGTGGACTATTTTAAGAAGGGCACTAAAAAAATGTCAGGATTTGTCCTGAGATAAAAGGCTGACAGACTCACTTGCTCAAAGAACATTTATAAGAACTCCAGCAGTATATTAATTATTTATTGCTGTGTAACAAATTATCTTAAAATTTAATAGCTTAAATCAACAAACATTTATTATCTCATACATGTTCTGAGAGAAATTCAGAAGTGGCTTATCTGGGAGGTTCCGGGTCAGGGTCCCTCGTCGAGGTTGCTGTCAAGCTGCACTGTCATCTGAAGGCTTGACTGGGGCTGGAGAATGGCTCACTCACACAGCCGTTGGCTGGAGGCCTCGGTCTTGCTACGTGGACCCCTCCATGGAGTGTCCTGATGACCTGGCGGCCAGCTTACTCCAAAGTGAGGATCCGAGAGACAGAAAGAGACAGCAGGGCAGAAGAAGTTACAGTACCTTTTATGACCTAGTCTCTGAGGCCACACACCATCCATATTCTAGTGGTCCCTGAGACACTGTGTAAAGTCCACAGACTTTTAAGGATTCCAGGAGGTGGGGATCATTGGGAGCCATCTTGGAGGCTGGCTGTTAGGGGGGAGTTTAGGACCACAAAGACTCAGAGGAGGTTTGGTGGCTGACTGCAGATACATGAAAGGACTGCTGTGTGGAAGAGGCAGACTCATTCTATGTAACTTCCAAAGACAGAATTCAAAGCATTGGCAGGAGTTTCAGGAAGGGCAACATCAGCATGGTTTGAGGAAAAACCTCCTAACAACTGCCCCAAAGAGAATGAGCTGCCTTAGCGGGTAAGGAGCTCCCGTACACTGGAGGAGTCGAGCACAGGCTGGGTGACCCTCTCAGAGACACCGCATGGAGGGGAAGGGCTCTGGGCTGGCTAGAAAGTTAGCTATGATCACCTCCTACTCTGTGATATTTCATTTCTGGAGTAGGGAAGAACTTTGTGAAATGGGACTCTTTCAGGCTTCATTTCTATTGCTTTTGATGGAAAAGAAATTTTTCATCGAAATATGAGGTCTTTGTTTCTGAACCAGTGTGGCCTAGAGAAACTATTAAGAGGTAAAATGACCCTGGTGTTTCTGGAATCCCCTAACATTTCTCCTTTTAAGAACAAAGTTCCAAGGTGTTTGCTTTACGCTTAGCCCGCGGGATTTAAACCAGGAATTCCCAACTTTTTTACGAGGCACAGCCTTTAGATCATGGAAGGGGCAGGAACATTGGCACCAAGTTTTTCTCACTGGCAATCCTGGCAGGCCTTGGAGAGAGGGATGGGGTTGCAGCTTTGGGGGATGTTGGCCAGGTAAAGCTCAGACACCCACCGGTGGAAACCAGTCTATTTGAGTGTGCAGAAGTACTTGCAGGGATTCTCATGGGGAGAACTGAGAATGCGCTCATTTAAAAATAGCTTCCGGGGGAGACTTTTTAAGTGGCCAGTGGGGTGGTAAATCACTGTTACAGTGGTCACCATTGTGCACATAATGTAGAAAAATCTATGAAATGAAGGAAAACTAGAGCATACCACTTTCAGTCCTCCTTTGCCTGATCTGCCTTGGACACTCATTGAGATGAATGATCAGTGGAATATGAAACTATTATTTCTAAACTCCCGTCAATACTAGAAGCTCTGAAGAATTTCTGTGAGTGAATGTGCAGACGGGAGCCATCATACTCCAGAAACCACTCCTCTGGAAGATAGGATTGTCATGAGCAGAATCACCCCAACAGCCCAACATCGGGAGGCCAAAGTATGGGGGTGAAGTCAGGCCATGGGCAATGGGGCTGGCGGAGGGCCATCTGGAGCCTGTTATTGCCTCAAGAAGGGACACGGTTAAGGCCACACTGAGTGATGAACTCAGCTCTCATGCCTGGCATGGCGTGGGTGCCTGGCAAACACAGGGGAAAAAACAAAAGTTTCTGTGCCCAAAGACAAAACTCTTTGCTACACCTATTCTTTCCTGCTTTTACCAAACAGATTTCTTAGCTCTTTGATATATGCCTTTGTCTGGGCCCAAAATATTAAATGGGGACACAGTCTGTGATGGAACCCACCTTAATTCCCCATCATACTAGGAAAAGTAGATCTTTCTCTGTAAAGACAATGCAAGAAATTGCCAGCCACGTGACAAGATTCATTGTATCTTGAAGATGGAAAAGGTGCTTGAAGAATTTCAATGAATGTCTCTACTCCTAAGAAATGGGCAAAGATGTTGGGTAATCTCTAATTTTTGTCAAGACTGAAGCTGACATTGCATCTATGAAACAAGTAAGAAACAGCTGCATGGAGATGAAAGAATATGGCCACCAGTTTTGAATCTACCATACACTAATGAGCAGGAGATTGGAGATGACAATGAATCAAATCAATGAAATTAAAAAAAAAAAATAAGCTGGGAAATTTCTCCCAGAACTCAGAAGGACACAAAGGCAAAATTAATGAGAAAAAAAGACATCTGGAAAACAGAACTAGGTGATCCAATATGTAGATAATAATTCCAAAAGAAAAAAGGAAAGCAAACTAAGGTTGACTTAATTATCAAAGAAATAATTAAACAGAATTTTCTTAAACTCAAAAAGATTAAAACCGAAAGTATTAACTTCAATGTAAATTGAACTAGTTTTCATTACAAAGAAAAAGTCTTATAAACATCGAGGTGAAAATAAAAGCAGGTTACTTACAAAGGAAGACAGTAAATCTAGCTTCAGGTTTCTCATTAACCACAACCAGAAGTCAGTAGTGGGAGGTCTCTGGGGCCTAGAGATTGTAACCCAAGTTGTCATATGTAAAGCCGTGAACATGAATGAGAACATAGAAAGATGTTCTCAGACATATAATAGTTCATTATGTAGACATACTTCTCATGTGCCCTTCCTATAAACAATGTCTAAAGATCCCCTTCAGCTAGCTAACAACTATACCAAGATAAAAAGCCCCAAAATGGGAACAATGTAGTATAGAAAAACAGTGACGATGTGTCCAAGTAACTGTTGTCAATTTAGTTACACTAGTACAGATGTCAAAATGATTTTAATAGAAGTTACATATAAAATAGGGGTATGAAAGCAGAGTGTAGTAATAAAAACTGGTAACTGAGAACAAGGAGGAAGTAAAAGTATGCTAAATCTGTTACCTAACGGAACATCAGATTTCATTCCTAACCTTGATAATTATAGAAAATAAGTTAGATTTTTTAAAAATTTAAACCAACAATAGATTTTTTAAAAAGTACATATATTTTAAATCGCTACAAGGGAAAAGAGGTTACAGAAACGTGATCTTTTATGCAAACAAAAGGAAAACTACGGAAAATAATCACTTATAAAATGTTTTGTAAAAATAGAGGTTATTAGTGATAAGATAGCAAGTAATTTTCATAGGATTTTTGTGTTTTGTTTTTTATTTTATTTATTTTTTTTTTTTTAATAGAGATGGGGTTTTGCTGTGTTTCCCAGGCTGGTCTCAAACTCCTAACCTCAAGCAATCCTCCTGCCTCAGCCTCCTGAATCTCTAGAATTATAGATGTGAGTCATAGCACTCATCTCTGGATTTTTGTATTTTCTAAAATTTCTGCAAAGAACATGTGTTACTTTTTAAATAACAAATTATAAAACCCATTGTGGGGGCTGTTATAAAAAGTTGTTTGATGCGTAACACATTACCAGTAAAACACAAAAGACAGATGAGAAGCCCCCAGTGATAATGAGATCTGATCAAGATCTTCTGGGCCACGGTGATCTGTATTTCTTTTTCTCATGGCATTAATTTAAGATTTTGCAGCTGGTGAAATACATGATCATGGCTATTTGGAGAAATTGTAGGGCACCCATCTTCTGTGTCAAGAAGACAGACATATTAGTATAATAGTAGTTATCATGCTGTCCTGCCTTGGTGATTTCTGTCCAGAGGATTTTGAGAACACAGTAAATTTACATCAGCTATGTCATTTCCATCAAAACAGCTATGCCCTGCCTGCTGTCAATTGTGTCTGTACAACTTTATTTTTTGTTTTGTTTTGAGACTTAGAGTTTGCTCCGTCAGTACTTTGCTCAGTTACAAAACCAATCTCATAAACATTCAGAGCAAGAACAGGTCACTCCTCACCCCAAAAGACAGTTACCACCGCCGTAGAGGTTTGCAAGGGTTGACCTGACCCCTCCAGGATGGCAAATGGATAAAACAGACCTTAAGCTAAAGCATGGTTTAAAAGTGAAGCCTTCTAATCAAGGGCAGACTGACTTGATGTTTTAAGTGTTCGTGTTTGGGTGAGGTTCCCAGAAGAGACAATGGGAGAAAGAAAAGGATATGATTTATGAGGATTTCTTCCACATGAGAAATTCTCTAACCAACCCCTAAACACTGTTCAGACTTCAGGCTTGTCATTGGAGTAACACTCTCTGCTGTAACAGATAAGCCCTAAATGTTTATTTCCTGTCCATGTCAAAGGCTGTGCAGGTATTCTCGGCCCTGCAACTTCTTTCCATGTGGTTATTCAAGGACCCAGGCTCCTTCCATCCTGTGGCTCCTCCCTCCTCCTTGCTGTCCTTGGGGAAGTCTCTCCATTCATCCAGCGGCTGGGAAAGAGAAAGGGAGATCACACAGGGAGGTTTGTATGGACCAAGCCTGGAAGTGAAGCTATCACTTCTGTTCAGATCCATTGGCTGTAACCAGGTTATATGGTCACACCTGACTGCGAGGAAGGCTGGGGAATGTATTCTGCGTGCCCAGGAGAGAAAGGAGCCCAGGTTTAGGGGAACTCGCGGCCCAGCCTTTGTCCTTGTCACATTCCCTGCCTCCTTCAGAGAGCAGTTTCTCTGCTGAGCCCTTTCAAGAAAAACAAACAAAAAAAAAATGATGTAAGTGTCGTGGTTGGAAATGGAATGGATCAAATATGCTGCACCCTTCTTGGATTTTGTTGTAGTTTGTAGTGTGTGTGTATGAGGTTTCTGGCCTTAGAGGACAAGCCTGAGGTCATCTCTTACCAAACATCTTTCATCTGAGCATCTTCTGTCTTCTCTAAATATTTTGTCTCCCTCCTCATTCCCTTTTCAAGATAAAACATGAGACAGTAACATGATTTTTCTTGTGCAGATTCAAATCCAGACTCCTAACAGAGAGTCTTCTATAACACGACAGTTCTATTTGTGGATAAATCACTAAAAATAAAAATCATTTAAACTTTAACTATGTTTATAATGTTGTGAGGTTTTCATTTTAAATAACATTTGTTTTTAAACTCTAAAATGCTCATTTTATGAAATTTGGAAAATTATTTTTAAAAAACAATTGCCCATATTCCCACTGCTCTCTTAACATCTCAGTGTGTTTCCTCCAGAATATAATCTTGCTTGAAGGGCTTTTGTCTAAGGGCAACCAAAAATCATCAGTGTAAAACTCAAATACAAAAGGAAAGAGAGCCACATTTGTGTCATGAGACAAAGTCTCCACTACAGAATCACTTCTACATTTTTAAGACAGTTGAGCTTTCCTTAAATTTACCTCCATATGCCTCAGCTTCCTCACTTAAAATGAGTTTTCTTCATCCACCCAGGCTGCCTCTGCAAGCTGCAGATGAAAAAGGCATCTGTCACAGTTCTGAGGACATGAAATGTTATAGAAAAACAATCATGAGGGCAGTGCTTACATGTACTTAGTATGGAGGGTTTGAAGGGATTATGGTTCAAAGACTCAACAAGAGGAAGCATTTTTTCCTAAGGGTGGATTGAGGGTTTCCTGCCAACTATTTTAACTAACAATTTTGATATTTATAAGGAGAATAGAGGCACACAGAGACTGCAAAGGCAGGTAGCCCTGGGCTCCAACGGGGCTGTTCCTCCAGCAAAGCCAAACCAGAATTCCCCATCCAGCAGGACTGGGCTGTGGTTCCCAGGGCCATTCGCATTCTGATTCAAAGCGGGCTGATGAGAGCCAAACATAGATACCCTTGTTTACTTTGTGAATGGAAATTGCAAGAGAACTATTTTCAATGCTGGTTGACACCCAAGAGGATGTAATTAGAATAAGGGGCTTTCTGGTTTGAAGATATGAAAGAAAGAAATGCTCTCTCTCTTTAAAATCAAATTATTAAATGTTACAAGAGAAAGGAGAGGTCTAGCTTTCAGTCTTCAAAGCAAAATCATGACCTGGAATTTTCTTAATTGCTTTTTTGCTTAAAATTACTAAGGCTCAAGGTAGGGCTAAAAGGAGTGAGCTAGGGGCTGGAGAAACAAGGCCATGAGAAGAGGTGCTTTGCGGGGAAGGGAATCGTCTTTGTCCAGTGCTTTTCCCTTCTGTTTCCATCTCATCCTAATCCATAACAAGTTTGGAATGCAGGCTGGCAATCTCTCACCTGCCTCCCCTCTCCTCACGCTTTCTGGGGCAGGCGGTAGGGTTCCTGCAGGAGTTGGGGTGCAGTTAGAGGCCACGTTGACGTATGTGTGTTGTTCATCTTTACAAGGATACACACAGACTCTGGTTTTAGCCCACCCTTTGTATGATTTCACTGAGGTTTTATTTTTGATTCCTAAAGCCTCTTCGCTAATTAAACCCACTGGCCTTGGGACTCTAGCCTTTTTAATTCCAAAATATCTCTGAAAACTTCCCGGTAATTCCTGATTTGTTTATTCTCCAAATGAAAGAGTTGTCTTGAGTGCAGAAGCTGCCCGTGAGGGTTTCTTAGCACGCACACCCTCTAAAGTAACAGTGTGATGTTAGCGCAAGAGCTTTAGAGGACACCAACCATGAGGCCTGGTTTCAGCTCTGCCATTTACTGACAGAGCGACATTGAACAGCCTTAACCTCTCTCAGCTCCGTTTTCCTCATCTGGAAGACTGAGGTAGTAATGGCTCCCTGACAGGATTTTAATGAGTATTAAATAGAATTTTCTCTGTAAAATGCTGGGCCTAGCACTTGTAGTTAGTAGCTGCTATTAATAATATCAATAGCAGCTGCTATTAATAAGTTGCCATCATCATCATCATTATAGTTCAAGCTTAGAAAATCCACAATCGGGTTAAAAACTCTAAGCCCAGGTACTTAGGATGGAATAGAAACCTGGCAAAGTATTTCTATGTTTGTGTTATCTGATAATATAAAAAAAAGTACTATAAGGCCGGGCGCGGTGGCTCACGCCTGTAATCCTAGCACTCTGGGAGGCCGAGGCGGGCGGATCGTTTGAGCTCAGGAGTTTGAGACCAGACTGAGCAAGAGCGAGACCCCATCTCTACTAAAAATAGAAAGAAATTATATAGACAGCTAAATATATATATAGAAAAAATTAGCTGGGCATGGTGGAGCATGCCTGTAGTTCCAGCTTCTTGGGAGGCTGAGGCAGGAGGATCGCTTGAGCCCAGGAGTTTGAGGTTGCTGTGAGCTAGGCTGACGCCATGGCACTCACGCTAGCCTGGGCAACAGAGTGAGACTCTGTCTCAAAAAAAAATGAAATAAAAATAAAAATAAAAAAGTACTATAAGTGATGCAGACTCTGCCTTTGCCTTCAAAATAAGCATAGGCAGAATGAACCCCTCTGGGGTCAGATACTACTGGTGGCTCTGTCTGACTGCTTATCTGTTTCCCCAACACACACACACACACACACACACACACACACACACACACACGGCTGCTGTGTTATTAATAGCAAGTATCTCTGCAGGAAAGTAGGGAACAAGTTGTCTGCTTCTTTACCAATACCTTTCTTTGAATTTGGTGCCATCACCTCCAATGCCCCGTGGGTTTTGCCCAAAGGGGGAAACGATCAGAGGGAATGCAAATGGGTCAGATGGTCCCTTAGGTTGCTCCGCAGCATCTTGTTTAAAGCTGCAAAAGCAATTCAGGAGCCCTGCTCTGAGCCAGAGGCCCCTGGTCTCTTGGGTGTGAGCGCTGTGTAGCCCAGAGGTCCGGGCTCTGGTTGGGGGCGTGCTTAGTGCAAGGCAGGGTAGCATCTTGTGCACCAGCCCCCACCCTACTTCCGGCTACTCCTCAGTAACCATCATCCCTGGAAGTGCAGAAATCTCTTTTGTGTCTATATTTTTAGTCACTACTGCCTCATGGGAATAGTAAGTTCCATATGCATAGTGTCCCACTCCTCCCCCAAATAAAGTAATACTTCCTCTTGTTTCTCCTAAAAGTGCCCCTTTCTGATTGCTAGAAGCTGCTTTACAAGTGAAATATTCCCCTTCCTCACTGCCAGCATGATATGTAGATTTCCATCATGCACCTTCTCAGGATTTGTCTTACTGGACTTTGAATAGCATCCTAATTTTCTACAGCTCTTCCATCTCTTAAAATCAGAGAAAACTGAGATAAAATTCCAGTTCTAGTATTTTCTGGCTATGTGTCCGTTGACAAGGTTATCTAAGCTTTAGGTTAGTTTCCTCACCTGAAAAATAGAGACTAGTAATGCCTACCCCATGGGGTGGTTTTGAGGTTTAGTAAGATAATACAGTGTCCCCACCCGTAAGTGGGGTGGAAGGGTAGGCAGGGGCTAAAGCTACTTGAAAATCAGGTAAAGGTAAAAATCAAATAGGGTTGAAATTAGCCAATGTTGGGAAAGATTCCTGAAGAATCAACAAATCTATGTTCAGGGATTATGTATAGGAAAAATATGTTCTCTTTTAAGTACAGGCGTTCTCTCAGTATCTTGCGGTTGGGGACAGTAGTGACAAAAGTGGCTCTGTCCTCCCCCACCCTGCCCATCAAGTGGAACGGCCAGAGGAGTTGCAGCACCACTTCCAGTTACTTTCCTCTCTTCTATTGCTTAACTAAATGAATGCCCCTTCTCTCTCCAATGTGAAGCTAAACTCTGTTTTCAAACTATTTTATATCTACTATTTAAAAGATACTCACTGTTCTTGGTTTTAGTAGTGAAGGAGTTGTGTGATTATCATCTCCACCACCACACACAAACCCCAAAGGCAGCATAACTGAGTTCCCCCCATGAGTCAGTAGCACTTGCAAATAAGACGAATTTCCCACTCCTGCTGCAAATGTGACCGGGATGGCTTCCTGTACGCTGCTGACCTCCACTGCTTTTTGGAGAACTCCCTTGACCTTCTGCCCACTCACACGGGCTCAGGAAATGCCCCTATCAATTACCTTCCTTGATGGGTCACTGCTCTCTGGTAAAAGTCAATAGCATTGCCACACTAGATGCTGACAGTGCCCTTTCTTGTTGGGATCATTTACAAAATTTTAAGAATTATTATTTCACGCCCCGCATACATACATGTCCTGCTCACCAACATCCATCTGGACAGGCACCTGGGTTCTAGACCATTTGCTTCTCGAAGCCCTGGTTTAGCACTCTGCCACCCCAGCATAAGCCCCCCTGCCAGCCTCCCCTTCACACCATGGCTGAGTTTGCAGGGTCACGCATCGCCCCTGAACTTGGAGTTCCATCCCTGGAAACTGGGCCTGCTGCCGCCCTGCAGCGGGCCTCCCACCCCAGAACTGAGCCCAGAACTGCGGTGACTCCAGCCTGGTCTTAGGTTAAATGGAGGCACTGGGTCCTGGAAGTTTTGAGTGTGCCTCTCAGATTGATACCCTCCCTCGCTTGGCAGGGAGCTGCCGGCTCACTCCTATCTTCACTCGGTCTACTGCCTTTTCTCCTAGACGTCCAAGAAGTATTTGTTGGCTTTCCCGTTGTAGTGTCTGAAGAGAAAATATTCAGTCCCAGGTCAAAAGCCTTGGCTGAAAGTTCCTACTGAAAAGCGAGACGTCATTATTAAATCGTCAGAAAGTTAGCCATGATATTTGAGAAAGTTACGAGACGGCTATAAATGACACAAGCCTTGCAACGGGCAAACGTGTTCACAACTTTGGACATCTGGGGAAGAGAGTTAAGAGCCACAGCCTCAGCCAGTTCACTTGACCAGCGTGGCATGAAGTCCAATTAGAGCTGCTTTTCCAGGGGGTGATTGTACTCACGGGTGTGGACGCTGCTCCCCTGGGAGCCGGGCAGTTGGAAGGAGCTGTCCAGATGGCCGCCTCCCTGGCTTCTCTGAACTGCAGAGACCCCTCCTGTGAATTGAATCTGGGATTTCCTTGCCCCTAGATTACTATTCCAGACCCTCTTCCTGTGAGAGGGGCTGGGCTCCAGGCCCTATTAGTGGGTCTGTGGTCTCTGGGCAAAGCTTTCACAGCTTCCTCCGAGAACAGCGGTGTCTGCAAGATGTGCGTTGGGCTGACACATTGGAGGGGACTCTCATAAATTTCATGGCAACAGGAACTGAGCAGCTTTGAAACTCCAGCTGCTGGTGGGCTTGATATGATGTCTGTTCTGAAAACCGGAACATTTGCTTTTCCTATCAGCCCTGAGTGCTAATCAGACTCGGTGCCTGGAGGAGACGGTCCAGGGCCCTGGGGGCCGGCGCCAGCCCTTCTCTTCCCTCCAGTGGCGTGGCTCGGGGAGGCCTTCACCGCCTTCCTTTTCTAAGTGATTTTGGCCTTTCCTTCCTTCACTTGCTATTTTCTTGAGTTTTCAGAAAGAAACAAAAGAAAAAATAAAGAGGGAAAGAGAGTAGAGGAACGGAGAGAAGGAACAGGATGAGAGAGAAAAGCCAGAAGAGAAGAAAAGGAGATACAGACTCGGAGACTGAGAGAAGCTGAGAGACTCATTCTTGGGGAAGATGCTGGGAATTTGGGGTTTTCCTTATAATGCTCATTTTTATAAAAATAACTAGAGGCAGTTTTACCCCCCATGAGATGGTGCTGAGCAGATCCCTGCCCTGCGTGGCCACCTGTCCTGCCTCCATTCTGAGACAATGTAAGGAAAGCACCTGGCACCTAGCAAGCACTCAGTAAGTGGCTCCCCCGCCTCTCCCCTCCCCAAAGCGCCTTTCCTCCGGAATGTCAGTAGAAGTAGCCTTGTCTGTCTGGGCTCACCATGCTGTGGTGTTGGGGGTGTTCTTTGCTGCGTCTGGTGGAATCTGAGACAAACACCTTTAAGGGCCCCCCAAGGAGAACAGCAATTAATTACTCCTCCCTCAAGCGTTGCAGGCCTCACACTTTGCATGGGGCTTTAGCAAAGTACATTAGCCCAGGAGGCTCGCACAGCACCCTGGGGACGGGCAAGGCCCGATGCCTCCCCTCATTCTGGCTCACCCCCAGGGTGCACAGGAATTACAGAGTGGCCACAGTGTGGCTCACCCTTGAGACTGTCGTTTGGCCCACTCTCCCCTGGCCACTTAGTTCTCAAGTTTGAATCGCATCCCCTATTTGAAAACCTGGGACAAGCTCCAAAGCTGCTGAATATGCCAGTGGAAGCAGGACCCATCCTGCACACTGTACACATTGAACTTCTCTGGGTCGAGGGCCAGGACAGACCCTGTGCAAAGAGGCTTGAACGAAATCGCTTGTTTTTAAGATGCTTGTGATTACATGGGGTGGGGGGAGAACGCATGTAACAGATAGAAACAGTAAGCTTATATGCTTGTTCTTGTGCAGTGTGTACTTACATGCTTAAGTGGTGGTTTAAAGATAGGTTTTATTCTCTAAGATAGTACTTATATATTGGTATTTTCTTTTTTTATGCTGCAAAATATTAAGGGGATACGAATGTTTTTGTTACATGGTTACCTTTTATAATGCTTAAGTCAGGGCTTTTAGTGTGCCCATTACCTGAATAGTGTTCATTATACCTGATATGTAGGTTTTTACCCCCCTCCCCCTCCCTCCTTCTTGATTTCCAATGACCTTTACATCTTTTTTGTGCCTATATGTACCCATCAATTAGCTCCCAATTATTAGAGAGAGCATGTGGTGTTTGGTTTTCCATTCCTAAGATACTTCGCTTCGGATAATGGTTTCCAATTCCATCCAAGTTGCTGCAAAAGACATCATTTCATTCCCTTTTATGGCCAAGTAGTACTCCATGGTATATGTATACCACATTTTCTTAATCTACTCATGAATAAATGGGCACTTAGGTCATTTCCACATCTTTGCAATTGTGAATTGTGCTGCAATAAGCATTCAAGTGCAACAGTCTTTTTGATAAAATGACTTCTTTTCTCTCAGGTAGATACTTAATAGTGAGATTGCTAGATCAAATGATAAATCTACATTTATTTCTTTGAGGACTCTCCATACTGTTTTCCATAGAGGTTGTACTAATTTTAAGTCCCATCAGCAGTATATAAGCGTTCCTTCTCTCTGTATCCACACCAGCATCTATTGGTTTTTTTTTGACTTTTTATAATGACCATTCTGACAGTGGTAAGGTGATATCTCATTGTGGTTTTATTAATAATTTGCATTTCCCTGATGATTAGTGATGTTGAGTATTTCTTCATATGTTTGCTGGCCATTTGTCTATCTTCTTTTGAGAAACTTCTGTTTATGTCTTTGCCCACTATTTAATGGGGTTGTTTGGGGTTTTTTTATTTTTTATTTTTTTCTTGCTTATTTGTTTGAGTTCTTTGTAGACTCTAGGTATTAGCCCTTTACCAGATGTATAGTTTGGGAATGTTTTCTCCCATTCTATAGGTTGTGTATTTACACTGTTGATCATTTCCTTTGCTGTGTGGAAGCTTTTTAATTTATTCAAGTACCATTTATTTATTTTTGTTATTTTCAAAAAGTTTCCCAAAATGTATCACTTTTGTGGTTAGGAAATGTGTGAAACTTTCAAAAAAGTTTTGAAAGTGAATGTATCACACTTGTAACTAGGAAAAAGTGGTGTTTATTTTTTTTAACAATCTTTTAATGATTATAATAGTCCACTAGCATGAGCTCCTGTCAGTCCCCTCTGGGCCTTCGGGTTGAGGCGGACAGGTGGGGTGACGGAGGCCCAGGAGCTGCATTCTGAGCATTGACTCCTCATTTTCACCCTGGTCTCTGAATGCAGAGAACAAAAGCACCACGTGTCATCTGCCGTCACTGTTACCGTGGCATGGAGTTTCTTCAAGCTTAGACTCTTCTGGCTTCTTAGTGAGCTGTGTGAAGTGAAGGACACTGACAGTTTACATTAGCAGATGCTTCTTTGGGATTTGGGAAATTGTTCAAGACGTTACTTGCCATAGCGCACGAAATCCGCTTCAAAAACACCTGCAGAAGAGAAGTTGCTCTCTGACCATAGACTTAGGGAAAGTGGAGCCTGTCCTGCCTGTGCTGAATGGATATATTTCTACCTAACAAACCTCGTGCATCCTTGCTCAGACTGCTAGGAGGCACTGAGCTGGATTTGCCACTCAGCTTTAGCATGTGCACATACATGCCTGTCTGATGCGAGTCCTTGTGTGTCGACCTGACACCTGATTTCTTTGCTCTCTGCTACTCCTTACTCTTATTTTCCTTTGCCCTGATCTCTCCTTCTCTCCCTGCCTGCCTCTGTCTCTCCCTGTTTCTTCCTCTGGGTCCCTCCCTCTTCTTCCTCTCTCTCCCCCTACTCCCATCTCTCTCTCTCAACACCACCTCCCTGTCTCTGTCTCCCTCCCTCCCTCTCTTCTACACTTCTTTCTCATTGGCATCCCCTTCTTATGCTACCTATTTTTATAACACCTCCTGCCTCCTCTGAGTTTACAAGAAGAGGCAAAGTGTCCATCTGTAGAGGTGAAATGAGCCCATGGCATTGAGTCCTCTCCTCACCAATCAGTTTTGGAGAGAAGTATTCCCAAAAGACAGGTCCAGGGTTTTTGTTGTTGTTGTTGTTGTTGTTTTTTTCTTTTAATGTATTTCTGTTGACCTGTTACTTCACCACAAAGAATTTCAGCAGATTTAAGGCTTTTGAATCACACATGAGTTTGAAAAGCCGGAAGATGACTGGCTCCATAAAGGATCCCCTACGGGATCCAAGAGGCTGTTAGTCTCTGTCCTTTGTGTCCTGTGTAGCGCAGGCCTGTGTGTCTCCAACATTAGTGTGCTTCAGAATCCGCTGCAGGACGAGCGTCACTGTATAGCAATTCTATCTCAATAAACCTGATTTTTAGAAAATCACCTGGAAAGCTCACACACAGCTTCCTGGGCCCCAGCTCAAACATCCTGGTTCCGTAGATCTGGGCTGGGGCCTGTGACCTGGGCTTTCTGACAAGCTCCTGGGTATGTGAAGCTGTCTGCCCGCAGCCCACACTTAGAGGAGCCCAGCTCAAAGCACTGACAAGGGACTTTCTCTAGCCACTTAGAGGTGGTGGTTTAAATGGCCTTTTGTGCAGTTTATCAAAAGCCTTTTGAACATCTAAATCAAATTAGATCCACAGCTTCTAGCCCCTTCATCTCTCCATGTTTGCTCCTTGATGAGTTCAGTGAGCACAGAGAAGCCAGTGATGCGAACTGCAACAGACCCTTCTGGTCCCATTTCAGCATCCCGGTGTCCACTGTTAGCCAGTGACCGAGCCTGTTCATCAGGCACCCAGGCCCGGGACTCGCAGGGAACTGCAATCAGCCGGGCAGTCCTGGAGGCTGCTGCTCCACAGAGAACCCAGCAGCCCTTGGTTGACATCCCTCTGGCTTTGGGCTTCTCTGCTTGTCCTCATGTGTGGAAGAAAGTAACTCATTAGGGGCTGAAGGGGACACTTGGACTTTTAGTTACACTGAATTTATGGGGGATCACATACTACAGTGGTCTTATCACATGGGGGATTCATTCGTATCTTGGAGTTGTCAGTGATAGTAGGAGAGCTAACAGCTGAGTGCTATGGACCAATTCACTGAGTACAGTACTTACCAAGCATTACTTCACTGCATCTAGAGCACCCAGGAGCGGGGGCGGGACTCCCCATCTTGTGGACACAGAAGCAGGCTAGGAGAGGCCAGCTGCTTCAGCCAGGTGGCAGGACGCAAACCCGTGTCTCTCTGACTCCAAAGCCCATGCTTTTAACCACTACATGCTCTCCCTCCGTCCTCATCAAGGATTCTGTTGTATTTTTAGCCTCTGCTTTTTCCACTGGAATTATGGGACTTCTAAAATGATGGTACTTCTAGAAGCAATTCATGAATAGACAGCAACAGGAGTTTAATATTTAGTGGTGGTCTAAAACCCCACAATATGAAATGTTCTGCCCTTTCTCAGAGAAGAAGAGCTCCAAGAACAAGTTTTTTCCCCCAGAAGCTGGGTGGGAAAGACCCACTCCTCCACTACCCAAAACACAAGCATAAGAGGACCTGTTGAAAGAAGCAATGGAAGCTTCCTCGATGGTGCCATCTGGAGACAGCTACCTGCTGCCCTGCAGTGCTATTTGGACAAAAGGAGGCTGTGGGAGGGGAATAAAATCAGTCCAAAGTGATGCCTTTTCTGCTGGGCAGCAGGTCTGTTGGTGTGCTGTGCATTCCAGTGCTCCTGAATTGGCTATTTTTATTCCTGTCTGAAGGCCAAGGAAGGAAAACCCTCGAGGTTTGGTGTCCACTGCAAGCTCTCAAGAGTTATGGCGCCAGGTCTATGTGGAGGACACGACTCAGCCCCGACTCTGCCCCTTTTGCTCTGTCCCTCTCATGGCTTTCTGGAGACAGACTGTGCCCCCCTCACATGGATTTCTGCGCTTTAAGTAATCTTTATAGCCTTATCCCTCCTAATCCCACCACCTGGGAGAAGCCCTGCTGCCATTTTAGTGTATATCCCTCCTGGACTTCATATCTAGACTTCTATTTGTGTCTTTTAGTAAAGTGGAATCACACTATACAGACCGTATTGGAAACCCACCTATGTCACTTACAGTGTATCATAAGCGTCTTTTTGTATCATTAACTATTCTGTCTCTGCACTCATTTAATGGTTACAAAATACTCTATTTCCTTCTGGTTTCTTTGAAAACAAACTTTATGAAGGCTATCTTTCAAAAATGATCTCTGTCCCTTTGCAAGAGGAAAATTAGGTAGCTCTTGGGTTGAAATAGTAAAGTTGCTCTGGTATCTCTGAATCACACTGATTCTTTTACACAGATTGTTTTGCTGTCTATAGAAACAAAAAACCAAAAAAGCCAGAAATCACTCAAGGCAGGAGCTCCGGTCTTGGCAGTTAGGAAGTGAGAGCAGAGGAAGGGGTACGCAGGTGGGGGCCAGAAGTCCCAGACATCGGAGGCTCCACCTTCTTGACAGCGGGGTGGGGGCCACAGGGGTGCATGTGGCCGCTGTGCCTGGATCTGAGCCCAGTGTCTTTCCTCTCCCCAGCAGACCCGCCCATGGCCGCAGCAGTGGTGTCTCATTTTAACGAGTGCCCAGATTCCCACACGCAGTTCTGTTTCCATGGAACCTGCAGGTTTCTGGTGCAGGAGGACAAGCCAGCATGTGTGTAAGTATCCCCTGGTCTCCTGGAGTTCTGGGGCTGGGGGTGGTCTAGCATCCAGTTAAAAGAGCATTTACCTCCACAAGGCTTGCCAGGGACCCCTGGAGCCAAACATGTTGGAGGATCAGAACAGCAGGCTGACAGATACCTGTTTCAAAACCAGCTAGCTAAAAATCCAGGTTCCGGGGCCACTGAGGCAAAACCCCTGGAAGTTGGAGCCTGAGGCTCTGTATTTTTAACAAGCATCTCAGGTGACTCCTGGGTTCAGCAAAATCTGAACATTTCTGGTTTAGAGTTTAATTCACTACTTAGAATTCCTGGAAGGCAAGGCATGGGGCTGGATGCCTTTGCATGGTCCAGAGTCGATAAGATGAAGTCTCTGCCCTCCAGCATCTTTGCAGTCCGGCTACTGATAGTAAAATGAGCTCAAAATGCATGCAAAGGGCCAGTGTGCACAGTGTTCACGGAATAAGGAGCAACTTAAAAATAAAGATGCCCACTAGGGTACTGTGGTTTCTACACCTGGCCAAGTATCAGCCTCCTGGCAGTTTCTTAAAGTATTGCTTAGCCCCACACTGACCTGCGGGATCAGAATCTGCAGGAGTGGGACCCGAGAATCATGTTAGCTAAGAGCCGTGGTGATTGCCATGGCCAGCCAGCGTGGGGAAGGAAAGCCCTGGAAGAAAGCTTCCCCTAGCAGGTGTTAGGGTTTGACTAGTAGGAGGACAGAGAGGTTTTCCAGACCAAGAACCTGCAGTTAGAGGTCAGTGTGGCCACAACAGGGAGACAGGGAGGAGACAAGTTGGAGGGCAGAGCCTGCTGGAAGTGAGCCTTTCTTCTCTAGGCAGTAGGAGCCTGGTGAGTTTTAGAAAGAGGTATTTCGAGACAACCTGTCTGTAGTAGAATACTATCAGGTGGGCCTGTACTCAACCTTGGCACTATTGACATTTGGAGCCAGATGCTTCTGTTGTTGGGGCCGACCCACGCATTGAAGGGCACTAGCAGTAGTCCTGGCCTCTACCCACCAGATGCCAGTAGCACCACCACCCCTGGTCATGACAGTCAACAATGTCTCCAGACATTGTCAAATGTCCCCTGCAGGGCAAAATCACCCCCAGTTAAGAACCACTGAACCATATGAAATTGCTATGTTTATAGGTCAAAAATGGTTGAAAGTCAGCAATTTCATATGGTCCAACCTAATAGTACCAGTAAATGATACTAAATGTTAATAAAAACTAGCATTTCTTGAGGTCTTGCTTCATATCAGGCACTGTTTCAAACACAATCCATGCATTTACGCATTCATTCCTCATCATAACCCGTGAGGTAAGCACAGGTTGTGCCCAGGCCGTGTAGCAGAGCTTGGATTCAAACCCAGCCTCTCTGGCTCCTGTGGCTGAGTTCTTAACCGTGATGCTTAAGCATATCAGATACGTCTGCCCAGGACAGCCTGGGGACGGGGAGAGCCTGCTGCAGTCAGAGGTGAGGGGCGGGGCTGCCCCCTGCCTGCTGTGCAGCTGCCTGAGCCTGGGTGGGGCCCTTGGGTGCCTCTGAGCCTCACCTGGAGAGGAAGAGGGAGAGGCCGCTGGCCACCTTCCTCCTGGGAATGTCTGCAGAGCTAAGAGTCTCTCTCCGATGAGAGGCCTCCCCACCCTGTAAACACAAAGCATGATGATGACAGATGCTGTCATTATTCATGATTATCATTCTTATTAATAATTAATAGTTAACACAATAGGGGCCCCTGGGGGACTGATGGGATTGTTTTCATTAGTGCCCTGGTCATTGTGGAAAAACACTGGCCCTGAAGGAAGTTTGGCCTCTTGACCCAGATGTCAGGACAGGGGCAGGAGGCACTGTCCCAGTGCTGGGCCAGAGTCAGGCACGCAGGGCCTCGGTGTGTGCCGTGCTATGAGTTGGGACGACACTCTAGAGAGACAGGGCAAGTCTGTACCTGGTTCTGATCAAAAGTAGGTCAGAAACTCAGTTTTTCCTCCTCACGAGCTGGGGGCGGGCAGCTGCCCTTCTGTTGTCCTCAGTCTGGGTCCCAAGCCCTGCTCTTGGTCCAAGGGAGATAATTCTCCATCACATTCACACACCATTACATTTTGGTAGATGTCTCCCCCCACTCACATTATAAATCTGACTATTAATAGAAAGTTCACAGTAAAAGCTCAGTGTGTGCCAGGCATGGTCCCCAGCACTCTGCATCCGGTAACTCATGGAGTCCTCACAGCTCCCCTCTCAGTGGGGATTATTGCCCTACTGTGTGAGGGAGAAAGAAGTGAAGCAACATGCCCAGAGTCTCATAGCTAGGGACTAGCAGAGGTGGGGTTCAGTCTGATCACCGCAAACCCAGAGCCCAAGCTGTCAGCTACTGCCCAGAGGACGCTCTGCCTTAGCCTGGAAAAATTCACCTCAAATCACTAAGCTCTTTTGTTTCCAAAAAAGGTGTTGGCATCATCCCCTGCAGCTATACCTTCCTCCAGAGGAAGGTGGGGTCATTCCCAAATTCAGTCCTGTCCTCACACTCTTAAGTTTTTCCTGGGGGCCACGGGTGGGGTCTACAGAGACAGCCAAGACCCCCTCACATCTGGAAAAGCTGACTATCTGGGGGAGGCACAGCCATGCCAGCAATTACTGCCTTTTTACCTCAGTTTCCCCACTGAATCTCAGTGGCTCGGGGCAGTATTCAGCCCCATGTTTTATGTGGCAGTAGAACATGTCCCACATTGCTCTTTCATGGCTTTAATTTGTCGTCTACATTTTAGAAGGCAGGTTCCACATTGCCATGCAGATGACCAGCCTCTCTTGACTAAACAGGACAATGGCAGCAACGGGCCTGAATTCCCAAACGCAGCCACTCCACTGGGACTCAGGTGTTCCCACTCCACCACCCCAGACGGGGCTTGCCCTTTGTAGTTCTCCATTCTCCACCTGTCCCCGCTATGCCCTGACACCAAAGCAGGATGTTGGTCCCCGGCCACCTGTTGCCACAGCTGTTTGGTTCACACTAGCCTGCCTGGCTCGCTTCAGATGCCCGCATGACCCCCGAGGGCTCGCGTGCGCTCAGCCCCTAGACAGGGTCCTCTGCACGCCCCTCCAGTGCTGACAGGGCAGGGCAGTGGGGGCCGAGGGTGAAGTGCCATCCACTGGCTCGTGAGCTCTGGGCAGACAGGACCACACCTTATACCTTTTTGTATTTGCAGCACCTAGAAGAATGTTCTGATTAATTCCCATTAGACCAGAAACTCCAAGTCTGTGCAGAGAAAGCAGAACATTCTGTCCCTGCTGCTATGAACCACCCCAGCTTTGGGGAGCTGACACGCACACATTCTGGTCAATAAAACTGACATTCCTTGAGTTAAGGCCCCATGTGTCACGGCCTTATAAAGAAAACCCACAGGGAGCCAAGATTAGTGTCTCAAGAGAGGGAGCTCTTTCTAAACTATTGTCATTCTTCAACTTTCTCTTCCATAAGAACAATAGTCTTTAGGTTTCCAGAGAACCTAAAATGACATCTCACACTATAAAACGAGGGGAAAAAAAAAATGAAAACAAATAACAAAGGTAGTGAAAATTATTCTTAAATATTTATGTTTCAGATGAACCCTAGATTGTGTATTACGGCTCCCTCTAATAAACCCCCCACCGCACCCCCAGGACATCAGAAACAAATGGGGAAAGAATTTCCAAAGACAGTCAAGCTATAGAAAGGCAAGGTTAGGAAGCCAGCATCACTTTTTCCCTGAGGCAGATTCCTCAAACTGTTGGTCTGCCGCCTGTGGAAGCCTTCAAACAAAAGAAAACAGGTAAAGGAAGCCAGACAGGTGACAAGTTTTAAGGGTTCTAGTGTAGGCAACCAGTTTGAAGTTTCTCACCTGTCCAAAATGCTCCCTGGTGACTGAACTCCCTGACAACTTTCCCACAGCAAAGTGTGAAAACAATTTGCTGTCAGCCAAGGAAAACATTCCACATGGCCCTGGCCACAGGACATTCCAGTGGAATCCGAGCAGACTTAAACACCCAGAGAGACCTGACCACCATCGGTGCACGGGCAGGCTGCCCGTGGGACCAAGAGGTCAGGATGGGGGCGGTTTTCTTGTTGGTACTTGAGCCACTTTATGCAGATCTACTATCAGCTCAACAGTCATCACGTGTAGGGACAGGGTTTAAGATGCATGACATCACTTCCATCCACATCTGGAGAAAGTGCATGTCCTCCTCTCCCCCTACACCCACCAGAAGCAGATAGCTAGAGTCACACACCAGACAGGATAACGTGGCAGCTGAAGGCATGGATTGTGGTTGAATCCCGCTGAGTCTCTCATGCAAGTGACTTAGCCTCATTGAGCCTCAATTTCTTTGTGTACAAAACTATGTACACAAAACTTTTTGTGTGCTAATACTTCATAGGATTGTGATGAGGACCCAGCAACAATAATGCATATAGAGCAATTGCTTTTAAGACAAGAGCCACTAGACATGCGGGGCTATTTACATCAATTGATTTAGTTGATTAATTAAAATTTAGTTTCTCAGTTGCACTGGCCACATTTTAAGCACTCAGTGCCTCGAGGTGCCTAGTACTGTATCTGACTGCCCAGATACAGACCGTATTTGACTATATTTGGCTGCCCAGATATAGACTCTATCATCTCACAGAAAGTTCTACTAGACAGCACTGGAGAACATTCAAGCCCAGTTCCCAGCAGAGCTTAAGAGCTCCAGTGTTTGCTGGTGTGGCTGCTGTCACTGCAGCTGAGGGACATTGTAATGTCCTGCTGAAAGGAGTGTGAAAGTAGGACAGACCACGGAACCCATAGCTGTCCTGTGAGACGCTTAGATCAAAGCTGCAAAGGAAGCCCTTGCTCCAGCCCACTCCTCCCCAGCCCCTGGAGCAGAAGGTTATAGGACTTGGCAAAAGGCCAAGAGGGGGTAAACCTCATGTGTGTGCCTTTGGGCCTAGTGCACCCACTCCCACCCCAGCCCTCTGGGACTTCTTCATGTTGACAGCAAGTTGGTATAAAATATATTTCTAAAACTAGTTCAATTTGGTCCTTGACCCTCATATTAACAATTTGATCTTGGGACCTATGCCAAAGACTTGGCTAAAAATCAGGGTACTAGTCTCCTTCCTGGGAGTACATCACTGTTTATGAAGATTACATAGTCTTAAAAATGCTCCCATCTTTTAATTTACATTCTTAGCCCTTATATAACCTGTTGTGTCAGGCATAGTTTATTGCACTTTGTAAGATACTAACTCAATTAATGCTCATAACTCTATGAGGTAAATCTTGATTACTGTTGCATTTTAAAGATGCTGAATCTGGCACAGAGAGGTTAAGTAACTTGTTCAAGGTCACACAGGCAGTAAGAATAGAATTCGAACCCATGACAATTTGGCTGCAGGGTCTGTGCCATGTTATGTCTACTTTTGGGACCCTGTCCTAAGGAAATAATCTCAAATGCAAACAAAGATGTGTATACAACAATTACTTGGCATTAGTTATGATATCAAAAGTGGATATAGCCTAAATGGTAAGGGTTTGGTCAAGCAAACTGTGGTACATAAATTAAATCTGTGCAGCCATTTAAAATGACTTTTGCAGTGTTTTCTAATGACATAGTAAAATGGTGAAGAGATATTAAATAAGAAATTGATACAAAATTGTAAAAAAAAAAAATTTTAAGGCAGGGCGTGGTGGCTCACGCCTGTAATCCTAGCACTCTGGGAGGCCGAGGCGGGAGGATCGCTCGAGGTCAGGAATTCAAGACCAGTCTGAGCAAGAGTGAGACCCCTGTCTCTACTAAAAATAGAAAGAAATTAGCTGGACAACTAAAAATATATAGAAAAAATTAGCCAGGTATGGTGGCGCATGCCTGTAGTCCCAACTACTTGGGAGGCTGAGGCAGGAGGATTGCTCCAGCCCAGGAGTTTGAGGTTGCTGTGAGCTAGGCTGACGCCACAGTGCTCTAGCCAGGGCAAAAGAGCAAGACTCGGTCTCCAAAAAAAAAAAAAAAACATGGTATATAGCAATTGGACTTTGGAATAAAAAGCGTTAGTGAAAGACTTTTCCATTAAGCAGCATTACAGACAGAAAGCTTGTCCACCCTGACATCCCAGACTATAGCCTTGAGCAGCTGTTTTTTCAGCATTCCCTCTTTGCCATAAATCTTAAACCTATACAATACCTATTCCTTTAACGTTAGAATGTTTAAATTGTGTTAACATTGGGCAAAATCTATGCTCCAGGAAAAAATACCATGTTTTTCCATGGCTCCCGGTCCCCTCTGCATCCGGGTCTGGCAGCCCAGGGGCACAAGGTTAGGGGAATCACAAACGCAATGCCTCTGGGGCCGGCCCCGCCAGCCCCCATGACAGCAGGCACACTGCGACCTTAATCCCCTTTCAGTTTTCCTTGTTCTTCAGAGGCCTTTAGCTATCATTGCCACATCTTGGGGGGCAGGGAGAAACAAAACCAAATTTTAAATCCAGCATGTGATACAGGGCTGCCCCTCAAGGACATCCTCTATGGGAAGGTGACCCCATCTGAGAAGGAGATGGTGACCAAACATTTTTATTGACAATAAGAATGTCACCCCATCTGAAAGGGACCAGTGTCTAAGCTGAGTATTTTCTATTGAGAAGAATCATATGCTTGGGAGGGAAAAAGCCTGTGAAAGAAAATGACCAGTACTTCCTTCTGGCCAGGGCACGTCCTAAAGCACCGTCAAGTGACAGTCACTTGTGCCTAGCAGGAGGCTGTTATTGATGCCAAAGAATCTCTGAGCAGCAGCAATACCAGGAATAATGTCACCTGGTATTGGCACAGCACTTTACAGGCTACACATACATTCAAACGTGACCTTGCTTGTGCCTTTACTAAGCCTGGAGTGGAGGTGGGCCAGGTATTGTTGGAGGCGAGGGTTCACAGGAGTGCATTGACTTCTCCAGTCCCACCGTGACCAGGCAGTGGTGCTGGATTTAACCTCCTGTCGTCTACTCCAGGAGGTCCCCTGCACACTAGGCCACCTGGTAAATACTTGCAGAGCTAAAAACACTTGATGAAGAAGATAAAAAAGCAAACCACAGCCTATGTCTCCAAATGATTTAGCATGTTTTCTTTTTGTTGTCATCGGAAATTCTGAAAATATACATTTGATTTAAAAATAACCCGGGTTTTTATGAACTGCCAAAATGAAGTTCATGGCATGAACACAGTTGCTGTCTTTATTCCCCCATAGTAGCAGGAACCGTGGAGCTTTCGCTAGGTGATGAGAGTGACTAGCTTCTCTCTCCTTCTCCAAGCAAGCAGTGCCTATGGCAGGGAATAGGAAGTATTTTGCTGACACCTTTGCCTCCAATAGCAAAAGATGGCAAGGCACCTTTGGGCTTTTCCTGCAAGCTCTAGGTCCCTCCAGCCCGGCCCTCCCTGGGGAGTCAGGGACAAGACCTTCTGTCGAGAGAGTGCACTGACATTCCTTTTTTCCCCAGCTGCCATTCTGGGTACGTGGGTGCACGTTGTGAGCACGCAGACCTCCTGGCCGTGGTGGCTGCCAGCCAGAAGAAGCAGGCCATCACCGCCTTGGTGGTGGTCTCCATCGTGGCCCTGGCTGTCCTCGTCATTGCATGTGTGCTGATACAGTGAGTATTGACTGTCCCTAAGGTCAGGTCCCCCGCCTGCCTGCCCTACCAGGGACTCCTGCTGCACATCTAGATGACAGGGCCACCTCAGCACAGCTTACTGCTGGGATGTCTGAACAGCATCAGCAAAGCTAAGGAACTTTGATGCCTCTTGGCATGTCATGGCAGCCAAGCTGTGTAAAGGCCTCATGCATCCTGAGCAGGTCCCCAGCAGTGGCTTCACGTACTTCCAGAAGCCAGTGTACAGCAACAGGCATGCTCTTTCTCTCCACCATTGAGTTGGAGCCTTCAGAATAGTGATGAAATGGGCAGGTACTCGAGAGAGAACCAGAAACAGCTCCCAGCCTCCTTTGGGCAGTAGCAGAAGTGCGTCCTCTCTGCAGAAAGCACTTTGCAAATCCTAAAGCCACATTGGGAGCCATTGTTGCTACTGTTACAAGCTAATGGCCATCCCTCTGCACAGCTCTTCGCCTTTCTCCTCTTCTCTGCCCCTCCTCATCATCCAAAACTCAGTTTCCATGTGGCATCTTCCAGGAAGCCTTCCTGAGCCCTAGACCGAGAGGAGCCCTTTTCAGATGTGTCCTAGCCCCGTTAGCTTTCCCACATCTCCTGCCTGGACTGCTCTGCAGGGTCAGAAATTCTGGGAATACTGTGGTAGAGTCCCAGCCTGTGGCACTATGCCAGGTTTATTCCCTGGGAATATCTGAAGTCTGAGTCGCACAGCAAGCCCTTAGGGGATTTATACCTAATTGGATATGCACGAGGAATTCACAGAACAGTCAGAGGCTGCCGCCCAGTTCGGTGTAGATTAATTTATGGTGGAGACAGTGGATGGGCCACTCTGGCACGGGCTGGAGTAAGCAGCTACATGTCGATGCGGGAAGCCAGACTTAAACCCTCTGAGGGAGGTTGCCTAGGATTCGGACAGATAAATAAGAGACTGTCCTGTTGGTTTGTTGCTATTGTTCTGAATGAAGCACGTGCCCCTGGTTCTGGTAATAAATGGGTTGCCCCTTAGAGCCCCAGACAATTGACAGTAGCCACAGCCTGCTCACACCCTTCTGACCAGGCCAGCAGTAAATGGTGAGGAATGCGGTCTGAACTGAGCTGGCCCCAACTCCCTGCCCACGCAGTATCCATTCCACTCCCAGGGGTCTTAGGAAAGTGTGTTTGCAGGAAGAAGACAGTCCCGGTTCAAGCTGGGGCACAGCCAGGCCTCTGCCACTCAGAAGGACCCTCCCTAGAGGAGCAGGAGCAAGCTAGAGGGCCACCGGCCTCGCCTCCCATGACCAACTAGCTGGGTGCGCTCACCCATCCTTCCATAGTCCTGTTTCTATGGCCAGGTGGGTCCCAGAGACTTAGGAGCAAGACTTAGGAAGCCCAAGTGGGCCTCCCCAGAGCAACCTAAAAGCTAATTTACAGACTTTCTGGAGACAGGTATGATCTAGACACCTAGATAGCATCTCTCATTCCCAGGGAGGCAGCCAGTCCCACCTCTCCTCTGTCCCTTCCCAGCCAGTCCCTGCCAGAGACCAGATTCATAATCCATGAGCCAGAGACTAAGCGCGCAGCCCTGCCAAGCTGCTGGTTGCCTGGGTGTGGGGCTCTCCAGAGTTGCAGAGTTCCAGTTGGGACCAGCTTATCCCATCCTGGAGGGATCAAGAGGCCTTGATCCCCTGGGATCCTCCTGCATGGGAAGTCACTGGGGCAGGTGTACCTGGCTAGCTGGCTGCAAGAAAGCAGTCATGAATGGCTCTAGAATCAATGGGGTTTTTTTTTATGCTAACCTTGAAAACTGTCCATTCCTGCCCACAGAGGGAGGCAGGAGCCTTCATAACCTTGATGCTTCAGGACTCTAGCAACACGGGTTTACAGAGAGATTGGATGTTCCAAAGCTAGAGAACTTTAGTCCTCAAAGAAGTATTCAAAGCCATTGAGATCTGTGACTCACTCATTTTTCCATGGGTCAGTTCAGCCCACCCAATTCCCTGCTTTGCTACTGGAAATACCTGATAAATAACCTCTTCCTAAACGCTCACAGCTCTGCCAGCCTGAGGTGGCTGCCTTAGCCCAGGTCTGAAGCCATTACTATGTTTGTGTAGTTACCCACCTGGTTCTTTATACAGAAAGCAGCAGGGTGGTTGGCCAGTTCTCTCTGACAACGGGGGATGCTGGAGCCAGGCTGGCCTAAGAAATGGAGCTGGTATTTTAGGGCAGCCAACAGGAGCTTTTGTTGGCCAACAACTGCGCCACAGGGCCACCACCCTGCAAGGCCATCAGCCCCCTACAGTGCCTGTCCCTCTGGAGGCCCCATGTGAAGGCTGTTTTAGAACCCGGAGCTTCCCAGCAGGCCCCTGGGGCAGATGCTGTGCCAGCCAGACCCTCCTGCCAGGCTCCTGCCTAGACTGTCTTCTGTCTCTACAGCTGCTGCCAGGTCCGGAAACACTGTGAGTGGTGCCGGGCCCTTGTCTGCCGGCACGAGAAGCCCAGCGCCCTCCTGAAGGGAAGGACCACTTGCTGCCACTCAGAAACAGGTAAGGGGCCTTTGCTCCGTTGGAAGACACTGTTGGGTGGAGAAAACAGTCACCTTCCCCAAGGTAGGACATAAGTTCCTGGAGGATGAAGCAGGAAGAGGCTATTTTATTCTACCAGGTTGGGTCTAGGTTATTCTAAGATGGGTTTTACTTAGAGGGGAGCTCTTTTATCCTTGCTGGTGGCAGGGCTCACGGGCAAACTGGGGCTGCTCACCCAGGAGCCCTGCTGGAGCACATCAGCCTTGCTTCACTCCTGGGCCTGGGCCCTCCCCTCCACATGTCCAGAGGAACCACAGAAGGGACCAAGGGCCAGGGTAGGAGGATGCCAGGCTAGGCAGACTCGGGAGCTGAGGACCGAGTCCATGCTGCCTCACCATGACAGCCACAGAGGACATCCTTGGGCCCATCCATTGAAAAATAAATGGGTCCATTCTTGTATGCCCTTAGGGGAGGCTATTCTGCTGCCAGAGCCCTGAACCAGTTATGAGCTGCCCACCACGCCACCCCTACCCTCACAGCAGGGTACATCTCCCCACCCACTTCCTTCTGCTACAACTCGTTCACCATCAGTCAGCCTTTCTGGCTTCCTCTGGCACTGAAAGCACAATGTCAGAAGTTGTGGACCCTGAGGTTAAAGGAGCAGAAGTTGGACTTGAGCCTAACTGTCCCAGAGAACCTGGTGACATCGGCTGATGCCATCTGCAAGTCTCTGTCCCACGCTTGTTTTCCCAACATGGCTGGGGGCAGGCCCACAATTTTTAACCTGTTTTTCCTTCCTGCCAGTGGTCTGAAGAGCCCAGAGGAGGAGTTTGACTGGGGGGCTGTGGCAGCCCAATGAAGAAAGGCCTTCTTGAGGACAGGACCGCCAGAGGGGCCTGGACGTGCTGGCAGACCTTCCCTACTCTGCCTGTGATCACCCGCGCAACCTTTTTATCTTCTCTGGGCCTTTAAAACTCTGTCAAGAACTCTGTCTGCTTGGGGTTATTCGGTGTGACCTAGAGGAGCCATCAGTGGGCCACAATTTAAAGACTGGTCAAAAAAGAACTGCAAAGAGGTGGCCTCCTGCTTACCTAGGTAAGGTGTGTGCGTCGGTTGGTGTCTGAGTCCAGGTGTATGCAGTTGTCTTCCGCGAGTCACAGATTCCAGGCTGTATTTCTTTCTCATGGGACACCTCCCCACAACAGAATCCTGCCCAACATGGGAGAGTTCTATAGTTGTTACCGTTTTCTCTCATCTGCTTATCGGGGAAGAAAGTGGAGAAGGGGAAACTGCCTATTGTTACATGAAGGTACCAACTTCAAGAGGAGCCATGTCCTCTGGCCACAGGACCCTCAGCCAGCCCAGCATCTTCCACGGACACCTGATGTTGAAGACCGTCCCATGCTATTGCCACCCTCAGAGATAATTTCTTATTTATTAGATGAAGAATGGTTTTATTTTTAATCTCTTAAGTCAGACGTCTACCTACATTAATGACGTATTTACTGCTATACTGATTACAAATGTCTGGCCTCTTTGACATGGTTCAGGCTTTGGAAAAGCCTTCCGGGGGGTGTGGAGATGGAACCAAAGGAGGAGTTACTTATAGGAGCAAAGATGGGGGTTCAGAGGTCATGCCATTTAAGACACAAAAGCAGGTAAATGCCCTGATCCGTTCTGGTAGAGAAGTTAGCAGGGATCTGTCCCCTCTGTTGGGGGAGAGAGGAAGAGAGTGCCTGTGTGTGTCTACATAGTATAAACACAAAACTTGCTATACTGCTCAGTGATTAAATGGATTCACTTCCTCGTGAGCTCTCTGAGAGGATGTTAGAAATAGTCTACGGCCATACCACCCTGAACATGCCCAATCTCGTCTGATCTTGGGTCTGGCTAAGCAGGGTCGGGCCTGGTTAGTACTTGGGTGGGAGAAATAGAGCCTTAGCAAGGAGCCGTGGGCATTTCAGGCCAAGTTCATTAAAGACAGACTAGTCAGTCATTTATTTTCCATTTTGTTGTTTGGTTGGCTTGTTGCTTTATTTCTAAAAGGAGAAATTTAACTTTCCTATTTATTTTCAAGCATTAAGAGAAATATTCCAGTGATTTTTTTTTTCTTTTCCATTCAGGTTGCTAGTTTTATTAACAAAACCTCTAACAAGCGATCTCCACCATGTGGGTCTTGCTTTTCCCTCAAGAGGAGGAGAAATTGTTCTCCTGAGCATCCGGGTACGTTCTGACCCATTGGGCCTGCCCGCGGGAGGCCATCGATCACGTCAAAGAAGATGGGCAGTGCGTCCCTAGGGATGTTCATTAAAATTTGGAAACAGAATAACAATGAAATAACATATAAACTCCTTGTGTGAGGAAACTCTTTATTTACTAATACTTGAAAAGCGAAAGATTTCCACCTATTAACCAACCCTTCAGTGCAGCCAGCTCATCACAACGTGAAAGGGGCATTTAAAATACATCAGATGGGCTTGAAATTTCTGTTAGAAAATTTTGTCTTCTTCCTAATCTTCTCTGGTCTGGAAGAACGATTTCTATGCATTTTCTCTTTATCTCTTATAATTGAGACAGTTATGTAGCCCCTGTCTTAACTTCGGCACTCTGATTTAGTGATGCCATGCCTGAAGCACTGCGTGCAGAAATCAGATCTGCTCAGAGCTGGCCCTGAGCAATGTAGTTTGCACAGCTCTAGGGTTTTTTAACTATTAAACAAAATAGGTGTAAGTTTCCATTCCTTGAGCCGGTCCTACAGAAACAGATACGTGGGCTAAGGCTTGGCTGTAGCTTTCTGCTCAGAGACCAATCAGTTGACACTGGTTTTTAGACCCCATCAGCAACTGGCTTTCAGGAGACTTTGCAGAGGCACGAGATGAGGATGGACAGACAGTGGAGGCGGAGGTTCCCTGCGAGAACTTCAGATTTTGTGTCTGCGAATGTTCTGGTTCTCAGGTCCAGCAAGTCACGGCTGCTGGTGCCCCCTTCCCTGTGCCTGTACGCCCGTGCAGTGAACGGGCTCAAGCACACGCCTCCCTAGAGGTGCCTTCTGAGTCAGTCCTTTGTAAACCAGTGGGTCTGAGGAGGGTGGAAAGCAGAGGCGGGTCCCTGCAGGCCTGGTTGGACCGTTGTCCATACCCCAGGCTAGGAGAGCCTCACTTCTCTACTGATTTCTCCTGTAGAAATCAAATGACTGGCAAATGTTGGCTTCCTCTGCCACTTCATGGCAGTGCTCATTCGTTGGCTAGCTGTAAAAATCGTCCCTTTTCAGGTTACAAATGCATCTTCTGATCCACCTCTACATCTTCTCTGTTTTTCCTTGCCCTTTTTAAAGCTGTGTTCATTACAAGAGTCTTCCCGGAGACCTGACCTGTAAGCAGCCACACCGTTTCCAACAGCTCAGGAGACAATGAAAAGCCCTCATTTTAAAAAAGGCTTCCAAATCTTTTATGGAGCCTGGATTTTCCCACTACTCCACAGGCTCCAACTTTTTAAAGCATACTGGTAGGAAACATTTTCTGCTACTTAGAAAGATAGACAGCAGCCAACCCTGGTCTAGAACACAGGGCCCCACTGGACACGTGTGGACCCGAGCAGGGGATGAGCTTGCTGTTGTATCCCAGTGAAAGAGGGGGCAGAATGGCTCTAGAGTCCTTTTACCTGAGAGAGGAGGAGGAGGTGGGATTGATACCCACCCACATTGGGGAGGGAGGAGAATTTGTGGTTCTGGAACTTCTTGAGAGACTGCGCTTTGTGGGTATAGAAAACTGCCTGGTATCTCCGAGCCAGGTGTCTCAGGGCACATTGGCCACCGGTTGTTTCTTCAGGCAATTTAGCAGGGATGGACAACGAGGATCCAACACCGCTCGGGAGAACCCTACCTCTTAGGAGCTTCCAGACTTTGATCTCTCCCAACTTGCCCAGCCAAGGAAGGTGGAATGACTTAAAAGCCTAGGACCAAGGGGACATCACAGAAACAAGACAAACACGTGTTTTTAATGCTCTAACATAGACCTATTCTCTCTAGCCATTGGTTCTATCAGGCTTCTGAAATATCTAATGGTGCTCACACGTGCACACACACACAAACAGAGGACTGAAGCCCTTTTCCTAATGTAATAACTTACTGAAATGTTCAACTTTTCATTATCTTTATTATAACAAACTGGATGTTTTTTTAAGAACTCATTACTCTGACTTCTGTATATGTTGCACTGAAAAGGTTAATATTTAATGTTTTAATTTATTTTGTGTGGTAAGTTAATTTTGATTTCTATAATATGTTAATGTGATTAGCAGTTCTGTTCCTTAATATGTGGATTATACTTAAAGAGTAGTGAGCAATAATAGATGCAGTTTTTTTTCAGTAATGTGCATTTTGTTGTTCAGTTGTACTGTACCTTGTTTGGAAGGATGAAGGAATGAACTCTTCTTTTCCTAAATCAAGACTAGAGTTTTTCTTTCATGAGAGTGCGATACTGCTGAAGCAAACGAAGATTTTTCTCTGCAAATGTGAATGAGGAGGAAAGATTAGATGAACTTTTGCAAAATGTGGAAATACTAAAACTAATCATAGTTGATCCCTATCTGCTTAAAGAAATCAAGGCCTCTGAAATTCTTCCCGGTGCAGAAGTATTTAATCTACTATGTGTCCAACAATGCTAATTGACGTGGAGGAAAATATATAACACACAATCCCTGCCCCAAAGGAATTGAGATCTGTCCGGGAAGACAAACTGACTTGTAGAGAGTAACTCTAAACTCTTTCTAGACAAAATGCAAACTGTGACATTATAAGGTGGAGAGTATATATTAACAGCTATGGTTCTCAACGTGTGGTTCCAGACCTGCAGCATCAGTATCCCCTGGGAACTTGTTAGGAATGCAAATCTTTGGGCCCCGGCCCAGACCTACCAAACTCTAGGGGTGCCCCACACCCCCTCTGCACTCCAGGTGATTCTGACACATGCTCAAATTGGAGAACTACTATGCTACAGGGCTCAGTGAAGGGACAAATTAGTGTGGGGATATAGTTTTTATCCTCCCACCATACCCCCACCCACCCCAGGCTCACCCACTCCTGCTCCCCACTGCCCAGTCTCTAACTGTAAGAAATTGTTCTGAAACTGTCAACCAGGTCTTACAAGCCCATAGGAAAGCCTCTACACTTCTAACTCGTGTGTGGGCCTCACATGTGCAATGTATGAGGAGCTAATGGAGAAGAAGTGAAGAGTGACATAGTTGCTTAATGGCGTGAAATCTTGGTCCCCAAAGAAGGTTCAGTTCTTTGTAGCCAGGGATGAGCATGTGGACCTATTGTCCAGGCCCCAAAGGCCTCAGGGTTAGCCTAACTTTCAGAAAGATGGAAATCCAGGCAGCTCTTTGTCCTGAGTTCCCTGGCCTGGTGCCTGGCCCCCAATAAAACGTTTCCCCACCTTTTAAGAGAGGAAGAGACCTGCACATCCCTGATCTTCTCCTCATGACCCTATTCAGTCTTCAGGGACATCTCCAGGCCTTACTTCTAATCTGTGGGATTTTTCACTTGTCTCCATTTTTTTCCTCCCCAATTTCTAAGCCTTCCTGCTGCCAAGACTGCCTGCCTGCCAGAACCAGGGTCCAGTGGCTGTCCCTGGTCCTGGTTAGGTGCACTGGCCTGTCTAGGGTGCAGAGGACCCATCCCAGGAAAAGAAACTATGAACCTTTGAGTCAAGCCAGACCTTTCCTCATTTATCCAGGTGACTTGCAATTGAAAACTTGAAATCCATGTTCTGGACTGTTTTAATCCAGCCTTTTTGGGTCTTGTTGGCCCAAACTTCAGACTCCTATTTTTCCTGGTTGCCCTGACTCATGTCTGGCCCTGTCTGGGGGTATTTGAACGTGGCCCTAACCTTGCCTCCTCTCTGGCTCAGAGCTCCTGCCCTGCAGCCACCTGGAATTCCAGCACCAGCACCCTTTCTCCCCTATCTCCTGAATCCTGTTCCACAATTGCTCTTTGCAGGACTTGCTACTCCCAGGAGGCCCTAAGGCTTCTGCCATAGTCTTTCACCTCTAGCAATCAGGCTAACTTGCTCATAGTCACAGAAGCTGGGTCTAGCAATGCCTGTTCCGCTGGGGTAGTATCACTCACCTGATCAATGAGGAATTCGGATACATGGGACAGGATCTCCAGGTGGATTCTATTCATAGGGATTTTCTTAAGGACTTTTGCACCTAAATTCTATATCCACTGAAAATATCCTAAATTAATACAAAAATAAAGACATTTTTGCAGCCAAACAAAAGGTGAGATAATTAAGCAGCAGCAGCCGCTTCACACTACAAGTTAGGCGGAATGCTATCGCACATGAGATGCAGAAAGAAATAAGGAGTGTCAGAAAAAATAACTGCAAATGAGTATTGCCTGAATAAAGCAATGAAAACAATAATGTCTTGTGGAGTATAAAACATAAATAATGAATATACCCAATGGCAGTAACTCATACACTAGGGAAGGGAAATGAGCAAATAGAGTTAAAGTGTTAAAGACCTCTTGCATCGTCTGGGAAGTGGGAAGCCTATTAATTTATACTAGATCTTAATAACGCAAGTATGCATGTTGTAATCTCTAGGATAACCATTAAAATAAAAATAAAATAATGTATAAATAATAAGCTAAAAGGAGGGATGGAAAAATGATAATCCAAAATAAGGCAAAAAAGGAAAGAAAGAAACATTAAAAAAAGTGGGACAAATGAGAGATTTAAATCCAAATAAACTGGTATTTGCATTAAGTATAAACTAGAAATTCCAATTAAAATTCAAACATTGGATTTAAAAAAAAAAACCCTAAGCTATACTTCTTATAAGAAATTCACCTTAAAAATAAGGATACAGAAAAATTGGAGGTAAAAAGATAAAAAAATAGACTATAAAAATACCAACAGAAAGAAAGCTAGTGTAGCTGTATTCACATAAGATAAAGTAGACTTCAAGGTGTTTCACAACGATAAAAGGTTAAATTCACCAGGAAGATATAAAAATACATAAAAATTTGTATGTACCTAAAAACATAGTTTTAAAAATTATAAAGCAAAAATGAACACAGAGTGTGGAGCCTTCCTAACAGGTAAGGTACTGTTTAGAAAGCAGAGAAACATTTATGCTCATAGACATTTAGCTTATTTCCAAGGACAAAACTGGAAGGAATGCCCATCTCTATTGACATGGGGAAAAACAAAAAAACAAAAAAACTGGAAGGGAGACGTGCCCTGAAGGTAGAAGTGTGCCTTGCTCAAGGAAAGTGTTTACAGTCCGTGGTTGGAGCGTCCATGGCTTTGCTCCCAGCCTTTGAAGCAAAAGAGGAAATGTTAAAGATACTGTGACCAATCTAACCCAGATACTTTCCCAGCCCTCCTCCCACATGCAGTCTGAAAATCTTCCTGTTTCTCTCTTGATAATGTAGGTGGAAAAGTAGGGATGCAGGAAGGGACACCAGAGCTCTCTAGTAGTCTGCCCCAAAGCCAGGTAGTCTTCAGACCACTCTTCTGCCACAGAGTTTCACTGCAGGGTAGCTTACTGGTGACAGCACAGCTTGGAAGGCAGCCTGCTTAGGCTCAAATCCCAGCTCGATCACTTATTAGCTGTGTGGCTTTGGAGGAGTTATTTGATGTCTATGCACCTCTGTTTCCTGCACTGTAAAATGGGGATACTTAGAGTGGTTGTGGGGATTAAACATGCAAATTTTGTAAAGCTTAGAACAGTATCTGGCACAGAGTGTAGGCTGTCATTTTCATCTCCTTCATCCTCGACATGTTGATGTAATGCTGTCTTCAACTGGATCAGAACTACATTCTAAATATTCTGTGACCTTCTTCTACCTACTTAAGAATCTGTGAGTATACAGTAAACATCTCTAAATTGAACATGATTGGCTGCTCTATACAGGGTTTAATTATGGCCACATCCAAGCCTTACTCCCCCAATGTATGCTCAGGTGTACACCAGGTTATTTCCTTCTGGGAAAGAAAGTGCAAATGATGTAACTCCGGCAAAGGCGTATTAAGCACTCAATTCCAATGCAATAGTTTCTGAGTTGAGCTTTGAAAGGTCATAAACAATCTCCAAGGCATTTAATCAGTAACTGAGGTGTTTCCTTGAATGACTGTTTAAAATAGTGATGTAGGATAAAAGGCATATCTTAAAATTTGGATACAACGTTTTTTTCACAAAGTCTTGTACTTTTAAATAGAGAAAACCTTGATGGTAACCCCCAAAAAATGTACAATTCACATTCTCTAAAGACAATATACTGAAACAAGAAGTTAATCATGTGAATATAACTACAAAAATAACAGCAACAATTTAATGTTTTTATTAAGAAAAGACACAATTTTGGCAAGAAGAGAAATAAGTGGTATATGTCTACTCTCACCACTTCTATTCAACATGGTATTAGAGGTTCTAGCTAGGGAAATTAGGCAAGAAAAAGAAATAATAAATATAACAACAAACCATCTCTAAAAAAAGATTGCATATCAAAATTTATATGCTGTAGCCAAGTTGATATTCAGAAGTAAAATCATCTTTGTTATTAAATTAACCAAAGAACAAACAAGTGTTCAACACAATAATTTACAAAAAGAACCAACAAAATATCTAAAGAAAAAGAAAAAAATAATAAATACATAAATAATGGAAAAACATTGGAATCAATAAATAAACTTAAGAGCACTTTCTTTAAAAAAAAAAAAAAACTTCAGGTAAATCCAAACAAGAAAAATGAAGAGGGTAAAGAACTCCAAAACTCAAAATTAGAAATGATAAAGCATGTGACAACAAATAATATTTTTAATTTTAAAATAATGCTAATCAATTATCCTAATAACTTTTAAATCTCGTTAAAATGACCCATTTACACTAAAAATAAAATCAGCAAAAGTAACCCTACAACAAGCAGAAAATTTAAATAGGCAGGAGGCCACTCTAACCAGGGAAAAGTCTGAAAAATTTGTCTAATACAATCTCCCTTTGCTTAGAAGACTTTAGGCCCAAATTAGCTCACTGGATATTTTTCTTTCCTTTCCTCTTTTCCTCCTTCCCCCAATCATCATAATTCATATAAAGTTATGTGTCATCACATAACTTACAGACCAATAAGAGACCAATATCTCTTATGAATATGGATGCAAAATTTTTCAACAAAATACTGGCAAACTGAATCCAGCAACCTGTAAGAATTATAATCATGACCTAGAGAAATTTATCCCAGGGATGCAAGGTTGTTTTAGCACTCAAAAATCAATTAATGTAAAACATCATATGAATAGGAAAAAAAACAGGAACCACATGATCTTCTCAATAGACTGAGGAAAAGCATTTGACAAAAATCCAACACCTTCTCGTTATCAAAAACACACTCAACAAACTAGGAAGAGAAGAAATCTTTCTCAATCTAATAAAGAGCATCTGTGAAAACCCCACATCTAACATCATACTTAATGGTGAAAAGACCAGGTGCTTTCTCTCTAAGATCAATAACAAGACAAGGATGACTATCCTCATCACTTCTGTTCAACATTGTACTGGAGGTTCCAGCCAGGGCAATTAGGCAAGAAAAAGAAATGAGAGTATCCAGATTGCAAACGATCTCTATTCACAGATTACATGATCTCATATACAGAAAATTCTAAGGAATCTACAAATAAATAGATCAGAACTAATAAATGAGTTCAGCAGTGTTTCAGGATACAAGATTAATACTTTAAAAATCAGTTGTTTTTCTATATACTTGCAATGAACAATCCAGAAATAAAATTAAGATAACAATTCTCGCTCGAGGTCAGGAGTTCGAGACCAGCCTGAGCAAGAGTGAGACCCAGTCTCTACTAAAAATAGAAAGAAATTATATGGACAACTAAAATATATATATACAAAAAATTAGCCAGGCATGGTGGCGCATGCCTGTAGTCCCAGCTACTCGGGAGGCTGAGGCAGTAGGATCACTTAAGCCCAGGAGTTTGAGGTTGCTGTGAGCTAGACTGACGCCACGGCACTCACTCTAGCCCGGGCAACAGAGCGAGACTCTGTCTCAAAAAAAAAAAAAGATAACAATTCTATTCATAACAGTAACAAAAATAATTAAATACTTAGGAGTAAATTTAACAAAACAAGTGCAAAACTTAGAAAACTACAAAAAAAAAAAACCTGTTGAGAGAAACTAAAGAAGATCTAAATAAATGAAAAATACCCCATATTCATGGACTGGAAGACTTGACATTGTTAAGATGGCAGTACTCCCTAAATTGATTACAGACTCAAAGCAATCCATATCCCACCTGGCTTCTTTGTAGAAACTACCAAGCTGATTCTAAAATTCATATGAAATTGCCAAGGAGCTAGAGTAACCAAAGCAATCTTGAAAAAGAACAAAGTAGGAGGACTCACAGTTCCTAATCTCAAAACTTACTACAAAGCAACGAGAATCAAGGCAGTGTGGTATTGGCACAAGAACAGAACAGACAAAATTGATCTAAACAATAGATCAATGGAATAGAATTGAAAGTCCAGAAATAAAGCCATACATCTACAGCTAACTGATCTCTAACAAAGGTGCCAAGACTAGCTACGGGAAAAGAATATTCTTGTTCAAGAAATGGTTTGAGACAACTGGATAGTCACATGCAAAAGAATGAAGTTGGACACCTATCTCATACCATATACATTAATAACTCAAAATAGAACATAGACCTAAATATAAGAGCTAGAACTATAAAATTCTTAGAAGAAAACATAGGAGTAAATCTTTGTGACCTTGGGTTAGCCAATGGTTCTTAAATTCAACACCAAAGAAAAAATAGGTAAATTAGACTTCATCAAAAGTAAAGTCTTTTGAGCTTCAAAGAACACCATCAAGAAAGTGAAAGACAATCCACAGAATGGGAGAAAATATTTTCAAATCATATATCCAATAAGAGACAGGACTCTAAAATATATAAAGAACCCATAACTCAACAATAAAAAGACAAATAACCCAATTTTAAAATGGGCAAAGGATTTGAATAGACATTTCTCCAAAGATGTGTTAATACAAAAGGTCAACAAGCTTATGAAAAGGTGCTCAACATCATTCGTTACCTGAGAAAGGCAAATCAAAACCACAAGATACCACTTCACACCCACTAGGGTGGCTAGAATCAAAAAGTCAGATAATACAACTTGAAGATACGTGTACCACATGACTCAACAATTTCGAAGCTTCAACTTTAGGTACCTGCTCCTAGGAAGCTCTTGCAAATGTGTACCACCATTCAATACATGTTTATAGCAGCGTTGTTTATAGTAATAAAAAATCTATAAACAAAACAAAAGTCAGATAATAACAAGTGTTGACGAGGATGTGGAAGAATTGGAACTCTCATGTATTGCTGGTGGGAATGTAAAACGATACAGCCACTTTGGAAATGGTTTAGCAGTTCCTCAAATGATTAAGCATAAAGTTACTATATGACTCAGAATTCTACTTCTAGGTATATACACAAGAAAATGAGAATGCATGTCCGCATAAAAATTTCCATGCAAACATTCATAGACACTTTATTCATAATAGCTAAAAAAGTAGAAACAACCCAAATGTCTATCAACTGATGAATAGATTTTTTAAATGTGGTGCAGAATGTGGAATGAAGTATGGTTACATGCAATGACATGGATGAAGCTTAAAACATTTATACTATGTAAAAGAAGCCAGTCACAATAGACCACACATTGTATGATTCTATTTACCTGAATTATCCAGAATAGGTAGATCCATGGATTATCGGTTGCCAGGAGCTGATGGAAAGGGAGAGAGGGTATCTGCCAATGCAGTGGTCCCCAACCTTTTTGGCACCAGGGACTGGTTTCATGGAAGACAATTTTTACACGGAAGGGGGATGGGGGGAGGCAGAGCTCAGGCGGTGATGCCAGCGATGGGGAGCAACCGTAAATATAGATGAAGCTTCGCTTGCCGCTCACCTCCTGCTGTGTGGCACACCCCCCTTCCTAAGTTTCATGGAAGACAATTTTTTCCCCGGGGGGGGGGGGGTGGAAGGGGTAGAGGGCGGCGGAGCTCTGCGGCACCAGGATCAGGGACCACAGTGCTAATGAGTACAGGGTTTTTTTGAGGGATGTTGAAAATGTTCTAAAATTAAGTAGTGGTGATGGTTACACAACTTTGTGAGTAAACTATAAAATGCTGAATTGTATACTTTACAAGTGGGAATTTTACAGTACGTAAACTATATCTTAATAAAGCTATTACTAAAACAAAAAAGACAACTAAAAACACCATTATGAAAGAAGGAAAAACAGTCAGATGGAAAAATCATTGAACTGAAGAAATGGACTGAAATTTTAATTGTTTTTTGCCTCAATACAAATATGCATTTGCTTGGAAATACTGTTTTCAGCATAATGAAAATAGGGTTCAAAATATACAGGATAAGCTAGGTGGGAACAATTAGATAATTTGCAATTTTTTCGTGTAACTGATAAAAGCATAAATATAAATATTAATAATATATAGCTAGCTGTACATATTTGTGTAATCCAACAGGCGTTGCTGGCTTTCTTTTTAACATGAGCAAAGAACTTTTGGACATGTGCCTCTGTCAGACACAACATCAGGGAATAAATTATTTCGCATTGAGCACATTCTTGAAAAGTTTAATGTAGACAGGTCAAAATGAGTCAGCATAAATACAATCAGTACTGCTGTGATGTTGGTGTTTTCATGGGACTACTTAGGAAACTTACTTCCATGGTGGCATCATTCAGCAAGGAGATAGAATTTAAATTCATTGTGTCATTCATGAGGAATCTCTTTGCTGGCAAAACATTAAAAAGAGAATGCGTAATAAACATAGTAATTAACTCTGTATCCTAGATTCCCACCCTGGCTTGACCCACAGTTTGATACACAATGAATTGGCTGCACAATATAGCTGTCTGTGGCACTACACAGAAGTCATGTGGCTAACTAGTGTCCTAGTGCAAAAGCAATTTTTTAACTCTGTGTTGGGGAGGGAGGGCTTGCATTGTTCATGTCATCTAAGGAAAAGTCCCTGCCTCCGCTCATCAATTAAAATTAGATCAATTTTTGAGACTTTTCTTTGTCAAAACAATACCTCCAAAATGCCTTTGAAAGACGTTCACCTGCAGTTCCTTAGGTAGTATGATTTGATGTGCTCATTCCAGAGAAATCATATTTTTGGTAAACTTATCTGGTAGGAAATAACCTGGCTCACTTTCCTACACAAAAATCAGGTTTTTTGTAATGAAAGTGATGATCCTAAGTTTATTCTCAAATTGAAGAGGTGAGGATTGAATTTCATAAATTGGCCCATTATTAAAGTTATGAAAATAAATTAACATTGCTCAGTTGTCCTTCTCAATTAATATTGATAGTGTAGATGAAGAACTACAAAAAGAAGCTTTTAAAATCCAGCACTGAAAACTAAATAAGAAGACATTGGTACACCAGAATTCTACAAGTGTTCCTGTGACACTATATTTCTGTTTAGAAGTACCACACTTTTTTTTTCTTTTCTTTTCTTTCTTTTTTTTTTTTTTTTTTGGAGACAGAGTCTCACTCTTTTGCCTGGGCTAGAGTGCCATGGCATCAGCTTAGCTCACAGCAACCGCAAACTCCTCCTGGCTCATCCTCCTGAGTAGCTGGGACTACAGGCATGTGCCACCATGCCTGGCTAATTTTTTCTATATATTTTTAGTTGTCCATATAATTTCTTTCTATTTTTAGTAGAGACGGGGTCTCGTTCTTGCTCAGGCTGGTCTCAAACTCCTGAGCTCATATGAACCACCCGCCTCGGCCTCCCAGAGTGCTAGGATTACAGGCGTGAGCCACTGCGCCCAGCCCCAATTCATTTTTAATTCGATTATTTTTCTTTTCCTTACAACTTATAGAATATTTTTGGGTGATATTAACTATTTGTCATTTGTATTATAAATACTTTCCCAATCTTTTGAGTTTTCCTTTTACTTCATTTATGGTGTTTTTTACCATGTTAAAAAAATGTTATGCATGTAGTCATTTTGTCTGTTTTTTTCTTAATTGGTTCTGAGTCTCCTATTTTGCTTAAGAAAATCTTCCCCTTCTCCACTAGTGAAGACTGGCAAAGCTACTCATTTCAGATTTGAAGCATATATAACTAGATGTTCATCAGAGAGAGAGAAAGAGAGAGAACTATAGCTCAGTCCTACTTATAAGTGGAGATTTTTAAATCCTAATTAAAATTTTAGATTTTTAATTTGAAGTATAAGAAAAAGTATAACAAGCAATAGAGCTTATCTCAGGACTACAAGGATAAGGGGCAGCTACAAACACATTACATGTGTAGTAAGTCATGGTCACATGCATGGGCTTGTAATCCAGTCCTGGCTCTGCCAGTGTGGACCTTGGGCAGGTTACTTAACTTCTCTGGGTCCCAGTTTCCTCATGGTAAAATGAAGGTATTAATCATTTATCTAACTCAGGGAGGTTTTGTGAGGCTTAAATGAGTTAACGCATAAAAGCTCTTAGCCCTAAGACTGGCACATAGCAAATGCTCAATAAATAGCTATTGCATTAACTATTATTAGCAATACAAACAATCTGCATTATTCGCCTGTTTGTTTTGTTGGTTTCAGCCTCATTGATCCCTGGGAATCGAGTTACATATACACAAAGCAAGATCTCACTCAACACAGGTGTGTTGTGAATGATCTTTGAAGCCGGTTCCCACTACCATGTCGAGCGTCTGTTAAAGGATGAGGGGAGCCAAGTCGCAGGGGAGCTGGGCCAGCCAGGTTTCATCATGCCAGCTGCCTGGGAAACACATTCAGATCTGTGCCCAGCCACTCGGCAGTCATTGCACAAGGCACAGGAACACACCCTCAGGGAGATTCACGTAGTCACAAAGCAGGTATAGTGTGTCTGCCAGGGCCCCCTCCCCCAAACCAGAGGGCACTGAGAGGTGACAGACTCAGAGATGAGGCTCAGAAGACGTGGTGACGGCTTCACTCCAGAAGGATTCCAGCAGCCCTCCTGACTTATACCCTTCCAAGCGGGGCCCCGGGGGCACCTGCCCTGGAGGGGACAGCTCAAGGGCCTCAGGGGCACTGACCGAGTAGCCTTGGAAATTGCTGCTTAGCTAGGATTTTGAGTCACCCTTATGGGAATGGGCATGGATTTGCCTGGATCCTTCCTTCATCCCTAGGCAGGCCACCTGAGAGCGAAGTTAGCAGGAGGTGAGTGAAGAAGATTCCTACTCATTCCCAGAGCACCGAAGACACACAGGAGCATGTGTGGCTTACACCTAGGAAGGGCTCAACACTTATTTAATTAAACTTTGCTAAGGGGAATCAGACTCAAGGCATGGCTGGATTGATGGTTCGATTTTAGTTCCGCTTAAAGATCGGCAATGACTGGTTTAGCCCTGTCCCTCTTCCTAGATTTGTCTCTTTGCTGGTTTATCTTTCCTATCACCCCCCACCCCACCCCCAGCATGGGGTGCAGGCATTCTACCACTGTAGCATGACAGGTGACACTTCAGTTTTTATATACACGGAGCAGAGCAACTAGCCAAGATTCAAGAGGGAGTTTTATTCTGACAGAATTAGAACATGTGGGGTTACACTACTCACTTCTGGGATACTGGACTTAGATAACGCCATCCAAAAGTAAGTTTTCAGAGGGCTTTTAATGATGGGGGGCAATGCTGACTCTCTAACATCAGGAAACAAACAAAAAGACTATAAGGAAAAAAATTAAAAACACAAAAAACTGCTCAGTGTCTCTAATCATCAGGGAAATGCAAATCAAAACCACAGTGAGATATCACCTAACTCCAGTGAGAATGGCTTTTATCAAAAAGTCCCAAAACAACAGAGGCTGGCGTGGATGTGGAGAAAAGAAACACTCATACCCTGCTGGCGGGACTGCAAACTAGAACAACCTCTATGGAAAGTATGAAGATACCTCAAAAAACTAAAAGCAGACCTACCATTTGATCCAGCAATCCCACTACTGGATATTTACCCAAAGGGAAAAAAAGACATTTTATAAAAAAGACACATGCACTCGAATGTTTATAGCAGCACAGTTCACAATCGCAGAGATGTGGAAACAACCCAAATGCCCATCAATACATGAACGGATTAATAAAATGTGGTATGTGTATACTATGGAGTACTACTCAAGCATAAAAAAAATGGTGAACTTATACTCTTTGTAACAACCTGGATGGAACTGGAGACCATTTGTCTAAGCAAAGTATCGCAAGAATGGAAAAACAAACACCACATGTACTCACTATTAAACTGGAACTAATCGATCACCACTCATGTGCACATATGGTAGTAGAACTCTGCAGAAATCAAGCAGGTGGGAGCGGGGAGGAGGGGATACGTAAATTCACACCTAACGGATACAGTGTATGCTATCTTGGTGATGGGCACACTTACAACTTTGACTCAAATGGCACAAAAGCGATTCATGTAACCAAAACATTTGTACCCCCATAGTACTCTGAAAGTAAAAAAAAAATTAAAAATTAGTACTTTCTCTGTATAGCAGGATTGGGAATGATTTTCATTTTCTTCTTTATGCTTTTCTGCATTTTCTGTAATGTGTGCTTATTAATCTCTTTATCATGTTTGTCACCCAGACCAGAATTCCACACCTGTCCATCAGTGGGTTAGTATATCCCTAGAATATCAGAGTAAGAATGATGTCTAGGACATTTTGTTAAATGAAAACAAACACATTTCAAAATTATCCCTAAAGCATGAATCCATTTTTAATAAGCTATTGTAAATATATGCAGGGATACTGAGCTATGCATGTTTGTGCACACATAGAAGAGAGACTAGAGAACTGTGGTCCTTAAAGTGAGGTCCCCATACCAGCAGCACCAGCATCACTTGGGAATTTATTAGAAATGTAAATTCTCCAGCTCTGCCCTTCATGCCTGCTGAATCAGAATCCCGCGGGGCAAGGTCCCGCAATCTGTTTGAACAAACTCTCTAGGTAGTTCCGATGCTCACTAAAAATCTGAGAGTCACTGTTCTAAAAAGACCATTTATCTGGAGGTGGGGAGAGAAGACACGTAACTTAGGAGGAAATTTCTAGATGTTTATTACCTCTATACTGCTGGGAAATTTTTAAATTCTTTTAATGAGGAATGCTTCTCAAAGTTATGTGCACATCTTATTGGGTTGTGGCAACTTACCAGTTGAATTCACTTCTTACCAGGAGAATTGACTTCTGTGCTCTGCTTGAGGAAAATCCAACATGCAAAAATCCAGATTTGTGAAGCCCAGTCACGCAGGGAGATAATTAACGTTACTGAATGATTTCTGACATCATCGGAGTAGAGTAAAATGAACACACATACGGAACCTGCCCTGCCTCGTGAGCTGAGGAAAGGGAACTCAGACTCCCTGAGCCACAGTTACCTCACCAGTAACTGAGGATGACAACAGCCACCTTGTCTCCTCACAGGTCATGTGGAACAGCAGGTGACACACAGGAAAGAACACTACTAACTGTCACATTATTGGTACCAATGTTTCTTAAAATATCGAATTGCCCTCAACAACTTAACTGACTCCATTCTTCAGAGACATCATTATGGCATAAAATTGCCCCACAATGATCCTTCTAGTAGAAATGGCTCTGCCGGAGAGCCTTTAACACATACCTGCCAAGATTGCTTTTATCACTGAAATGTGTAAAACCTTGATGAAGTCAGTGAACCACAAAACACTGATGAAAGAAATCATTGATGGCACAGACAAATGGAAAAACATCCCATGCTCATGGATTGGAAAAATCAACATTGTTAAAATGTCAATACTGCCCAAAGTGATTTATAGATTCAACATAGTTCCCATAAGAATTCCAACATCATTTCTCACAGATCTAGAAAAAGTAATCCTAAACTTCATATGAAACTAAAAAAGACCCCGAATAGCCAAAGCAATCCTAAGCAAAAAGAACAAATCTGGAGGCATCACAATATCTGGCTTCAAATTATACTACGAGGCTACAGTAATCAAAACAGCATGGTACTGGTATAAAGGTAGACATATAGACTAATGGAACAGAATAGAAGACCCAGAAATAAAACCATATAGCTATGACCAACTAATTATTGACACGGCACATAAAAGCATACACTGGGGAAAGGACATCCTATTCAATAAATGGTGCTGGGAAAACTTATAGCCACATGCAGAAGAATGAAACTGGATCCCTATCTCTCACCATGTACAAAATGTAAGTCAAAATAGATCAAAGATTTAAATTTAAGACCTGAAACCATAACATTTGTAGAAGAAGATGTATGGAAAATCTCTTTTAGACATTGGCCTAGGCAATGAATTTCTGAGTAAGCCCCCAAAAGCAAATACAGCAACAACAAAAATAAATAAATGGGACTTAATTATCCAAGTGCAAATGATTTCTTTCCACCCATTCCCAGGCCCTCCTGCCTGACGGCCTCAAGCCTGCTTTGTGTGAAGTGTCTCTTTTATGGTCTATGAAAGGCCTTCTCCTTGCAACCTCACCTCCCTGTCCTCAGACAACAAAGCAGGCTTTTCTATTTGCACAAAGTGCTTGTTGCTTTCTTGATCCATGAGAAAACGTGGAACAGAAGAACAATAATGTGCTACTTCTTTCTGTTCCAATAAAAAAGAGTTATGAAACAGAAGCCTGGGGCCAGAGCAGGCTCTCAGTCATGTATTTTGACAAAGAAATCATTCCTTTAAGCACAGTCCCCAAGCAGATGGCAGCAAACATGTCTGTGCAGCTCAGATCACGTTATCGGGAGGCTCCTGCTCTATCAATGCGACCCTGGTGTCTGGACACAACTAGACATTTACATTTAGACATTTGCATTTTATCCAAATATGATTGGACTAAATCTACCCCCTGATAATTTGTCCCATCTCTTCTTTGCTCTTTTTGTATCTCTTTTTCTGCCTTTTTTGGATTGATTTGTGTTTTTTATAATTCTATTTTATCTCTACTACTGACTTAATAGTTATATCTCTTTATTTCACTTTTTAGTGATTGTTTTAGGGTTTGCAATATACAGTCTACCTTCAAGTATTATACCTAGTCAAGTATAGTGACAAAACCTTACAACAGCATACTTCCACACCCTCTCTCCCATCGTTTGTGCTGTTATTATCTCACATTTTACTTCTACATACAACATAATCCTCCCCCACCCCAAGCTGGTATCCTTCCTCTCCCCAGCAGCAGCTGACTTTCACTTCTACCCCTAGCCCAGAGGTAGTAGCTCTTTGCCTAGGACCACGGGATGGGAGAGTTTCTTTCCCCCTTACCCTCCCCCAGAAGTGTATGGCTTTTGATTCATATGCAAGAAGAATCTGGTAAACGAATGGGATCTATGCCTGTGCACCATGAAAAGGAGAGCTCGCTTAGGTCTCCTCCCCCACCCCATCTGCATGAGCACCTGCTGGAGGCTCATACAAAACACCTGGTAAGTGTGAGCTCCTTGTGGATCTGGGATTTCCAGGGATTCTAAATTGTCATACTAGAAGTACACTTGGCCCTTGATAATTCACTACAATTTCTTCTTACTTTGTTTTCTTTTTTTTCTTTCTTTTTCTTTTTTTTTTTTTTTTTTTTTGAGACAGAGTCTCACTCTGTTGCCTGGGCGAGTGCCGTGGCATCAGCCTAGCTCACAGCAACCTCAAACTCCTGGGCTCAAGTGATCCTCCTGCCTCAGCCTCCCGAGTAGCTGGGACTACAGGCATGCGCCACCGTGCTAATTTTTTCTATATATATTTTTAGTTGTCCAGATAATTTCTTTCTATTTTTAGTAGAGACAGGGTCTCACTCTTGCTCAGGCTGGTCTCAAACTCCTGACCTCGAGCGATCCTCCCTCCTCGGCCTCCCAGAGTGCTAGGATTACAGGCATGAGCCACCGCGCCCAGCCCTTTTTTTTTTTTTTTTTTTTTTGCAAAAGTGAAACAGTTCATGTGTACTGTCTTTTCTTGGAGGGGCTTCTCACCTCCTGGAATTTGGTAAACCTGGTTGATTTGAGACCTCAACTCTCTGATGGTCTCAAAAACATTTAAAGACTTCTTTGGATCTTAAGCCAACTTTTTCTCATTACCTGGGATGGGAGCAATGAGCTCTTAAGGCTTTCTATATTCTAAAAAGAAGGGTAATTTTCATGGTATTTCTAAATTGAAATAGAATTTAGGAATACCATAGCTGAAACATGTTAGACATATCTATAGTTCCATCTAACAGTATAAAACACCTCTCATACTATACAATTTAGTCTAATACTTCTTGCTTCAAATCTTAAGCAATATTTTCTAAGCATCATTCAACAATTTTCAATGTTCTTTTTCAACAAATGAATGTATCTTAGTTGTTTGCCATACTCTTTTCTGTGCATGTCAGCCAGGAAGTCAGGAAGGATTTCCCAGTGTCAGAAGTGCTTCTCCAGTAGCATACAGCTTTCCGTCTTTTACTATTACATAAGAGACCTCCAAAGAGATTTTGTACATGTATTATTAAGTTTAATAAAATTTTCTAACAAACAGGATTGATTTTTCATGACTTTAAACATTGCTGAAAAACTGTAGAGACCTGTCTTCCTGGTTTGGGTGCTTAGTTTTTAAAATACATTGCTAAACGTGATGATTTTGTATCCCCATTAGCTAGTCTCTTGAAGCATGATATAAACTTAGAAGGAGGTTCACTTTAAAGATTTGGGAGGTAAATTCATATTCCAAATAGTCTTCTTTAGCAACTTCTCGTCAGATCAGATTAGATTATCATTGTTTTTACTTTGTAACAGGGCTGCCTGATACAGCTCATTCTGGGAATAGAAGTGTCCCCTACCACTTTTGTGTGGTTTGCTTGTACTTACCTTTCAGTATTACCTTCAACCTATGGCTTCTTTTTAAGTCACTTGTCCACTCTGTGAGGATTATATGCCACTGTTAGCCTTCTCTGTGGTCAGAACCGCCATTCTGTCCTCATAATATCAATATCTCACATGCCAGGCACGAAGGCACTAATTTCAGTTAAATATGAGTGAAATTAATCTATTTTTTATTTCTTGGATTGGAAAATAAATATAAATAGAAGTCCTAGCATGTTCTTCCTGCTCCCAGTGGGTCATCCTTGGGAATCTCACACCCCACTTTAGAGAACATTACTGTAAGCCACGTAGTGGGTGCTTCACATATAATGAGTCTTAATTAATGCAAATGATCTTCTGGGGGCCAAGTGGGACATGTTTGGAAAAAACACTTGGGATGTCATCTAGTCCTCAGCTCTCTGGTGAATCTTAGAGGTTTATCCCTATAGGCAGGAGACTCAGGGAAGAACAAGGAAGGGGACCTGGTCAGGGGACACTTGAGAACTCCTGAGCCTGGACAAGGCTCGTGTTCAACCAGAGCTTGAGGGGTCAAAGGATGAGTTGGGTTCCTCACAAAACCATAAGCATGGGGATGACCATCAGCAGAAACAGCTCACACTGATGTTCTTGAAGGCAGACTCTCCAGAAAAGGAGGGAAGAGAACTCTGATGAGAGGACCCCGGCTCCCACCGAGGCAATCTGACCCGAGTAACAGCTGCCTGTAACTGACCAGAGCTGAGCAGGCCCCACACGGGCAGTAGCGTCTGTCAGATTCCCAGCAATACGCAATGTCCTTGACTCAGAAACACAGCTCTCCTCTTTCCTAAGTGTTTCCTGAAAAACAAAGTAGGTGGAGACACTGCAGCCAAAGCCACCAGTCAAGGGCTTCTGCATTCCAAGATGTGACAGTGAATATTGCTTGTCTCGCCTGCTGCTTCTGGGATCTGGATAAACCCCATCGGCCTCCTTCTCCCCTTCCATCCCCCTCCCTACAGAGGGGGTGGAAACCAGCCCTGTGGTTCCTCCAAGAAGTAGCCTGACAGAGGGTCTCTGTGCCCACACAGGAACAGCTCTGTGTGTCCGTGGCCTTTGATAAAGCCACAGGGAAAACCTCTTTCAGGCAACCAGCATCACTAGCAGGGCGTTTACGGGCCCGCAGCAGTCCTGTGATGTGCAAGTCGCTGCCTCCTCCCTCCAGCCCACTTCACACGCACAACTTAAATAACGGCTTTCATGTCAGGCTCTGAAGTGAGCCAAGGTTTGGGAAGCTCCTGGCTTCTAAGATGTGGCTTTCCTTCTGTTTTGAATGGTCTCCTTTGACTAACCTTAAAACCAAGCTATCAATCAACAAAATTTTATTGAGCACTTACTATTTTATTTCATTGCAACAAACAGGTTTTTTAACATGCTCACTTGTACCCAGATACAAGCCAAGCTGCAATTTAAGAAAGACAAGGTAGAAAATAGAGGCATGGGACTCCAGAGCTAGGAGAGATTGTAGTTTATCTTCTGTTTTAAAGTGACAAAACTGAGGCTCAAATGTTAACTAACTTTCCCAAGGGCTTCCAGCTAGTCCCAGTCAGTAAATAGCATTAGAAGTTGAATCATACACTCTTAGAGTGAGGAGGGATCTCAGACTATGTTTTACGCAGTTAGACTTTAACTTAAGTTTGCTGATACCTGGATCTTTCCCCAAGATATGCTGATCCAGAGGTCTGGGTAAGGTCGAGAGATCTGCATTTTTAACGGCCTCTCCCCTCATACTCCCACACACAGCTGATTCTGATGCAGGTGGTGCAGACTTTGAGAAACATTGATCTAATCCAAACTTCCAGGAAATCATGCCACTTGAGCTGAAGCAAGCACAGGGATAGAACAACACACTTCCTGAGAAGCCACAGTACATGAGGTATCTAAATAGCCAAACTTACAGAATCAGAGAGTAGCATGGTGGTTATCAGGAGGAAATGGGGAATTGCTAATCAATATAAAGCCTTAATTATGGAAGATGAGTAAGTCCTAGAGCTCTGCACAACATTGTCACTGTAGTGTGATGCCTCCAACTTTGTACTTCTTTCTCAAGATTGTTTTGGCTACTCAGGGTCTTTTGTGGCTCCAGGTAAATTTTAGCATTGTTTTATCTATTTCTGAAAAAAATGTCATTGGGATTTTTATAGGGATTGCATTGAATCTGTAGATTGCTTTGGGTAGAATGTACATTTTCATAATATTAAGTCTTCCAATCATGAGCACGGCTGTCTTCCTATTTGTTTCTGTGTTTTTTCAATTTCTCTCACCAATGTTTTGTGGTTTTTAGTGCACAAGTCTTTCACTTCCTTAGTTAAGTTTATTCCTAAATATTTTATTCTTTTTGGTGCTGTTATAAATGGGAGTTTTCCTAATTTCCTTTACAGATAGTTCATTGTTACATCAGAGATTATTAAATAAACTATACAGAGGAGGAACATGCCAGGAAAAAATCATTCTCTTTAATTCAGGTATTCATTCAAAATATGACTATTGAGTACCTACTATGTACAGCTGCTGTTTTAGCACTGGAAATAGAATGATGAAAAAATTAAGGAAAGTCCCATCTTATATTCCAATAGAGGAAACAGTCAATAAACAATAAATATATATCAGTGCTATGAGAAGAAATAAAGCCAGCTAGGAGGTTAGAGAGCCATACGGATGGGTGATTATCTTAGCCAGGATGGGCGACTATCTTAGCCAGGATGGGCAAGGAAGGTCTCACCAACAGTTAACTTTTAAGGTCTGAATGAAGTGAGGGAGACATGAAGACGGGGGAGGCATGAGAAGTGTGAGACGGTATGGGGGAAGTACTAATACATTCCAGGTAGAAAAACACAGCTCATGCACAGACCCTGAGGCAGGAACAAACTTGGGTTTGAAGAGAATAAGAAGGCAGGTTGGAGAGAGTGCAGAGAGAGGAAGTACATGCGCTCAGAGAGACTGGTGGAATCAGGTCAGGAGGGGCAGGGAAACGTGGTGAGAAGTTGGGATTTTATTCCAAGTGTGACGGGAAGCCGCTGGACAGTTGTGATCAGGGGAATGGTGTACATTTTAAAGTAGCATCTACATTTTTTAAAAATAACTGGTTGATAGGTAAAGAAGTCACTATCGAGGAGCAAGAATAGCGGAAATGAGCCCAGTTTGGAGGCTATTGCAATTGTCTAACCAAGGAATCATGGTGGCTTGGGCCAAGATGTATTTACTGGTGCAGGTGGTGAGAAGAGGTCAGATTGGGAATAAATATTTTAAAGTTAGAGTCAGCAGAACTTGTCGATGGTTTGGATGTGAGGTATGAGGAAAGGAGAGGAATCAAGATGGTTAACTGGCACGAGCAGCTGGGTGGATGGTGGAGCCATTTCCTGAGATGGGAATGACTAAGGAAGGAATGGTTTGGGGGAGAAGTTTGAGACAGGTTAAGTTGGAGATATGTTTAGCAATTGAGTAGATAAAGGAATGTATGAGTCTGTTGTTCAGAAGAGAGGTCCAGCTGGAAATATAAAGTTGGGAGTCGTCAACACAAAGATGGTATTTAATACCATGGGAATGGTGAGGTCGCCCTGGAAGTAAACAGAGAAATGGGCCAGGAACTGGATCCCAGGCTCTCTAGCATTTAGAGGTCTGAAAGAGAGTGAACCAGCGAAGACAACTGAGAAGGAGCTTCCACAGAGCAAGGCAGAAAGCTGGGAGAGGGCAGTGTCAAGTACAGAACTGTTGCAAGAAGGAGAGAATGGTTATCTGTGTCCAAAGATGCTGGAAAGCTAGTCTAATGTAGACTAAAAAATGAGACTTGGGGTTTGTCAAAATGAAAGTTATTGGTGACCTTGAGAAGAGTCCTTTCAGTGGAATCGTGTGGATAAAAGTCCAATTAGAGTAGGCTGGGTTGAAAATGGAAGGTGAGAAAGTAGAGACAGTATAAACAACTCTTTGAGATGCTGCAGCGAAAAGGTGAGTGGCTGGATGTAGTGGCTTACACCTGTAGCCCCAGGTACTCAGGAGGCTGAGACAAGAGAATCGCTTCAGCCCAGGAGTTTGAGACCAGCCTGGGCAACATGGCAAGACCCCATCTCAAAAAAAAAAAAAAAAGTGAGTGGAGAGGGGGCAATAACAAAAGGGCATTTGAACACCATGGAAGATTTTGTTCAATATAGGAAATATTCTAGTACATTTATTTGCCAATAAGAATAATCTTGTAGAGAGGGTAATATTTTAATGGCAGAGGATAAAGAAGGGACAATTATTGGAGGCCAGAAGATGTGGGATCCAGAGTATGAGTGAATTGTCCTTAGATAGGAGGAGGGATAATTCCTCTACTGTACTGAGAGCAAAAGCACAGTATACAGAAACAGATGCAGGTAACCTGGGTGATGTGATGACAGGAAGATGAGATACTGATCTTCCTCCTCAGTGAAATAAAAGGCAAGTTTGCCAGCTGAGAATAAGAAGTGAGAGGGCACAGTGTGGTTTATGGAGACAGTGAGGTACGCAAAAGTCCTCCTGGGAATCAGGCAAATGAACTGAAAAACAAACTGTGGCAGGACTTGTGGACAGCAAGCACTAAGAGGTCTCTTGAGACTGTGATCACACATGTAAAACACCAACAGTCAGTGTGGCTATGGGATTTTCCTTCAGGTAGAGGATGAGTTTATCCAATGTTGTGTTTTTGCCTGTAGAGTAATAGGGAATGAGTGGACAACAAGGGAGTTGTGATTGCAAGGGAATGACTACAACGATGGACCTTGGAATATATGTTGGATAAGGCAGTTAACGAGAGCATGAGGAGAGAGGTAGACAGTGTAAAAGTCATAACAATGCATTGGAGGTTTCGATGGAGTTGGAGTAATCGTGTAAAGGAACTGGAAAGATAGGCGGTGGTGGTAGCCTGAGAGTAGAATGCTGAGTCTAGATTTTAGGAGTGATCCAGATATTGGTGACAATGAGACTTAGGGTATGGCCATGATAAGGATGACTGGGATGGGGGCAGTAAAAAAGATTAGGAGGCCAAGGGACTTAGAAGCCAGGGGTGTGATCAATCAACTATGCAGACCCTGAAGTCACCAAGAAAGCTGATGGGAGGTGTGGTGAAAAGAAAGACAGCAAGCCAGCTGCCAAGATCCTAATGGAGAAGGGAGGACAACTGAAGGCGTGTAGGTGACTTTGAGGAGGAGGAGTGGCCTGTGGGAAGAATCTGATGATCCACATTTCACGGAAGCTGGTGTTTTTCAGGAAGGAAGAGGAAGAACCTGTCTGGAAGTGGCATGAAGAACAAGGAAGCTACCTAGTTGGCCTCTGGCCCTGCGCTATGTGCCTTAAGAAAGGCTCAAAAGAAACAATGTCCTCAGGAGACAGCCAGGTGTTCATTAAGCAAGGTCAAGTTCCCCTCAGAGAAGAGGTTGAGGACCTAGGCAATTGCTCGGGTGACAGACCAAGAGTTCCAGAGGCACAATCAGAGAGGACTGGGGGCAGAGAAGGGGGGAGATTGGTCAGGTAGGGGAATAGCCAGGGCTGCCTTATAGAGATATGTTTTCTGGGTGATGATACCCCAGGAGTCTCTGGTGGGGCCTGCCATGAACAGAAATGCAAGGCTGATGGGATTGGTCTTGATGTCTTTGAGAGAAGGTGAGTCTCCATCTTGGGACTGGTCTCTCAACAAACGTTGTAAGAGTGAAGCAGCCTTATGAGGCAGCAGGGAATGGTGGTCTTCCCATTGATCAGGAACGCACCAAACTCTGTTGGCCTCCCTCAAATCACTTTATTCAATAACACTTTTGCCCCAAGCTCTAACTGGTCTCCTGGTGAACTGGACTGGACTGTGTACAGCTATCAGCCTCCCTTGGCCTAAGGCCCAGTTCAAAGCCAAATGGAGCTGCCTCCTGGGCTCTTTCCCCAAGAACTGCATCTTAAATTCAGTCCTTTGGCTCTTACCTCTGATGGCCTTGAGGAAACACATGCCCAAAGAGAAAGTAAGGACTCTCTCTTACAGCCAGAGTAGAGCTGACCCAGTTCAGGCCTCCGTAGCTTCCCAGGCAGCAGCTGCTAGAGCATCTTATCACATATACCCCACAGACGAAGACCATGCCTCATCCAAAGAGCGGCCCCGGCCCTAGCAGGAAGGCCCAGGAAATGTCTTTGCACATGATCCACAAATAAGGGGGAGATGCCTGAGGTGGAGAAAGGAATCTTGAACATCCCCTAGAGCTACCATCCCTAAGCCGTGGGCCACGGACTGGTACTGGTCTGTGGCCAGTTAGGAACCAGGCCGCACAGCAAGAGGTGAGCGGTAGGCCAGTGAGAGAAGCTTCATCTGTATTTACAGCCGCTTCCCATCACTTGCATGACTGCCTGAGCTCCGCCTCCTGTCAGATCAGCAGCAGCATTAGATTCACATGGGAGCACGAACCCTACTGTAAACTGTGCATGCGAGGGATCTGGGTTGTGTGCTCCTTATGAGAATCTAATGCCTGATGATCTGAGGTGGAGCTGAGGCGGTGATGCTAGCGCTGGGGAGAGGCTGCAAATACAGATTGTCATTAGCAGGAGGTTTGACCACACAGAGACCACAATAAATCAATTGCTTGTAGATTCATATCAAAATCCTATCAGTGAGTGGCAAGTGACAATATAATAATAATAAAGTGCACAATAAATGTAATGTACTTGAATCATCCTGAAACCATCCCCCCCAACCTACCCCCAGTCCATGAAAAAATTGTCTTCCATGAAACCGGTCCCTGGTGCCAAAAAGGTTGGGGACCACTGCCCTAGAGGATGAAAGCATTCCTGATTGTTTGCATATTTAAAATCCCTGGAACAAAATACACCATCCCAGTGGAGAGGTCAGTGGGCTACATGAAAGCTGCTCTGCTATGTCAGTTCAGCCAAAGATCATGAGCTGTAGGTATCTCAGTTTTCAGACTCAAGTATGCAAGCAATATCCCTCTCTTTATTTTCCATACCTCAGATTTGACTCCAGACCCCCTTCCCAGCAGGTGGTAGAAAATTTAACTTGGTTGTCCTTGGTGGATCTTTCCCCCAAGGTGATGTCAGAGTTTGGGAATTTTATGCAGTCAGTGCCACGCTATCACTGGGGTGGGGTGGAGGGTGGAGGGTGGAGGGACCCACTGCTTCCCAGCCACATGTCCATTAGGTTTCCCCTGAGAGGCTCCCATGATCCTGTGGATACAAGGACTCTCTGCTGGGACTGTGCCACACACAGGGCAGGGGACTTTATTTTTGAGGCCACCTAAAGGCTCATGTGCCTGAAGTCTCCACACAGCCCATTCTCTGGGATCTGGCCATCTCCCAGCTACGCTGCCATAGAGCAGGGCCCCAGACCCAGCTGCCTCCTTCCTCTTCTGCCCTTGTTAGTTTGGAAAAAATCTCTAGTTTGGGGGAGGATATTAATATCCCCTATTTCCACCCTAAATTCCCATTTTCCCTTTCAGCTCCTCCTCAGACTGAGTTCTCCTAAAATGAGGCTTTCCAAAAACTACTTACCTAAATGTAGGCCAGAGAAAGGGGAATACAAGGGTGAAAAAAATTAATATCTGAAAATTTTATCCAGCTACTATCAACCACATCATAGAGTTCACATTGAACTTGATGTCATCAAAATCCCTCAGGTTTCTTGCAAACGTACTGCTGCTAAGACTTATCCCTCACATCTTATAGATTTTTTTTAATGAAGTGCATGACTTTAACATTTTACTCTATTAAACTGTATTCTGGTTGTTTCAGTAAATTACAATCAGGATGGATTGTAAGCCTGATTCTGTGACCGAATATAACCTATAAACCAACATTCTATTCCACGATGTCTCTTCTAAGATGCAGAATTTTTCGTATTTTAATGTTGTGGAAATCAAGATGTATCTTACTATTAATGTCAAAAGAAACTTTACCAGCCACCAGGCAGAGAAAGAAATTAAAATGCTGTTGTTATTAGGCATTGCATGTGGAAAGTTATCCACACATAGAAGTATTTGTTCATCTGACTCTTGTGAATATTTACATTGTTTGTGCCATTCACTCTTTTAACTTAAATCTGTATTCCTAATTACCAATTAAAGTACCTTTGAACAAGGTTACATTATGATGAAGCACTGAAACAGAAAACTTTGTTACACAGAACTTTTCCTGTCGCATACAAAGCAGCTCCAATTTGCAAAGCTAGGAGAGGTGGGAGCGACCACTTCTTGCCCATTGCGAAGAATTATCCACGAGGTGCTCTACGTCTGTGGGTCAAAAGCTCCCAGCTGACTTTCAAAAGACATTTTTAACTTCCAATTAGACTAACTCAACGAAACAGAATTAACTAAATTAGGCAATTTAATAATAGGCAAGTATTCTTTGGCAAAAATACTTTGAGGTCCTTAGTCTTAGTCTTCGAGGTCCAATATCTCCAATTATGAAAAACAGCCACCACCACCACCTGAGGGTACATTCTGTTTGGCCTTAAACAATTATAGTGGCCCTCGTCCCATGTCAGAGATTGGTTTCAGAGTGAGCTTTGACCCTGTTCTTCCAATGAGAAAGGAAAAAAAGCCATGGGGCCTCTAGGAATGTCCCTATTTCCTAAGAAAAACACTGAGAGCCCCTTTCAATCTCTGGACATTGCTGTCTGGATGTGATATCGGAACTGCTCCATCCACCTGCCAGCAGCCTGGAGGGGAAAACAGACCAGAGAGGGACACAAGCTGGGACCATGATGACATAGCTGAGCAGCTGAATCAACCAGCGCTGAAACCTGCTTGACCTCAGAACTCAGAACTTCCAAGCATGTTAGATAATAGATTTCCTGATTGCCTAAGCCTTGTGGGGGAGCGACAGGAGCCTGTCACTGAGATTACTGTCAAGAGCTAAAGGTGATTTAGAAGAGTCATTAATTTCTGGATGTCATGTTTTGGTTTGGTTTTCACAAATCTGTTATCAGATCAACGATGTGGCTCATACTTGGTGGCAAGTCAAGGAAACAACAGCACACGAGAGGTGCTGCTCAGAGGGAGAAGATGCATTTTTGGAAAGAGGTCAATTCCTTCCAAATATCTGTGTTTGTTTTAATAGCAATTGAAATGGAAAGGGAATTTTCTTGAAACTTGATGTCATGATTTGGAAGGTCAGCAGAAGAGATAAAATAGTAAAAAATCCAAAAATTAAACTCATTTAGTACTTGCCCTATCAGATATTAAAATAGGCTACAACACTAAAAGATTGAAAAATGTAGTGGGGCAGAGAAATGGACCTGGACCAGCAATCAGCAGAACAGAATAGAAAGTCCAGAAACAAACCCAAGTACATATAAAAATTTGATATGTGATAGTAAATCATCTCAAGTAAATAGTGTGAGGCACCAGGATAAACAACTGGGGGGAGAACAGGGAAGAACTATACCTGTATCTTATACCATTATCAACATAAATTACAAAGATTCAAATGCATAAAATATGCTTATGAAATAAAAAGTGGATACAAGTTTATGTAAACTTGAAGGAAAAACTTGAACATGATACCAAAGGCAGAAACCATAAAGAGAAAAACGACTGACAAACTAGACTATGTTAACATTTAAATTTTTTAAAATCTCTTCACAGGGGAAGAAAACATCTTAAAGTTGAAAGTTACATAACAAACCAGAAAAAATATTTTCTATGTATATGGTAATCGATCAATAAAATGTTTATTATAGTCAATAAGGAAAAATAGAAAGGGGCAAATAAAATGAACATGTAACTGACAAAAAAAGTGCAAATGATCAATAAACGACAAACATTTAACCTCATAAATAATGAAAGAGATGCATTTTAGGGCCATGACCAGGAGTGATGTGCAGTATGTGCTGCTGATGAAGCCATTCTCCATACTGGCAAATAAAGAGCTGCTGCCCAGGCCCTGTGAGTGCCCCCACCCTGCCAGCTGCCCTGGCACCCAGCTCCCCTCGCATCTCCCTGGGCTACTCCCATGATCCAGTGACTACAGGGGTGATGCCTGACCAGCAGGGGACCCTGCATCCCTGTTATGGCTGCTACCTGTTCCCTAATATTCTGAGTACCACCTCTCATTATGATATATTGCATAACCAAATTTGTAAATATATAATAATCATAGCAACAACACAGTAATACCCACTATTAGGTTAGGGTGTGAAATGATATTCTACTCTACTTAAGAAAGTATAATTTGGTGTCATTTTCTTGAAGGACAATTTAGCCCCATAATAATAAAAGCCAAAAAATAGATCTTTCCTTTGACTCAGCAATTTCACTTCTAGGCATTTATCCTGAGGGAATAGTATAGGATGTACATGAAGGTATAACTGCAAGGTGAAAATCAATCTCTCCAAAAACTGAAGAAATGTATATTAATATGACAGGATAATACTAACTTTCCACCATCAAATTGACAGTGTCAGGCAGAAAGCCACCCATAGTCCAAGGGAAAGAAAAACTAGAAACTCTTATGAACTACTAGCAGAAATGCCAATGGACACAATTTCCAGAAGAGCATAAGGCATTGTTAAAAAGTGCATATTCAACTATTCCACTTCTAGAAAGTAAGCCTGGAGAAATCATTACAAATGTGGGAAAAATTTTACCTATAAGGTTATTCATCAAAATGTTTACAGTAGAAGAAAGCTGGAAACTACAAGTATGTCTATCTATAGGGAATTGGTTGAATAAATTATAGCACGTCAATATTATAGCATTCTATGAAGTCATTAAAAATTATGAGATAAGAATATTTAATGATACAGTAAAATGTTTCAGTTGTTTTATTAAATGAAAAAACAGATTACAAAATAGTATGTACTATATAGCTCTATTTTCATACAATAAATATTTATTACACACACATACACAGATATTTTAAAATGGGATCATCTATGTAAAGCACTTAGAATAATAACTTGGGTCCAGGCACGGTGGCTCATACCTGCAATCCTAGCACTCCAGGAGGCAGAGGCAGGAGGATCGCTCGAGGTCAGGAGTTCAAGACCAGCCTGAGCAAGAATGAGACCCTGTCTCTACTAACAATAGAAAGAAATTATCTGGACAACTAAAAATTATGTATTAAAAAAATTAGCTGGGCATGGTGGCATGCCTGTAGTCCCAGCTACTCAGGATGCTGAGACAGAAGGATTGCATAAGCCCAGGAGTTTGAGGTTGCTGTGAGCTAGGCTGATGCCATGGAACTCTAGCCCAGGCAACAGAGCGAGACAATGTCTCAAAAAAAAAAAAAAAAGAAGAAGCAGCAGAACTTGCATGTGATAAGAATTCAGTAAATGTTAGCCATTATTTTTTAATCCTCACATCCACCATATAAGGGAGGTATTTTTATTACCTCCGTTTTACAGATGTGGAAACTGAGGCACAAGAAAATGAAGTAACATCCCAAGTTCACATACTTTATAAGTGGTAGAGAATTAACAAATATGATGCAATGATAAAAATGACTAGAACATATTAAGCACTCCATTACTTTATAAATAATTTTGGGATCCTGTAAAAACAAAATTACCAATTTTCCTGGGTATTACCTTCACCTGGAAACTTTTTTTTTAAAGACCATCCCTACACCTACACTTGCCCATGGAGAAAACCTACTGATAATTCCTTCGTTTATTCCTCATCCCTATATCCTCTGTCTAAGCTCTCCTCAGTGCCAAGATGAGCGTTATTTTTCATGGCCTTCAGGATAGAACCTCTCACGAACCATCTCTGAGGGCCCTGAACCGAACACCAGCGACACCAGTGGGTGGGGCATCCTCATCCTCACCTACCTGGTGCCTGGCCCAGGGGCCAAGGCTGCTTTCTAGAGCCAGTTTGCTCTTCCCACTGGATCCATGCTAAATGAAAACCCACCTACTGGTGTTTCTTTCCACTCCCTGATGCCTTCTCTGGAGTATTCAGTAGGAATAGGATTTAGCAAGTCTCTCAGCCATCAAAAATTCTCCTTCACAGTTAAAAAGTGAATGTAGATGGTTCAAACAGAAAGGCAATTAGGAATACTCAAATGAAGTAAACCAAATTAGACTGTTTAAGGGGGACCACTTATTCAACACTAACCAGAGGTTGAATTTTATAGTGGAGGCCTTAAGAGTTGAAGATGAGGAAGAGACTTAGAACCTCGGATCTTTCACACTGATGCTGAGGTTCTTCAAGCAGGACCTTAACTATCAAGACATCCTGAACCTTGTAACAGGATGTTCAGGATGATGAGCCAGCACAAGCGCAAGAAAGACCCCACACCTTCTCCCTCCATGCAGCTAGAGCACAGGGTGCTGCTCGCACACGGCTGCTCTGGCCTTTCCCTGCACTCAGAAGGAAATTACATAGAGTTATGCATATCAGTAATTATATGTACATTTATACAAAGCAATGAATAATATATCTGTACGACAATCCATGTTTCTTAAGCCGTTCCAGCATGAAGACTTTAATAAGCTTGGATGACAATAATGAGGACAAACCACCCCTACCTAGATAATCGCTCAATCCCCCTTAGCTTCCTTTCTGGTTCAGGGGCTCCTTGACATATCTCATGTGTCCTTTCAAACATCCCTTTTCCTCCTGGGGAAGCTCTCAGTGGTCACTTACTGCCCAGTGACCTCTTGTCATCTCTGAGGGGCATCAACTCCTATTCTTTTGAGTTCCTTGGTATCAGCCATCCTGGCTGAAGAAGGTTGTTGTCACATTTTGATGACACCCAAATATGTGAAGACCTGAAACCCAGCCTATTGAAGCAATCTTAGTGCCAAAATCCAGGGAAACACCCTCCTGTGCTCTGGGTCAGACTCTGGGTGACCTTGGGCGCTGGTCTGTGACTGCTCTGACCAGAATACACTCAGGCTCACTTGCTTTTCCTGTTTCAGGGCTTTACTCCCAGGGGTCTAGCTCTCAACCCTCCCATTAGGCACAATTCTATCAAAGAAGGTGTAATGTGCTGCACATCTAAGCTGACATGTAAGCAGTCCAGCTACCCTGCAGCTGCCATGCGGGAGAGACCACGTGGAGAGACCACATGGAGATAGAAAGAGGCTAGAGGGCCCTCGGGTCTTTAAATCTTCCCAGCATCAGCCACCAGACCTGTGAGTGAGTGGAGTTCCAAATGATTCTAGCCCCAGATTTCAAGTTGCCCCACAGCGATGAGCCTTCCCCACTGTGTCCTGTCTGAAGTCCTGGCCCACAGAATCTGTGAGCACAAGAAATAGTTGTTTTACACATTCAGCTTTGGAGTAATTTGCTAAGCAGTCAACATAACTGGAACAGAAGGGACGGATGTTATTTGCATCTCATACTATATCATAGAACCCACTGTTACAAAGGTGACTTTGCAAATATCTGATTGATTCATTGTGTGTTGATTTTATTTGGTCCTTCTCTTGGAGTTATGGGATTCTCAGAAGATGCTGGATGCACCAGCAAAGCCTGGGTTGCCAACCCGGGTGGGACTGGGTCAGTTAATGGGCTTCAGCTGGAAGGGGGTCTGCCCCCACCCCTCCATTATTATTATTCATCACTGAAACTTCAAGTAAAATAAATTAGAGACGGCTACCCTGCCAGAGATGCTGGAAGAAGGCAGTCCCTTTACAAAGGGAACTTCTCTACAGAAAGTCTCTTAGTTAGCTAACAATTAGATTCATGTAATTAAAACTGTTCCTCAATCAATCAACTAGGAACCCACTATGTGCCCAGTATGGGATACTGAGGAGGAGTCATCTTTCCATACTGCTGTATGCATTTTAATGTTTTCAGCTGTGAAAAACAGAAAACTCAAATTTAAAATAATTTTAAACAATAGGGGAATTTAGCTTATATAATAAGAAGTCCAGAGTAGGGCAGCTTGAAAGTTGGTTCATTCAGTGGCATCAGCAAGGATCCAGGTTGCTTCCCCCCTTCTGTTCCACTATACTTGGTGTGTCCCCCGTGACCCCAACACAGCAGCTCCAGGCATCAACATGCAGCCACCAACATGGACACAGGACAACATCCAGAAGGAAAAAGGGACCTTTTCTTCTGCATGTATTCCTCAACTTAGAGTATTTGGGATTTGCCCTGTGGAACTGGACATGGGCCCAAAGCCCCTCTGGAGACATGGAAGGTGGACAGCAGGAAGCAGGATGTAGGCATCATCCAAACTTGGTTGATGAAGATGCAACTGACTGACTGAGACAACTAGTCTCTAGTTACTAGAGAGATATATTCTCTAGTAACTAGTTATTCTCTAGTTAAACTTCCTCCTTCCCCATCCTGAGGATGTCATAAGGAATAGCGTCTCCTCACAGTTCTTGCTACAGTGTCCTCAGCTCCGTCGAGAAAATATATGACTCAAAGAACTAAAACCTAAGCTTGCCTTTTCTAACAATCACCTGCCCACATGCACTTGAGCACCTTTTGACAGATAAATAAACAGCACTCTTGCCTTGATCGGCACTCCTTATGGGTGAGAGCTGGTTGACAGCCACTGCCAATGGGGAAACAAGAACGTCTGGTGAGGGGAGGGCTGAGGAGGGGGTTCACCATTTATTAAGCCATAAACAGTGGCCACCACTCATCTCTCGGAGCAGGGAGCTGACAGGCCAGATCTAGTCGGCCACCTTTTCTTGTGTAATGCGCAAGGTCAGAATGGTTTTCACATTTTTTAATGGCTGAAAAAAAAAATTAAAAGACTATTTCATGACATGTAAAGATTATATGAAATTCAAATTTTAGTGTCCATACATGAAGTTTTTTGAAACAGTCATGTTCATTCATTTAAACATTGTCTATGGCTGCTTTCAAGCTACAACAGCACAGTTAAATAGTTGTGACAGAGGTTGAATGGCCCATGAAACCTAATATTTATTAAATACAATTCTGGCCCCTCACAGAGAAAGTGTGCTGACCCGTGTCTTGGAGACAAAGCCCTGACAGGGGCCCCAGGCGTTGGGTAGGGCTGTGCCCGAGCCTCCAGAGGAGCCGGCCCTCAGCCCACCTGCAGACCCGCCTCCTCCTGGGACAGGAACCCCTGATACTGTCTAACACATTTAGCACAGGGGTTCTTAGACCTGTAGAATCACCTGGGGAGCTTTTAAAAACTGCCATGCTTGTTCTCCATCCAGACCAATTAAATCCAAATCTCCTGTGTTGTGCCCAGGCATTCTTTCAAAAGCTCCCCCGGTGATCACACAGACAGTCAAGTTTGCAAACCACTGCTAGATGTTTGTTGCCAATGTCAGGCCCAGTTTCTGGAGCTTTTTCTAAGCAAATGCCATCACTCACCCTCAGGCAAGTGTTTGGGGAACAGCCCATCAGCACCATGCTAGAGTGCAGGTAGGCAAAAAGAAGTGGAGAAGCAAGCTGCATTTAACCCCTACCTTTCATTTTTACAGGTGCGCAGCCAAATGACCTCACCTGTGTGCGGGTGAGTTCCTGAGGTTTCCCAGGCTGGGGAGTCCTTGCCACCAGGGCTCTCCTTGTATCTCATGCCAACTCTCGGTACAGAAAACACAGTGTCTCACTCTAGCTGCCACTCACTGGTTTATTTTCCTTCATGTAAGGGGAGGCAAACAGGAGCCTGGTCACTGCCCCACCCAGGGATAGTTTAGATGCACTTCCTTCTTCTCTTTGGCATGTAGTTGGAAAAGATGAGCCACAAATAGTACCTTCTTTCCTTCCTTCACTCACTCAATAGATGTTTACTGAGCACCTACTACTTACCAGGCCCTACGAAGTTTATGAATACAATAATGAGTAAGAGCCCCAAAAGAGTTCATCCACAAGAGGATGAGACAGCCAAATGAGCCCCCTCCTCTGCAGTGCTGAAGGGCTGCCCTCGAGGAGATCTGCAGGAGGCCACCAGGACTCTGAGCGGTACATGACCATCTCTCCAAGGGGAAGATGTGCTTGGACTGAGCCTGAAGAATTCCTTGTCAGGTGAAGGCATCTCATGCTAAGGATAGAGCATGTCCAAGAATATGGTGGCTGGAAAGAGCATGAGATGGATCTGACCAGAGCCAGGGCAAGGGGTTGTCCAGGGTGGGCAGAAGTTGAGGCTGGAGATAAAGCCTGGAGAAAGCTTGAGGATGGTGGATGGGCCAAGACCAACAGGACTGGAGGAAACTGTGGAAGCTTTTCAGGAGAGGGTGATCTTCAGAAGGAAGCCCTGGCGGGGTGTGCTGGATTCTGGATGACAGCAGGAACCATTGCTCAGGATGTGATAAGCTCCTAAATTACTGCCATGTGTGGGGTGCCAGAGAGTCCCAGCCACACCCACCCAGTTCCCCCTCAGCTTTCCAAGGTTTCCACCTCTCCTGTCTTCCTCTGCTGGCTTCACTCCAACCCCAGCCAGGGCCAGCAGGAGAGAACAGCACAAATAATGGTGCTGTTGGCGGGGGTTGGTTTTTGTTTGTTTGTGTTCTTTTCAAATACCTGTTATGGGTGGTATTAAGTCCCCCAAAAGGTCCCCTGGCAATTCTTCAAAATGGATTTTTTGCAAGGCTTCCCCTATAGGCCAATCACATTACTAAAGCTCCATGGTGCCATTGAGAGACAGTGTTGCTCTCTGGTTACGCCCACAAGCTCTGACATCAGAAAGGTCTGGATTTGAACAGTAAAAACTCACTTACCAGCTGAAAAACCTGGTCAAGTCATATAATCTCTTTAATCACTCCTTATGTGTCAAATGCATATAACAGTACCCACCTCCAGAGGTGGTGGTGAGGATGAAATGAGAGTAAAAAGAGCATCCGGCACAGAGCCACACATGTGAACCTGCTTGATAGATTTGAGCTGCCATTATCACCACCTACATGGGAGGCTCCAGTGCACATACATTTAGTCACTTCTTCAAATGTCTCTTAATTAGTATTTATTGAGGGGCTTTCCACACCCTAGCCATAGCTCTGGATATTGGGAACACAGAAGTGAGCAAGACAGTAAAGGGCCCTGCCCCTGTAGAGCACATACATTTAGGGGGAGAAATGAGCTGTAAACAGGTCACCAAAGCAATGAATAAGGTGATTACAGATGGAGAACAGTGAAAAGAAGGAAGCCAGAAGACATCAGCCATGTGATGAGCCAAAGACAGAGACCCTGCAGTGATAACGGATGGAATGAAATGTTTAGGAAACTAAAAGAAGGAAAGATGGCTGTGGCAGGGTACAAGATGGGGTCAGCTTGCTAGGCAAGATCCAGGTCATGTCAGGCCTTATAGACCCTATGTGGACTTTGGATTTTATTCTAAGTCAAAGGGAAGTCACTAAAAGATTTCCAGCAGTATAAAGAATGACATGATCTGATTTAACTTTCTCTAAAACACTATGGCTGAGCCCAGTGGCTCACGCCTGTAATCCCAGAGCTTTGGGAGGCCAAGGTGGGAGGATAGCTTGAGACTAGGAGTTTAAGACGAGCCTGGACAGCATAGTAAGACCCTGTCTCTACAAAAAAATTTTTTAATTAGCCTGGTGCAGTGGTGTGAACCTATAGTCCTAGCTATTTGGAGGCTGTGGCAGGAGGATTGCTTGAGCCCAGGAGTTCAAAGCTGCAGTGAGCTATGTTCATGCCACTGAACTCCAGCCTGGGCAACAGAACAAGACCCTGTCTGGAAAAAAAAAAAAAAAAAAAACACTGTAAAGATTGAAGGAAAATAAGAGTGAAATTGGAAAATCCTGTTTCAAATCTGTAGTAGATGTCCATGTAAGAGATGATGGCTAGACAAGGACTATGCAGTGGAGTGGAGCACAGTGAAATATGCCACAGAGGTCATTCCAATGGAGGAATTAAGGGTCATTCCTAGATGTTAGGCTTGAGCAACCATGTAGGATAGTGGTGCCATTTACCAACCTAGGGAACAACAGGGAAGAACCAGTTTTGAGGGGAGTCCTTAGGTCAGTTTTGGAAAGTATATATTTGAGATAGCTTCTAGATATCCCGGTAAAGACATCTTGTATGTGGTTATATATCTGATCTGGAGTTCAGCGCTGAGGTCAAAGCTGAAGATATAAATGAGAGCATCATCAGCATGCTGGTGAAACTGGATGATATGCCCAGGGAGGAAATGTAGACGGAGAGAGAGGAGCTCATGGGAGACTCCAAGAGAGGGAGACAGGGGGTGAGTCAGACATGGAGGGAGGCAGGGCCGGGCCCCGAGGCACACTGCTGCGAGTGCTCAGGTGGAGCAGAGGACCTCAGCACGAGACCAGGGGCATGGGAAGGAGTTGCCAGAGGGGTTGAAAGCAAACCAGAAGAGGGCAGATCAGGAGGGTAGACCCAGCAGCAGGAGGGAGGGCAAACCTGTTGGGTGCTGCTAAGCAGTCCAGGAAGAAGAGGACAGAGAAATGGCCGATGTATTGGCAGCATGGAGGTAGTTGGTGACCTCGGCAGAGCTGCCTCAGAGGAGCAGTAGAGGTAGGACCCAGAGTGGAGCAGCCTGGAGATTGAATGTGAGATAACCAAGGGGAGGCAGGGGGAGTAGACAGCACTCCGGAAGGTTTTCACTGAGAGGAAGCAAACAATCAGGAGGGCAGGAGGATGCAGGGTGAGAGTGAATTTATTTTGTTTCATTTTAAGGTAGGAAATATTGCACCGTGTTTATATGTGACGAAATGGATCCAGTAGAGAGAAGACTGATGCATGAACGATGAGTTAAACACAGGAGCAAAGTTGTTGAAAAGGGGAGTTACTTTCTTCCCCCTCTTCATACTGCACTCTTCAGATGAAAGTCACTACGTTACAGCCCACACTTAAGGAGTAGAGAGTGTGGTGGACTAAATAATGTCCCCCAGATATGTCCCTGTGCTAATCCCCAGAGCCTGTGAATGACACCGCACGTGCCAAAAGTGACTTTGCAGCTGTGATTCAATTAAGGATCTTGGCGCATGGCGATTATCCTGGATTATCCGACTGGGCCGTAATTGTAATCACAAGTGTCTCATAAGAGGGAGGCAGAGGGAGGTTGACACAGAAGAGGAGAAAGCAATGTGGCCACAGGGACAGAGATCAGAGCAATGTGGACAGCGGTTACCACTGGAAGAGGCAAGGAATGGAATCTCCCTAGAGCCTCCAGAGGAAGCACAGAGCTACCAACACTGATTTTGGTTCAGTGATACTGATTGCAGACTTCTGGCCTTCACAACTGTAAAACAATAGATCTTTGTTGTTTTAAGTCACCAAGTTTGTGGTAATTTGTTACAGCAGCCACAAGAAACTAATACAGAGAGTTATGCTCCACCTCCTTGAGGGTGGAGTGTCTTTATAAATAATTTAGGATTCTGCTGCATTGGAGATTTATCTCTTTGCCCCAATTCATGTATTTGTTCAATCACTTATTTACTTCAGTATGGACTCATAAATATTTATTTTATACTCTGAGTTATGATCCAACACTATTTTGTTCCCCACATTCTTTTAAAAGACAGATGTCTTTCTCTGTGCAGGTGACCCTAGGTGCCTCTGGCAGGGCACACGAGGAGGTTCTAGGGACTAGAAGATTTGGAAAATGAGTTTTTGCAGCCTGGTGACTGTGGCCTGGAGGGTTGGGTGCGCAAACTGAGACAGATGTAGGGTAAAAAACTTGCCATTAAAGCAGTAATGCAAAAGACAATGTTATTCACATGCACATATAAAACAGATTTTGCATGCAAGTGAATAAATGGATAAATTATTAAATATATCTGTAAAATGTTTGTCAATTCTTCTCAATAATATAAGTTAACAAATGTCTCAGTTTCTCCAAGCTGCTATAACAAAATACCTTAGACTGGGTAATTTATAAACAACGGAAATTTATTGCTCACGGTTCTGGAGGCTGGGATGTCCAAGACCAAGGTCCCAGCAGATCTGGTGTCTGTTGAGGCAGAAGGGGCAATCAAGCTCCCCCCAGCCTCTTTAATGAAGGAACTGATCCCACTCATAAGGGCAGAGCATTCATGACCTGATCGCCTCGTAAAGAGCTCCCCTCTTAATACTATTGCACTGGAGATTAGCTTTCAACATTTGGGTTAGGGGGTGGGGGAGACACAAACATTCAGACCATAGCAATAGGGAATTCATATTTAAGAACACAAAAGTTAATCCAGGTCTTGGTTGATATACTGATGGATTTTAGTCACCCTGAACTAAGCAAGTACCGCAGCTACGGTCTATTTTCTTCACAAATACCTCAAGGCAAAGCCACTCCACACCCTCATGTAGATCTCACTGAAAAAATGTTGTGCTCCTTACAGACAAGGTTGTCCTTGTTTGTAGCAGAAGTCTCTTCGGCTTTAATTTCAATTTTCAGCCTTCCAGAGATAAAAACAGAGAGAGAGAGAGAATGTGTGTTTTCAAAAAGTTTTAATGCCCAAATTAGGCTGGGGACAAGGAGGGCTGCAGAGGCGGTGGGACTTGGGGGAACGGCGAAAGGGAAGGGCCTTTGTTTAAGAACTAGTTACACAGGCCTCTGGTTTCCCTTGAGTGCCATTAGTTAGGCGATCACAGCCTGGTCTCCAGCAGTTAAAAAGGCAGCCTTTGGCACAGGACAGATCTGGGTTTTCATCTTGGCTTCACTTCTCACCAGCTGTGAGACTTTGGGCAAGTTACGTCCCCATGTCTGCTTTTTCTCATCTATAAAATAGAGCCCATATCTATGTCACAGGTCGTGTGAGGAGTAGGTGGCTACACAGACCATGGCAGGTCCTGAGCTGACCTTAACCAGTCCTGGCAGTATGTTAGGGGCCCGATCTCCACCTTCCTCTCCCCTCCCCCACTGCACAGGTGGGCTCCTGAATTATTCCTGCTGCCTTCAATTATGATAGCTCCAAACTACAATCTGCAATGTTCCCTCTAACTCTGAACAGGACCCCTCAGGCCAATAACTCACCTTCTGCCTCGGGTTTCTGAGGAACCCTTGATGAGGCTAAAACTGAGCTCCAGCCCATCTTGCCTCCCATGCACTAACCCCCTCTCTGGAGCCTGGTGCATCCTACCTTTACCCTCGCCTGCTGGCCACAGCCCTGTTTCACCTCCCACACACCTCTCTAGAACTAGAGCCTGGCTCAGAACCTCCTATTGCCTCACCTCCGCCACCAGCCATGGCCCCATGGATGCTGGCACAGGCTGCCTCAGACTGGAGGTCACTGGGCCCTCTAAGATTCTGACAGCCAAATGCCACCCACCTCTCAGTCCCTTTAGCCCTTGCCCACACCCTCCAGCCGACTCCTGCTCTGCTGACAGCCTGCTTGCTTCACAGCTGAGGCACTGACTGAAGGGTGGCCATTAGCTTGTTTTACCCCTTGCAAAAACTTCTGAATTGTCCCACTTCACAGATGAGGAAACTGAGCCCCAGAGATATTCAGTGATTTGCCCAATGTCACATGACTAATAACTTCCAGAAAACTTGGGCTCCCCTGACCTCTAATTCGGGTTTGCTTGGCTTCCTGTGTCACAGATCCAAAGCTCAGGATGGCCAGCTCCCTAATTGCACTCTGGATGGCAGAGAGTCAGACTTTAAAGGCTTGGCAGGTAACACTATTCCTGACTCCCAGGCATTTGGCATTGGTTGGTGTATGTTTCCAGAGATACTTTTCTAATGGAGGAAAAAAAGAGGTAACACATTTCTGTTTGACAAATAAATGTATGATCCCAAGGACTCCACAAATTTTGTAAGCCTTCAAATAGCACAGAGACCTGCCCAAGTGGGAGAGACAGAGAAGTATTGACTTGGGCAGAAACATCTGAGTTTTACTGCAAAGGGTACCTTTGGGATATAAGTGCTAACATGACCCCAGGGGGAGGGCAACAGGATTTTCCAATGCTCTCCCACACTCAATGGTGCTCTGTGTCTCAGAGGACCTGGGGGCCTTGATGTCTGACTACCCTGAAGCTTGGCCTTAGAGTCCCGTATGGGCATAGGTAGGCACAATGCAGTCAACCCTGGTGGCCTTGAAAGCCACACTAGACATCATCAGGAGGCAAAGACCACAACTCGTGAGTCTGGAGGAAGAGATAACCCCATAGCCCTCATCACCATCATAAATGACCTTGTTAATTTAATTGTTTACATGTAGGTCTCTCTATGTATGGTCCATAGGGTCAATGTCATGGCCTATTCACTGCTGGATCCCTGGCTTCTACAACAGTGTCCAGCACACAGCAGGCAATCAGTAAATATTCTCTGAGTGTGTATTTTTCCAACTTAGATCTTCTGTGTTAGCCACCAGCAAGACAAAAGATACTATGCTCTCATGATCATGGGTGGGGAGCACAGGGAAGGTCAAGAGCATCTCATAGCTCTATTTTAACGTTTGTTTATTTTAAATAACAAATACCATAATTAATTTCTTTGCCAAAAGGCCCATCTCATTAAAGCCACCAAATAGCTGCCCTCTGCAACACTTATGTGTAAGTAATGATGATTACTGTTGGCTATCGTTTACTGATAGATCACCATGTGCTATGCGTACATTGTCTCAACAAGTTCTTAAAGCAACTCTCAGATTTGTATTATTATCCCCTTTTCACTGATAAACTGAGGTTTAGAGAAGCTAAGAAACTTGGCATGCAACTGTTAAGCAAGGACACTAGATGTGAGCCAAGTCTATCCAAAGCCCCTGCGTTTAACCACTATTCTATACTGCCTCTCACAAGGTCACAAAATAAGTGAATTGCCTTTTTTCTCTCTCTCTCTCTCTCTCTCTCTCACATCTCTCTCGTCAAAATTTCACAAGGAAAGATATCCAGCCCAGATTCTCCTTTCCAACCTGGATTATTCAGTTATTTTCTGGGAAGCAGCAAAACTGCCTTTCTGAGTTGCGTGGGTCACTGAGGTCATCTCTCCCTAGTGTCAGAGTCAGATCAGAGCAACTAAAGTGGAGATTGTCCATGGCAAACTTAACTGCCCAAGAATAATACAGATGGTGGCAGCATAATGACAGGAAGTTGTGTTTTCAATCAACTTGTGGTTTTCCCTTTGTGGGTCTGCCCTTTCTTCCTTTCATCTCTCTGGGAAGAGATGGGCATGAGTGAATTAATTTACAGAAGTGTGTCAGAGCTCTGAGAATGTGGTGCCATTTCCAAACCCCTGAGACAATCATCTTAATGAAACCCTCATTAGGTCATGTCCATCCCTCCACCTAGGAACGACCAAGACCTACCCCAAATCCTTCCTGATAATATTTTAAATAATGAAGACACTGTGAGCTCCTAGAATCCTCCAAGGAGGTGGTTCTCCCAAGGGGATTTTAAAAAAAATCTATTCTCTCTTGTTACATTTGTGGTTTCCTGTAATAGCTCGACATGGGCCACTGCCCCATCCAGCATCCCTCTCTTCCCTTGAACCCTCAGACTTCACCAGGTCAACCATTACATTAACTCCCAGACAATGTCATCTCTGTCCCCCTGGACAGGAATGAGCCCTGGGACTCCATCTAAAGTCACAGCTCTGACTGATTCAGGAAAAATGGAGGTCAACCAGTGTCCAATTTTTAGAGAAGGGTTCTGTAGCCATCCCAAATTCTACCCTCTCAGAAGAGCCACCCCACACCATTTCTAGTGGCTGGCTCAAGGAAAGCCATGGAATAGCCCTCAGCATTCCATTGGGGCTGACAGTCCAAAATCAATCTCTCTTCTGCTCCACTGGCAGTGCACTCCATTCTGGGTGCCAAGAAAGTGGTACTTTAGCTGGGGGGTCAAACGGAAAGGAAAAGATACATAACCGCAGCTGCACTACATCATGACGTCAGGGTCTGGAAACTGAAGAAGGCACAGGATGGAGAAAGGGGAGGGATGTTTGTTTGGAAACCATCTCACACAGTCCAAATTAAACAGACTCATTGCTCAAGTCCACTTTCCATCACTGCCCCTCTCTCTACTAATTCTTACCTCTCCTACGAGCTCCCTTTCAACCCAGTGTCCCGCTGCTATAACAGTCTGAGGAATGCTTGCTGATCCTCTAAGGGCCTCAATTGCCCGCATAGACTTAATATCATCTGTCCCATTTTAAAATGCCAACAACAGACCAAGGCCCAAATCTTCTCTTTGAAGTCTTTCCTGAAAACCTCAGCCATCTCTAATCTCTCTTCTTCCTCACCAGTCTTGAAATTTACTGGCTGTATCATTCATCTGAGCACCTGAGATTCTGTTCAGCCCAACAGAGACTATGTCTTGACTATTCTCAGATTGTTTCATGTAAGTATCTTGTCTTCCTAGGAAAACTGTAAGCTCCTTGGAGTCTAGGACTGGGTCATGTAGTTCTTTAGTATATGACACTGTACCATATACAGTGCTCTGTATGTGGTTCTGAATACACAGGAAATGTTTAAATTTGTGAAGCTGCATGGAGCCGATCAGAATTAAATGGAAGCATCTGGCAAAAGATGAAGCCACTGGGCACTCATCAGGAAGATGTTTAGTGGCTCCAATTTAAGGTGAGTTAATGCCTAGGATGGGCCCAAGGTATAAGCCAGAACGATCCATGGGCCAGTACCTGTTACAACAGGTAAGCTGACAGAGCACTGTGAGGATTTGGATTGAGCCGCCTGCACATGGAAAGGGGAAAGGGGAGGAAGATCCATGCTTTATTTGGAACAAGCCTCAACACAAAACCATAGGCCAAGTCAGGCTGCCAAAACGGCAAAGCTTCCCTGAAACAGGTGCCAAGTTCACAGGAGTTTCTGTTCATTAGTCCATTTTTGCACCACTTTACATCTTCATGATCATTCAATTTGCAAAGGACTCCTGATTTTACCTCAACAACCACCTTTGTTGGGACTAAAAATAATTCATCAACTTGCCTAAGCAAAGTAAGTCAGAGGTAGCACCAGGAATTTAGCTGACAGCTCTGGAACTTCAGATCTACTCCCTGGAATTGGAACTAGGCTTCCTTGTTCTCTCACTAGCTGGTATGAACTCTAACAGGACCTTTTTTCTGATGGCCTCCCTAGCAGATGTTAGCAAGAATGAATTTTCTAGCCATTTTATGAATGGGAGAAATCAGCAACCTGAGAAAAAGGGAGTTCACCAGTGTACAGCATGAGGTTAATGGTGGGGTCTCTGGAGTATTTGTCAGAGTAGAGAGGGACCTCAGAGAGCACTTGCTCCACCCTGGTGTTATAGGCCAGGAGCCTGAGCCCTAGGAGACTGCGTGACCTCCCAAGCTCACATAGCTTGATAACAGTGTTCCTGCAACTAGGGCTTAGTCTCCCAACTCCCAGTCTCAGGTTTTCCCAGTACCCAAGAATAAAAGAATGCAAAGAATTTACAAATGAGTTTTTATTTTTGCTTCTATTTATGTGGTGAATTACATTTATAGATTTACATATGTTGAACTACCCCTGCATCTCTGGGATAAAGCCCACTTGGTCGTGATGGATTATTTTTTTGATAAGCACTTGGATTCGATTTGCTAGGATTTTATTGAGAATTTTTGCATCTATATTCATAAGAGAAATTGGTCTGTAGTTCTCTATTTTTGTTGCATCCTTTCCTGGTTTTGGTATCAATGTTATGTTGGCTTGGTAAAACGTGTTGGGGAGAATTCCATCCTTTTCGATATTAGAGAATAGTTTATGTAGGATGGGCACCAGTTCTTTGTATGTGTTGTAAAATTCGGGTGTGAACCCATCTGGACCAGGGCTTTTCTTTTTGAGAAGGTTTTTTATTGCTGTTTCGATTTCAGTTCTTGATATCGATCTATTCAGGAATTCTATTTCTTCCTGGTTGAGCCTGGGAGGCTATGTGTTTCTAAAAATGTGTCCATTTTAATAGAAGCAAAAATAAAAACCATATGATCCTCTCAATAGATGCAGAAAAAGCATTTGACAAAATTCAACACCCTTTTATATAAGAATGCTTAACAAAATAGGCATAGATGGAACCTACCTAAAAATGATACAAGCCATATATGACAAACCCACAGCCAACATCATACTGAATGGGGAAAAATTGAAAGCATTCCCACTTCAAACTGGAACCAGACAAGGCTGCCCACTGTCCCCATTACTTTTCAACATAGTATTGGAAGTCCTTGCGAGAGCTATCAGACAAGAGAGCAGAATCAAGGGAGTCCAAATAGGGAAGGAAGAGATCAAACTCTCACTCTTTGCTGATGATATGATGTTATATCTGGAAAACCCCAAGGATTCAACCATGAGACTCCTGGAATTGATTAACTAATACAGCAAAGTCTCAGGTTACAAAATCAATACACACAAATCAGAGGCATTCATATATGCCAATAACAGTCAATTGGAGAACCAAATTAAAGACTCAGTACCCTTCAAAATAGCAACAAAGAAAATAAAATATCTAGGAATATGTTTAACTAAAGAGGTAAAGGACCTCTATAGGGAAAACTATGAAACACTGAGGAAGGAAATAGCAGAACTTATAAATAGGTGGAAAACCATACCATGCTCGTGGATCGGAAGAATCAACATTGTTAAAATGTCTATACTACCCAAAGTGATCTACAGATTCAATGCAATCCCTATTAAATTACCAACATCATTTTTCATAGATACAGAAAAAATAATTATACACTTTGTATGGAATCAGAGAAGACCCCGTATAGCAAAAGCAATTTTAAGCAATAAAAACAAAATGGGAGGTATTAACTTGCCAGACTTCAAACTATACTACAAGGCTGTGGTTCTTAAAACTGCCTGGTATTGGCACAAGTGCAGGGACACAGACCAGTGGAACAGAACAGAAAATCCAAATATAAAACCATCCTTATATAGACACCTAATCTTTGACAAAGCAGACAAAAACATACTCTGGGGATAAGAATCCCTATTCAATAAATGGTTCTGGGAAAACTGGATAGCCACATGTAGAAGACTGAAACAGGACCCACAGCTTTCACCCCTCACAAAAATCAAATCACGGTGGATAACAGACTTAAACCTTAGGTGTGAAATGATTAGAATTCTAGAAGAAAATGTAGGAAAGACACTTACAGACATTGGCCTAGGCAAAGAATTTATGAAGACGACCCCTAAGGCAACCACAGCAACAACAAAAATAAATGAATGGGACCTGATTATATTAAAAAGCTTCTGCACAGCCAAAGAAACAGTCACGAGAATAAACAGACCACCTACAGAATGGGAAAAAATTTTCGCATACTACACATCAGATAAAGGACTGATAACAAGAATCTATTTAGAACTCAGGAAAATCAGCAAGAAAAAAATCAAACAACCCTATCAAAAAGTGGGCAAACGACATGAATAGAAATTTTTCAAAAGAAGATATAAGAATGGCTAACAAACATATGAAAAAATGCTCAACATCTCTAATCATCAGAGAAATGCAAATCAAAACCACAATGAGATATCACTTAACCCCAGTGAGAATGGCCTTTATCAAAAAGTCCCAAAACAACACATGTTGGCGTGGATGCGGAGAGACAGGAACACTCATACACTGCTGGTGGGACTGCAAACTAGCGCAACCCCTGTGGAAAGCATTATGGAGATACCTTAAACAGATTCAAATAGACCTACCATTCGATCCAGCAATCCCATTATTGGGCATCTACCCAAAAGAACATAAATCATTCTATGACAAAGACACCTGTACCCAAATGTTTATAGCAGCACAATTCACAATTGCAAAGATGTGGAAATAACCCAAATGCCCATCAATTCAGGATTGGATTAGTAAATTATGGTATATGTATACCATGGAATATTACTCAGCTATAAGAAATAACAGTGATACGACATCTCTTTGGTTCTCCTGGAGAGAGTTGGAACCCATTATTTTAAGTGAAGTATCCCAAGAATGGAAAAACAAGCATCACATGTACTCAGCAGAAAATTGGTTTCCCTGATCATCACCTAAATTCACATCTGGGAATGATACCAATCGGATATCAGACTGAGGTGGGGGGTGGGGGGAGGGGATGGGTGTATGCCTACATGATGAGTGCGTTGTGCACCATCTGGGGAATGGACACGCCTGGAGCTTTGACTTGGGGGGATAGGCAGTACATGGGCAACACATGTAACCTGAACTTTTGTATTCCCCATAATAAGCTGAAATAAAAAAAATTAAATTAAAAAAAAAAAAAGAATTTACAAATGAGGTACAAACTCTGCGGTGGAATTCAATGGGTGAGGGCTGGGCTCAGTGGCTCATGCCTATAATACCAGCACTTTGAAAGACCAAGCTCAGGAGGATCACTGGAGGCCAGGAGTTTTAAAACCAGCCTGGGCAACATAGCGAGACCCCATCTCTACAAAAAAAAAAATTTGTTTTAATTAGTCAGGTGATATGGTGCATGCCTGTAGTTCCAGCTCCTTGGGAGACTGGACCAGGAGGATCACTTGAGCCCAAGAGTTTGAGGTTGCCGCAAGCTATGATGATGCCACTACACTCTAGCCCAGGGGACAGAACAAAAAAAGACTTGATGGGTGAGAAGAACAATATTGTTTGAGAGCTCACAAAGAACTTCAAAAGAAAGGTTCCACAGAATAGCTAGCATTGGCTGAGGATGCTAGCAAAGTCTGTGTTGATTTAAATAAATAAATAAATAAGGACAGGGCATGGGAGCTATGCTGTGAATTATGTTCCACAGTCGGGGGAAGAACTGTTAGGAGTACAAAACCAACGAGCCCCCTTGTAACAGGGAACTTGCGAGAGGGGCAGGTTTGCCCAGTTCCTACTGGGACAGCAAACATCAAGGGAACACCAAAAATGCTTCTCTGACCTTGCCCTAGACTCATTTGACCATCTGCAAACAAGCCCTGTCTACCTACAAATGTGCAGCTCTCCGCAAATAAAATGAAACTTTGGTTACTTGCTATATCCAGGGTCAAAGACCCTTTGGCCCATGTTTGTCAGAAGGACTAGATGACATTGGACACAAAGCAAATGCTGAAAACCACCCTTTCGTATTAACACCCCCTTGCCATTGTGGGGATTCCTTCACAGAGTGAGGAGCAAGCGGGTCACAAAAGATACTCTCCTATTAAGGCGTCTTTCCAGCTCATAGCTTGTGACTCCTTTGCTTCCCATTGACTCTTCAATATTAGGGAGTATCTGGGGCTTTTCCTGGACCTACCACCAAGCGCTACCCTTATGGACGGCATGGCATACTTGGGATAGCAAAGGGCTCCCCATGGCTGGCACCTAAAGTGTGTTTTGCTTTGTATGAGGTGAAATTTTCCTCTCCATGTCCAACTACACATGAACTCTAAATAGGGCCAGTTAGCCACACGTGTGATATATAGGAATCTAAAAGTTAGAAAATCCAACGTCCATATATGGAAAACAGCATTACCTGAACATACAGACAGAAAATGTACAAACTTTATTTGTGAGGACATAGCAGACACACAATAAAAAGGGAGTGAATGAATAACCCTGACAACCCTGTTTGTTCCATGCTGGTCCCCATCCTCAATGGAAACTGGGAATGTCCATGGATCCTGCATTCCCTTGCAGCCTCCAGAGGCTACCCAGTGAGCGCAGGAGGTGTCTGCCCTATTGCTTGAATGTGAGTGAGATTTCTCTGCCAGCAGGCAATGATAATAATTAATATCCACATTGGTTTAATTAAAAGGGTTAGTTTTTTCCCCCATATAATCAAAATGAAACTTGATGCCAGAATAAAGAAAATCAAAAGAGCTCTAGTAATATACATGCAATTAGACACCCACATGACACTGGCAGATTTCATAACAACAGAATGCTAATAGTTCTGCAGAAAGAGAGCGAGGTAGATAAACACTCATTTGCGGTGACATTCCAGTTCATTTTTCATTCATTAAGGAAAGGCTGCCCACTGGCCAAACTCAGGATGTTATTATCCTAATCAGGATAAAGACCCAGACCTGACACACAGTAGCCTTAAGGAATGAGCAGAGCAGGATGAATCAACCCAACCTGCTAGGATAACCATTGAGGAGGAGAGGTTTAAATGTAACATCCATGGCCTGCAAGAGGACAAGAAGTCCCAGTCCTGTGCAGGAACAAGTAAGAACATTCTACCAGGGCCACCCTTCCTGCTTGCACCCAGCACCAGCTGATCTCCCCAGGCATGGAGATGAAGCAGACAGCGCAGGCCCTGCACTGCCCTTGTGGAGATGACAGTGCTGGGAAGAGGAGATAGATGCCCATGGAACTGTCAGAAAGCAATTCTCCCTTTCTTTTCTCTTTTTTTTTTGGGGGGGGGGGCGGGTGGACAGAGTCTGTTCTGTTGCCCTGGGTAGAGTGCAATGGCGTCATCATAGCTCACTACAACCTCAAACTCCTGGGCTCGAGCAATCCTCTTGCCTCAGCCTTCCAAGTAGCTGGGACTATAGGCACGTACCACCATGCTTGGCTAATTTTTCTATTTTTATTAGAGATGGAGTCTCACTCTTGATCAGGCTGGTCTCTAACTCCTGACCTCAAGTGATCCTCCCTCCTTGACCTCCCAGAGTGCTAGGATTACAGGCATGAGTCACCGCGCCTGGCCCTATCAGAAAGCAATTCTGACTACACTCCAGAAATGCAGAAAAGGCAGTGATGGGTGGTCAGGATTACCCAGAGGAGGCTCACAAAGGGGGAGGACTTAAAACAGGCACTTAGGGACAGATGAGGACTTCCCGCAGCAGGGAAGAGCAGCTGGAATGGGGGAAGAAAGAAAAAAAAAAAAGAGAAAGATTTCTTCATAATAAAATGGAGTCACATCAAAAGAGTTGGTGTGAGTTTTCTATGCCATGGGTTATCAATTATGGAAACATCACGAGGGCCTGGTATGTGCGTGTGCGCACATGCTCTCTCTTTCTCTCTCTCTCTCTCTCTCTCTCTCTCAACTGTTGATATGCATTGCCTGGTTATGTGACCAGAGAGCATCATTTTGTAAATTAGCACTTTCAGGAGAATAGAAGCAAATCTTTGAGAAGGTTCAAAGTTCATTTAAAAATTATCATTAGCAAATAAGGATGACTCACCACAACCCCTTGTAGGCAGGTAGATCAGGTCTGAGAGGGTCGTGATTCCTTCTTCCTCACACCAGAAATCAGGCTGGTGGGGCAGGACATGACCCCTGAAAGTGCCCCTTTCTCAGGCATTTTCTCCAGGGCAATTGATGGAGGATTTCCGGTGAGTTTGATGAGCTTGCTCAGCCCGCCCTCTCCTGAAGGCTGCTGGAACTTACTGTAGAGGGCACAGCTCAGGAGGGGAGCTCCTCGTCAACTCTGGGGAATTTGAGAATGAGGCATCAGAGCCAGAATTCATTACACCCTTCACCCACCTTCTACAAAGCTTCTTTCCCTGAATGTCTCATAGGTTCAAAATATCAGTCTCAGAAAGTTGACCACATGAATGGGCCTTAGAAATCACCTGTTTGTTTCACAGACAAGAACATAAATCCTGAGTAGTTGAATGATCTGCCCAAGGTCACAGAACAAGTACCTTTCAGACCAGATGTCTATCAGACAGGAGCCCAGACTTCCTGGATTTGAGTCAGGATGCCCTGAACTGTACCTAGTAATATTAACAAGAGCAGGAGTAAGCAACCCATTTCCATAAAGGACCAGAAAATAAATATTTCAGGCTTTGCAGGCTGTACATTCTCTGTTGCAGCTACTCGATTAGGCCTTTGTATAATAGCTTGATAGCAGCCATAGACAATATGTGAATGGGCATGGTTGTGTTCCAATAAAACTTTATTTACAAAAGGAGGCAGGCAGGATTTGGGCCACCAGAGTAGTATATCCATCTCTGAACAAGAGTGTGGGAATTTATTGATCACTTACAATGTCCAGAGCCTGTGCCATGGATTCTGCAGGCATTTGCTCATGTAATTCTAAAGAATCCTATGAGATTGGTATTATTCCCAGAGTTCCACAGACATGAAAACTGAGGCTCAGAATGATAGATAACTGGCCCAACATCTGGGAGCTGGTAACTGGCAGAGCTGTAAGTCTAGCCAAGGTCTTAGTAACTTCAACTCTAGAGCCTTAACTAGTCAACAGTAGACACTGTACCTCTCAGATACACTGAAACCATTGGTTTTGGTTGTGAATGTTTAGTGAACCTCCTTGGAAGACTGCTCCTGTCCGGGGTATGCTGACAGGGTGATCAAGAATCCCAACTGGCCTGGGGACTATGGGGTTTCCCAGGATGCAAGACCTTCAGTGATAAAATCTAGAGAGTCCCAGGCAAACCAAGATGATTTGGTCACCCTACCATCGACATTTTGATGGTCTATTTGGGATCTGTTCAACTGAACAAGTAAAGTAGACACTGGTGGCTACGGAAAACAGGATTTGAACTGAGGCCCCTTCTTCTAAGTACAGAAGAGGCCCAAAGAGCAAAGCCACATGACAGATAGGCCCAGGGGAGAGGGTTATTGGAAAGATAAGTATGGGTAATTTCTCTCAAGCAGCCAAGAGGAAGTCGTATTAATGCTTCCTGGTTGGCCCCATCCATTCTTTCTCCTTCTCCTCTCTTAGCCTTACTCAATCCTCCAGGGTCCTCAGAAGACCCCTCCTGCAGTCTACACACTCCTATTTACCTACAAGCCAAACAGGTAAGGAGAATTCCCTATTTGGCTCCCTGTCATAGTAGAGGGCCAATTGAGGCTTTGGTATGTGCCCAAAACGCACTTGGGACCCCTGCCTCCTTTTCAAGATGTCCCAATCCAGTCTACTTCCTCTGTAAGTCTTTTTTCCCCTTAACTTCCCCCAACTCTCCCTCTCATGTGCCTGCATATCACTCAATATTTCCCTCCCGTAGAATATCTCACGAGCACGTAATTATGAGTTTGGCTTGTCTCTCTCCCTGCCAAGACCTTGAGCTCAGTGCCAGCCACTCCTGTTCACTACCATGTCCCTGATATTATAAAAGAACATGCCAAAAAGAAGTCCTCAGTGTTTATTGAAAAAGGAAAGTATTAATCTAAGGGGAGGAGAACAGCATTCTTATCAGACTTTCAGGACACAGTGAATACCTCATATATGTTTTTTTGATAAATGGTTGCATGCAGACATGATCACTTAGTAGCATGCTGAGCACAGTGAGTACACTTTTGAGCTTCCCTACAGAGAGAGGTTGGTCCAGTACATTTTGGTTTTTCCAGCCCTTTAAGACTCCATTCCTCAGGACAATTGGGCAAGAAAAATAAATAAAGGGCAATCAGATTGGAAGGAATAAAGTAAAACTACTTTTATTCACAGATGATATGATCTTATATATAGAAAATCCAAGAAAATCCACTAAGAAACTGTTAGAACTAACAAATTTATCAAGGATATGGGATACAAGATCAATATACAAAAATCAATTGTATTTCTATATACTTGCAATGAATAATCTGAAAATTAAAAAAAGAATTCCATTCACAATAACATCAAAAAGAATAAAATACTTAGAAATAAAACTAACAAAATAAGTGCAAAACTTATACTCTACTCTAAAAACTACAAAATGGTGTTGAAAGAAATTAAAGAAGACCTAAAGAAATGGAAAAACATCCCCTGTTCATGAATCAGTAGACTTAACAATGGTAAGATGGTAAAACTTCCTGAAGTGATCTACAGATTCAAGAAAAATCCTATCAGATTCCCAGCTGACTTCTTCAAAGAAATTGACAATGATTATAAAATTCATATGGGGTTGCAAGGGACCCAGAATAGCCAAAACAATCCTCAAAAAGAACAAAGCAGGAGGATGTACACTTCCTGATTTCAAAACTCACTACAGAGCAACAGTAATCAAGACAGTGTGATACTAACACAAGGATAGACATAAAGATGAATGGAATAAAATTAATAGTCCAGAAGTAAACCCATATACCTACAGATCAACTAATTTTCTACAAAGTACCAAGACCATTATATGGGGAAAAAAGAATCTTTCCAGCAAATGGTGCTGCGTAGACATAGACAAAAGAATAAAGTTAGACCTTTGCCTCACATCATATCAAACATTAACTCAATTGGTCACTAAGGAAGCACAAATCAAAACCACAATGACACACCACTTAATACCTACAAGGATGGCTATAATAATTTTTTTGAAAAAACAGAAGACAAGTATTGATGAAGATGTGGAGATATTGGAACTGTCATGCATTGCTGGTGGGAATGTAAAATAATGTAGCCACTATGGTAAATGGTTTGGCAGTTTCTCAAAAAGTTAAACACATAATTACCACATGACCCAGCAATTCCACTCCTGGATAGATAGACAGATAGATAGAAATGAACACATATGTCCATGCAGAAACTGGTACATAGATGTTTATAGCAGCATTATTCATAATAGCCAAAAGGTGGAAACAACCCAAATGTCTATCAATGGATGAATGTATAAACAAATGGCATTATATACACACAATGAAATATTATTCAGCCATAAAAAAGGAATGGAGGACTGATATATGCTACAACTTGGATGACCCTCTAAAACATTATGCTAACTGAAAGAAACTAGACACAAAAGGTAACAGATTATAAGCTTCCTTTTACATGGAATATCCAGAATAGGCAAATCCATAGAAACAGAAAGTGAACTTACAGTTGCCAGAGGGGTTGGAAGAGGAGGCGAATAGAGAGTGATTATTTCATGGGTATGGGTTTTTCTTCTGGGGTGGTGAAAAATTTTAAAATTAGAGAGAGGTGGTGGTTGCACAACATTATAAATGCACTAAATGCTACTGATTTTGCACTTTAAACTGGTTAATAGTGTGGTACAATAATTTTACCTCAATAAAATGAATTTTAACTCAAAATCAATCAAACACCTAAATGTAAGAGCTAAAACTATAAAACTCTTAGTGGAAAACATAGGGGTGAATCTTTATGACATTGGATTTAACAAAAGATTCCTGGATATTACACAAAAAGCAAGAGCAACAACAACAAATACATAAATTGGACTTCATCAGAATTAAAAACTTTTGTGCTTCAAAGTACACCATAAAGTACACAATGAAGACAACCCACAGAATGGGACAAATATTTGCAAATCACATATCTGATAAAGGACTTGTTTCTAGAATGTATGAATAACTCTTATGACTCTAAAAAAAAAAAAAAAAAAAAGACCAGTTATCCACTTTTAAAATGGGCAAAGGATCTGAATAGACATTTCTCCACAGAAGATACACAAATGGCCAAAAAGTACATACAGAGATGCTCTACATCATTAATCATTGGGGATACTCCAACTAAAACCACCATAAGACAACTCCACACCCACTAGGATGACTGTGCTTAAAAAAGCAGAAAGGGTTGGCCAGGATGGGGAGGAATTGGAACCCTCACACGTTGCTGATGAAAGTGTAAAATGGTGCAGCCACTGTGGCAAACAGTCTGTTTTTCCTCAAACAATTAAATAGAGAGTTACCATATGACCCAGAAATTCCACTTGTAGGTACACACCCAAGGGAAATGAAAACATCTCCTCACAAAAACTTGCACACAAATATTTATGGCAACATTATTCCTAGCAGCCAAAAGGTGGAAACAACCTGAATGTCCATCAACTGATGAATGGATAAACAAAATGTAGCACAAACAGACAACGGAATATTATTCAGCCTATAAAAACAAATGAAGTACTGACACATGCTACAACACAGATGAACCTTGAAAACATTACACTAAGTGAAAGAAGCCAGGCACAAACGCCACATATTATATGATTCCATTCATAGAAAGTCCAGAATAGGGAGTTCTGTAGAGGCAGAAAGTAGTACATCAGTGGTTGCTTCAGGCTGGGGCAGAATGGGGAGAGAGGGCCATAGCTAAAGGGTATGGGGTTTCTTTTTGAGGTGACAAATGTTCTAAAATTGACTATGATAAGGATTGCACAACTCTGTGTATACTAAAGACCAGTGAACCGTATACTTTAAATGGGTGAATTGCATGTATGTGAATTATATCTCAATGAAGATGTTTTTTAAAAAATTAAGACTCCATTCCTCCCCTACATTTCCATACACCCACACAAAGCCATGCTGTCTCCAGATCTATGCCTGGAACTTTTCAAAATTGGGTCAGCCCATTCCCTGACTTTGGGGAACTGATCCTTATTTGAGAGACTGCTGGGCCCTTTTGACAGTTTGAGGTAATGGGCCATTTACCCACAAGGCAAAGTAGTCCTTTGATAATATCTAAAGCTACAGTCCTGAAGCACGGGAGTCTGGAGTTTGAAAAAACACATCAACCATCCAACAGCCAGGTTTCCATGAAATGAGATAATATCCAGTACATTCCTAGCATAGTCCACCCATCTCTCGCTTCAGCTTTTCTATTTTGGCAAATTTCCCTCCCTCTTCCCTTTCACCACTATAAGAGACTCTTGATTCTGGAAGAGCAACCACGTGCCCACCATCTCCCTTCCAATCCAGCTCAACTTCTCCCAGCCCCCAGCTCACACAGAAAGGCCAGCTGAACGCTGATCTGAGCTCCAAACTTTGTGCTGTGTGTGCTAACAAGTTGTGGGTTTCTGCCTTTTGCCTCCAGCTCAGATTACCTGGTTTCCAAGTGCGCCAACTCTGGGAGAAACCTTTCCAGTCAATGCCTTCAGTCGAGGTCTAAATGATCATGCCTCTTACTCCAGAGGAACAAGAAACAAACCAAAGGAAAAACATGTTGCAACACAGTTATTACATTAGTTCTTTATAACCAAGGTCTCTAGGTTGAGGGTGGGGTGGGCCATGAAAGGTTTTCCTATTTAATGAATAAATGCCTTGTAGTCCTCTTTGGTTTTTCTTTAAAGAACTTCAAACATATAGCAAATGTTCTGTTGGTCTTCCATGTGGCTCCCCCTCCTCAGGAAGAGAGGTAGAGAAGTGAAACCCATTTCACAGCTCCAGAAATGGAGTCACCCAATAACCTGATAACTTTCCTGACTCCCACACAAGTGCTTAGGACATTAAATTTACTTTCCACCTTACTTCTAATGTTCCTCCTGGACTCTCACTACTTGCTTTTCCAGATCAAACACTGCCCCAGAAGGGAACTGAGAGACACAGCGTCCAAGTTGGGGTATTGAAGGGAAAGGTGAGAAGTGTATGCTCTTGGACAGAAATGTATCTTAGGGGACAGATAAGAGTCTGTGCAACCTCCCCCATTAAGCTTCAGGGGCAGTAGGAGAAGCTCATTTCCTCACAGGAAGAGAAGCCAACGGGAGAGGGAGCCTCCACCGATTGGTACCTTCAGAGTCAGTTCGACTCCAGCCAAACTTACAGAGGAGCAGGTTCATCTGCTGGGACAACTGTCATAGACACACTGGCCTTTCCAGGAAGCAAATGCCTTGTTAAATATCCCTGTATTCAGGAAAGGAAATGGGGCATCACAATGGCTCACCTCACTCTTTGGATAAAGACCCAACCCCTCAGCCCACCTCTCACCCCTGAGGCCCTCACGGTCTCCAACACCAGCCAACATGAAATCCTTTTGGTTCCTCCCCCTCCCAAGCTCTCTCCTGCCTCCTGGCCTTTGCCCAGCTAGTCCCTGACCCTGGACCCTCTCTCCACCCCCAGCCCCTACTTGTTCAAAATGGCCTAGAAGCAAAGACAAACTGCTGCTTCTCTGCTACAATGTAGAGAAGCTTTAATAAAGTAGTGGTTGTTAGAAAATAGAGGTTTGTGTGTCTAACCTCCACACACCTTTCAGGTCTTGCCACTGGGAAGCTTCCTCTGTCCTCTCTCCCTCACTCTTAGGGGACCTTCTCTGAGGTGTCTCCTACCAACCGCTTGTCGTGTCAGGAAAGAGACTCCACCTACTGCACCCAAAGCTCCCTTTGGGGAATTGTACAGACTCTTGTCTTTCTCCCTGAGTCACAAGTACCTGCGTGGTGCCTGAGGAGATGCGGAAAGGGCACGGAGTGACCACTCAAGCTAGAGAGACGGCGTAAGCCACCTCAGAGCCTTCTGGGGGCTGCACTGGAAACGTTCCCAAAGGCCCTGAGAGCCCCATGGCCCATCACACAGTTCTGGTGGACCCACAGAAGTAGCAGTTCCAAGGATGGGCATGGCCCCATAAAGGCAGGGGAAGGAACTCTGGGTGTCTGGTTGACTCTGGGCCTTACCATCAGCTCTTGGATTCAGTGAGACAAAAAGGAAGTAAGAGGCAGGCTCCAACCACTAAAAATCCTAATATTCTATCACAAACATTGCTTTTCCTTTTTCTTTTTTACATTTCAGATTTCTTAAACTTTTTCAACAAGTATTCCTTGGGGAGGTGGTATTTATTTATTTTTATTGTGGTAAAATACATATAACATAAAATTGACATTTTAACTACTTTGCATCATGCAACTCAGTGGCATTTAGTATATTCACAATGTGGTTCAACCATCACCACTAATCTAGTTCCAAAACATTTCCATCACCCCAGTAAGAGACCTCATACTTATTAAGCAGCCACTTCTCATTCTCCCCTCCCCCAGCTCCTGGCAACTACTAATCTCGTTTCCATCTCTAAGAATTTGCCTGCTCTGGATTTAAATTTTGTATATATGGAATCACACAATATGTGGCCTTTTTTGCTGGCTTCTTTCACTTAGCATGTTTTCTAGGTTCATCCATGTTGTAGCATGTATCGTACTTCATCTTTTTTATGGCTGAATGATATTTCATTTTATGGATATACCACATTTTGTTTATTCATTCATGAGTTGATGGATGTTTGAGTTGCTTCCAACAAGTATTACTTTTAGAAAAAAAAAACTGTTTTGTTTTATTTGGGTTACCAAATTTCCTCTATCCATGAGGCAGAAGGAGGCTAGTGTTCTAGTTCTTTCTTCATCCACTGACTAAAGGCAAACATCATATTTTCTCAATTGTAAGGCTCATAACTTTTGTTTATTTCTTTCTTGGTTTAGGATTTTAAAAAAATTCTGAAATGTGAATTCATCTTATAATCTATGTTTACATTTACAGTGGTGTTTCTTTGTCCTTTCTGTAAAGCTATTAATATATTTCATCAAGTAAAAGACACCATCCATGGTAAGGCACACCATTATTGTGTGCCACTAAGGTAGCAAAAACAATGACAATTAAACTATGATACAATGCTCTTCTACTCATAATTTTTTTCATTTAAACTTCTTGAAAGAGTTTTTGAAGACTAATTTAAACGTAGATTTTTTATGTCACTCTTGGGCTTACATTCAGAGATGGTACTAATATCCTACCTGTATGATCTTACTAAAAAGAGTAAGAGACACAAAGAAATGAGGGTGTGTTCCATGTGGATGTTTGCCTTAAGGGTAATTAGGGGAGTTATGGACATCAGAGCTTTAGGAAAGGCTTTTAGAGACCATCCAACTATGCTCACCCTACAGATGGGACTTGTGAGCCCAGTGAGTTTCAGTGACTTATTGCATCTTACTCAGACAGGAAGAAAGCCAAGCCTTTTACGGCACACACATTCTTGTAGGGACACAACACACACAATCCTAACAGCTAAGTAAAATCATATATCTTGCCAGGAAAAATTGTGAAAGACTTTCAAATGGCCAAAAAAGATGACTGGGTTATAATTGCCTTTCATCGTCTTTGAGATGCGTAGTGCAGTTTTGCATCTACTGTACTTGTTAATTCATTTCAGCATCCATTACTGTCTTTATATACATATATATATAGTTCTTTAAATTCCCCCTTTGAACCAGTTGTAGCATCTTATTGGATCCTCATTAATTAATGATTTAAATAAAATCTTTGATGTATTCATTTTATATTTGTATGAGAGTCATAATTTTACTTTTCAGAAATTATTTATTAACAATCTGCAGGATAGAATGGCAGTCAGCCATTAAAAAGTATGTTTACAGGCTAGGCAAGGTGACTCACGTCTGTAATCCTAGCACCCTGGGAGGCCAAGACAGGAGGACTGCTTGAGGCCAGGAGTTTGAGACCAGCCTGAGCAAGAGTAAGACCCCATATCTACCAAAAAATAGAAAAATTAGCCAGGTGTGGTGGTGCACGCCTATAGACCCAGCTACTCGGGAGGCTCAGACAAGAGGATCGCTTGAACCCAGGAGTTTGAGGTTACAGTGAGCTATCTATGATAACGCCACTGCATCTAGCCTAAGTGACAGAGGGAGACCCTGTCTCCAAAAAAAAAAAAAAAAAAAAAAGTATGTTTACAGAGTATATTGCTTGAGTGGCAGTAAAACTGCTTAAGAAAGAATGTCAAATGAAGAAAACAAGACAAAATATTGAAAAATATGGTGTGATTCAACAATGTCAAAAAGAAAAAGAAAATCCATGAGAAAGAAGTAAGACAAAATATGAATAGGGATTGCCAAGGGGTACTGAGATTCAGGAGTGGTTTTTTTGTTGTTGTTCCCACTTCTTTTTTTTTTTTCATGAAATATTTTTTTCTGCATTTATTGATATGACTCACCAGAAAATTGGTTTCCCTGAACATCACCTAAATACACATCTGGGAACGACACCAATCGGATATCAGACTGAGGTGGGGGTGGGGGAGGGGATGGGGGTATGCCTACACAATGAGTGCATTGCGCACCATTTGGGGAATGGTAACACTTGAAGGTGCTGACTCGGGAAGGGGGGGTGGGGGGGAGGGACATATACCTACCTGATGGGTGCAATGCGCACTATCTGGGGAACAGACACGCCTGGAGCTCTGACTTGGGGGGAAAGGCGGTACATGTTCCCACTTCTTTATATACCATTCTGCACTTGGCACATTTTTACAATGAACATGAATGGCTCATTTATAGCCACAAACACACAAAAAATCTTTGAAGAGGAAAGAATAAAATACATTCTGTACTGAAAGGAAGGACAAAGACACTCAGAAACAGGTAGAACAGGACTTATGGCACAGACAGCACCTGCAAGATAATGAGGGTGCAAATGTCGCCACTGGGGAGCTGGGCTGGCAGTGTGCCAGGAACCTGAAGGGCCCCTCCAAGTTCATGGATGTTTTATTTTTCCTTTTTATAATGGAAACATGCATGGCTCAGTGTTTGCTCCTAAGAAAACAACTTCTAGACTAATCAGTGTAAAGTAAATAAAGATTTGAATTTAAATTATATGTACAGCCGGGGGAAAAACACCTCCTTAGCGTTTAATCTCCACTGAGATGCTCATTAGGCAGTTTAGTGAAGGTTTATTAACTGTCCCTGTCAGAGATAGGACCAGGGCCTTTCTTTCACATCAGGAAACCTACCAGAGCCATAGTCTGGAACATTCCAGTCTTACACAAGCCAGAACAAATTCCAAAACCTTGTGTTTAACAGATGTCGGTCACTGGTACAAAAAAACACATACCATATAAAGACAACGTTTAATGTTCAAACAAGATAGTAAAACCACTTCATTTATACCCATTTTTATAGCTTCCTTTATAATTAAAATGTATATGTATGTTTGTGAGATGCTTTTCTTAGGCCAAAGCCCAGCTCCCTCCCACTTCCCCTGAGTCTGATGGGAGCCTGGCCCTCTCGCAGTTGTCACCACAAGGTCAAGAGCGTCAAGAGCAGAGGCAGGAGAGGTGACCCTGTGGAGTTAAATAGCTGCTCAAACCCTCCACTCACCTCAAGTCCTCCCGCCTCTGGGCGGGGAGAATAGGGCCAGCAACGGAATCAACTGTGACCCATTTCTGGGCAATTAAAGTGATTCCTTCCTTACTTTTGCCTAAGTAAAAATTAACGTCAGAGAGATGGAGAGGATGCAAGGTGGGAGTGCAGTAATGAAACTAGGGAAGGAAGATATTTGGGAGAATTGGCAGGGCTGAGCAAAGCCCCAGGCTACCAAGAGAAAGGGCCCCCTCTTGACCATTTCTCATTTAGGACCCAGAAATTTTTTGTCCCCTGACCAAAATTTATATGTTGAAGCCCTAAACATCAATGTGACTAGAATTAGAGATATGGCCTTAGGAGATCATTAAGGTTAGATGAGGTCCTAGGGCTGGGGCCCCGCTCTGATAGAATTAGTGTCTTTATAGAAGAGATACTAGAGTGCTCTGTCTTTCTCTACATGCCTGGACAAACACCAAGGAAAGGCCACGTAAGCCCACAACAAAAAGGCGGCATCTTCAAGCCAGGAAGAGAGTCCTCACCAGCAACTGAACCCTGCCAGAACCTTGATCTTGAACTTTCCAGTTTCTAAAACTATAAGAAAATAAACCTCCATTGTTTAAGCCATGCAGTCTATGGTATTTTGTTATGGCAGCCCGAGCAGTCTAAGATACCAGCCCTTATATTCTTAGAGAACTTATAACTTCTCCCTCCAAAAAAGTACACTTACCCTTATTTCATTTTAAAACATGCAAATCTTTATATCTTTCCAGGTTCCTTCGAATGGGTTCCGTAAATACAAAGAGTGTTGAATTATTGATTTTATAAAGTAAACTAAGACACTTTATTAAGCAGATACACTATGCTAAGCTCTGGGGGTATAAAGATAAATAAGACACCGTCCCTGACTCACGCAGCATACTGTCTAGTGGGAAAACTGCACAGGCACAGAATTATATTACAAAATGACAAATGCCATCGAGGAGATGCAGTGCAGAGGCTGAGGAGCACAGAGGAAGAAATGCATGACTTAGCCCAGCAAAAGCCTTTCTGGAGTTGCAGACAATAGACCATAAGTTGAATGAGGATGAGTGATTCTTCCACTAGGGAAGGGGAGAGAAACTTTGTAGGACGAGAATAAAGCTTGAGCACCGGCATAGAAGAAAAAGCCTAGCACTGTGGACGCATCTCTGAGTGGCTGAAGTACAGGAGGTGAATGGCCAACTGACCAGAGGTATGGCTGGAGGGGAAGGCAGGAACCCGATCACCACGTCACGGTCATTATGAGGACCGGGAGACGCTCAGCACACACAGGCCCCCGAGTGCTCTCTGTCACGTTGCTGACTACGTTAGCCAAGAGCAGTCATGTGAGGGCACTGCTCAGCCACAATGGCGAAGTATCATTTTGATTTACTAATGTATAAACTTTCATAACATATAAGCATTCCCAGGTAGCATTACACATAGGTCTCTATGTACCATAAAAAAATCTTCAGACCCTGAGAACTCTGGAGTGAGGTTCTCACGGGGTCAACAATCTTTTAGAAACAAGATGTCCAGTCAGCTGCCCGACTCTTCTACTCTGGGGGCCAGCCCCACTGGCCTGGGCTTCCAAGCACTGCTGGGGAGAATCGCACAACCATTGGATTGGTACCAATACAAATCCGGGGGCTCCAGCCCAGCTGTGCCCTGGACACCATGTTGCATCTCAGATATAATTTTTCTCAATCATCCCCACTTCCTGCAAGCCCCGCCTTGTACTGCCTTCCTCTGCCACGGACTCCTCATCTCCTAAGTCAGAGAGAGTTGAAGCTGACAGGCCTGGGCTCCTTGAACTGCTCTTCCCCACCCCCCACAACAGATCCCTCCCTTCACCAAGGACCTTTCTAGATGCCAACTCCTCCTGACCCCGAGCAGACCTAGATCCATCAGTTATCTCCACTCCCAGCCCCTTCGCTGGTGTTTTCAGCCTCTCCCTTCACCCTTCACCCTTCGTCCCATAGCAAGGGGAAACCTAGGCTGTTGGCACTGTAGCTGCCCCTTCTGAAGGAATGACTTAAATTAGTGTTGCTGGAAGTGAGAGATCACATGAGTCGATACTCCCAGTAGGAGCCGGAAGGCCTTGAACCAGGACTGGGAGGACCCGTCTTCTCAAATAGAGACTAACGCCTGAGCTGGGTACTGGGCTGGCACAGTCAATGCTAGGAGTTGGGCTCAGCAGACTGAGTACTGATTAAGAAAAGTTTAGGAATTAATTCCTGATGATTCTGCTCCTAGAAAGATCAGGGCAGCCCTGTGAGCCTCAGTTCGTAGGTTTGGGAGATGTGGAGCCCTAAAGCAGAGAAGAAGGCATTTCATGGCCATCAAAGGCTTAGAAAGCCTTTCTGCTTCTTAAGAATCCATTCTCCCTGCACCCCTGACACGCGCAGGCCCACCCACACCATCTCACCCAGCCAGCCTCCTGGCATCCAGCACATCTCAAGAAACTAGCTGTACGGCCGGGCGCGGTGGCTCACGCCTGTAATCCTAGCACTCTGGGAGGCCGAGGTGGGCGGATCGTTTGAGCTCAGGAGTTCGAGACCAGCCTGAGCAAGAGCGAGACCCCATCTCTACTAAAAATAGAAAGAAATTATATAGACAGCTAAAAATATATAGAAAAAATTAGCCAGGCATGGTGGCACATGCCTGTAGTCCCAGCTACTCGGGAGGCTGAGACAGGAGGATCCTTTGAGCTCAGGAGATTGAGGTTGCTGTGAGCTAGGCTGACGCCATGGCACTCACTCTAGCCTGGGCAACAGAGTGAGACTCTGTCTCAAAAAAAAAAAAAAAAGAAAAAGAAAAAGAAAAAAGAAACTAGCTGTGCCCAGAGCACATTCTCTGGGATTTTTAATGCAATTTCATTTCAAGAGAAAGTTAAGTTACATTCCATAATTTACTTTATATTTACCTCTCCCACTGGCTGGTGCCAAGCTGCTAGAGTCTCCTCCACAATAAGCCTCTTTTCTTTGAAATAGGAAGTGCCATTTGGTCCAGCCTAAAAGGAGTGACCCCTTGAGCCCCCTGGAGGAGCACCACCCAGGATTGGCTCTGGCACCTTCCTCTGCCCCCACTACAGGGGCTGTAGGGCAGGATCGGGCAGTCCCTGGAGAAAGCAGGAGACAGGACCAGGGGAGTAACACTTACTAAAAGCTTCTCTGTAGGTAGAACTGGCAGAACTGGACCATGTTTGCTGAGGAAAGACCAGGACCTATCATCTAAAATAGATCAAATGTCCTCTGCAAGGAAGACTGAATAAGTGGCCACCGGCTCACTGTGACTACTATTGGATGAGGGCAGTGATTTGAGGGGGACGGCAGGGAGAGAACCCCTCCTCTTTATCTTAGGGACAGTGGCAGCTTACAGATCCATATCAGCAGCCACTGATTGAGACCCTTCCTCGCCTCAGTCCCCAGACCCCAGTCATTGCCCCATTCCCAAAACTGAAGCCCTGATTAGAGGACGCTCTGCCCAGCATCCCTGCCAGGTTGCATGAGGCAGGCCAGGCGTACCTTGCAAAATTCCAAGACTGTCTTTGGCTCCCACATCCCCATCCTCCTCCCCCTTCCTCTCACTCCACCAGACCTTCAGGTGGAGGTCCCAAATTCCCTGCTAAAGGATGAAACACTCAGAACACACCCACCCATGGTGTATTTCTCGGCAGGATGAGGAGACAGCTCTAAGAGACAGAGCTGACTTGCAGTCCCACCATGATGACAGCTGCCTACTTCTAGGAGGATACACCCCATCTATGGAAACTGAACTGGCCAGAGAGCAGCTGTGTGTGGAAAGGGCCTGTGGAGGCTGGAACGCCATGAGGTTAAGCCTGTCACAGGGCTTGAGGAGTGCACCCATCCTCTCATTCAGGTCTTCTCACCTTCTCACCAGGGGCAAAGTTGAGGTCGGAAATTTGGATTTGAAGAAGGCAGTCTGAGACCACCGTCAGGCTGCTGCCCACAACAATTAAACAGGGGTTCCATCCCCAGCCCTGAGACTCCATTCTCTGACCATACAGCCCCTATGTAGCTGCTTGGATCTCTGCAGTAAATCTTTACACTAAAGGCCCACAACCCGTTTGGAATGTGGTGTTACTTCTCCTCCCACCAAGAGGTGGGGTCTATGTCTCCATAGACATCTACATCTCCCTGAATCTGGGCAGTCCTTGTGACCAGCTTTGATCAATAGAATGGGGAGGAAATGCTGTATGTGAGTTCCAGAACCTTAGAAAGCCTTGCAGTTTCCACCCTGGCTCTCATGCTCTGCAGGCAGCTTAGCTTATGGTACTTGGAGAACCCAGGCACCCCAGCCAACAACCAGAACCCACTGCCAGATGTGTGAATGAGACCAGGTTCGCCTTTCTAACAGTTACAGCCACCATCTGACTTTTCACAGCATTAGCCAGGCCAGGCAAGATCCTGTTACTGAACAGGGTTGGGTCTACTCATCTGGTATGCCAAAGGCAAATACTGACACCGAGATTTGCAGCGCAAGAAGAAAAGGCAGTTATTGCAGGGTGCCAAGCAAGGAGAATGGGCAGCTAATGCTTAAGGTCCAAACCCCTGATGGCTTACAAGCAAGGGTTTCTATAGGCAGGGGTACATTTCAGGAAAGCAGAAGTTACAGGCAATATCGTAAATCAACACATGAAGGTTACACTTTGGTTTGGCCCAAAAAGGCGGCATATCTTGAAGCAGATGCTTATGGTCAGAGGTAGATTCAGAGATTCTTTGACTTGCAATTGGTTAAGGAAGTTAAGGCTTTGTCTAAAAATCTGGAGCCAGTAGAAAGGAATGTTAAGGTTTGGCCTGTGGGTGTGACTCTCTCCAGGCCCCTAAGGAAGAAATTTAGAACAAAGAACTGTGGTCAGAGCTCTGTCCTCAGTTCCCCCTTCCTTGAGATCTGTGTGACAGCAGTCAGCATTTTCCATCTGGTGAGGGTCCAGGTTTGAAAAACTCCTCAAGAACATACGTTAACATGTTATCTTTTAATTTCTATAGTTTCTATCCCAAAACACCCTGTGACCCTGACTTGCTTGGGAGACCATTGTTTAAGTTATCACTATCTTCTTGCTTACCTAGTTGCTCATTTACTTCACAAGGCTAGCTAGGTGCTTGGAATTTCCCTTGAAGAAACTCAAGAGTCTTCCCTTATTTCCATGCTTGTGGGGGGTTGGGGAGTGGACCCAGACAGACCCCTAAGAGGGGTCCCTGCTCCATCTCAATCTCAGAAGAACTGCATGGCAACTTGCAAAATCCTGAGAAATAATAAACTGCTGTCATCTTAAGATATTCACTTCTGGGGTGGTTTACTATGGAGCAATAAATAATTTAAACGTTCTCCTTGGCTGTCACCTGAAGCCAACATGCTGAGTCCAGGTGCTCATCCCTGGGCTCCCACCTTGCCCCGGTGTGCCGTACAGCCCAGACCTGGACTGCTATTCCCATTCTGGTGACCCTGCCTTGATCTCACAGACCCATCCTCCAGAGCCAGATCCACTAACCCATCCCTTGACAAGCCCGCCACCACCACCGTTCGTTAATCACCCGGAGTGGCAAGACCAACTATCCCAGGCTCCCTGCTGAGGGCTCCGCCTGCCTCCCACCCTTCTGGAAATCAACTGGTGGCCAACTTCTGCCTGAACCACCTTGGAGCCCACCACCCACTTCAGTCTGGGGGCCTCACCTACTGCCCAAACTTACACATCAGCCCCATGGACTGGCCTCCACTGTCTGCCCCGTCCTTCCAGGCCCTTCTCAGCCCACATCTCCAGCTCCTTTCAGTGCCATCCTGCCTGTTTAGATGGCATTTAGCTAAAGCCTAAAGATAAAATAACTGTAATTTAATTATACATTAATTGTCTGTCTCCGCAGCTGTGAGTTTCTCAAGGGCAGGCAAGGCTGCTTCATCATCTGTGAAGCTCCAGCTTCTTAGTGCCTGAGAGAATGAAGGTACGAAGGAAGGATTTGGTAGGGCAATAGCCTTCTGTTATCTTCACCTCCATCCACTTCCCTACATAATTTTGTGTTACGATAGATTAAAGGTTTAGTCATCTTTCTTTCCAATCCTGGTCTTTCATCAGTGCCCTGGGACACATATGCAAAGGAACTTGGCTAAAGTACAGAATATTTGTATTTCCCTAGAGGTGCCCGAGGGGAGGCTGGGTATGGAGCAGAACTGACAGGTAGATTCAGAGAGAGACCTGGAAGCTGTCAGTCCCCACCTGTGTTAGTTTGCTCCTGAGAATCAGTCTCACAGGAAAAAGTCAGTGAAGTCAGTTTTGTTTCATTAAATGTGCTGCTCAGTCAAAAGCAGTTATTTCACAAAAAAGGAGTCCGATTACATTTCCAGTGAGCTTTCTAAGACATGTAAAAATAGGTCATATTAGTTAGCTAGGTAGATGGATACACAGGTAAGAGGGGATTTATTAGAGGAATTGGCTCAGGCAATAATTATAAAGGCTGAAAAGTCCCACAACAGGCCATCTGTGAACTGGAGACCCTGGGATGCTGGCAGCGTGGCTCAGTCTAATTTGGAAGGCCTCAGAACCGGGGAAGCCGATGGTGTGACTCTCAGTCTGAAGCCCAAGACCTGAGAAGCCAGGGGGCTTCTAGTGTGAGTGCTGGAATCCAAAGGCTGGAGAGTCTGGAGCTCTGGTGTCTGAAGGAAAGAGAGAATCTCAGTGCCAGGAGAGAGAGAGAAGATATCACCTTTTTCTGCCCTTTTTGCTCTATCCTGGCCCCCAGTTCATGGATGGCCCCCACTCACAGACCTTCCCCACACAGCTCATTGACTCACAGCCATCTCCTCTGGAAACAACCTCACAGACACACCTTAAGAAAAAATTTAAATAAAGGAAAGGATAAAGAAATATATGTAAGTAGCCTCACTAGTCATCAGGAAAATATCAAAGAAATTCAACAAGATATCACTTTTCATTCATCAGATTAGCAATTTTTTTCTTATGATCAAGGGTTGATAAAGTTGTGGGAAGCAGACACTTTAGTAATGCAATTGGGAATATCAATTACTACAGCCCCTATGGACGGTACCTGTAAAAAATTAAAATCTTAGAACCCAGTGATTCCTCCACATCTGTCTTGGGAAAACTCTTGCACATGTGCCCAAGGAGTTGTGTTCAAAGGTGTCCACTGAAGCATTATTTGCAATAGGTTACAATTAGAAACAACCTAATAACCACATATATATTAATATATATATTTGCATGTATGTGTGCATATGAAGCCACACTATGGACTAGCATGCTGTAGTTAAAAGAATGAAGTGGATCAAGATGTCACACAACACTTAACAAGACATGTTGAGTGGAAAATACAAGTTGCAGAAAGAAATACATGGTTCGATGTCATTGTGCTTTTTTAAAAGCCACTCACACAGTCTGATTCTCACCCATAGGTTTCTATACATACCTGCAAATGCACAGAAAAGCAGCAATGGTCAAGGGGACAGCTTACTCTTACCATAAAATAGTAATTTTGTATAAGAAGAATATAATAACATATTAATTATGGAATTTTACATAAATAAAATTAAAGTTTTGAAAATAAATGTGCACATACATACACACAAAAGAAAATTTGGAAAACACACAGACAACAAAGAAGTAAATAAAGTAGCCTCAAATCCCACCGTAATAGCTACCCCTCTGGAGCTCCTCCTTGCAGTTATTTTGGAAAGGGTCAAGGGTCTGCTCAGGGCCACTTAAAGCATGCCCATCAGGCCAGCTGTGCCTTTCTGCCCACAGGGGAGCCTGGCACCCTTCAATCCAACAGAACTCCTCATCCAAATAGCATCTTGACTCTGAAAAGATCATAGCACCCACTCACCCTTCGTGATTCAAAATACAAAACACTAAACAAAGTTCTTAATCTTCCTATGACTACTTCAATGCTTTTTTTTAAAAGCAGTGAAGAGCAAAATCTTTCCAAACACATGCTCCCCCTTTCCTTTCTTTGTTTGGCTATTTGTTTTGTTTTGATTTGCTTTGTTTTGTTGGGGTTTTTTGTGTCCCTGTTTCTTAGTGCCCTAAACCCACACACGGTCTGCCCCTTGACTAATTCTGCTCTGCTCTTCTCCCCACCCCAAGAAGGCTGTGTTGGCAAAGACACACCCGGTTTGCCTGCCCCGACACCACCCCCCATCTACTCCTCCTGTCTCAGTCTTGCCATTGTGTCCAGGGCAAGCTGCAGAACAAGGAATTCTTAGCAGATGATGGTGTTGCCCTGTCTCAAAGGTTCTGAGCCAACAACAGTTGTGCCTGGCATTTGGGAGTCAGCATTTCGTAGGCTTCTGTGACATTTGAGAGCTCACATCCCACTTCTTTCAGCATTTGGAGGGAAGAAGGAAGGACAGAGGGCTGCTCTTGTCACTGCCAATGAGCTCATCCTTCTCTGAGAGGCGGTAAGAAAGCTAAATTTCACCCCATGAATCAGGAAGCCTGAACTCATGGAAAAGCACACATTCCCCAGCTGCCTGACCCGCTGGCCAACCTTGGCCAACCTTTCCATAAAAAGGAAAACTAGACTGAGGCCTCCTTCCTAGAATGAAATAACTGATTCAACAAGGAAAGAACTTGTTTATGGAAACAAACCTTTCATTCCATCCACCTGAATCCTTTGATTTCTCTATACCTTCCAATGCCACAACATTTTCTTTTCAGTCTTTTTGTGGCTAAAGTCACACATTTCTGGGAGCCTTTCCCCACTTCAACACTTGAGGCAGTGTAACCATGAGCAAGTCACTAACCACTCTGGATTTCAGTTTCTCAATCTGCAAACTGGGAACACGAATTCCTACCTTTTTGCATTATTGAAAGGGTGCATTTTGTAATCCTCATGCAAAATTCCCCCTCAGCATTACTCACTATCTCAAAATAGTGGCTGCCTAACTTCTAGATAAATGGGGCCATGGGATTCAGTGTGGCCCTCCTTGCCTGTGCTGCTCTTGGGAGGCCAAGTCAAGGAAGGCAGTAATACAATGTAAGGGCAACAGCACTTTCTCCAGACAGTTAGACTGCTGCACTTAAACATTCTCTCCACCACCTACTGTGGCAGAACCATGAACGATTTTTCAACTTCTCCAAACTTTAGTTTCTTCAAATTAAAATTGGGAAGTGGAGATATTAATACTGTGTAGGGCTGTAGTGATGAGTAATGGAGATGAGGCATGTAAAACACTAGCGCAGGGCTTTTGATAAGATTTTGATTCTGATGAGATGTGGCTATTCTTATTTTGGTGGTTATCACAGTAACACTGTGTGAGTACACTGTTGGAGAACAGAATCATTAGATCCATCCATAATAACATCACACATTCCCTGGGGAAGTGTCAGGTGGGGACGACCATCAAAGTTGGTATAGCCAGCAGCAGATTAATAAGAGATCTTTGAATTACAAGTGACAGATGTCCAACTCAAAACTAAGCTTAATGAAAAAGGAGATTTATTAGCTCTCATGGCAGGGTTGGAATTGAGCATGACTGGTTCCAATGACTCAAAATTATTAGAGCTCTCTAACTCCTTCCCTCAGTTCTGCTTTTCTTTAGGGATTGGTCTCATTCTCTCTTTCCATAGATGGCTTCCTCCATGTAGCGAGTAACACTGGAGTAAAGAAAGAGCGTCTCTCTTCTGGTATCTGCATGTGAACTCCAGGGAAAAATTCTAATTGGCCCTATTTGGATCATATGCCCACCCTGGGCCAATTGCTCTGGTCAAATGGATGAAGTGTCCTGATTGTAGTCTAGGCTATTCCACACCTTTGGCCAGGTACTCTTCCTACCAAAATGACACAGAATGGGGTCTGGTCAGTTCCACAAAGGAGAAGGGATGGTGCTGTTACCAGAAAGGAAGAAGATAAAGAATATTGAACACATCAACAGATGCCTAATGTAGCCAACATCTAAGAGTACTGTATTTCCTTTTTCCCCCCACATTCAAGGTTCAGCTCTATTACTTGAAATATTTCCAATCTCTGGAACACTGATTCTTCCCAATTTAATTAAAAATTTATTAACATGTAATATCTAATGTATAAGATTTCCTGAAAAGCACTTCCAAGTTAAGAATGAAAAATAAAGCATATTATATCTCATTAAATACCAGTTAGTTCTCTAATTCCATTAGGTCCACAGTCAGCAATCAGCAAGATCAGTCTTTCTAGGTTCTTCAAACTCTTCTGTAAAATCTACAAGATTGTTTTCTAGGATGGGAGAAGGACTGGAGACCCCCATTGTTTTTCCACCTCCATAATGCTTGTGATAACATGCTGGAGTTACTTGTGCCAATTCTTTAAGTTCCTAAGTTACGTGTTCATCAAGATGTCTCTCTTGGTAAGATGGTTGTGGGAGACACATTATGTAGAGAAGAGCCTGGTGCTCAGAGGCTTATTCTGGGTTCCTGGAAGTCTTTGAGCAATTTGGTCTTTTGCTGAGTTTTTTTCTGGAACTCTTCAGAGTGAAAAACTTCAACTAGAGCACCAAAATTGTTACTGCTTTCAGTGCTGAAAATCCATTCTGGTTCCTGGACAGCAAGGGGCCTGCTGTATGTCTGTCTTTTGCTACATCAAGTGTCCTTTTCTGACTTTCATCTTCAGGTGATAACATTTCCAACTCTTGCAGGATTCTAGAAAGCCCTCCTTTCATCAGAATATCCAGTAAACTACCTGCCATAATATATGGATAATCTTGGCACATGCCAAAAACAAAACAAAACAAAAACAAGGCAGAAACAAAACCTGGATCCTGAAACTACTGAGAAGCTCAGAATCTTCCCCATAAGTTCAGTTAAATCTGAATCATCTTTGCTGACAATTACAAATATCATACCATGTAAGAATTATGGACTGTCGAGTCAACATACACTGTGTAAGAATGATGGATTGTAGGGTCTATAATTCAAATATAACACTGTAATAATGTAATTCCTTTGGTCTTCTTAGAACCTCCACAAGATATTCACTCCAGACTGAAGGCATTGAGTTGTTATCCCCAGACTTACAGGATGGTGGCCTGTTCTCCTACCACTGGATACTACGAATGGAGAAGTCTCAGTGTTGTTGGCCATCTGATCTTCTTCTTTCAAACTCAACTGACCAAAACAAGTCTGATGGTCAGCTTTCCTCCAGATTCTTTAACTGTCTTTAACAGGAGTCCTTTGACAGGGACCTGCCTGCCTCTGTTCTCTTTCTAAATTATCGCTTTACAGTTATCTTAGAGCATATCTCTGATTTTCTTTTTATTTTCCTCAGAGACAATTTTGCAGTCTTTGGCATCATGAGCTACAGGGTTTTCTTTCTTTCGTGGGCATCAGCCATGGTTCTCCCCACTCCACAAGGTGTGGAATTCATTTTTTTGCTCTCCAGTCTTTTGTGAGTCTGCCATGAAGTCTCTCCTCTGATTCAGGTTCTGAGTTTTTTCCCAGCTGAGTGTGCATCCCTGAGTGCAATAGCATCTTTGCAACTTTATAATAAATGGTCTCTGTTGTAAAGTGTAGCATTGGTACACATCAGTTCTAAATTACTTTTTATTTTTTAATAGGCCATTTAAAGGACTTTATAAATTATTCTTTAATTCTTCTGTGGGCTGGTATTCATTATTCTAGATCTCTTTTAAGTACTAAGGTCACTGATGATTAATAACTATAGAGTAGTCAGGGGTCACAGGAAATGAAAAGAAAGCTCTCGGGTACTTTCTCTGCAATTGCCTCATCTATTGATTCAAAACTTTTGGAATGGGGCTGCGTGCAGTGGCTCACACCTATAATCCTAGCACTTTGGGAGGCCAAGGCAGGAGGATTGCTTGAGGCCAGGAGTTCAAGACCAGCCTGGGCAACATAGTGAGACCCTGTCTCTACAAAAAAAAAAAAAATTTTTAATTAGCCAGATGTAGTGGCACCTGCCTGCAGTCCCAGCTACTCAGGAGGCTGAGGCAGGAGGATCACTTGAGCCCAGGAGTTTGAGGCTACAGTGAGCTATGATGACACCACTGCACTCCAGCCTTGGTGACAGAGCCAGACCCTAACAATAATAACAACAGCAACAACAACAAAACTGGAAGGGATATTTATTGTACTTGCTTAGCGAAAGGGCTCTCAGGAAAGCTCAGAGTTAGAAATTCCAAACTTATAGGAGCCTGACCCCAGAAGCACCCTGCTTCACCCTCCATGAGGTCTTCATCTCGTGTCTTTTTATCCTCCTTTGATCTTCATTTTTCCCTTTTCTTCTTCACCTGGGAACTGGTTTTGTCCTTTCTTTCTCTTTTTCCTTTTTCTGTCCTTGTTTTTCGTGATCATTTTTGTTTTCAAAGAGGCTTCAGTTGTGTCCTGACTTGCATACTGAAATGGGTGAACCCTAAATCCAATGACTAGTGTCCTTATAAGAAGAGGAGAGGACACACACAGAGGAGAATGCCACATGAAGAGGGAGACAGGGATTGGAGTGATTCAGCTACAAGCCAAGGAATACCAAGGACTGTCGGCAACCACCAGAAGCTAAGAGAACTGTCAAACAGATTCTCCCTCAAGGCCTCCAGAAGGAACTAACCTTGTCATCACCTTCATTTCTGATTTCTGGCCTCCAGTATTGTGAAAGAATAAATTTCTGTTGTTTTAACTGCCTCCCCACCGCCCTCCCCAACACCACCCCAGAAAAAGAGGTCAACAGGTGTTGATTGTGGTGACGGTGAACTGTATACTCTAAAGGGGCAAACTATGTGATATATAAATTATATCTCTGTAAAGCTTTTATTTTAAAAATTCTGTCCTGATCTTCCAGTGGAAGAAAGAAAGGAGGAGGGGGAGGAGGAGGGGAGAGGGAGAAGAAACACTTCATACTAGAAGAAAGCACCAGAGAAAATAACAGCACATGCCTCCTGAAGGACATTTAGATTGTGTCCACTCTTCCCAGCTACAAAGGGATTGCAATGACCATTCTTACTCACCTTTACTTGTGCACTAGTGTGAAAGTGTTTCTAGGGTAAAATAGACTAGAGTGGAATTTCTGGGTCCCAAGGCATATATTTAACTCCCCTAGACATTGATAAATTATTCTTCAAAAAGGTTGAAATAACTTACATTCCTACCGGCAATCTGTAAGAGTTCTCACTTCCCCACACATCCTCATCAGCCCTTGGTATATCAGACTTAATATTTCTTTCAGCATGATGATTATAAAATCTTATTGTTGTTTTAATGAGCATTTCTTTCTCTGAGGACCAGTTGAGCATTTGTTCATAAGGTTATAGATATTCAGGTTCTTTCTCTACAAATCACCCATTTTTCTATAGGTTGTCTGTTACTTACTGATTTGTAAATCCGTGTATATCCTGGGTACCAGTGACTTGTCAGTTATGTGCATAGCACACATCTTCACTCAGTTGTGCTTTGTCTTTTCATTTTGGTTATCATGCCTTTTATTATTTGACAGGTTTTAATCTTATGTTGTCAAATATCCCTTCATGGTTCATGGGAGTTTTTTGTTTTCTTTGAGAAATTCATTCCTACTCCATGAAAATATTCTTCTGTGTTTCTTTTTAAGGTTTTATACTTTTTGCCACACTTGAGCTTTCATTCATATGGAATTTATTTTATGTGTGGTATGAGGTAAGAATTCAAATTTGTTGTTCTCTATAGGTAGCCATTGGTCTTAGCACATTTATTGATTAGTCCATTGTTGCCTATAATTTGTGGTGGCTTTACTATTACATTCAAGTTTCCATATACTAATAGAGACCTCAGAAGTTCATCCCTCTTATAGTCAGCTGATCTTTGACAAGAGTGCCAAGAACACACGATGGGGAAGGAACAGTCTGTTTAATAAATAGTGTTGGGCAAACTGGATATCCACATTCAGAATAATGAAACTGGACCCCTATCTCACACCATATACAAAAATCAACACAAAGGGATTAAAAACTGAAACACAAGTCCTGAAGTTGTAAAACTACTAAAAGAAAACACAGGAAAAAAGGTTTTTGTCATTAGTCTGGGCAATGATTTGGGGGGTATGACACCAGAAGCACAGGAAACAAAAGCAAAAATAGACAACTGAGATTGCATCAAACTAAAACGCTTCTGCACAGAAAAAAACAAAACAAAACAATCAACAGAATGAAGAAGCAGCCTATAGAATGGGGGAAAATATTTGCAAACCATATATCTGATGAGAGGTTAATATTCAAAATACGTAAATAGCTCATCCAACTCAATAGCCAAAAAAAAAAAAAAAAAAAAACTCATTTTTAAAATGGACAAGAGCGCTAAAGAGACATTTCTCAAAAGAATACATACAAATGGCCAACAGGTATATGGAAAGATGCCCAACTTCACTAATCACCAAGAAAATGCAAATCAAAACAACACTGGGATATCACCTCACACCTCTTAGAATGGCTGTTATCAAAGAGGAAAGATAACAAGTATTGGCAAGGATGTGGAAAAGTGGGAATGCTTACACACCGTTGGTGGGAATGTAAATTGGTACAGCTATTATGGAAAACAGTAGAGAGGTTCCTCAAAAAAATAAAAATAGAAATGCCTTATGATCCAGCAATCCCACTCCAGGGTATACATCCAAAAGATATGAAATTAGTATCTCGAAGGGATATCTGCACTCCCATGTTCATTTCAGCATTATTCACAATAGCCAAGACATGGAAACAACCTAATTGTTCATTGATGAATGACTGGATAAAGCAAGTGGGGGAGACCGGGCGCAGTGGTTCATGCCTATAATCCTAGCAGGAGGCCGAGGCAGGAGGCCGAGGCAGGAGGATCGCTTGAGCTCAGGAGTTCAAGACTAGCCTGAGAAAGAGTGAGACACCATCTCTACCAAAAAGAAAACAAAAAACCAGCCGGGCATTGTGGCGCACACCTGTAGTCCCAGCTACTTGGGAGGCTGACGCAAGAGGATTGCTTGAGCTCAGGAGTTTGAGGCCGCAGTGAACTATCATGATGCCACTGTAGTCTACATAGGGCAGCAGAGTGAGACTCTGTCTCAACAACAACAATAACAACAAAAGGAACTGAGCACCCCTTCTCTCAATCCCCTACCACTTCTTAAAAATAAATAAATAAATAAAAATTAAAAGAAAATGGGAGATATCTCAGACACATACAATGGAATACTATTCAGCCTTTAAAAAAAAGAAGAAAATCCTCTCCTTTGGGACAACATGCATAAACCTGGAGGACCTTATGCTAAGTGAAATAAACCAAACACAGAAAGCAAAATACTGCATGATCTGACTTATATGTGGGACGTAAAAATGTCAAACTCATAGAAACAGATAGTGGAATGGTGATTACCAGGGGCTGGGAGGGTAGGGGTTGGGTAGGTGTTGGTCAAAGAATATAAAGTTTCAGTTATACAGGAGGAATAAGTTCAAGACAGCTATTGTCCAACAATGTGACTGTAGTTAACAAGATTTTATTGCATACTTGAAATTTGCTGTGAGAGTATATCTTAAGTGTTTTTGTCACACACACCAAAAGAAAAACGTTAACTATGTGAGGTAATGGATCCATTAATTAGCTTGATTGTGGTAAATATTTCACAATGTATACATATGCCAAATCATCAAATTATACAACTTAAATATGTATAATTTTTAACTGTCAACTATATCTCAGTAAAGTTGAAGAGGGGTAGGGGCAGGAATTCACCCTTCTGCAAAAGTTACACAGTTCTCATTTCTATAGTTTTATGATGTCCTAATAACGTAAAGGAAAATAGCGTCGTCATACTCATCTTCAAAATGGTCTTAGCTCTTCTTTATCCTTTACTCTTTAATATTAATTTTGCCAAATTCCATGAAAACCCCTACTGGGAGTTTTGGTTTGTTTTTTTGTTTTTTTTTTGAGACAGAGTCTCACTCTGTTGCCTGGGCTAGAGTGCCATGGCGTCAGCCTAGCTCACAGCAACCTCAAACTCCTGGGCTCAAGCGATCCTACTGCCTCAGCCTCCTGAGTAGTTGGGACTACAGGCATATGCCACCATGCCCGGTTAATTTTTTCTATATATATTTTTAGCTGTCCATATAATTTCTTTCTATTTTTAGTAGAGACAGGGTCTCGCTCTTGCTCAGGCTGGTCTTGAACTCCTGAGTTCAAACAATCTGCCCACCTCTGCCTCCCAGAGTGCTAGGATTACAGGCGTGAGCCACTGCACCTCGCCCCTACTGGGAGTTTTATTTGAATTGCATTAAATGCATAATTTGGGGGAGAATTGTTCCCATTTATTAATATAGTGTAGCTCTCTGTATTAGTCTGGGTTATCCAGAGAAACAAAACCAACAGGGCGTGTGTGGGGGGGGAGGGGGGGTGTGGTGAAAGAGAGAGAGAGATTTTTAAGGAATTGACTCACAAAATTGTAGGGTCTTGCAAGTCCAAAATCTGCAGGTCAGGCCAGTAGGCTGGAAATATCAGCAGAATTTAATGTTGCAGGCTTCAGTCTGAAGGCAATCTGGAGACAGAATTCCTTCCTTTTCTGGAGACCTCCATCTTTTCTCTGAAGGCCTACAACTGATTGGATGAGGCCCACTAGACTAGACTCTGCTGCCAGGTTCTTATCTTTGGAGCCCTGAAGAGGCCCAAACTAGCCCCAGCTGAGAGACCACGCAGAGAGACTACGTGAAGAGAGAAGCTGATTCAGCTACCACTCTCCCAGCCCCAGCTACTGACTGCAATCACATGAGACACCTAGGTCAGAACAGCCCTGCCTAAATTCCTGCCCCACAGAAAACATGAAAGATAATGAAATTATTACTGTCACTTTAAGTCACTAAGTTTTGGGATGATTTATTATGCCACAGTAGATATCTAGAACAGTGGATCATGAAATCAATCTAGTGTATCACAACCAGCATGTCTTTAAAAATTAAGTAGAATAGAATAGAATGGAAAATGTCATGATAAAGGTATTGTTGAGAAAATTTTTTCAATAATTGTGTATGTTTGCTTATGAGCATGCTAGATCAAGTAGTATTTGTTTCTGTGAGTCATGTAAAATTTTTTCAAGTTTTAAGAAGCCAGACGATTGCTGCAATTCCAGAAGCTATTAATACAAAAACCAAACCCCACTGAGGCTAATACCATCTCAGTGAGTCAAGGAGGCTGAGAATCCTAGTACCTTGTGAGTAAGTTACAGGTGGGTCCATTAAGCTTTATCATCTTAAGCAAGGAGCCAGAAACGCCTCTGCCTGTGAGAGCAAGAAAGGAGGCACTTCCTAGAAAGTGGTATTCCAGGTGGTTCTTACATATTTTTACTATTCTAATATAATACCTGGTGCGTTGGTTCTCTTGGTAAATAAGATTTGAAGGTAATTTTGTCTGTGAAACTCCTGCATCAGAATCTTTTGGGGGCTTGTAAAAATGCAGATTCCTGGGTCACTTTTCAAACCTACAGTATCAGAGACATGGGGTCCAAGACTCTGCCTCCTAACCCAGCTCCCCAGTTTGAGATCTACTGAGTCACAGGGAGGACTGTTGCTATATTTGAAATTCTAATTCCTCTAGAAAGTTAATTCTATCATGCAAAGGCCTTTACACTTCTCAGAATACTGAGAGGTTTCCACTGCACCATGGAGGTACATGGAAGTAGCCCTGATTGTCAAGAAAGCTCACGCAGGGCTCCTATAAATTAAGAATCAAGGCTGGAAACACCTTCATTTGATAAAAAGAGATTGTATTTCTGAGGAGTTGTGTGTGTTTGTGTGTGTGTGTGTGTACAAACATGTACATGTATATGTGTGTCTGTATGTTTGTGTATGTGTATATGTCTATGTCTCTGTGTCTCTGTGTGTGTCTGAGAGTGGCTGTGTGTGTGTTTGTGTGTGTGTCTGGATGTGTGTGTGTGGCCATGGTAGGAGTCCTGGGAAGGCCCTTTAGACAAGGTATTTCCTAACAAGCTCTGGGAACAGTCCTATCTATTCAGGTTATTTAGGCCTTGCCACACCCAGGTGTTTTTCTCACTCACCCACTGTGCACGCAGGTACACACATATACACACCCTTTACTTTGATTGGTAGATCCTTAAATTTCTACTGGAGGAGGCCTCCACTTCTTTTTTCTTCTCTATTTCCCAGAATTACATCCATATTAGTATAGATTCACCAGCCTAAAAGGAACTTTAGAGATCCTAGAATTCAGTGCTTTCTTATGAAATTTGACACATTTTAAAAAATCATCATGACTTGACAAAATACTGGTAGTCACCTGGATTCAACCAAGCAGCCCAAATGGTCTCACAAGAGAGTCAAATGCTACACAAGATGATCCAAAGTTTATTCGCATGTTGTTTTATCTCATAATGAAGTGAAAGTATCAGATAAATTAAATCATTTTTATTGCATTAAGAATGAAAAGTGGCTGGGTGAGGTGGCTCACGCCTATAATCCTAGCACTCTGGGAGGCTGAGGCAGGTGGATCGCTCTAGGTTAGGAGTTCGAGACCAGCCTCAGCAAGAGGGAGACCCCACCCACCCCCGTCTCTACTAAAAAAATAGAAAGAAATTAGCTGAACAACTAAATATATATAAAAAAAATTAGCCGGGCAAGGTGGCACATACCTGTAGTCCCAGCTATTCGGGAGGCTGAGGCAGAAGGATCGCTTGAGCCCAGGACTTTGAGGTTGCTGCGAGCTAGGCCAATGTCACGGCACTCTAGCCCGGACAACAGAGGGAGACTCTGTCTCAAAAAAAAAGAATGAAAAGCACAATCTATGATCAAAATGTATAATAATTGCACGCTAAGAGACCTAACATAGAGCAGTATCGACTCTGCCATCAATTGGTAATCACCACCTGTACGTGCAGCGTGCACTCAACCCCGTGTGCCCAGCTCTGAGTCTTACTATTACATAACAACAACAATATATGTGTGCTTCTATTTTATTACATGTTCTTAAATACATATAAGAAAAAATATTGTCTGCATTATTTTAAGAGTTTGGTTTTGGTTGGTTTTAGGATGTTTAGGATCACTTCACAAAAGAAAGATTTAGAAACAACAATTTAACCTCATTTTCAGGGGGAAAACTGAGGCCAAGAAGGGAAATAACCTGGCCAGGATGGTAGGTTATTCTTTGCTTCAAACTTACAGGAGGAAAAAGGACTTGGGGAGATTCACAGGTATGCTAACTTCCTCCTGGTCTCTGATCCCAAGAGGACTTTTCTGGAATTCACAGGCAGGTCAGAAGAACTGAAGCTATTACTGAAATTTTCAAGATATCAGGTATCTAAAACAGAGATCTAGTCCTTGGGCCTTATTTAAATATTTTATTTTCTTAATATGCATAACCATCTAGAGAGTTTATAAATAACTTTTGGTCTAATTGGGTGGGTCTAATTTGTCTGAATGCGTCCTTAGTCCCAGCAATGGACTTGGGGAGTGGGCACACTCCCGTTCCCTGAGACGATGCTGGCAAAAGTCCTGACAAAGTCAGATCCATTCGGCTGCATTGTGCACTTGGCAGGGTTAGACAGCCGATGGGATCAACCGCCGGCGCCAAGCTGCCCTGGTTTCCCTTCTGCTAACGCCAAGAAGCTGGTGAAAAGCTGGCATCTGGTTATAACCTTACGTGCAGCGACCCCTACAGCCGGGACCTGGAAACACATGCGAAAACCACGGTGCCGACCTGGGGAGGGGCTCTGGCCGCCTCCTGGTTGGCACTGGTTGTTTGTGCAGATTACAGTTGTGGACTAGGAGGTGACACTGCAGAGAAGCTTCGGAAGTGAGGGATGGCTGGAAAGTCATTGCTGTGGGCATAGACACTCAAAGACTCATAGACACTCCCCCAGCACAGGGAGTGGTTTCAGACAGAGCCATCTAGAGCAGTTATGCTCAAACTTGAGGGACGAGTAGATTTCTTTTCAGGAAAGCAAAAGTCCAGGCCTGAGACTTTTCCACTGGCCTAAGGCCACAGTTGGAGAAAGCACTCCAACTTTTAAGTTAAAACATCACTTTGGGGCATCACTTAGCATCATTGTGAGGGTAAACACAGACGCAAACATGAACCCTGAAATCACATGGGAGAATCTATTCACAATTGGGTCATCTGGATAATCCAAGACATGCTTGTATTATTTTTTTTTTAGATTATCAGTCAACTAAAGATACAATATTAAAAAATTTATATAGAATACACAAACTAAAAATACACCTGAGCCCCAGTTGGAGAAACATTAGGTGGACAAAGTGTGGACTTATACAGATGACTGCTATCTGGAGAATCAAGGTCGGTATGCCAGGCTCAGAGAGCAGTTTGACTTGTGTGAAAAAAAAAAATATTGTCCCCCTCCCACCCTGAGGAACAGCAGATTTGGACTGATAAATAATGCAGAGGTTGCTGGGCCTCACCTCTGGACACCGAGTCTTGTGACTTTAACCAACTGCCCAACCCGCTCCATCAGCCATGAGGGATGAGCAGCACTAAGAGTGCACAAAGTCCCCTCACATGTATTGGAGAAAGAGGGGGGGCCAGGGTCAGAATGGGAGGGGATCACGGAGGTCAGGGGCATTAATTCAAGCAGGACTTCCCAAAGTCACCCTTCAAGTCACAGCAGGGAGGCAAAAGAAGGTTAGGACCCCAGTGAGAAGCAGACTGGCCAGCCCACTAACACAACTGCTGATGGGGAAAGGTCAGTCATTGCAGTATAATCGGAGACTCCCAACTCAAAACTCTACCCATAAAATCTGACTATAGAAAAGAGAAAGATTCCACAGTTTCACATAATGTGGAATCCAAAATCGGTCAAGAAAAGTGCAAGGAAAAAAATTATATAGGCCATTCTTGCTTATGAATAGTTTTGTTAATCCTAAATATTATAAAACGTCTGAAAATGGAACCTAGAAGTACTTAAAACAATTATAACAACCAAATATGATGTAACTGAACAATATAAAGACAGTCCTCCATTACAAATACTGTTAATGTAATTTGTTACATTAATGGATTAAGAGAGAAAATCTCTATGAGCAGCTTAATAGATGCAAAAAGAGAATTTGACGAAATTCAATGCCCGTTCTTGGGAAGGAGAAGGGGAACTTTTAGCAAACTACAAAAAAAAAAAAAAGGAAAACTTCCTGAACTGGATAGTTTACTGTGAACCAAAGAAAATATTGTACTTGAGCCAAACACTAGAAGCGTTTACTAAAGCCAGAGAAAAGACAAGGATGTCCTCTATTATTAATAACATTGTGTGAGTGTCCCTACCAGTGCATTAAGACCAAAAAGAATGCACATGAAAAGAGACTGTCGTTATTTTCATTATTTGTCTATCAAGATATCCAAGGAAAACAACTGGCAAATAAAAGTAAAAAGGGAGTTCACCATTTGGTGTCACCTGACACCAAATCACTAAAAGACAATTCATCGGTTACCTATACTCCAGTAACAAATTTTCTCCTAGAGCCTCCAAAATATATCATAGCCCTGCTGATACCTTGATTTTAGCCCAGTAAGACCCATGTCAGACTCTGACCTCCAGAACTGTAAGATAATAGATTTGTGTTAAGTCACTAAGTTTGTTGTAATTTGTGGCAGCAGCAATAGAAAATTAATATAGGTAAGACTTGATATCATAAAAATATCAATTATTCTTAAATTATTATCCATAAGTTCAATGCAATTCAAATCAAAATCACAATTTTTTATCAAACTCATAGACTGACCTTAAAACTCCATCTAGAAGAGGAAAGGTATAATACAATAGCCATGACATTTTTTAAAGAGCGCCAAAAGAGGGCTGTCCTCGTTGGTCATCTCCTGTTGAACATCTCCCTCTTTCATCTGCTCCATCCCAACTTGCTCCCAGGCCCATCAGCTTCCAACATCACGGTTCAAATCCAATTTACAGCCTCTCTTTGCACCCTCCACATAGTGTCTCCAGCTGTGACCTCCATTTCTCTTGTCTAGGAGGAGGCAGTCTCCTTCCTGCTACTCTGCAGGTGAACAGTCCCCTCTGCCCTCAGCCAGCCTGACCCAAGCAGTGACCCCTACCTGGCACCAGAGCTCCTGCAGAGGTCTCCCTGTCCCTAGAATCAGACATGTCCAGTGACTTCCAGTTTGAGCCACAAGCTTCCAAAGGCATCTCTGGGTTGCTGGGAGGAGCAGACAGAAACTCATGCTGGTGCCTGGACATTAGAGTGCAGAGAAGAGAGGGCCCCACTCTGAGCTCACAAGCTGAGTGCTGGAGGCCCAGGCTGCAGGACACGCAACACTCATGCCTTCACTTGAGATGTTCCTTAGGAGCCTCCACGGCCACTCAAATCTTCTTCACTTATGAATCATCATACGCAAAAGTTCCCACCATCTTGAGTGAGGCAAAATACAAAAAAAAAAAAATCTTCATTATTCACAATAGCCATGTTCTGTACAGTTGGTGGGAATATGGAATTATCTGAACTGCAGCTCCTAAGGGAAATACAGGGCAGGTTCCTATGAGCCTCTGGTCACAACATTTTTGTCAACCAAGCAATACATAACCTTGTTTTATGTGTGTTTCTGTTTAAAGATACCTTATTTAATACAAATTGTTGCTTCATTAACGTTGAACTCATAACCAAAAACACTATAACTCATACCTGAACAGAGCATATCAGACGCAGCTATTTTCTCCTAAGTCCCACCACGACCTTCTTGTGCTTAGAGAAGCACAAAAGTGCAAAAAAGTGGTACTAAATAGACTGCAAAAAGGATACTGTTCACAGTATGAGAGCTAAGACAAGAAGAAAGAGTATGACCTTCTTCCACCTGGGAATGCGTGCAGTGGGCAACTCAAATTTTTTGCTGCTCTGTGTGTCCATAAATGACTGTGAAAGTGCCACAAGTATTGATTTTAGAGTGACAAATTTTAGCAAGTAGTCAAATTCAAAAATATGGAATCAACTGTAACATTTTTATCACAGCTCATAGGACAAGGCAGAGATGGGCCAGCCCACCTTTTCAGGCAGGCAGCCCTCTTCAGAACCACTCAGTGATACACCTCTCCCTGGACAGGGAGTACCACCTGGCCACTCATCCACTGGTGATAGGCTGGCCCAGGTACAAAATAGTCCTTCCTGCTCAGGGACCCCTGAAGAGTGTACATTAAATGGCCTGGGTGGAGGAGAAGCCAAAAGAAAACCTAAAGTTATAGCTACTGTGAGCCTGGGTACCAGTGTGACCCAGTGTCTGGGGCCCTCTATCAGGACACTGTCTACTGTGGGTTCCTTGGGCCCTACATGGGACCCGTTTATCTGAGATCAATAACATAAGTACCGATATTTATAAATGGATTAATTCATTATAAAACAGATGTGTGTGGAGCAGAGCACCTAACAGGAACAAGACACAGACCTGGGAGTCAGACTTTCTTCCTAGCCATAGGATCCTGGGCAAGTTACTTAACTTCTCTGAACTCCGCTTTCCTCGTCCATGAAATGGGAACAATAACAATAGCTGAGAGGGAATATAGTGTAGTGGTTGGAAACACAGACTCTAGAGCCCTGACTGCCTTGGGTTCCAACCCCAGCTCTGCCATTTACCAGCTGTGCAGCCTCAGGCAAGTCACTTCAAGGCTCTGTGCTTCAGATCCTTCCTTTGAAAATGGGGATGGTGATAACAGTACAACCTCCAGGGGTGGCCGTGAGGATTAAGTCAATGAACGCACGTGGAAATGTTTTTAACCACGGTCTACCTGATACATAATAATGATACATAATGAGCACTTCATGGGTAGCGTTGTCGTTAACAAGTATCATAGCACAGTGCCTGGCAAAGGGAAGCTGTCAATAAATAGCTGGTGAATGAACTAGCATTTATTGATTGACTACTATAGATGTGCCAGTTCCAATCACATGGTTATTTCATTTACTTCTCAGAACAACCCAGCAATGCAACATTTTGGAGAAATAAAACCAGAAATCCAAGGTCTCTGAACATGCTCTTTGGGAACCAGAGTGGTTATTAGAGTGCCTGGCACATGCCAGATGCTCTGTAAATGTCACTTCCCTCCGCAGCATGGTGCTGGCCTCTAAGGAACAAAGAACACAATGCAGGCTCTGCCCCTGTTAAGAGCCTTAACCTCTGGTCACAAATCTCTCCTTAAGAGGACAAGTGGCTCCAATGTCTGTCTCTGATTTCTTCCCATCTGCCCTTCACTGATGAGCTCAGAAGAATCAAAGCAAAAGGTCAGCCAGGAGCGTATCTGATAAGAAAATAATTAACAGTTGTAGAGCACTATAGTTCTTAACTTATTTGTGTGTCTGTACATGTAAATATATGGCAAGATTGACAGCAGATTCTCAAGACTAACTACCTTCCACAAGTCGCCAGGATGCCTTTCCTATGCGAACTGTTCTGTGCACCCTGGTGATCCATCAGAGCAGAAGTCAAAGTGCCACTGTGCCCCATGTGCGCTCTGTACTCCAGCTCACTTGCTTTCCCAGAGTGACAGACAGAGGATGGACAACCTGTTCAACTTTATAGTGACTTTCCTGAGCGGGGCGGCAGGAGAAGTGAGTAGGAGGGTGTTTTCTTCAAGTTGAAGGAGATGAGAAGAAAAAACTCCACTTGTAGCAATCACATGGTTAGTACCAAAGACAGAGTGACTCAGGCAGGTCCTTGGCAAGTAGACACTGAGCTAGGATGGGCCCACACCCTGGAGAATCAGAATAGCATTCTGTGACCCCAGTGGGAAAGAATGCATCCTCACAGGACGCCATGTGATGCAGGGCTGTCATTAAGGCAATCTGGCAGAGCTATGAGTACAGGTGGGCCTCTCTGTCAGGATGAAAACCAAAATCCGCGGTGCTTGCCCCTGCTGAGCTGCCCAGCTTGCCTGTGCTGCCCGTGCTGCCCAACCAATTATCTGGGCAGTGACATGGCCTTAAGTGTTTGTGGATAAAGCACCTGACAGTTAGTAAAAATAATAATAATTTAAAAGTGTTGTTGAGTGAGCTGTAGTTTTACATGAAGTGATCAATCCTTGCTCTCTTCCTTATTATTTAGGATGGAATGTTCTAACTTGAGAGAATTTTTATATAACTAAGGGAGACACATTTCTTGGAGAAAACCTAGAAACCCCATGTAAACATTCAGAGGAAATTTATAATCATTTCTAATCCACTCATATATCACCCTTAACATTTTGTGGTGAAACTTCAGACTTTCTTCTATGCACATACATATGCACGTGTTTGTTTCTTATAAAAAACAGAATCACAATGCACACACTCTCTTGATATTTGGGTTTTTTTACTCAATCAAAATATAGCATACATCTTTCCATGTCAAAAAAAAAACCACTCAGGGTTTCCATGCCCTGACTCAACTTTCTTCTTTCCCAGACTTTTCTATTGTGCCCAGCAGATTCAGTTTTTTGTATAATAAATCCCCCAGTACTGTCCATCTTTCTACTATTTCCTTCAACTCCTTGCATTAACTGAAAGCTAGATTTTCCCATGGGATCCCCACTTCTAAAACATGTTTAAGTTCTGTGGAAATATCACCACCAGCATTTCATTTCAAAGCATTCTTTCCTTTTTGTTTCATCTTCTTTCCTTTTCACTTATATACTCTGTTAGCAGCTCCATCTTTATTTCTGTCTGTTATCTCATCTTTCTTTCCAATTCCTATAGCCACATTTTCTTGACTTTTATCTGAAGAGCAATGGAGACATTACCTGAAATCTTTTGTTTCCTGCAATAAATCTCTTTTTCAAAGACATTTTTCCTCCACCTGTTCTATGTTGTAATATCCTTCTTTCAGGTCACAAAAACTTTTCATAGGATTCTTTTTTTTTCCTCCCTCAATTTACTCACTCCTAAAATGTAAGCATTTTATCTGACTCAGGTGCTTCTCCTAGAAAATGGGTGGGTGGGTTCTTATCGGCTTCCCTCACTCTCCATTTGTAGGCCAGATGTCTTGTACTCCGACTGAAGGATGTGGTGCCTGTTCATTGATCCAGGTGTCCGAGAGGAAACAGAGCCAAGGGCAATCATGGGAGGGGAATTTCTTTGCAAGTGTCTTCTATGTTTTAGCGTGAAGTTGCCGTACTATGTGGCACCTGGTGGCTCTTCAGCCCTACTTAACATCCATAACGAATATTGCAACCTCCATCATGGCAACCTGCCCAGGAAGCCAACCCCTTTTTATCTACAATAACTAACCCAGGAAAACAGCCTACTATAAGTCACACTTGCAGGGAACCAGATTGCTATCTCTGGTGACAATTCAGGAAGTCAAACAATATCTTCTGTAACAATCAGCCCAAAATGGCCAGGACTTGACTAATAACTGACATCTTCCCTAATTTTTGTCCCCACATCCAACTTAGGACAAACCAGAGTAAGCCAAATATGCCCCACTTTTCATCAGCTCCCCTACGGCTTCCCCATGCCAGCTGCCTCCAATCAGGGCACACCTGATGCCTTCCCTTTTGGCCACTGTACAGCTTTCCCACTTGTCCAGTTGCCTTCCCATCTCGGCCCGTGGCTGACTCCCCTGCTGTAGCAAGCTCAGAATAAATAGCCTTTGCTTTTCTCATTCAGTTGGGCTTTGTTTATTTCCACAGTCCCAAGGGATGACCACTCCACATGATGTCCATCTCTCTGGGTTACAGGGGCCCAAGGTGCCATGAGGATATGACAACTACTGAGGAGTAGTGATGGGGGACAAAAAGGTATAAGGAATCTGGAGCTAAAATACCCATGAGGCTCATGTACATACAATCTGTCTGTACTCCAGGAAGTTCTTTGGATACCCACAAACTGGTTCTTTCCTTTTCCCTTACCTATCACATACCTCCCACACACAGCCCACCATTTTGTGGCTGTCCAGATATAATATCTTCCTGTCTGCCTGTAAAACACATTTTAGCATTATTATTCATGTGTACAAATGATGGAGAAACCCAGCCTTGGCCATGCCCTGTGCCTCACTCCTGTAAAGAACACACAGTTCTGCCCTGGTAGCTTGAGATCCTCCCACGTAAGGGTTCCACTGGCACAGGTAGACCAAAGGCATTTGCTTTTCCTCTTCTGCCCCTCCATTAAAAATGTGCTTACCTAGCCCTTTACTAAGCCACTCTCCGTCCTCCTAACAAGGAAAAGAGAAAAATCACCCTGGTCTTTTTTCTGGTTGTTGCCAACATTATCTCAAGTCATGAGAAGAAATGTATCCTACTTCCTTGGCTAGTTAATAGAGCCACCCTGCAAGTCTGCTAAAAGTTCGGCTGGCACCTGATGGTCCTGCCTCTCGAGTTCCTGACCAGGAGCCACACGCCGTGGCTGGAGGTCCCAAAGCCCAGCAGTGCTGCTGGTAGGATGACAGCCCCTCACTCCCTTCAGTATGGCTCACCACCCTCACACAGACTGCCTGAATAGCAGCCTTCCCTTCCCAGCCCAAGTCACCCTCCCAAGCCCCACCAAGTTATGTGGACTTAATGACACAGGTAGATGTGCAGATCTTGTCTTGAAAAGTTGAAGGCGCCCTTTTCATTTCATTTGCAGGATTAAACACCCATAGCAGTCCTGGGCCAGATAAGGAAAGAGCTGCTTGTGCTTGTCCTGTCAGATGTGAGATGTGATCAGTGACCTTATTTCAAGTGCCACTGACATCCTAATGTCACCAGGAGAAGCTGCAACCAGCCCACTTGCGTCACTCTTCTTGTTGAGCTTGGGTATATTTTTAACATCTGCACTGTCTCTAGCTATATGAAGTATTCAGTATTCACAGCAGATAAAATGTCTTTGGCAACTCTAGATTCCTTCTTAAAACTCCTCACCTAATCCCTGGTCCTCTCAGGAGCCTGATGTCCTCATTCAGTCCTCTGTCCACAATTTTGGCAATATCCCCTCAACCCCACCACCTTTATCCAGTCTTTTATTACTATTATTATTTCTAGAGACAGAGTCTCACTATGTTTCCCAGGTTGGTCTCAAACCCCTGGGCTCAAGCAATGCTCCCACCTCAGCCTCCCAAGTATCTGAGACTGCAGGAACCACTCAGTCTTGACAAGGCCTGGGAATGGATCTCTCCTCTCCTCTTACTTTTCAAATTTTGGCTGCTGGGTATGTTCCTGGATTAGGGAGGGGCTCTCAGTCTCTTTAGTAAAGGGTGTTGCAGGGAGTAAAGTTGATGAGAACCACAGAGATGTTTTAGTCCAAGCGTGCTCATCTTACAGATAAAGAAACTGAGCACCAGAAAAAAGAAGACCTAAGACCAGCACAGATCCAGAGATTTCAAAGAAAGTTCTGAGTGGACCTTTTCTGTCATGAGAAGCAGAGCCCTTTGGGTAAGAGTGTGTGTGACAGGCCTCAGGTCTCCTCCTCCTGGGTGAACTGAGCACAACCCACCAGAGCCCTTCCTTAGTGGCTCCTGGGCACTTGTGCTCCCAAAGCCTGACCCACAGCAGGTTCCACAAATTATTATCACTACCATCATTGTTCTTTTGCTACGACAACCACAGTAATAAGAGGGGACGAGAGTGAAATACAGGATTCCCAACAACAATAATAATTATTTACCTCATACCTCAGAGATACTAACTCATGGCCTGCCACCACACCCCTGAGAGTTAATAGTATTGTTCACAATTTGTAAAAGGGAGAAGGAAGGAAGAGAAAAGGGAGTGGCTCTATTACTGAGTTAGCTGAAGGACAGATCGTCCAAGGTAGGTGTTTGATGCTCAGCCCAAGATTGAATCTGTAGACCAGCGTTTTCAACAGAACCTAGATCTGTGACCTACAAAATACTTCAGCTCAGGACTTTCCAAACTCTTTTGATCATTACCCACAGTAAGAAATATAATATTGCATTTATACCTATGCATATATATAACTGGAATGAAGGCTATTTTCTATTTCATTCTAGTCTATTCTACTTTGTTTTTTAAATTATTAGTTGCAATCCCCTAAATGTATTTCACTACACACTAATGACTTGTGTCCCACAGTTTTAAAGTATGTATCTTCAGAGGGAAGGTGAAAGAGCAGTCCTAATCGGGAAAGACTGGATGGGATTCCTCCAGAAGAAAGTAGGAGAAATGTAGTTAAGTATGAGAGTAGAAAAAAATGAGAATAGGGTCAAATTGGTGAGACAGCATCATCTATGTAGAATTTTTATCCAAAATGCTGAACCTGAATCTAATTGTGCAGGCAAACCCTGACTGTGGAACATTATAAGGCAACAAATCTGGACGTCTTCAAAATTCTCCTTGTCATAAAGGACAAGAAAAGTGAGAGACAGTTGTAATTGGCTCTATGAACAAATACACCTCCCCACAATATGTGTTCCCTGGAACTTTCTTATGTGTTGGATTCCCAGGCCGGTAGGGCTTGATGACCAGAACATTATAATCTTTCTGTTTAACTAACCCTATCACCCCTTTTGAGTTGTCTGTCAGAAACAGCAGACTCTTCACAGGGTAAAAATGCCGTGACTCACCATCCATCACCAACCTGTGGTTTCTGAGTTAGACCTCCTGCACACATTGCTTTCAACACAACCTGCCCCAACACATGTAGCCACCTTCTTGAACCCCACACAGAAACCCCTACCCTCAGTTAGTCGAGTAGACGGATTTGAGACATTTCTCCCATCTCCCAGATGACATCATCTGTAACATAATCCCTTTCTTCTTTGGCAATCCCCACTATCTCAGTAATTGTCTTTCTATGCAGTGAGCAATCAGGCCTAGGCCAGTATGCCCTTTTGGGTTCAGTGACAAATCTTGATGGCCCATACAGGGATTTGTTGCTCATGGCTTGGTGGCTATGGAGTGGGGAGAGTCTTGAAACCTCCCTAGCAGCTGCCCAGTTAAATTTCTGCCACAGGTTGGTTTTGGTTTCTCCCATTGGCTTGGCTGTCACCAGCTTCAAGCACATCCCTGATAGCCTCCAAAGAATTCCTGGATCTTGGCACCTATATCTGGATCGGTGAGTGCTGTTTAAGGGTATTGTGCAATAAACAGCACCCCTCTCAATTTGGGGAATTCTGAGGAGATTCACATTTGATTTTGGGTTGGAAAAGCCCCAACCATCTGAGAGAGTGGAAACTGCTCTGTTTCTATTCGGCACGCCCCAGGCTTATTTGTTAGAAAGGCAGTCCATTTGTTTGTCTTTTGGTGGATGTTGAATGATTGTGTGAATTGATGTGTGAGTGACCATGCTAAATCAGAATTCAATCCCTGAATACAGCCCTTTGGGTTGCATTCTTCAAAACTGGTCTGAATGTCGTTATGAGCCCATGAAAAAGAAGAAAACAGTATTTTTCTGCAATATTGTTTGGCCCTAGTAATCTCTCAGGTCTGGGGAAATACTGCCCCTTAATGGATCACTAAACTGTAATACTATTCTCCAATTAGATTTGTTTTCTCATCATGTTAGCAATGGGATGAAATTCCTTGCGTACAGTATTTTATGCTTCTTTATCAAAATAAGCGAGATCAGATTCAGTGTAAGATTCTGAACAGAGGACAGAAGCAATTTAAAAGATCAGGGAGTGAGAATTCAAACCCAAGAACCCCATTCTACCATCAGAGGGGATTCTTATTCTGAAGAGCACCTTTGGGCAACTCCCAGGCTGCAGCTCTGGTTGCCGCCCCAGCTGTGGTCCCGAGCACTTTAACTCCTTCTGGAAATCCCTTTCTTGGCCCTCCTGCTCCTCCTTATAAGCCTGGGACCCTTATTTCATCCCCATTGGCTCCTCCAGCCATCTATCCTTCACTTTCTTTTCTGAGGACAGTCCTGGGAAGGATCATGATATGGTCTCTCCCTCACACACCTGTCAGGGTACACAATTTGGTCAGGGTCCTCCTTCCTTCCCAGCCTGGCAATATCCTTTGAGGGCTGGATAAAAATGGACAACTGGATGGATTAATGTGGGTGTATAGCCCATTGACCACTTCTGATTTATATAATTGGAAACAGAATATTCCTGCCTCTAGGGACAACCCAAAATGTATAAATAATCTGTTTCAATCTCTTTTCACCACACATCATCCTACCTAGGTGGAGGTCCAGTGCTTAACATTCTCTTAACCTCTGAAGAACATCACATTGTCTTGGAAAAGGCTCAAGAGGAGGCTGACCATTGCATGCAGAAGACCCAAATAACCAGGTGAGAACTGGAGCTAATTTAGCTGTCCCAGTTCATGATCTCAGCCAGAATCCAAACAACGGGAATGAAGATAAGATTCCACACTTCCAAGATTGTATCCTGGTTGGGCTTAGAAAAGGTTCCCAAAACTAAACTCCAAGTTTCAGGAAAAAAAACAGGAGACAGATGAAAATCTGTGAGCCTTCTTAGAACAAATTCTGGAAGTATATCAGAAGTATACCAATATAGATCCAGAGAACCCTGAAAATTCAAGGTTGATCAGTATGACCTTCATTGGTCAGAGCATGCATGATATCCAACAAAAGTTACAGAAGCTAGAGGGTACTCTCTCCCTTTCCATGTCCCATGTGGTTGAAGTGGCTTACAAGGTTTTAATAAACTGTGAACAAACTAAAGAACAGCAGAAGGAAAAGAGAAAATTACATGAAATGAAGCAACAGGCAAAATTTTTGGCAGCAGCTTTGATGAAAAACTCTAAGGGGTCCACTGAAGGGGACTGCAGCCCCAGGGAGGAAGGAAAAATAATGAAAGGATTCTCTTATGGAAAAATCAGTGTGCCTATTGCAAGGAGAATCATTGGAAGAAGGATTGCCCTAAATTAAAGCAGAAGGACCATAGGGAACCTACTCTGCAGTTGATAGGACTCGATGAAAAAGGTATGGAATGACAGGACCCTAGGTTTCCCCAAGATCTGCAAGAATTACAGCCTGTGATTAACATCTCCCACCAGCAGCCCAGGGTAACAATGAAGGTGGGAGAAAAATTAATTGATTTCCCAATTGATACTGGTACAACTTATTCAGTATTAAATCTTAAATTGGCCATGCTTACTGAAGACTCAATATTGGTGACTGGAATCACCAGAGAACCCTCCCAAAAATATTTTCTCCAGCCATTGGATTGTGCTATCAGAAATTCTTTCCTCACACACAGTTTTCTTTACATACCTGAGTTCCCTCTCCCATTGTTGGGTCAAGACCTTCTCTCCAAACTGCAGGTGCAAGTGACCTTTCAGAATAAGCAAGTGCATATCACAGTTCCCCCAGGGCGTGCCCGTGGCTCACAAGTGGCTCTGCTTGCTCGGTTGGCTGTCTCTCAAGAGCTGCCCAACAAAGTTCTCCGTCAAGTCAACCCTGAGATATGGGCTACCAGATGACCTAGAAGGGTACACACGGATCCCGTTCATATGAAGATAAAACTGGGTATTCATCTCCTTCCTCCCAACTCAAGCAGTACCCATTAAATCTTCAAGTTAAGGAGGGCCTTCAACCCCTAGTTTCAGCCTTTTTGGAATATGAATTTCAACCTTGTCGCTTTCCTTACAATACTGCCGTTCTGCCACTTCTAAAACCTGGAACCCAGGAAAACCTGTTTTTTCAAGATCTAAGGGCAGTAAGCCAAATTGTGGAGGACATTCATCCTGTAGTACCTAATCCTTACACTCTCCTCACTACTTTATCTGGAAAATTTTGCTTGGTTCTCAGTGCTAGATTTAAAAGATGCTTTCTTTTGCATTCCCCTTGCTCTTGAATCCCAAGAATGATTTGCTTTCAAATGGGAAGATTTAAGATCTAAAGCCTAATGCCAATATTGTTCGACTATCCTTCCCTGAGGTTTAAAAACTGGTTTCCAAATATTTTTAGTAATCTGATTACTTTTATAATGAAATTAATTATTCATTCATTAAGCAAACCTTTACTGAGGGGTTAGTATGTGCCAGTCACTAAATAAAGAATTGGAGAAGAGCAATGAAAAACACAGACATGGTTCCTGTCCTAACAGAGCTTTTAATCTTGCAAAGAAAATAAACATGGGACAAATAATGAGTGGTACTAATGGGCACCATCACAGACAAGCACAAGGTGCTAAGAAAATGCATGACTGAGGAGCTCACAGTGTGGAGGCGGCCAGTCAGAAGAGCCTTTTTCTTTTTTAAGAGACAGGTTCTTGCTCTGTCACCCAGGCTACAGTACAGTGGTATGATGATAGCTCACTGTAACCTTCAACTCCTAGGCTCAAGTGATCCTTCTGCCTCAGCCTCCTGAGTAGCTGGGACTACAGGTGCATGCCACCTCACCCAGCTTATTTTTCTTATTTTTTGTAGAGATGAGGTTTTGTTATGTTGCCCAGGCTGGTCTCGAACTCCTGTGCTCACAGGATCCTCCTGCCTTGGCCTACCAAAGTGCTGGGATTATAGGCGTGAGCCACTGCACCCAGCTAGAAAACTCTTTTTTTGATGCCATAAAGCAAGTTGCAACAAATCAAATATTAAAATTATACAAACCCATAAAATTAAAATTAAATTACTAATTTAATTATTAAATGAAAAATTAAAATTTCCTGACCATAATGCAATCATACCTGCAACTGATAAAAATTTACCAAAAAAATACCGATGGTTAGAAATTTGAAAGTACATTTCTAAATAACCCATGCATCAAAAATTCATAATTCAGCCTCAGAAACATAATGAGACCCCCAACTCTACAAAAAGTGGAAAAATTAGCTGGGCATGGTGGTATATACCTGTAGTCTCGGCTACTTGGGAGGTGCAGTAGGAGAAGCACTTGAGCCCAGGAGTTCAAAGTTGCAGTGAGCTATGATGTTGCCACTGTACTCTAGCCTGGGCAACAGAACAAGATCCTATCTTTAAAAAATATATCATAATTGAAATTAGAAAATGTTTGAACAAAAATACTTCATATCAAAATTTGTGGGATTAGCTAAAGCAGTACTAAGAGGAACATTTATATCCTTAAAAAAAAATATATATATATATGAAAGAAAAAAGCCTGAATAAAAATAAATGTAATTTTTAACATCTCAAGAATCCTCATATCTTGGAGTTAAGAGAGATTTTTTTTAAAAAGACACAAAAATAATTAACAATACCTGGGGAACAGACACGCCTGGAGCTCTGACTTGGGGGGAAAGGCGGTACAGGAGCAACATATGTAACCTGCAATTCTGTATCCCCCATAACAAGATGAAATAAAAAAAAATAATAATAATTAACAATAAAGAAAAATATAAATATGATGATATTTAAATTAAGGACTTTTTTGTCAATAGATGCTATTTAAAAGGTAAAAAGGCAAATCACAAAGGAGAAAATATTTGTAACATAATATACCTGATAAAGAGCTCATAACAAGACTACGCAAATATATTCTATAAACCAATATGTACAAGACCACTCAACAGGAAGATATCCAAAACATTTAAACAGGATCAATTGTAGTAGCTTAGGCAAATAATAATAATGGTAGCTTTAGGGAGATAACAGTAGGCTAGAGCAATAGGAATAGACTCAAGAAATATTTACATGGAAGAATATTTACAATCATAGAACATTTGCATTTTTATATTTAATAATATAACTATATAAAATAATCATTCAACCAAAGTTTTAAGTATATTTTAATAAAGTATTTATGACTCCAACAAGTTGAATTCTTCATTGTGCAAAAACTAATGTTCTTTGTGAGTTTTCTTTTCCCCAGCAAGGCATCCTAATCTACCAAGGAGTGTCATGGCTAGAGAGTGACAACATAAGAAATGCTTTCTAAATTATCACTTTGATCCACAAAGGTTCATCTGGAACTCTTCAACCAAGGTTGGCTGTAGTTGGATTTCTGGCTGTCACCCATTGGTAACCTGAGGGTTAGAAAAGGTGGAAGCAATGAGCAAAATTTACTTTCTCCCCTCATCCCAGGCCTCCTGACCCCCATTTATCTCACTCACATCCTGAATATAAGTAACTAGGAAAGAGCCTCAGTCTATCTAGCGCCGTTGTTTTCCTCTGGAAGAAAGGCTGGGAATACTTCTGCCACCGTTGGGCCTGGGTTCACCAGATGGCAGGCAGGAGAGGTGGGAAAGTAATTGAGACTATATAACTGACCACCCAAGACCCTGAAAGGGCTCAGATTTCAGTGGGTCAGCCAAGGCTTGGGCCAGATACCCCTGAAACCTAATTTCCTACCCCTAAAAGCATCAGGATAATAACACAGATATCTGAGCTTCCTAACATGAGCTTAAATTGCAATTCCACCATGACTCCCATTTGGTTTCCAAAGCCAGCTAACCAGAAGTCAAGAATCATTTTTTCATAAATACTAAAGAACCATTCATTCTATATATACAAACTAACAAGGCTGCATTACTCAAAGACTTTAATCATTTTAGCATGATTAACTTGGCTCCTACAAGTAGGAGTTGTTGGAGAGATTCAGTCTGGCAGTTTAAGAATAAGGAAGAAAAGTAGGGAGTTAAAGATTTTGCTATATAGAAGAAAGAACTTTCTGTGGAATATGAGACACACATATAAACATTAAGTCAGTCACAACAGAAATTTCCTACTTTCTACAGGCTGGAGCCAACATGTCAGGGTTGGAATTCCAGATCCAACAGTTTATAAATGTGCAACATCTGGCAAGTGGTTTCATCTCTCTAGGCCTCAGTTTTCTGCCCTGAATAGGATAAAAGTGGATAGCAAAATACCCACTTCATGTGGCAATTAGATGAGATGATCCCATTTAAAGCACTTAAAACAGTGCTTGGTACATTGTATAACAGCTGCCTCACCCTGATTCCAGCTGCAGCTGGAGCTACCTGTAGTTGCGATTGAAGTAGGAAGGATATCTCAGACCCTGAACACTGATTTCTGGGGAATTACCAGCACTTGAGCTAGAGAGGATCTGGTTCTGGAATAACGCAGCTTTCTTGAAAGGACCTTAGGTAGAGTCAAGCTCCCCACTGTCCTCAAACCAGAATTCTCCTGCCATCTAGTGCCCAATGGCAGCAAATGCCTAAATTTCTATGACAGGGCCCCTTCCTTGTCCCATGTCCACCACCCACACACATACACCCCTTCCCACCAGTCTCCGTTTCTACTTCAGGCTCCAGAGTCAGCATAACCACTTGGCTTCCCCAAAGCTTCAAGCTCTTTCACACTCTGTTTTGTTCATGGCAGCCCCCCATGCCTGGCGTGGCATTCCCTTCACCCCATGTGCCAAGCAAACACCTGCTCATCTCAATTCAAGCCTTACCTCCTCTAAGAAGGCATTCCTGAGGCACCTGGATGGCTCACTTCCTTCTTGCCAGCCTGGGCCACCTCCCTTCCTGGACCACATCTCTTCCAACATTGCCTGTATCTGCCCCCTTCCCCTTTCACAGATGCTCCCCTCTGTACCCCAGCCCCTAGACAGTACTCCATGTCTAGAAAGTGTCCAATATGTGTCTGATAGATGAATGCATAGGACAGTCAAGTCGGGGGTGGGAGGGTCGGGCATTCAGGATAGAACTGTCCCAGGAGTTCAGGAACAGCTCCATGTTGCTGCCATATAAAAGCTTCATTGTTGATTGCATATCTGTAGCCCCTGCTTTGACTTTGAGGCTTATTTTTTATTAGAAATTAACACATAAACATACAGCTACCCTGTGATTCAACAATCCCACTTCTACATATTTACCCAAAAGAAAAGAAAATCTATGTCTACAAAAGACTTGCTCAGGGATGTCCAGAGTCACTGCTTTATTCATAATAGCTACTAACCGGAAAAGGCCCAAATGCCCATCAACAGGGGAAGGGATAAACAAATTGTGGTGTCATTCCATGGAATTCTACTCAGCAACAAAAAGGAACAGCATGGCTCAGTCTCACAACCATATGCTAAGTGAAAGAAGCCAGACACAAGAGTACATACTGAAGGCTCACCTATGTATGAAATTCTAGAAAGGGAAAATGTAGTTTCTAGTGACAGAAAGGAGATCAGTGGAGTCAGAGTGTGGGGATGAGGGAGAAAGGAGTCATTTATGTGAAGTGTTATTGTCATTGACTCACTGATGCTTGGTTCACAAGCCCCTATGAGGTTACCAAAAGAGCTCCCTCCTCTCTTCGAAGCACAGGGCATCCACAACTTCATTTTATCCCCATCCTCTATTTTTCTAAAACTTGAGGAGAAGCAGGGCCAGCTTCCAAATCTGTCTTTCATAACCTGAGGTTCCATCCACATGGAAAAATCATACCTAATGTGATATAATTTTACATTCTGCTATACAAAACTTTTCAAAACTACCACCATTATGAAGGATTAATTTCTTCAAGGTCATGGGACTCCAATGGTTTCTGTGTGTTCCTTTTGGCAGCTAATTTTATAGATTGGGTCTTTGAAAATTTGATTTTTGGATTGCTGTATAACTCTCTCCTATCGTTTCTAAGCAGACTTTCACTCTTCCACTGTGCCAGAACAGCTCTTGCCATTCACCTCCACGGGGCTTGAATCCCGTGGCCATTTCTCAGTCCTCATCTTATTCCTGCAGCCCCCAGCGCAGACTGGTGGGTCCGTGGCCTGTTAGGAACCAGGCTGCACAGCAGGAGGTGAGCAGCAGGAGAGCAAACGAAGCTTCATCTATATTTATAGCCACTCTCCATTGCTCCCATTACTGCATAAGCTCCGCCTCCTGTCAGATCAGCGGAGACATTAGATTCTCATAGGAGCGCGAACCCTATTGTAAACTGCACATATGAGGAACCTAGGTCGCCCCTTATGAGAATCTAATGCCTGATGATCTGAGGTGGAGCTGAAGCGGTGATGCTAGCTCTGGGGAGCAGCTGCAAATACAGACTAGCATTAGCAGACAAGTTTGCACAATAAATGTAATGTTATTGAATCATCTCAAAATCATTCCCCCAACCCCTGCAATCTGTAGAAAAATTCTCTTCCATGAAACCTGTCCCCGGTGCCACAAAGGTTGGGGACTACTGTCTTACTCGACCTATCTGCAACATTGACAGAGTACATCACTTTCCTCCTTGAGGCACTTTATTCAGTTGGCCACCAAGACACCTCACTTTCCTGGTTTTTCACCTCCCTCTTTTGTAGGCCTGCATTGCTTGCTCTTCCCCACTCCAACCTCTGAGCATTAGAGTACCCAGGGCCATCCTTGTTTCTTTTCTGCTATCTAACTACTTCTCCAGTCTGCTCTAGCCCCACAGCTGTAAATATTTAGATGCTGAAACTCATGCATTCATATCTCTAGACCAGACCTGACTCCTGAACTCTGGATTCAAATATCCAAGTACTTCCTCAACATCCCCACTTACTTTGTTTGTCTTTCTCCCCTACCTGAAATGTAAGTTCTAGCAAGAACTTTATCTGTTTTATTCATTGCTATATTCCGCAATATGAGAAGAGTGCCTGGCACATAGTAGATGCTCAAAAAATATTTGTTGAATTGAGATTATTCTGTAGCAAGAACAGGTCTATTAAAGAATCAAGATGTTTGTAAGTCTAGCAGTAAGCCTCTAATGACCTCTTACTTACTGGAAGAGTCTTCTGTACAATTTATTCTGTCATTCACCTGCCTTTCTAGTAGTGATGTTTTATCTGGGCCCTCCTGCTTCAGTCCAACAATCTTGGTCAATCACACTAGAATGTCCCTCTAATGGATGAAGATAATTATGTCAAGCCTATAGCACAGGGCCTAGCAGATGAGCACTCGGTAAATGGAGGCCAGAATCAGCCTTCTCTACCCTCTTCCTTCTTGCCACAGGACCTCCTGGCTCAGTGCACCATGCATTGCAACGATAAAGCCATAGATTCAATAGATGCAGAGAGTAGGAACTTCGGGTGAAGTGGCAGCTGGACAGTTGTGTGACCAAGTGTGTCAATGACCACATGCACCTCATCCCGACTATGACCAAGAAGATGAAGGAGATTCTCTCATCCATTGAGAATTCAAAATCTTTGCCAGTGGCCACTGGGGCTGAAGGCAAGAGTTTATTTTTAAAAAGGAATGGGAATTTTAGTATTTTAAGCAAAGTATATGAATGAAGAAGTTAAGGACGGCAACCAGTTTAAGACATATGTCATTTGCCTCTGGACACTGGTTCCTTTATGTTTCAAACCTAAAAAGTGAAATGGAAAAAACAGGTGCTACAATTGGGGTCAGGGTTAGTACAGGAGAGTGTTATAGAGCCCATATTTTATGTGGCAAGTGCCTGTCCTGCCAGTAATGATCTCCCTTGTACCAGAGCCAGAGCCCTCCAAAGTACCAAATTCTTACTACACAGGCACCAACAGACTGGCAGTTTCCTCTAACCTGCCTCTGATCTGGTGGAGGTTGAGAAGTGTTTCTATTTGTTGCCAACCTCCTGTTCCAGAAGTGTCAACACAACATTCCCCAAAATCTGTAAAACAAAATCCTTGAGGTCAGTAGTTTAGAAGGGGGAAAAAGGTTTCTGGGTCTTTGCTTTTCTTGGTTTTGTTTTATTTATGCAAGGGCATGAAGTTGATTTAAGATGTGGAGTTGGGAAGTTACCTGTTCAAGGTCATACAGCTAGTAAATTGGCGGAAACAAATAATATAACAAGCTGCTGAAAGCTGTTCATTTTTAATTACTAAAGAGATAGGGAGATTCTATTTAAAGTTGCCTGATTTAGTAAATAAAAATTTAAAATGTCTATTTCTTTTAAAGACCTTGAAGTATGAATAAACTTGTTTTTTTTTTGTTTTTTTTGAGACAGAGTCTCACTCTGTTGCCCAGGCTAGAGTGAGTGCCGTGGCATCAGCCTAGCTCACAGCAACCTCAAACTCCTGAGCTCAAGCGATCCTCCTGTCTCAGCCTCCCGAGTAGCTGGGACTACAGGCATGCACCACTATGCCCGGCTAATTTTTTCTATATATATTTTTTAGCTGTCCATATAATTTCTTTCTATTTTTAGTAGAGATGGGGTCTCGCTCTTGCTCAGGCTGGTCTCGAACTCCTGAGCTCAAACGATCCGCCCACCTCGGCCTCCCAGAGTGCTAGGATTACAGGCGTGAGCCACCGCGCCCGGCCAATAAACTTGTTTTGAAAAAAAAAAAAAAAAAAAAAAGATGTGGAGTTGGGAGGGAGAGTAATTTGGATAAGAACTTTGAAAGGATCCTTGTAGATATCCTTTTCTGACCATCAAGGTGTGGATGTGAAGTTCTTAAAATTATTACACACTGTATCTTTCAGCCTGGACACCAAGCAAAAACATGAGAACTAATATCACAATGATTATGGGAAGCAGATCTTCCCTCTTATTGGCTGATGGGCCCTGAGGCTGTCTGCAGCAGAGTGACAGGACAATCTTGCAATAACAGGTTCTCCTTGAAAAGAAAGAGGGTTTTGACTGAGGTATATACCAGTATCCATGAAGGAACAGTAAAAGAGGGCCTGTTGGCTACCTGATTAGAAGAGAGTTGTGAAGTGCTGGATTTGGAAGAACCTGGTTTTCACAGAACAGAAAGGAATGAAGGCTTAAATTCAGCATTGCTTACTTAGCCCCCTGAATAAACAAAGCCCTATTGAGACAATCCCCTGGCAAAACAAAGTTCAAGGGGAAAAAAAGTAAACAAATTGGGCTAGGATCAGCTATGACTCCCTTAGAGTACAGGAGGGGCAGTCCCCAATTACCAAATACCATTTTTGCCTGGGGTCTTCACAACATGCAATGTTCCTCCCCCAACATGGCACCTTATCGTTTTGATAAGGATCTCATTGTCTTTTTACCAACCTATTACTTGAAATGATAATATAGCCTGTCTGGTTGCTATTTCCACGCTGTAATATATATTCTTAGTGGTTTAGTTTTAAAAAATAAATAAATAAGGTTTAACTTTTCCCTTGGTATTATGTTATCTTATATCTGGGCAGCAAATATGTAACTTTCTCAGTATGTTTCTCCTTGTAATGTGTGAAATAAGAAATTTAAGATGTCCAGAAGAGTGGAAAGTAGTTATTTGTTATAGTTTAGGTGTTAGAACTGGTTCATTGTAAATGGGAAAAGCTTTGAGGGATGAGTAGGGCATTATGACTAGAAGTTCGCTAATGTAGAAAAGAAACTGTCCATGAGGCTGAAAAGAGAAAGTCAGCATCCATACCAGGTCTCTAGATTCAACTAAACACTAACAGCAAGTGGTGGAAAGGTACTCTGCTATGACCCGTCTAGACAAAATTCAGTATCTAGGATTCTGAGTAGCAAAGAGTACAAACTATTATATACGTTGGGTTGGACTTTATTATCATTGGTATTCAAATAGAGCCATTCCTGAGCAATAAGAATGAACTGAATTTTGGTGAACCATCCCCTATTTAAAATCAACAAGGCCTTCTCTTTTGGTCTACTCTCCTGGAATTCCTGGATTCTCCTATTTTTGGGGTAAGGTAAAAAATGGGAATGAGTCAGAGACCACTTTTTACACTCATGCTTGATGTGGAAAATCAATACCTCAGAGAACGTTTGCGTGCTGCGCCTCATGTTTATATATGGGGGAACGGCACATTAGTGGGGTTCTGGAGGCAGTGTTCCGACCATTCAAGGACCACGAATCGGGAACAGACCGAAATCCTTGGAGACAGGCCCAGTCACCTTACGCTCTTGTGGGGCAAAGAGGCTGCTAATTTACATGTTACTGGAACCCTAGGCTTGCCCTGACAGCATGCTGCGGGAATACAAGCCTAAGAAATACGAGGGGCCCACTCCTCCGGAGCTCATTTTCATTCGGCACATATGAAGAAAACAAACGATGTGATCCACCCGGGAATGGCCGCGTTTGCACCACAAGCTAACGGCGGGACCGTTATCTCAATTTTACACAAAGGAAACGGAACTGAGGAAGGTGCCTGCAGGCGCCACCTCCGTCCTGGCCAATCTCTGCCGGCACAGCCAGTAACTCCGCGTGACAGACGCGCTCGGACTTCCCCAAGTATCGCGAGGTGAAATGTGAAGAGTGCCGACAAGCAATTGGCTGAGGGGATGAGTGACGTCAGACCCGAAATGTCGGGCTTACCTCGGGAGCGGGCCAGCGGCAGCGAATTCCGTTTCTACTCGTCTCTGGTTCCGCGGAGTAGATACTATGAGCAAAGCTCACCCTCCCGAGTTGAAAAAGTAAGTATGTGTGAGGGCCGCACCGAAGTTTTCGCGTCCCGTAGGTCACCCTCCGTTTCTTGCCAGTACGCCTGGTGTTCCTGGGCCGGATGGCATGGGTCCCTTCTCATCTCGTATTCCGGTCCGAGGTCGCCGGGATCTCAGCCAGGGGCTCGCACTTCGGGACGTGAAGGCCGGGCAGACCCCGCGCGTCGGCTTGGTCACCCGAGGCAGCCGAGGCTCCTCCATTTGGCGACTTGCCTCCCAGTCCCGAGGTCCCGGCCTGTCGTCTTCCCCGCGCTCTCCCTCACTACTGGAAGATGTCGACTACCACCCTTTGTTGGACGTCGTGAATGGCATCATGTTCTGGTTAAGGTGGCTGGAGGGGTAATTCTGTAAGGAACTAAAGAGGGAGCTGGATGCAAGTGTTTTATAGTACAAGAGGAATCAGAATAAAAAAAACTCTTTAACCTTAGAGAATGTGTTCTTGTAATTAAGTTAAACTTGAATGTAATGTGATATCTTGCTCTGACATTAAAACTGTTTGAGAATATTTATTTTTCTAATTGGAGAAGGCTTGTGGGGTTTTTTGGAGTCTTTTTCTACACCCAGTAAAGTCAAACTTTAAATAGGAGATCCTTACTTTTGATGGGTTCTAGGTTAAAGCTTTAACCTCCTCAAACACTTCTTGACTGAACTTAACATGTTCTTTGTTTCCTCAGTACTTCTTTGTCTTGTTTATACTATCTAATGCTGGAATTCTGCAAGTCATTTTGCACTTAAATGCACATTTGTTTCAAAGCTATCTTTTGTGTGAAAACTCCATGTATATTTTACTTAGATCTGTTAAAAATTATTAAATGATAAACCCAACATTAAGAAAAACAAATTATTGTGAAAATGTTTCTGTAAAATTTTTTCTTTTATTGATGAGCTGGAGAAGTCTTGTAAGTATCCTCTGGATTCTTCAGGGACTGGTGAAATGGTGATTTTTTTTGTTTGTTTTTAACACAAGGACTATTCTCTACTTGTAATCTACGATTTCCTCACTGATTCTTAATAGATATTATTTGAGAATTTCACAGAATAAAGATAGCTTTTTTCTTGGTGCGATGACTTAATGAAGCTAATTTTAATATCTTTCTCTTTTCACCCCTAGATTTCATGAATTCTGAAATGCTGTCAGATCTGCCTCCAAAATGACTTTTCCTTTTTTTTTCTTTTCTTTCTCACAAATATCATCTTCTTTTACACCTTTATACCCTCCTTATGGTTTATCGTGACTCAGTGGTTTTTAAATGGGGAGTAGGGAACCTGTGCTACTAGCTGAACCTGGCTCTAGTTAGAGGCCAGGGATGCTGCTGAGCATCCTGCAATTTACCACACAGCCCCCAGCAATAAAGAATTATCTAGCCCCAAATGGCAATAGTGCTGAAGTTGAGATACCCTGGCCTAACTCTTAACATTTGCTGCCACGGTAGTTTTGCCAGTGACTGACTGCCTTAATAACTTATCAAATCAAGTCCCAACATTCAAGCCCCTCTGTCTGATATCCAAGCACCAAATCTTACAGCTACTAATATTTGAGTGCTCTGTTCTTCAGTCATACTGAGCCATTTGTATTTGCTCAAACTTCTCTCGCTTGCTGTGTGGCTTTTGACAATTTACTTAACCTTTCTAAGCCTAGTTCCCCATCTATAAAATGGTAGTAAAAAGAGTACCTAAAAATTGAAAAGTTGTTGTAAGGATTTAATAAGCACTTGTGTGTTATATTTCCTATGTTTTGTATATTATATCCTATTAAAGTATATGGTTTTATTCATCATACTACATAAGTGTATTTCTCTCTGTAAATGTATCTATTCCCACCTTCAGTCAGATTCCATGTTTATTTATCTTTGAATTCTCCTGTGATATCTTATACATTAAAATTGAGTGACGCTGGCCAGGCATGGTGGCTCATGCCTGTAATCCTAGCACTCTGGAAGGCCAAGACAGGAGGATTGCTTGAGCTTAGGAGTTTTGAGGCCAGCCTGAGGAAGAGCAAGACTTCATCTCTACTAAAAATAGAAAAATTAGCCGGGCGTCGTGATGTGCACCTGTAGTCCCAGCTACTTGGGAGGCTGAGGCAAGCGGATCACTTGAGCCCAGGAGTTTGAGGTTGCTGTGAGCTAGGCTGATGCCATGACACTCTAGCCCGGGCAACAGAGGGAGACTCTGTCTCAAAAAAAAATAAATGAAAGCTCTTAACTTTAGTTCCCTCTTGTAAGAATACTACTACTTTATAGGATACTTATAAACTAAATTGTAGAAGTAAATATAAAACATATTTAACCCAGTGCTTAGAATATAATGAGGATAGTGGATCAAACATCTCAAATACCTGTATTTTATCCCACCTAATTTTTTTTTTCAGGACATTACAAAGGTACAAACATTTTGGTTACATGAATTGCTTTTATACAGTTTGAGACAAAGTTATATCAGTCACCCGGATAGTGTGAATTGTACACATTAGGAGTGAATGTACCCATCTCCCCTTCCCTCCTCCCATCTACTTGAATTCCGTTGAATTTTACTACCATATGTGCACATGAGTGTTGATCAGTTAGTTTCAATTTAATAGTGAGTACATGTGTTTCTCCATTCTTGCGATACTTAACTTAGAAGGATGGTCTCCACTTCCATCCAGGTTGTTACAAAAGGTATTCACCATTTTTTTATGGCTGAGTAATACTCCATGGTATACATATACCACATTTTATTAATCCACTCATGTATTGATGGGCACTTGGGCTGTTTCCACATCTTTGCAATTGTGAATTGTCCTGCTATAAGCTTTTGAGTGCAAGTGTCTCTTTTATAGAATGTCTTTTTTTTCCTTTGGGTAGATACCTAGTAGTGGGATTGCTGGATTAAATGGTAGGTCTATTTTTAGTTCTTTGAGGTATCTCCATACTACTTTCCATAGAGGTTGTACTAGTTTGCAGTTCCATCCACATAATTTTTAATGAATGATTAATGGACAGTTTTACTAACACTTCTTTTTCTCTTTTTAATAGGGAAATTAAATGGTGGCAGACACGTCCAAGGAACATTGCAGGGATTTGACCCTTTATGAATCTTAAGATAGATGAATGTGTAGAGATGGCAACTAGTGGGCAACAGAACAATATTGGAATGGTAGTGAGTAAAGATATAAGATACCTCTTAGACATTTCATTTTTCTTTTGGAATGTACATTAACTTTCCTTATATCAAACTTTTGGATTAAATTGGACTTAGTAACCCCAAGAAAAAGCAAAGATTAAACTTTTCATCTCCTTTTTAGTTGAACATACAGCAATCATTCAGCTGTGATAATATCTCGGTTACCTGTGGGTAAGATCCCAACTATACGGGACATTCTACAGTCCTAGGGCTCAGCTGTTGGAAATCTTTTTGTTTGTTTGTTTGTTTGTTTTGTGAGACAAAGTCTTACTCTGTCACCCTGGCATCAGCCTAGCTCACAGCAACCTCAAACTCCTGGACTAAAGCGATTCTTCTGCCTCAGCCTCCTGATTAACAGGGACTGCAGGTGCACACCACCATACCTGGCTAATTTTTCTGTTTTTTTCTGTAGAGGTGGGGTCTTGCTCTTGCTCAGGCTGGTCTCAAAGTCCTGAGCTCAAGCAAACCTCCCAACTCAGCCTCCCATAATGCTAATATTACAGGCATGAACTATCAAACCAGGCTGGAAATCATTTTTGACCTTTATAACAGAGGCCCATAGTCAGTCATTACAGCAATAGTTCTCAAACTTTAGCATGTATATCAGTCTCCAGGGAATCTTGTTTTAATGCAGATTCTGATTTAGTAGGTGTGAGGTGGAGCCTGAGATTTTGTATTTCCAACAAATGCCCAGGTAGTGTAGATCTGCCAGTCCACAGATCACACTTTTTGAAAGGTGAGCCAAAAGGACAATTTAGCTGTAGAAAATCAATGAGCATAAAGACCTCCAAGAAGTGGTAAGACTTCCTCGATAGCCTTGATTTTTTTTTTTTTTTTTTTTGCCTCACTTTTCTTAAGTTTGAACAGTAGAGAGTTGAAGATAGACCTATCTTTGACATTTCTGCCTAAGTAATTTTTTAAAAATCACTCTTTTCGGGGTTTGTGTCATTACTTATTTCAAATGTTTTTCCATTACTGAATTTTGAAAAGCAAATCAGTAGTCATGATTGAAAAAACAGTTTAGAGGCCGGGCGCGGTGGCTCACGCCTGTAATCCTAGCACTCTGGGAGGCCGAGGTGGGCGGATCGTTTGAGCTCAGGAGTTCGAGACCAGCCTGAGCAAGAGCGAGACCCCATCTCTACTAAAAATAGAAAGAAATTATATGGACAGCTAAAAATATATATAGAAAAAATTAGCCGGGCATGGTGGCGCATGCCTGTAGTCCCAGCTACTCGGGAGGCTGAGATAGGAGGACCGCTTGAGCCCAGGAGTTTGAGGTTGCTGTGAGCTAGGCTGACGCCACGGCACTCACTCTAGCCTGGGCAACAGAGTGAGACTCTGTCTCAAAAAAAAAAAAAAAACAAAAAACAGTTTAGAGTCTCTTTATATCACACCCAGCCCTCAAGTTTCATGTGAAATGACCTTATGCTTTTCCATGTGCATTCCCTTAGGAGCTTCTAATGAATAAGTCTATGGCAGAATTATTAGCAGTCAGGTTCTTATAAAAAACAGTTCTAAATACCCCAACGTTTTCTTCTAACCCTTATTTTTACAAACTGGGAAATCTCCATTCTAATAGAGGGTACATTAGGTTTTTAGTTTATCTCAACAAATTTGTTGAAAGGGATTCAGGAACACCTTGGCATATTAAATGTCAATTCTGATTTGAAAAGATAGTATTTTTAGAGAATTGTGTGACACACTGCTTATTGGAATTTTATCAGAAAAGGAACTGACCTTGGATCATAGATCCTCCTGGCAATTTTCCCCCTAAACTGATCAGCAAACAATAATTCTTGCAGCTGAGTCTTCACTTTGAAAATGAAGTAATGATAATACATCAGTGGTCTTTAATAAAAAAACATTTTAAGGAAAATGCAAGAACAGAAAGGGACTTTGGACTTATCCTCAACAAAGGTGCCAAAAACATACAGTGGGGAGAAGACAGTCTCTTCAATAAAGGATGCTAGGAAAATGGGATATCCATATGCAGAAGAATGAAACTAGACCCTTCTCTCTCGCCATATACAAAAATCAAATCAAAATGGATTAAAGACTTAAATCTAAGACCTGAAACTATAAAACTAATAAAGCATTGGGGAAATGCTTCATGACATTGGTCTGAGCAAGTACTCCTTCGGTAATACCCCCAAAGCACAGGCAACCAAAGCAAAATGGGACAAATGGGATCACACCAAGGAAGTAAAATGCTTCTGCACAGTTAAGCTGCTCTTTAATTCTCTGCCACCTTCTCCACCTACTCGTTGCTAATATTAATCTGCTTAGATCTGAGACATTCTTCCCACCAGTCATTTTCCCTTCTAATCTGTCAACTGTAGTACTCACATGTGAGTTCATTTGTTTATTTAATAGGTACTGGAGGCTGGGTGCGGTGGCTCACGCCTGTAATCCTAGCACTCTGGGAGGCCGAGGTGGGCGGATCCTTTGAGCTCAGGAGTTCGAGACCAGCCTGAGCAAGAGGGAGACCCCCCCGTCTCTACTAAAAAAAAAAAATAGAAAGAAATTAGCTGGACAACTAAATATATATATATAAAAATTAGCCAGGCATGGTGGCACATGCCTGTAGTCCCAGCTACTCAGGAGGCTGAGGCAGGAGGATTGCTTGAGCCCAGGAGTTTGAGGTTGCTGTGAGCTAGGCTGACGCCACAGCACTCTAGCCCAGGCAACAGAGAGAGACTCTGTCTCAAAAAAAAAAAAAACAGGTACTGGAACCCTCTGCCCACACAGTTCTTTTTTTTTTTTTTTTTTGAGACAGAGTCTCACTCTGTTGCCCAGGCTAGAGTGAGTGCCGTGGCGTCAGCCTAGCTCACAGCAACCTCAAACTCCTGAGCTCAAGCGATCCTCCTGTCTCAGCCTCCCGAGTAGCTGGGACTACAGGCATGCGCCACCATGCCCGGCTAATTTTTTCTATATATATTTTTAGCTGTCCATATAATTTCTTTCTATTTTTTTTAGTAGAGGTGGGGTCTCGCTCTTGCTCAGGCTGGTCTCGAACTCCTGAGCTCAAACGATCCGCCCACCTCGGCCTCCCAGAGTGCTAGGATTACAGGCGTGAGCCACCGCGCCCGGCCTGCCCACACAGTTCTTTTAGGCACTAGGGATTTTCCACCAAAGACCCTGCCCTCCTAAAATTTACATTTGCATAGGGGAGACAATCGTGTATACAAATAGAGCAAGCATAATGAAGGGAGGAAAGAACAAGTCACAATTATTTTTATTCTTACCTACCAAGTTCCACTTTGAATTCTTTCTTTTTTTTTTTTTGAGATGGGGTGTTACTCTGTCACCTGAGCTAGAGTACAGTGGCATGATCATGGCTCACTGCAACCTCAAACTCTACCACCTCGGCTTCCCAAAGTACCACAACTACAGGCATGAGACCCTGTACCTGGCCTGAATCTTATTATTCAGAATGCCTCCATTTCTAATGAGCAATTCAAATTCTTACATTTCCTGTCATTTCTCTCTCCCACATTCACCTGTCCAATTCTACTTGACTGATCACTACAGATTATTATAATCTACAGTCCATCAGGGACTTCTTGTTTTCATTCCCCTAGCCTTCCAGTCACCTTTTTCTACCCTTTTTGAATTCAGTTACCAGCTGCTTCACCTATGTTCTCATAAGTATTCTTGCTTATCTTCATTTGTGGCATGTCTACTAGGTCAGGCACTGTTCTCTTAGGGCGCTTTCTCTAAAACTTTTCCTGCCTCTAAGCACTGTCCTATTCAAACTTTTATATGTGTTGTTGCCAGAGGAGTTATGATTGTCATTCTTGACTGTAACTTTCATTGGCTCATTGTGGGTTTCATAATGTCCTCCAAACACTTTAACATTAGCATTTGAAGCCTTCTAAGATTGATGCCAGCTATCTTTGTTTCCTATTTCCCTTCATGTCCACTGAGTCAAATTTGATGATTTTCTTATCCCCTTATACTTCGTCTTAGTATGTCTAGGCTTTCCTATTTTCTTGTCAAAATTCTACCCGATTTCCAAAGCCCAGGTAAAATGTCATTTTCATAAAGCCTGTCTTTACCAGCTTTCCATCCTGATCTCATGATCTTATGCCTCTAAATTGTACTTAACCTATTCTGCTGTACCTGTTTTTCCCATTAATTTTTGGATCCCTTGGGAATAAGGATGGACATGTTCATTTGAGTCTTGCAGTTTAGAAGGTGAAATGAGTCAATGGACACTTGGCATCTCATAAAGGTAATTGTTGGCTTTTGATCTGGAAGATGTGTATCTTACAAAGGGCTTCATGGCTTCATGTCTAGAAAGACTTATTTGGTATCCCCGTGGCTTGAAAAAAGCCTTGCAACTGACATGTAATACTGAAAAACCATTGATGATTTAGTGAAAATACTTTAATCATCATTGATCTGTCTTTTAAATGAATTGTTCTTTTCAGATTTACTTTTTCTTAGGTAATAGTATCATCATGTTAGAAGCCTTGTAACGAGTACAAATAACGGCTGTTCAGCAGGGAAATCCATGTCCCCTCTCCAAAGGGCCTATTTTACTATGGTGTCAAAATCAGGTCATGTACATTTTCATAAACTTTTTGTTAAATAAACTTTTGTAATACTCACAAATGCTTTCTCGGATTTTCTGAATATAGAATATTAACTTTTAAATTTTTCTAACATGAATTTTAGAAACTACTCTCATGGTTGAGACTCATTTCAAAGAGTTTTATACATTTAAATGAGAAAATCTTATTAAATATAAAAGATGGCAAGGATTCCTTTTCTTCTTTCAACATTGGACAGATAAGCTGCAAACATGAGTGGGTTTCTTCTAAAACATTAACTGTCATTTTCAAAATTTAAGAGTAGTAACTTTGATCTACTCTGACTTTTCCAAGTACATCTACTTTCCAAATATAGTACAACAGATATAAAACAGAGAGGTAATGATGTAGGTGTTTATTTTGAATATAACCATTAACTGGGGAAAAAAATTTGAATACAATAATAGAAATAGGATTCCAGAGAAAAACATTCCAGTGTATCGTGGTTCTTTGTGAACAGAGAAATCGTAATGAGAATGGTGTCCACAATATATTCATCTATTTCATGAATTTTATAGCCCACAAGCTCACATGAGAGATATACTACAGATGGTTGTATTATAAACCTAACCTTTGGAAACCCTACCAAGTAAATGCTTAAGGCCTATTCTTTTTGTGATCTGGTAAAAAGCCTGCAAATCTTGAATCACTTTAAAACTGTATAGAATGGCCGGGCGCGGTGGCTCACGCCTGTAATTCTAGCACTCTGGGAGGCCAAGGCGGGAGGATTGCTCAAGGTCAGGAGTTCGAGACCAGCCTGAGCAGGAGCGAGACCCTGTCTCTACTAAAAATAGAAATGATTTGGACAACTAAAAATATATATAGAAAAAAATTAGCCGGGCATGGTGGCACATGCCTGTAGTCCCAGCTGCTCGGGAGGCTGAGGCAGGAGGATTGCTTAAGCCCAGGAGTTTGAGGTTGCTGTAAGCGAGGCTGACGCCATGGCACTGTAGCCTGAGCAACAGAGACTCTGTCTCAAAAAAAAAACAAAAACTGTATAGAATGGAATGTACACAAGTGAATGTGTAAGCTTCTTGAAAAAGACAGAACACAGTAAATGGCTTTTATATATCTCTGTCTGAAATGGTTACAACAAAAAGAACAGGTAACCAGACGCTGTGGCACCTGTGTTGTAATCCCAGCTACTTGGGAGGCTGAGGTGGGAGGATTGCTTGAGCCCAGGAGTTCTGGGCTGTATGATCGGATATCCACGCTAAGTTCCGCATCAATATGGTGACCTCCTGGGAGCGGGGGACCACCAAGTTGCCTAACGAGGGTGAGCTGGCCCAGGTCAGAAACAGCAGGTCAAAACTCCTGTGCTTATCAGTAGTGGGATCATGCCTGTGAAAAGACACTGCACTCCAGCCTAGACAACACGTCGAGACCTTGTTTCTTAAAAATTAAAAAAAAAAAATAGATGTATTTAAGAAATATATTTAAAAATTTAAAAAATAAGAACAGCTAGAGGGATCAAACTAACTTAATCCCAATAAGCAGAGTTGATGTGAAGTCCAGTACTTTTTTATTCTTCCATTCTTCATCAACTCTTTGTAAATCATCCTTGACATTGATTTTTTGCAGCAACATACAGCTAAATTGTAGAACTAGCTCCCCAAGTGTGGTTCCTAATAGTAGTTTCACCTGGGAACTTAATAAAATATAAATTTTTTGACCCCATTACAAACATATTGAATAAACAAATTCTCCTGGAATAGCCAGATCTGATAACACTTTTTCCTCCAATAAAATTATTCTTTGTACTGTAATTGTATAAAAACTACCTAATACACCTGGAACAGTAAGCTCTGATAGTATTTTTTTCCTACTATTCTTTTAATACTGTAGTTGCATTACAGTTACCTAATGTGCCTAAAGTATTGATAACCTGTTTTGGTTTTGAGAAAGCAATTTCAGATGCCCTACTGGGAAATGTAACCAGAGGAGGTTTGATATAATACCAACAACATTTTTCACTGGGTTTTGTGTGTGTGTGAGAGAGACAGAGTCTCACTGTGTTGCCTGGGCTACAATGCAATGGCATCATCATAGCTTACTACAACCTCAAACTCCAGGGCTCAAGTGATCCTCCTGCCTCAGCCTCCCAGGTAACTGGGACTATAGGCATACATCACCACACTCGGCTAATTTCTCTATTTTTAGTAGAGGTGGGGGTCTCGCTCTTGCTCAGGCTGATCTTGAACTCTTGAGCTCAAGCAATCCTCCTACCTTGGCCTCCCAGAGTGCTAGGATTACAGATGTGAGCCACCATGGTCGGCCAATAGGTATTCTTAAAAGTAAAAATATATGCCTTTGCAAAACAAGTTTACAAAGAATAGAAATTAACTTATTTCACTAGTATGTACCAATATTTAGCATACACATAACAGTATTACATTCTCTACAAATTGTCTTCATTAAGACCACAAAAGGAAAAAAATACAAATGCCTCTTAACATCTGTTAAGAATAAAATTAGAAAAAACCTGACCCTTTGACAGACCATGAGTTTAATCCCTACCTCTATATCAAATATATTTTGGCAGTTTATCAGCATGTTAATCACAACTGTACTAGGGAAGAAGTCATTTTTATTAAAAATCAGTGTTCTCTTTAATAACAGTACATGTTAACATGGTTGCACTTACTGTTAGAATTCTTAAGCACTTGTTCTGTTCTACCAGTGCCTATGACAGTCAATCACGATCTTTGTAGAACAGATGTAGAACTGATTTTTCAAATTTGATCTGGATATTAGAATCATTTGGGACACTTTAAAGCCCTACATGTGATTCCAGTGTGCAGCCAAGGCTGAGAGCCACTGTCTTAAAATTTCAGCAACCAGTTTCTCACCCAGAATGCTACAGTAACTGAAACATTTAACACTTTGAACATGAGCTGCATTTGGTCAAGCTTGGTGTCATTCTCAATATCCTGCTTTAGTGCCAACTGCTTAGAGTTACTGGAGTTGCCTCTGCTGTTAGACTGTCAATGCTTCTTACTATCAAGATGACTACTGAAGTTCTCATTGAGACAAATCATCCCTTCCAAAAGGGATCTGCTTTAAGGGCACTAAAAACCCTTTGTAGACAGTTTTGCCCCCACATCAGTGATTCTTAACCCTGGTTGCACATTGGGAATTTTAAAAAGTTACAATGCCAAGGTCCTATCCTCGATCCATTAAATCAGAATCTCTGCTTATGGGGGTCTATCAGTATTTTTAAAACCTCCTTAAGTGAAGATGTAGTAGAATGCCAATTTCTAACTCAGTAGCCCATATTTGCTTTTCATTTACTTGAGATTTCTGTATGACATTTTAAGGTTAAATTACTAAGACATAAATTTCACCTCTAATAATATCAAGACAGAACCAATCAAAGGACATTCTGAAAGTCAAGGCTTTAGGCATGAGCACATTTACTTCAAAACAGGCTACAAAATTACTAAGAGCCAGGCATAAAGACACCAGCTCCCTTACTAGTTTTATCTCACTGAAGATCACATCCAGATGTAAAAGCTCAAATGGACCAGTCCCCAACTAACATGGTCTTTTAAGTTCTCCCTCAAGTGTTCAGCTTAAAATGCTCTATGCTTTTGATCAAAATCCAGGGCCCTGCCCCAGACTTAAACAATCTCTTAAGAGAAGAGCTAGAGAATTCACATGTTTAAAAAACTCGAGATAATTCTTATGATCAGACAAGTTTGAGCAACACTGCTAATGGATATTGAAAGAATACTTAAGAAATTTTGGAGAGGGCATAAGAGCAATAGTTACATCATCACACTTAATTAGAACCTTGTACTTTCTTACGACCCACAGGGATTACTTTTGTTAAACAGTGATATTGGCAAAATATCCTATTCAAAATCATCTCTGCTCAGACTTTGTCCTTTTTTGCCAGTGATACTCATTTGGAACCAGGAGAGGAAAAAAGAGATAGTGTCATTTTATAGCTCAGTTTTAAGTTTCTCATATAAACCATCCTGGTCAATCATGTCTGTGTGTCCATTCCAGCGGTGATAGGCAAGGAGCGCAGCGTTGTGGGCTGCCATGGCACTCATTTCCATGGCACTTGCTGCACACTCCATGCCATTGAGGTAATACAGTCGATCGTGAAGTATGATGGAGGGGCATTTCTCTGGGGGCTCATAGTGAGGATACGCAAGCCATGGCTTCTTCACAGCATAATCATAGGACAAAAAGAGCTTTAAAATTTGTGCTTTAGTAAGAGTCTCTGGGGAAAACATCTTCCAAACATATGTTCCATCTGCTGATGGTTGAAGATTTTCCTCTTTCCTTATAGGGGATGAAATCCCAAGACTATTAATGAACAAATTTGAATTATCAGTGGTTAAGACTGTACCAAGGCCAAAGTTATCTATGGCTCTAGAGCCAAAGACAGATGAATTCAATTCCCCCTTAACTAAAGTTGTCACTATATGTTCATAGTTTTGATGGAATTCCTCAATTGGGGGATCAAAGTTGAGAAAAGTAATATTGGACATTTTTCGATTCAATGGAGTGGCCACCAAGACGATGTCATAGACGTCTGAATGGGTCTCAGATCCAGTTTGGTAGACCACTTCATACATCTTTGTGGGATTTCCTAGAGGGAATAAGGAAGCACACGTTTCTTTAGTGTTTCTATACTATATTTTGTATCCCCTAAAAATAATTCTATACCTTCTTAATAGTTTCTCTGTAATTGTAAGGAATTAAAGGAGTTTCATCCCTTAAGAAACTGTCCCTTGCATTTTTATTACCTTGAGGCCATTTTTCAGAATGTCAATAAGTTCAAAATAAGGAATTTTTACTTTTGAGAATGAGATTATTTTTTTAAACCCAAGGAGTTATGCCACTGCACTTGAGTACATTTGGGGACATTTCTACACAGCACAACATATGCAATTTAGACTTCCATCATTATGGATCTGAGTGAGAGATGGCAGAAGAGAGGTTTTCCTCCCTGAGCAATCACTTTCTACAGAGGAAATAAGAAGGAATAAAATGAAAGTTAAAGCTTACCTGTCTGCTTGGTCCTTGTTTTCTCCTCTATGTACATTACTGAGCCAGATATAAGATTGCTTTGGGAAGCCTGAAGGAGCCCAGAGCAAACAAGCTTATTGCCACCTTCTACTGCCCAAAGGCCAGAATCAGCACCGGACAGTGACACTGCCCCTGTCAAGAGGTGGAGAAAATGTGTTTTAATTCTGAATCTGTAAGAGATCGCCTACCCAACTCTCTGCTCCCAATTAGATCTTCTGCTCTAAATGTCTCCAGACATTGAAAAATGGCCCCTGGGGCAAAATGCCCCCCAATTGACAAACACTGAACTAATGAAAGCTAAGGGCCCCCTCTCCCTACAAATGCACATCTACGCATACAAAATTTTGCTAATAATGTCTGAGGTTCACAGACAAAGGCACCCTTCCCCAACCCATGGCCTAAAGTCAGGAGCCACCATAGTATCAGGTGAGCCCCTTTATGAACTAATGTCTACCACTGTTCCAAACCCTGGCTTACCCACAAAAGCATTGAGACCCGTGCTCTGGCCATAATTGACCCTCATGACAGGAGCGATCATTTCATTGAGGAATTTCTCAGAGAAGCCTGCTTTCTGCAAGGTTTCAAGAAGTGTTCGGTTAAGCAGTCCAAGGAATTCATCCCCTCCTATAGCATGTAGTAATTTTTCTACACTGCTGAAGGCATACTCATGAGATTGGTAGCGGTAGATCCTTTTGAAAAGAAGAGAAATGACCATTAAACAAATGAGAAGAGGATGTATAAAGAAGAGAAATAGTGTCAAAAGAACCAAACTGACTTCCATGTTTCCTTCTGATTGAGTTTCTTCCTATCACATGAAACAGCTCAGACCATCTTCCCCAGCTCTCCCAGACAATCCTGGCCTTCCACCTCCTCTACAAGTCCATTGTCCTTTGTATACACTCTTGCTTTTCTGCAGTCATATGATCACGGGGAGCACCTTCTTCTCATTCTTCTTTATATTTTACAGCAGCACTTACACATGTCTAAAATTAAATTTTGTCTTTCCACCAGGCTTGATTTTGACTCACCCTATCCCAACCAAAAATAACTAGCCACTGCTAACATCCTATTTGTCTTCCTCAGTTTATGTAGTTTCAAAGCTTAAACATATTTCATTTCTGTTTCTTCCAGCCAAGCAGGAAACCTTACCAATCTTCCTAACATCTGTTTTGTTATTCTGTTCTCACTTCCCTGATCTTAGGACTTATACTCAAACTACTAAGATGAAATGATCTACCTTCTTCTAGTTTCTTTTCTTTGAAATATTTATGAATCTCCCAGAAGCCCTAAAATACACCTCTTATCTTGGCAGATACACCTCTTATCTTCACAAAAAGTCTTGCTGGCCAGGCTTGGTGGCTCATACGTGTAATTCTAGCACTTTCTTTCGGAGGCCAATGTGGGAGGATAGCTTGAGGTCAGGAATTTGAGACTAGCCTGGGCAACGTGGTGAAACACCATCTCAACAAAAAATAGAAAAGTTAGCCAGAAGTGGTGGCGTGCACCTGTAGTCCCAGCTACTGGGGAAGCTGAGGCAGGAGGATCACTGGAGCCAGGAGTTTGAGGTTGCAGTGAGCTATGATGACGCCACTGTACTCTAGCCCAAGCAATGGAGTGAGACCCTGTCTCAAAAAAAATTTTGGCTTACTGTTGCTTATGAAATAAAGTCCAGATTATTTAGCCTGAAATAAATTTTTAAAACATCATGACCTTTGGACCCAAACTTATCAAGTCTAACACCTTTCCTCCAATTGCAGATAAAGAAACAAAGCAGGGAGCGGTAAAAACCTACCTAACAGGTACAGCACTGTTATTATTTAATGATAATACTTGTTGCATTAGAATGCTACCAAAAAAGAACCGCTCAGCACAGTGGCACATGCCTATAGTCTAGTACTTAGGAGGCTGAGATAGGAGGATCACTTGGATTCAAGGCTACAGTAAGCTATGATCGTGCCATTGCACTCCAGCCTGGGTACCATAGGAAGACCTTGTCTCTAAAAAAATTTTAAACTTAAAAAAATTTTTTTTAAAGACACATAACTAGTAGTTTCTACTAACCAGATTGCTTAAGCAGCCTTTTTTCTTTTCAAATTACACTGACACAAACCTAAACATTTATTTATTCATTCAACAAATACCTGTGGAACATCAACTCTGAGCCCTGCTCTCGTGAGGCCTGTGTTCTAGTTGGGGAAATATTAATAGGAAATAAAAATGAACTAAATGCACATAAATTATATAGAGGTTAGAGGATGGTAAGTAGTAAGGAGAAAAATCAGAAAGGAACACTGAAATGCATGGGATTGGCAGGGTTGCAGTTCTAAATAAGGTAGTCCAAAAAAATAACTAGAGTGGTCAAGGAAAGCCTCACTGTGAAGGTGATATCTGAACAAAGACCTGAAGGAGGTGAGGAAGCAAACCATGCAAATATCTGGGGGAAAATATTTCAGGTAGAAGTAAAAGAAGTGCAAAAAGCCACACAACAGAAGCTTGCCTGGCTTGCTCCAGAAACACTGAGGCCAGTGCAGCTAAAGCAGAGAGATCTAGGAGAACAGGAGGTGGTAAAGTAAGAAAAGTAAGGGGGGTGGGGAGCACTTCCACAATGGTAGAGTAAGGACCTCTGAAAATCTCCATAAAAGCATTGAGAACACTGGCAAAAATTGTCAACATCAACTTTTTCACGACTTTGGAAATAAACCAAAGCCTTGTCAAAAGGCAAGGAATATTGATTCAAGAAAAACGCCTGAATCTCAGTAAGAATGATAAGCCCTGTGGCATTATTAACTTGTCCTATTCCCATCCCCTTCTTGCTAGCTCTTCAGTAGCCTTGAAAACCAGCAGTCTTGAGACTACAGAGAGATGAAATCAGCAACTTATATGCTACTGGAGAGGACAGAAAGGGTTTGGAGCTCCCAAAAAGCATAATCCCCAGAGAACTGTGGCCATTTGACCTATGTGGCAGATCCCAAAAAGCTCTATCCTCAGGGCTTGTCTTTCTTTGACTAGATTCAGAGCTCACTGTGTATAAACAGCTCCGTCCTGAGGGCATGTGTCAAAAAAATCAGTGGCAATTGTTCAACATTGCAACATCCTGAGACTGTGATACCAACTGGGGCTAAAAGAGGCTGACCAAAAAACTTTAAAAAGAAATTCTAGAGAATGAAAATAACAAAGACATTCCCACAAATCTACAAGGACATGTACTTAGGCAAGGCTGTCCCATGACCAGGAAAGACCTGAGAAGGCCCTAATCTGTGGTGGCCTTGATGCTTTGAGCAAGCAGAAAATAAAGGCTAGAGCAGAGCTGTAAACTGCCTGCCAGAACATTGAAAACATACCCCAACACACATAACTCAGTGGCCTTACATGATGAATATAGACTTCACAGAGTTAGAGCCAGAAAGTCACTAAACCAATAGCAGCAGTAGCAACAACAAGCCCTGAGGTAAAAGTGAATCTGATTTCCAGAGTTGCCATATAATATTATTTTAAATATCCAGCTTTCAACAAAAAATTATAAGATACTCAAAGAAATAAGAAAATATGCCTTAAACACAGGAAATAAAAGGAGTCAATAGGAACTGGCCCTTAGGAAGCTCAGACATGGATGGAACTTAACAGAGAGAGACTTTAAATCAGCTATAATAAATATGCTCAAAGAACTAATGGAAACAATGTTTAAAGAACTAAAGCAAGCATGAAAGCAATGTCTCCCCAAATATAGATTATCAATATAAAAACAGAAATGGTTAAAAAAACAGAAATTCTGGAATCAAAAAGTATAATATCTGAAATAAAAAATTTACTACAGGAACAGCAAATTTGAAATAGAAGAAGAATCAGCAAGGTTGAAGATAGGTAAACTGATATTATACAGACTGAGGGAACAAAAAGAAAAAGAGTTAAGGAAAATAAGCACAATCTCAGAAACCTGTGAGACAACATGAAGCATACCAACATTCAAATAATGGAAATCCTAGAAGGATAGAATAGCCAAAAACTTCTCAAATTTGATGAAAAACAGTAATCTACACATCCAAGATGTTCAACAAACCCCAACAGGATAAAATCAAAGAGATTCATATCTAGACAGACACATCATATTCTTGTTGGTATAATTCAGTTCTGGAAAAGAAAGAAAATAGAAACATCACAGTCAAACTGTGGAACGACAAACAGAATTTTTCAAGCATCCAGAGAAAAGCAACTCATCTCATAAAAAGATCCTCAATAAGACTAACAGCTGACTCCTAATCAGAAGCCAGGGAGACCAGAAGGTACTAGGTTGACAAAAAATACTGAAACACTGTCAACCAAGAGTTCTACATCCAGCAAAATTATCTTTCAGAATGAAGTAAAATTAAGGCATTCCCACGTGAACAAAAACAGAGAATTCAACACTAGCACATCTGACCTACAAGAAATACCAAAGTTTCTATCAAGCTAAGATAGAACACTAGGCAGAAACTTCAATCAAACATAAAGAAACAAAGAGTACCAGTAAACGTAATTACATTAGTAAACATAAAATACAGTATGAAAATATATTTGTTTGTAACTCTTTTATTCTACCACATTTAAGAGAAACTGCATAGAATTATAGAACTGTAGTAATGGGCTTCCAATGTAGAAAGATACAATTTGTATAACAATAAGCAGGGAGATAATGAACCTATATTACAGCAAGTTGGTATTGACATAAAACAATTAAGATGATGATTATCATTAATAATAAAGACTGTTTAAAGATGTCAAGTGAAAGAAAATAACTTTAAAAAATGTATAGTAAAAGACACAAAATTAAAATGGTACACAGGACACCTCTTTGTCCTCCATATCACCTTTTTTTAAGAGACAAACTCTCACTCTGTCACCCAGACTGGAGTGAAGTGGTCACAGCATACTTTACCCTCTTCCTGGGCTCAAGTAATCCTCCCACCTCAGCCCTCCAAGTAGCTGGGACTACAAGCCCGTATCACCATACCAAGCTAATTTTTTTTTTAAATAGTGATGGGGTCTCTCTATGTTGACCATGTTGGTTTCAAATTCCTAACCTCAAATGATCCTCCAGCCTCAGCCTCCCAAAGTGCTGGGAGTACAGGCATGAGCCACCACACCTGGTCCCATTTCACCTTTGGACAGATAGAGGCTAATTTTACTGCATTTAAATGCTAAGACTTGACCCCAAAGACACCATGAGACACATAACATGCATACTTGCTTACCACACATGCACACACCCCTACCTTTGTAAATATTCATAGCTTCTCCCACAAATTGTGGAATACGTATACTTAGCAGCCTGTTCAGTCTAAGTTCCTGTCTCACCCTTCCTCCTCTGAAATGCCTGCTTTTGGTCTCTACCAGTGGTTACACTTCCCAAACTGCAGGGTTGCCAACCTGCAGATTGTAACCCTTTATAAGAAATAAAGCTCTCTGGGCTCTCCTTCTCAAATTTATGCATCTTGTGATTTTAAGTCTACACAGATCAAAAAGTGTTAGAGATCTAACATATCCCCAGAAATGCATTAAGTCTAGAGACAAGAATGAGCTTTAACCTAGCTATAAGCCAAGATATCTCAACAAGAAGCTATCTGTAGACCAGGGAATTCAATTCAACAAACATCTGAGTGAATATCTACTACACTCTAATTACTGTGCATACCACAGAACAACACAAGCACATGTCATGCACCATAATACTCAAGGGATGTTTGAAAAGAAAAATGAATGGTGACTGAAGTATTAGGGGAAGACTTTGTCGAAGGGGTTAGATAACAGGTTGGATGTTAGAATAAAGAATGTATCAACCAGGGAAAAGCTTTGTCTGAAGGGGTGAGATAGAGCTTAGACTTTGTGGAATATAGAGTGGCATCCAACTAGAAGAACAGCATAAATAAATGTGCAGAATTGGATATTAACCTGGCAAGTACAGATGTCAGGGGCTTCAGGATTTCCACCCAAGTACTTCCAATAGCAGAGAAGAATGAATCCATAACCCCAGGGGTCTAAAGTGGTGCTTATCACAGATTTGAACTCCCTTTTGAGTGTCATGGTTTACTATTGTCACACGGGCCTTAGTTCACACTATGTACACTCTGAAATGGAAGAACACAATGACAATGTCCCTCCCTAAGGTTGGTTAACATATCCCTAAAAGTTTGCAGAAGATCACACAAGCTACTTTGAAGAGAACACACGGGATCTGGTGTGGCATACACACACACACAAACATACACACACACAAAAGAGAACAAATTTTTGAGCAAGGGCTTCAGGTTTCTATACTGTTTAAAGAAAAAAAAAAAACTTAAGAATATCCTCCAATTTCACATTTTAACCCATGGTTCTCAACTTTGGCTGCAGGTATCTCTAGGGGTGAAGTTCAGCATTTGTATTTTAAAAAGACCTCCCCTGTGGGATTCTAATGTGCAGCCAAGGTTGAGAACTACTGCTTTAAGTGAAATGGAGGGGAATTAGTTGCTCCAGATTCCTCTTTGGTAACCTCTGTGTCTTCGAATTCAGGGTTTTGTGACATTACATAATATCTCCAACATGGAGCAATATTAAAAATACTTAGCATTCACTTCATAACAGCAGGCCAATAAAGAACACAAAAAAAACAATACTTAGCAAATGGTACACCATGAAACAGAAAGCAGATTGGCTATAGGTCTGGAACTAACTCAAGACTCAATGCTGGGGGCAGGGAAAGAGGGTCCTTGGGGAGGGGAAGGCACCTCTCCACTCAGGACAGCAGTTATTTCACCAGTCCAGCAGTATTTCACAACTTTCAACAACTGGTACATGCTGGCTGAATACCACCCTTCTCTCCAACTATCTCATAAGGTAGAATAAAATTGCCAAAACAAATTTACATAATCTTCATTTATTGAAATAAACAGAAAAGTATAATGCAACATTAGCAACACAAAGGTCAGTGCTGTAAAATGAGATATCAAAGATGGGGGACAGTAATTCCATAAAGTTTGGAAATGGTTTTCTAAAGTAAAAACCAATATAATCTATATATCCCCTCACTGGGTCCTTTTCACAGTTCTGCAATACCCTGAATTCCCTTCAAAAGTGATTTCTTAATTTCTCAAAGCAAGCAATTTCTCCACGTCAACCAAGCCACAGATTTTTTAAAAAATGACACACACAGGCAAGGGTTGCATCTAAACTTGACCTGCCTGCCAAGCATGCAACATGCTACCCACCTATAAAAAGTTATACACATACACGCGAAAACACACGTGCATGTGTAGGTTTTTTTCTTTTTTGAGAAAAAGTCTTCCTATGTCAACCAGGCTGGTCTCGAACTCCTCACCTCAAGCGATCCTCACACCTCAGCTTCCCAAGTACCTGGGACTACAGGTACACACCACCAAGCCCAACTAATTTTTTTATTTTTTGAGACAGGGTCTCACTATGTTGCCCACGCTGGTATCAAACTCCTGGCCTCAAACAATCCTCCTGCCTCAGCCTCCTGAGTACCTGGGACTACAGGCACGTGCCGCCAAACCTGCCTTAGAATATATATTCTTTGAGAGCAAGAACATGTTCTAGGTCCTATACCTTCTACCTAGAATAATGCCTGGCACATAATAGGCACTCAGTATGGGGTGAATGAATGAGTACTTTAAAACAATGTGCACTGTAGCTGGGCTTAATGTACCCAGAGGAAAGGCATTCAAGGAATTGACATAAGAATGATGTTTGGAAAGAAGAAATCCCTAACTACTGCAAATTATAGAAGCAATAGAAACTCCTCAACTCTTATATTTGTCCTGTTCAATACTTGTCATATGACACATATTTCAGCCTTTCAACTATTATTTTATTATCTTAAAACAGTTATACTAATGAAATATTAACATTTACAAGCTGAATTTCTCCAGCACCTAAACCTGTAAACCAGCATAAAAATTAACACATACTAACAGCTTTAAAAAAAATAGGTTGTACCTTTCAAAATTCAACTGGCTATTTTATGTTATTTTTCCTGATTACCAAAGTAATACACATTCATACACACAGAAAATTTTAAAATCTAGAAAACCATAAGGAAATAAAAGAGGTATATGTACTCTCACTACCCAGGACAGTACTGGAATTTAATATCCCAATTTAAATTACTGGGGTACAGAACTTATACTCTACTTCAGGCTGCTGGCTTCCCTGAAACATCATGTCATTATTAAGGCCCATTTAAGTTTTTTGATCCTTTCTACAAGCTCTTGTACACATTATCTCATTCATCTACAAAACACCGACTCTGTGCAGGGATTAAAAGTAAGGACTCTAAAGCCAGAATGCCTGGGTACAAATTCCAGTTCCACCCAAGAGGTGGCTGAACTTGCACACTTAAAACTTCTCTATGATGCCACCTTCCACATCTGTACAAAGAAGCTAAGAAGACTACCTACCTGAGAAAGGTGTCATGAGAATTCAAGCACTTAACATTTGTAAAGCATCTAAGAGTGTCTGGCAACACTAAAAAGGCATTTGCAAAAATATATGTCAAAGCAAAACTAAACTACCCTTTCAATTTCCAGTGATAAATGGTCTGCATATTTTCTACAAAACTTTTTGCCTAGCAATCTTACCAACCGGCCTTGCACTTAGGTAGAACTGTTCAAAGAAATTATAATTCCTAAAGTTCATCAAACTAAAAAGTCTTAGGTAAATGGAAGGGAAAAAAAAATTACCTCATGAACTTGCCTAACAAGTCCTCTACCCACATGTGCATTCGCAGGGGCTGAAATCCATAGCGCCAAATGAGTTTAATCATGTTAATTATGAACCAGCTGCTCTCCTCAAACACCAGAGTCTCTCCATCATACACTCCCACTAGGCCACCAGAGACCTGAAGAGTAGAGAGACCTGCAAAAACAGAGAAAGGGTAGCTAAGCCAATGGTTTCTGTGCTGATCAAATGAAAGAAGATCACCTGAAACTCCTGGGGACACTCTGAAGTGAGTGAATTTGGAGCTTCCCCCAGTTCTCAGAAGACACATTAAAGTAGCACTATCTCTAGAGCAGTGCGATACACTATACACTCACTAATGTCCAAAAGCAGGTTCTCTAGAAGATGGGTCAGATGATCATACAGACAAATCAAAATGAGATATATTTTTATCGGGCTATTTTTAGTCTAAAAACACTAGAGAGTCAAAGGAAACAAGGCAGAGTACCAACTGAATTCAATTGAAAACAAAACTGTCAGACAGGACTCTCTGTGGCATGACTTGCTCCGGGGGGACGTTTGCCTTCACGGAGGAAATAGAAGCCCAGGAAGCATCCACAGGGGATGTGGAAGGCAGCTGAGGGGAAAGGGGCACTTCCATTCCCATTAGACTCCTATTTTGCATAACTGGATATTTCAGATAACTGGAAGGAGGCCACAATTACACAATTCCCTGAGGAAAGGGCCTGCAGAGGCCTGCCAGGCCTGCCCCACAACCCCTCCAGTGCCTCTCCTGGCAGGGCAGCAGTCGGACGTCCCCAGTTCAAGGCACATGTCTACACCCACAGCTGCGTGAGTGACTTAAAGCCAGACACTTCAAGCCTCTGGGTCTCACTTCCTCAGCTGTTAAATGAGCACATGAAGGTTGCTGCTAGCTCAAAACATTCTCTGATTCTTCAACACAAACCCAGAGGTTTAAGAACTGACAAGAGCAGCCACCCCCACCCCCACCCCTCCTCCGTAATTCCAGATAACAGAAGATACTGATAACCAGTGTCCCATTACCAGAGAGCATCTAGTACCAACTGCTAACAGGAAAGTGAGGAAAACAATTTTTACCAACTTCATGGTCAAAGACAATTAACAAGGCGGAAAAGTTTCAGTTCTCCAATCTGATGAAAAATATCCAGGGATGTCACACACAAATCTGATGAGATTTAAGACCAAAATTACATACCCAGATCTTTGACAAAACGCTTCATGTGCAGATTTAAAGGATGGATGATAGAACCTCCTGCCTCATAGTCTTGCCCCTGAACCGTCATAGTGGCCAGCCGGCCCCCCACCTCTTCTCTTTCAAACACGTCAATCTTCACATCTTTCCCAAATTTCTGTCGCAGAATATAGGCTGCTGAAGTGCCACCAATTCCGGCTCCAATAATCGCTGAGGGGGAAAAAAAGGAACAGTTTTTTTTGTTTTCCCCTCTCACTATCTGTGTGTGTTGTTTTGTTTTTCAAAGACCATTAACTAATAATGGCTGTTACTGAAAGCTATTACCAACAATTCAGGGAAGCCTGGAGAAGGGGGCCAAAGACACCTGCAGTGAAGATCCAACTCTGTGAATCTGCACAGACACAGACACCAGACAAAAGTGGTAGTATGTTAAGTTAAAAATTCACACTAATTTGATTTTTTCCCCAATGCCCAGAGAGTCTCACAGGTCTTTGTGGAGGGACCAATGGGCCTGCACGCCCCTCCTGGTGCCCAACTCATGGGAACAGAAGAGGTGGGCATTCACAGTAAGCATTTTAAACAAACTGACCGCCATTTCTAGCTTTGTTCTGTCTCAGTGGAGACTCAAAGTACATAGGTTAATGATCCGGAAGAACACAATTTTAAAAGGAGGGGGAGGAGGACGGGGAGGAGCAGGGAGCAAAACACCAAAGCGCCTGAAATTAGAAAGAGCAGATTCTGAATTCAGCAGCTCTATTAGTCCTAAGCAAAGAAATTGTCCAAGCCAGGGGCCTCTGAGAGCAGGCCGACCTCAGCAAAGCGGAGATGGGGAAAGGGGTTCCAGCCTATCAAGGGAAGCGGACAGGGTCAGCTTGTTTCCACTGCCCTGTGCTGTGTCTGCGTGCGCCTGAAATCTGCATAGCAGGAGAGGCCGGGCGCTCCAAGTCCAGTCGGAACACTGGCCTCCCACGGTGCAGCAAAGGGAAGGCGCAGAGAGGGACCTCAGGCCTAGGGGACAGGGGCTGCAGGAACGCTTGGCGCCCACCCGCCCGGGTCCCCATCCACGCCCGTTTCTCAAGTGGGCACCTCTCCACGCCTGGGAAGGCACGATCCCACTCCCAGGAGGACCGAAAGCCGTCCTGAGGGTGAAGTGCCACCTGCGAAGCAGGCTTGGCCCCAGCAGCCCGGCCTCCGTCGGGAGCGCTATGCAGCCGCTGTCCGATGCCCTCCTGCAGCGCCCACTCCTCGCCTACCGATCTTATCTGGCGGGGACCGCGGCTCGGCGTTCCCGGGGCACCCCCAACTGCAGAGCAACAACCACAGCCCCACAAGCGGCGAGACGAGCTCTGCCACAGCGCGCTTCATGGCCTTCCTGAGCTCCGCAACTTCTTGAGTCCCGCAGTCCTGCTTCTGCTGGGAGTCTGCGCGTTTGCGCCTCTGCGCGCAGTGCCCGCCTCACCCCCAGCCCAGCCGCTCCGAGCCCCGCCCAGGCCCCGCCCAGACCTCTCGCACCCCAGATCCACCCGGGCAACCCGGGCCCTGAAGCCCACCTCACCCCTCCAAAGCCCACCCTCCTTCACGATACACCAAAGGCACAGGTTGAGGCTGACCCCCACTTCCTCCCCATCTTATGCGGTGAAGCACCTTACTTCTTCACTAGTGCCTTCTGCCCTTTCAACCACTCCCTGTCAGAGAACCGCACACAGCTAATCCCCGCCAGAAACAACACTGGGCAACAAACAGTGCTTACTGATGGATCGCTACGTTCCGGGGATTGTTGGGTAGGAGATGAGTGGGCAAACGGTGCAAGGTGAAAGAAAAATGAGGGAGACTGGGGCTGGGGTGGTCTGAGGTGAAGGGACTGGAATAGTAGTGACTAATAGCATCAATAAAAGTAGTATACCTGTAAGGAGACCAGAAGGTACCACCCCAAAATATGCAGCTTTGTAAGCGCATCGCTAGGGCCATTCAGACTATACTGCTAGGATAGCTAAAGGGAAGCCCAGAAAAACCTTAAAGCTGAGTTCCTGGCCATGGGAAGGAGGGAGGTCAGACAGGCCTAGTTAAGCCACCTCACTTTTAGAGTTATTCTATGTAACAATAATACTAAATATTTAACAGGCCTAAGGCCATATAAGGCAAAAGTTTAAACACACCTGCAGGTCATCAATTTATTTAACAGATTACTTGATTCTTAGTAGATGTCCAGTGGTTGTCTCTGATTAACAGACTTCCTTATCTTAACACATTCCAAGCGTTTAGATAAAGATTGGTGTTTTAACTAATTGCAAATCAAAGAATGTTTAAACTCACCTGAAACCTGCAATGCCCCACTTCAAGATGTCCTGCCTTTTCCGTCCAAACCAATGTACAACTTCCATGTATTGGTTTATGACTTTATGTATAATTCCTGTCTCCCTAAAATATATAAAACCAAATTGTATCCCAATCACAATGAGACCACTTGCTCAAGGCTTCTTGGGCGTGGCTCTCTAGGCCATGGCCACACATATGCAGCTCTGAATAAACCTCTTTAAATTATTTTACAGAGTTTCGGCTCTTTTCCGTCAACAAAATGTCACCCTGATGTGGAGCTCAGAGAAGACTCAAGACCTCCCAAAGGAGTCACCTGAACTTGGAGTCAGGTACCATATGGGCCACCCATGGGGCCCCTGACTCCAAGCTTCTCCTTGGGTGGAACTGATAAGTCCTCCTGAGCCCTGGACCTCCTACTCTTGGTTGACATTTCTGGTTTATTCTGAGCTTTTGGCTTTTTTCCTGGGAAGATGTTGTTTGGGATCCTAATTTTGATTTGACAGTAAATTCTAAACAGTCTTCTCCATTGCCTTTTCCTCCCAAAATTAATCTCAATGGGCTTTTCTGCACATTTTTGAAAGAGGAAACTGAACTGTCCTGTTTGTAGATAAATGAGAGACTGAGGTCCTCAGCTCCAAAGAGGAAGGATATTTTACTCCTCTCAGCCAAAAGGTGCTCCTGGGTGACCGGGAACCTAAGTGGGAATGTCTGGGGTGACTCCCCATGACTCAAAGAGGCCCTGTAGGGCACCCCCCGACAAAATTAATTAAAAGAAGTCTCATCCAGGAAATGCATGTAAAAGCTGATCACTGGTGTTTTTAGCCCTTGGGGAGGTGATAGACCCCCTAAAGAAAGAAACTGAGACATGACTCAGTGGTGAAACACTGTGGAGTCCCACCCACAATCAGCACACTCTGATCCATTACACTAAACCCTAGACTACAGTTCGGTTGCTTCTTTTAAAGAAAATTGGGAAACATATCCTTTAAAAATGAGGAAAGACAAGGAGAATGACCTCCTTTGGGTACCCCAGTTGGCTTATGACACCTCTACTTCCAAGTATTTGTGTAAATGGAAAGGTTTGAAGGCATGCTAGGTTTCCTAGGACTGCAGTGGGTTATGGCCAATTCTTGTGCACATATTTTAACTGATGGGCAAATTACATCAAGGAAAATTCAGAAATTAGGTGGTCAGCCTATCATTATACAGTTAAAATGTCTCTTAAGTGCTCCATTTCTCTAATTTCTTTTCTGCCTACTATGAATCTAATAACTTTTTCTACTGATATTGAGATAAACTCAATGTTTATGGTATTGCTAATTCAAAGCTAATTGGAGATCTTTCAGGCAGTTCTAGCTAAAATGTATACACTGAAAATTCATTTTAAACTGAAGGGGAAGAAAAGGATAATAGAGGCTTTTTGAACTCAAACAGCCATGGAAACTGCCTTACCCAAAACTTTGTTCTACAGGCATTATTAGATTACCTATCAGGGCAACTAAAGTTTCGCCATGTGAACAAGTTCTAGTTTTGTTAGAAGTAATTTAGATCCAGTTGTCTTTGTAAACTGGTAAGTCTGTATTATTATCTCATGGCTAGAGTTCTGAGGTAAACACTACTGGAAATTTGTGTGTGTGTGTAAGTGTGAGTGTACGTGTATGTTTAGGTATGTTTTGTGTGTGTACATGTATTATATGTTGTGTCTACCTGGTACCAGACTGGCTTGTAAATAAAGAGATTGCCCATAAATTAATTAAATAAACCCAAATGCTTTTCTAGTTCACATGATTTTAGTAATCTTTGGTAAATAATCAGGATTTTAAAAATTTATTATTATTGATAAAATAAAAATAAAAATGTCTTCAAATTGTCAGCATACATTATTACCTGGATTTATTGGTCATTTTTATGTTTTTAAGATGTCAAGGTTTGACACAAAGGTTATAAAACTGTAAACCCAGCCAAAAACAAAATGATCTGTTTGTATAATTTTTGATAAGTAAGGCTAATTTAGTATTGCTGGCCTAATGATAATAGCTAAATCTCCTGAGTTAGTGACAAAAATATACATGTGTTTAACTTTAAGGTTCTTACTTAGGTAAAAATGCAGACATGCCTAAACAAAAATATATGTCAGTAATTAAAATAAGTAAAACATCAAGTAAATAGGAGCACAAAAACAGAAATTTATGGTCAAAAGTTTATGAAGATATTTTGGTTTTGGTCTTTTAATCCTAGTTATAGATGCAGTTTCTTCCACCTATTTTAATGTCTGTGAAAAGGTACACAAAAAAATCTATTTCTGACTCACTTTTTCCATCATCTGATTATTAACAGTACTGTTAGGGATTTGCAGCTGTCCTAGGAAGTGCAGTTACAAGAGCTTAAATTGGAGGCTTTAGTTTTCTTTTTAGTCTTGCTCATTCTTGATTTGTCCTACCCTTTAAAAGCTAGTCAGTTATGTGTACATTATGTTGCCACAGCAAAGTTTTTGCCTAGAGGGGAAAAAAATCCCTAAAGTGTTAATTTTTGTATAATAATTTATTTTAAGATAAACAAGGTGGTTCTTCTTAGAATCCAAGAAAAATCTCAAAACAATCTTACTCTTTGGAAGTATTACATGTACTGAAGTTTACTCTCAAGTTGGAAAATGTTTTGAGACTATTTAGCTTGTTTTTAAAATAGCTTAATCTTGATCCTTATCTAAAAAAACAAAAAAGTTACAACTTTGTGTCGTTTTCTGAGGTGCTAAGGATTGGTGTTGAAGGTTTACTCAGCCTAAAGTCAGGTGCTATCATGTTGATGGGGCTCAGAAAACAGTACCCTAAAATGAAGGCCTCAGATGCAAAAGTTCTCTGACCTTCTCTTGTCCTCCTGCCTCTTGGTTCGATTCTTTCCTGAGGCTAGCCATAGAAACCAGAATCCCTCTTCCCCAAGGCAGGCGTATTAATAAAAGGCAGAACCCCTTTTCCAGAAGGCCAGCCATAAAACCTAAAATTATTCTAATAAACTGGCCATAAAGTAATTATCTGACTTACTTTGTTTTACTGTAAAACCCCCATTCCAGAAAGGGCACTGCCCCACACCCTGAAGGAAGGAATGCAAGCTCAGAGAGGCCATCAGAATCTAGACAGAAAGGCCTTTCTGGGTTCCCCCACTCAGCCTATTAGCATTAGATCACACCCTTTTTGTCCAGTCATATTTCTACACAGCTGTCCATATTCGGTTGAACCTAAGCACAAAAATGGAGATGTCCTACCTCTTCAGGCCAAACCAATGTACACCTTCCATGTATTGATTTATAACTTTACATGTAAGTCCTGTCTCTCTAAAATGTATAAAACCAAACTGTAACTTAACCACTGCAACACCACTTGTTCAAGCCTTCTTGGACATGGCTTTCCAGGCCATGGTAACACATATTCAGCCCAGAATAAACCTCTTTATTTTACAGAATCTGGGTTCTTTTCTGTTGACACACCCCTAGAGAATCAAAATGCTTTTCCTTTGTTTTGTCACTTCTCTAAAAATTTACTGTTCTTTTTTGGAGATGAGATATATCCCTGAATTTGTAACCACAGCCGGAAGCCCCAATCCTTTGGCTTTTGTGTAAGTAGAAATTAATACCAGGCCAAACAGAAATTTTCTCAGGCAAAGTTTAATAGGCTTGTGGCTCAAGCAGCACAAGGGAGCAGCCTGCAGGAAAGAGATCCTGGTGCTACATCCTGGAGGGGTACAGCTCTTGTCATTTTAAGGAAGTTGAGGTGGTAAAAGGAGTGGCATGAAGCATGTTTAGGTGTGGTTTTCTCTGTGCCTGTGTAGTAAGGCTTCATGCCCTAACATGCATCACATGTACAGAAAACAACACAAGCCCTGCCTGGAGCATACATTTTAGTATTACAATGAGATTGTAATGAGGAAAAAGTTGGTGAAAGGTCAGTGCTGGAGTCCATTTTGTCACTAGGCAGCTATATCTGATTAGGTATTTATCAGGTTGTATTAGAGTCTTGCTTTAGTGACCTGGGAAGGCATTACTCAAGGAGATAAACAGGTAGGTTTTCTTTTTATGGTTAGGAATGTGGCCTGATCTGCTAGGTGAGGAGGAGTCCCCCTTTCTGCTTCTTGACTTGGGTAAGCTTGTTAAGGGCAGCAAGTAGGTGGGGGAGGGAATATGCCAGGACCTGTGAGGTCTATTGGGATTTTTGGCTATTTGTATTTTCTATTTGCCAGGACTGAGTCTCTTCCTTATACTGTCTCAAATTCAAAGCCACCTGCTGGAGATTTACTCATTTCCGTGGTATCTCCTTTGCATACATGAGGTACACGTTACTAAATTTCCATTTATTTTTCTATGGATAATCTGTCTCTTGATATAGGGGTCTGTCCCAACTAAAAACTCAGAAAAGTAGAGGAAAAATTATTTTTTTCTCCTCTACATACCACACAGTAAAACATTATGCATACATTAAAAATAATGTTGGGGCCAGCAAAGTGGCTCATGCCTGTAATCCCAGCACTTTGGGAGGCAAGGCAAGAGAATTGCTTAAGGCCAGGAGTTTTGAGACTAGCCTAAGCAACATAGAGAAACCCCTATCTCTACAAAAAATAAACCTGTTGTGGTACAAATCTGTGGCCCTAGCTACTTGGGAGGCTGAAGCAGGAGGATCTCTTCAGCCCATGAGGTCAAGGCTGCAGTGAGCTATAATCATTCCACTGTACTAAAATGTTGAGTCTATAAATAGTGTCCTAATATGATTAGTTAAGAAGAGCTGGTGGCTGAGTGATAGGTATAATATGATCTGATTTTTGTAATTAAAATACTTCACCCAAACAAACAAAAAAGAATAACTACTACACTAACATGAAGAATATTATAGATATGAGGAAAAGAAGTTAGATGCCAGGTAAGGTTGAATTGGGAGAAAAAGAGTAGAAAATCCAGGGCAAAAAAGCATTCATTCTTTGGACAAATATTTGAGTTCCACCTAAGGTCAGGACATGTTTTAACTGCTTGAGAAAAATCAGGGAATAAAACAGATTTTTTAAAAACACTTATTTTAGACCAGCCTGAGCAAGACCGAGACCCATCTCTACTAAAAATAGAAAAATCAGTCTGACAATGTGGTACGCACATACCTGAGGTCCCAGCTACTCGGGAGGCTGAAGCAGAGGGATTGCTTGAGCCCAGGAGTTTAATGCAGTAAGCTACGATGACGCCACTGCACTCTACCCAGGGTGACAAAGTGAGACTCTGTTTCCAAAAACAAAACAAAACAAAACAAAACAAAAACCACTTACTTTCATGAAGCTGGCATTCTAGTAGAGAGAGACAGATGATAATTAGAATAAATAAGTAAATGATGTAATATATAGAGTGATGTAAGGGTAAGAGGAATGGGGAAGGAGTTGCAATTTTAAATAGGGTGGCCAGCGTAGGCTTCATTTGTAGATGGTATTTGGGCAAAAGTTTGCAGGAAGGGAGGAAGTAGGTCATTATGGTATCTGCTTAGAGAGTGTTCTAGGCAAAGAGGAAGCCTGGCATGTTGAGAGACAGCAAGGAGGCCAGTGGAACAGAATGGAAAGGGGGAGTGGAGGCGTTAATAGAACAAGATGCATGTCCTACAGGAAATAAACATTCTCTTTGGGAACATAAAAATATGAAGATTAAGTCTTCTTTTCCACTACATCCAGAAATTGCAAAGAAAAAACTAAACTGTGTGTCTTTTACTTTCCATTTTCTAAATTACATGACAACCACAATAACTCAGTGTGTTAACTCCAATAGTCCTTTAATAAGTATTTGTTGGCTGATTATAATTGGTCATATTAGTGACCTTGATCCAAGTGTCATATTTGGAAACTTTGTGGCACTGAAACCTTCTGAAAGTTTACTGGAAGGGCACTTTGGTGCAAAGACAGCTAGAAGACTTGCAAAGTGGGAAGCAGAGGGCTCTCACATTCTCTGCCATCACCCTTTCAAAACAACAGTGCCATGGAGACTCAAAAGGGTTTTTAAAAAATCGTGGTGGGAAAATGTTACCATATATTTGAAGTGTAACATTAGGTCAATAGAGTGTTGTCCAGGAAAGCAGTGTCCTTAGGAAGCTAAATACTAAGGAAGATTCTCTCCTTGATCAAATTCTAGCCAGGCTCCTCTGAGCCCTCTTCTCAACTAGGCCTCAACCTTGGCCTGTAAAGAGTGGAAGAAAACACTAACATAGTTTCTAACAGGTCAAAGATGCATCCCTAGGTTGACCCTAACGCCCGGAAAGTACCTGCCTGAGAACATTCAGGGCTGCCAAAATAATTGACTGTTTGTTCCAATCAATATCTGAAGATAGGGGGCCCCTTTCCCAAACCTCTGTGGGTGGTTAGGTTAACAAACCCACATGAGTGTCATATGGACCAATCCCCTCTTTCTGCTTTTTGTAATTTTTTTTCTTCCCTGATTCCACCGAGCCCCTGCTCACTCCTTTCCCTATTCCCTTGTTGTCTTTTAAAATGCTCAGTCACCACCGTACAAATGGAAATTCAGTTCAGTTCATGCAGGACTTAGTAATATATTACTGATTAAAATCTGTCTTTATAATTCTAGTGTCCAGCTTTGTTTATCTTTGACCATGCTGAGATCCAACATTCTGACACTGTTCCACATGGTTTTTTTCTTCTTTGAAACTTCCCTGAAGAAAATCATTCTCATACTTTCTTCCTCACATTTTATTTCTTTCTTATTCTAAATACCATAGTCTAAATGATACTTACTTTATCTTATGGAAGACCAGAAATTCAGAAGCAACATAAGAAAAGATAACAAATTTGATTCCATAAAACATAAATGTTTTCAGATGGCAAAGGATAGAATTTTAAAAGAAAAAAAAATACATATATATGAGAAAAATATTTGCCACTGTCTTGTGCAGGCACACACTTGTAGTCCCAGCTAAATAGGAGGCTGAGGAGGGTGGATGGCTTGAGCCAAGGAGTTTGAAGCCAGCCTGGGCAACAGAGTGAGATTCCATCTTTAAATAATAATAATAATATTTGGCATTAATATGACAACAAGATTGTGGCTAATATCACAAACATACAAAATACAAAGAGCTCTACTTCCAGAGAGAAGCCAGAATAAAAAAATAGATAGACTAAGTATATGAATAGGAAAGAGGCAATTTACAAAAGATGGTTAAAACACACACACACACACACACACACACACACACACACATATAAAGAGATTCTCAACCCTAGTAACAGTTTAGACAAATGCAAACTAAAACAAGGAGATACCATTTTTTACCTATAATATTGGAAAACATTAATAAGACTAATAACATCTTAGTGTAAGATAAATGGAGCTGGGTTGGGGGAGGGATCAGGAACTGACTTTCAAACATTATTGGTGGGGATGTGAATGACTACAACATTTACCTATTACTGTATTTATTAAGGTTATATATTTCATTAACTTCAGTAATCCATGTTTGGGAATCTGTCCTACAAAAATAAAAAAAATCAATTTATAAGGATATATGTAGCTGGATAATATTGCAACATTGTTTGTAGTAGGGGAAAAAAATGTGCAGGAACCTGAATGCTCATCAATACCATTTATGGTAGTTTATTCAATTTACCATTGAATAAATTGTGGAACATTCATTCTATGGACTATTTTATAACTACTAAAAACCATAAATTAGATGTGTATTTTTGCACTGCAAAATATCTAAGGTAGCAGTTTAAGTGAAAAAAGCAAGTTGTCAAGTAATAGCTATGGCATAACTGCACTTATAGAAATAACTAAATCTCAAGTACTTATGTACATGTGTATCTGTATACATATAAAGGAAAATGTGGAAGTTTACAGCCTAATCTGTTAATATTAGTTACCTCAAGAGGAGGAGAATAAGGGAATTAATATTTTCCTTATATATCTATGTTGTTTCATTTGTAACAGTGACCACATATTATTACATTTGTAACTTAAAAAGCTACTGTTCTAGGCCGGGCGCGGTGGCTCACGCCTGTAATCCTAGCACTCTGGGAGGCCGAGGCGGGTGGATCGCTCGAGGTCAGGAGTTCGAGACCAGCCTGAGCAAAAGCGAGACCCCGTCTCTACTAAAAATAGAAAGACATTATATGGACAACTAAAAATCTATACAGAAAAAATTAGCCGGGCATAGTGGCGCATGCCTGTAGTCCCAGCTACTCGGGAGGCTGAGGCAGTAGGATTGCTTAAGCCCAGGAGTTTGAGGTTGCTGTGAGCTAGGCTGACGCCACGGCACTCACTCTAGCCTGGGCAACAAAGTGAGACTCTGTCTCAACAAAAAAAAAAAAAAAAAAAAAAAAAAAAAAGCTACTGTTCTAAAAAAATATACTTGTGAAATATCCATATGATGGAATTTTATTCAGAACTAAAGAGGAATGAAGGACTCATACGTGGTACAACATAGATGAACCTTGAAAGCATAACGCTAAGTGAAATAAAACAGTCACAACGGACCACATATTTTACGATTTCATTTATATGAAATGTCGAGTATAGGCTGGGAAGTAGGGTGGGATGGGGAACAGGGAGTGACTGCTGATTGGTAAGAGGTTCCTTTTGGAGGTGATGAAAATGTTCTAAAATTGTGGTGATTGTTGCACACCTCCGTACATAAAAAGAAAAACAAGACACTAAACTGAAAAACACTTTAAATGGGTGTCTCAAAAAAGTGTTTGAAAATACTATCCACTATTAACATTTGCCTCATTCATCCTGAAAAGACTAGTATTTGGTATCTATCTTTGAATACAATCTGAAGAACTTACGGCAGATTCTAAAGACAATTCCAAAACTGAAAATCGAGAATTTATCAATCTAAAGAAACTACTTTAAAAAGGACATCACATATTTGGATGTGTAAATTTTCCTATGTTTAAAAAAAAATTTCTATTACTTATAAAAAGCATTATGAAATGCATAGTGTGTACCATGAACCACGTTTCAGAGCCCTGATTTCTCTGCTCCCGAAAAAACGACTAAATGTTCTGACTCATTTACTTTTACGATTCTTGAGATCAATTTGCATTAAATAACTTTTTCTTAATTTTCAATGTACACTGTATATATCAAAGTAATGCAAATATTTTAAAAATCTTGCATCTGGATATATTTTTCTCTCAAATATTTAGTTAGCACCAAGGCAAATTCTTCTTAATGAAAATCTCATTTTTCTAAGTAAAAATTTTTATCCTTTCCTTTTTTTCTTTTTTTCTTTTTCTCTTCGAGACTCTCTATTCTGCCTGATCCTAAGTAAAAATTTTTAAATTAAGATTTTTCTGCACAGAAAAAGTAGAAACATCCATTGAACTGTATTGGGATGAGAGAAGATAAATGGTTTTTTGTATCAGTGAAAAACAGCAGATTATACACTGTCAATAAACTCTGATTTTTCAATAAACAAATAATATATGAAAGTCATCTTCACGTGAAAACGAGCGTGTTCTTGTACATACCCGTTACAGATTATGTCGCTAAGACTCGCCAACAGCGCCGCTGGTGTAGTGGTATCATGCAAGATTCCCATTCTTGCGACCCGGGTTCGATTCCCGGGCGGCGCAGCTGCTGTTTTCCCCCATTTCCAAAAATGAGACAATTTGAAGTGTCCCGGTAAATCTATCCTCCTATTAAAATATTTAGGATTCTTAATCTCCTTGCATATTACTATTTCATTATTATTCACTGTTAAATCATTAGGATCTGGAGCTGGAACACAAAAAGTTTACTCAAATCCGGAAAGAATTAATCCTTGCGCCTGCGCAGTCTGAGACATCCCTCGCGTCGGGTGGAAGAGCGGCTGCGCAAGTAGTGAACCTATGGATTGAGGGGTAGCCTGGCGGCAGCGAGGTTAAACGTGCAAGGTTATTCTGCGCCTGCGCGGCGCGGGTTACCTCGCTGGCTGCTGCGAGGCAGTAGACTAGGTAACCTTATTGTTCGCGCCGGGCGGGGCAGTTTAGTGTAATTGCAGGCCAAAAAGAAGGTGGAGAAACCTGTGGTCAGCCGGAAAAACCTCGCCATTCCTCAGTTATAGCCGCCCAAACGATTTGGGAGGTAGTGAAGGGCAGGCAGCTGGACCCGGAGGCGCCGCCGCGACAGCAGCAGCCATGGAGGACGAGATGCCCAAGACTCTGTGAGTCTGGGGCAGCGATGAGGGAGGCGGGATGGTGGTCGTCCCGGAGGGAAGGCCTCGGCCCTGCGCCGCTCCCCAGCTTATTGTTCTCCGTGGATGCCGCGATATCGTGGTTCTTTTCTCCCCAGCACACACCTGGATGCGTAGGACCGAGACCAGGGCTGTGAGAGGCTAAGGTGGAGGGAGAGGAGGCTCCACTCTCGAAATTAATCCTTTCACCTGAACGACACCATTGCGTGGCCTTTGGCCTCGCCGCGGGCCCTCTGTGGTCTTGGACCTGGAGGAAAGACTTTTTCATTCAAACCTCTTTTTAGAACCCAGCGAACCTTCCTTTTGTCTCTTTGCTGTCTTTCCTTCTGTTTTTTCCCCGCCCCCCTCATTTTGAATTAACCTTTTATCTTTACAGCCGTCTCCCTTTAATTTTACTTTGATATCCTCCTGAAACTCTTCCATTGTTTTTGTTCTCGGTGGTAATTTTTTTCTTGAGGCTGCTTGTATTCATTTTCTGTGAGGTAAACTTTTTTTGTTTGTTTGTTTTGGAGACAGAGTCTCACTGTGTTCCCCGGCGGCGTCATCAGAGCTCACAGCAACCTCCAACTCCTGGGCTCAAGCGATCCTCCTGCCTCAGCCTCCCGAGTAGCTGGGACTACAGTTGTGTACCACCACACCTGGCTAATTTTTTCTATTTTTAGTAGAGACAGGGTCTCACTCTTGCTCAGGCTCGTCTTGAACTCCTGGCCTTAAGCAGTCCCCCATCAGCCTCCAAGAATACTAGGGTTACAGACATGAGCCACCGCACCCCGCCAATAAAGGGTGTTGTAGGGAGTAAAGTTGATGAGAACCACAGAGATGTTTTAATCCAGTCATGCTCATTTTACAGATAAAGAAACTGAGCACCAGAAAAAGGAAGGCCTAAGACCAGCACAGATCCAAAGATTTCAAAGAAAGTTCCCAGAATGGACCTTTTCTGTCATGAGAAGCAGAGCCCTTTGGGCAAGAGTGTGTATGACAGGCCTCAGGTCTCCTCCTCCTGGGTGAACTGAGCACAACCCACCAGAGCCCTTCCTTAGTGGTTCCTGGGCACTTGTGCTCCCAAAGCCTGACCCACAGCAGGTTCCACAAATTATTATCACTACCATCATTGTTCTTTTGCTACAACAACCACAGTAATAAGAGGGGACGAGAGTGAAATACAGGATTCCCAACAATAATAATTACTTACCTCATACCTCAGAGATACTAACTCATGGCCTGCCACCACACCCTGAGAGTTAATAGTATTGTTCACAATTTATAAAAGGGAGAAGGAAGGAAGAGAAAAGGGAGTGGCTCTATTACTGAGTTAGCTGAAGGACAGATCGTCCGAGGTAGGTGTTTGATGCTCAGCCCAAGATTGAATCTGTAGACCAGCGTTTTCAACAGAACCTAGATCTGTGACCTACAAAATACTTCAGCTCAGGACTTTCCAAACTCTTGTGATCATTTACCCACAGTAGGAAATATAATATTACATTTATACCTATGCACATATATAACTGAAATGAAGGTTTTCACAAAGCAGTCCCTTAACCATTGTATTCTGATATTTTCCATTTTATTTTAATCTATTCTGCTTTGTTTTTTAAAGTACTAGTTTTAATCCTTTGAATGTATTTCACTACACACTAATGACTTATGTCCCACAGTTTGAAAATATATATCTTCAGAGGGAAGGTGAAAGAGCAGTCCTAATGGGGAAGGGCTGGATGGGATTCCTCCGGAAGAAAGTAGGAGAAATGTAGTTAAGTATGAGAGTAGAAGAAAATGAGAATAGGGTCAAATTGGTGAGACAGCATCATCTATGTAGAATTTTTACCCAAAATGTTGAACTTGAATCTAATTGTGCAGGCATAATCAGGCAAACCCTGGCTGGGGAATATTATAAGGCAACAAGCCTGAAAGTCTTTAAAAATCTCCCTGTCATAAAGGACAAGAAAATGTGAGAGACTATTGTAGGTTAAAGGATAGCAAAGAGACTTGACAACTAAATGAAATATGTAATCCTTATTTGAATTATGGCTGGTGAAAGAAACGAAACAAAAACAAAAAACCCAGCCACCAAGTACATTATGGGGATCATAAGAGAAATTTTAATGGAATCTGCATATTAGATGATACCATTGGGTCAGTGTGAAATATCTTGAATGTGAAACTGGTATTGTTTTGTAAGAGAAGGACTTTGTTTTTAGGAGGTACACACTGAAGTAGTTAGGGGGGAAGAATCATGTTGTCTATAACTAACTTCAAATGATTAAAAAAATAACGTAAGAAAGAAAAAGTAAATGTAGCAGAACATTAACAATTATCTGGGATAGGTGTATATTGTTATGTTCTTTCAACATATCTGTAAGTTTGAAATTTTTCTTTTCTTTTTTTCTTCTTCTTATTTATTTATTTTTTTTTTTAGATACAGGTTCTGGCTCTGTCGCCCAGGCAGGAGTGCAGTGGTTCAATCATAGTTCACTATAACTTCAAACTGGGTTCAAACGATCCTCCTGCCTCAGCCTGCCAAGTAGCAAGGACGACAGGTGTGTACCACCATGCCTAATTTTTTTAATTTTTTTAGATATGGGGTCTACTCCCTGTGTTGCCTAGGCTGGTCTTGGACACCCAGCCTCAAATTGTCCTCTTGCCTTGGCCTCCCAAAGCACTGGGATTGCAGGTGTAAGCCATTGCACCTGGTCTATAAGTTTGAAATTTTTCAAAATAAAATATTGGGAAATGGAAAGAAATATAAATTTTAATGAAAGGAATGTACTCTATTTAAACTCTAATGTTGCAAGGATTATTAAAATGGTATTTTGTAAACATTTTTTAAAAGATATAATAGGTATAAACCCATCCACCCATCCCTATATACCTTTCAGCCTAGGTCCAGTTGCTCACAGCACAAAGATCCAGTTGGTGAGACAAGGAGGATTGGCAGGGAAGAATGGAAATTTTAATATGAATGATGTCTTGTTGGGAGAACAGAAAAAGCTACCTCAGATCTGTTTCTCAGACTTAGAGAGATCATCAGTCTTTTTAAGGAAGGGCCACGGGCCTTGGGGCAGGGCAAGTCTAGGGGAATGGTAAGTCTTGGCATTAGGAAGTCTACCCTGGGGCCTTCAGAATCTCAATTCCTTTGTCTTGCAGAAAATCCATTTCTGGGGAAACAACTCAAAAGTTCAAGTAACTCAAAAGAGGATTATAAAAAACATATAGGGATCATTGAAATTTATTCATGGAGCCCATAACAATTCCCTCCTTCTTTTTAGTTCATTCCTTAGTCTTGGGGAATTAGGACTTCTGTCTATCTGGCTGCTTCCTGCTGAAATGGGACATAGTTGGGGTATGAGGAAGAACGAAAATGTTGGGCCTATAACTGCAACTTTTTTGTACGTGTTGTTGAGTTGTCACCCTCTCCGCACCAACGTAGCAAAGCATATTCCCATCTGGGATCCTACCTGGGAAATAATGACCCAGTGTCCCCAGATGGAATTTCCATCCAAAATTCCCCTAGTCATTCATGAAGGCAGTTTTAGGGAGCTAGCTTAATGGGCAACTTTTGACCTGTTATGGACTAAAAAGTGGGTGGTAAGGATTTCCAACAAACAAGTGTCTCCCATTGTCCAGCTTCTTAGACAGTCATAGGCCCAAAGACTTTTTTTCCATTGACCCCATAGTCAAAAATATACTCAGAGGGTGCACCAAGAGTACTTGCTCCTGTTTGCTGGTTCCTCTGGGAGCTAGTGTGTTATCAATTTCCTTAGACCTTCGGGAAACATTTGCTGATGTACTCTTATACAAATAGGGGTTCCCTGGCTGCCTAGTTGGAGGAAGCGGATTAAGGCCAATTGGTTGGACACTTACTTACCAGGCTGCTCTTTTAGCCCTGAAGTCTACCGTAGACATTCTCTGATGTCTCCAGCCGTTTATGATGGCTACTTCCCTGGGCAGTAAAACAGCTTTTAATAACACAAGAATTTGTGGTCCATGTTCAATTTTCTTGTTTTCAGAGGTAAGGTATCCTTGTTTCTTCCAAATAGCATTTGAGCATGTATCACAAAAAAGGCACACTTAGAATCAGTCTAGTTAGTGCAATTAATTTATTCTTCTGGGACAGGTATCCCAGATGGTAGAGCTTGTGGCTCAATTAACTGTTGGCCACTAACCACAGCATACCTAGCTTTGCATTGTCTCTGTTCCATAAGTCTGCTTCTATCCATAAAGACCTCCTCATCTGGGTCCTACAGGGGCTGCTCAGTCAAATCCAAGAAACCAGAATACACTTGGTCAGTAATCTGACTGTAATCATAGAATGAGGAACAAAAGTCCATAGGCAACAAGATGTCCGGATTTAAGGTGGACACAATCTTCAGAGTTATATTAGAATTACCTAACAAAGTAGCCTGATATTTACCAATCCAGCCACTGGCCCTTAATCAAAAGCCTGCCTTTTGTTCTAGTAGGAGTAATACATACTGCTGCAGAAGAACACACTACATGGTGTGAAAAGTCATCGGTTTCCCAAGTGTAAACTTTTCAGCTTCCTATAAAATATCATAAGTAGCAGACACCTGCCGGGCACAGTGGCTCACGCCTGTAATCCTAGCATTCTGGGAGGCCAAGGCGGGTGACTCGCTCGAGGTCAGGAGTTCGAGACCAGCCTGAGCAAGAGCGAGTCCCCGTCTCTACTAAAAATAGAAAGAAATTATCTGGCCAACTAAAAATATATAGATAAAATAAATATATAGAAAAAATTAGCCGGGCATGGTGGCACATGCCTGTGGTCCCAGCTACTCGGGAGGCTGAGGCAGTAGGATCGCTTAAGCCCAGGAGTTTGAGGTTGCTGTGAGCCAGGCTGATGCCATGACACTCACCCTAGCCAGGGCAACAGAGCGAGACTCTGTCTCAAAAAAAAAAAAAAAAAAAAGTAGCAGACACCATTATCAGACAAATGGGTCATCCTTTTACTACCATATCCAATTGCTTAGAGAAACAAGGTACAGGTTACTTATCATCCCCCAAAGTGTGTGTCAATACCCTGAGTCCAATTCCTTGTCTTTCTTAAATGAACAAATCAAAGGCTTATGTATATCTGGGGGGTGCCAATTGCAGGGGTGGTCATTAATTTTTTTAATTGTCAAGAAAGCATTGTGTCATTCTCTGGTCCAAGTAAATGGTTCTTTTTCTTCCCTTCTTAAGGCCTTTTAGAGGGGTTGTGCTATTATCCTCAAGTTGGAAATCTAAATCTGGTAAAACCCAGCCATACCCCAAGAATCCTCCCAACTGTGTGTGGAAAATAGGGACTTCTATTGAATTTTTCACCTCCCTCCAATCTGGGAGTAGGTTCTGAGTTCCAAGAGGTAATTCAGACACCAAGTATTTGACAATGGGAAGTGGAATCTGAGGTTTTGTGGGGGTTTTTTGTTTTTTGGGGTTTTTTTTGAGACAGAGTCTCACTCTCTTGCCAGGGCTAGAGTGCCATGGCATCAGCCTAGCTCACAGCAACCTCAAACTCCTGGGCTCAAGCAATCCTGCCTCAGCTCCTAAGTAGCTTGGATTACAGGCATGTGCCACCATGCCCGGCTAATTTTTCTATATATTTTTAGTTGTCCAGCTAATTTCTTTCTATTTTTAGTAGAGATGGGGGTCTCGCTCTTGCTCAGGCTGGTCTCGAACTCCTGAGCTCAAAGGATCCACCCGCCTTGGCCTCCCAGAGTGCTAAGACTATAGGCATGAGCCACCACGCCCTTCCAAGATCTGAGCTTTTTCTGAAATGCTTTATAGCCTTTGTCAGCCAGTAAATTTAACACAATTACAGCATGCTGCCTTCCTTCAGCTTCAGTCTCACTGGCTACCGGGATATCATCTACATACTGGATAATCATTCCCTTGTCTAAGTCTATTTCTCTCAAATCTCCAGCCAGAATTTTTCTGAAGATTGCTGGGGAGTTTTTAGACACCTGAGGAAGGACAGTCTCATTTGCTTTCCAAAGCCAACTAACCAGAAGTCAGGAATCATTTTTCATAAATGCTAAAGAACCATTCATTCTGTATACACAAACTTATAAGGCTGGGTCACTCAAGGACTTTTAAACTCATTTTAACCTGAATAACTTGACTCCTTACAAGTAGGAGTTGTTGGAGAGATTCAGTCTGGCATTTCATGAATAAGGAAGAAAAGTAAGGAGTTAAAGATTTTGCTACATAAAAGAAAGAACTTTCTGTGGAATATGAGATATAAGTATAAACATTAACTCAGTTACAACAGAAATTTCCTACTTTTCTACAGTCTGTAGTCAACCTATCAGGGTTGGAATTCTAGCTCTACCATTTTCAAAAGTGCAACCTTTGGCAAGTGGCTTCATCTCTCTAGGCCTCAGTTTTCTGCCCTGAGTGGGAGAAAAGTGGATAGCAAAGTACCCACCTCATGTGAGAATTAAATGAGATAATCCCATGTAAAGCCCTTAAAACAGTGCTTGGCACATTGTATAATAGCTGGCATCACCCTAGAATCACCTGTAGTTGGGCTTGAAGTGGAAAGGGTATCTTGGACTCTGAACACTGATTTCTGGGGAGTTACCAGCACTTGAGCCACAGAGGACCTTGGGTTGAGTCAAGCTCCCCACTGCCCTCAAACCACAGTTCTGCCATCCAGTGCCCAATGGCAACAAATTCCTAAATTCCAATGACAGGGCCCCATTCCTTGTCCCATGTCCCCCCACCCCCCCAAACTCCAACCACGAGGCTCCTTTTCTACTCCAGGCTCCAGAATCAGTATAACAATTTGGCTTCCCCAAAGCTTCAAGCTCTTTCACACTCTGTTTTGTTCATGGCGGCCCCCCATGCCTGGCGTGGCATTCCCTTCCCATGTGCCAAGCAAACACCTGCTTACCTGAATTCAATCCAAAGACTTAATTCAAGCCTTACCTCCTCTAAGAAGGCATTCCTGAGGCACCTGGATGGCTCACTTCCTTCTTGCCAGCCCTGGGCCACCTCTCTTCCTGGACCACATCTCTTCCAACATTGCCTGTATCTGTCCCCTTCCCCTCTCACAGATGCTCCCCTCTGTACCCCAGCCCCTAGAGAGTACTCCATATGTGTCCAATATGTGTCTGATAAATGAATGCATAGGACAGTCAAGTCGGGGCTGGGAGGGTCGGGCTTTCAGGATAGAACTGTCCCAGGAGTTCAGGAACAGCTCCATGTTGCTGCCATATAAAAGCTTCATTGTTGATTGCATATCTGTAGCCCTTGCTTTAACTTTGAGGCTTAGTTCTTATTAGAAATTAACACATAAACATACAGCTACCCTGTGATTCAACAATCTCACTTCTACATATTTACCGAAAATAAAAGAAAATCTGTGTCTACAAAAGACTTGCTCAGGGTTGTCCAGAGTCACTGCTTTATTCATAATAGCTACTAACTGGAAAAGGCCCAAATGCCCATTAACAGGGGAAGGGATAAACAAATTGTGGTGTCATTCCATGGAATTCTACTCAGCAACAAAAAGGAACAGCATGGCTCAGTCTCACAACCATCATGCTAAGTGAAAGAAGCCAGACACAAGAGTACATACTGAAGGCTCACCTATCTATGAAATTCTAGAAAGGGAAAATGTAGTTTCTAGTGACAGAAAGGAGATCCTTGGAGTCAGAGTGTGGGCACGGGGAGAAAGGGCTGAAACTGGGAAAGGGCAAAGATTGTTAAAGCTCATCTACCTGTACACCCAAGATGTGGGCATCTATCTGTTAAATTACATTTCAATCATGTGAAAGATTTTTTAAGACTCTGAAGGGAGGCGGGGAGTGTGGAAAGAAAGGCAGGCAGGTGCGCCCAGCCCAGCCCCGCCTCGCCCCAGGCCCTCCCAGCGCAGCGAGAGGCGAGCGCCGCCGCCCGGCGTGCAGTTGCTCCTCTCGGCCGCCAGGGGGCGGCGTGGGTCCGGGAAGGGCTGGCGCGAGCCGGGAGCGGCGGCCAGGGGGCGGGCCCGTGCGCGGACTCCATGCGGGCTCGCGGGGTCGCCATGGCGGAGCTGCCTCAGGTGCGAGTGCAGGAGGCCGTGGACTCCATGGTGAAGAGTCTGGAGAGAGAAAACATCCGGAAGATGCAGGTAGCGGGGCGGTGGCCGAGCCGGACCCTTCCCTCAGCCGCCGCGCGATGCCTGGCACTGCGGCCGCCCTCCCAGTCGACCCGGTCTGGGCGTCCCCAGGTGGCCGCGGCGCGGTCACGGAGCTTCGGGGGCTCCGGCCGCTGGGGTGAAAGCCGTGTGCCCCCGCCACGCTCAAGGCCGTTTCCACCCAGTCCAGCCCCGGGGAGAGGGAGGTCCAGGGGCCGGAGACAGAAGCCCTGGGGTTCGTCCCCCCACCTTCGCCTCATGCGCGGCCCCTTCTGCAGGTGAGCAGCCCGAGGCCCAGAAAAGGCGCGCCCAAGGTGAAAGACCAGAAAGGCGAAGGCTCCCGGTCTCCCCGCTGGCCAGGTCATGCCCGCTGCTGTTGCGCCGAACTCCGCTTCACACAGCGCTGGTTTATTGCTGTTCTGCTTTGACCCCTACATGTTTTTGTGGGTGTTGGTCCTGCTTCCCTCACCGGATTGTGGGTTTCCCTTATAGTGCTCCTTGAGTCGTTAATTAATGGGCCGGTTGCCCCCTAGTGGAATGCAGTTTACTAGGCTTCTGACCTGTGAACCCTGTGGGCTAGGCGCCTGGTTTTCAGCACATGTTCTCCTCTGACTCACCCCCACCTTCCCGGTCCACCCAACCATCGGTGCAACAAGTGCCAGTGAGCCAGCAGCAAGGAGGCATGGGACACTCTGCTAGGCACCCAGGATAGTTTTCTCCAGTCGTGGTTTTAAGGACCTGGTGTCTAAGGGAAGGTGAAAGCAGAAGGTGGAGAGGGAGGCACAAATACAGACGTGGTCTTCTGACTGCTGTATCTCTCCACGGTCATCTCTGTCCGCTTTCTTACCTAACCTCGCTCTACCCTCCCTCCCCAGGGGCTCATGTTCCGGTGCAGCGCCAGCTGTTGTGAGGACGGCCAGGCGTCCATGCAGCAGGTGCACCAGTGCATCGAGCGCTGCCATGCACCTCTGGCTCAAGCTCAGGCTCTGGTGACCAACGAGTTGGAGAAGTTCCAGGTGAGGAATATCCCAGAGAGGGCACTGCAGTCCTTGATGTCCTCTCTTGCAGGAGATGACAAGCATTTGTTCAGAACTCTTGGTTTTAGTGTCTTGCTTCTGTTAACATTTGTGATAGTCCTGTGACCGACCAGTCTTCACAGGGTTTGAAATTTTAGAAAAAGTCCTGGAAGTTGAGTGCTATGAGTTGAACCATATTGTGGTGTTATGATGTATATATTGGTTTGCATCTATGGTGCCTATGGCGTTTCATAACTCCCATAGTCCTTGTTATAATGTTGGGGCGCTGCAGGCCTCAGGAGATAGAATCTCTCTCTCTGACCTCCTCTCCTCCTTTCACCTGCCCAAGGCAGGACTCTAATCTGCTTGTGGGTCAAAAGACCCTCATTCCAGAGAGGGTCCTGCTCCATAACCTGGAGGAAGGAATGCTGCACAGAAAGGCCAGGAAGAATCTGAAGCTAGACAGGCCTTGCTGGGTTTGGATCACGTGCTTTTTGTCCAGTCATATTTCTGCACGGTTGTCAATCATGCCCATGTAATGAAGCTGCCATAAAAACCCAGGAGGACTGGGTTTGGAGAGCTTCCAGATAGCTGAACATAAGGGGGTTCCTAGAGGGTGGTGCACCCAGGGAGGGCATGGAAGCTTCACGCCCCCTCCCCCATACCTCATCCTATGCATCGCTTCATCTGTTATCCATTACAATAAATCATAAACATAACTGTTTCCCTGAGTTGAGTGAACCGCTCCAGCAAATAAATCTAACTCAAACACGGAGGGAGTCATTGGAACCCTAACTTTAAGCCAGTCAGAAGCTCCAGAGGCCTGGACTTGTGACACATGTTGGGGCAAAGGGGTGTTCTGGACTGCTCCCTCACCATGTGGGATCTGATACTATCTCCAGGTAGATGGTGTCAGAATTGAATTAGAGGACACTCACCTGATGTCCACTGCTTGGTGTGTGGGGGAAAACCCCACATTTGGTCACAGAAGTCCTCTTTGTGTTGATTGCTGTGGAGTTTAGAAGAAAGCACAGTTTGGGGAGTGTTTTTCCCAGAGCACATATTTTCCAGTAGAAACAATGATATAAAGGGAGTTACCAGCAGAGTGCATGACCAAAAGCCCTGTTTGTGGTTTTGTTGTTGTTTGCTGTAACCACCAAATATAATATATTTACTATATAGTATAAAGTTTCCTAAAACATAATAATTTATTTTTTAAAAACAGCAAAATCTTCAGGAAAGTGGCATAGGATAGTTTTAAAAGGTACATATTAGAACAAGACGCTACCACCACTTAGTGGACCTGTATACCCACCCAGGACTGTTTCTACTTGCTACACCCAGGGAGAAGCTCCTCTGTCACTAAGGAGCAATCGCTTATATGAAGCGTGGTTATTGTTGACTTACTGACGCCTGGCTCACAAGCCCCTCTAAGGCTGCTATTAATAAAAGACCTCCCTTCTTCCCTCTCTGGAGCACAGGGTAGCCACAACTTCATTTTACTTCCTTCCTTTAAGTATATTTTTCTAGAATTTGAGGGGAAGCAGGGCCTGCTGCCAAACTTGTCTTTCATAGCCTGAAGTTCCATCCACATGGAAAAATATACCTAATGTGATATAATTTTATATTTTGCTATACAAAACTCTTCAAAATTACTGCCATTATGAAGAACTAATTTCTTCAAGATCATGGAACTCCAAAGGATTTCAGTGTTCATTTTGACAGCTAATTTTATAGATTGGGTCTTTGAAAATTTGATTCTTGGATTGCTATATAACTTTCTCATTCCACTCTTTTAGTGTTTTCAAAGGATACTTTCCCTTTTCCACAGTTCTTGCCACTGACCTCCAAGGGGCTAAATCCCATGGTCATTTCTCAGTCCTTAAGTTACTCGACCTATCTGTGGCACTGACACAGTGGATCGCTCTTCTCCTTGAAGCACCATATGCGGTTGGCCACCAGGACACCTCACTTTCCTGGTTTTCCACCTCCCTCCTTTCTTGGCCTCCATTGCTAGCTCTTCCGCTTTCTAACCTCTGAACACTGGAGTGGCTTAGGGCTGTCCTTGGTCTTTTCTCCTTTCTAATCTACTAATCCTACTCTAATCTCCCAGCTGTAAATATCATCTGTATGTTGACATCTGCATTTGTATGTCTAGACCAGACCTCACTCCTGAACTCCAGATTCATATATCCAACCATTTCTTCAACATCTCTACTTATTTTGTTTGTTTCTCTTCCTTCACTGGAATGTAAGTTCTAGCAAGAACTTTATGTGTTTTACTCATTGGTATATTCCCCAACAAGAGAAGAGTGCCCAGCACATAGTAGATGCTCAATAAATATTTGTTGAATTGCGATTATTTTGTAGCAAGAACAGACATTAAAGAATCAAGATGTTTGTAAATCTAACAGTAACCTCTAGTGACCTCTTACTTACTGGAAGAGTCTCCTGTACAATTTATTCTGTCACTCACCTGCTTTCTAGTAATAATGTTTTATCTGGGTCCCCCTGTTTCGATCTAACAATCTTGGTCAATCACACTAGAATGTCCCTTTAATGGATGAAGATAATATAAGTCAAGCCTATAGCACAGGGCCTAGCAGATGAGCACTCAGTAAATGGAGGCCAGACTCAGCCTTCTCTACCCTCTTCCTTCTTGCCACAGGATCGCCTGGCCCGCTGCACCATGCATTGCAACGACAAAGCCAAAGATTCCATAGATGCAGGGAGTAAGGAGCTTCAGGTGAAGCGGCAGCTGGACAGTTGTGTGACCAAGTGTGTCGATGACCACATGCACCTCATCCCAACTATGACCAAGAAGATGAAGGAGTCTCTCGTATCCATTGGGAAATAAAAGTCTTTGCCAGTGGCCACCGGGGCTGAGGGCAAGAGTCTATTTTTAAAAAGGAATGGGAATTTTGTCTTCTAAGCAAAGTCTATGAATGAAGAAATTAAGGATGGGAATGAGCATAAGGCATACGTCACTTGCCACTGGACACTGGTTTCTTTGTTTTAAACCTGAAAAGTGAAATGGAAAAAATTGGTATAAAATTTGGGTCGGAGATAGTACAGGGGAGTGTTATAGAGCCTATATTTTATGTGGCAAGTGCTTGTTCTGGCAGTAGGGATCTCCCTTGTACTAGATCCAGAGCCTTCCAAGATACCAAATTCTTACTGCACAGGTACCAACAGACTGGCAGTTTCCTCTAACCTGCCTATGATCTGGTAGACTTTGAGGAGAAGTGTTTCCCCTTGTTGCCAACCTCCTGTTTACCAGAAGTGTTACCACACCATTTTCCACAATCTGTAAAACAAAATCCATGAAATCAGTAGTTTAGAAGTGGAAAGAAAGGTTTCTGGGTCTTTGTTTTGCTTGGGTTTGTTTTATTTATACAGGGACACAAAGTTGATTTAAGATGTGGAGTTGGGACAGAGAGTAGTTTGGATAAGAACTTTGAAAAGTTCCTTGTGGATATCCATTTCTGACCATCAAGGTGTGGATGTGCAGTTCTTAAAATTATTACACACTGTATCTTTCAGCCTGGACACCATGCAGAAACATGAGAAGCAACATCACACTGATTGTGGGAAACAGAACTTTCCTCTTATTGGCTGATGGGCCCTGAGGCTGTCTGCAGCAGAGTGCCAGGACAATCTTACAGTAACACTTTCTCCCTGAAAAGAAATCAGGTTTTGATTCTGGTATATACCAATATCCAAGAAGGAACAGTAAAAGAGTAATTGTTGGCTACCTGATTAGAAGAGAGTTGTGAAGTGCCAGGTTTGAAAGAACCTGGTTTTCATAGAACAGAATGCAATGAAAGCTTAAACCGAGCATTGCGTACTTAGCCCCCTGAATTAACAGAGCTCTATTGAGACAATCCCCTGGCTACAGGAAGTTCAAGGGGAAAAAAGTAAGTGAACTGGGCCAGGCAGGAGCTGTGACTCCCTTAGAGCAAAGGAGGGGCAGTCCCCCATTACCAAATACCATTTTTGCCTGGGGCCTTTGCAACATCCAGTGTTCCTGCCCCGCCTGGCACTTTGTCATTTTGATAAGGACCTCATTGTCTTTTTACCAACCTATTACTTGAAATGATAATATAGCCTGTCTGTTTGTTGTTTCCAGGCTGTAATATATTTTCCTAGTAGTTTTCTTTTTTTTTTTTTTTTTAACCCTCTTACACAGCAATTTTATTTTTAGGAATATAAATGAAGAAAATAATAATGATGTGAAATGATTTAGCAATAAGGATAACTGAAGAATTTTTATAATAGCTCAAAAATGGAGGAAAAAACTAAGCAACAGTAGGTTAATGAATAAAAATATTTTGCCTACATTATGTAATGAGCTATTGACCGGCCATTAAAAATTATTGTGCAGGTGCACATTTGTTGACATAGACATTCACAGTATAACATTAAAGGAAAAAACAGTTTACCAGCAGCAAATATTTTAGTATTCCATGGTGGTGTGTGTGTGTGTGTGGGTATGTGTTTGTATGTGCTTATGTATATGGAAAAAAGCCTGAAAATGTCTATATTAAATATTAAAATTGGTTATCTCTGGATGACAAGATTCTTGATGACATTTTTCTACGTCAATTTATTTCTTCTCTCTTTCTGGAACTCCATTCACATGTTAGCTACTTAAGTATCATCCCACAGGTTGGAAGCCCTGGTTTTTCAATCTTTTTCTCTGGTTTGTTGTTTTGGGTTTTCTTGTGTGTTTTTTTTTTTTTGTTTGTTTGTTTGTTTGTGACAGGGTCTTGTTCTGTCTCCAGGGCTAGAAAGTAGTAGAATCATCTTAGCTTCAAAGACAGGCTGGATCTTCTTTTAATGTGGTTTTGAGGGCAAAATTTTCTTTAATGATGAAAAGCCTTTGAAGGATCAAACCGTTTGATACCTATAACTTTATTCAGTTCCTCCTTAAGTTTTGTCTCACTTTGTTTCTTTTTAGCAAACTGAGAGCAGGTTTTTGACACCTGAAAAGGTTCTGTTTTATTATACAGTTCTTCATACAAGAGACACCACTTATTTCTTCAGTTAATCGTGATATTGTATTTTCTCTTCCAGATTTTCTTGCTTCTTCATCTTCCAGTTGTTTCCTAAAGTCTTCCTCTTTATTGCTTAAGTTGGTTCTGCAAATCAGTTATTTTTTTTAAGAGAAGAAACTGTGATTTCTTTAATTTCTGCTTCTTGGTCTGCAGATCTCGAATCATCCTTGCATATTCTTAATTTGTGCTCTCAGTTGCCAATATCTGATGTTGAACATCCTCTGCGCTTTTCTTAGCCTTGGCCACTTTTTCCAGTAATGATGAGTTCGCCAGCTTAAGATCTTCTATCTTACTAGCCGTTAGTGCTTTATAGCTTTCAGACTGAGCAGTAACATCCCTAGGGTTTTGCACTGTACTATTAACACTTTTCCTACAAAAGCGGGGTGGCCTGAGTGTTAACAGCATTACTTTTCTCCAGTTCACCTTCTTTCCCTTTCAGCTTTTCTTCTAGGAGTTTGAGTTCTTCAGTTCTAAATTTTGTTTCTTCTTCCAATTGCTTGACCCACCTTTCAGCTTGTCTCTTCTTTTGGTGTAATTTATCGAGCTCATCCAGTGCTTGCTTTAATTCTTCCTCAAAGAGATTCCTCTCTTTAGTCATTTCCTCTTGAAAAGAACATACCTTCTGCTGAAGACTAGAAGATAATTCCTTCTCTTATTGCAGAAGTGAATCAATTTGTAACTTTTTGCTGAAGCCTTACATGTTTTTGTTTTTCAAGAATAAACTTCTAAGTTTTGCATCTCAGCACTTAGATTTTCATCCCTTTCTCTATTCCTGTTTACAAGGTCTTCTTTTTCTTTTTCAAACAGCTAACATTTAGCATTCAGGTCTTCTACTTGTTTAGACAACCTAATACTTTCCTCAAGAGACTGCTAAAGGCTTAAAATTTCATGATTCTTCTCTTTCAAATTTTCTTCTAACTGGGCAATATCTGGCTTGTATTTTTCTGCTTGATCTGATGCACAACTGATTTCTTCAATGTATTCTACAAGTTTTTCTATTTCAGAGTTTTCATCAATCTTGTCTTTCTCCATTGAAACAAGTTTCCCCTCAAGTTGGGCTGTATGCCCCTGAGACTCTTGGAGATTCTTCTGGGTGACCTGCAACTTCATCTCCATGCCTTCATGTTTATCTGTCATACTCCTCATCTTTGTTTCTCTTTTGTTTCTAAGTTTCATCAACTCCAGGCTTAGAATTCTCAAATTCTTCTGGTTTCCATTTTCAAAAAACTTGGATTTTAGTACTTCATTAATCCTTGTGAATTCAGTAAGTTGATTTTCCAGTGAACCATTATTTGCAGAGTGATGTTTTCTCCCTGACTGCAGCATTTAGCTTTGCTTCCATCTTCGAACTCAGTTTCCAGGTCCTGGATCCTCTTGTCCTGAGCAGCACGTTCCTGCACAAGAATATGAATCTCTTTTTCTAATATCTTCCGATCTTTATCAGTCTTTTGAGATTCCTTCTGTTTAACAGCCTTTAATTCCAAAATCTTGACTTGCCTAGCTAAAGCAGGCAAGGTAGCATCTTTGTCAACATTAGGATTTTGTTGAGATTCTTTTTGTTTTTTGAATCTTTGTGATTTCTGAAAGGAAACTGGCCCTTTCAATACTTCTGACATTTTAACATCATAACCACCTGTAGATGGTGCACAACCGGAAGGGTGGTTGAATCATTTCAGGGGCGCCTTAGGAAAGGACATCCTGACGACCAACTCCAGAAGCCGAAAGTCGCTCGAAAGTCACTACCACTCCTCAACAACTGCCTGCAGACTATAGTGGTTTGGTTTTTAAAAATAAGGTTTAACTTTCCCCTTACTATTATTTTATCTTATATCTGGGCAGCAAATATGTAACTTTCTCAGTATGCTTCTTGTAATGTGTGAAATAAGAAATTTAAGGTGTCCAGAAGAGTGGAAGTTAGTTATTTGTTACAGTTTGGGTGTCAGAATTGGTTCATTGTAAATTGGGGATAACTTTGAGGGAAGGGTAGGGCATTATGACTTGAATTTCGTTAATGTAGAAAATGAACTGTCTATGAGTACGACAAGAGAAATTCAGTATCGATATCACGTCTCTGGTTTCCACTAGACACTGACAGCACGTGGTGGGAAAGGTACTCTGCTATGACCCCTCTATATAAAATTCAGTGTCTAGGATTTTGAGTACTAAAAAAGTACTAACTACTACATATGATGGATTGGACTTTATTATTATTGGTATTTAAATAGAGCCATTCCTGAGCAATAAGAATGAACTGAATTTTGGTGAACCATCTCCTACTTAAAATCAACAAGGCCTTCTCTTTTGGTCTACTCTCCTGTAATTCCTGGGTTCTCCTATTTTGGAGTAAGGTAAAAAATGGGAATGAGTCAGAGACCACTTTTTACACTCATGCTTGATGTGGAAAATCAGTACCTCATATTGATTGATTGATACCTCATAGAGAACGTTTGTGTGCTGTGCCTCATGTTTATATATGGGGGAACGGCACATTAGTGGGGTTCTGGAGGCAATGTTCTAACCATTCAAGGACCATAACAGACCGAAATCCTTGGAGACAGGCCCAGTCACCTTACGCTCTTATGGGGCAAAGAGGCCGCTAATTTACACGTTACTGGAACCCTAGGCTTGCCCTGACAGCATGCTGCGGGAATACAAGCCTAAGAAATACGAGGGGCCCACTCCTCCGGAGCTCATTTTCATTCGGCACATATGAAGAAAACAAACGATGCGACCCACCCGGGAATGGCCGCGTTTGCACCACAAGCTAACGGCGGGACCGTTATCTCAATTTTACACAAAGGAAACGGAACTGAGGAAGGCGCCATCTCCGTCCTGGCCAATCTCTGCCGGCACAGCCAGTAACTCCGCGTGACAGACGCGCTCGGACTTCCCCAAGTATCGCGAGGTGAAATGTGAAGAGTGCCGACAAGCAATTGGCTGAGGGGATGAGTGACGTCAGACCCGAGACGCCGGGCCTACAGCGGAGCGTGCGGGAAGCAGTGAATTCCGTTTCTACTCGTCTCTGATCCCGCGGAGTAGATACCATGAGCAAAGCTCACCCTCCCGAGTTGAAAAAGTAAGTATGGGCACCGAAGTTTTCGCGTCCCTTAGGTCACCCTCCGTTTCCCGCCAGTACGCCTGGCGTTCCTGGGCCGGATGGCATCGGTCTCTTCACCTCATCTCGTATTCCGGTCCGAGGCCGCCGGGATCTCGACCAGGGGCTCGCACTTCGGGATGTGAAGGCCGGGCAGACCCCGCGCGTCGGCATGGACGGCTTGGTCGGCTTGGTCACCCGAGGCAGCCGAGGCTCCTCCATTTGGCGACTTGCCTCCCAGTCCCGAGGTCCCGGCCTGTCGTCTTCCCCGCGCTCTCCCTCACTACTGGAAGATGTTGACTGCCACCCTTTGTTGGACGTCGTGAATGGCATCATGTTCTGGTTAAGGTGGCTGGAGGGGTAATTCTGTAAGGAACTAAAGAGGGAGCTGGATGCAAGTGTTTTATAGTACAAGAGGAATCAGAATCAAAAAACCTCTTTAACCTTAGAGAATGTGTTCTTGTAATTAAGTTAAACTTGAATGTAGTGTGATATCTTGCTCTGACATTAGAACTGTGTTAAGAACATTCATTTTTCAAATCAGAGAAGGCTCGTCGTTTGTTGGAATTTTTTCCTACATCCGATAAATCACTTTAAGTAGGAGATCCTTTTTTTTTTTTTTTTTTTTTTTGGAGACAGTCTCCCTCAGTCCCCACGGGTACGGTGCTGTGGCGTCATCATACCTCACTGCAACCTCCAAACCCTAGGCTCAAGCAATCCTCCTGCCTCAGCCTCCCCGGTAGCTGGGACTACAGGCATGGGCTTCCGCACCTGGCTAAATTTTAGTAGAGACAGGATCTGTGCTCAAACTTTCTTGCTTGCTGTGTGTCTTTGAACAATTTATTTAACCTTTCTGAGCCTAGTTCCTCCTCTATAAAATGGTGGTAATAATAGTACATAATTGAAAAGTTACAAAGATTTAATAAGATTTTGTATGTTATGTTTGCTATGTTTTATATAATATATCCTATTAAAATATATGGTGTTATTTGTCATATTCCATAAATATATTTTTCTTTGTAAATATATCCATTCCCACTTTCATTCAGGACCCCAGGTTTTATTTATCTTTGAATCATCCTCTGATACCTTATATAAAAAAATTGAATGAAATTTCATATTTTCTAGCCTATAACTGAAAGAAGTAAAAACTCTTTTGCATGGCTTTAGTGTTCTCATACTATGCCACTAAACTGTAATTTTCTTGTTTAATTCAAATTGTTTAAAGTTTCAAAGTATGCCTTTGTTTTACTAAAACATACTTACATGTTGAGAACTATTCTGAACATACAAACTTGATGCTTTAGTATTCAGTAAAACATTACTTATTTTTCTAAATATAAAGTAAAATATCTATTGAATGGATATGGTTTGATTACTAATTGCTGTCTTTACAACATAGTTTATTTAGTTTTGAAAATAACCAAAAGGTAACCAAATCTTTGTTTTTCTATCATAATTATTAGAAAATCCAATCATTGAAAGATCAGTGAAACGAGAGCATTGAATAAGAATGCTTTTGTAATTCACATTACTATAAATACTCAGCTTAGTGGAGATTAATATAGTCTAAATGCATTTCATTTTTATTTTAATTTTTCTCCTTCCGAATTTACATTCCTTTATAGAGTATCTTATTTAGGTAACCCATTACTCCTTCACTCTTTACAGCTATACAAGGTTTTTACTGTTTTAAATTTTTTAATTATTCCTATTGCATAAATTTTATCAAATTATTTTAAATGTACCTACTTCTGTTCTTGTTTATGCTTAAAATTTTAAAATCAGTTCCATAATCTTTATCCTTTTGCTTTTTCAGATTTATGGACAAGAAGTTATCATGTGAGTTTGTTTTTAATTATTCAGTTGCTTCTTACATGTGTCTTGGCAGTGTATGTTTGGAACAACTTTATAAAAATTTAGAGCACACAGAATCCCTAATTCATATCCACTAAGTAAACAGATTAATTAAATTCCTAACTAGACGATTTCATTTACCTAATTTCTGATGTTTCATAAATTTAACAGGTTCAGACTTTCAGTAATTTCCTACAAGTCCTCCTTTACTTTGACAAAATTAACAGGATTTTTCTGTGTTGTGGTATTTGAAAATTTATCAACTTTTTTTCCTTTAAACAAGCTACAAAGGACTTAGACAAGCAACAGTTAATCTGTTTCTTGGGAGTGTGTAGGAAAAACAGGTTTGTTCAACCTAACTAAAAATCTGACCCACACAGTATTTGAAGTATACCCATGGGTCAAAACCATGGGCTTTAGATTTAGAGGTAGGCAGCCTTCAGTTTGAATCTCACCTCTACCATACAGTAGCTATATAACCTTGAACACTGTTGTTTAAAAGCTGTAAATTTCAGTTCCGTCTTGTAAAGTAAAGATAATACTACTTTATGGGATACTTTAAAATGTGGAAGTAAATATAAAGCACATGTAACCCAGTGCTTGTCATATAGTAAGGATAGTGTGTACAAACATCTCAAATAACTGTTTTATCCCACCTAATTATTAATGAACAGTTGATGGTTAGTGGGTAGTTTTACTAAAACTTCTTTTTCTCTTTTTTAATAGTGAAATTAAATGGTGGCAGACATGTCCAAGGAATATTACGAGGATTTGATCCCTTTATGAATCTTGTGATAGATGAATGTGTGGAGATGGCAACTAGTGGGCAACAGAACAATATCGGAATGGTGGTAAGTGAAGATTTAAGATTTCTCTTAGATAATTCATTTTTCTTTTGGAATGTATAGTAACTTTCCTTATATCAAACTGTTGGATCGAATTAGAGTTGATAACCCCCAGAAAAAGCAAATCACAGGCAGATTAGACTTTCCATCTCCTTTTTATTAATAGTTTAACACATGGCAGTCATTTAGCTATGATAATATCTGGTTACCTGTAGGTAAAATCCCAACTATACAGAACCTTCTAAGGTCCTGGGGCTTGACATAGCTGTTGGAAATAATTTTTGAGCTTTATAATAGAGGCCCATAGTCAGTTATTACAGCAATAGTTCTCAAACTTTAACATACATATCAGCCACAGGGAATCTTATTAAAATGCAGATTCTGATTCAGTAGGTGTGAGTTGGAGCTTGAGATTTTGTATTCCTATCAACTGCCTAGGGTAATGCAGATCTGCCAGTCCACAAATCACACTTTTTGATTTTACTTGTATACGTAGTTAAGCTGGATTTTCGGATTTATCACACTTCAAACTTAGAAGTAACCAAAGTAAAAGTTACAAGGGATAATCACGATGATAGCCATAGACATGAGAAAAAACAGGGAAAACCAGAAAAACAAATACTGAGTTCTCACTAGAGGAGCAAACTTTTCTACATTCATTAGGCCATAGTTGTATGACTACTGAAGAAGAGTTTTGATATTTGTCAATAAGACCCAGACTTTGAATCCCTCTTTGTCTAACATAGGACAGTGTACCTAATAAGTGGTAAGCCCAAATTTCTTGAAAAAGGTGAACCTAAAGGACAACTTAGCTTTACCAAATCATTGAGCATAACAACTTCCAAAAGGTGGTAAGAGTTCCTTATTGTTAGCCTTGAGTTTTTTCTGTCTCACTAATTTTTTTTTACGGTTTGAACAGTAGGGAGTTGAAGATAGACCTATTTTTAACATCTTTGCCTATGTAAATTTTTAAAAATCACTCTTCCCAGGGTTTGTCATTACTTATTTCAAATGTTTTTACATTGCTGCATTTTAAAAAGTACTCATGACTGAAAAAACAGTCTCTACATATCACACCCAACCCCCAAATTGCATTCACTGCCTTTCACTTGCATTCCCCTATGAGCTTCTATTGTATAAAACTCTGACAGAATTATTGGCAGCCAGATTCTTATAAAAACAGTTTCTAAATACCTCAAGATTTTCCTCTGACCCTTTTTACAAATTGGGAAGTCTTCATTCTAATAGAGGGTAGATTGGGTTTTTCATTCATCTCAACAAATTTGCTGAAAAGGGTTCAGAAAGGCCTTGGTATATTGAATGTCAGTTCTTATTTGAAAAGATAATATTTTTAGAGAATTGTGTGACATACTGCTCATTGGAATTTTATCGGAAAAGGAATTGAGCTTGGATCATAGATCCTTCTGGCAATTTTCCCCCTAAACTGATCAGCAGACAGTAATTCTTACAGCTGAGTCTTTACTTTGAAAATGAAGTAATGATAATACATCAGCGTCTTTAATAAAAAGACATTTTAAGGAAAATGGAAAAACAGAAATGGACTTTGGACTTTTTTGAAGCTGGAAGAAGGGAAACAAACAGGTTAAGTTTATGTTCATTTTGTTTTATCAGAAATTGTTTGGCAAAGGAGACAGTTGGTTTCGTTAATACCTTGTCCAAGTCAGTGACCCGGTGAGGCCATGATAATTTCTTAATGCTACTGTATTAAGAATGAGTGTGTTTTGTGGGGGAGTTAACTTGCTTGTAGCATCTGTCAGCTGCCTAGTTACGTAATGATACATCTCAACTCTCTTCTTTCTGAGACATCCGAGAGTTGTCAGTGGCATCACTTCTGTCTTTCTTAAGATTTCACTCCACCCCAGTTACCTCTAAGAATTTAGTAAAAATTCTGTATCTTATTCTACATAGTTCAGTAGCTCTTGCTAGAGTTGTGCTTCTGTCACTCCATTTTAGGTTTATTTTCTTAATAGACAGCTGTGCTCTTTCAAGAGGCTGAAAGACTGAGCAGCACTTTGCAAAAACTAGCAGTTCAGCACAACGAAAGAAGCAATATGTAATTCTGGACCTCATGGTTCCAACTTTTTTTTTTTTTTTTTTTTTTTTTTTTTTTTTGAGACAGTCTCACTCTGTTGCCCAGGCTAGAGTGAGTGCCGTGGCGTCAGCCTAGCTCACAGCAACCTCAAACTCCTGAGCTCAAGCGATCCTCCTGTCTCAGCCTCCCGAGTAGCTGAGACTACAGGCATGCACCACCATGCCCGGCTAATTTTTTCTATATATATTTTTAGCTGTCCATATAATTTCTTTCTATTTTTAGTAGAGATGGGGTCTCGCTCTTGCTCAGGCTGGTCTCGAACTCCTGAGCTCAAACGATCCACCCACCTCGGCCTCCCAGAGTGCTAGGATTACAGGCGTGAGCCACCGCGCCCGGCCTATGGTTCCAACTTGATTTGGATATTGGGCCTCAAACACAGTGGCAAAAGAGGAAGAACACTATAATAGTCCTCCTTATCCTCAGAGTGGATGCCTGAAACCTCAGATAGTAGCAAACCCTATGTATACTGTGCACAAATTTTTTTTTCCTTCACAGCTTCATGGATAGGAGATGGGTTCTTACCGTACATCTCTGCAACCTCGGCATGTGATTTTTTTTTTTTCCTTTCCTTTTTAAGTTGACAGCTTTCGCCTTTTCACTTACAGGAAGCACTTTATTGCTTCCCTTTGGCATATCTGTATTGTCGGCATCACTACTCTTGGGCTTGGGGCCCATTATTAAGTAAAATAAAGGTTACTCGAACACAAGCACTGTGATACCACAACAGTCAAATCTGATAACTAAGAGATAGCTAAGTGACTAATGAGAAGTGTGCAAACGTCAGAGAAAGGGAGGATTGGAGTCCCTAGCAGGACATCATAAGGTTTCATCATACTACTCAGAAGGCATGCAGTTTAAAACTCATGAATTGTTTATTTCTGGAATTTTCCATGTAATGTTTTCAGACAACAGATAAGGGGAAGAAAATACTATTCAAGGCAAAGGTGTTCACCAACTAGCCTTATTTTCTGAATATTATGTGACAAGACAAGTATATAATGCCATTTGAAAAAATGTTCATGAAAGTTCCAGAGTTTTTGTTTCCTAATGATGCTAAAAAGAAATGCCCATTAGATTGAAAAATCTTAGTTATCAGTTATCCAAAACAACTTCTCTCCTCCACTGTCCATTCCTAGGGAAATTTTCAGTCATGGACAAATGTAGGAGGGAGCTAGGAAGGAATGCTAGTTTTTATGCTTTGATCAATAGGATGTGATGTTCATCATCTGGTATAAAAGAAAAAAAACAGGCAAGGTGTTTAAAATTATGAGAACTAGATACACATATTGTTTAGCTTTCTACATTTTTATTCCTAACTTATAAGGAGAGTACAGAACTGTAGACTCCTTCAGTGACCATTGTCATTTTTTAGGGCATTGTTTTTTCTCTCTCTTTTTTATTTGTAAGAATTGGGGTCTTGCTCTGTTGCCTAGGCTGGAATGCAGTGGCACCATCATAGCTCCCTATAACCTCAAACTCCTGGGCCCAAGCAATCCTCCTGCCTTAGCTTCTCTAGTAACTGGGACTCCATACCCACACCACTGTGCCTGGCAAAGTTCTTCTCTTTTAAAGCTGCTCTATAATTCTTTGCCATCTTGTCACCATACTTTTTTTTTTGAGACAGAGTCTCACTCTGTTGCCCGGGCTAGAGTGCCATGGCATCAGCCTAGCTCACAGCAACCTCAAACTCCTGGGCTCAAGCAATCCTCCTGCCTCAGCCTCCCGAGTAGCTGGGACTACAGGCATGCACCACCATGCCTGGCTAATTTTTTCTATATATATTTTTAGCTGTCCATATAATTTCTTTCTATTTTTAGTAGAGACGGGGTCTCGCTCTTGCTCAGGCTGGTCTCGAACTCCTGAGCTCAAACAATCCGCCCGCCTCGGCCTCCCAGAGTGCTAGGATTACAGGTGTGAGCCACCACGCCCAGCCTTGTCACCATACTTGCTGATATTTTCTGCCAGGCTCTAAGATTCTCTTCCCACCACTCATTTTCCCTTCTATCAACTGCAGTAGTTACATGCAAATTCATTTGTTTATTTAACAGGTACAGGAGACCTCTGTGTGCCTACTGCCGTTTTAGGCACTGGGGATTTTGCACCAAAGTCCCTGCTGTCAAAAATTTACATTTGCATGGAGGGGACAATAAATCACAGTGTGTATATAAATAAAACAAGAGTAATGAAGGGGAAAAAAGAACAAGTTATAAGTATTTTTACTTTGGTATAGCTATACATTGAATTTTTTTTGGTGGGGGGAAGACAGAGTTTTGCTCTGTCATCTGAGCTAGAATGCCCTCCAGTCTCGGCCTCCCAGAGTGCTGCCATTATAGGCATGAGCCACTGTGCCTAGCCTGAATGTTACTCAGAATGCCTCCATTCTAATAAACATGTCAAATTATTAATACATTTCCTGTTATTCCCTCCACCCCATCTCCCCCACCACACTCACCTAATCCAATTCTACTTGACTGATCACTACGGATTATTGTAATCTACAGTCCATTGGGAACTTCTTGTTTTCACTCCCCTAGCCTTCCAGTTTTACCTCTTTTTCTACCCTTTCTGAATTCAGTTACCAGCTGTTTCAGCTGTGTTTTCATAAGTATTGCTTATCTTCGTGTATAGCATGTCTACTAGGTCAGGCACTGTTCTGCTAGGGCCCTTTGTTTGTAACTTCTTTTCCTGCCTCTCCTGTTCAAGCTTTGTATGTATGGTTGCCAGAAGAGTTATAATTGTCATTCCCCGAGCTGTAACTTTCATTGGCTCATTGTGGCTTTCATGATGCCCTCCAAATACTTTAAGATTGGCATCTGAGGCCTTCTGAGATTGATGCCAGCTATCTTTCTTTCCTACTTCATGTCCACTCAGTCAAATTAGATTATTTGCTTATCCCCTTATACTACTTCTTAATTGTAGTCTGTCTAGAACTTCCTATTGTCAAAATTCTGCTCAATTTCTGAGGCCCAGGTAAGATGTCATTTTCATAAAGCCTGCCTTTACCAACTTCCATCCTGGTTTGTTCCCTAAATGATCTTAGACCTCTAAACTGTACCTAACTTATTCTTCTATACCTGTGTTTCCCATTAATTTTTGGATCCCTTAAGGATAGGAATGGACAGGTTCATTTCAGTTTTGCAGTTTGGAAAGTAAGACAAGTCAGTGGAGACTTGGCATCTCATAAACGTAATTGTCAGCCTTTGGTCTGGAAAACGTGCCTCTTACAAAGGGCTTCATGGCTTCATGTCTAAAAAGACTTGGTGACCCTGCAGCTTAGGGAAACCCTCAGAAACTGACATTGTAATATTGAAAAACCGTTAATGATTTGATGAAAATTCTTTAATCATCATTGATCTGTCTCTTAAATCAATTATTGTTTTCCGATTTACTTTTCTCTTTCTTAGGTAATACGAGGAAATAGTATCATCATGTTAGAAGCCTTGGAACGAGTATAAATAATGGCTGTTCAGCAGAGAAATCCATGTCCCCTCTCCAAAGGGCCTGTTTTACTATGATGTCAAAATCAGGTCGTGTACATTTTTATATTAAACTTTTTGTTAAATAAACTTTTGTAATACTCAAAAATGCTATCTCAGATTTTCTGAATATAGAATATTTACTCCTATTTTTTAACTTTTTCTAACATGAATTGTAGATACTAATTACTCTTATGGTTGGAACTTATTTCAAAGGGTTTTATGCATTAAAATGGAACACCCTTTTTCTTTTTTTTTTTTTTGAGACAAAGTCTTGCTCTGTTGCCCGGGCTAGAGTGCCATGGCATCAGCCCAGCTCACAGCAACCTCAAACTCCTGGTCTCAAGCAATCCTTCTGTCTCAGCCTCCCGAGTAGCTGGGACTGCACCACCATGCCCACCTAATTTTTTCTATATAGATTTTTAGTTGTCCGGCAATTTCTTTCTATTTTTGGTAGAGATGGGGTCTCCTCTTGCTAAGGCTGGTCTCGAACTCCTGACCTCGAGCGATCCACCCGCCTCGGCCTCCCAGAGTGCCAGGATTACAGGCATGAGCCACCGCGCCTGGCCGAACAATCTTATTAAATGTAAAATATGGCAAAGATTCCTTTTCTCCATCTTTCAACACTGAACAGATAAAGAAGCTGCAAACATCAGTGGGTTTCTTCTGAAATATTAACTATAATTTTGAAAATTTAAGAGCAGTAATTTTAATCTCCTGACTTGCCCAAGAACATTTATATTCCAAATACTGTGCAACAGAAGTAAAACACAGGGAAGTAATGCTATAGTTATTTATTTTGAACATAATCATTCAGTGGGGGGAAATTTGAATACAAGAGTAGAAATAGGATTCCAGAAAAATATATTGCAGTGTATTCTGGTCTTTGTGAGTGGAGAAAGGGTGGTGAGAGTGGTGTCCACAATATATTCTAGTTCATGAATTTTATGCCCCACAAGCTCAAATAAGAGATATATTATAGATAGTTGTATTATACCTAACCTTAAGAAACCTTACAAAGCAAGTATTTCAACTCCTGTTCTTTTTGTAATCTGGTAAAAAGCTTGCAAATCTTGAAAAACTTTAAAACTGTACAGAATGGAATATACACATATGTGAGGTTCTTGTAAAACAGAGCATAGTAAATGGCTATGATATGTATTTCTCTCTAAAATGGTATTTCCTATTTATAGAAAATTTACAACAAAAGAAGAGCTAGAGGCATCAAACTAAATTAATCACAATAAGGAAAGTTGATGTGAAGTGCAATACATTTCTATTCTTCCATTCTTCAGTAACTCTTTGTGAATCATCATGGACATTGATTTTTTTGCAGAAACATAGAGCTGAATTGTAGAACTTGCACCCCAAGCATGGTTCCTAAAACAGTAGTTTCACCTGGGAACTTAATAAAATATAAATTTTTTGACCCCATTACAAACATATTGAATAAACAAATTCTGGAATAGCCAGATCTGATAACACTTTTTCCTCCAATAAAATTATTCTTTGTACTATAATTGTAGAAAAACTACCTAATACACCTGGAACAGCAAGCTCTGATAGTATTTTTTTCCCACTATTCTTTTAATACTGTAGTTGCATTACAATTACCTAATGTGCCTGAAGTATTGATAACCTGTTTTGGTTTTGAGAAAGCAATTTCAGATGCCCTACTGGGAAATGTAACCAGAGGAGGTTTGATATAATACCAGCAACATTTTTCACTGGGTTTTGTGTGTGTGTGAGAGAGACAGAGTCTCACTGTGTTGCCTGGACTACGGTGCAATGGCATCATCATAGCTTACTACAACCTCAAACTCCAGGGCTCAAGTGATCCTCCTGCCTCAGCCTCCCAAGTAGGTAGGACTACAGGAATACACCACCACTCTTGGCTAATTTCTCTATTTTTAGTAGAGGTGGGGGTCTCGCTCTTGCTCAGGGTGATCTTGAACTCTTGAGCTCAAGCAATCCTCCCACCTTGGCCTCCCAGAGTGCTAGGATTACAGATGTGAGCCACCATCCTCAGCCAGTAGATATTCTTAAAAGTAAAAATATATGCCTTTCCAAAACAAGTTTACAAAGAATAGAAATTAACTTATTTCACTAGTATGTACCAATATTTAGCATACACATAACAGTATTATATTCTTTACAAATTGTCTTCATTAAGACCACAAAAGGAAAAAAATACAAATGCCTCTTAACATGTGTTAAGAATAAAATTAGAAAAAACCTGACCCTTTGACAGACCATGAGTTTAATCCCTACCTCTATATCAAATATATTTTGGCAGTTTATCAGCATGTTAATAATTTGTACTAGGGAAGAAGTCATTTTTATTAAAAATCAGTGTTCTCTTCACCATTTTGCCAAAGTAATTACTGCCATAATCTATCTGGTGAAGGGCTTTCTCTTTAATAACAGTACATGTTAACTTGGTTGCACTTACTGTTAGAATTCTTAAGCACTTGTTCTGTTGTACCTGTGCCTATGACAGCTAATCATGATCCTTGTACAACAGATGTAGAACTGGTTCTCAAATTTGGTCAGGACGTTAGAATCATTTGGGACACTTTAAAGCCCTACATGTGATTCCAGTGTGCAGCCAAGGCTGAGAGCCACTGTCTTAAAATTTCAGCAACCGGTTTCTCACCCAGAATGCTACAGTAACTGAAACATTTAACACTTTGAACATGAGCTGCATTTGGTCAAGCTTGGTGTCATTCTCAATATCCTGCTTTAGTGCCAACTGCTTGGAGTTACTGGAGTTGCCTCTGCTGTTAGACTGTCAATGCTTCTTACTATCAAGATGACTACTGAAGTTCTCATTGAGACAAATCATCCCTTCCAAAAGGGATCTGCTTTAAGGGCACTAAAAACCCTTTGTAGACAGTTTTGCCCCCACATCAGTGATTCTTAACCCTGGTTGCACATTGGAAATTTTAAAAAGTTACAATGCCAAGGTCCTATCCTCGATCCATTAAATCAGAATCTCTGCTTATGGGGGTCTATCAGTATTTGTAAAACCTCCTTAAGTGAAGATGTAGTAGAATGCCAATTTCTAACTCAGTAGCCCATATTTGCTTTTCATTTACTTGAGATTTTTGTATGACATCTTAAGGTCACACAACTAAAACATAAATTTCACCCCTAATATCAAGATAGAACCAATCAAAGGACATTCTGAAAGTCAAGGCTTTAGGCATGAGCACATTTACTTCAAAACAGGCTACAAAATTACTAAGAGCCAGGCATAAAAGACACCAGCTCCCTTACTAGTTTTATCTCACTGAAGATCACATTGAGATGTAAAGCTCAAATGGACCAATCCCCAACTAACATGGTCTTTTAAGTTCTCCCTCAAGTGTTCAGCTTAAAATGCTCTACGCTTTTGATCAAAATCCAGGGCCCTGCCCCCAGACTTAATGAAACAATCTCTAAGAGAAGAGCTAGAGAATTCACATGTTTAAAAAACTCCAGATAATTCTTATGATCAGACAAGTTTGAGCAACACTGCTAATGGATATTGAAAGAATACTTAAGAAATTTTGGAGAGGACATAGTGCAATAGTTACATCATCACACTTAATTAGAACCTTGTACTTTTCTTATGATCCACAGGGATTACTAGGGAATATTGGCAAAATATCCTATTCAAAATAATCTCTGCTCAGACTTTGTCCTTTTTTGCCAGTGATACTCATTTGGAACCAGGAGAGGAAAAAAGAGATAGTATCATTTTATAGCTCAGTTTTAAGTTTCTCATATAAACCATCCTGGTCAATCATGTCTGTGTGTCCATTCCAGCGGTGATAGGCAAGGAGCGCAGCGTTGTGGGCTGCCATGGCACTCATTTCCATGGCACTTGCTACACACTCCATGCCATTGAGGTAATACAGTCGATCGTGAAGTATGATGGAGGGGCATTTCTCTGGGGGCTCATAGTGAGGATACGCAAGCCATGGCTTCTTCACAGCATAATCATAGGACAAAAAGAGCTTTAAAATTTGTGCTTTAGTAAGAGTCTCTGGGGAAAACAGCTTCCAAACATATGTTCCATCTGCTGATGGTTGAAGATTTTCCTCTTTCCTTACAGGGGATAAAATCCCAAGACTATTAACGAATGAATCTGAATTATCAGTGGTTAAGACTGTACCAAGGCCAAAGTTATCTATGGCTCTAGAGCCAAAGACAGATGAATTCAATTCCCCCTTAACCAAAGTTGCCACTATATGTTCATACTTTCCATGGAATTCCTCAATTGGAGGATCAAAGTTGAGAAAAGTAATATTGGACATTTTTCGATTCAATGGAGTGGCCACCAAGACGATGTCATAGAAGTCAGAACGGGTCTCAGATCCAATTTGGTAGACCACTTCATACATCTTTGTGGGATTTCCTAGAGGGAATAAGGAAGCACACGTTTCTTTAGTGTTTCCAACATACTATATTTTATAGCCCCTAAAAATAATTCTATACCTTCTTAATAGTTTCTCTGTAATTGTAAGGAATTAAAGGAGTTTTATCCCTTAAGAAACTGTCCCTTGCATTTTTATTACCTTGAGGCCATTTTTCAGAATGTCAATAAGTTCAAAATAAGGAATTTTTACTTTTGAGAATGAGGTTATTTTTTACACCCAAGGAGTTATGCCACTGCACTTGAGTACATTTGGGGACATTTCTACACAGCACAACATATGCAATTTAGACTTCCATCATTATGGATCTGAGTGAGAGATGAGCAATCATTTTCTACAGAGGAAATAAGAAGGAATAAAATGAAAGTTAAAGCTTACCTGTCTGCTTGGTCCTTGTTTTCTCCTCTATGTACATTACTGAGCCAGATATAAGATTGCTTTGGGAAGCCTGAAGGAGCCCAGAGCAAACAAGCTTATTGCCACCTTCTACTGCCCAAAGGCCAGGATCACCAGCCGACAGTGACACTGCCCCTGTCAAGAGGTGGGAAAAATGTTTTAATTCTGAATCTGTAAGAGATCGCCTACCCAACTCTCTGCTCCCAATTAGATGTTCTGCTCTAAATGTCTCCAGACATTGAAAAATGGCCCCTGGGGCCCCCACTTGAGAATCACTGAACTCATGAAAGCTAAGGACTCTCTCTCCCTAAAAATACACATGTAGATATATAAAATTTTGCTAATAATGTCTCAGGTTCAAAGAGAGGCAGCCTTCCCCAACCTTGGCCTAAAGTCAGGAGCCACCATGGAATCAGGTGAGCCCCTTTGTGAACTAACGTCCACCATGGTTCCAAGCCCTGTCTTACCCACAAAAGCATTGACGCCCATGCTTTGGCCAAAATGGATCCTCATGACAGGAGCAACCATTTCATCAAGGAATTTCTCAGAGAAGCCTGCTTTCTGCAAGGTTTCAAGAAGTGTTCGGTTAAGCAGTCCAAGGAATTCATCCCCTCCTATAGCATGTAGTAATTTTTCTACACTGCTGAAGGCATACTCATGAGATTGGTAGCGGTAGATCCTTTATGAAAAGAAGAGAAATGGCCATTAAACACCAAGCAAGAAGAGGAGAAGGGGATGTATAAAGAAGGGAAATAGTGTCACAAGAATCAAACTGACTTTGATGTTCCCTTCTGATGAGTTTCTACCTATCATGTGAGACACAGCTCAGAGACCATATTCCCCAGCTGTCCCAGACAATCCTGGCCCTCTGCCTCCTTTAGAAGTCCATTGTACTCTGTATACTCTCTTACACATTAATATGGTCACTGGTAGCACCTTTAAAGAAATGGGTATATCATGGTTTCATTCTTTATATCTTCCAGCAGCACTTAGACATGTCTAAAATAAAATTTTTGTCTTTCCACCAGACTTGATCTCCATTCACCCCATCCCAACCTTATTTAGTTTTAAAGCTTAAACATTTTTCACATCTTTCTGCTTCTCCCACCCAAGCGGAAGACCTTATCAATCTTCCTAATATCTATCTTTTTACTCCATTCTCACTTCCTGATCTTAGGTTAGGATTTATACTCAAACTACTAAGGTGAAATGATCTACCTGCTTCTAGTTTCTTTTTGAAGTATTTATAAATCTCCCAGAATTCCTAAAGTATACTCTTTTATATCATCATTCATTTATTAAAAGAAAACTCTTGTTTTTGCTTACTAATAAAGCCCAGATCATGTAGGCTGATATAAAAAACAACCATGGGCCGGGCGCGGTGGCTCACGCCTGTAATCCTAGCACTCTGGGAGGCCGAGGCGGGTGGATCGTTTGAGCTCAGGAGTTCGAGACCAGCCTGAGCAATGAGCGAGACCTCGTCTCTACTAAAAATAGAAAGAAATTATCTGGCCAACTAAAATATATACAAAAAAAAAATTAGCCGGGCATGGTGGCGCATGCCTGGAGTCCCAGCTACTCGGGAGGCTGAGGCAGTAGGCTGAGGCAGTAGGATTGCTTAAGCCCAGGCGTTTGAGGTTGCTGTGAGCTAGGCTGACGCCACGGCACTCACTCTAGCCTGGGCAACAAAGCGACACTCTGTCTCAAAAAAAAAAAAAAAAGAAGGAAAAAACAACCATGAGTTTTAGACTCAAATTCATGAAGTCTAACTTCTTTGCTATAAAGAAGTTGCCAATAAAGAAACAAGGTAGGGGCCGGGCAGAGTGGCTCATGCCTGTAATCCTAGCACTCTGGGAGGCCGAGACAGGTGGATCACTTGAGGGCAGGAGTTTGATACCAGCCTGAGCAAGAGCAAGACCCCATCTCTACTAAAAAATAGAAAGAAATTAGCAGGCCAACTAAATATATATACAAAAAATTAGCTGGGCATGGTGGTGCATGCCTGTAGTCCCAGCTACTCGGGAGGCTGAGGCAGAAGGATTGCTTGAGCCCAGGAGTTTGAGGTTGCTGTGAGCTAGGCTGACGCCACGGCACTCTGTCTCAAAAAAAAAAAAAAAAAAAAAACTAAAAAAAAACCTATTATTTTCTTATGTTAAAATAGCCACAGTAATGTCCTTCCTCCCCCCCCCCCCCCCGCCACTGCCAAGTACCAAGGAGGCAGAGGCTGGGGAGCATTCAAGATTCGGCTCCACCCAAAACCCACCGCCATGGCCAAGGAAGGCATTGTTGCTGGAGGAGTAACAGACGTTAAAACTGCTCTACAAGAGGACCTGAAGACCACCCTCATCCATGATGGCCTTGCATGTGGAATTCGCATAGCTGCCAAAGCCTTAGACAAGCACCAAGCCCATCTTTGTGTGCTTGCATCCTACTGTGATGAGCCTATATATGTTAAGATGGTGAAAGCCCTTTGTGCTGAATACCAAATCAATCTAATTAAGGTTGATGACAAGAAACTAGGGGAATGGGTAGGCCTCTGTAAAAGTGACAAGAGAGGAAACCTGTAAATTGGTTGGTTGCAGTTGTGTAGTAGTTAAGGACTACAGCAAAGAATCTCCGGCCAAGGATGTCATCAAAGAGTACTTCAAATGCAAGAAATGAACAATTAAATTTTAGCTCATGTTCCTTTAAAACAAAAACAAAAAAACATGCTGAAGCAGTGGTTCATGCTGTAATCATAGCATTCTGGGAGCCCAAGGCTGGAAGATTGCTTGAGCTTAGGAGTTTGAGACCAGCCTGAGCAGGAGCAAGACCCTGTCTCTTAAGGGAAAAAAAAAAAAAAGCAAGAAATAGAAGAATTTAGGATGTCCCTGAGGTGAAACAGAAATTGGTAGAACTTGGGAAACAGAAAAAGACAAAATTGGCTGGATGTGGTGGCTCAGGCCTGTAATCCTAGCACTCAGGGAGGCCGAGGCAGGAGGTTTGCTTAAGGTCAGGAGTTTGAGACCAGCCTGAGCAAGAGTGAGACCCTCATCTCTACTAAAAATAGAAAAATTAGCCAGGTGTTGTGACCCACCATGCCTATAGTCCCAGCTACTTGGAAGGCTAAGGCAGGAGGATCGCTTGAGCCTAGGAGGAGTTTGAGGTTGCAGTGAGCTGCGATGAGCCCACTGCACTCTACCCAGGGCAAAAGAGTGAGACTCAAAAAAATAATAATAAATTAAATTAAATTTTAAAAAAACAGTCACAGTAATAAAATATTAACATTCACAAGGGGCTGCATTTCTCCAGCACCTAAAACTAAATCAGCACACCAATTAACATATCAAGAGCTTTTTAAAAACTAGATTGCATCTTTCAAAATTCAACTATTTTATTTTTCCTGATTAACAAAGCAATGCACATTCATAGACAGAAAATTTTTTAAAATCTAGAAAAGCTGGCCAGGCATGGTGGCTCACGCCTGTAATCCTAGCACTCTGGGAAGCGAAGGCAGGAGGATCGCCTGAGGTCAGGAGTTTGAGACCAGCCTGAGCAAGAGTGAGACCCTGTCTCTACTAAAAATAGAAAAATTACCCCGGTGTGGTGGTGTGCACCTGTAGTGCCAGCTTCTCAGGAAGCTTATGCAGGAGGATGGCTTGAGCCCAGGAGTTTGAGGTTGCTGTGAGCTAGGCTGACCCCACTGCACTCTAGCCCAGGCAACAGAGCGAGACTCTGTCCCAAAAAAAAAAAAAAAAAAGAAAAAAAGATAAAATCTATAAAAGCATAAGGATGAAAAAGAGACACTTGTATTCTCACTACCCAGGACAGTGCTGGAATTTAATATCCCAATTTAAATTACTGGGGTACAGAACTTACACTCTACTTCAGGCTGCTGGCTTTCCTGAAACATCATTATTAAAGCGCATTTAAGTTTTTTGATCCTTTCTACAAGCTCTTGTACACATTATCTCTTTCATCTACACAACACCGGCTCAGTGCAGGGATTAAGAGTAAGGACTCTAGAGCCAGAATGCCTGGGTAGGAACTCCAGTTCCACCACTGACTAGGAGGGTGAACTTGCACACTTAAAACTTCTCTATGATGCCACCTTCCACATCTGTACAGAGAAGCTAAGAAGACTACCTACCTGAGAAAGGTGTCATGAGAATTCAAGCACTTAACATTTGTAAAGCATCTAAGAGTGTCTGCCAACACTAAAAAGGCATTTGCAAAATATATATCAAGGCAAAACTAAACTACCCTTTCAATTTCTGAGTGGATAAATGGTCTGCATATTTTCTACAAAACATTTTGCCTAGCAATCTTACAACGGACCTTGCACATAGGTAGAACTGTTCAAAGAAATTATAATTCCTAAAGTTCATCAAACTGCAAGGTCTTAGGTTAAATGGAAGGGAAAAAATTACCTCATGAACTTCCCTAACACATCCTCTACCCACATGTGCATTCGGAAGGACTGAAATCCATAGCGCCAAATGAGTTTAATCATGTTAATTATGAACCAGCTGCTCTCCTCAAACACTAGAGTCTCTCCATCATACACTCCCACGAGGCCACCAGAGACTGGAAGAGTAGAGAGACCTGCAAAAACAGAGAAAGGGTAGCTAAGTCAATGGTTTCTGTGCTGATCAAATGAAAGAAGGTGATCTGAAACTCCTGGGGACACTCTGAAGTGAATGAATCTGGTGCTTCCCAAATTTAATGTGTATTCAGGAGACACATTAAAGTAGTTCTATCTCTAGAGCAGTGCGATACACTATACACTCACTAATGTCCAAAAGCAGATTCTCTAGAAGATAGGTCAAATGATCATACAGACATATCAAAATGAGATATATTTTTATCCGGCTATTTTTAGTCTAAAAACACTAGAGAGTCAAAGGAAACAAGGCAGAGTACCAACTGAATTCAATTGAAAACAAAACTGTCAGACAGGACTCTGTGGCATGACTTGCTCCGGGGGGACGTTTGCCTTCACGGAGGAAATAGAAGCCCAGGAAGCATCCACAGGGGATGTGGAAGGCAGCTGAGGGGAAAGGGGCACTTCCATTCCCATTAGACTCCTATTTTGCATAACTGGATATTTCAGATAACTGGAAGGAGGCCACAATTACACAATTCCCTGAGGAAAGGGCCTGCAGAGGCCTGCCAGGCCTGCCCCACAACCCCTCCAGTGCCTCTCCTGGCAGGGCAGCAGTCAGACGTCCCCAGTTCAAGGCACATGTCTACACCCACAGCTGCGTGAGTGACTTAAAGCCAGACACTTCAAGCCTCTGGGTCTCACTTCCTCAGCTGTTAAATGAGCACATGAAGGTTGCTGCTAGCTCAAAACATTCTCTGATTCTTCAACACAAACCCAGAGGTTTAAGAACTGACAAGAGCAGCCACCCCCACCCCCACCCCTTGTCCGTAATTCCAGATAACAGAAGATACTGATAACCAGTGTCCCATTACCAGAGAGCAGCTAGTACCAACTGCTAACAGGAAAGTGAGGAAAATAGTTTTTACCAACTTCACAAAGACAAATTAACAAGGCGGAAAAGTTTCAGTTCTCCAATCTGATGAAAAATATCCAGGGATGTCACACACAAATCTGATGAGATTTAAGACCAAAATTACATACCCAGATCTGTGACAAAACGCTTCATGTGCAGATTTAAAGGATGGATGATAGAACCTCCTGCCTCATAGTCTTGCCCCTGAACCGTCATAGTGGCCAGCCGGCCCCCCACCTCTTCTCTTTCAAACACGTCAATCTTCACATCTTTCCCAAATTTCTGCCGCAGAATATAGGCTGCTGAAGTGCCACCAATTCCGGCTCCAATAATCGCTGAGGGGGAAAAAAGGAACAGTTTTTTTTTTTCCTCTTATTATCTGTGTGGGTTGTTTTGTTTTGTTTTTCAAAGACCATTAACTAATAATGGCTGTTACTGAAAGCTATTACCAACAATTCAGGGAAGCCTGGAAAAGGGGGCCAAAGACACCTGCAGTGAAGATCCAACTCTGTGAATCTGCACAGACACAGACACCAGACAAAAGTGGTAGTATGTTAAGTTAAAAATTGACACTAATTCGATTTTTTTTCCCCCGATGCCCAAAGATTCTCACAGGTCTTTGTGGAGGGACCAATAGGCCTGCACACCCCTCTTGGTGCCCAACTCATGGGAACAGAAGAGGTGGGCCTTCGCAGTAAGCATTTTAAATACAGTGACCGCCATTTCTGGCTTTGTTCTGTCTCAATGGAGACTCAAAGTAGATAGGTTAATGATCCGGAAGAACATAATTTTAAAATGGGGCGGGGGGGGGGGAGGAGGACACGGAGGAGCAGGGAGCAAAACACCAAAGCACCTGAAATTAGAAAGAGCAGATTCTGAATTCAGCAGCTCTATTAGTCCTAAGCAAAGAAATTGTCCAAGCCAGGGGCCTCTGAGAGCAGGCCGACCTCAGCAAAGCGGAGATGGGGAAAGGGGTTCCAGCCTATCAAGGGAAGCGGACAGGGCCAGCTTGTTTCCACTGCCCTGTGCTGTGTCTGCGTGCGCCTGAAATCTGCATAGCAGGAGAGGCCGGGCGCTCCAAGTCCAGTCGGAACACTGGCCTCCCACGGTGCAGCAAAGGGAAGGCGCAGAGAGGGACCTTGGCCTCCCCGGAGTCTCAGGCCTACGGGGCAGGGGCTGCAGGAACGCTTGGCGCCGACCCGCCTAGGTCCCCATCCACGCCCGTTTCTCAAGTGGGCACCTCTCCACGCCTGGGAAGGCACGATCCCACTCCCAGGAGGACCGAAAGCCGTCCTGAGGGTGAAGTGCCACCTGCGAAGCAGGCTTGGCCCCAGCAGCCCGGCCTCCGTCGGGAGCGCTATGCAGCCGCTGTCCGATGCCCTCCTGCAGCGCCCACTCCTCGCCTACCGATCTTATCTGGCGGGGACCGCGGCTCGGCGTTCCCGGGGCACCCCCAACTGCAGAGCAACAACCACAGCCCCACAAGCGGCGAGACGAGCTCTGCCACAGCGCGCTTCATGGCCTTCCTGAGCTCCGCAACTTCTTGAGTCCCGCAGTCCTGCTTCTGCTGGGCGTCCGAGCGTTTGCGCCTCTGCGCGCAGTGCCCGCCTCACCCCCAGCCCAGCCGCTCCGAGCCCCGCCCAGGCCCCGCCCAGACCTCTCGCACCCCAGATCCACCCGGGCAACCCGGGCCCTGAAGCCCACCTCACCCCTCCAAAGCCCACCCTCCTTCACGATACACCAAAGGCACAGGTTGAGGCTGACCCCCCTTCCTCCCCATCTTATGCGGTGAAGCACCTTACTTCTTCACTAGTGCCTTCTGCCCTTTCAACCACTCCCTGTCAGAGAACCGCACACAGCTAATCCCCGCCAGAAACAACACTGGGCAACAAACAGTGCTTACTGATGGATCGCTACGTTCCGGGGATTGTTGGGTAGGAGATGAGTGGGCAAACGGTGCAAGGTGAAAGAAAAATGAAGGAGATTGGGGCTGGGGTGGTCTGAGGTGAAGGGACTGGAATAGTAGTGACTAATAGCATCAATAAAAGTAGTATACCTGTAAGGAGACCAGAAGGTACCACCCCAAAATATGCCCCTTTGTAAGCGCACCCCTAGGGCCTTTCAGACTATACTGCTAGGATAGCTAAAGGGAAGCAATTTTGCTTCTGGTTTGCTTTTGTCTGGCTTTCTCTCTAAAGTTTAGAATTAATCTGCTGCTTGTTTACACAGCTAACGGTCACAAGATTAGAACACGGTTTTGAACATGAACAGATCAAGAGTCCACAACGGGCCTACCGTAGACAGCTGATAACAAGATCCTGATGATTCATTGTTGACTGATACCTAGTGAACAAGTCATGATGATTTGCACAAAACTTGCTTTCTGCTAGGTACCCCCTTCACCCCTTCCCTTTATATTAGTTAATTAAATTGCTCAGTAATCAGAGAAAGATGAGATGATGGTGTTTAAGACAATACTCTGCCATCTCCTCAGGCTCCTGGCACTTGAATAAACTACCGTTCCTTCACCAACACTCCTCACTTCTAGTGTTTGGTTCATGGGTGGCAGCAGCCAAACCTCCCTTCACCAACATCCTTAGCAGTGAGGACTCTTTTGAGCTGAAGGCAATTGAAAAGTCCCTGGATACACGAAAAGCTCTCTGTCCTCTTCCATTTGCCTAAAAGCAGGACATAAAGTTATGCAAAGGCGTCCCTCCTCCCCTCTCTACCTGGAAGGACAAAGTTTAATAACTGAAGACAACTTTAGACCTGTTAAATAAAATTTAAAGGAAACCATTCATTTGGACTGAGCTCCTGCACTAGGCCCAACAGACTAAGCCAAAATAGAGCTACTCATGCTAAAGTTCCTCACCACCAGGCCAAAACTAAGTTGTTCATCTGGCCTTCTAAAAACTCAGGAAAAAGTAATGGCTAAATTCCCCAACGGGCTAGTTTTAGCTGGCATGATAAGGAATTCCCCTTTGCTTTACTCTTTACAAGGAAAGTAACTTTGAAACAACCAATTCACTCTTTGTTCTGTTTCTGCTGTTTTCAGCCCTTTTCTGTCTATAAAGCCAACATCCTGTGAACTAAAAATAAAATCCTAACCCCCCCATCTAACTGAACAGAGCCCTCTCATCCAAGGGGACTCCAGAAAAAAAAACTTAAAACTAGTGGGTTATCAGAACTTATTAACATTAGTGTCACTAAAGTTGGTATTCAACCCCCCACTGCTAAATTTGACTGGCTTTTAAAAAAGAATAAAAAATAAATTAAAAAAAAAAAAAAAAAACTTAGGCCGGGCGCGGTGGCTCACGCCTGTAATCCTAGCACTCTGGGAGGCCGAGGCGGGTGGATGGCTCGAGGTCAGGAGTTCGAGACCAGCCTGAGCAAGAGACCCCGTCTCTACTAAAAATAGAAAGAAATTATATGGACAACTAAAATATATATATACAAAAAATTAGCCGGGCATGGTGGCGCATGCCTGTAATCCCAGCTACTTGGGAGGCTGAGGCAGGAGGATTGCTGGAGCCCAGGAGTTTGAGGTTGCTGTGAGCTAAGCTGACGCCACGGCACTCACTCTAGCCCGGGCAACAGAGTGAGACTCTGTCTCAAAAAAAAAACAAACAAACAAAAAAAAACTTAAAACTGAGAACTGAGTTCTGGCTGGTCGAAGTAACCCATGCATGCAATCCTAGCACTCTGGGAGGGTGAGGTGGCAGGATTGCTTGAGGCCAGGAGTTCAAAACCAACCTGGGCAATAGTGAGATCCTGTCTCTACAAAAAGTTTAAAAATTAGCTGGGTGTGGTAGTACATGCCCGGCTACTAGGAGGCTAGAGCAGAAGGATCACTTGAGCTCAGGAGTTGGAGGTTGCGGTGAGCTATAATGATGCCATTGCACTCCATTTTGAGCAAGACCCTGTCTCAAAATAAAAAAACAAAACTGAGTTCCCAACGGTAACAGGATGAAAGGTGTAAAGCACAATTTACACGTGTGTTTTCTCTTCATAAATATTCATGACTCCTCTTATAGCTTATTAAATATTTATAGTTAGCTACCCCACTCAGTATAAAATCTGGTTCCCTTTCATTTCTAACTTCAAACACGTGTTCCTGGCTTGTGGCCCAAGAGTAGTGTTTTTCAGCCTGTCAGAATGGCCACTGCAGGTTGAGAATCCTTCACGATAAAGAAGTAAAACTCTTCTTTTAAAAAAAAAAAAAAAAAATATATATATATATATATATGCTGTGTTTTTTAAAAATTAATATTCCTCTGCCCAGCTCATGGGAACTACTCCATTCTGGGATGGCAAATAAAAACCAAGTAACATCTTTAAACTAAATTAATTGTAAATTTGTCTTTTGATAGACCTTTATCAGCCAGGGATCTACATGCAAACTTCACTAAAGAGCCTTTCTCTCTCATTGATTGTATTCCCATAATTTGCCACCGTTGGAGACTGAAAATCCTTTAATTTTGTCTTGTCATTTCTACACAAATTTATTGCTCTTTTTTGAAGATGTGATATAAACCTGAATTCAAAGCCACCTGCTGGAGATTATTCATAGCCCTGTATCTCCTTGGTATATGTGAGGTACACATGTTATTAAACTTCTCTTTGGTTTTTTTTGTTGTTGTTTTCTGCTTTTTTGTTTGTTTGTTTTGGATAATATGTCTTTTCTTAGAGGGGTCTGTCACAACCAAAAACTCAGAAGAGTAGAGGAAAAATTATTTTTTTCCTCCCTCACACACCATACAGTTGAACAGTATGCATTTATTAAAAAGAAGGTTGGGACCAGCATGGTGGCTCATGCCTGTAATCCAAGTAATTTGGGAGGCTAAGGGAGGAGAATCACTTAAGGCCAGCAGTTCAAGATCAGCCTGGGTAACCTAGGGAGACCCTAGTCTCTACAAAAAATAAACTGGGTGTGGTGGTGTGCATCAGTACTAGGTACTCAGGAGGCTGAGGCAGAAGGATGGCCTGACCCCAGCAGTTCAAGGCTGCAGTGAGCTAGATGGTGCCACCGCACCAGAATGTTGAGTCTATAAATAGTGTCTGGACATTATTAGTTGAGAACAGCTGATAGCTGAGTGATGGGTATAATATGATCTCATTTCTGTAATTATAATACTTCAACCAGACAAACAGAAAAAAGAATAACTGATATATGAACATGAAGAACAGTATGGGCCGGGCGCGGTGGCTCACGCCTGTAATCCTAGCACTCTGGGAGGCCGAGGCGGGTGGATCGCTCAAGGTCAGGAGTTCGAGACCAGCCTGAGCGAGACCCCGTCTCTACTAAAAATAGAAAGACATTATATGGACAACTAAAAATCTATATAGAAAAAATTAGCCGGGCATAGTGGCGCATGCCTGTAGTCCCAGCTACTCGGGAGGCTGAGGCAGTAGGATCGCTTAAGCCGAGGAGTTTGAGGTTGCTGTGAGCTAAGCTGACGCCACGGCACTCACTCTAGCCTGGGCAACAAAGTGAGACTCTGTCTCAACAAAAAAAAAAAAAAAAAAAAAAAGAACAGTATGGATGTAAGGAAAATAAGTTGGATACAAAGTAAGGTTGAACTGGGAGAAAGAGAGTTGAAAATCCAGGGCAAAAAAAGCATTCATTCTTTGGACAAATGTTTGACTTTTTTGACTTCCTTCTAAGTGGCAGGTGATGTTCTAAGTGCTTGGGAAAAATCAGTGACTGAAACATTTTTTAAAAACACTACTCTAATGAAGCTGACATTCCAGTGGAGAGAGACAGACAATAATTAGAATAAATGATGTAAAATATAGGTTGGCATTAGAGGAATGGGGAATGAGTTGCAATTTTAAGTAGGAATGACCAGGGTAGGCCTCATTTGTAGATGGTATTATATTTGGGCAAAAGCTTGCAGGAAGGGAAGAAATGGGACATGAGGATATCTGGGTAAAGAGTGTTCTAGGCAAAGAGAAAGCCTGGCATGTTTGAGAGACAGCAAGGAGGCCAGTGGAACAGAATGGAAAGAAGGAGTGGAGGTGTTAATGGAACAAGATGTATATCCTACAGGAAATAAACACACTCCTTAGGAATATAAAAATACGAAGATTAAGTCCCCCTTTTCACTACATCTAGAAATTACAAAGAAAAAACTAAACTGTGTGTCTTTTACTTTCTATTTTCCAAACTACATGACCACAATACCTCAGTGTGTTAAGTCCAATAGTCCTTTAATAAGTATTTGTTGGCTGATTAGAAATGGTCATGTTAGTGACCTTGACCCAGGTGTCATATTTGGAAACTTTGACTGTGGCACTGAAACCTTCTGAAAGAGTTTACTGGAAGGGCACTTTGGTGAAAAGACAGCTAGAAGACTTGCAAAGTGGGAGGCAGAGGGCTCTCACATTCTCTGCCATCACCCTTTCAAAACAGGAGTGCCATAGAAACTCAAAAGGGTTTTTAAAAAATCTTGCGGGGGAAAAAGTGTTACCATACATATGAAGTGTAACACTCAATGGAGTGTTGTCCAGGAAAGCAGTGTCCTTAGGAAGCTAAATACTGAGGAAAATTCTCTCCTTGACCAAATTCTAGCCAGGCTCCTCTGAGCCCTCTTCTCAACTAGGCCTCAACCTTGACCTGTAAAGACTGGAACAAAACACTAACATAGTTTCTAACAGCTCAAAGCTGCATCCCTAGGTTGACCCTAATGCCCTGAAAGTACCTGCCTGAGAAAACTCAGGGCTGCCAAAACAATTGACTGTTTGTTCCAATCAGTATCTGAAGATAGGGCCCCATCCCCAAACCTCTGTGGGTGGTTAACAAACCCACATGGGTTTCATATGGACCAATCCCCACTTCCTGCTTTTTGTAACTTTTTTGCTTCCCTGATTCCACTGAGTCTCTGCTCACTCCTTTCTCTACTCCCTTGTTGTCTTTTAAAATGCTCAGTCACCACCGTACAAATGGAAATTCAGTTCAGTTCATGCTGGACTTTTTTTCCTATTGCAATAATATTTACTGATTAAAATCTGTCTTTATAATTTTAGCGTCCAGCTTTATCTTTGACCATACTCAGATCCAAAATTCTGCCACTGTTCCATACCTTTTTTTCCCTTCTTTTAAACTGCCTTGAAGATAATCATTTTCATACCTTCTTTCTTCTTTCAGTTCCTTCTTATTCTAATTATCATAGTCTAAATGATATTTATTTTATCTTAGGCAAGACAGGAATTTCAGAAGCAACATAAGGAAAGATAAACAAATTTGACTACATAAAACTTTAAACATTTTAAGATGGCAAAGGATAGAATTTTAGAAGTGGAGAAAAATGCATGTGAAAAATATATTTGCCGGTGTCTTGTGCAGGCACATGCCTGTGGTCCTAACTACTCAGTAGGCCGAGGAGGGAGAATGGCTTGAGCCAAGGAGTTTGAGGCCAGCTGGGGCAACATAGCAAGATTTTGTCTGTAAAATAATAATAATAATAATAATTGCCACTAATATGACCATAGAATTGTGGTTAATATCACAAATATATAAAATACAAAGAGCTCTACTTCCAGAGAGAAGCCAGAGTAAAAAGAGAAAAAAAACAAAAAATGAGAGCTGTATAAAAAGTAAACAACTCAATATAAATAGACTAATTATATGAATAGGCAAGTTACAAAAGAGAAAAATGGCAGTGATCAAAAATAAATAAAAAGACTCTAAACTCCATTAGTAGTTTAGATAAATGCAAACTAAAACAAAGAAATATCATTTTTATTTATAATATTGGCAAAAATTAATGACTAATAACATCTTAGTGTAAGATTAAATGGAGCTGGGGTGGGGAGGGATTAGGAATTGACTTCAAACATTATTGGTGGGGGTGTGAATGACTATAACCTTTATCTATGAAGATTATATATACCATTCAGTTCAGTAATCCCATGTTTGGGAATCTGTCCTACAGGAATAAAAGAATCAGTTTATAAAGATATATGTAGCAGAATACTATTGCAACACTTCTTGTAGTAGGGGGAAAAAAGTGGAGGAACCTGAGTGCCCATCAATACCATTTACGGTAGCTAATTTAATTTACCATTGAATAAATTGTGGAACATTCACTCTATGGACTATGATAATGCCACTGCACTCTTGCCCAGGAAACAGAGTGAGACCCTGTTTCAAAAAAAGAAAAAACAAAAAAACAAGTTGTTAAGTAACAGTTATGGGATAACCCCATTTTTGGAAATAACTAAAAATCTCAAATACTTATTATACATGTGTATCTGTATGCATGCATATAAGTAAAATGTGGAAATTTACAGACTAATCTGCTAATGTTAGTTACCTGAAGAGGAGGAGAATGAGGAAATTATTAATATTTTCCATATATATCTATACTGATTTACTTATAACAGTAAGCATGTATTACTTTTGTAACTTAAAAAACTGTACTAAAACATACTTGTATATTATGCATATAATGGAATTTTATTCAGCAATCAAAAGGAATGAAGGACTGATACATGGTACAACATGGATGAACCTTGAGAGCATAATGCTAAGTGAAAGAGACCAGTCACAAAGGACCACAGATTTTATGATTTCATTTATGTGAAATGTGCAGAATAGGCAAGTGTATGGGGACAGAAAGATTAGTGGGCTGAGACGTGGGGTGAGATGGGGAACAGGGAGTAACTTCTGATTGGTAAGAGCTTCCTTTTGAGGGTGAAGAAAATGTTCTAAAATTGTTTGTGGTGATTGTTGCACACCTCGTGAATTTTAAAAAAAACCAAAACACTAAACTGAAGAACCCTTTAAATGGATGTCTCAAAAAAGTGTTTAAAAAAACACTATCCACCATTAACATTTGTCTGATTCACTCTCAAAAGACTAGTATTTGATATCTTTGAATACAATCTGAAGAACTTACCACAGATTCTAAACAAAATTCCAGAGCTGAAAATCCAGAATTTATCAGTCTACAGAAAGTACTTTGAAGAAGACATCACGTATTTGAATATGTAAAATTTCCTATGTATAAAAAATATTTCTGTAACTTATAAAATGCATTAAGAAATGCATAATTTGTACAATGAACCACATTTCAGAGCCCTAATTTCTCTGCCCCCTAAAAGAGGACTGAACTTTCTGACTCATTTACTTTTAAGATTCCTGTGACCAATTTGCATTAAATAACATTTTCTTAAATAATTTTCAAGGTACTTTGAATATATCAAAGAAATGCAAACATAAAGAAAAATCCGGCATCTGGATGTATTTTCTTCACTTTCAAATATTTAGTTAGTACCAACAAGGCAAATTGAAAACCTGACTTTTCTTTTTTTTCTTTCTTTTCTATCATCTCTGTTTTACAAATGAAAAAAATTTAAAATTAAAACATTTTTTCTTTACAGAAAAATCCATTCAACTGTATTGGAATAAGAGAAGATGAATTGTTTCTTATATCAGTAAAAAATAGCAGATTATGCACTGTCAATAAACTCTTATTTTTAAACAAAAATTAATATATGAAAACTATCCTTACATGAAAACGACTGTCGCCTGTATTTCCTTCTAATGGACTCTGGTAAACCCATAGTTTGTCAGCGCCGCTGGTGTAGTGGTATCATGCAAGATTCCCATTCTTGCGACCCGGGTTCGATTCCCGGGCGGCGCAGCACCTTTTGATTACCTCTAAAAATGTGACAACTTGAAAATTTTTGATAAATCTATTCTCCCATGAAAATGCTTAGGCTTTTTAATTTCCCTTCACATTTTTGTTTTATTATAATTCACTGTTGAAACATTCAAATGTGCTCTGCGAAATAAAAAAGTTTACGCAAGTCTTAAAAGAGTTAATGTTTGCGCCTGCTCAGTCTGAGACATCGCTCGCGTCGGGTGGAAGAGCGGCTGCGCAACAAGTGAACCTATAGGTTGAGATGTAGCCTGGCGGCCGGGAGGTTGAACGTGCAAGGTTATTCTGCGCCTGCGCGGCTCTGGTCACTTCGCTGGCTGCTCGTAGGTTCCCGGCTCGCCGCCATCTTGTATCGGGGCTTCATTGTTCGCGCCGGGCCGGACAGTGTGGTGTAATTGCCGCCGAAGGAGGAGGCGGAGTAATCTCTGGTCAGCCGAGAAAGCCCGCTATTCCGCAGCCATAGCGGCTCAAACGATTTGGGAGGTAGTGAAGGGCAGGGAGCTGGACCCGGAGGCGCCGCCGCGACAGCAGCAGCCATGGAGGACGAGATGCCCAAGACTCTGTGAGTCTGGGGCAGCGATGAGGGAGGCGGGATGGTGGTCGTCCCGGAGGGAAGGCCTCGGCCCTGCGCCGCTCCCCAGCTTATTGTTCTCCGTGGATGCCGCGATATCGTGGTTCTTTTCTCCCCAGCACACACCTGGATGCGTAGGACCGAGACCAGGGCTGTGAGAGGCTAAGGTGGAGGGAGAGGAGGCTCCACTCTCGAAATTAATCCTTTCACCTGAACGACACCATTGCGTGGCCTTTGGCCTCGCCGCGGGCCCTCTGTGGTCTTGGACCTGGAGGAAAGACTTTTTCATTCAAACCTCTTTTTAGAACCCAGCGAACCTTCCTTTTGTCCCTTTGCTGTCTTTCCTTCTGTTTTTTTCCCGCTCCCCTCATTTTGGATTAACCTTTTATCTTTACAGCCGTCTCCCTTTAATTTTACTTTGATATCCTCCTGAAACTCTTCCATTGTTTTTGTTCTCGGTGGTAATTTTTTTCTTGAGGCTGCTTGTATTCATTTTCTGTGAGGTGAACTTTTATTCTCGCAGTTGCCAATTGGAAAAAAGTCAAGTATTTTTAACCTCACTTTGGCTTTCCTTCTGTAGCACCGCCTATCCAAAAGCCTAACCGGACACCCCAAAGACTTTCCAAGTTCATTATAAAAGTAGAAATCTCATTCGGAAGTATATATCAATCAACTGAGGAGAGGTAGATTTAATACATTTTGATAGTCGCTACTCTTGTGCTTGACATGCTGCTGAACGAGCGCGCAGTTTTTATGAAGCAACAATTGATAAATACCTTAACATATTTAGTCAAGTCTGAGGATTTTTAGAGTTAGTGTTAAGTTATCTGAGTTTGGGATGTTTCTTTGTCAGGTAGCTTTCCCCACTGCATTCTTTGTTTTTCAAAGCATTGTCAGATAAGGTGATTCTGCCTTTGTTGCATTTCTCAGAAAAAAAAGAAAAAGGAAAAACCTCAGTGAGTTTTTGACTTAGCTTTTTGTTTTTATTTTTGGAATATTGGCAGTTTGAGAGCTCTATGCATTAAAAGTAAAATTTTAGGTTTCTTTCTGCAACTCTACATATTATAGTTGTTCTGAAGCACAGTGTATTAATAATTCTTTCACCTCCAAAAATTTTTCACTTTTATGTTGATATTTCTAATCTGTATGGGAATATGGTTACACTTGTTTCTTAATAGATTAATACGTTTTTTTGCTAGTTTGATAATCTATTACTTTCAAGTAGCTTTTCAACTGAGTGCAGCAGTTAGGGCATGACCTTTGTTTTTGGAAAGATTGTATCTGTAGGTGAATATGCCCTAAAAAAGACTGTGGACTCATAGTGTCAGGGGAAACTTTTTTTCCCTCCTTCTTATCCAGAAATACTACAATCAACAGCATATTGAGTTAAGTAAGTCTCTGCTAATCTTTTACAATGTATTTAAATTTCAGGGGGGTTTTTTGTTTTTTTTTTTTTTTCCCTTTTGAGACACAGGATCTCAGGCTGTCACCCCAGGCTGGAGTGCAGTGGTTGGATCATACCTCACTGCAGCTTCCAACCCCTGGGCTCAAAGGATTCTCCTGAATCAGCCTCTGGAGTAGTTGGGAGTACAGGCGTGAACCGCCATACCTGGTGAATTTTTGTAGAGACAGGGTCTCACATTACTGCCCAGGCTGGTCTGGAACTCCTGGCCTCAAGAGATCCTCTCACCTCAGTCTCTCAGAGTGTTAGGATTATAGGTTGAGCCACCAAACCTGGCCTAAATTTAAGATTCTTAATATTATTTTGAAACTTTTTAATTTCAGGAATTGCCAGAAATAACTGGTAATTTAACATTTTTAGTAGGTTGATTTGGGAATATCAAATAATGAAGACAACTTCAGCTTTCTCTGGCCAGTCTACAAAAGCAGATAGTTAAATAGTACAGGCTTGAGGACAGGGACCAACCATTTCAAGACAAATAATGAAGTTTGATTCACAGATAGTTATTGAATGCCAGTTATATGCCAGGCTCTGTATTAAGTGCTTTATACACTCACTTAATCCTCATCAGAACTGTGATGTCAATTATTCCATTTTGCAGCTAAAGAAAAACTAAGGTTAGAGTTTGAGTAACTCACCCAAGCTTATATGCCTTTTTGTTGTTCTTCCTGCAACTCTAATGTCCTCAAATCTTTTTTACACTTCGGACTTATCTTGCCTTATATCTCTGGCTAGAACACCCTGGCCAAGAATCTTCCCCAAAGTAGTCCATGCTCTAAAATTTCCTGTCTCCTCTCTTGTTTCCACCTCCCTCAACACAAAATCCCCTTTTTTCCTTCAGGCCAATCTTGATTAAATATGAGGATGCTAATCTCTAAGTTTTCTTAGTGTTTTTACTTTTAATGTAAAATGTTTGCTTTAATGACCCTGGAAGTAAGGGACTTTTACTACGGTCATAGCAGTATGTCCAAGGTGAGTGATCCATAAATTTGTTTTAAAAACGGGTATGATTTCAAGCAGTGAATCAAGATTTTGCTCATTCTTGAAGATAAAATAGAGTCTGAATTTTAGTATCAACCCACGTACCTGAATTACTCAGAGGAAATATCTTTATTTGCCACATGTGAGTGTCCAGCATCACCTTTTTAAGTTAGAGATTGCTAGTATTCGGTTTCTTTTCAGCAATGCTCTGAAAACGTACTGTGAGACAATGTTTCCTAAAGTTTATAATGCAGGATTATTTTGAAGAGTATTCAAGTTATAATTAATAAGTTCAAACATCTTTAGTGAGTGGATTGGTGATGTATACATACTACTATACTTATGTATAATCTTCAAATTTTCTTTAATAAAAAATAAAAATATGTGTATAGTGAGTCTGAATTGGCCTTGGTCACTTTAAAAACATTGAACTCGTGAATTAAAAGCTGTACACTAGACTAGAAAAACATTGCTGGCCGGGCGCGGTGGCTCACGCCTGTAATCCTAGCACTCTGGGAGGCCGAGGCGGGTGGATCGCTCGAGGTCAGGAGTTCGAGACCAGCCTGAGCAAGAGCGAGACCCCATCTCTACTAAAAATAGAAAGAAATTATATGGACAACTAAAAATATATAGAGAAAAAATTAGCCGGGCATGGTGGCGCATGTCTGTAGTCCCAGCCACTCGGGAGGCTGAGGCAGTAGGATCGCTTAAGCCCAGGAGTTTGAGGTTGCTGTGAGCTAGGCTGACGCCACGGCACTCACTCTAGCCCGGGCAACAAAGTGAGACTCTGTCTCAAAAAAAAAAAAAAAAAGAAAAACATTGCTGATGTTAGTTAATTTCCTCAAATTCAGACACTTTAGCATCCTTTATGTGATTTACTCTCAAATGCACGTGAGTACTTCCTTTTTAGATAGCTGTACAGTTATTGTGTGACTTTCACATTTGCTAAGAATACAGATCTATAAATTATAGCCCATCCTTAAAACTCTACAACTAAATAATTGCTATATGCTAAATGTGGGCCTTGCCTTTCTGCCAGCCTGTGCTTATATTTCATGTTTTTGTTCACCCCACTCCTCTACTCATACTTTTGGCCTTGTAATTTGTATGAAATAGCATCTCTTTTGTGTTCAGTTGAATTTGCTTGTTCACCCTTAACTAAAGATAAGAGTTAGGGCAAGTTAAGACAAGACTAAAATTATATATTTAATTATTCAGTAATACTTATGATGCTTTCAGATAACTTTTTTTTTTTTTTTTTTTGAGGCAGAGTCTCACTCTGTTGCCCAGGCTAGAGTGCCCTGGCATCAGCCTGGCTCACAGCAACCTCAAACTCCTGGGCTCAAGCAATCCTCCTGCCTCAGCCTCCCAAGTAGCTGGGACTACAGGCATGTGCCACCATGCCCGGCTAATTTTTTTCCATATATATTTTTAGCTGTCCATATAATTTCTTTGTATTTTTAGTAGAGACAGGGTCTCGCTCTTGCTCAGGCTGGACTGGAACTCCTGAGCTCAAACGATCCTCCCGCCTTGGCCTCCCAGAGTGCTAGGATTACAGGCGTGAGCCACCTCGCCCGACCTCAGATAACTTACTAATTAAGAATATGCTAGAAACATTACATTCATGCAGTAATATTGAGAGCATACCACGTGGCTGTCACTGTTCTGGAAATTGAGGGTACAATAATAAATATAATAGGCCTTTTAAGAATTTGTGTAAGGGCCAGGCGAGGTGGCTCATGCCTGTAACCCTAACACTGTGGGAGGCCAAGGCAGGATGATCACTTTAGGCCAGGAGTACAAGACCAACCTGAGCAAGAGCGAGACCTTGTCTCTGCTAAAAATACAAAAATTAGCTGGTTGTCGTGGTGTGCGCCTGTGGTCCCAGCTACTGGGGCAGCAGAGGAAGGAGATTGCCTGAGTCCAGGAGTTTGAGGTTGCAGTGAGCTTCTGCACTCTAGCCAGGGTGACAGAGTGAGACTCTGTCTCAGGGGAAAAAAAAAAAAAAAAGAATTTGTGTAAGGGCTGCCTGGGATGGCTCCAGCCTGTAATCTCAGTGCTTTGGAAGGTCGAGGTGGGAGCTCAGGAGTTCAAGGTAACAGTGAGCTAAATTTGTGTGCCATGTGGCAGCTTAGGGCAATAGCAAGATTCTATGTGTAAATCTTGTAACTATCTGAGCTTAGTTATCAGCCTCAAAAATATAAATTAAATTGATGTGAAATCCTATCCCTGGCAGAGTTGTCAAGTTTTCATGAGTGTTTTGATGACTATTTCCATTGATTCTCACTTCTCAGGTATTTATTTTGAAATGTGAAAAACCTACAGAAAAGTAACAATAGTATATTGAAGACTTACGTACCTTTCATATGGAATTACCAGTTACTAATATTTAGCCAAATTTGTCTTATTTATGTTTTTGTTCTTGTTTCTGAACCATTTGGGTAGAGACATCATGACACTTCAGGTACAAATATTTTACCATATATTTCCTAAGAACAAGGCCATTGTCTTATATAAACACATTGCAGTTTTTCACATTAAGGAAATTACATTGAGGCAATATTAACTGATATACACTTCATATTCATATGTATCTAGTTGCCCAAAGAGGACATTTCTTACTTAGTTCATTACCCTAACAGTTAATTGTCTCCTACTACTGTTATTTTCTAGTTCTGCACAAGATTGTACATAATCTCAGAGGTGATGTGGTAAATACTGACATAGGATATTTAAATCTATGCTGTTAATAAGAAGTCCATGCACAGGTAAAAAGGCTTTGTTTTTGGAGACAGAGTCTCACTTTGACACCCAAGTAGAGTGCACTGGCGCCGTCATAGCTCACTGCTGCCTTCAACTCCTGGGCTCAAGTGATCTCTGCACCTCAGCCTCCCACCTAAGTAGCTGGGACTACAGGCTTGTTCTACCATACCCAGCTAATATTTCTGTTTGAAAAAGGTGTATTTTAATGTTATCCCCAAAAAAGAGTATTGTAAAAACAAAAACTATATAAGAAAACTGTACATTTTTATTTAGTAGTCCAGTAGACATCATGACGAGAACCTAACTTGCAACTGCTCCAGTACAAATTTTTATATTAGGATATTAAATGCAAGTAGCAAGAACATAACTAGGTAATTTAAGCATAAAAGGAATTGATTAAAAATAGGCCAGGGCCAGGTGCGGTGGCTCAAGCTTGTAATCCTAGCACTCTGGGAGGCCGAGGTGGGAGGATCGCTTGAGGTCAGGAGTTCAAGACCAGCCTGAGCAAGAGTGAGACCCCATCTCTACTAAAAAATAGAAAGAAATTAACTGGACAACTAAAAATATATAGAAAAAGTTAGCCGGGCATGGTGGCACATGCCTGTAGTCCCAGCTACTCAGGAGGCTGAGGCAGAAGGATTGCTTGAGCCCAGGAGTTTGAGGTTGCTGTGAGCTAGGCTGATGCCATGGCACTCTAGCCCAGGCAACAGAGTGAGAGTCTGTCTCAAAAAAAAGAGAGAAATTATCTGGACAACTAAAAATGTATAGAAAATATTAGCCGGGCATGGTGGCGCATGCCTATAGTCCCAGCTACTTGAGAGGCTGAGGCAGGAGAATCACTTGAGCCCACGAGTTTGAGGTTGCTGTGAGCTAGGCTGACGCCATGGCACTCACTCTAGCTTGGGTGCTAAAGTGAGACTGTCTCAAAAAAAAAAAAAGGAGGCCGGGCGCGGTGGCTCACGCCTGTAATCCTAGCACTCTGGGAGGCCGAGGCGGGTGGATCGCTCAAGGTCAGGAGTTTGAGACCAGCCTGAGCGAGACCCCGTCTCTACTAAAAATAGAAAGACATTATATGGAAAACTAAAAATCTATATAAAAAAAAAATTAGCCGGGCATAGTGGCGCATGCCTGTAGTCCCAGCTACTTGGGAGGCTGAGGCAGTAGGATCGCTTAAGCCGAGGAGTCTGAGGTTGCTGTGAGCTAAGCTGACGCCACGGCACTCACTCTAGCCTGGGCAACAAATGAGACTCTGTCTCAACAACAACAACAAAAAAAAAAAAAAAAAAGGTAAAAAATATATATATTGGACACTCATACTATTTGCTGGAAGGTCATCGAACTTGTCTTACAAAATGTTGAGGGAAAAGAGACAATTATTAGGCATAGGGTTATAATCAAGCCACAGACCATCCCAAGATAGATACTGCTACCACATCCACTGAGAAACAGATAGCCCACCTTCCACTGGCAGTGGACATGGAATTTCACTGCTGTTATTTGCCATCAAAATGGATTCTCTTCAGTCTATGCACCTTTAAGATCTGTCTGTGGATTCTGTGTTCAGCACTGGTATCTCTACCAGTGATGACCTAGCCTGCATCACATGCACATGCTCTAGCTGCAGGAGAGGCTGCAAAACCATATCTAGCATTTGCGGCTTCTGCAGGGAGTCAGGCTCTGCCATAGAGTAATGATTTCTCTAAAAGTAATAAGATGTTTGGTAGCCAAAAAGAAAAAAATCTATATGTGCAACTTAAATCCATACTGCTAATAGGAAGTACTATGGCTTCAAAAACAGATTGGTATGTGACAAAGTATGGAAAAACTAAAGAAATATATAATATATAAAAATGAGAATGAACTGTAAAGAATAAAACATTCTATAAACTATAAGAAATATTTTCCCATTGAAAGTATCTTAGATATAAAAAGCATCTGCAGTTTTCAAATTCGTTTGGACTTTCTGTCTCAAACCAGTATTTATTTAGCAAATAGACTTGGAAAGTAGTAGAATAAGTTTCTAAAAATTTGAGGTAGGTATGAGTGACTAATTTATTGGCAAAAAGCAAAAGATTAATGTAATGGGTTCAGTCCCCATATTGATTATTTTTATTTGCAGAAGAAAGAAAAGGAGATTTTGTCATTTGATTTAATATGAAAATGTTGTATATGTTACTTTTATTTTATTTTTTTAAGGACAGGGTCTAGCTCTATTACCCAGGCTGAAATGTATTGGCATGATCATAGCTCACTGCAGCCTTGACTTCCTGGGCTCAAGGGATCCTCCTGCCTCAGCCTCCTGAGTAGCTGTGGCTACAGGCGTGCTCTACCACACCTGGCTAATTTTTAAATTTTTTTATGTTGCCCAGGCTGTTCTCGAACTCCTAGCCTCAAGCTATCCTCCCACATTGGTCTCCAGAAGGGCTGGGATTATAGGCGTGAACAACCACACGATGTTACTTTTAGTTACTTGTAGTGGTGTTGAATGTTGAGAGCAACTTTTGTGTGTACTTACCTCTGAAGAGCATTTCTCTAAACAACTGTGTCTAGAGTTAATTGATAGAGGTTCCTGGTGCTTACCATGTACAACAGGCCACATTAAGTGAACAAATGTAAAGGCAACACAATCCTTAGTGGTTTTTTTTTTAGGTTATTTACTCTTGGCTTTTTATTGCCTAACTTCAAACTGGATTATATCACTCAGAAAATATTTCTCAGGAAATCTTAGAGGATTTTGCAAAGAATAAGTGACAGAATTCAAGTTCTCTGAACACTGTCCATATGTCACTAGATTCTCTAGCTTTAGCAATGTATATGAAGATTGAGCACCCCTTATCCACAATGCTTGGGACCAAAAGTGTTTCAGATTTCACATTTTTCAGATTTTAGGATATTTGCATTATACTTAACAGTTGAGCATCCCAAATCCAAAAATCTGAAATGTTCAAGAGCATTTCCTTTGAGCATCATGTTGGTGCTCACAGAGTTTTGGATTTTCGGAATTGCAATGCTCAATCTGTTCTAAAGTTAAAATTTCTGAAGAGCCTTTTTTTTTTTTTTTTTTTTCCATTTAGATTTGTATGCAGTTCTAAGACTTTCTTACAGCCACAAGAGTCAGGTGAGAATAGGTATAGAAGAGTTGCAGAGTTAGTAAAGAGTTCTCATATAACCTTCACCCAGCTCCCCTTAATAATGTTGACATCTTATATAACCATGATACAATTATCAAAAATAAGAAATTAGGCCGGGCGTGGTGGCTCACGCCTGTAATCCTAGCACTCTGGGAGGCCAAGGCGGGTGGATTGTTTGAGCTCAGGAGTTCGAGACCAGCCTGAGCAAGAGTGAGACCCCGTCTCTACTAAAAATAGAAATTATATGGACAGCTAAAAATATATATAGAAAAAATTAGCCGGACATGGTGGTGCATGCCTGTAGTCCCAGCTACTCGGGAGGCTGAGACAGGAGGGATTGCTTGAGCCCAGGAGTTTGAGGTTGCTGTGAGCTAGGCTGATGCCACAGCACTCTAGCCCGGGCAACAAAGTGAGACTCTGTCTCAAAAAAATAAATAAATAAATAAGAAATTAACATTAGTACAAAACTGTTAGCTATAGGCTTTATTCCATTTTCTCCATTTTTTCCACTAATGTTCTTTTTTATTCCAGGATCCAATCCAAGATAATACCACATTGTATTTAGTTGTCATGTCTCTTTATTCTCCTTCAATCTGTGAGAAGATGTCTTTCATGACCTTGACACTTTTGGAGGGTACTCTTTCTCCACTGTACAGTGACTACTTTTTTCCTTTCTTTTTTTTTTTTTTTCAGCCTAGCTCACAGCAACCTCAGACTCTTGGGCTCAAGCAATCCTTCTGCCTCAGCCTCCCGAGTAGCTGGGACTACAGGCATGCGCCACCATGCCCGCTAATTTTTCTGTATATATTTTAAGCTGTCCATATAATTTCTTTCTATTTTTAGTAGAGACGGGGTCTCGCTCTTGCTCAGGCTGGTCTCAAACTCCTGAGCTCAAGCGATCTGCCCACCGCAGCCTCCCAGAGTGCTAGGATTACAGGCGTGAGCAACTGTGCCTGGCCCAAAGACAGTAATTTTTTGAGGAGATCAAGTTGTCTTACAGAATTTCCCACATTTCGATTTATGTATTGTTTTATATGCCCAATATCCTGTAAACCTAAATCTAATTTTAAGCTTGATTAGTTATAAGCTTGACTTTTTAGATGTGTATACTTCATAAGTGATACTGTGTAATTCATGTTATATACGCAATGTCTTATTGTACTTCTATAAAGTGATTTAAAGTTTGTTCACTGGGTCATGGTGTTAACAACCAAAACTCTCATTTTTGAGATAGGGTTTTCCCTTTGCAATTAGTTGAGTAATCTATGTGATAACTTTGACAGCCTGTGAATATCTGTTTTCATACTGACCTTTCACCTAATGGTTTTAGCATAAATTAATGATCCTTGCCTGAATCAATTATTTCATTAGGGCTTACACATTGTTAATTTTATACCATCTTTCTCCATTTATTAACTAGCACTTCTATAAAGGAGAGCTTTTCTTTAGTAACTATAGCTATTAGATTACATAGTTCTGAAGTTCGTATTAAAAGACAGGGTAAATGCTTAATTCTTTCCCTTTAATTACTGATTTTCAGAATAAGGACTCAGAGTAATAAAAACCCCAGTACTGGTAAATTGTTGTTGGGTAAATATTGCTGTTACTTTCTCTTCTTTTGAGTACTGTCATTCTACCTGATCTTTAAATGTTGTCTATTGTTCCTTAGGACTCAGCACTTCTCCATTTGTCATCTTAATCTACTCCAATGGCTTTGTGTTAAGCACTCAATATGTGTTTGCTGAATGGTAGACGGAAAGAAGAAATTGAATCCATAGTTTGTGAACACATATAGATGTTTATTTTTCTGGGGTGAGAGTGCATACCTCTCATCCAGTTCTCTGAAAGGTACCTGGCAGGAGAATGAGACAATCTGCTGTTCTCAGGAGACTGACTATATTTTCTGGTTTCAGAAGTGATAAATCTCTACCTCTATAACATACCTAGGGGTAACCTCATTTTAAAATCTCATTTTGAAAATTTATTTATAAACTCTTTAAATAAAGATCATCCCAGCTGGGCTTGATGGCTCACACCTATAATCCCTGCACCTTGAGAGGCTGACATGGGAAGATTGCTTGAATCCAGGAGTTCAAGACTAGCCTGGACAATGTACTGAGACCCCATCTTTTTTTTTTTTTTTTTTTTTGGAGACAGAGTCTCGCTCTTTTGCCCTGGCTAAAGTGCCGTGGCGTAAGCCTAGCTGAGACCTCATCTTTAAAAAAGATCATCCCAATCTTGTGGTCTTGTAATCCATTATTTATATTAATTAAGTTTATTAATCACCAAGTCATATTATTTGGAATCTTTCTATTCCCTTTCACACCTCCTCCACTGATCAGTGATATTCATTGAAAGGGTTCCTATCCTTTCATACACATCCACAGCACCTAATAAATGATTTACTCATGACTTTCAAAAATTTGTTCGTTGTGTAAGTTGGACATTTTAAGTTGGACAATGTTAGCGGAATCATGTGAATTAAAAATTGGGGGAAATTGATGTTCTCAGTAATACAATGCTTCCTAGGATTGACTGTATAAAATATTATGTATATCTAATAATGATTCATTTGAGAGTTGTAAGGCATATCTTCCTAAGGTAAGCCTAGAAACTTAGAAAAAATCATCAGGTTTAATTTTCAAAACTTTGACCAAAACACACATATACATACTTAAACTAGTTTACCTTCTGCTAGCAGTGTCTACTATATTTGCAAATAACATTTTACATATGTTTTGAAAGAGTTTTTGTTTTTTGAGACAGGGTCTTGCTCTGTTGCCAGGACTAGAGTGTAGTGGCATTGTCATAGCTCACTATAACCTCAAACTCCTGGGCTCAAACAAGCCTCCTGCCTTAGCCTCCCAAGTAGCTGGGATTACAGGTGCTCACCACTACTCCTGGCTAATTTTTCTGTTTGCTCAGGCTGGTCTCAAACTCCTGGCCTCATACAGTCCTCCTGCTTTGGCCTCCCTTTGTGCCAGGATTATAGGCATTCGCCACCATGCCCAGCCTGAAAGAGATTTTCAAGTGTTGGCAAACTTTTATGAGTTGCTCTCCAATTTGATTGTGCCTCCTCCCAAAATTCATTTTGCAGTAAGCAGCTTTAGAAACTGATGTAAAAGAAGTAAATTTAAATGGTAAATTGTTTTTCTTTCTGTTTCAGATATGTTGGTAACCTTTCCAGAGATGTGACAGAGGCTCTAATTCTTCAGCTCTTTAGCCAGATTGGACCTTGTAAAAACTGCAAAATGATTATGGATGTAAGGGTATTTTACTTTATTCTTTTTTTACACATGACTTAAAGCCATTACTTCTGGGAACTCTTAGTTTGTACAGTCTAAATTCATAAAGATTTTAGCAAATTTGTAACGAATCTGTTTTGACAAATGAATTTAGTCTGTTTTACTAAATAAAGGAAGAAGAGAATAGAACTAATTGTTTTCTAGAGCAAAGGAAAACTGTGTATATTTTTTTCTATATATATGTATATATGTAGGCTCTTGTTTTAAGGTGCAATGACACATCAGAATTGTTTTTTATGTGTGGTGTCGGTTGGTCGGCTAATAAATTCAGTCATTACAATTAGATTAGGAAATGGGATAAAATATAATAGACATTTGATACAGTGAAAGTGTTTTTAACTTTATTTTTGAAGGTCATGATTTAAATTTTTCTTGTATTTAGGCTGTTCCTATTTATCACACCTTAATGTGTAGAAAAAACATTGAACTCATTCATCTAATTGGAGTTAACTCTAAATCATATTATTTATAAAAAGACAAATTTAAAACTTTTTAATGGGAAAGACAGTGCTGAAGAGAAATCCTTTTATCCCATAGTATCTCCTTCCTACAAACGTTTGGTTTTCTTTTCTGTAGAAAAGAAAATCATGGATATGTATGTGTGTATCTGCTGCTTTCTTGTATTCCAATTTAACTCTTTTTTACTTGGTATGTTAAAAAGTTACTTGTTTGGCCAATTGGCTTTAATTTGTTGTCTTAGATCTTAAATGTTGTCAAACTATTGGCCTAATGCTGCAGGGTCATTTGCATATCATAGATGGAATCAACAAACATTTTTGTCCTTTTCATTATTCTATCACATTTAATGTTAGTATCCCTTTGGATAAAGGAGAAAAGATCTCTATACCCATAGAGGAAGATAAGACAGAAAGAGAAAAATGATAGGGAATTTAAAATCAGTCTTTTCTTGATCTAGGTCTCATTCCTTATTCCAGTAGTAGCATGTATGGAATAGTTGTTATCTGTCAGTTATTTTAATGCATTATCACAAATGCTCAATAGAAACATTATAAAGAAGATGTTATTCTCATTTTGAATATGAGGAAATGAGACAAAGCAAGGATGGAAACCCCAGGTGATCTACTGGAATATAAATCCTCTGCATTCGTTTACATTTTGCTGTTGTCCTCTCTCCCTGTCTGATCATATATTAATGTTTCCCTGGGTAAAGATCACTGGGCAAAATGTTAATGAGTACCTAGGCTGCAGAAACAACTATCATAGCTAGGTTAGCATTTGCCACTTTTTATGAATTTTGGATTTTTATCACTCAAAAGCTTAGATTTTTATTATTGAAATCTAAATTCCAGTCTATTCACACACCTAGACTGGTGTTCACATTTATATATTTCATACTCCCTGGAGTATAAAGCTTGATAATATGTTTGCTTAGATTCTTTCTATGTAAAAAGTTACATTGTTTTCTGGATACAAATTAAGTAAAATGCACATCGTTTTTCATTTGTTTGCTCTACTCTTAAGTGCAGGCTACTTTTTCTAAGCACATTTCAGTGCCTGTCAACATTGATCTTTGTATTTTTTTTTTTTTTTTTTTTTTTGAGACAGAGTCTCACTCTGTTGCCCAGGCTAGAGTGAGTGCCGTGGTGTCAGCCTAGCTCACAGCAACCTCAAACTCCTGGGCTTAAGGGATCCTCCTGCCTCAGCCTCCCGAGTAGCTGGGACTACAGGCATGCACCACCATGCCCGGCTAATTTTTTCTATATATATTTTTAGCTGTCCATATAATTTCTTTCTATTTTTAGTAGAGATGGGGTCTCACTCTTGCTCAGGCTGGTCTGGAACTCCTGAGCTCAAACGATCCGCCCACCTCGGCCTCCCAGAGTGCTAGGATTACAGGCGTGAGCCACCGCGCCCGGCCTGATCTTTGTATTACAATTCTCATTTAGTGTTTTATTAGTTGGAATTATACAATTTATTTTCTCTAATTTTTTTAAAGAAAATAATGTATAGTCCCAATATATTGGCTTTTGTGGTTGCCTCCTTGCTCTAAAATTCTTGAAAATCATTGGTAGAAAGTCCACATTCTAAAAGTTACTTTGAAACTTTACTTATCAGGGAACCTCTTCAGTTTTCAGAGCCTATTTACCTATATTTTAGAAACTGGTTTAAGAAGGTTGGCTAATGGGCCGGGCTCAGTGGCTCATGCCTGTAATCCTAGCACTCTGGGAGGCCGAGGGGGGTGGATCATTTGAGCTCTGGCATTTGAAACCAGCCTGAGCAAGAGCGAGACCCCGTCTCTACTAAAAATAGAAAGAAATTAGCTGGACAACTAAAAATATATATAGAAAAATTAGCTGGGCATGGTGGCACATGCCTGTAGTCCCAGCTACTCGGGAGGCTGAGGCAGGAAGATCGCTTGAGCCCAAGAGTTTGAGGTTGCTGTGAGCTAGGCTGATGCCACAGCACTCTAGTCTGGGCAACAGAGTGAGACTCTGTCTCAAAAAAAAAAAAGAAGAAGAAGAAGGTTGGCTAACCTTAGAGTAGATTTCTTTGCTACTGAGCAAGAAACTATGTACATTTGTAGCAGTAAAAAGTAATATATAAGCGGGGCACGGTGGCATGCGCCTGGGGTCCCAGCTACTCTGGAGGCTGTGGCGGGAGGATGGCTTTATGGCTTTAGGCCAGGAGATCTGGGCCATATAGTGCACTACACCCATTGGATGTCCTCAGGTGTCCACACTAGGTTCGACATCAGTGTGGTGACCTGCCAGGAGTGGGAGGTGGAAACAGAGCAGGTCAAAGCTCTGGTGCTGATCAGAAGTGGGATCAGTAGCCACTTTACTTTAGCCTAGGCAACATAGCAAGACCTTGTCTCTCTCTTTTTTTTAACTATTCATTTATTTATTAATGAATGAATGAGACTGAGTCTCACTCTGTCACCCACGCTGAAGTGCATAGCTCACTGCTGCCTCGAATTCCTGGGCTCATGTAATCCTCCTGCCTCAGCCTCTTGAGTAGCTGGGACTAGAGGCACTGACCCAACTAATTTTTAAATTTTTTGTGGAGTCAGGGTCTTACTGTGTTGCCCAGGTTCCTCTCAAACTCTTGGCCTCAAGTGATCCTCCTGCCTCAGTCTCCCAAAGTGTTGGGATTACTGGCGTGAGCCACTGAGCTTGGCTGGACTCCATCTCTTAAGAAAACAAAGAAGAAGAAAAGAAATGGTTATGTGATGATAGGGAGAAAATATATGTATTTATGCTACATAAATGCTTGGGATATATAGTTATTAATAAAAGAGTAAATTATAGTAACATAACCTGTTTAAGAAAATAGCCTTGTATAGAAATAGTTTGTTTTTAAAAGTTTACTTTTTTTTTTTTTTTCTTGAGACAGAGTCTGGCTCTGTTGCCTGGGCTAGAGTACAGTGGCGTCAACCTAGCTCACAGCAACCTCAAACTCCTGGGCTCAAGCAATCCCTCCTGCCTCAGCCTCCCGAGTAGCTGGGACTACAGGCATTTGCCACCATGCCCGCCTAATTTTTTCTATGTATATATCTTTGGTTGTCCAGCTAATTTCTTCCTTTTTTTTTTTTTTTTTTTTTTTTTTTGTAGAGACAGGATCTCGTTCTTGCTCAGGCTGGTCTCGAACTCCTGAGCTCAAACGATCCACCCCCCTCAGCCTCCCAGAGTGCTAGGATTACAGGCGTGAGCCACCACGCCTGGCCAAAAGTTTACTTTTTAAAACTTTTTTATTTTTCAGAATCAGGATCTTACTGTGTTGCCCAGGCTGAATGCAAACTCCTGGGCTCAAACAATCCTCCTGCCTCAGCCTCCCAAGTAGCTGCAACTACAGGCACATACCACTATTTACTTTTTATCTGAATTAGCTGAAGGTGGTGTCACACACCTGTAGTCCCAGCTACTCAAGAAGCTGAGGCAGAAGGATCCCTGGAGCCCAAGTGTTAGAGGCTGCAGTGAGCTATGACTGTGCCACTACACTCCAGCTTGGGCAACAGAGCCAGACCCCCATCTCTAAAAAAGTAAAGTAATTAAAAATAAAAATTGACTTGTGGATTGGACCTTTCGTTCTCCATGGCCTGCTAACTTAGATACATAAAACTTGGCAGGGGTGAAATTTTTATATAATTTTAAGGTAATGGGAGCATGAAGCTTAAAATTGGCTTTTGTGTTTCTTCTCCAACAGACAGCTGGAAATGATCCATATTGTTTTGTGGAGTTTCATGAGCATCGTCATGCAGCTGCAGCACTAGCTGCTATGAATGGACGGAAGATAATGGGTAAGGTAAGCTGTCATAATTAAAGAAGGTGACTTGAGCTGGAAATTTTTAAGTTATATATGATTTTGTTTCCTTTTTAGAAACATTATATTTACTTTATAGGAAAAGGTCAGTTATCTACGTTTACTATTAAAAAGGTGAGATAAAGCTTTTATAGAAGACAGAGCCCTGTGTTTATGTTAGTATTTTCCATGTTGCCTTGTACATGGTAGGTACTAAAATATTTGTTGAATTATTTGAGCTTGGTTGAAACATCAGATGATAATGGGGAAGAATAAAAGAAAAAGATGTATTGGTACTTTAGGCAAGAAAGGTTAATTGAATGTTAAAAGAAATGTATAAATATGAGGATTTGTTAACATTATTTGCTGAAGTGTAGGTCAGAAGATAAGTATTGAAACTTTGACGAGAATTGGCATCCCCTTGAGTGCTTCATATCAAACATACAACTTCTTATTTGTTCATAGATGGAAATCTAATTTGGAGCTTTATTTTTATGGTGTTAAATGTAGAAAAATTTTTTTAGGAAGTCAAAGTGAATTGGGCAACAACTCCCAGCAGTCAAAAGAAAGATACAAGCAGTAAGTATATTTTATACTCTTTGAACATTTGTTTTTATTATACCCAGTAGTTTTTTTGTAAAGCATATAATCATCATACATGTTTGCAGTAATGTTTTGATCGTTATCCTAAGATATGATTTAATGTGTTTGTGTTAATAAATTTAAGAACAAATCTAATCTTTGTCATCAGGTAGTACCGTTGTCAGCACACAGCGTTCACAAGGTAATTGTATCTTCTTAAACATAAAATGAAATCTCTTGAAAGGGTATTCACTAACCACTTGAAGTTTTTTTGTTTGATATTGGGGGGGAGAGGGGAGGGAGGAGGTGTAATATTTCTCTTGTTTCTCTGGCAATATTTTTCCCCCTTCTACCCAGTGTTGACCAAGTGTGGCTTGTCCACTATGTTGGTGCTAGTTCAAGCTCTCTGACCCCCTTGGTAGCAGCTGATGTCTTAGAAATACTTAAACCAACTAAAGGGCAAGATACTCTGCTTCCTTGAGGTCACCATCTGGGCTTCATACCCACATCTTGCGAATGCTTAAGTTGCTCCTGAAACTTTGTTTCTCAAAGAGCTACCTTATATGTTGCTTAAGGCCTGCCAAATATGGGTAACTTTTCTTTCCAAATGCACCTTGTCGAAATTGGTATATGTATATCTCTCTCTCTCTTTCTTCATTTTAAAGTGTTGGTCCAACAATTTTGCATTTTTAAAGTGTTTCCTTTTTTTGAGAATTGTCTTTTTTAAAAAGTTCAGATATGGGTTGGTTATTTCTCTCCAATGCTTTTTTAATGGTTCTGATATAAAGTGAAGGGATTACTGTTTTCATTCTGTTGCCTTCAGTCTTAGTTCACTTGCACATGGATTCACATAAACTGAATGGTGTAATGTCTGGGCAACCAAAACTGTTGGCTTTTGAGAAAACTGTCAAATACTTTAACATCAAACTGTTGCAATGCAAGGTATTTCTTTGATTGTTCTTCACAAAATATGGTTAAACCAAGTATATTGTGTAGCTAGCTTCAGTAAATTGTGTTAACTGAGGCAAATCTTGTCTACATAATTCACAGTACCACTATTTTATTTTAATTTGTAAAGCCTTAATATAGTGGTAAACTGAATAAAAATAAAGAATTATTATTAGAATGGTAACTGCATTAAATTTTCTACAGAACTGAAATTTGTTATATATTATTAGTTTATTTTCTTAGACCAGTACGATAATTGACTATAAATAGAAATATAACTGTTAGTTTCCAGCTAGATATACCACAGTCTTTTTAGGAGAATCTTTCCTATGTTATTGCTTTGATTCATTTTGTTTAAAATTGATAGGATTTGTATAGATAGAGGATAGTGTTTCATTGATACTTTATTGTAATTCATAAATCATTTTAAGAATGCTGGATAGATTTTAGTATTTGTTAAATTCTAAAGTTATGTTTTTCTTTTCACTTTCCCTTCCTTCCCCTTGTAAGATCATTTCCATGTCTTTGTTGGTGATCTCAGTCCAGAAATTACAACTGAAGATATAAAAGCTGCTTTTGCACCATTTGGAAGAATATCGTAAGTAACAGAAATTAAATAAAATGCTTTAAATTAGAAACAATCTTATGTAGAGTTAGTTTGAAAATAATTGTGAATTTTGGACATTGATTTTAACACTTGAATATAATCTATTATATTATTTAGAGATTATTCAAGAAGTTAACAGCCAAAGATTGTTTTTTCATTGATGAATGAATCTATCTTTGGTCTTCAATTATCTTAAAGTCCTTTTTCAATTAGCATTAACTTTTAAGAGACAAATTTGCCATTGTACATACATATTTCATTTCTTATATAGGTATCTTGCTAGCTTGGTGATACTCGTTAGTAACTTGTGACTAAGAGACATAGATCCATTGGGCACTTCTATGATACCATGCATTTTGTTTTAATATATTTTAATAAAAAGAAACTTTAACAGTTCAACCTAAAAAAAGCAGTTATTAAATGTTATTTTCTAGATATTTACCCCCCTTATTTTTTTAACTATTAACAATAATAGTGCCTTATAGTATTTTGTGAAGCACTATCTTGCTTGCGCTTGTTATTAATCATATGTTTTAGACCCTTTGTAAATAACTTACTCAAGTTAGCATTCATCACAGAAGAACTTTAATATTTTGAAAAGCATGCCATATTAGAGTAAGAGTAATAAGTTGTTTTTAGTAGTACTTTCTTAGGAGTAATTGTTGAATTTAGAAAATTTTCACAGGGGTTTCTGGTTGCTTTATTATTGTTCCAGCTAGTAGAGTAGTAAAAAGGAAACACTAGCTGTGGTTTGCTTTGAACAGACTAACAGGAGAGATGAGAAGATGAGGATACTGGAAAGTAAATAAATGCCATTAGTATTGGTGATGAATTTTGGGAGTTTTCATTTGAAGAGAATAGTTCATTGGTAAGACATGACAATGCATAGTGACCAAGGAATGGCCAATTTTAAAGGCAGTCACAAGATTAGGACTTATAAATGGACTCTTCTGTTAGATTATATTTTTCTTTGTGAGAACTATGATTAGGAAAATAAAATTTTAAGTTGATTGTTCTTCTTACTCTGTTTTAGGGTTTTGATAATGGTTAGCTTGTGTTCAAATATCTAGACTTGGAGGGTCTTAAACTTTGGTCTCTCTGAAGGGCTTTAAATCTCTGTATGCAAAATTTTGTGTGTTTTCATTTTGGTGTGGAGAATTTTTATAAATTTTATCCTATTCTCAGAGTAGCCACAGGACTATAAGTTAAGAACCCTGAACTATATTTTTGTTGCTGCTTCCTCAGTGAATCTTTTCAGAGATTAATAAGTACGAGTTGAATTTTTTTCAAGGCTGACATTTCCTGGGTCTTTAAGAAGAAAAAACTTTTTCTAGCACTGTAAACAGATTAAATAGCTATCTTATTAAATGCTTCTATTTTGACTGAAGTAAATTGTTGAAAACCTGGGAATTTTAATTTGGGATTAGACAAAAATTGTGTAACAATTGGTAAGTTTAGGTTAAATGACTTTCTGATTTTAGCAATTTCATGACTTAAATCATGAATCAGTAATTTCTTTTTGTTAAGATAATCTGGAGATTTTCTTATGGTCCCATGATTATTGATGTATACGCTGGTTTTTTTCTTGGTAAGGCCTTTCTTTAAGCTTTATAAAATTTTCAGTTAAGGTAATGTATACTGTTTGAGTTGTAGGCTATATACAAGGAGGTAGTTTTCCTAAATTTAAAAGAATCATTTGGCAGTTGGTAGCATATTTTCTTGATTTTTTTTTTTTGTTGTTGTTGTTTTTTTGCTGCTGTTAAAGGAGATAAGTTGATAACTATATGTTGAAGGGTTCTTAATGATAGTAAGATATTCTCTACACAGTGCCTATAACAGTGGTTGATTTATATGAGGTATGTAGTAAAACTGTGGTCTGTTAAAATATATAGTATAAAAAATATAGTACTCTCCCTGATTTACACAGTTTAAACTCCTTCTGTTGTTCCTTGAGTATAGGGTAGACTAGCAAATTATGTTATAGAAGTGAGTCAGTTACCAAGTTAAATGCATGTGTACCATACAGATAATAAGCATTTTTACACATTGAGAAGTGACTTGCATTAGTTTTCCCTTTTCAGCATCACCTCTTTGTCATTTTGACCCTAAACACTTATTAAATCACTCAAATTGATCTAAAATATGCTTATGTATACTTTAATATAAAATTACATTGCATGGCTTTCTGACTTGGGTTTTTGTTGTAAAAGTGCCTGTTTTGTTCATGTGTCCTGAGAGAACAAGCATTGTGACATACCTGGCTAACTTAAAAGCAGATTGCCTGTGAAGCACAATTTGAGTCCAATTTTTTGAGGTATGGAGTTTTAGCTATCATGGCTGGGTTTTTACTCAATCTCAAATAATAGGGCTCTGGTTATTTTGCAGAGTGTCTCTGAAGAATGGACAGAATTGCCCTGGCTAACTACAAGCTACGGTTCACAGTGGATAAATGTTGGCGTGCTTTTTTACTTTCTGACTTTTTAAAATTTTGCTTTTATATCTTGTAGTTTCCAATCATTTTATATGAATATTATTATAAAATTCAGTGTAAAATCTTTTCTTATGTAGTTTAGAACTAAAGTGTGTTTCTTCAATGATTTAGCATTTCTGAAAATGTCCAGTTCTCAAAATTTACTCTAGTCCAAAAGGGGGGTGTAAATTAATCTGAGAAAAAAATGAAGTAATTTATTTAGTTTAGGGAATATATAACTTTTCATTCTTTAATTTCCAGTTTTCTATTTTAAGTTATTCATGTAGGTAGAATATGGTTTCAAATAGCAAATTATAAATTGCATGGTTAAAGAAAGCCATTCGTTTAATGTGCCTTTGAACCTTATAAGTTGTTAATTTATATGAATAGCTGCTTTCACCATGCTTAATATTTAAAAGTTTAAAAAACTTTTTGAAGTGGGAGACAATTTCTGTACAATGTACATATATGTATTTATTTAAGAAGTTATTGATTTGCATGTCTATATAAATAAGCCTCATTTGCTAATACATGATAAATTTTGTAGAATAAAAGGTGAATTTGCCTTAAAGGTTCACTTTACTGAAGGTGAAACATAAATATGACTTGTGTTTGAAATTCTCATTTTATATCCAAGGACAGTTTGCAAACCTAAACTTCTGATTGTTTCTGATTTCAGAGATGCCCGAGTGGTAAAAGACATGGCAACAGGAAAATCTAAAGGATATGGCTTTGTCTCCTTTTTCAACAAATGGGTGAGCGCAATCAGAAGTGCATTTGCAGTGCTTTTAAGAATAAGGAAAGGGGCCGGCATGGTGGCTCACGCCTGTAATCCTAGTACTCTGGGAGGCCGAGGCGGGAGGATCACTCAAGGTCTGGAGTTCGAGACCAGCCTGAGCAAGAGCAAGACCCTTGTCTCTACTAAAAATAGAAAGAAATTATCTGGACAACTAAAAATATACATAGCAAAAATTAGCCGGGCATGGTGGCGCATGCCTGTAGTCCCAGCTACTCGGGAGGCTGAAGCAGGAGGATTGCTTGAGCCCGGGAGTTTGAGATTGTTGTGAGCTAGGCTGACGCCATGGCACTCTAGCCCAGGCAACAGAGCAAGACTCTGTCTCAACAACAACAACAAAAAAGAATAAGGAAAGGAAACACTCAGTTTGTTTTAATTAATGTTTCTTTAATCTACTATTTGTTCATTTTATCAATAATTAGCACCTCACTAGAGTATGTCTTCCTTCTCCTGTTTCATCATTTAACATTTATTTAGCATGTGATACATGCAAGGTACTGATAAAAAGTTTTCAGAATATAGAAAGGAAAGAGGCCGGGCACGGTGGCTCACGCCTGTAATCCTAGCACTCTGGGAGGCCGAGGTGGGTGGATCGTTTGAGCTCAGGAGTTCGAAACCAGCCTGAGCAAGAGCGAGACCCCATCTCTACTAAAAAATAAAAAAAAGAAATTAGCTGGACAACTAAAAATATATAGAAAAAATTAGGCAGGCATGGTGGTGCATGCCTATAGTCCCAGCTACTCGGGAGGCTGAGGCAAAAGAATTGCTTCAACCCAGGAGTTTGAGGTTGCTATGAGCTAGGCTGATGCCACGGCACTCTAGCCAGGGTGACAGAGCAGGACTCTGCCTCAAAAAAAAAAAAAAACAAAGTAAAGATATTTAAATTATCAGCCAAAGGTAGATGTTGAAAATCTCATTTATGGACTTAATTCATTATCTCCCTATTTTATATTCCCTTGGTAATTGAAAAGTAGCTAATACAGTACTGTGATAGGTGGCGTTTTGTATGGGCTTGAAATTTCTGGGTTTTTTTTTTTTTTTAACAGAGTCTTGTTCTTTTTGTCTGGCTAAAGCGCAGTGGCATGATCATAGCTCACTGCAACCTCAAATTCCTGGGCTCAAGTGGTCCTCCTTCCTCAGCCTCCTGGGTAGCTGAGGCTATAGGCATGCACCACCGCACTTGACTAATAATTTTTGTAGTGACAGGATCTCGCCATGGTGCTCAGGCTGCTCTCGAACTCCTGGGCTCAAATGGTCCTCCCCCCTTGGCCTCCCAAAGTGCTAGGGTTACAGGCATGAGCAACCATGCCCAGCCTCAAATTTCTGGGGTTTTTTTGTAGAGAAATGGAAGGATAGTGCAGTACTGTATTATGGAAAGAATTCCACTGTGTATTATTAGGTGAAAGACCAATTTGCATAAAAAGGAAGGAAACATACATTATTGTGACAAGTATGAGTGTGTTTGTGTTTTCCCCTGTAAGGGTAAACAAAAACCTGTGGCAGAGCTTCTTGTTTGGGGGTAGGTGATGAGAACTAAGAAAATGGGATAGGGAGGGAAGTATCACCCTGTATTGTACTTTGAGATTTTTGAACCTTGCAAATATATTGCTAATTCAAATAATTAAGTCCTTTTAACTTTTTTAATATGGTAACTGAAGGTTCAAAACAGTTAAATGGAGCAGGATCACACTTCGAGAAATATTGGGGTGCATGGTAGGACAGCTTATATGCACTAATCTTGGAGTACACACATACCATTGTTTTATTAACTTTGGATTTTATTGTTTGCCTTTATGTTATGACTAGTGATTGCCTATGATAAGTATAGAAACATTTTACCTTCTGTGTTAAGAGTACCTTAGAGCCATTAAAAGTTTTTTGTTAGTTTGAAATGTATTTTAGAAAAGCTTTTCTTATTTTATTAAATGGAGTATTTATCTCTTGGTGACTTCAGGTCAAATTTATGAGCATCATTTATTGTGATATACTATGATATATATAATGATTCCTTCCAGATTTTTTAAAAATACAAATGTTTGCAGCTATGCCAAGTAGTGTCAATCTCATGCTTTTCCTAGTTCCTGTTTCTACTTACATTGAACTAATGTCTAATTATTCCTATGAACATTTCAGATACATGCTATAACTTCTTGCAACCATTTGCCCAAAATATACTATCTATATCAAAAATTTGCTCCAGGCTGGATGTGGTGGCTCACACCTATGATCCTAGCACTTTGGAAGGCCAAGGCGGGACAATGGCTTGAGCCCAGGAGTTCAAGACCAGCTTGAGCAACATAACAGACCTCATCTCTACAACAAATTAAAAAATTAGCTGGGCGTGGCGGCGCGCACCTATAGTTCCAGCTACTCCACTCCAAGAGACTGAGGCAGGAGAATCGCTTGAGTGAGCCTAGGGGTTTGAGGTTGCAGTGAGCTATGATCACACCACTGCACTCCAGCCTGGATGACAGAGCGAGACCCTGTCTCTTAAAAAAAAATTTTTTTCCCTCTAAAAATGCTTACATGGCTCACAAATCCAGGCAAGAGAACCTAAAATGCACCGCAGTGTTATTTCAGCTATTCTCATAGTAACGTTATATCTGTGGTCAGATTGTTTAAATATGTTATGTAGTATAGCTGTCATCTTCCCTATGTGAAATGAAAATGTCTTTTAAGAAAGTAGAAAAACCTATGAAAAAAGTGGATAAACCCAAGAGATTGGGAAAACACCATGTATTAGAAGAAAAGTTGAAAGTGATAAAACACATTGAGAGGTAAAATATACAAGCTTAGACATACATGTGTCCCATCTACCAATTAAAAGATTTTTTTTTTCCTGTGAGGTTAGAAAATAAAAATTATGACAGTATAGTTGGTTTTGAAAGCTTTGCTATTAATCACAGCATGATATTTTGGAAAGGTAGAAAAATACCTTGTACAATGAATTGATAGCCACAGTTTAGTATGAGTTCCTTAGAGAATTGATTCATAGGTTTCATAATAAGATTTAGGGAAATAAGCTGGGGGGTTGGGTAGGCTAGGAACTCATTTTTCTCCTGTGAGATTATGGAATATAGGCTTCTGCTATATAAAAATCACTATTGAATGTATATTTAGTATGAACTAGAGTCAAATAGCCAAGGATATCTGTGTATGGCTTCTGGAATTAGAGATGGATATGAGTCTTGACAACCATCATATGATAGATGTAACTTTGGGTAAGTAATTTAATCTTCCCAAGTTTACATTTCAGCTTCTATAAAATTTGTGATTTGTGCTTAGCTCTGGTGTTATGTAGTGCCACAGCCCTGATTGCAATTACCCCCAACTTCCTTACCTCTCTTCTCATGTTGTACGTGCTAGGAAAACCTCAATAAACTTATCTTCTCTACCTACCACAGAGTAACTGAATGTTATTGGAGAAAAACTGATTCCTTGCTTCTCTAGAGAAATGAAGAAAGAAAAAAAAAAAAAAAAACTGATTCCAACTGGTTTTGCTTCTCATTTAATGGTCACACACTTTAGATGAGTACTCAGTACTATCTTCACAAACTTATGTTTCTCTCTCTCTTTTTTTTTTTTTTTTTTTGAGACAGAGTCTCACTCTGTTGCCCAGGCTAGCATGCCATGGCGTCAGCGTAGCTCACAGCAACCTCAAACTCCTGGGCTCAAGCAATCCTTCTGCCTCAGCCTCCAAAGTAGCTGGGACTACAGGCATGTGCCACCATGTCCGGCTAATTTTTCTATATATATTTTTAGCTGTCCATATAATTTCTTTCTATTTTTAGTAGAGACGGGGTCTTGCTCTTGCTCAGGCTGGTCTCGAGCTCCTGAGCTCAAACAATTCGCCCACCTCAGCCTCCCAGAGTGCTAGGATTACAGGCGTGAGCCACCACGCCCAGCCCCAAACTTATGTTTCTCTAATACATTTGGTTCCCCATTGTTTGTGGTAACTATTTTATTCTTTACCACCCTATCTTCTCAAATATTCTTCCCTTCCTCATCATCACCCTAAGGTGACAGCATTATATCATGTTTCACTGAGAAAAAAAGAAGCTATCATACATAAATTTCCTCATCTTTCAGCCACCAAAGTTACATAAAATTCATCCACCTTCCCTTCTTCCTTTTACAATAGAGAAAAGGTCCTTCTTGTCAATGGCCAAATCATTTATGATTGGGTTCCCACCTCTTGCCTTTCAGAACTTTGATCCTGTGTTGCTGCTGCTTTATTGTTTTTTAAACAACAGCTTTATTGAGATATAATTCACATACCATAAAGTCCACACCTTTAAAATATGATTTGTTTAACATGATGGCACTGTAGTCCCAGCTCCTCAAGAGGCTAAGGTGGGAGGATCCTTGAGCTTAGGAGTTTAAGGCTGTAGGCAGTATGATCACACCTATGAATAGCCACTGCACTCCAGTCTGGGCAACATGGCAAGACCCCACTTTTTAAAAATAAGTATACAATTCAGTGGTTTTTGGTGAATTCACAGTTAGGCAACTATCACTACAATCAATTATAGAGTGTTTTCATCATCCTTAAAAGAAACTACATATCTATTAGCAGTTACTATCCTTTTCCTTCCATTTCCTTCTCGCCAGTCCTGAGCACCTATTAATGTACTTTCTGTCACTATAGATTTGCCTGTTCTAAACATTTCCTATGAAGGGAATCATATGATACATGCTATCCTTGTTCCTACTGTCCTGTGCCATCAGTTTCTCCCTTTCCACGGGATCATTCCCATCAGCATCTAGTATCTCTCGATCAAAACTACACTTCAAGCAGGACGGTGGCCATGGAAGTCGGAATCCGCTAAGGAATGTGTAACAACTCACCTGCCAAATCAACTAGCCCTAAAATTAAAAAAAAACAAAAAACTACACTTGATTCTCACACCCCTTGCCCACCTGTATCTCTGTTTCTCTGCTATAATTCAGGATCAAATTTCTCAAAAAAATTGTTTCCGGGCCGGGCGCGGTGGCTCACGCCTGTAATCCTAGCACTCTGGGAGGCCGAGGCGGGTGGATCGCTCGAGGTCAGGAGTTCGAGACCAGCCTGAGCAAGAGCGAGACCCCGTCTCTACTAAAAATAGAAAGACATTATACGGACAACTAAAAATCTATATGGAAAAAATTAGCCGGGCATAGTGGCGCATGCCTGTGGTCCCAGCTACTTGGGAGGCTGAGGCAGTAGGATCGCTTATGCCGAGGAGTCTGAGGTTGCTGTGAGCTAAGCTGACGCCATGGCACTCACTCTAGCCTGGGCAACAAAGTGAGACTGTCTCAACAAAAAAGAAAAAAATTGTTTCCGTATGCTTCCACTTCGTTTCCCATTCACAACCACCGGCATACACATATACACACACTATAAAAAGGTTGTTTTTGTCTTTTGCAAGTAAGTAGTTACATTTGTTTCTTAGGAGGCTGTTTGAAAGTACCATCGGCTGGATAGCTTAGAAAAACAAAAATTTGTTTTCTCAAAAGTTCAGGAGGCTCGAAATCCAGATTCAAGGTGTCAGCATGTTACCTTCAGTTCTTTCTGAAGGCTCTATGGAAGAATGCTTCCTAGCTTCTAAGGTTTGCTGGCAATCCTTGACATTCGTTGACTCATAGCTGTATCACTCCAGTCTCTGCTTTTATCTTCATGTGGCCATCTTCTTTCTCTGTGTGTCCACATAATCTTCTCTTCTTCTTAATATAAGGGCATGAGTCATACTGGATTTGGAGCCCATCCTAATCCAGTATGACCTTATCTTAACCAATTATATCTGCAAAGACTATTTCCAAATAAGGTTATATTCATAGGTACCGGGGTTTAGGACTTCATATCATTTTGAAGGACACAATTCAACTCATAACATTAGCTAAGCATCTCATGGAATTCAAACTGGTATCGTAAACAGTATTTGTTTCTTTTTAAGAATATGCATTTCTTTTTATGTGTCTCAAAGATTTTTAGCCTTGGATTTGTCTATTCCTTTAGTAGTAGGTTAAGCCCACATTTGACATGTGCAAACAAAAGCTACACCCATTCACTTTTTGGTCCACTCTAAAGCTGGCTTTTATTCTCACTTTCTACCAGTGCTACTCTATTGAAGGTTACCTCTTGACCTCTGCTTTCTTGGCTCCCATGATAGTATACTTTTGTGGGTTTCTTCCTTCCTCTCTGGCTACTCCTTAGTCACCTTAGGTAGGGATTTTTACTTTACTCAATTTTTAAATTTTGCTGTTTCTCAGGGATCCGTCCCAGGCCTTTTCGCTCTCTATTTTTTCTTTATGACTCTGAATTTTATATCTTCAGTTCAGTCTGTTTCTCTGTGCTCCATACTTACTAACAAATGGTCTTCATTTAGATGTCTCACAGCCATCTTAAACTTAACATGGAACTCTTTGTTTCTTTCTCCACCCTGTTCTCCTTCTCTCCTTTCCAATCTTTCTCCCCATTACAGTAAATGCTAGCACTGTCCTTCCAACTTCTCAAGCAGGAACTTGATGTTACTTTATTTGTTCTCCTCAAAAGAATGTAATAACCATGTAAGAATGTAAGAGACCATGTATGCTTGTTCACCAGTGTATCCCTAGCTCTTAACTTGGTGCCTGGAACATAACTGCTCAGTATTTGTTAGATGAATGAGAAACCAAATACTGTCATTAGCAAACTTGTTGAATTGTTTAAAATAAGATTTTCATTCTTAATATAGTCTTGAGTTGTTGCGTGAACTTTATGATATCCACCTCATTAGGCTCATGACAATTTCGGATGATTAACATTCCCAAAGTCTGATATCCACATAAAAGAAAGATAACTAAAAAGCACCATTGCATTTTAGGAAAGCTATCATATATTGTGTATTTCATAAAGCATTTTTACTTAAAAACATTTGTGAAAAGCACCAAGTTTTTGCTACTGCTAAAAATTGTTTAACATCAACTAATAGTGGCTTCTTTGTTATTTCCAATGTTGTATGGAACAGGATGCTGAAAACGCCATTCAACAGATGGGTGGCCAGTGGCTTGGTGGAAGACAAATCAGAACTAACTGGGCAACTCGAAAGCCTCCAGCTCCAAAGAGTACATATGAGTGTAGGTGTATTGGAGAAGAAAAGGAAATGTGGAATTTTGGAGAAAAATACACTAGATATTAAATGTTAGAGCTGTTCCCGGAGACTTATTGCAGAAATAGATGAGAAGCAAATCAAGACTACTGTTCAAAAATGTACTTAGTTTTCATTTTTGTAATTATAAATAATGATATTATCTCTAATGTCAAGTCTCCTATTAAATAGAGAATACTGGGTAATTTTTTAGACATTCTTGGGGGAGGTTTAATCCTAAATTCAAGTATGATATGTGTTATGTAAGCATTTTGATCAAGGTAAATATTACCATTACAGTAGTGTAGTTAATGCTGCCTTTCTCTTTCTGAACATTTATTTAATGAATTAAAGGTAAACTGTTTTCCTCCCCAGCAAACACCAAACAGCTGTCATATGATGAGGTTGTAAATCAGTCTAGTCCAAGCAACTGTACTGTATACTGTGGAGGTGTGACTTCTGGGCTAACAGGTATGGAAGCTTTACTGTATGTCATTAATTTTTAAACTTCCAAGCTTAATATTTGTAGGGTTTTAATATAACTTAATGTGGTTTCTTTTTGTTTTTTGTCTAACAGAACAACTAATGCGTCAGACTTTCTCGCCATTTGGACAAATAATGGAAATTAGAGTCTTTCCAGATAAAGGATATTCATTTGTTCGGTAGGAGTGGTTTTTTAAAAAACACTTTCCCCCAATATAAATTTTGAAAGTTTACCTTAATGGTTTTCTTAAAAATTTACCTTGCTTATAAAGAAATAGAAATTTCTCTAGCATGGCATATTTGCCATTTTTTTTATAGGTCCCATCTTCCAACGTAAGTCCAGAACTATAAGATCTTTGAGAAAAAATAGCAAACAAAATAAGCCATTTTATTGATTCTTTTTTTTTTTTTAATTTTGCTTTATTACCCTCCACAGCGGTCCACCCATTTTATTGATTCTTTTATGTGAACTGCCTATTTTACCTCAAACTCACCCTGATTTTTAAAAATAGGTTTTATTCATAAATATTTAAAGACATTTGTATTGGTGATTCTTAATTTTGTTTTCAATAGATTCAATTCCCACGAAAGTGCAGCACATGCAATTGTTTCTGTTAATGGTACTACCATTGAAGGTCATGTTGTGAAATGCTATTGGGGCAAAGAATCTCTTGATATGATAAATCCCGTGCAGCAGGTGAGAGGCTTCTTAACTTTGAGAAGTAATTTCTGGGCTAATAATAAAGTTATTTTAAAATGAAGATTGTTGATAATCCTTGTTAGTAAGTTTATAGCTAAAATGATAGTATATAAGGGCTCTTCCTATGTGTATTATAGTTCTAGAATGGTGGTTCATGAATTGCAGTGATGGCATGATGAATGTGAGTGCCTCATTTGACTCATGCTCACACAGTGGATTTTAAAATGCTCTGACAAATTTAACAGGGTATTAAATCTTTTTCAACTGAAACGAAAATAAAGCTATAAATATATTTAGGCATTTCCTTCCAGATTTTACTGCTTTTTGTTCTTCCAGGTAGCTTTAGTGGTTCAAACTTAATACCACAAAGATTGCTATGAGTAAGTTGTAAATGCAGCACAGACGTGGGAGTAAGAAAATCCTAAACTATGTAGGTTTCTTAAACTGAATAAAGGAATACATAATCTTTATATCTTCCCTATATATAACAATCATGTGGATAGTTTACCAAACACTTACACATTATACTGAGTTTAGTATTTATTACTAGGGAATTACCTTCTGCCTTAGAAAGACTATGCCATTGAGAGCGTCATGTAGAGTTATAGCAGTATAACCTCACTTGTTTTTTTTTTCCACCAGTCACTTACTAAACTCTTGTTTATCCCGTCATTTTAATTGTAATGATAGCCATACGTGTTTTGGCTAAGTATTTGTGGTAATAATAATAGTACTAAATATATACAAATAACTTCAAATAATACTAAATTATCTGTCATAATTTTACTTAACAGCAGAATCAAATTGGATATCCACAACCTTATGGCCAGTGGGGCCAATGGTATGGAAATGCACAACAAATTGGCCAGTATATGCCTAATGGTTGGCAAGTACCTGCATATGGAATGTATGGCCAGGCATGGAACCAGCAGGGATTTAAGTAAGTATATTTGAACTTTTTCTTTATAAACCTTTGAAAATGTCAAAAGAAATTTTTTTTTTTGAGGCAGAGTCTCACTCTGTTGCCCAGGCTAGAGTGCCATGGTGTCAGCCTAGCTCACAACAACCTCAAATTCCTGGGCTCAAACGATCCTCCTGCCTCAGCCTCCCAAGTAGTTGGGACTACAGGCACATGCCACCACACCCAGCTATTTTTTTCTATTTTTAGTAGAGAGGGGATCTCGCTCTTGCTCAGGCTGGTCTCGAACTCCTGAGCTCAAGCAATCCTCCCACTGTGCCAGGATTACAGGCAGGAGCCACCTTGCCATCCAAAAGAAATTTTAAGTAATTAGCAGTATGGCACCTTATGTAAAGCATAATGATAGCCTTTGAAGGACTTAATATAGAGTAGTTTTTAAATTTACAGTTTTAAATATTTCTCTTTAAAAATTTGCCTAGAAATATGTTGCCTTAGGCCAGGCGAAATGGCTCACGCCTGTAATCCTAGCACTCTGAGAGCCCGAGGTGGGAGGACTGCTTGAGCTCAGGAGTTCGAGACCAGCCTGAGCAAGAATGAGATTCCGTCTTTATTAAAAAGAAAAAAAAAAAAATATGTTGCCTTGAAGTGTAATCAAGATCATATGAATTTTGGTAATGATTGGTAATAAGTCAACTAATTTTTTAGTAACAAAATAAGGGCTTAACAGCTATTAAGCTTTTCACATGACTAATGGTCACTTAGCCATTCTTAGATACACTTATTTTGATGCTAGTTGTTTTATTTAGTATGTTTTTTTCTATGCAAAAGAGTTCATTCATTTATTATTATATGGCAAGCTTCTTTATAAACCCTGAATTATGCCATTTTACTTACTGAAAAAGAAACTGGAAATAAAACTTTTCAGGTTAAAAAAGCATCATAATTGTAATGTTAAAAAAAAATATGAGGTTACATATGCTAATAATCATTTTAATTTCTCTGAGCAATATAAATGCTAGTTCAATTTTTTTTGTTTGTTTGGTTTTTTTTGTTTTTGAAATGGAGTCTCACGCTGTTGCCTAGGCTAGAGTGCTGTGGCATCAGCCTAGCTCACAGCAACCCCAAACTCCTGGACTTAAGCAATCCTTCTGCCTCAGCCTCCCAAGTAGCTGGGACTACAGGCATGTGCCACCATGCCTGGCTAATTTTTTTTTTTCTATATGTATTTTTAGCTGTCCAGATAATTTCTTTCTATTTTTTTTAGTAGAGACGGGGGTCTCGTTCTTGCTCAGGCTGGTCTCGAACTCCTGACCTCAAGTGATCCTCCCGCCCCGGCCTCCCAGAGTGCTAGGATTACAGGCGTGAGCCACTGCACCCGGCCTAAATGCTAGTTCTTATTGTACCAAAGGACTTGAGTTTCTTTCAGATAGTGGCTTCTTCAACATATGTCTAGCCAAATTGAAGATGGACAATTTTCCTTTCTGAGCTGGGAGATGAGTTTTGCTGGCTTTAAAAGAGATAAATGTTTATAGGTTAAGGGTATTATCTTAGCTACAATTTGTATCAAAATTAAACTGCCCAAATTAATGTACAGGGATGTTTGTTTTTAAGAGAAAAAACTTAATTAAAAGGCTATACTTTCCCTGGCATAACAGTTATTCTTATATTTGGGTTTAAGAAAAAATGTTTCCCATTTCCTATGTATGTTATTTGTCCCTGGCATTAGTTTGTTTTAATCAGTAGATTTCTTCTCCCTTCTGTTTCTTTCATATTATTCACCAGTCAGACTCAGTCTTCTGCACCATGGATGGGACCAAATTACGGAGTACAGCCGCCTCAAGGACAGAATGGCAGCATGTTACCTAATCAGCCTTCGGGGTATCGGGTGGCAGGTTATGAAACCCAGTGAAAAAGGACTCCAGAATCTAAAGCCAGTGGCTTGAGGCTACAGGGAGTGTAGTAAAGCCATTGTTTACTTAAAGATTTATCAAATCAGTCAGTGCAAATGTCAGATACAATGTATTTATTTAAAAGATTCATTTTTTAATCATGAAATTATCATCCACATTGTTTTAAAAAGAAACAAGATGCTGGATGTCTGCCAATTTTTGCCTTCATTACCTTTTTTGATAAAGTTTCTCAGATCCTTGTTTCAAATACAAATGCAGGGATTGCTGCCACTTTTTAAAAATTAAGAGGCAGAAAATTGCACAATGTTGAACTTTTTTCCACTCACTAAAGTAGTGTGCAGTTCTAGTTTGCATTCCTGATATGATTTAAAACATGTAATATAAAGATGTAAAAAAAAAAAAAAAGAAAGAAAAACCAAAACTGTGCAGAGTCTAGAAGTTCTTTGTAATCTTCAGCTTATGCACAATTCTGTTTTAGGTTTAAAAAGTAGACATTGTTTGAGCTCTCCCATCTACGCTGTTATCCCTTTGGGGTTTTTAAATATAAATTATTAGTTTACGTCATTTTTGTATACATTTTTTCACAGATTTGTCTTGCCTTATTAAAGTTCTGTAAAATATACTTAAATGGAAAAAAATGATGTTCACTTAGATTGAAAACTTTTCTCAGATGGATTGATAATTGCATTCATCTTGTGTTTTATATGAGAAGGTGCCTCAAGAATTCCCTGTTGGATTTGTTTAAAAGGATTTTTATCTTCTGTGATAAATTTCGCTGTGTACCAGGAACTATGAAAACAAAAACTTGTTACTAAAAAAAAAATCTCTGAAATGTGATAAGTTCTTATGCCATGTTAATTTCATGTGTCAACTTCTACATTTACATGTATTATTTCATTATGTAAAATGTTTTAGCAATTTAATATTTTGCACAGTTAGCAAACTTTGTATGTCATTTCCTTCTTAAAGGTATCATGCAGAGTTGACATGAGATTTATAAGTTTTTAAGTTGTTTGCATGTGAAAATCAAATACACACTTTAGTAGTCTTTGAATACAAAGTCATCTGCTCTTATTTTTCAAGAATTTTGAGACACAAAGTTGTATGTAAAGGAATATATTAATTTGCCGTTTTCTAGTTAGATTTACTAAAAAAGAGTAAATCAACTTAATATGTACAAATGATAGCTGTGAAACTGTAGAATATCCTTATGTCAGGCTTGAGTTTCATTGTGAACTCCAAAATTAGCCTGAAGGACCAGCCGAGCAAAGCATTTTTTAAATGTTCAGAGGCCAAAAGATTAACAGAAAAACCTTAAAATCCTACCTCCTTAAACAGCCTTCAAAGAAGAGAATCCTCAGTGCAATCATTATTTTGATTCTTTTGGTACCTGTTTTCCTGGAGTTCCCAATTTTATTATTTGGGGGTGGCTCCAAGCATTAAGAGGTTTAATCTTTGATGGCATTGTTGTAGTTTTGAAATTTCTAGTACATTTCAGAGTCTCTTAGAAAAGTTGTGGGAGGTTTTGTTTTCAGTGAAGGTCACAAACCTCCTTCCTTGACTCACAGAGAGGAAGGGTCCCCAGTATACATATTGGAATGGTTGTGGTTTTCAAGACCTTTAGAGAGCTCCCAACATTTTATTTAGAAACAGAAAAGGCCTGTGAAATCTTTAAGTTTCCTGGTCTGTATCTTCCAGGTAGGGGCAAATGACTCTAAGCTGGTCTCTAAGCCAATACCCTTGTAAACCAGAGCCCAGGAAAGATAGCTTATAAGTGTATAATTCTCTGGAGCTCAATTCTATGCAGTTGTACTGATGTTTCATTAAGTCACTGTGTATTTTTAAGTGTTGACACATTAAAAATTGCTTTATGGAAGATGAGTAAATTTTTTAAATACTTGGAAATTTAATTTCCTTGTTAACTTCTACAGATCAGGGCATGCAACCAAAAGCAGCTTAAATGAAATACTAAAAAAAAAAAAAAAAAAAAAATCAGGAATTTTTTTTAGATTCTTCTGGCTTATGTTTCTATTTTAGGACCCTCATTGTTTTCCTCTTATTAAAAATATTTTATTTCCTGTACATCTCATGGACTGCAGGGTAAATTATTTGGGCATAAATAATTTAATCTAAACAAAAGTATAGTTTTTCTTTAATTTTGACTAACTCAAGTAATAACAGTTTTTATTAGCCAGCATATTTTCTTATTGCACAAGTCTTAAAATGTTCATTGACTACTACTTTTTGAGAAGAAAGTGGTATCAGTACTCATGATTAAAATGTTACTACTGAACAGATTCACATTTCAGGAACACGGCTAACTCTGGTTTAAATCTTAGTGTTAAATCATTGGAGGATTTTTCAGTCTAAAAATCAGACTGGTATTAGTGTCAGGTAAGGAAATTAAAGTTTTTTAAATGGTTTCATTCTCTGCAATATGCATTTAGATTTTACTTTCTGGTACTGTAAAGAACCTGAAGTGATTCACACTCAATGGGTCATTAATTCAGTATTCTTTACCCTGACTGTTTGGATATTAAAGTTCCTTTATGTTTTCTATAACCTGTGGGATCTTCTTGCAGTGATTATTGTGTGTGAGATTTTTCTTTTTGGTCTAGCTATATTGTTACATTCACTCAGATATTTTGTTAATGTTTAAAAATCCTATTCCAGAAACAGTGGTTTGTATTGGGTTACTGTTTAATACCACAAAGAATTGGCATTCTGCAGATTTAATTAATTATGAAACCAGGCCCTCATTTTCCTGATTGATATTATCTCCATGTAGAAAATGAGATTCACATTCTATTTGTGTTCTCCCGTTTTGTCCCTGTGCCTGCTCATCTTCCTTTTACTTGTGTGATAGAGTTCTTTCCATTTGAGAAGGCAGTTGATCAGAACTAGATTGCATTTACAAAGGGAGTTAGGTTTATTAAGTGTGATAGGGTGCTCCTGAGCTTACAGTTGAATTAGAAAAACAAAATACGTTTATAGGAAATAAAAAAGCAAACCTTTCAAATGAGAGAGATGATTTCTAAAATCAATCATCTCTTCATAGAGGGTTATTACATTTTATTTCAATCACTGCATTTGACTATTATATTTAGAATTTGAAGACCATACCTCCAAAATGATGAATTATACCTTAAGAGCCTTAATAAAATGTATGAGTGTGTCTTAGTTGAATAGGATTTTCTCCCTCATTTGGAGACCTTAATTCATGTGAATGTATGGTGAGGGATTAACTAAACATGAAAACTACAGGTGTCAATGGTAGCATGTCTTGAGTGTAGTTCTATTAGAAATTTCTGTTTTATTCAAACAGTTGTTTGCAGCATTGGCTTCAGAGATGAGATTTTTGCCAAGACTGACCAGTAAATACAGTATGGCTTCTAAAGTTGGAGGCTGAGGTTACTGTGTTAGTAATTCAACTAAAAAAGGAAAAAGTAAACTTCTTTACTAGGCTATGCTATACAGAAAATAAGGATTAAGCACAATTTTGTATACTGGATAAATAAGATCCCTAGCTCTTTATCCTTATTCAGCTCTAGAATACCAACAGACATGTATATTGGGTGGGATGTTGGAGGACCCTTCTGTGGAAAAATTAAATGACTCCTGAGAAGATGACATTTGAGGGTCACCACCAAAAAAGCCAACTGGCCATCAGTCCCTCTCAGTGAAGTGTCCCAGTCAGTAAGTCCTGCCCATATACACAAATCTTCCAAACAGGTTTTGAGTGCTTTGCTTTTAATTTTTTTTATTTTTTTAACAAATTTTAAAAACTATTATTGCTAATCTTCTCTGTATCATTCCAATTTTAGTATGTGTGCTGCTGAAGCGAGCACTGAATGCTTCACTTTTACAAGACCAGTGCTCTAAGAGTGCTTCACTTTTAAATAGGGACAGCCAGATATTACCAGAAATTTGATTATGAAAGGTAACTAAACAAAAAGTAACTCTCATGGATCAGAAAATTTCCAAGAACTAATATCCTCACATAAGAGAAGATGTATTCAAGAAACTAGAAGCCAGACATGGTGGCTTATGCCTGTAATCCCAGCATTTTGGGAGGCTGAGGTGGGAGGATTGCTCAAGGTTTCCGTCAGCTATGATTGTGCCATTGCACTCCAGTTTGGGCAGCAGAGGGAGACCCTGTCTCAGGAAAAGAAAAAAAAAAATACAAACAAAAAGAAACCAAAAAAAAAAAAAAAAAAAAACAACCCATGAAACTAGAGTAAGATAGGAAATTTAAAATGTGAACGAATTCAGTGAGAATGTTAAAAGACAAGGAAATGTTTTAGAACAGAAATCAAAAGTGGAGGAAAAAAAATAAAAGTTGGATCAATTCAGGAGGTTTGACATGCAACCTAAAGGAGTTCTGGGAAGAAAACAGAAAATCAGGGAATGGGTGGTATTTATTTTAAAAATACAAGAAAACTTCCTTGAAGAAATGATGAGTATCAAGATTGAAAAAAGCTATTATTGAATTAACATTTTAGTAAAAAGAGACCCATACCAAGCCATACCACCATGAAATTTTAAGACACCAGGCAGAATATTCTAAAAATTACCAAATGGCAAAAGAATTGAGACTAATACTAGCTTTAGATTCTTAACAGCAATGTTGGAAACCATTGGTCAATTGGGGTGCTGCCTTCCAAAGTTTGGGTAAATTATACATCCAACTACACTGTCATGGCTGACAGTAGAATAAAGGCATTTTTAGATGTGCAAGTTCTCAAAAGATTATCTTAGGTACCAGTTCTTAGGAAACTACTTGATACACTTCATCAAAACATTAAATCAGGAAAAAGTATGATGTACTGCTTAAAAATGGGATCCAACACAAGAGTGAGATAAAGGGAATTTCCAAGACGATGGCTGTGAAGCCACTGGGCAGCCAGTCTAGATTGATGGTCAGAAGGCAAGACCTGAGTATGTGACAGGTTGGACTCTGCGGAGAATTGGATAGTGGGGAATCTTACAGTGCTATGGAGGATGTGAAAAGACTTAAATGATAGAAGAAAATCAGGCAGATTGAAAAAAAGCAGTTATCAGGAACAACAAATCATACAAGAAAGGAAATAATCCCTTCCTGAACCAAGTACATGTATACTGCAATGTAGTCATAATAATGGAAACATTGAAATGACAGCAATAAAAAAAAATGTCATGAGTTCTATTGACAAAGGAAAAGGGATCTGTGAGCTAAAATCCTCAACAGAATATAAAGTTAATACTTAATGTCTTGATTGATGAATCAAAAATGCATATTGGAAACATGGAGATAAACCAGGCAGGGAAAGACTGCCTTAATTTTCTCGTTTATAAAATGGAAATAGGCTGGGCAGGCACAGTGGCTCACACCTGAACTCCTAGCATTTTGGGAGGCTGAGGCAAGAGGATGGCTTGAGGCCAGGAGTTCGAGACCAGCCTGGCCAATAGTGAGACCTAGTCTCTACCCCAATTACCAAAAATGAGCTGGGCATGGTGATGCACGCCTGTAGTCTCAGCTACTGGGGAGGCTGAGGCAGGAGGATCGATTGAGCCACAGAGTGTGAGGTTGCAGTAAGCTATGATACCACTGTACTCTAGCCTGGGCAACAAAAAATAAAAAATAAATAGGGGTCCTGTATTTTATCTGTCAGTCCTAGAGATGGTTGCAGGCTGGTGCAGCCAAAGCTGCCGTGGAAGCAGCTGCAGGTGGGTGGGGGGAGTTTGGTGCAGCTGGGTCAGGTCCCGAGGACCACTGAGGTTAGTGCAACTGGGTCTTCCACACAGCGACCCACTGGCTGCCACATGGAATGAAAAAGACAAGAGAACCAGAACCCATGAAGGAAGTGCCTTCAGTCCACTATCACCTGGCATTGTTCCTCAAGTGCCTTCTACTGAGAAAGCCTAACATCAAGCCAACTAGCTGAGGAGAAACTTTTCACAAAACAAGGAAAAGAGGCCAGGCGCAGTGGCTCACGCCTGTAATCCTAGCACTCTGGGAGGCCGAGGAGGGAGGATTGCTTGAGCTCAGGAGTTCAAGACTAGCCTGAGTAAGAGTGAGACCCCATCTCTACTAAAAAAATAGAAAGAAATTAGCTGGACAACTAAAAATATATATGAAAAATTAGCCAGGCATGGTGGTGCATGCCTGTAGTCCCAGCTACTTGGGAGGCTGAGGCAGAAGGATCGCTTGAGCCCAGGAGTTTGAGGTTGCTGTGAGCTAGGCTGACGCCACGGCACTCTAGCCCGGGTAACAGAGTGAGACTCTGTCTCAAAAACAAATAAATAAAAAACTTAAAAAAAAAAGTCAGGAAGAAGACAAGGTTATACACTATTACCAAGTTAGTATATTCTGAGACAATTAGAAAAACTGTAAAAGCAAGAGAATTCTCTAGAGGAGTAAAAAAAATTATACTGAAAATTAATATACTATAAATTATTTGTACATGTGTTTTTGAATTTCTATGGTTTTTTGTTATTGATTCCTAACCTAATTGCTTTATGGTCAGAATATATATATTTTTTTGGTCTCAGAAATTCTGGTGGTTATGAGCCTTAAAAGAGATAAACACGTAAAGATCTAGCACAGAGCATCCAACATTGCTAGTTCTTGGTAAAAAAGTCATTGTTATTATATTTCTTAGATCCTGGTTTGTCACACACTTGGAATTTTTAAAATATCACTTCTGCAATGTTTCCTTTCCTTGTATAATAATTACACCATTATAATATGTATTATCTTGATGCCAGGGAGGCTCACTGTGAATTAGTTTGACTCAGGCATCACAACAAAAATCTACCTCAAGGCTGAAATATGATGTTCAGACAACAGAAAAAGGAAGCAAACCATAACTTAAAAGTTTTTACAATTATGAGAATTCTATTTATGAGAAAAGGGCTCAGAAAGGGCTTCTAGGATGGCATGACTTCTTCAAAGGCCCTTTTTTGACATGGAAGAACTCTTGAGTGTTTGGCTTGGAAGAAAGAAACCTCTTATATAAATGGGGTTGCTTGATAGCTTCCTTCAAATACCCACGACTAGAACATAAAGCATGTCTCCACTGAAAACCCATTGATCTCTTAGGACCCATTTTAGCAATTTCATTGGAGAAAAAGTAAGCACTCTCTTTACAACAAGGTCTCTTAACTTCGGTGTTATTGACATTGTGGGCCAGATTTTTTTTCTTTTTTTACAGGGTCTCACCCTGTCACCCTGCGATCATAGCTCAATGCACCCTTCAACTCCTGTGCTTAAGCCATCCTCCCGCTTCTGCCTCCCAAAGTGCTGAGATTACAGGCGTTAGCCACCGTGCCCAGCCCAGATAATTTATTGTTTGAGGGGCTGTCTGTGCATTGTAGGATCTTTAGCAACATCCCCTACCCACTAGATGCCAGTAGCAGCGCTCCTAGTTCAGAACCACTGCTTTAGATATCACTTGGCATCAGTATGAGCATAAACACAACCAGACACAGAAAAAGCCACAGTATTGTTAGGTGATCATCCAGATGATCCAGGAAGTATTGATGATCATTTAAAAAAACTTATAATCGAAATGGAAAGAAAACTGAAACGTCTTCCGAAAAAATTGTGTCCTTCTCTCCTCCCCTCCAGTTTAATAAACAATATTACAAACCTTAGTTCTGGAAAGGACTGTTTCTCTTATAAATAGTTAAGAACACTAAGGTTTTTCAATGGAAAAAGCAATCTGCCCACAAAGCCACCACTAGTAACTAGCTGGACTAGCTAGGCCAGGGGTGCAGAAAATCTCATTCCAGGGGTTTCCAACCCATAGGCCTCACCCTGAAATACACTGCGTTGGAGCGATCTTCACTTACGAACAAAGAACGTTTAGATTTATTCTGTGAGTCCAAGGACCAAAAGTAGGATATACAGGAGGCCAATTTCAGCTCATTATAAGGGAAAACGTTCAAATACTATGTCAAAGAGTAGTTAAGGGAGAAAAAGATAACTTTTTCTTGTTATAAACATACATGTGATAGAAACAGTGAAAAATATGGTGGGCAAGACCTCCAAACCGCTAGATTCGCAGTCGTGATCTGTTAATAATCTAGAAAATCTCAAGCGATTTTTGCATCAGTTACCAATCGGACTCTACTCAGAAATAGAACTCTTTCGGGCCTGAAGTAGTCATGATCAGCATGGAGCCGTGTCGGCGCCTTCCACATAGTAGGGTCGGACAGAGCACTCCAGCCCCAAAGAACCGGAGCCAGGTCACCACAGGTTCCGCCACCGCATCCTCCGCAGTGCTCAGCGGTCTCCAGGAGGAAACTACAACTCCCATCGGTCAACGCGAACGCAAATGGGCGTGCACTTGCCGCGCGTGGGCGGCTCTGACCAATAACGACTGTTGTTACAGCGAACAGCTTGGCCGCGTTTGTAAAAGGCCGCGGCAGGCGAAGAGAGAAGAGGTGAGGGCGGTCATCAGCGAGGGGCCCTGGGGCCCGCTGGGGGGCGCAGGGCAGGTAAGGGGGCCGTGCTGAGAGAGGACCGGGGCGGCGGTGGGACAGTGTTGTAGAGCTGGGGATCCCGGCAGAGAGCGTATCCGAGGAGTAGGATGCCAGCGAGGTGATGCTTCTGCTTGGGCCTACCTAGGACCGGAAGTGAGCTTTTGCGCGGGGAGGATGCCGGGAAGCAGGTCCGGAAGCCGACCGGGAGATGCGCACCTTGGAGGCAGGAGGACGGACGCCTGTCCACTAGGCTTTACCGGCCTTTCTCCGCTGTTTCGAGGCAGTGCTCACGTTAGATACCTGCTGGCTGTGACACTTTCGTAAAATCTGAGTCACAGTTTCCTTATCTTTAAGATGGGTAAAATAGTGTATTCTTCACAGGATCTTGTGAGCAATACATGAGTAAATGCATACAAAGGACATAACGGAGTGTACTCAACTAGTTTTATTTTTTTATTCATGATCATTTGTTCTCTTCACTTAACTGTGCTTCACAAGCACTAAGCAGCAGCCACCAAACTATATAGATCTACAGCCAAATAGTACCTGAGTGAAATCCACCACTTCCAGGGAGCTTTCGTGGGTTAACTCTTCCAACACCAGTCCCTTTACAGCCTTATGTTGAGGAGGCTGATTTGTAAACTTGCTAAGAAGAAACTATCCACAGGGGCTTCAAATACAGTTTCTTTACAAATCATGTTAATTGTTTGTATTTGCTTTCAATAGAGAAACTCTAATAAGTGATATCAGTACATGTTTTAAAATTCAAATAGTACCAAACAGTGAAATGTAAGCCTCCCACCCTCTATTAATTATTTCCCGAGTCCCAAGTCATTTCTTCTGAGACAGCAGACATTTTGTATATATATCTTCTTGTTTTCTCTTTATTATAAAGCCAAGAGTAGCATATTACACATAAAATACTATACCTTTTTTCACTCCGGAATACATTTTGATACTTGTTCCTTATGAATATGTATAGATGTGCCTGATTCTTTTTAATGACTTTATAGTAGCATGTTGTGTGGTTATACCATAATTTATCTAGTTCTCTACTGTTGAGCTCTTAAACTATTTCTGTCCTTGTGCAGTTATGGACAACTTAGCAATAAGTATCCCTGTACATACTTGGTGCAAATGTGAAAATATAATTCATGAAATCTTAGAAGTACAAGTCAAAATATGTGTTTTACATTTATTTACATCCCTTCAAAGAGTGTTGCAGCTTACACTCCCCCCAACAATGTAGAGTGCCTGTTTCTCCATTTCCTCATATAACACAGTGATAACATTCATCTTTTTTGTCACTTTACCAAAGTATTATTTTGTTTTAATTTGCCTTTTGCTTATAAGGTTGAGTATCTTTTCACACATTTAAAATTATTTTATTTCTTTTTCATAGCTGTCTTTTCATGTCCTTTGCCCATTTTCCTAGTGGATTTATTTTTCTCATAGATTTGTAGAAACTCTTAGGAAATTAGCCTTTTGATTTTCAAATATTTTTTTAAATAACAGATTTATTGAAATATAATTTACATAACGTAAAATTCACCTTTTAAAATGTTACAATTCAGTAGTGTTAGTATATTCACAGAGTTGTGCAGCCTTTCATCACTCCAGAAAGAATACTCATCCCCATTAGCATTCACTCTGAATTCTTCTTTCCCCTGACAACCATTAAATCTGCTTTCTGTTTATATGCATTTGCCAGTTCTGGATATTTCATTTAGATGGAATCATACAATATGTAGCCTTTTGTGTCTGGCTTCTTTCACATAGCATAACATTTCAAATGGCTAAATAAGCATGTGAAATGTTGCTCAACATCATTATTCATTACAGAAATGCAAAGAAAACCACAATGAGATACCACTTTATACCCACTCTAATCAAATGGCTATAATCAAGAAGACAATAACAAGTTTTGGCCAGGAAGTGGAGAAATAGGAACCCTCTTATGTTGCTGGTAGGAATATTAAATGGTATACTCACTTTGGAAAACAATGTAGCAGTTTCTTAAAAAGTTACATGTATATTTAACTGTATGACCTAACAATGCCACTTCTAGGTATGTGCCCAAGAAAAATGAAGAAATTTGTCCATACAAAGATTTGCGTGTTTATATTTTTAGTAGCACTGTTCATAATAGCCAGAGGTTGGAAACAATCCAGATGTCTGTGGGCTGGTGAATGGAGAAACAAAATGTGATCTATCCATACAATAGAATATGATTCAGCAATATAAAGGAATGATATACTGATACATACTGCAAAGTGGATGAACCTTGAAAACATTATGTTGAGTGAAAAAAAACAAATACAAAAGACCACATATTATATGATTCCATTTGTATGAAATGTCCAGAATAGAAATCTGCAGAGACAGAAAGCTGATTGGTAATTGCCTGGGGTGAGAGTGGGAATGGTAATTGACTGCAAAGGCCAAGAGGGATCTTTTAAGGGGATGGAAGTGTTCTAAAACTAGATTGTAGTGATGGATGCCAGACTTTATAAATTTAATAAATATCATTGAATTGTATACTTAAAATGGGGTGAATTTTTTGACATGTAAAGTATCTCAATAAAATTGTTTTTTAAAAAACACTGATAGGCCGGGCGTGGTGGCTCACGCCTGTAATCCTAGCACTCTGGGAGGCCGAGGCGGGTGGATCGCTCAAGGTCAGGAGTTCGAGACCAGCCTGAGCAAGAGCGAGACCCCGTCTCTACTAAAAATAGAAAGAAATTATATGGACAACTAAAAATATATATAGAAAAATTAGCCGGGCATAGTGGCACATGCCTGTAGTCCCAGCTACTCGGGAGGCTGAGGCAGTAGGATCGCTTAAGCCGAGGAGTCTGAGGTTGCTGTGAGCTAAGCTGACGCCACGGCACTCACTCTAGCCTGGGCAACAAAGTGAGACTCTGTCTCAAAAAATAAAAATTAAAAAAAAAAAAAAGAAACAGTGATGAGGCCGGCGCGGTAGCTCACGCCTGTAATCTTAGCACTCTGAGAGGCTGAGGCGGGTGGATCGCTCGAGGTCAGGAGTTCCAGACCAGCCTGAGTAAGAGCAAGACCCCGTCTCTACTAAAAATAGAAAGAAATTATCTGGCCAACGAAAATATATATATAGAAAAAATTAGCCGGGCATGGTGGCACATGCCTATAGTCCCAGCTACTCAGGAGGCTGAGGCAGGAGGATCACTTGAGCCCAGGAGTTTGAGGTTGCTGTGAGCTAGGCTGACGCCACGGCACTCACTCTAGCCAGGGCAAAAAAGCGACACTCTGTCTCCAAAAAAAAAAAAAAAAAAAACAAAACACTGATGGCCTCATCTCTACAAAAAATTTCAAAAATTAGCCTGCTGTGCTGGTGTGCAGGTGTGTACCTGTAGCTACTCCAGAGGCTGAGTCAGGAGGATCGCTTGAGCCCAGGAGTTTGAAGTTACAATGAGCTATTATAGCACCACTGTACTCCAGCCTGGGTGACAGAGTGAGACTCTGTTTCTAAAAAAATATATAAATAAAAATAAAAAAACACTGATATAGGCTGTAGTGAGCTATGATGACGCCCCTGCACTTCAGCACTCCAGCCTGGGTGACAGAGTGAGACCCCATCTCAAAAACAAAAACAAACAAACAAACAAACAAAAAACACTGATATATCCAGGAAAAAATTTAATCAGCATTTTATGGATTCTGGGTTTTGTGTCATTTATTCGATCCCCATTCTGAGATCCTTAAAAATATACATATTTTAAACCTATCCTTCCCTTTTCTTTTTTTTTTTTAATTTTTTCCTTAAAAATAGAGACAGACCATTTTATTGTTTTTCTAATATTTTAACAGTTGTTTCTTTTGTGCTTGAATGTGTTATCTGTCTGAAATTTAGATATAGGAAGTGAGACAAGATAGACAATATATATTTAATGATAATCTTTGCCCTCAAATTTTCCTTTTATGTTATATAATTTTAAGAGGTTGTTTTTTGTTTTTTTTTAACAGGGTCTCACTCTGTTGCCCAGGCTGCTGGAGTGCAGTGGTGTCATCATAGCCACTGTTAACCTCCAACTACTGGGTTCCAGTGATCCTCCCACCTCAGCCTCTGAGTAGCTAGGACTACAGGCACATACCCGGCTAATTTTTTTATTTTTTGTAGAGATGAGGTCTCACTGTGTTGCTCAGGCTGGTCTCAAACTCTTGGTCTCAAGAAGTCCTTCCACATTGGCCTCCCAAAGTGCTGGGATTACAGGGATGAGCCATGGTTCCTGGCAAAGAAATTTTAATAAATTAATTTATTGATTCAAAAAATTTTTAGTCCCCTCCCCTTGATTACATTTAAAATAATTGCTGTACTTTTCAAACATTTTTAAAAGTATAACCTTTTTCTCCCAATAAAATCTTATTCTTCGCTCGAGGTCAGGAGTTCGAGACCAGCCTGAGCAAGAGTGAGACCCCGTCTCTACTAAAAATAGAAAGAAATTATATGGACAACTAAAATATATATATACAAAAAATTAGCCGGGCATGGTGGCGCATGCCTGTAGTCCCAGCTACTCGGGAGGCTGAGGCAGTAGGATCGCTTAAGCCCAGGAGTTTGAGGTTGCTGTGAGCTAGACTGACGCCACGGCACTCACTCTAGCCCGGGCAACAGAGTGAGACTCTGTCTCAAAAAAAAAAAAAAAAAAAAACTTATTCTTGTCCCAAATTTTTTTTTTTTTGGAGACAGAGTCTTGCCCTGGGTAGAGTGCAGTGGCGTCATCATAGCTCACTGCAACCTGAAACTCCTGGGCTCAAGTGATCCTCCTGCTTCAGCCTCCCCAGTAGCTGGGACTACAGGCATGTGCCACCACACCCAGTTACTTTTTCTATATTTAGTAGAGACGGGCTCTTGCTCAGTCTGGTTTCCTAAGCTCAAGCAATCCTCCCACCTCAGCCTCCCAGGGTGCTAGGATTGCAGGTGTGAGCCACCTCACCCAAATAATTTTTAAGAAAACTAGAAACAATGTTCAGAATCTATTCTACTAGAAAATTTGCATTTATTCATTCTGATAAATGTTTAGAATGTTCACTGCAGCATTGTCTACAACTAAAAACTCATCAGTAGAGCTGATCAAACTATGGTATATTGACACTACAGATTACTGTGTAGCCATTAGAAATGGTGTTGAGAGCCATCTGTGCTAACATGGAAAAGCAAAATCTAAGATAAAATGCTAAGAGAAGAAAGTAAACTTCTGAGCAATGTGTGTAATATAATTGCATTTCTTTCTTTTTTTTGAAAGAGGAGAGGTTTCATTCTGTCACCCAGGCTGGAGTATGGTGGTGCGATCACAGCTCACTGCAACCTCGAACTCCTGGGCCCAAGCGATCCTCCTGCCTCAGCCTCCCAAGTAGCTGGGACTACAGGTATGAGCCACTGCACCCAGCTAATTCCATTTTTATAAAGACAAAAATGTACATCTGTGTGTATTTATTTATGTATAAATGTAAAAAAAAATCAGATGAATCTATATCAGCCTGTTAACTATAATTACTCTTGAGAAGTGAGGATTTTTAAGAGTATGAAGGTAGTGATAGTGGTGTGAGTAGAACATAAAAAAATCTTTAGCTTTTTAGTCTGCTTTTGAATTATAATTCTGTAAGATGACTGTGTTTTATCTTTTTTTTTTTTTTTTTTTGAGACAGAGTCTCTTTTTGTTGCCCGGGCTAGAGTGCCGTGGTGTCAGCCTAGCTCACAACAACCTCAAACTCCTGGGCTCAAGCGATCCTCCTGCCTCAGCCTCCTAAGTAGCTGGGACTACAGGCATGTGCCACCATGCCTGGCTAATTTTGTCTAGTTTTAGTTGTTTGGCTAATTTCTTTCTATTTTTAGTAGAGATGGGGTCTCGCTCTTGCTCAGGCTGGTCTCGAACTCCTGAGCTCAAACGATCCACCCGCCTCGGCCTCCCAGAGTGCTAGGATTACAGGCATGAGCCACCTCGCCTGGCCTATCTTTTAAAATTTTTTTTTTTTCAATTTATATTTTCGAAAAGATGGATATACATGGCTCAGGATAAACTACACAAGGTGTATGTCATAGTATAAAGTTTCCCTCCCACACTTGTCCCCTATTAAGTAATAAGGTAACTATTCTTATTAATTTATCCTTTTAGAGATTTTTTAAAACATTTGTATTTCATTTACAAGCTAATATATACATATATATATATATATATTTGTTCCCACTTTCCTTTTTATTTATTTATTTATTTATGTTTTGAGAACCACTGCAAGGCGTCTTACAATAGGAAAGAGAGACTGGACTCAACTCCCTCCACAAGCCCATTCCTTTTACACACAGTTCACAGTATATATTATACATGCTGTTTTGCACCTTGCTTTTCCATTTAACATAGCTTAAAGATCAATACATAAAGAACTTCCTCAGCCCTTATTTTTTAACAGCTGTATTTTATTTTTTGAAAAATATTCCACTGGCCGGGCGCGGTGGCTCACGCCTATAATCCTAGCACTCTGGGAGGCCGAGGTGGGCGGATCGTTTGAGCTCAGGAGTTCGAGACCAGCCTGAGCAAGAGCGAGACCCCATCTCTACTAAAAATAGAAAGAAATTATATGGACAGCTAAAAATATATAGAAAAAATTAGCCGGGCATGGTGGTGCATGCCTGTAGTCCCAGCTACTCGGGAGGCTGAGACAGGAGGATCCCTTGAGTTCAGGAGATTGAGGTTGCTGTGAGCTAGGCTGACGCCACGGCACTCACTCTAGCCTGGGCAACAGAGCGAGACTCTGTCTCAAAAAAAAAAAAAAAAAAAAAAAAAAAGAAAAATATTCCACTGTGTAGATATACCACAATTAACCAGTTCCTTCTTGAGGAACTTTAGGTTGTTTCTAATGTTTTGCTGTTACAAAAATGCTTCAGTGAGTAGCCTTATGCTTCCCTCATTGCACACATGCGGAAGTCTATCTGTAAGATAAATTCCTATTAGTGGAATTCCTGGGTCAAAAGCAATATGCATAGAAAATATTAGGCAAGCCCAATTTGAAGGACATTTTATAAAATACCTTACTCTTCAAAATTGTCAGGATTATGAAAAACAAGGAAAGACAAACTTACAGATCTGAGGAGGCTAAAGAGACATAATGATTAAATGCAATGTAGTATCTTGGATTGGATCCTAGAACAGAAAAAAGGACAAACTCTGGAGCTTAGTTAATAATAATGTTTCTCAGTTTTGAAAAATACCCCATGGTAATATATAATGTTAACATCAGATGAAACTAAGTGAGGGGTGTCTGGGAATTCTCAGTTCTGTCTGCAACTTCTCTGAAAATCCAAAATTATTCTAAAATAAAAAGTTTATTCTTTTTTTACAAAGAGCATTAGTGGAAAACTGGTAAAACCCAAATAAAATCTGTAGTAGAATTAATAATATTATACCAATTATATACCAAATATACCAAATCTTATTTTTTAGCCAGGCATGGTGGTGCACACCTGTAGTCTCACTCAGCTACTTGGGAGGCTGAGGCTGAAGGATCCCTTGAGCCCAGGAGTTCGAGTCCAGCCTTGGCAACATAGCAAAACACCCCCATCTCTAAAACAATAATAATAAATAAAATAAAAATTTAAAAAAAAAACTAATTTTCCACAAATGTCCCATAGCTATGTAAGATTTTAACATTTGGGGAAGCTCGGTGAAAGGTAGACAGGAACTCTATGCTGTTTTTGTAACTTTTCTATGAAAGCTAAATTTTTATAAATTTTTAAAATAAATTTTCTAAAATTATTACAAAATTAAATGTCTTTTTAAGAAATAAATATACATTTGTAATTTTGAAAGATACTAACAAATTACCCTCTACAGGGCATAATTAAAAAAATTAAAAGAAAATATAAGCTGAAAGAATGGAATTCCCATGATGATACTAAAGCTATACAGCACATTAAGGCTTGAACACAAACAGCTGGCAAACCAATTCCTCCCCTAATGAGCAGAAGTAAGTTTTTTCCACTTTAATGATATGTTAAATCATCATCAACATAATTTTTAAAATTAATTTTTTGCTAAGCTCTTTCATATGTGTAAATTATATTTTTTATACACACGCGCACACACACACACACACACATACTATGTATTTCATTTTGCAAGTGAAAAAAACCTTAAAGCTCAGAATTAAAGGACTTGGTCACAGATAATTTGTGGTAAAGGGCAAAGTAAATCCTCCCTCCTTTGATTTTGGAACTTCATTCTCCTAAGAACCTAAGAATTTTCATTTGGCTGAATGAGAATACTTACCAGAGAAACTCATTGAGCAGAGGGGAAAGAAATGTTGTGTGAATGAGCTAATGTCTCTAGATCAGTGGTTTTTTACTGGGGTGATTTTGCCCCCAGAGAACATTTGTCATTATCTGGAGACATGTTTTGTTTTTGTTTTTGTTTTTGAGACAGAGTCTCACTCTGTCGCCTGGGCTAGAGTGCCGTGGCATCAGCCTAGCTCCCAGCAACCTCAGACTCCTGGGCTCAAGCAGTCCTGCCTCAGCCTCCTGAGGAGCTGGGACTACTGGTGCTCGCCACCATGCCTGGCTAATTTATTCTGTTTTTAGTTGCCCAGCTATTTTTTTCTATTTTTTTAGTAGAGACGGGGGTCTTGCTTTTGCTCAGAGCAAGAACTCCTGACCTCAAGGGTTCATCCCGCCTTGACCTCCCAGAGTACTAGGATTACCCACATGAGACACTGTGCCCAACCCATTTTTGTTTTTTTTTTTACAATTAAATGTGGGTTTTCCTACTGGGATCTAGTGGGTGGAAATCAGGGTCGCTGCTAAACATTCTGTTAATATAATGCATAGGAGAGTACCCACAACAAAGAATTATTCAGGCCTAAATATTCAGGTAGAGAAACCTTGGCACTATAGATCTTCACAAAACTTTACACAGTGAATGCTCAGCAAATATTATAGTTGGGGATTAGTTCATAACACCAATGAAAATATGGGCATTTTTAGACTTTTTATTGTACTTTCCAGTTTGTTAATCAGTGGGCTACAGAAGATACAGAGGGAAAATATTTTATCAAGACCATCCCTTGGGGCCGGGCGCGGTGGCTCACGCCTGTAATCCTAGCACTCTGGGAGGCCGAGGCAGGTGGATCGCTCAACGTCAGCAGTTCGAGACCAACCTGAGCTAGAGCGAGACCCTGTCTCTACTAAAAATAGAAAGAAATGATCTGGACAGCTAAAAATATATAGAAAAAAATTAGCCGGGCATGATGACATGCCTGTAGTCCCAGCTACTCGGGAGGCTGAGGCAGAAAGATTGCTTGAGCCCGGGCAACAGAGTGAGACTCTGTCTCAAAAAAAAAAAAAAAAAAAGACCATCCCTTGGGATGGGATGGGGAAGCAATGTTAACAGCCTATTTAAAGATCACAAGCAGATTACCTTTATTTACTTTTTATTTATTTTTTTTTAACCTGTGGCCCTAAACGATACAGATTACCTTAAAAATAAAAAGGCTTAAAAATAAAGAACTTGGGCTGGGCGCTGTGGCTCACTACTGTAATCCTAGTATTCTGGGAGGCTGAGGCAGGATTGCTTGAGGGTAGGGGTTTGAGACCAGCCTGAGCAAGAGCAAGACCCTGTCTCTGCAAAAAATAGAAAAATTAGGCGGGCGTGGTGGTGCGCACTTATAGTCCCAGATACTCAGGAGGCTGAGGCAGGAGGATTGTTTGAGCCCAGGAGTTTGAGGTTGCAGTGAGCTATGTTGACACCACTGCACTCTGGCCCAGGTGACAGTGAGATTCTGTCTCAAAAAAAAAAAACAATAATAGTAAATAAATGAATAATAATGAACTTGGGCTGGACACAGTGGCTCATGCCTGTAATCCCAGCACCCTGGGAGGCCAAGCCGGGAGGATTCTTAAGGACAGGAGTTCAGACCAGCCTGGGTAACATAGCAAGACCCTGTCCCTACAAAAAAATTTTTAAAAACTAGCCCAGCATTGGCCGGGCACGGTGGCTCACGCCTGTAATCCTAGCACTCTGGGAAGCCGAGGCAGGTGGATCATTTGAGCTCAGGAGTTCGAGACCAGCCTGAGCAAGAGCGAGACCTCGTCTCTAATAAAAAAAAAATCTAGCCCAGCATGGTAGTGCCTACCTATAATTCTAGCTACTTAAGAGGCCAGGGTGGGAGGATCACTTGAGCACAGGAGTTTGAAGTTGCAGTGAACTGTGATCATGCTACTGCACTCCAGCCTGTGTGACAGAATAAGACCTTGTCTCTAGAAAATTTTTTTTTAAAAAATGAACTTTAGGCCAGGCAAGATGGCTCACGCCTGTAATCCTAACACCCTGGGAGGCTGAGGCAGATTGATCACTTGAGCTCAGGAGTTCGAGACCAGTCTGAGCAAGGGCAAGACCCCATCTCTACTAAAAATAGAAAAAAATTAGCCAGGTATAGTGGTGTGGGTCTGTATTTCCAGCTACTGTGGAGGCTGAGGCAGGAGGATCACTTGAGTCCAGGAGTTTGAGGTTGCAGTGAGCTAGGCTGATGCCACGACACTCTAGCCTGGACAACAGACGGAGACTCTGTCTCAAAAAAAAAATGAACTTTAGCTAGTGATATGCATGCTGAACTGATACCTGCGAAGGGATTGATGGATGGAGAGAGGGATGGATAAATAGATGTGATAAAGCAGATAAAGTAAAATATTAATTATAACATCTAGTGGGTGAGTATATGGGAGGGTTCACTGTATAATTCTATTTTTCTAAATGTTTGAAATTTTTCATAATGAAATATTGGGGGAAAATCTTAAGTAAAGATTCACACTTTTCTTAGATTCTGTGGGTTAGTGGAAATTGCATTTCTGATTTTTCTAGGTGACCTCGGGCAAGTTACTTAACTGTTGTTTTTTTTCTTTTTTGAGACAGGGTGTTGTTGTTCTGCCTCCAGGGCTGGAGTGCAGTGGGAGATCATAGCTCACCGCAACCTCAAATTCCCTGCCTCAAGCAATCCTCCTGTCTCAGTCTCTCTAGTAGCTAGGACTACAGGTGAATGTCACCACACCCAGTTAATTAAAAAAATTTTTTTTATATAGAAGGGTTCTCACCATGTTGCTCAGGCTGGTCTTGAACTCCTGGCCTCAAGTGATCCTTCCACCTCAGCCTCTCAAAGTGCTGGGACTTACAAGTGTGAGCCACTGTGCCCAGCCAACTTCTTTATTTTCATCTGTAGAACAGTTGTTTGGTTTAAATAAGATACTAATATTGTAAAATTCAAATGTGACAATTTGAAAGTACTTTGAAAAGCATAAAGCACTCTAAAAATGCAGTGTATTACTTTTAAGAAGGACGAGTGTTTGACCAGGTATATAGCATAGCTCTAGGTGTTCTTGACAACCCTCTGTAATGACATTAGCACTGTTTTACCCTCTTGCGGTTGGAAGTGCAAAACACTTAACTGTTTTCATAAAATTGTCAAATATTTCTCCAATAATTGTGAAAGACTTAGATTCCTGTTCTGTTTGATTTCTAAGGGGAAAGGATCATCCTGTCTTTGTATAACTGTAATATTTTTTCTTGTTTTACTTATAGACTGCCAAGATCTCCAGTTAGGGCAGTGGGAATCTTCTTTGTGGAACATTGGGCAGGAGCTTTGCCATTGGATGGTCAAGAAAGAGGGAGCAGAATGTCTGCATTGTTACACCACAGTGTTCAGACTTCAGAAGACTGCAGGCTGAGCAGTATCATTTACTCTGCAAGTGATTATGTCTTCACCTGGCCTCTCTGATCATCAAAGACTAATGAAGCACCTTTTAGGTCTTATGAATTCAGATAACACTGTTTTCCAGATGCCCTGGCAGCTGGTACAGGTAGGATTTTGCTGAATTTTGTGGGGAATGGTAGAAGGTAAGGAACTCATCTTTCCTGTTCTCTAGTCCTTGCTAAATGTAAACATCTATGCCCATAAAGATTAGGTTAACTAACTTCGGCTATTGTATAGAACAGGGTTAAAACTGGAGAAATGCTTTTCTTGTTACACTAGGATTTTTTTTAATATAGAGAGATATGGAAGACAGAGTTTGCTTCATTTTTATTTTGTTTGAGAGTTTAAATTTATGTTGTTTTGTGGTACAGTTTAAAAATGATGGATAGCTTCTTTACATTTCACTTTCTGTACTGAATATTAGAAGTGATTTGAACTTTGTATGTGTGTTTGAATGTCTACTCATGCTGATGAGCTTATTGCCTGTTGTAGGGCCTGTGAAAAAATGGAATCAAACTCTCTGAGGACTAAAGTCCCAGCTTTCTTATCTGACTTGGGGAAGGCCACATTGAGGGGAATCAGAAAGTGTCCCCGATGTGGCACATACAATGGAACCCGGGGACTGAGCTGTAAGAACAAGACATGTGGAACCATATTCCGATACGGTGCACGGAAGCAGCCTAGTGTTGAAGCTGTCAAAATCATCACAGGCTCCGATCTGCAGGTCTACTCAGTGCGGCAAAGAGACCGGGGCCCTGATTACCGATGCTTTGTGGAGCTGGGTGTTTCGGAGACAACGATCCAGACAGTGGATGGGACCATCATCACTCAGCTGAGCTCTGGGCGGTGCTATGTCCCCTCATGCCTGAAGGCTGCCACCCAAGGCGTTGTGGAAAACCAGTGCCAGCACATCAAGCTGGCAGTGAACTGCCAGGCAGAGGCCACGCCTCTGACCTTGAAGAGCTCGGTCTTAAATGCAATGCAGGCTTCCCCAGAAACCAAACAGACCATCTGGCAGTTGGCCACGGAACCCACGGGTCCCCTGGTACAGAGGATTACTAAAAACATCTTGGTGGTGAAATGCAAGGCAAGCCAGAAGCACAGTTTGGGGTATTTGCATACATCTTTTGTGCAGAAAATCAGTGCCAAAAGCTTGCCTGAGCGCCGCTTCTTCTGCTCCTGCCAGACTCTGAAATCCCACAAGTTGAATGCCTCTAAGGACGAGGCAGCCCAGAGATGCATTCATTTCTTTGCTTGCATCTGTGCCTTTGCCAGTGACGAGACATTGGCTCAGGAATTCTCAGACTTCCTAAATTTTGATTCCAGCGGTAGGTGGTGTGGTTGACACAGTTACTCTGTTTTTCTAAAATGGCAATGAAAGAGTTCCACTGATGCATTTGGAGATTGTCCTAGCAACCGTCAGAAGCAGTTGCTGGATAATTCATGTGAAAAGCATTCCTTTTTTCAATCCCAGTTAGCACATTTGCATAATGCTTGGTTGATTGGTTGAAATTCATGACCAAGAGACATGGCCACTTTATTGAGATAATCTAGCAAAGTTAGCTAGCTCTACTTTGATTTTTTTTTTTTTTTTTTTTACTATTCCACAGATGTCCTATGTTAATAAAAACAAAGAATGAACAAAAAAATTCTTTTATTCTAGCTTGCTTGCTTCTTATCTTTGAAGATGAGGAAAAGTAACATCTTTTTTTTTTTTTTTTTTTTGAGGCAGAGTCTTGCTCTGTTGCCCAGGCTAGAGTGCCATGGTGTCAGCCTAGCTCACGGCAACCTCAAACTCCTGGGCTCAAGTGATCCTTCTGCCTCAGCCTCCTGAGTAGCTGGGACTATAGGCATTTGCCACCATGCCCGGTGAACTTTTTCTATATATTTTTAGTTGTCTGGTTAATTTTTTTTTATTTTTTAGTAGAGATGGGGTCTCGCTCTTGCTCAGGCTGGTCTTGAACTCCTTACCTCGAGCGATCCTCCCACCTCGGCCTCCCACAGTGCTAGGATTACAGGTGTGAGCCACCGCGCCTGGCCGAAAACTAGCATCTTGCTCAAAAGAAGACTTTTAAAAGTTTCTTCGTCAAGTCTTTTGCTATTAACATATTTTTATCTTGTAGACACTTTTTATTTTCAGTGATCTTTAGCTGGTAGCAGTTCCCAACTTTTTTGTTTTACATTACTCTGCACATCCTTTTTCAAGTTAATTGGCTATGAACAAAAGCACACGTTTTGGAGAGTTTTTTAAAATAACTTTTTTTTTTTTTTTTTTAAGAGACATGGTCTTGGTTAGTCGCCGTGTAATCCTAGCACTCTGGGAGGCTGAGGCGGGAGGATCGATTGAGGCCAGGAGTTTGAGACCAGCCTGAGCAAGAGCAAGACCCCCATCTCTATCAAAAATAGAAAAAATTAGCTGGGCGTGGTCACACACGCCTGAAGTCCCAGGTACTTGGGAGACTGAAGTAGGAAGATTGCTTGAGCCAAGGAGTTTGAAGTTGCTGTGAGCTAGGCTGACATCATGGCACTCTAGCCTGGGCAACAGAGCAAGACTCTATCTCAAAAAAAAAAAAGACATGACCTTGCTAGGTTGCCCAGGCTGGCCTCAAACTCCTGGGCTCAAAGGATCTTTCCACCTCAGCCTCCGGAGTAGTTGGGACTACTGCCACTGTGCCTTAGCTTTTTTTTTTCTTTGAGACAGAGTCTTGGTCTGTGGCCTGGGCTAGAGTGCCATGGCATCAGCCTAGCTCACAGCAACCTCAAACTCCTGGGCTCAAGCAATCCTTCTGCCTCACCCTTCCATGTAGCTGGGACTACAGGCATGTGCCACCATGCCCAGCTAGTTTTTTCTATATATTTTTAGTTGTCCAGCTAATTTCTTTCTATTTTTAGTAGAGATGGGGGTCTCACTCTTGCTTAGGCTGGTCTTGAACTCCTGACCTTGAGCGATCCTCCTGCCTCGGCCTCCCAGAGTGCTAGGATTACAGGCGTGAGTCACTGCGCCAGGCCTGTGCCTTAGCTTTAAATGAACTTTTTTCAAAGAAGGCAGTCACTCCATAATTTGTTTTGGGGATATGTATTTTTATAAGTTAATTTTTTGATAGATAGTAATTTTCCATAGTTTTGGATAACATTAGTAATTCAGAAATCTTCTGTTTTTTAGGTCTTAAAGAGATTATTGTGCCCCAGTTAGGTTGCCATTCAGAACCAACAGTATCAACTTGTGAGCCTACTGCCTCTAAGCCAAAGAAGAGGAAAAAGGATGAAGTATCTGGTGAGAGGCTGGTTGGCTGGTTGGTTGGTTTCGTGGTGTTGTCTTTAGAGATGGTTTTACTGTGTTTTATGTTTTTCACAGAATCTCGGCAATTACAAGAAATAGCTTTTGTTCTTTAAGCTTTTTTTTCCCTAAGGCTTTACTGATGATTCTTTGTCAAGTCAAGCTAAAAGTGGTTCTGTTGGCCAAAAATATGATCCAACCAAACTCCACATTTATTGTACATGTGTGTCCATCTCTTAAACATTCAAGTTAATCTTATACCTTAATCTGCCTTAGGACAGTATTATGACATTTTCATCCATAGTGGGTTTATAAAAAACTTGTGACAATGGTTAGTTACATTCCCCACACTAATTTAAGAATATAGTTTATTGTTTGCATTTTCAGTATGTGGAGATACACATATTTTTAAATTCAAATACTTAATACCAGTGTCACTTAAGGACTCATATAAATCGATATGAAAATGGTGAAGTATGCTAGTAGGTATCAAGTGTCTGTCTAGACTCTAAATGAAAATATTGGCCGGGCGAGGTGGCTCACGCCTGTAATCCTAGCACTCTGGGAGGCCGAGGCGGGTGGATCGTTTGAGCTCAGGAGTTCGAGACCAGCCTGAGCAAGAGCGAGACCCCGTCTCTACTAAAAATAGAAAGAAAGTATCTGGCCAACTAAAAATATATACAGAAAAAATTAGCTGGGCATGGCGGCGCATGCCTGTAGTCCCAGCTACTTGGGAGGCTGAGGCAGTAGGATCGCTTGAGCCCAGGAGTTTGAGGTTGCTGTGAGCAAGGCTGATGCCACGGCACTCTAGCCCGGGCAACAGAGTGACACGCTGTCTCAAAAAAAAAAAAAAAGAAAATATTAACTGGTCCACACATGTGGACCAAACTCCAAACTAATTAGTAAACAGAGAAATGTAAACATTTTAGAAATGAAAAATTAAAACTAGATACCTTTTGCTACCAAATTAACAAAGATTTTTTTAAAATAATGAGACCAAAGGCAAAGGTGAAATCTGGGCTCTCCAGCATGGCTAGTGCAGTGTAAGTTGCTATAACGATTTGTAAGTAGCTTGTACTACCTGTTAGGAACCTTAAAATGGTCCTACCATAGGGAATATGGAGGCATGCCAGGTGGTCATGCACAAGAGTTTGGTGCTGGGAAGTTGAAGAAAGATGGAGAAACAAAGTGACATTGTCATTTCTGTGCTTTAGGGAAGAAATTCTGGCAGCAATATAGAACAGAGATTGTTGTTAAATGTTTACTTATTCTAAAATACAGTTCTTACCCTTTGACTCAATAATCCTGCTTCTTACCTTACCTTACCTTTCCCTATCCCTACCTTTACCCTTACCCTTACCCTTACCTTACATCTCTGTCACCCTTGCTGGAGTGCAGTGGTATGATCATAGCTCACTGTAGCCTCAAACTCCTAGGCTCAAGGGATCCTCCCAACTCAGCCTCCCAAAATGCTGGGATTATCGGCATGAGCCATGGCACCCAGCCCCAGTAATCTCACTTCTAAATAATCTTTTTTAAGGAAATAATCTTTGGTATGGGAAAAACATTTTGTCCAGAGATAATTCATTTTATGATTATTTATAATATTGAAAAATTAGAAACAACTAAGGTCCAACGACTGGGGATAGTAAAATGAATCCTGGTCAAGCCACTTTACTATATAATGTTAGACGGCCATTAAAAATGATTATAAAGAATTTGGGAAAATGTTCAGCCAGGCTCAGTGGCTCACACCTATAATCCTAGCACTCTGGGAGGCTGAGACAGGAGGATCACTTGAGGCCAGGAGTTTGAGACCAGCCTGAACAAGAGCAAGACCCCCATCTTTACTAAAAATAGAAAGAAATTAGCTGAACAACTAAAAAATATATAGAAAAAATTAGCCGGGCACGGTAGTGCATGCCTGTAATCCCAGCTACTTGGGAGGCTGAGGCAGGAGGATCACTTGAGCCCAGGAGTTTGAGGTTGCTGTGAGCTAGGCTGATGCCATGGCACTCTAACCTGGGCAACAGAGTGAGACTCGGTCTCAAAAAATGAAAAAAAAAAAAAAAAAAAGAAAGAAATTTTTTTTTTTTTTTTTTTTTTTGCTAAACCTGGCAACCATAGCATAATCACAGCTACTGAAAATCACAAAACCAGCAAAACAAACTATTCATGCAGAAGAAAATGGGAGACAGCTCACCAATCATGATTGTCTGAGAGGTGGGAGTAATAGGTGAACTTTTATCTTTCTTTCACTTCTGTTTATTCCCCTCAGTTTCCTGTAAGGAGATAAGAGAGTTAAAATTTTATGTATAAAGGCTAATGCTAATTCCTTCTAGACACTGTGAAACTAACCTAGAAATTAGCAAAGACTGTTTATATGTTTTAGAGTCTTTAGAAATTAATGTCAAATCAATTTATGTTCTGCAGACGTATTATTAAACACTGGAATGATTTGTGGTTTAGGTGCACAGATGAACAGTTCACTATTGCCTCAAGATGCAGTGAGCAGTAATCTAAGGAAAAGTGGCCTGAAAAAGCCTGTGGTTGCTTCTTCATTAAAAAGGCAAGGTAAGTTTCCCTTCCCTAGAATGGGCTGCAGTGGTTTGGAAAGTCATTCTAAAGGAGCCAGAAGAAGTATAATCAAAAGAAATGTTTCATGTTCTCCCCCAAAAAGTGCTAATATAAACTCTAGCAGGCAATGAGGCTGAGGTCTTTCCTGTCCCATCGGTTTCAAATCATGCTCAAAGCTAAATTATACAAAAATGTCATAGAGATGGAGAACCTATTAGTAGTTGCCAGGGTTAGGGAGGAGTTTGGAGGGAAGTTACAGCAACAATAAAAGGGTAGTACAAGAGAATCTTGTGATGAAACGGTTTTGTGTTTTGGCTATGGGTATATTCACATAAGTCTACACATGTCCTAAAGTTGCATAAAACTATATGCATGCACACCATACATGAGTGCATAAAACTGGTGAAATCTGAATAAGGTCACTGGATTGTAGCCATGTCATTTTCCTGATTGTGATGTTGTACTATAGTTTTACAAAATGTTACTTTTGGGTGAATCTGGGTGAAGTGTTATATAAGCTTTATATGTCTTAGAACTGTGTGTGAATGTACAATTATCTCCAGAAACTACATTAAAAAAGTCTTGGGGGGGCGGATGCGGTGGCTCATGCCTTTAATCCTAGCATTCTGGGAGGCAGAGGCTGGAGGATTACTTGAGCTCGGAAATTCAAGACCAGCCTGAGCAAGAGCAAGACCCCACCTCTACTAAAAAGTAGAAAAATTAGCCGGATGTGGTGGCGCATGCCTGTAGTCCCAGCTACTTGGGAGGCTGAGGCAGGAGGATCGCTTGAGCCCAGGTGTTTGAGGTTGCAATGAGCTAGGCTGATGCCACTGCACTCCAGCCTGGGTGACAGAGTGTCTCAAGAAAAAAAAAAGGCTTAATTTCTAATTGCCTTAAAAAAACCCAAAAAAGAAACAAAACATTAAATTATGTCTTTAAATAAAAAATTACTGACATGTTTTGGCAGCAGGTATTTTGCAGAATGTGTTCCTTTTATTGCTTGTTACCCATGTGCAGTTGGTATGGAGATTCAAAGTTGCAGAAAAAATGTATTTTACAATTATGCAGTGATAAATATTTGTTGAGAAAGATGAATATAGTCTGTTCTCCAAAGTCAGTGAAGTTTGAAAACATATCTTAAAGCAATAGCATGGCTATTTTTCTGATTTTATGAGACAGAATGATTTAATTTTAGCATGACTTTTATATTGAAATATATCACTTTTCTACTCAGAATAATTAAGCTTGTACATTTGGGAATCAACATTTTCTTAACTCTCCTTGTAAATTGTATAAAGAATAGTTTAGTTCGATGCTGGCAGTATTTATTGAACACTTGCTATGATATGGTTGGCCTTATAATATGGTTGGCTGATTAAAGACTGGACGTCATTCCTACCCACCTACTCTGGTCTTGAAGGCAAGACCAATACATAATTAGAGAATAATACAAGACTGAATATTAACTAATTAATTCATTAAGAACTTACACATTCTAGGAAAAGTGTTTTAGGAAGGTCAAAAAATAAACAGATCTTGCAACTTGAATCTGCCAGGTAAAAAAGATAAATAAAAATAAAGAGAATATTTAAAAAAAAAATAAATAAACAGATCAACAGTATCAGAAAATTTTGAACAATTTTTCATCACTTTCTTTGGTGCAAAGAAAAAAAAGAATAGCTTCAATCCAAATTATCACTGTATGTTTGGACCTGTAATTTTAGTTTCGAATGAATAGTAGTTGTGGCACTGTTTGTCTGTCTGTTAAAAGGCGATACTTCAGACATGTGGAGACATTTTTAGAGAAGTAATAGAATATGTTCTTTTCTGGAATAAGAAAAAAAATAAGTGAATAAATGAAGAAAATTAAAAAAAAAAAAAGAAATAGAATGCTAGATCTGTGGAAAGCTTTTGAATTTGGAGATCATCCAGAGATTTATACCCTCATTTTAGAGAAGAGGAAGTTGAGACATGGACCCTGGTCACTCAGGGGGGATGGGGGTGCTGTGTCCTGCAACCTCCTGGCTCCCAACTCTAAATTCTGGCCCCATTAAATTTCACCACTATTACTGTATTTCTCGGTTATTTACTCCAGCGCTGCAAGATTTCACTCTTTCATTTTTTATTTAAAAGTGAATTTTCATTCAGTTTGCATTTCTGAACATAAGGTTTTAGATTTTAAGTGTAAAGGTATCATAGAAACCCACCACGAATGCATCACTCAGTCTTATCTGTTTGTGCTCAACCTTGATATGAAACAAATACCTTCATTATTGAGAGGATTTGGGGCACATAGATACATATTCATCATGAATAGAACTAATTTATAGGTCTCTAAAACAGCCATTATAAAGGATCATTCTTTAATATGCAATTTAGTGTTAAAAGGCTGCTAACTTTCTATGGTTTATAATCTTAAACCTATTAGTCTCTAAGTACTTTTCATTTATTATTTTCTAAGTAGATTCTTTTTTTAAAAAGTCCCAGAATATTCTACTTCACTTATTTTATCTACCTTCTTTGAATTTCAGCTTCATGTTCTTTTTTTTCTGTATGAACTCTTTAACTTCAATTAACTGTTTATTCTGTAAGAAAAGAAAAGTTACTGAAGAGGCATTTTTTTTTCCTTTTCCTAGCCTGTGGTCAGCTATTAGATGAGGCACAAGTGACCTTATCCTTCCAAGACTGGTTGGCCAGCGTCACAGAACGCATCCATCAAACCATGCACTATCAGTTTGATGGTAAGTATTGGTTGTCCAACTGGGCTCTTGTGGAAAATAGATGATATTAAGCTAACTATGCTATAGTTCTACTCTCTTTTGGCAGGAAGAGTAATTATACTTTAGTCCAGAGAGCACTGGGCCACAAGAAAGTAGAAATCTAAGTTGAAAGAAAGGAATAATCACATAATTAAAATGAAGGACCAGCAAAATGATTTTAGGGATAGAAGAGAAAAAACAGAAAATAATAGGTAAAGATAGATAGCCTGATTTGTGGTGTATGTGTGCGCTTGTGTGTGTTGGGTGTGTGTGTGGGGGTGTGTGTGTGTGTGTGTGGTGAGGGAGATACCAAAGCTTTCATTTTAACCCTCAAACTTAAAATCAAAGCAAAGGGGAAAAAGGCTTAGAAAAAATATAAACGTGTGAGACCATGATAGTTATATAAAATGACATAGACACGCTATGGAAGATTGGAGCACACAGGCTGGACTTGGGTGTGATTTGGTGTAGCCTCATGGAACCTCAGCGACTTCAGAGTTGGACCATCCAGCTGGTCCTTGCCTGTTGCCTTAAAAGCATACATGCTGGATGGTTTTCCAGGCTGTGTCCAGTGATGAGGAGCTCACTGCTTTTTGAGGCAGCTTATAACATTGTTGGACTGTCACAGCTGTGGGGAACATCTCCCTCCTGCTAAGTGGAAATGTTTGCCTGTCATGGTTTCTGTTGGTTCTAGTTCTGTGCTCTAGCCACACGGAATAGGTCTGTTCCTGTTTCCAGTCGCTGCCACTGCACGCACACAAACCTACCACCCGGCTTGACAGTTCCTCTCTTTTCCAAGTGATCCATCCCAGGTTCTTCACACACTCCTCATACCATCTGGATGTGCTTTGCTGAATATATCCCAGCTTGTGAATATCCTTTAAAAAATAAACTGCCCTTAACTGAATAATGGCCTAATGGCAGACACTCAGTGGCAGGAGGTGAGTTTTGAAGGATTAGAACAGTTACAGCTTCCTGCTGAGGAAAGGGACAAGCGTAGAGGTCTTGAAATACTTGTTTAGATATTAATGCAAACTAAATAAAACTTTAGAAATTACTTTTTGGAAAAACAACAGATTAAGCTAAGGAGGGTTACAAAGAGAGAATCAATAGTTTTTTTTTTCTTTTTACATTTTATTTATTTATTATTTGAAATAATAATATACATACCTATTAACTCACCTTCCAGACAGAAAATCGAACATTGACAATACTGTAAGCTCTACACTATGGTCCTCCTGGACCCCATTACTGTACCACCTTCCACCCAAGTTAACCCCCTCTCACCATCTCCATTGCTACCACTTTTGTCCAAGTCACCATTACTACCACTTTGTCCAAGTCCAGCCTCTCCTGGACTGTGAGTCTGTGTCTTTTATGAGGGTGTTTCAAGACTAATTCTTTTTTTTTTTTTTTTTTTTTTTTTTTTGAGACAGAGTCTCACTCTGTTGCCCAGGCTAGAGTGAGTGCCGTGGCGTTAGCCTAGCTCACAGCAACCTCAAACTCCTGAGCTCAAGCGATCCTCCTGTCTCAGCCTCCCGAGTAGCTGGGACTACAGGCATGCGCCACCATGCCCGGCTAATTTTTTCTATATATATTTTTAGCTGTCCATATAATTTCTTTCTATTTTTAGTAGAGATGGGGTCTCGCTCTTGCTCAGGCTGGTCTCGAACTCCTGAGCTCAAACGATCCGCCCACCTCGGCCTCCCAGAGTGCTAGGATTACAGGCGTGAGCCACCGCGCCCGGCCAAGACTAATTCTTAAACCTCATCTCTAGCATCCTGTCAGCTGAGTTCTAGTGAATTAGCACTTTGAGAGCTGTAATGATCCCTGTAATGTAGGCTGTAATGTAATTTCAAGATGAAAAATCTTAAAATTGCTGTGTGTGGTGACTTCTCTAACGTATCTAGATATTAATATTTTAGTGGCTAAAAAGCAGTGATAGTTTTGTCATTGACATTCTGCATTCAGTAAAGTAGGCAAAATCAATGGGAAGGATGTAAAGTCTTTTTATAGAATTCTAGAAAAGCTTTCATTGTTATTTTTCTTGGCTTAAGCTTTGTTTCAAAAAGGCATCTCAGCCGGGCGTGGTGGCTAACACCTGTAATCTTAGCACTCTGGGAGGCTGAGGTGGGTGGATCATTTGAGCTCAGGAGTTCAAGACCAGCCTGAGCAAGAGCAAGACCCCTGTCTCTACTAAAAATAGAAAGAAAATTAGCTGGACAACTAAAAAATATATATAAAAAATCAGCCGGGCATGGTGGCACATGCCTGTAGTCCCAGCTACTCGTGAGGCTGAGACAGGAGGATTGCTTGAGTCCAGGAGTTTGAGGTTGCTATGAGCTAAGCTGACACCATGGCACTCTAGCCCAGGCAACAGAGTGAGACTCTGTCTCAAAAAAAAAAAAAAAAAGGCATCTGAACTGTCTTAAGAGTCTGTCTTAGCTGGGCATCATGGCTTGCTCCTGTAGTCCTAGTTACTTAGGAAGCTGAGGGAGAAGGATCGCTTGAAGCCAGGAGTTTGAGAACAGCCAGGGTGATAGAGTGAGACTCCTGTCTCTATTTTAAAAAAGAGAGAGAGTGGATCACGTGGAGGCACCAGGCAAGCTTCTCCTCTACTGGGCCTCATTGTTCTCATCGAGTCTTATTTCATTTGCCCTTTAAGGGGAAAAGTCTATGCTATGGTGGTGTTTACAAAATTGGGGATTTGGAAAGTTATCCTTGGTGATGACAAGGGTCCACTGTGTTTTTTTATGACTGCAAGGGATCAGGATTAGGGCTGGTGACAGCGCTTGGCTCAGAAAAGTCAATCAAAGTGTTCTTTTTGCTTCTGTAGAAAGAAACCTCAGTGGTATATTTAGTTATTACTGCCCTGCAATTTCTTTTCTTCCATCTCTCCCTGCATGTGAGAAAGTCCACTGAGTTTCTTTAAATGCGTTTCTTCTTATTTCCCATAGGCAAACCAGAGCCACTGGTGTTCCATATTCCTCAATCCTTTTTTGATGCCCTGCAACAGAGGATATCAATAGGAAGTGCAAAAAAACGGCTCCCCAACTCTACCACAGGTATGGAATTTTTCCTTAGGAATAGAGATTTCTTGACCTTAGAGAATTATGTTTGGAAAAAATCCAGATGAATTTTCAGGGTTAGGACTTCTCATCACATGCTTGGAGCACAAAGCCTTAGATAATCAACATATTAATTATCTATATTTTTATCAGTTGGCTTATCACATTTCTGCCAAACCCTATTATATATTTGCCCATAGAATTCCTTTTTTAAAGTGCTGAGATTCTATAAGGAAATAATAGCACTACACTGAACTCTCTAGAAATTGAGTAACAAATACAGCGAAAGAAAATGTTTTTGGTAGTCTAATTTTGTCCCTTTTTTACGTTGAAGCTTTTGTTCGGAAAGATGCCTTGCCACTGGGAACCTTTTCCAAGTATACCTGGCATATCACTAATATCCTGCAAGTTAAACAAATCTTAGATACCCCCGAGGTAAGCATTTATTTCTAAAATAGTTCTAAGGTAGAAGAGAGGGAAGCAAGTACAAGGAGTATGTTTGCACTAGTTCCTTGTGTTACAGATGCCAAAGAGAGTTCTTTTTTTTTTTTTTTTTTTTTCATACTAAGATATTATTCAGAAATATCCATGGCTGATAGTTCTGATTCTGATTTTGATGGGTATCCCCTATGGCTTGAAAAATATCTTAGAGTATGCTTTTTCTGATCCCAAAGGATCAGAAAACAGGGAGGATTTTTCTTGTAAATTACAATAAGTAATAATCCCCTAGTAACTACGATGAGCCTTAGATTTGACTGGCAGGCAGCTAGAAAGTATATAAATAATTTGAGATGATTTACTGTCTGTGAAGTCAGTGGTTCCAGCACAATTAAACCCTCCTCCCCAAACTGCAATTTTGTTCTCATTAGAAAAATGACCCATAATTATTATTCTCTTGTATCAGGATACCATTAGACATTTTTAGACATTTTGTTCAAGCAGAGCCTGAAAATTTAAGAAAGATTTTTCCTTCTTACAGGAATGGTATAGTGTGGAAAATTCAGCATAATGTGATTTGATGCATTACGATTAGCTTAATTGCAAGGCATTGTTATGTTCAGGAAAAAAACAAGTTGTTCGGTAAACTACAGAACTTACATGTGAACCCTAGAAAAGGCCTATGTTGGCACTAAAGACACTTGTGGAACTCCTTTAAATGCAAGATGTCACAGAGGCAACTTCTAGCCCGGAACAGATGGCATTCAGGGAGGCACTGAAGTAGCCCAGAGCAAAAACAAGTGGGGAAGAGAGCCAGTGATCATTGAGCTTCTGTCTGTTGGGCATTATTTACCTATATCACCTCATGTAACCTCCCAGCCGTGCACTGGTATTAACTGCATTTTGCTGATGAGAAAACAGGCTCTGAGAAGTTTGGTAACTGGCTCTGGGTCACCACAGAATTCAGTTCAAGTTCTCTCTGGCTCAGTTCCAAGGACAGTGTGACGCATACTGGATGTGAGGTGAGCTGTAGGTGCTTTTGACAGAGTACTTAGGAGAAGAATGCTGCTAGCAAAGCAATAAGGGAAGGAATAAAACTGATTTTAGAGCAAGTTTGTGCCAGTACCAGTTGTGTAGCCATGAAGATGTTACAGGTGCAGCTGGCATATGGTTCATCAGGGTTGAAATGAAGGTTATGGAGACAAAACAAAAGCCATAAATGAATTTTGTAAGGGACAAAAGGCAGGTTTGTTGGCAGGATTTACTTGAAAAATGGGAAAGTTGTAATTAATTTGAATGTGCTTAATAAGAAAGAAGGAGTAATAAAAGATCTGTTGTCATCCAAGTATTTATCTACTTTGAAAGTTTTCCCTTTCTCACCTTTCTTGGTATTATCTTGGTGTCCAGATGCCCTTGGAAATCACTCGTAGCTTTATCCAGAACCGAGATGGGACTTATGAACTGTTTAAATGCCCTAAAGTGGAAGTAGAGAGCATAGCAGAAACCTATGGTCGTATAGAAAAACAGCCAGTGCTACGACCCTTGGAACTAAAAACTTTTCTCAAAGTTGGTAAGTGAATTTCAACAGTGCATCTTCTTTTGAGGGTCAGCTTGTATACAGTATACTGTCCCAGGCTTTGGATCTTGACTTTAAACAAGGACACATTGATTCATCTTGTAAAGGCAATCATGGGATAAAGTATTTTGTTTCACTGAGCTAGTGCTTTCAAAATAAAATTATAGAAGTAGTATATGTTCATTATAGAGAAATCATAAATTTCATTATAGAGCATAAAGGACAAAAAATAAAAACCACTTGTAATCCCACCCACCTCCATGGAGACATCACCATTAATATTTTAGCATATGCCCTTTCAGATTCTTTTCTGTGTATTTGAAGAGTTTCCAAAACAAGGGATCATACTTCACTGCTTTTTTTTTACTTAATGATATTATCATGAACTGCTTTCCTTTCCACGTCTACCTATCTTTTCTTTCTTTCTTTCTTTCTTTTTTTACCAATTTCCCTAAGAGTTGGAATCCATGTCTATCGTAATGGTTATTTTTGTGTGGTGTTTTTCTGGTTTTTGTTTTTATTTTGAGACAGAGTCTCTCATTCTGTTGCCTGGGCTAGAGTGCAGTGGCATCATCATAGCTCACTGCAGCCTCTACTCCTGGGCTCAAGTGACCCTCCTGCCTCAGCCTCCCGAGTAGCTGGGACAACAGATTCGCGCCGCCATGCCTGGCTAATTTTTTCTATTTTTAGTAGAGACGGAGTCTTGCCCTTCCTCGGGCTGGTCTTGAACTCCTGACCTCAAGCATCTTCCCACCTTGGCTTCCCAGAGTGCTAGGATTAGAGGTATGAGCCACTGCGCCTGGCCTCGATGTTATTTTTAAACTTTTTTTAAATTGTTGTAAAATATACATAACAGAAAATTTACCATTTTAAGCATTTTTAAGTGCACAGTTCTCTGGCACTAAGCACATTCACACTGCTGTACAGCCACCGCCACCATACAATTCCAGACCTTTTCATCTTCCTCAACTGAAACTCTGCCCGTTAAGTGGTAACTCCCCACTCTTGTGTTCCCCCAGCCTATGGCAACCACTATTCTACTTTCTGTCTCTGAATTTGACTACTCTAGCTACCTCATAATAAGTAGAATCAAACAATATTTGTCCTTTTGTGCCTACTTTATTTCACTTAATGTCTCCAAGGTTCATCCATGTTGTAGCATGTGTCAAAATATCCTTCTTTTTTAAGGCTGAATAATATTCCACTGTATGTATATTCCACTTTTTGTTTATCCATTCATCTGTAATGGACACTTGGATTGCTTCTACCTTTTGGCTATTGGGAATACAATGTTATTTTTAACAGCTGTATAAAATTCATTAATTAGAATTCCATACTCTAATCCATCCCATTTATTTCAAACTTTTTGCTATTTATTAAAATAATGCTGGAAATAACTTCCTTTTAGATAATATAGCCTTAATTATTTTCTAACTTATTTAGGAGCTTGTTACGGATAGTCTTTGGGATAAATTCCTGAAAATGAAATTGGAGGGTCACAGATTATGTCCATTTTTAAGGTTTTTGATTGTTCTTGTCTAACTGCTCTTTAGAAAGATTGTTAATATTCATAGAATTTATTCCTGCCAGCCATGTATGAAAGTTTCTCTTTTTTAAATCTTTGTTGATATGATAAGCAAAAAATCTTATCTCATTCTTTTATTTTGCATTCCCTTAAATTAATGAGGGGAAACTTTCTATATTAGTTATTTGTATTTGATGAATTACTTTTTCTTTGTCCATTTTTATTTGGGGTATTTGTATAATAATTTCTTCATTATAACAACAACTATAACAAGCAGCACTTAATGAATTATGGTACTTTGTGCCAGGTATCAGTTTAAATGCTTTACATGCATTAATTCATTTAATGCTCATCAACCCACTGAGAGGTAGATTCGGTGATCCCCATTTACAGACAAAGAAACTCAGCTGAAGGCTGGCATGGTGGCTCACACCTGTAATCCCAACACTCTGAGAGGCTGAGGTGGGAGGATCACTTGAGCCCGGGAGTTTGAGACCAGCCCAGGCAACACAGTGAGACTCTGTCTCTACAAAAAAATTAAAAAATTAGCCAGGCAACGTGCATGTAGTCCTAGCTACTTGGGAGGCTAAGGCAGGAGGATTGCGTGAGCCCAGAAATTTGAGGCTGCAGTGAGCTATACCACTATACTACCACTGTGCTTAAGCCTGGATGACAGAATGGGATCCTGTAAGAAGGAAGGAGGGGAGGGAAGGAGGAAGGGAAGGGAAAGGGAAAGGGAGAGGGGAAAGGAAAGAGAAAAAAGAGAAAGGGAAGGAAAGGAAGAAGGAAAGAAAAGAAAGAAAGAAATGGAGGTGAAGATAGATACAGCCAACTGCCCAGGATTACACAGATAGTAAGTATAAGTGGTGGAGCTGGCACTACAGAGCGTACACTCCTAACTGTCTACCTGTTTTTCCAATAACTAAGATATACGCCCTTCCAGAGCAGTGCACTGTATCACTGGTGTTCATTACTGCACCCCAAAATGGCAGAGTGCCTGGTCCATAATAGGAACTCAGTAAAGACTTCTTGAATGAATGAATGCATGCCATCCATAGTTTTAATTACTTTAGCTTTGTGATCCATCTTGTGGGCCCCCTTCATTTCTCTAATTGTGCATTTATTCTTCCAGGAGAAATTTAGAATGTATCATTTTGTCAAGTTCTTATGAATATTTTCTTAGCTATATTTTATTTTTTTGCTGCTCTTGTGAATGAGATTTCGATCATGTTTCTAGCTTGTTATTGCCAGTATATGGAAAGCTCCTGGTTTTCATGTATTTACTATCCAATCAGCACCCTTAATGAAGTCCTAGCAGTAATATCATAAATCAGTTGTTTTCCTCCAGTGTCTCAGAAATCAGTGATATCACCTGCAAAATAATGATCATTTTGTTTCCTATCAAACATTTATATATTTTTTTTTCTTGTTAAATTAGCTTGGATTTCAAGAGTAACAGTGAATAAAAGCTAGTGGCCATGCTTATCTTTTCAGATTATAGTAAAAACTCCTCCAGTGTAGCGTTTTCCAACTCCATCTTGAAGAAAAGATAGTGATAAGTATTCTGTGAAAAAAGCATGTCATAGTCAAGTAAGTTTGATAAATGCTATATATCATGCTTTTTGGTAGGAAAAGAAACTTTGTGTTTTGGGGAGGTTTTTTTTTTTTTTTTTTTTTTTTTTTTTCCTTTTATTGGCGTAGATTCAAACAGCAGGAAAAGAAACTTTGTCATATGAAAACACTCATCTTAAGAAACACTCAGATCTCTGAAAATGTTGCAACTGGAGTAGGGAGGCAGTAGGGAGTGGTGTCTTAAATATAATTTCTCTCTCTTAGAAATTCATCCTATAAATTTGCATATTAAAAAGCTCTTGAAGTAAAAGCACCCATTGAACTTTATTTAACCTAAGGTTTGCAAAACTTTTTTTGACCAGTGAATACTTTGCAGGGGAATATCATTAGTATTTCTTTCTTTCTTTTTTTTTTTTTATTTCATCTTATTGTTATGGGGGATACAGAATTGCAGGTTGCATACGTTGCCAATGTACCGCCTTTCCCCCCAAGTCAGAGCTCCAGGCGTGTCTGTTCCCCAGATAGTGCACGTTGCACCCATCATGTAGGTATATGTCCCTCCCTTCCCCATTCACCCCTTCCCGAATCAGCACCTTCAAGCGTTACCATTCCCCAACCGGTGCGCAATGCACTCATTGTGTAGGCATACCCCCATCCCCTCCCCCACCCCCCACCTCAGTCTGATATCCGATTGGTGTCGTTCCCAGATGTTTATTTAGGTGTAGTATTTCATAGAATGTGCTCTATGTTTCACTGTTAAATAGTGGGCCATTGGTTATGGATTTCAGGTAAATTTTTTTTTATTATCGTAAGGACATGTATTTTAAGTTAATTAAGTATTTTTATTAGGAACTAGTATTACATTTTTTTGATACCTATAGAAGAAAAAAGCTAATATTAAATTTTATGAAATGTCCCCACGATGCCAACAAAGAAAATTAAAGAATCAAAAAAAAAAAAATTTTTATGAAATGCCTTTTTATCATCTTTGAAGTCTAATTTTTTGACCTATTAGTGCCATGAATTTTATAGCTTTCTAATATTGACATAATCTTACATTTCTAGGATAAATCCTGCTTGGTCTTTTTTTTCTTTTAATATATACATGTATTTTATTTGCTAATATTTTATTTAGGAATTTTGGTTATCTCTTCATAAGTGATAACTGCCTACAGTTTCTTTTTTTGGAGGCTATCTTTTCTGGGTTTTGGTAACAGTTATATAGAAAATGATTTTGAAAGGCTTTGGATCAAATTAAATAGTTTAGGAAATAAAATATGTTCCTTGAATGTTTGAAAGAATTTATTCTCTGAATCTAACCCTTTCTTCCAGGCAGTTCTTTATAAACTTATTCATCTTGTATTCATGGTTTCTATCTTTCCTTGAGTCAGTTTTGAATTTTGATAGTTCATATTTTCTCTAAAACTCATCCATTTTCATGTAAAATTTGCATATATCTTTATAATTTCAAGTATAGATGATAATCATATAACTTTAAAAATCTCTAAATCTGTAGTCATTAATATATACTCTACTTGAATTTTGCCTGTTTTATGGTCTCTTTCAAATTAAAGAACTGGCTCTTGTATTATTTATTGATTCTAAATTTCTATTTTAAATTATTTTCTGCTTTTGTCTATTATAATTTCTTCTCTCTTAAAATTTTTCCTAATATATTCTTTGAATTGTTTTATTTTTATGGCTTTTAAAATGGAATACTCAGGCTGGGCATGGTGGCTCACTCCTGTAATTCCAGCACTTTCAGAGGCCTAGGTAGGAGGACCGCTTGAGGCCAGTTCAAGGCTGCAGTGAGCTGTCATGCCACTGCACTCCAGCCTCAGTGGCAAAGCAAGACTCCAAATAAAGAGTCTTAAAATAAAATAAAATGAAATACTCAATTTTTTAATTAATGTTTGATAACATTTAAGATTCTTATTATTGTCACTATCTAAATCATCTATAATTATAGTTTAGCTTCTCTGTGTCCTCTATATTTTGTATTTAAAATTTCCAGTTGTGTAGTCCCAGCTACTTGGGAGGCCGAGGCAGGAAGATTGCATGAGCCCAGGAGTTTGAGGTTGCAGTGAGCTACGATCACCTAGCCTGGGTGACAGAACAAGACCCTGTCCCAAAAACTAAATTAAAGTAAAATTTGCAGTTGGCTGAAGCCTTTTTTTTTTTTTTTTTTTTTTTGAGACAGAGTCTCACTATGTTGCCCAGGCTAGAGTGCTGTGGCATCAGCCTAGCTCACAGCAACCTCAAACTTCTGGGCTCAAGTGATCCTTCTGCCTCAGCCTCCCGAGTAACTGGGACTACAGGCATGCGCCACCATGCCCGGCTAATTTTTTCTATATATTTTTTAGTTGTCCAGCTAATTTTCTTTCTATTTTTAGTAGAGACGGGGTCTCGCTCTTGCTCAGGCTGGTCTCTAACTCCTGAGCTCAAATGATCCACCCGCCTTGGCCTCCCAGAGTGCTAGGATTACAGGCCTGAGCCACCGTGCCCGGCCTGGCTGAAGCTTTTGATCTTTATATTCTTAGTTATCAATTTCTAATTTTACTATTTTGAGGTAAGAAGATCTGTCTTTTCAATTTCTATTTTTTTAGGAATTTAAAAATATTTTTTCACTAACAATATGCAATATGAATTTTTGCTAACAAAGATATTATTTATCCAATATAAATTCTTATATAGCTTTTAAATCAATCATACTATTTTATTGCTTAAGTCTTCTTTATTATCTCTTTGACCTGCCAAAGACTAGGAGAGTCATGGTACAATTTCCCACTACAGTTATGTTTTTCTAAATGTCTTCTTATATTTCTAAAAGGCTTTAAGTATTTTAACATAGTGTTGTTGGTACATCAGAGTTATTGACAAATGTTGCCAATGTAAATCATATACTTTAACAATGTAAAAATATTGCCTTAAATTCTTCTTTGTCCAATACTACTACAGTAACACCAGCTTTCTTTATTTTTTGATATGTTTGCCATCCTTTTAATTTTATATTTTTTGTGACACTTTGTTTTAGTTGAATATTTTTCCTTCCTTCCTTCTTTCCTTCCTTCCCTTCCTTCTCTTTCTTTCTTTTCTTTTTCTTTTTGAGAGATAGGGTCTCCCCATGTTTCCTAGGCTGGAGTGCAGTGGCTATTCACAGGTGAGATCATAGCACACAATATAGCCTCAAACTCTTGTCCTCAACGGATCCTCCCACCTTCACCTCCCAAGTAGCTGTGACTTCAGGCTTGCACCATGGCACTTGACTTAGATGAATCTCTTATCAACATTATACAGTTGTTTTTTTTCTCCAATTTTATTAGTTTATCCCCTTCATATTTATTATAATGGATATAGTTGGTCTTTTGTCTTTTTATTTTCTGCTTTTTGCTAAGTGAACTATGTTTTCTGTGCTTGTCTTCATAGTTTTTGAAGGTTTTATCATATTTTTATTTTTAATTCTGCTAGTGCTTAATTTTACACTTTCATTTTATTTATTTATTTATTTATTTTTTGGGACAGAGTCTCACTCTGTTGCCCAGGCTAGAGTGCCATGGTGTCAGCCTAGCTCAACCTCAAACTCTGGGCTCAAGCAATCCTCCTGCCTCAGCCTCCCAAGTAGCTGGGACTACAGGCATGCGCCACCATGCCCGGCTAATTTTTTCTGTATATATTTTTAGTTGGCCAGATAATTTCTTTCTATTTTTAGTAGAGACGGGGTCTCGCTCTTGCTCAGGCTGGTCTCGAACTCCTGAGCTCAAATGATCCACCCGCCTCAGCCTCCCAGAGTGCTAAGATTACAGGCGTGAGCCACCGCGCCTGGCCTTAATTTTACATTTTTCAAAAGCATTCTTTAACTTGAATGTTTAATGTTTAAATCTCTGATCCTCTGGAATTTATTTTTATTTATGTTATGAAGTAAGCATCCACCACTTTTTAGTTTCTTTCCTAAGGTTATTTGGTTGATGCTCAGCATTTATTATAAGAAACACTTATATTTCTTTTACTAATGGAAATACCACCTTTAGCTTATGCTAAATTCCTGCTCTATTTGGATCTGTTTCTGATCTGTTTTGTTCCTTTAATCTGTCTAGGTGTATGCCAGTACCACACTCTTTTAGTTATTATAGGTTTGTATTAATAATATGTTTTAGAAGCATGTAGATTTCAATTCTACTATTTCTTTGTGGTTTCCTTGAAATTTGACTTTTTTTTTTTTTTTTTTTTTTTTGCTAGTCTCCATTTTAATCTCATCCAGTTGCCTTTTCCTCTCAGTCTGGGCTCTCCTTATGATTCTTTTGGCCCTATTTTCATAAAGGCTACATCTTATTTTATTCATTTGTGGATGCCAAACAGTTCCCTGAAATTTTCTTTTGGATAGATACAGTAGTCATTGCTTTTCCTTCCCTTGATTCTTCTAGTTTTTTCTCCCCAGACTTTTTTTAATTCATGTAGGTTTTTTTTTTCTTTTAACTTCTTGTCCTTTTCCTTATTTATTCCTGAACAAATTAAGATCTGTCCAGACTCAAATTTTGGTAACAGACAGATTGCCTTGGACCACTCTTGGGTGATGCTAGGTCCTTCTCAGATCTACAGTTGGAGGGCTGGTGCACAGTTCTCAGGCGTGGTGTTTCTTTCCTCTTATAGTGGCATCTCCTGACCATCTCTGCCTCCTTCTTTGCTAATAATGTAATATATGAAAAGACACACAAAACTAAGATTCCCAGAATATGGTTTTCCAGGGTTTCTCCTATCTCTTTCCCCCACCCCTATTGCTTCCCTTGTGCAGATTGCACCTTCCAGAACACATTTTGCCACTGCTAGTCAGCTTTAGTGATGCACCTACCCTCCACCAAGTCCCTTTTGCTGTCATTAAGAATGCAGGTACATGGGTGGGGAGGGCTATATGTCAGACTTTCTAAAGGGTAAGAAATGGGACTACTTATTTGCCACTTGGTACAAGTATAATACAAGCCAGGGCACAAATGGTGGGAGGGACAAAATATCTTCCTTCTTCCATGCAGCCTCCCTTTACGAAGGAAAGCTGGGATTTGCTATGGCAGAAGCCTGGGTAGGTCTCTCTCCATCCATCTCTACCTGTTTTATATTTACTCCCAGATGCTGCCGGTGGTCTTACTGTTCATTGTTGTGAGTTTTAAGCTTTTTCTATGTCTTCACTGGTATTTAAGTGAAGAGTCGGTAGCAGCTCCATGGAGAGTTTTCAGCCAGGTGTCACTTGAAATGGAAGCTAGGCCGGGCGCGGTGGCTCACGCCTATAATCCTAGCACTCTGGGAGGCCGAGGTGGGCGGATCGTTTGAGCTCAGGAGTTCGAGACCAGCCTGAGCAAGAGCGAGACCCCATCTCTACTAAAAATAGAAAGATATTATATGGACAGCTAAAAATATATATATAGAAAAAATTAGCCGGGCATGGTGGTGCATGCCTGTAGTCCCAGCTACTCGGGAGGCTGAGACAGGAGGATCGCTTGAGCCCAGGAGTTTGAGGTTGCTGTGAGCTAGGCTGACGCCACGGCACTCACTCTAGCCTGGGCAACAGAGTGAGACTCTGTCTCAAAAAAAAAAAGAAATGGAAGCTAGAATGTTTGTGACAAACAAGAGCCAGATAATACCTAACATTTGTATTCTATGTCTAAAAGAAACCAAACAGACCAAAACACACAGGCCCACAGTGTTATTAGTCTGGGGTGAGTGGAAGCTTTGTTTCTCATCATATAAGTAATGTCTTGGTCATTGTGAGAAGGAAATGACCAAAAGAAGTGGAGGGAAGGAATTTAGAAGGGGTGACTGGGGTAAAATATAGGGAGAATAAGATAGTGAAGTAAAAAATGAAATATTAGCTTATGAAGTCAGAGGTAAGTAGTGCTGAGAGAAAAAGGTATATACATTATTAGGTAGGATCTTTTTCCTCTATCCTTCTTTTTTTTTTTTTGAGACAGAGTCTCGCTTTGTTGCTCAGGCTAGAGTGCCATGGCATCAGCCTAGCTCACAGCAACCTCAAACTCCTGGGCTCAAGTGATCCTCCTGCCTTAGCCTCCCGAGTAGCTGGGACTACAGGCATGCGCCATCATGCCCGGCTAATATTTTCTATATATTTTTAGTTGTCCAGCTAATTTCTTTCTATTTTTAGTAGAGACAGGGTCTCACTCTTGCTCAGGCTGGTCTTGAACTCCTGAGCTCAAACGATCCGCCCGCCTCAGCCTCCCAGAGTGCTAGGATTACAGGCATGAGCCACTGCACCCAGCCTCCTCTATCCTTCTTGTTTTCTTATATTTACATATTTTTAAAATTTTTGTTTTTTGCTTTTTTTTTTTTTTTGAGTCAGGGTCTTGCTCTGTCACCCAGGCTAGAATGCAGTGGCACAATCATAGCTTACTGTAACCTCCAACGCCTAGGCTCAAGCAAACCTTTCACCTCAGCCTCCTGAGTAGCTGGGACTACAGTTGTGTGCTGTCATGCCTGGCCAATTTCAAAAAAAAGAAATTTTTTTTGAGACATAGGTCTCAAACTCCTGGCCTCCAGCAATTCTCCTGTCTCAGCCCCTCAAGGTGCTGGGATTACAGGTATAAGCCATTTCTCCTGGCCTTTTTTTCACTTTTCTCTTGAAAGCCTTCAATCTTTTGACTGGCAGGTAGAAGTTATTGAAGCTGAATTTTTTTGTTTCATATTTGCCATCCAATTGTCACTGTAACCTGCAGCATCAGTAAGAAAGACCTAAAATTATTAAATATATGTTTTAACTTCATGATGACAAAGAAATCTGATACTCCAATTACCACTGAATTTGCAAACCCTACACAGCCTTCTGCTTATCAAAGCTGAGTAGTCCCTGTTATTCAGTGAAGCTTCTTGCTATTAGGAACACCCATTTGAGTCAGGTGGAATTGTACTAATAGTGTTCCTTTTTTTTCTCTTTAGGCAACACTTCCCCAGATCAAAAGGAGCCAACACCTTTCATCATTGAGTGGATCCCAGATATCCTTCCCCAATCCAAGATTGGCGAGCTGCGGATCAAGTTTGAGTATGGTCACCACCGGAACGGGCACGTGGCAGAGTACCAAGACCAGCAGCCTCCCCTGGACCAGCCCTTGGAACTGGCCCCTCTGACCACTATCACTTTCCCTTGAGGCAAAACAAGAGTCTTTTTGCTGCTAAATTTGCACATCCCCAACCCTTGACAACTTTAAATACTAGTTAGGCACTTAGATATCTGGCCCTGTTCCTTAGTAAACTGCTCTTAGCTAAGATACAATTTCTCAATGCTTTCAAGTGGATTCTGTTGAAGAAAAACTCTTCTTGTAAATGGCCTTTTTGGTGCTGCTGTGTACAGTCTTCATTATACATTGCGCAGTATTTTTAAAAGGAACAAAAAGAAAACTAGCTCATTTTCCTTCTTTAGAATTTGTTTCAACCTTTTTCTAATTCTCTAAGAAGTTAGCAGCACTCACCCGTACACCAGTAGTGTTGGAAAGTTAATCATACCCTGGTTAGGGCAGAATGTTAAGGACCATCCAGGCAGAGTTCTAGCCATGCTCTTTATTCTGTTCTCAAATAAAGCACAGTGTCACTAGTTTTTCCAAATAATTTCTCATGTTGCCCTGATTATAAAATTATAAACTTTTGGGGGGATTTAGCTGATAGTGAAATAGGAAAAAGAGATCCAGGTGTCAAGGGAATATTGACATTTCAAACTAATGCTTATAATTGCATATTCACTTGATATTTTCGTCTTTACTCTCCAAAAAGTTTAACAGCTGGTAAAATACAATTGCTGTTTCTGAGTTCATTGATGATGGAATGGAGATACTGAAGTACACAGAAGTCTGTCTTGGGCTGGGTGCAGTGGCTCACACCTGTAATCCTAGCTTTCTGGGAGGCCGAGGCGGGAGGATAGCTGCAGCTCAGGGGTTCAACACCAGCCTGAGCACAGTGAGACCCCGTCTCTATTTTTTTTTAAAGTAAAAAAATATATAAAAAAAGATTTAAAAAAAAAATAGAAGCCTGTCTTTAAGGAGGAAAGAAGGGAATGAACATTTCCTACATGCCTTTTATGTGCCAGTCACTTTCATTTACATTCTCAATCATTTTTCTCACTGAATCCTAGTTATTTTATGTTTAGGCATTCCTCCTTTTTTAAAGTTAAAGAAACAGCCTCTCTGAGGTTAAGTACCTTGCTGGAAACAGCCTTAAAAATAACATTCAGTTTTACTCCAAAGTGCATGTTCTTTCCACTTTATCATGTTGCTTTGGTATAAATTTCTTATACTTCATTGTCCTCGGGAAGACAAAAATCCATATGAAGCAGGCTCTTGGTTTTCAATTGCAAGTGACAGAAAACCAGCTAACCAGCTTGAGCAAAATAGGAGTCTGTGACTCCTATGCTAGGCTAGAGCTGGGTGTGGCTGGGCCTCAGGACCCCTGGAACCAGGGTCCATCTGACCCATCCCTGCCTCTTTCTGGGGCTTCATTTGCTCTCAGCACAAAGCATCTCCTTTTCCTGGTAGGCCTTCAGGCTCCTCAAGTGCCTGAAAGTATGGCTTCCACATGGGAACAGGACTGACTGCTCCACTGGCTCTCTGATCCAATGGGCAAAACCCCCCAAGAAAAGCACTGAGGGCCCTGGAGGGAGCAGCTCAAAACCCTCCATGTCCACACAGCCTCCTGTCTACTACACAGACTGAGTGTATTAATGGGTCTGAGAGGGATGCCTTCTTAACTTGCCTGCCTCTAGGCAGCCTAGCTAGGCACCACAACATCATGACCATCAAGAGAACAAATTCCTACTCCTCCACCCAGGAGCTGGTTCTAGCCTACTATGGCCTTGCCTCTAGCAGTGCTGCTGTCATCTCAACAGCCTGCTAATATTTAGAAGCTGCTTGGGCACCTGTAGAAAATGTGACTCCAAGAACCACCCACCCAAGTGAAGGTCTGCAGGCCTGCCACCTGACTCTCTCAAGGTACCAGAAGTCATCAGGCCTGTGGTCCTCTGGGCCCAGCAATTCCCAATCACATTTGCCCCATCTTTCAATGACTGCTGTTGTGGGGTGTTGGTGCCGATGCCCTGCTCTTCCTTCCAGCCCACATGTGCATACACATGCACACAGCACACACTCCAGCCCCCAGCTACAGAGTAAGTACCTCAGCCAGCTCTATCCCCTCTTCTTCCATGTCGGTAAAAGCCCAGAACATGCCCTCCATAAGAAGAACCCAGGGAAATCTCCCTCTACTCTGCTGAAGGGGATGGGCAGGGTTTGCTCTCCCCCAGCCCTTTAGATTAACTGGACCCTCTCAAGCACAAGTCATAGACAACACAGAAAAGTCAGCCACAGAGAACAGCCCTTGTGTCTATTATTTGTGAATTTTCCCAAGATAGATAGGTTTACCTCTCAACCGATTTCTCCTTCCTTTTTTTTAATCTCTCAAATCCTGATTTCCTGGTTTTCCTCCTTTGCATCTTGTGATATTTTCTTACACTCCTTATTTCTCTTTTTAATCCTCCTTTAACGACCTTGCTGTCTACTTGTTCTCTCACCATCCAAATCTGCAAGCACCTTTCACGTGTTCCTACCATCCCACTTGCCTCACCAAGGGAGCAGGATGACTTTTATGTGCATAGGACTCACGCAGGGATCCAATTAAAATGCATATTCTGAGGCCGGGCACGGTGGCTCACGCCTGTAATCCTAGCACTCTGGGAGGCCAAGGCGGGTGGATCGCTCGAGGTCAGGAGTTCAAGACCAGCCTGAGCAAGAGCGAGACCCCGTCTCTACTAAAAATAGAAAGAAATTATATGGACAACTAAAATATATATATACAAAAAAAATTAGCCGGGCATGGTGGCACATGCCTGTAGTCCCAGCTACTCGGGAGGCTGAGGCAGTAGGATCGCTTAAGCCCAGGAGTTTGAGGTTGCTGTGAGCTAGACTGACGCCACGGCACTCACTCTAGCCCGGGCAACAGAGTGAGACTCTGTCTAAAAAAAAAAAAAAAATGCATATTCTGATTCAGAAGTTTTAGGGTGGGGTGCAAGACTCTGCGTTTCTATCAAGCTCCCAGGTGATGCAGAAAGTGCTAGACTGCAGGGATGCTGCTGGACTGCACAATGCACTTTGAGCAGCAAGGTCTAATACCTGACCTGGTACTGTAACCTTCCTCCCACCTTTCACCGCCACTAGTGGGGAAGGGCAGTAAGTGGCCCCACCACTTACTAGTGGCCCCACCATGTAGCAAGGACAGTGTACTGGTGTGAGCGGCTTTACGGCACTCTCCCACAAGGTTACTCCAACTAGCCTTGTTCCTTGGAACTAGTTCCAACTTAACATTTCCAGAAGCAGAAAGTGGGTTTTGTAGTTCTGTAAATTTTCTGCTGTTTTGCTCCCTCTTCCCAAGCACTACTTTTCACTGGCTTCCCCAATCCCTCCACCTTAAGGTTCAGATCCTAAGGCCTGGGTTTGAAACCCCAGTTCTACCGCCCTCTGAGTAACAAGTGCAGCCTTGCAAGTTATTTAACCCTCTGAGCTCCAGTTTTCTCAGCTGGATAACATGAATAGCAAGTTAGAAATTGCGTGTGAATCGCTCATTTCATCTACTATTTGAACTCTCTCCTTTTGTTCTTCTAACTTAGCCTTGAAGCTTGAATAGTGCTTTTTGCCCCTTCTTGGGAATCTTTGTACTTAATATCACTGTTACACTATAAGATCAGAATTTCGTTAAATGAAAGAGGCTGAAAGTAAATTTAATGAAAAGTTAAAGATGATCGGGGATGCTGATAATTTTCTTCCCATCTTTTCCCGTTTTGTCCTCCAAATTTTTTGTAACGGACATTATTACTTCAACAAGTCCGAAAACAGGCAAAGTAAGAGAAAGGGCACAAAATTAAGCTTCCGCACTCCCTACTAAGAGCTGGAGAAGAGAAAAACAAAATCGGGCACGCAGGGTGGGGCCTGGTCACGCGGCAGCCGCCCCCTCGCCGCCGCGAGATGACGTCAGTCACGTTCTCCTCTCGCCCGCCCTGCGCTTCCGGCCGGCTTGGCGGCTTTTCTTCCACCAGGAGGCGCCGCAGGACGTTCAGTTGCCGAAGCCGCCTGCGCAGCCGCACTGGCTCCCGGGACACGTCACCACCTTCGCGTCTTTTCTGGAGAGCGCGGGAATGCGAGCGCTGGAGGGTGGTGACGTCACCGGGGTTCCCCGCGTGGCTCGTGGGGGTGGGGCCGGGGACGTGGCGCGCGCTGAGGCCCGCGCGGGGAGGAGGGGAATGAGAGAGTAGGGAAGGAATGGTGGCGCCGAGCCCGGGCCTGGCCGGGCCTAACAAAGCCGCGCCCGCCTCGTGACCCACTGTGGGGCCGAGACCAGGCCAGCGCGCCTGACCGACCTGCGGGAAAGGTGCTGACGAGGCGGACGCGCGAGCTCAGCGGGGAGGGGCGCGGCTGGTCGTTGGCCAGCCGGTACCGACTTCCTGGCACCCTGGGCGGCCGCGCCCTCGTGCGGCGGGACCGCACCTGGATTGGGGCCCGCGGGTCCTCCTGGCAGCGCTGTGGACTCGGGACTCGCGGGGCCAGGCCGCACCCCTAGTTCCAGATCGCGCGGCCCCTCCCTGCCTCGGCTCACGTTGTCCTCCCCCGCCTTCCTGGTATTAGCAACCCTCACCCGGGTTGTGCTTGCCAGGTGGGGAAAGAGAAGGGACGTGTGCTCTGGAAGGAGACGTGCGTTTGACTCCTTGTTCGTCATTCTCTGTGTACTCTTTGCCTTGAGCAAGCCTTTCAGAACCTCCCAGGCTTGGTTTTTTCCCTTTTGTAAAGTACGGGTGGTATCATCCACTTCGCATGCTTGTTAGTCTCTGCCTAACACATGGTAGGGCGCTTAGTCAATATATTTTAATTCCTTTTCCACTTTTTCCCACCTGGTCCATAGAGCCAGCTTGTAAAGGCATTAACGCCTGGGTAGCCCTTAAAACAAAAGGCTTTGTATGGTTTTGTGTACTGACTTCTTAAAGAAGCTTCCCTTTTCTCAGTATGAGCTCCACAGACTGCTGAGTGGCTTTGGAAGAACAGTGGCAAAGGGCTCATCCGTGACCTGATGAGTTGAACCTGGGATCGGATCAGGATTTAGGGGAGGATTGGTTACGAGCGTTTTCTCTGTGCCCCAGCACCTACTAACTAGCGCTGGTAGCCCCTTCTAGGGCACATACTGCCTTGGGGCACCCTTCAGATCTATTTCTCCTCTTTGTTGCCCATTCTCATCTTTCTCCCCATGACATTGCTGTGGTCAAGTCATCATTCCTAGGATGGCCTGACCCCTGGGGATAAGCCAGCTTCCAGGAGCTTATATGAAGCTGGTGTAGCAGCACAGACAGTGCAAAACCATCTTCTGGAAGAAGAAAAGGAATGTGTCCTGAAGTGCTTATTTAGCATGTGTCAGGGACTGTGCTAGGCTTTTCACACAAGTGATCTCATTGATTCCCACAGGACCTGTGAGCTAGGTGGAGTCATCACTCCTTTATATAGATGAGGAAACTGGTTCAGCAGGTTTAAATAACTGACCTCATGTTGTTGAATGTGGGGTTGTAGGGCTCTGGAAAGAAAGAGGCAGTACCTAGTCAGGCCTTCTCTAGGGTATTGAGATGCTCAGGACCATCTAGAGCAACCTAGATCCCTCGCGTGTGCTGTTTACAGTAGGGTTAGTGCTCCTAGGCAGTGCCTTCGCTGATCTGACAGGAGGCGGAGCTTATACGGTGATGCGAGCAATGGGGAGCAGCTGTAAATACAGATGAAGTTTCCTTGGCTCACCTCCTGCTGTGCAGCCCAGTTCCTAACAGGCCACAGGAACCTGGTTCCGTCCTCTGCCTGGGGTTTGGGGACCTCAGATCAAGAGGGTATGAGTGAAGGCATATTACACTGGGTTTTCTCCACATATCCCTGCTCTCTTAGCCACTCCTTCGATTGTATCAAGGCAAAACCAGATCAGGAGACAGATGAAGGATAGCATTTGGGGCAAGACAAGCCCCGAAAGGCAAAGGCAGGGCACTGCCCCCCACTTTGCCTTGGTCACAGATGGGTTAATGGAAGGACTCCTGTGTATCACTTAGGCCTTTTTTTAGCACCATCTGGCAGGAGTCACCTCTCCTCACACCTGCTGCTTCTACAAACCATTGCTCATTTGCCAGTCAGTGGTGTAAAAGGCAGGAATGTGGTGCATGTGTAATTTGGATTCAACGTTCTCTAGGGCCAGTTGTGTTCTCTGTATTATGTGGTGAAAATGGCTGCCTGTATACACTGCTGAGTTGTATAGAACCACAAGAGACAAGAGAAAAGCAACAAAGGCAGAAGTCCCTTCTCCGCGGCTTTTTTTTTTTTTTTTTTTAATCTTGAACTTGGCTAGAGTTCAAGGATAGAGAAATTTCCAGGATAGGGCAAATAAATAAGGGCCCAGGTATTTTGGAGTAGTCCTTCAAAACCCAGGGCTTTGTAGGTAGATGCTCCTGGGTTTTGAACAAGGCAGGTAGCCTCTGTGTTTCAGATCAAGAGAGTGACCCAGGAACACTTTAAATGGGGAGCGAGTTTTTCTCGTCCTTTCTTTGTTACCAAAGCAGCCGTTTTTATCATGACATATTTACTAAAACCTACATGGCATGGGGCCTCAGAAGCTTTTAGTCTAACAGGAGAGGCACTGGAAAGTGGTTGTAATTTTGAGTTAAGTCTAATCAGTTGTGTTATAAACCAGTTGAAGTACTGGACAGAAGGGGGTTGGCCGTCCTTGGAAGTATGGAAGTAAGCCCTGGCAGGGCCCATGCAGCACTGGCTACTGCTCCTGTAGCAGGAAAGAGGGGCTCCTTCCTTCAAGGAGAGACCTGACTTTAGGTTGGTTGCTTTTGTTCTAAGTGTGCATTTATACACTAAGCAATCTTTAGCCCATGGGGAGAAGATCAGCCAGTCAGGCCAATTCAAGCACTCCTGTCCACCTTGAATATCTACCATTCCTAGGAGTAAATCAGTAAATTGGCAGTTGATTTATATGTCCCTCAACTCCGTGTGAACTTGGTAAATAGGTGTTTGAGAGATGAGTCCCCTTGTAGTGGCCCAGCCTGAAAGTGTAAGACCTACATCTGAGTCCCTGTTTAAATTCAACAAGGTTAGCACTGCTTCACGCAGAGCTTCAGGAAAAGTAGTTGTAGACAGTGACACGGGAAGCCAGCTTTGCCCAGTAAATCTTAACCTGTGTCTTACCGTTGGCTGTCCTACTTTAATCACTTTCAGGAAAATTACGTTATCAGCACAAAGCAAAAAATACTAAATTCTAGGTGAATGATACATGCACTAGGTGCTGTGGGTTCAGAGCATGAGATTACTGTGAGAGGTTAAAGGATGATGCCACAGAGGAGGTGAGCAGGACGTGCAGAATGGATGTGATGTCAGTAGGTGGAGATGTATGAGACAGACAGAAATAACCCACCGTCACTTCAGTCAAGTTTGTCTCTAGTGCTGACATAAAATATACAGTCATCTGATCTCTTGGCTGTTAAGCCACTGGAAAAAAGTGGCAGGAGAAGAAAGGAAAAATCAACTATTCATTCACTAATTTGTTCAACATTTATTGAGGCTCTACTATGTGCCAGGCACTGAGCTGCATCCTGGGAATACAGCAATGAACAGAACAAACAAAAGCCTCTCCCTCAAAAAGTTTACATTCTAGTGAGGGGAGAGAGAAACAATGAATCAGTGAACCATGGAACAAACCAATGAGCTAGATAGTATGTCAGATAGTGACAAGTGCTGTGGAGGAAATGAAAACAAGGGGTGGGAGGCAGAAGGAAGTGCTGAGGTATTTTCCTCCAAATTTTAAATAAATTTTGTGGAAATGGATAATCATAAAGGTAAAAGGGACACAGTCTTTGATCATTTTCTATAATTGGGGGAGGTGACCAGTTTGTCTCAAGAGATAATATTTGTTTGTGAATATGACTCACTGCCTGAGGAAAAATAAGCCAAGATCTCTGAATGAAACATTTTCTCTGAAAGCCAGAAAAGCCAGGTGTGATGATAGAGGAAAATGGAATTTTACCCTAGACCCCCCCAAAAACACGAAATAATAGCGATGACCTGGTGAGATGGGATGTAACTCAGCAGGGAAGAGGGAAGAGCTGAAGAAGCACCTTTTCACCTCCTTGTCCAGCTCAGGGGTGGGGACTGTGCAGGGGAGAAGGGGAAGTCGGGCCTTGGGACAGGCCATGGAATCTATGAAGACCACATGTGTGGTCCCTCCTGCTGGCAGGAGGCTGAAGGGGCTGCAAGTTGAGGGAAAGATCTCAACCCACCCACCTTGCCCTCCAGGGCACTATGTTTTGAAGCTAGAGTTTCAGAATCATAAAATTTATCATGCTGGAAATAAAATTGGAATACAAAAAAAATTGGCATTCTGAAGACATTTTGATGGTTTATGAGCATAATGAGACAGAATAGCAGAAGGAATTACAATTTGTGGTCTAGGAGGTAAAGGTCAAATGTAGGACAGTAAAAATCCTAGTGTTAACTGACAGTGTCCATTGTAAGCAGCTGAGAGATGGACAACAGGCCCTCAAGAGTTTGCACTGACCTGCAAGATCGCTCTCTGTGCCAGTGGGCACTGATATGCTCTTTGAAGCTGAAGAAATGGGGGAGTCAGGGCAGGGCCGTACAACAGAAAAAGGAGCAGGGCTGGTGGCTGAACTCTGCTTGGTGACTTTCATTCCTGGCATAACTGCCCCCTGGAATGCCCCCTCTGTTAATTATGAAACTGGGGGAAATTAAAAGGGCTGCCTAACAGAAGGGAAGGTGGGAGACTTCTGTTCTTGGCAGGCTCTGCTGCTCTCCAGCTCTGTCCTGGGGCAAGTCCCTCTACCTCTTGGAGTTCTGGCTTCCTCTTTTGCACAAGGAGTACTTAAATTGGTCTCTGTTGGTTCTTCAGGCTCAGACTTTCTATAAAGAGAGATAGATGGGGGACCCTTTTACCTATGACCCAGCCTGTTGGGTGTGGAAGGAGGTTGGCCACTTAAAGGTAGTTAGGTGCCATCCTTTTTAGAACAGAGTTTGCCTTGGTCACCTAGTTCTGCCCATTTCTCCATCTGCCCTCATCTCTTCCCCACCGTCTCTCACCCTTTATTCTCCATCCACACTGAACCGTGTGTAGTTCTGACTGAGCTCCTCTCTCTTCTGTTGCTTTGCACGTATCAGTTTCCCACCTGAACATTCTTTCTTTCCCCCACTTGCCCTGGCTAATTCCTACTTATCCTCAGGCATCACAGTCTCTGGTTACTTTTCCCTAACTCTGCACGTACCACTGTACTTGAAACAAGGCAAGGTGTACGACAATTGTGGTAGCACTCTGTGCAAGCATCCATCATAGTGCCTTACTGTAGCTGTTGCTTGGCTCTCTGCCATTAGTCTGTGAAGTTCTTAAAGACAGGAAACTGAGTCTTATTCACCTTTGCATTCCCACACCTAACATCGTGCTTGAAACCTAAGAGGTGCTCTGTAAATGTCTGTTGAATGAGTAAATGAATGAATTAATGAATGGATGAGTGTCTGATCCTGAGCTTGCCATGACAAGCCTGGCAAGCAGGGACCTGGCCTACACCCTACTTTTAATGGATTGTCCTTCAGAGAGCCGTTCCCCCAGGGAGAGCTTATGCTGTTCTGTTGGCCTGGTGGTGAGCATGCAGGGCCTGTGGGCATTGGGGAACTCACAAGCAATCTTTGGAGTCACAAACAAAATGGGGCCTGTCACTTATGTGGTAATCCTTGTACTGCAAATTTGTCACATCCTCTGACAAATTTGGTTCAAGGCTGTTGGTTTAAGACAGGGTCCAGTCTGCTCAGAATCTGTACGGAGCCTTGCCCAGGCCAGATTCCTTCAATCAGCTCATGCCCCCATGTTCCTATGTTCCTCTTCTTCTGGAAGAAAAATTGCCTGTCACTAATGGGAATGGGTGGTTTTCATACTTGCTTTTGAGCTCTATTTCACAAGCTGACAGTTTTCGAAGATTCTCAAGGACATGATCTGGCAGTTTCCCATCTGTTGATTATCTTATATTTTTAAGCAACAGACTTGTTTTTCAAGCCAGGATGTCCTGAGAGGAAACCTGAGTAACATATTGCTCCTTCTTCCTGCTGGTGTGTTTTGTGTGGATGTGTGGGAGCCACAAATGTGCAGTAGCTTCTTGCTGCGTCTCACAGTCTGTGGTGTTCATTATCCTCGGGAGGGGTTTTCCTTTGAGAATAAGCCAATACAGAATGAATCTCGAGGTATCATTCCTGGTAACACTGTACATGTGTAATAGGGAGTGAGCATGCTGCCTCCGTAGAGCCTTCTGCTCTGTGTGCCCAGCAAATTTAACAACGCTCGAGGGGAAGGAAGCGTTCTGGCCTAGCATCCTCTGGGGAGGTATATGGTATGGTTCTAGACACCTGAATCCCTGCCAAGCTCAGGCTCTCTGAAAGTGACTTGCTTTTAGACTGACATTCGATTTGGGCAAAATCCTTCATTGAACACACCTGGCAGACATCTCAAATTTCCTGCATATTAGCCGAGGAGGAGTTTTAGCTAATAAAAGCTGACACTCTTATGACAAAATTCACACCCTGAAAGGTTAATGAATCTTGTCTGGATTACATGACCTAGAGTTTGAACTTTGGCTATTATCTTTGCAATAAAAAAGCTATTTCCCCAAAACCTTAAAATAGGGAGAAAGGAGAGAAAGCCATTCCCATAAATTATATTTCTGACACCTAGCTAACCATGAAAATGTCCACAACTCAGTGATATAATCAATACCTTGCAAATGGATTTTTAAAAACACAACAAATTAGGCCAGGCACATTGATGAGCTGAAGGTATCCAAACACAATGGTTAGAGATTTGAGGGCAGGAGCCGGATCTCATGTTTGTTTCTGTCCCCAGCACAGGGCCTCAGACAGCGATGGATACATATTAGATGTTGATTAACAGTCACTGAATTACTGAATGGAAATTTACTGGGGCTCACTGCACTGCTAGACTCCGCACACAAATAGACCTGCCCCGTGGGATTCTTCACAAGAACAGATATTTTATAAGAGCTGTCACTCCAAGTTGATTGGATGAACAAAGTGAAACCACAGGATTGGGTTTTAAAATCAAATAGATTTACTCTGCTAAATTTTACAACTGGGATGTTCTGCTTTGGTGGGCGAATTGGACAAAATAACTTCTAATTTGAGGTTTGTAGATGCTATGAAAATATAGGGGTTTTTTGTTTTGTTTTTTTAAGACAGATGAACCCAGCAGGCGAGCTGGCAGGAAGTCTGACTGCAGTACTTGCCTGAGAGGATGACACAGGCCAAAGGAGAGAAGGAAAACAACAAGGCAGCCAGAGCTAGTAAAGCACTTTGCAAAGTAATTGCAGAGCTTTCCAGGTTTTTCTGGAAAAAGGAGGAAAAGGAGAGTAAAGGGCAGGAAGGGGATTGGTTAACAACTGGCTTCAGAAATGCTGAGGAGTGGATTTGTGTATTGGTTTTGTTTTTCTAAGTCAGGGATAAGGAAAGAGGGTGTGCTTGGCCTGGCACTGCTTGCTGGCAAGGCCGTCCTCCCCAGTCAGTGCGGAAGCTGCCCTTGGAGCCCCCAGGGACTCCAGGCACACACTGCCCTGGGTGCCTCATTGAAAAGGGGGATACAGACTGTCCTCCAAAGATGTCTCAGGCACGTGGTACAGTGGAAGGGACAGGAATTTTGTTTAATTTTGTTTTTAAATCGTTTATATGTATTTCCTTTTTTAAACAGGTCATTCATTTACATGGTTCAAAACTAAAAAAATATATCCTGTCCCTGTCTTCCATCTGCTCACTTCCACCACCCCAAATTGATAACCCTGTTATTAGGTTTTTGTTTATCCCCCTAACATTGTTTTTATGCATGTACAAGCTAAAACAATATTTACGCTTCTTTACACCATTTTAACATAACTGCTGCCAGGCTGTGCACATGTCCTACACCTTTGTTGGGTCCCCCCGCATTTAACACTCTATCTAGGAGACATTTCCTTATCAGTATATGGAGAGTATCCTCATTTTTATTTATTTTCTTGGCTACAGAATATTATATTGTATTGATGTACTGTAATTTACCTGGTTCCCACCAAGGGACATTTAGGTTGTTTCTAGTCTTTTGGTATTACAAATGAAGGCATGAACTTAAACACAGATAGGCTTTCAAATCCCAGTCACGATGCTTAGTGGATTATTGACATTGGGTCTTAATTGCTTCACCTGTAAAATGTGGATTATTTTATATTTATATCACCTTTCCTATAACATTGCTGTGAAAAATTAAATACTATACAAAGAGCTTGAGAGATCGTAGGTGCTAAGTGAAAACAATATACCTTGCAATGGAGCATATTAGAATTTATTCTTGAAAAAGAGGATACTTTGCTCCTACTGAAATACAGTGATCATATACATATAAATATATATTTTTTAGAACCAATACATTTTTACTGTAAAAAAAATTCAAATAAGCAAAAACAAGAAAATATAAATTGCCTATGGAAATATTATTGCTAACATCTAAGTCTTTCTAGTTCTTTCCCTAACCGAGTATACATGTAACATAAAATTCTAAATGGAATATGTTATTTTTTAACCTGCCTTCTTCATTTAACAGTGATTGTGATCATCTCTCCCTTTCATAAAATATTTTTCTCATTGTTTCAATTAATTAATTACCTCATGGTATGAGGTAAGAAATCTAAATTTATTTTTTTATTAATACAAATGGTTAGTTAGCAACTTATCCAACATCCTTTATTGAATAAGCCATCTTTCCCCCACCAATTTGAAATGCCGTCTTAATCATATTCTAAATCCTTATATACATAGGTAGACTTGCTTTTAGACTTCATTCTGTGAACTCGCTTATCTTTTTATATATAGTACTCATAATTTCATTAAAATTTAAATATCTAGCAGTATAAATCCTTCTTCATTACAGTTCATTTTTCAAGAATGTCTTGGCCATTTTTATATTTTTATTCTTTCAGAAGAACTTTAGTATAATTTTGCCAGATTCTAGAAAAGTAGAATTGGAACAGAAAATTGAATTGTGTTTAATTCATACATCCTTTTGGGACTGTATTAGTTTCCCATGGCTGCTATAACAAATTACCACAAACTTGACGGCTTACAATAACACGAATTTATTCTCTCACGATTCTGGAGACGAGAAATATGAAATCAGTGTCACAGTATTGGCAGGGCTGAGCTCCACCCAGAGACTCTAGGAATAGAATCCATTCATTGTCTCTTCCAGTTTCTGGGGGCTGCTGCCATGCATGACTTGACTTACAGCTGCATCACTCCATGGTCACATTACTGCCTCCTTTTCTTTTCTTTTTTTTTATTATTATTTCAGCATATTGTGGGGGTACAAAAGTTTAGGTTACGTATATTGCCCTTGCCCCCCCACCCCCTACTGCCTCCTTTTCTGAGTGTGTCAAACCTTCCTCTGCCTCTCTGTTACAAGAGCACTTATGATGGCATTTAAGGCCTAAGATAATCCTCTCATCTCAAAAATCTTTAATCACGTCTGCAAGGATCCTCCTTCCAAATTAGGTAACATTCATAGATTCCAGAGATTAAGATGTGGATCTTTTGGGAGACCATTTTTTTTTTCAGCCTACTGCAGGGGAAAATTGACATTTTTATTATTTAGCTTTCCTGTGGAAATCAAAATATTTTTCTAGGCCAGGCACGGTGGCTCACACCTGTGATGCTAGCACTCTGGGAGGCCAAGGCGGGATCACTGCTTGAGCTCAGGAATTCAAGACCAGCCTGAGCAAGAATGAGACCCTGTCTCTACTAAAAATGGAAAAATTAGCCAGTTGTTATGGTGCATGCCTGTAGTCTGAGCTACTCGGGAGGCTGAGGCAGGAGGATCCCTTGAGCCCAGGAGTCTGAGGTTGCTGTGAGCTACAATGACGTCACTGCACTCTACCCAGAGCAACAGAGTGAAACACTGTCTCAACAACAACAACAAAGAAAACAAAATGTTTTTCCAGTTATTCTTTTAGGTCTATAGGTAAAGTTTGATGGTTTTCTTCACATAAACTCTCCATGTTTCTCAGATAAGAGTTTTTTCCCATTATATTTTCTAAGTGTATATTTTAGGCATACAGAAAAATCTATCATTTTGAGTGTATTTATTTTGTAACTATTTTGTAACTATGATATGCATAATTATTAATTTGCCTATTAGTGCTAGTGGTTTTTCGAAAGATTTTATGTTTTTAGGTAAGTTAGCATATCATCTGTGAAAATATTGATACTTTCGTCTTCTTTCAGTCATCTAGAGCTCTTCTTTTTCTTGTCTTACTTTAGTGCCTAGATTTTCTAGAAAAATGTTTTAAAATAGTGAACATTCTTTCCTTATTCTAGACTTGACTTTAAAGGAATACCTTTAGAATTACTCCATTGAGTATAATCTGGCTATTGGTTTACAACAAGAAAATCCTATGATTTTCTAATCATTAAAAAAAGAAGTCTTCTATCAATTGACCTTGCTTCCAGATTTGACATTAGTTAGATCAGTGTAAAAAAAAAAAAAAAATCAACTAATTCACTCTTTTCTGCTTGTTTTTCTTTGCCTACAAAAATTGTTACTTACAGAACCTAGACCCAAGCAAGTGAGGCCTCTACTCTGAGACCTGCACTTTAGAGGGCCCCACATCACACACACATAAAATAATAAATTATTTAAGGAATACATGGAAATCTTTGTCACTGACGACCTGGTGCTCACTGCCAGTCCAGTCCCACTCATAATCCTAAATATCTACTCATATGACTAACCATATTCAGGCCCTCAGGACACTCTCCTCCGTCTCTTGCCCCACGTCCTCAAATTGAAAGGGGACTGCACTCAGCACAGTGATGCGTGCCTGTAGTCCCAGCTACTCCAAAGACTGAGATGGGAGGATGGCTTGAGCCCAGGAGTTGAGGATGTAGGGCGCTATGATCACATCTGTGAATGCCACTGCATTCCAGCTTGGGCAACATACTAAGACCTCATCTCTTAAAAAAAAAAAAAAAAAAAAAAAAGAGGGATGGGTGGGTGCAGTAGCTCATGCCTGTAATCCTAGCACTCTGGGAGGCCAAGGTGGGAGGATCACTCGAGGTCACGAATTCAAGACCAGCCTGAGCAATAGCGAGACCCCCGTCTCTATTAAAAATAGAAAAAATTAGCTGGGCGTGATGGCACTAGCGCCTATAGTCCCAGCTACTTGAGAGGCTCAGGCAGGAGGATCCTTTGAGCCTAGGACTTTGAGGTTGCAGTGAGCTATGATGATGCCACTGCACTCTAGCCTGGGCAACAGAGCAAGACTCTGTCTCAAAAAAAGAAGAAAAAAGGAGGGGAGATTGCATCAAATGATATGAAGGTGTGGGTTGTATGCTTCTAGGTTCGAAGACTGTTCTAGAGTTCAGGGAGATGTGAGAAACAGAACCACTTAGTCAAGAGAAAAAGCAAGTTAATTAATTTGTGGAATCCTTTTTCAGACAGGTGCATTAGTTTCCTATTGCTGCCGTAACAAAGTACCATGAATTTAGTAGCTTATAACAACACAAATTTATTATCTTAAAGTTCTGGAAATCAGAATTCCTAAAATCAAGGTGTCAGCAGGTCTACATTCTTTCTGGAAGCTCTAGGGGAGAATCTAGTTCCTATTCTTTTCTAGCTTCTAGAGGCCACTTACATTCCTTGGCTTGTGGCCCCATCACCCATCTTCAAAGTCAGTAGTGTAGCATCTTCCAATCACTCTACCCTCCTCCTCCTGTCTCCCTCTCTCTCTCTCTCATCTTCCTGCCTCCCTCTTATACGGACACTTGTGATTACATTGGGCCCACACAGACAATCTCCCCATCTCAAGATCCTTAATCACATCTGCAAAGTCTTCTTTTCCATAAAAGGTAACAACATTCACAGGTTCCAGGGATTAGAATATTGTCATCCTTAGGTTGCTATTATTCAATGTACCCCAGCGGAAATGCAACAGAATCTTACAAAAATGAAGAATTGTTTCCTAGTAGTGCAGAACATCAGTTTTCTTTCTCCTCTTTGTGATCTAGTTCATGGTTCCAGAAGTACTCGTGAATTAGCAAATATTGACATCGCACATGACAGCTGAAGAAATGGCTTTGTCAGTATAAAAATATTCATATTATGCTTAAATTTACATATATCTGTAACGTTTGTGATTCCTTGTAAATTAGATATACGTTGAATGCTAGAATTAAAAATGATTCTGTTTTTATAAAAATATATCACTATATTTAAATTTTTAAAAAATTAAATAAAATTTTATTAATAGATTTATTTAAATAATTTTATTTAAATGTTTGATATTCATTAATTATAAGTTATCTTTTGTCCTTTTTTTTTTGAGACAGGGTATCACTCTATCACCTGGGCAGTGGTGTCATCATAGCTTATTGCAACCTCAAACTCCTAGGCTTAAGCAATCCTCCTGCCTTAGCTTCCTGAGTAGCTGGGACTAATAGGACCATGCCACCACATTTGGCTAAATTTTCTATTTTTTTGTAGAGACAGAGTCTTGCTCTTGCTCAGGCTGGTCTCAAACTCCTGGCTTCAAGCAATCTTCCTGCCTTGGCCTCACAAAGTGCTAGAATTACAAGCATGAGCCACCACACCAGGCCTGCCTTTTAATTTTTTTTTTTTTTTGAAACAGTCTTGCTCTGTTGCCCGGGCTAGAGTGAGTGCCGTGACGTCAGCCTAGCTCACAGCAACCTCAAACTCCCGGGCTTAAGCGATCCTACTGCCTCAGCCTCCCGAGTAGCTGGGACTACAGGCATGTGCCACCATGCCCAGCTAATTTTTTCTATATATATTTTTAGTTGGCCAGATAATTTCTTTCTATTTTTTTTTTTTTTTTTTTTAGTAGAGACGGGGTCTCGTTCTTGCTCAGGCTGGTCTCAAACTCCTGGCCTTAAGCAATCCTTCTGCCTCAGCCTCCCGAGTAGCTGGGACTACAGACATGTGCCACCATGCCCGGCTAATTTTTCATATATATTTTTAGTTGTCCAACTAATTTCTTTCTATTTTTTTTAGTAGAGACGGGGGGTGGGGGGGGGGGCAAGGTCTTGCTCTTGCTCAGGTCTCGAACTCCTGAGCTCAAAGGATCCGCCCACCTAGGCCTCCCAGAGTGCTAGGATTACAGGCGTGAGCCACCGCCGCCTGGCCTGGAAAGACTCATTTCTTGTCCTTTGCCTGGCTAACCTGGGGGCCTGTGTTGGTTTCTTTTAATGTTGGATTTCCAGGGAGTGGGGGAAGCAGGAAACACCCCTGTGTAGAATCTGGCCTCACATGGAGCAGGGGAGTTGGTCTCTGAACTTCAACTAAAAGCATCTTCAGAACTGGCTTCAAACACAAGTATCCTTTTCTAGATGCACGGAAGGCTGGGGGTTCTTCCTCCAAGTCAGGAGCCTGGAAATGCCTCCGAAGGGAGGTGTTTTGTGATACAATACAACAGGGAGGGGCAAAGGGTGAGACTCCCAACTCTGGTCCCTCTCCTCACTAACCTCCTCTCTCTCATTCAGGCCCCTGAACAGCCTAGGAACTTTCTAGAAGTTTGTGCAGGAAGTCAGAATGGGGTCACCAGACTGGTCGGCCACCACAGAGATCCCCATGGTGTCAAATCACCTCCAAGCTTACTCTGACTGGTCCTCAGCCTTGCCAAGCTCAAGCGCTGAGTTAGTAACATACACACAGTGGATCAACTCTCTGGAGGCTGACTCATTAAACCAGCTCTCAGACACTGCTGAAGGTGCAAGGATAATATTTTGATCTCCTAGCCAATGTGTTTTTTTTTCTTTCAGTGTTTCCTGTTACTATGGACCCTCCCTCCCCTTGGGGATGGCTGGCCCAGGCATCTTTTGCCTCGAGGCACCACTGTTGATCCAAAAGCAGAGAACAGAAGACTAAGGACTTAGATCAGTCAGACTTAGTCCCCTCCTCCCCCACTCACTGGTTAGGTTTTCCTAGACTGGGAAATGCATGCTGTCTTGGGGCAGGGTCTCAGGTACCTGTGAGAGCCACTTACCTCTGAAGTAGTCCCATGTCCAAGGGTGTGCAACAACAAATAGGAAATAAAAATCACCATGACCTGTTGCGAGAGACACTGCAGAAGAAAGGAAAAAGCTTTTATCCTCTTTCTATGAAAAAAGGGTCCATGCTTTTGTTCTGCCCTGGGCCCAGCAAATTATGTAGCAAATGCTGTTGGCAGATAAAACATTCCTGAAGGGAAAGACTTAGCCAGAAGTCTAAGAATATTCTGGGGGTACCGTTGCTTAAGTAAGAATGTCAGTTAGCTCTGTCCAAATTTGGAGCAATGTTGGGGGCTATTTCAAGCCACGTGAAATGTCAACACCTGTGGTAAAGGAGTATTATAAAAGCTAATGTGAAGCAACTGCTCATGTGACAAGGAAAAAGTCAAACTTGCTAGAAGGAATTTGTTGGCTGTTCAGCTTCATTTGGACGAGGAAAAACGTGCCTAGTGAAGCCTGTCTGGTTGGTTCCTCCTTGAAGCAAGAACTCCACTAGTTTAACTTGACAATCTAGGGTCAGATCAATGCACAATGAACAATGAAAACTTCAGGAAATCTTGATTGAAAAGCTGATCTCCCCATACTTTCTTCAGTATTAGGTGCCACCAAATGCTGGTTGTTGCCAGTTTGTTACTCGACAATGTTATATTTATTTTTATGTCTGATTCCTAGGAGAGTTAAACTTACTTTAAGTGGGTCTTGCTTTTTAAAAAACAAAATCACTTCAGATGTTTGTCTCCTTTTGTGAATTCCCCATTCATATTTATTTTCTTATTTATTTGCAAGTACTTCCTACATATCAAGAGTAACAACATTTTGTTTTCATATGTGTTCCAAATAGGTTTTCGTGATTTGCCCATTATCTTTTTTTTTTTTTTTTTTTGAGACAGAGTCTCACTCTGTTGCCCAGGCTAGAGTGAGTGCCATGGCGTCAGCCCAGCTCACAGCAACCTCAAACTCCTGGGCTTAAGCGATCCTCCTGCCTCAGCCTCCTGAGTAGCTGGCACTACAGGCATGCACTACCATGCCCGGCTAATTTTTTCCATATATCTTTTTAGCTGTCCATATAATTTCTTTCTAATTTTTTTAGTAGAGACAGGGTCTCGCTCTTGCTCAGGCTGGTCTTGAACTCCTGAGCTCAAACGATCTGCCCGCCTCGGCCCCCAGTGCTAGGATTACAGGCATGAGCCACCGAACCCAGCCTGCCCATTGTCTTTTAACTTTGTTTATCTGTAATGTCTCCAAGCCACATCATCTGATAGGAATGAAGGAAGTCACCTTAAGAGTGATACCAAAATCTCATTAATTTAATAATAACCTAATTTGCTGTTATAATCACCAACATTTATTGAGTCTATACTGAGTGCTTCATGTACCATTAATCCTCAAAATTACCCTATAAAGTGGATACTGTTATTAGTTCCATTTTATAGATGAAGAAACAGAAACAGGAGAGGTTAAGTAATTTGCCAAGTCACACAGCCTAGTACGGGATGGATGTGGGTCTTGAACCTAGCCCTATCTGACTTCTAAGTCCAGGTTCCAACCCTGCACTGTCCAATACAGCTGCCAAGTGTAGCTACTGAGCACTTGAAGTGTGGCCAGCTTGATTTCAGAGACGAAGTATGAAAAAAAGAATGTGCGATATCTCATTAATTTTTAAATTGATTACATGTTAAAATAATATTTTGGATACATTGGGTTATATTCTACTGTTTCCTTTTATTTTTTAATGTGGCTACTAAATTTTTAAACATATGATTCACATTATTCTTCTGACAGCAATGTTCTAGCCGCCTTCTTACACGGCCATCCTTCACTTCCGTGAAGACAGACTGTGTGATTGCCTGAGTGTCTTCTCTTCAGTTATGTCAACTGTTTGCTCCTTTTTTTTGAGACAGGGTCTCACTCTGTCGCCCAGGCTGGAATGTAGTGGTGCAATCATAGCTCACTGTAACCTTGAACACCGGGGCTCAAGTGATTCTCCTGCCTCAGCCTTTGTAGTAGCTGGGACTAAAGGCATGTGCCACCACACTAGGTTAATTTATTTATTTTTTGTGGAGACAGGATCTTGCTGTGTTGCCCAGGCTGGTTTTGAACTCCTGGGCTCAAGGGAACCCACCCTCTTGGCCTCCCAAAGGGTTTGGATTACAAGTATCAGCCACTGTGCCGGGCCTGTTTGCCTCTTTTAAATTTTTTGTTAAACTGAATCCTCCAGTTGTTTTTTTGGTTTTGGTTTTTTGTTCCACGAATTGAGATCATCCCAGGACCTCACTTTTTTGGACATTCTCAGTTCCCTCCACTCATTTTCACAGATGATTTCTCATAGGACTAAGTTTTGTCATCCTTGTCATTTGCATCTAGATATTCTCCAAGGTATGGCTATCTCTGTCTCTCTGACCCTCCAGAGTGGGAACACAGCCCTCCAGAGGGCCACTGCAGATGTTCCAGAAAGGTGATGCCCCCAAGTTCACAGGGACACAAAATAGAGCCCGGGTTGCCAGGGGCGGGGCAGAGGGGATGGGGAGTTGTTTAATGGGCACAGCATTTCAGTTTGGGATGACAAAATCTCTGGGGATGGATGGTGGTGATGGTTGCACAACCATGTGAATATACCTAGTGACACTAAGTGTACACTAAAAACTGGTTAAAACGATAGATTTTATGTACATTTTACCACAATACAAAAACGGGACGAAGTTCTCATACGTGCTACAACATGGATGAACCTTGAAAACATTATGCTAAGCAAAATAAGCCTGACACAAAAGGGCGATTATAGGATTCCACGTACACAAAATATCTGGAATAAGCAAATTCACAGACAGAAAGTAGATCAGAGGTTAGCGGGGGCTGAGGGGAGGGGAAGAGAAAAGAGAAAAACAAGGGGTGGGAAGCAAATGGCTGCGCGAGAGATGGGGAGTGGGCGGCCACGTGGGCGACAGGGAGAGAGGGGGCAGGCGACCCAGGTCCCATGCCCGCGGGGCCCCAGCGCTCCCGCCCGGTCTTTGTCTGGGGAGCGGCGGGCAGGAGCGAGGGGCCCCCGCCCGGTCGCCGCCGCCCGCGCCCGCCGGCGGGTCTCACCCCTCACTAACAAAGGGCGCAGAGACCCCACGCGGGCCGCGCTCCCCCGCGACAGCGCGGCTGCGGGAAGGGCCTCTGCGGCGCCCCAATGGCCTCGTCCTCGCCGCTTTGTAGCTGAGCCTGGGGACGCAGAAGGTTTGGTCTTGCCCTGGCTCCGTTTACTCTGTAAGTATTAAAGATTCCCCCCTCCCTATCTTCCACCGTCCCAATTTGAACAAGCAGAAGTAAATACTCCCGTAATTTCCCCATGCCCACGTCACATCTGTGTGTGACACACGCGCGCACACACACACGCGGGCGCGCGCACACGCACGCACACGGGCTTTGCTTTTGTTTTCCAAAATGGCATCATCGAGTAGGCTCCTCTTTGTCTTGCTTTTCTAGCACATCGTGGAAACCCCAGTCCCAGCTGGGATTCACTCTTCTAATGGCTGAACATTAATCCAGGGCACGAAGGCACCGCAGTGCATTTAATCATTCCTTTGTTTTCTGTGTTTTGCCACCAGAAACTGCGGCGGCGAAGAACGTCCAGCCTCCCAGAGCAGTAACAATTGCTGTTTTTCTCCAGGCGGTCTGAGAACTCTTCCCCTTCAGCCCCGCGAGCACCTTGCCGGTGTGACGGTGTCCCTGTCCCCGCATCCGTGCCTGCTCTCCCCGAGGGGCGCCATCAGCGGTGCCCCTCCACTGTCCTTGCTTCCTCCTCCCCACTTCCACCCTACTCGGCACAAGGCCTTCCCCCGCCCCGCCGGCCTCCCGCCCCAGCCCTTCCCCGCCCTCCCTCGCCCCCTCCCGGGCTCCAGCGCACCCCTCCCCCTCCCGGTTTCAATGTCATCTTCCCAAGGCGCCCTCTCTCCCCTTACTGAGGAAAAACGAACCTGCTATTGCCCTGTGTTCTTGTCCTACCTCTTCCCTCCTGTTTACTGCACAACTTGAATAACTTTTTCTAACGCTTATGTTATTATGTATAAAATGCCCAGGGCTCCTAATCCAAAGGTGTAACAGAAAAGGGAGAGACAGCAGACCCCTGTCTGCTCACCACGCATTTCCCTCCCACAAGGCAGGACTGATGCCACTTTCTTGTGTATTTTTCGGGAAAAGTTATAGCTATGTATTTATAGTTCACCAGCGGTAGCATACGAGGCGCAGGCTGCACTGCAATGCGGCTCACTTCTTGGAAGTCGACCTGCTCTCTCTGGCTCCTTACCAACTGCCCATCCATTCTCCCTGCTGCCGCTCTCACGCCGCCAAAGCCGCCTCCCCTAGGGCTGACCGGAGCGGTCCGCTGGGCTCTAGTCCCTTCTCTAGGTGGCCTCCGTGTCTGATCAGCTGCAGGGGCCTGACAGTGCGACCTTCGCAGTATCTGTTTCTCCAATCCCTCCCCCTATTTCTCTGACTCCACCTTCTTTGGGCCTCATCTGTCACCTTGCCAGGCCACCATGTAGCCTCCTGGCTGTCCTCTTACAAGATGTCCTTATTGATCCCTCATCTGTCACTGGTTGTGGGTCCAGTACCCAATAGTAAATACTATTTCAAGGAAACGGTCCCTTAGTTTGAGGAGATTGAGAGGGTTTATAGCAGGGAAGCAGCACTGGCCTGGGTGGCCAGAAGCCAGGGTAGAACCGGAGCCTGCCCTTTCCTTGCCTGGTTCCGCCTGCAGCAAATTGCTCCGCATCTCTGGTTTCCTCCTCAGATGCTCTCCATGGCCCTGCTGGCAACAGCCTCTGTGGGGCTATAATTACAATTCCATTCCTCCCCGGCCTTGCCACTTCTTCTGCTCCCTGTGCTGGCCCTTTCCCCACTCAGCCACAGGCTCCTTTCCCACTCACCGTGCCTCTGGAAAGCCCTCCTCCTTTTTCCGAATATCCACATCTGGTTCATCTTTGAAGACCTGACTTGGCCGTATTTCTCCCAAAGCCCACTGCGTGTCCTCTGTGGGAGGAACTGCGCTGTCCTTGCAAAGGCGCTGCCTGGAGCACTTTATCCCTATCTCACTAATGGCACCAACCACTCTGCCTGCAGAGCTGCTCCATAGCCGACCTTCCTCCGCTGGCTGCTGAGCGCCTGTCCCGTAAGGCCCCCTAACATGGTACTTTGGACCTGGTAAAGGATTTGGTTTGGGGAGTCTCAAGACTCTGGTCTAAGTCCCCGCTTTGACACTAAATAATTGTGTTACTTTGAACGTGTCTCATAGTCTTTTTGAACCTCAATTTCCCCAAGTGTAAAATGGGAATAATAACTTACTTCATAGTGTTGTTTTGTTGATTAGATGAGACAATGGAGGAGAAAGTGCTTTGTGAACTGTAAAGCCATTTACAGACATAAATAATAACAGTAAAGATAAATATTACTCAGTTGCTGCCAAGAACAATTGCCTTTCTAAAACAGAATAATAATAATAATAAAGTGGAGAAAACTGTGGAAAATGAAAGGATTTTTTATCTTGGTGCAGTCTTAAAATTTGGGAACTGATTTCTAATTATTCCTTTTAGATCAATTTCCAAGTAGTATTAAATATATTGTAATAGTAAAAGCTAGAAATCATCTAACTTTTAAACAATGAGGGGATGATTAAATTATGTTAATGGGAATAATATATTATCATCAAAATATATTTCTGAAGAATATTTAATGACCAATCATAATATGACTTAAAAGGTAAAAAATTAAGATACTAAATAGTGTTGCGGAGAGGAAATGTAAGAAGTAAAGAGACTTTTGACAACACCACTCTTCACAGCTTTGTATTAGGCCTCCGAATAGGGTGTTTGGTGCCAGAGAAGCTGGGACATATTCCAGGGCCTGAGTCTTACACAAGTAGCTAGCTCACTCCCTGCCTCCCAGGAGTCCGGGATTCAGGACGGATGAACCAGGAGCCTAGTGCCTCAGGGGAGGCCACAGCCTGTCCCAGATCCAGGGCCTGCTTCTGTGTCTGCATGGCCTGACATTCCAGGGTCCTCTCTCCACCACTTCTTCCAGCTGGACTGTGGACATCAGGCAAATACAACCTCTCACATCCTGCTTTGACCCTGTTTCCAGAGTGGGTTTATCCGAAAGGTCCCCTCCAGCCAAAAAACAGGCCCCAAGTACAAACACTAGAGAACTAAGCTCCAAAAAGAGGTGCCGTGTGTCTACAGGAGAGGGCAAAAATGAGCTGTCACAGGTGGTTGGGGAGGTGCAAGGGGCTCCAGAGAGAAGGTGGCATGTATGCTGGCCGTGGAAGAATGGTAGAAATTTGGCAAGTGGATGTATGATCATTAAAGTTGTTTGGTTATTATCTGAATCACATTTCATACTTCAGGATCAGGGAGGGGAGATGTTTTGTTTAAAATGTCCTTTCTCCCCTTACTAAAACTTTTATTGTAGAAAATGTGGCAAATAGGCTGGGCGAGATGGCTCACGCCTGTAATCCTAGCAGTCTGGGAGGCTGAGGAAGGAGGATCACTCGAGATCAGGAGTTTGAGACCAGCCTGGGCAAGAGCGAGACCCTGTCTCCACTAAAAATAGAAAGAAATGATCTGGAAAGCTAAAAATATACAGAAAAAAATTAGCCGGGCATGTTGGCACATGCCTGTAGTCCCAGCTACTCGGGAGGCTGAGACAGGAGGATTGCTTGAGCCCAGGAGTTTGAGGTTGCTGTGAGCTAGGCTGACGCCACGGCACTCTAGCCTGGGCAACAGAGAGAGACTCTGTCTCAAAAAAAAAAAGAAAAAGAAAAAGAAAATGTGGCAAATAGAGATAAGAATAAGTTTCCTATAACCTCACCATCTAGAGCAGTGTTTCTTAACGCTGGCTGCACATTACTATCTCTTGGGGAACTTCTAAGAAATACCATGAACTTTCTCTACCAATAACGTGGAGTTTAAAAAAAAGAAGAAAAGAAATACCATGAACCATCTGCAGAGAATCTGACTCATGTGGGATGAGGGGGTCCTGATGTTCACACACACACACACACACACACACATAAACCTACACATCTCACCCCATTCATCAGCAAATCCTAGCAATCTACTGTCAAAATATATCCAGGATCTGAACACTTCTCACCAATTATCTGTTATCACCCTCGGTCCAAGCCACTCCCTCCTACCCGGATTATTGCAGTAGCCTCCTAACTGGTGTCTGGCTTCTATCTTCAGCCCCCCTCCGTCTTTTACCTCAATCTCTTCTCCACATTACACTCTCCAGAGTGATCCTTTTGAAATATAAGTCAGTTCAGGAATATACCTGCCTTTGGGAAAAGGATGTAAAAAATAAAAATAGGCCAGGCGCAGTGGCTCACACCTGTAATCCTAGCACTTTGGGAGGCTGAGGCAGGAGGATCGCTTGAGGCCAGGAGTTTGAGGTTGCAGTGAGCTATGATGATGCCACTGCACTCTAGCCCGGGAGACAAAGCAAGACCCTGTCTTCAAACAAACAAACAAACAAACACACAAATAAATAAAACATAAGTCAGGACATGCACCTACTCTGCTCAAGATCCTCCCATGGCTCCCCATCTCAGTCGGCGTAAATGGCAATTCTCAGAATGGTTATACTACACTGTCCTACATGACCTGACCTGGCTACCTCACTGCCCTTGTCTCCTCCCACTCTCCTCTTTGCTCACTGCACTGGCCTCCCTGCCATTCCTCAAACACAGCAAACATGTTGCTGCCTTAGGGCCTTTGCCTAGACTCCTTTGGTAGTTGTCACCTCTCCTTCAGATCTCTGATAAAGCTTATCAGAGGGGGCCTTCTTTGCCCACCTTAAATAAACCTGCCAGTCTCCCTAGCTTGCACACTCCCTAGACCCTCTTATCTGCTGTACTTTTCTCCAGGGCACTTTTTTTTATAATTTCTTTTTTTTTCTTTTGAGACAGAGTCTCTCTCTGTTGCCCAGGCTAGAGTGCCGTGGCCTCAGCCTAGCTCACAGCAACCTCAAACTCCTGGGCTCAAGCAATCTTCCTGCCTCAGCCTCCTGAGTAGCTGGGACTACAGGCATGTGCCACCATGTCTGGCTAATTTTTTTTTTCTATATATATTTTTAGCTGTCCAGATCATTCTATTTTTTTTTTTTTTTTTTTTTTTTTTTTTAGTAGAGACGGGGTCTCGCTCTTGCTCAGGCTGGTCTCGAACTCCTGAGCTCAAACGATCCACCCCCCTCGGCCTCCCAGAGTGCTAGGATTACAGGCATGAGCCACTGCTCCCGGCCTCCAGGGCACTTTTTACCAACACACCTGTGATATCTTTTTTGTTAAGCTCAGAACCCAGACTTAGAGTCTCACAAAGTCTCTCATGAAAACAGCTCCTCTGCTTCCACCTCTAATCTGTCTCTGCTGAGGTTCATCCGTCCCATTGTCTGCCTCTCCTCACCCTCAAGCCTGTGTCCTCCAGACACCCCCCTCCTCCTGCCTTCATCTGTCAGCTCAGGAAAATGAACTCCCAGAACAGTCACCAGGTTTCCAGCCCCCAAAATGGCCCAAATTCAAGTCCTGGGTTGAGCTTTGCCAGTGAACTTATTAATTAATTAATTAATTTTACTTTTTACACAAAGGAGATCATAACATTCCTATTGTTGGACAATTGGGGTTTTTTCCAAGTTTTTACTATTGTTGACAACCTTGAACACACCCATGGTTGTTTCCTTGAGATAAATGATTTGAAGATGAATTATGAGTCAAAGGGTACACAATTTTCAAGGCTTCTGGTGTGTATTGCCAATTCTCTTCCAGTTTATCTAATTATACTCCCACCAGCGATATGGGGTGCCTTTTATAGTCTTACGTCTTTGACAAAACTGGGTAGTTAAAAAACACTGGGAACTGCTGGGGGCGGTGGCTCACGCCTGTAATCCCAGCACTTTGGGAGGCTGAGGCGGGAGGATTGCTTGAGCTCAGGAGTTCGAGACCAGCCTGAGCAAGAGTGAGGCCCCGTCTCTACTAAAAATAGAAAAATTAACAGGCTGGTGGCCCGTGCCTGGAGTACCAGCTCCTTGGGAGGCTGAGGCAAGAGGATCACTTGAGTCCAGGAGTTTGAAGTTGCAGTGAGCTATGATGACACCATTGCACTCTACCCAGGGTGACAGAGCGAGACTCTCTCTCAAAACAACAACAAAAAGAACACTGGGAGGTGAAAAAAAATTATATCTTGTTTTAATTGACATTTTTGGTGAAGTTGCATATCTTTTTATGTTTCCCTTTTTCTAATGATTTGCCTCTGCTCTTTTTCTTTTGTTGGGATATTAGACTTTTTCGCCTCCTGATCTATACCCTTGGCAATATGTGTGCAAGTATTTTTTTTCAGTTTTTCACTTTTAAATTTTATTTTAAACTTTTTGACATAGATAATTTAGAAATATTTACAAAATCCAGTTTCAAAATCTTTTTCCTTGCAGCTTTTGGTTTTGGTTTCATGTTTCTAGGAAACAAGTTTTAAATAGCCCCCATGATATTTCCTGACATCTGAGACCTAATATTTATTAGGTGGGAGGGTTATAAATCTCAGACATTCCAGCTCTCAATCCACCTAACCAGTAGCTTTCAAACTTTTTTGTTTTCTCCTGTGACCTGTAGTAAAAAAATACATTTTACATTGCAAACTACTACACATAAAAATATTCATTTTAAAAAATTATTTTAAAATATTTTATGAAACATTACTTACCCTAACTACATGTCATATAGTCTGATATTTCCTGTTTGACTAATTCTATTCTACTCTATTCTATCTCATTTTTTTTTAAAGTGTTGGTTTTGACCCAGTAAATTGGTTTAACAACCCATCAATGGAGTCTTGACCCAGAGTTTGAAAAACAAAGACCAGGACCGTGAAGAGGCTGATTTTCCCTCTCCCCAAATCTTACCTCCTTCCATGCCACTTTCCCTTATTTCCCACTCCAAAGGGGTGATGGAGAGGTCAGACAATCATAAATCCATAAAGGAACACTGAAGACTTGTGTGGGAGCGCTCAGGCTGAACTAAGCCTTGATTGACATCTAACAGGCAAGAGCAAAAACTCTGGTTTTGAATTTCAATCCCGAGGTTTAGAATAAGGTTCCTTCTAGTTCCCTGGTCCTGAAATCCTCACCCTAACTATACTCACTTTAATGTAGTCCTAGAAAACTCCTCTTGTCTACTGTATAATCCCGGACTTGGCAACAAATGGTCACCAGGATCTGCTCCAGCTCAGCTGTTCTTGCAATTACAGCCCAAGAGAAGGGTGACATTACTTTCTCGGGCAGAGAAACTAATCTGATGCATTCTTTGCACGTACGTTTAGACTGACATGGAGAAGTCAGCCCCGCAGTGTAAGAGTGGAGAATCACTGGGTAACTTACTCTGGAATAAACGCTGATGATATAAAGGGAATAAAGAAGTGATGAATCCATTAGAAAGTCCTCATAAGATATATCAGTCTAGGATTTGGCAAGGTCAGAAGACCTGAATTCAAATCCCCATTCTGTCTGGGGTTGTTCTGGGTCAAGTCAAAACTCCCCTGTGCCTCATTTTTCTCATCCACAAATGGTTATAAGAATAGCAGCTTTCTCAGGATTGTGGAGAAATGCAATTGAAATAGCAGCAAGGTGCTAAGCAATGGTAGTTGCTGCTGTTGTTGATTCATACACAGGCCTTCCTGACTTTGAAAGGCTGTTGAACTACCAGCCATTTAATTTGGTTAGTGATTTGTGCATACAGCTTCATTCCAGTTGGAGCAAATGGTCCTAATATCCTTCCCAGGGTTTTAGAATTTAGGCCAGGCACCTCTGCTTATTGCTCGTAGGACTGTCTGTGCCAGGGCAGGTTTCTGTGCAGTGAGCCCCAAAGCACAGCTAAACCTAGTCAAATTCACAGCGCACATTTTTATTTTCTGTTTTAGACAGCCTTCAGGGGTTCCTCGAGAGTGAGCACAGCCTGCCTCCCAGGCACCTCCGAGCTTTCTAGTTTGTAAGCCTTGCTTTTCCTCCGCTGCCCTGAGCGGTCCTCTCACCCATTAAACCCCCACTGGTGCCTTTGGAAGATGAGCTCCAGGAATCTTCGAATAGTTAAGATGAGTTTAACACTTTCAGGGATACAATGAGGTCAGAACTGCAGATATGCTGCCCAAGTTTGCAGCCTCTAATAATAATGAAACTATCTATGAAGGGAGCAACATGCAAAGCTTAGGGTGAATTTATAGCTCGGAATGTTTCTACAGAGGCTTCTCAGGTGACAGGGCACTTCTGTTTCCTTTTTTCCCTCCCCCAGAAAATTTTCTGGTGGAGAAACACCTGGGGGGACTGCCTGGCCCACAGGGATTTCCCTTTTCTGAGAAGAGCCGCAGGGCCATGTCTGGGGTCCAGGACCCCTTCCCCTGTGCAGAGCGGACTGATAGGGCTGACCTAACCCAGGCAGGCAAACCAGATTCTCTCTTCTGGGAATTTGAAACCTGAACAGAGAGTCTCTGAGCCTGGCAAGCTTGGAGCAGTGTCACATGAACAACAGTGTTTTAGAAAGAAGGTCCCTCAGCTGCCTCGGTTCCTGCCTGTCTGGGGCTGTTTGTTAGCTCTTCCTTTGGTTCTCTGAGCCACTCTGTCCCCTCCCAGTAAAGGCCTGTTTAGATTAGGTAGTCAGAGCTGCTTTGGGAGGACTCAAAAGAAAACAAAAACAAAACCAAGGCAAACAAGAAAAGCATCATAAATATTGCAGCATCCAAGGAGTAGAGGCATGGTGTAGTGAAAGGAGCACGGGCTTTGGGTCTTTATTTTTTTCCACTCTTTCCACACTCAAGGTAGTTTTGAATCTTGGTTTTCAACTGGCCAGCCATATACATTTAGGCAAGTTACCTTTTCTAGGCCTTAATTTCCTCGACTATAATAAAATGGAGATCACCTACTTCATAAAATTGGTTCTTTGATTAGTCAAGTGACATTTCTTGTGGTCACATAGAGGCTATTTTTGCTTATTTCGTAATCCTTAGCTGAATAACTGATAGCTAAGGCCTCTGGACATTGGTAATATTAGGGTACTTTAAATATCACCAAATTTGAACATTTTATTAAACCTGGAATCCTCTTTTTAATACTTTCGTACTTGAAGGGATTTTTGTTTGATCACTTAAAATCCCACTGCACAGAAGGGCTGCACGGTGCTAGCCACTGCACATTCAGGATTGTTTTGTTTTTGCAATTGTGGTGAAGCACACATACGTAAAATTTACCCCCTTAGCCATGTAAGGGTACGCTTACATCAACTGTGAATGTACGGCTCAGTGGCATTAACTGTGTTCACCTTGTTGCGCAACTGCTTTAATGTGATTTAAAATATTTAATTGTATTGTAATTTAATTGTTACGCTTTATGAAAATTTTTATATGAATAAAAAAACATTTAAACCCTTTGTCAGACGACTTGTCTCCATTTTCAAACTGCAGTAACTGTTAGTATGAACTTGGTCAAGCTCTGAGTCGTTTTGAGCTCTGCCCTGCGGAACAGTTCTCAGAAGTTAGTGCTGGAAGAAAACTGAAAAGTTGTGTAGTCTCAGAGCCTTGATTAAAAGGGCTGCCCACGTCGTTGGTCATTCAGGCATCAAATCGTTACTGAGACTCTGTGCCAGGAACTGGAATGAGTGCGGAGGAAGGACACAGCCAGGGGTGGCCAAGCCACTGTCTTTTCCCGGTGGAGCTCATGGCTGTCCAGAGGCAGACGGGCTCAGCACAATAGGGGAAGGGGCCGGAGGAAGGCGCAGATGTGCATGAGAGGAGATTAAATGTGTAGCCTGGGACCAGAGTTTAAAGGCTTCAAATTGACATGGAGAAGAGTTTAGATTTTCTTTTTTCCATCACAGGTAATGAAAGCAGCAGGGTGGGCGTGGAGGGGGAGTCAGACCTTAACAAGGTCAGATGTGCGTTTTAGAGCCAGCACTGGCAGCAACGTAGATAGAGGATGGGCTGGAAGGGTGCAAAACGGAGCTTAGTGAGAGGCCTATTGTACTCAGCAGCTTGGAAACAGTAAATGCCTTTTTAAATCACACAGTGACAGAGCCAGGTCCACTGCCAGCTCTGGGTTCTCTCTAAGCAAATGCAATAGGATGGATCGTTCAAATCTGCAGTATCGGAATTTGCTGATATTTCCTTCCAAAGAGTCTCTCCCACCCGGTCCAGATTCTTTCCCTCATTTCATTGCCAGTTTCCCCATAGCCTTCCTGGGGGAAGGTCCCTCCTTGAGACTACAATGCTGGGAATGAAACTTGCTTGAAAAATGTGAAGCATTCCTAAACACCACCTCCACACCAGCAGCAGACTTTACAAAGCTATCTTTGTGCCTTCCAGATAAAGAGATCAAAGTTTCTCCAAGATCTGATTCCCCAGGCTGATTTACATGAGGAGGGGTTTGGGTGGGGGCGGGAGGAATAGGCATGATCTGCTGAGAGGAGGCAGATGGAAATTTCTGTTCCAAAGGTGAAATCCCCATTGTGGCTGGCAGTGTTGAATCTGCCCTAGCAAAAGAGCCACCTCTGTTCTCTGGCTGTGGGATCAGACACAAAATGTAGGGCAGAGTCCGACCTCGATCTAGAATCCTGTAATATCTAAGCCGAAAGGGTCCTTAGGCCTATTTAGGCCATCCCACCCATTTTATGAATGGGGAAACTGAGATCCTGGAAGTGGCAAACCAGACCTGGAAACACGTGCTCTTGGCTTTATGCCCAGTGTACCTTCCACAACTTTCTGCTGCTTTCATCCAGTAGGTTGTATGTATGTATGCGTGTACAGGTTTATAAATAAGTAAAGCTTGAGGGATGAATAAAATTGAACAGAATGTGTCCTAAAGCAGCTGCATTTTTTAAAAGGTGCAAATTCAGAAAGAGTCCAAGCCAAAATGGTCAGCCTTTGAGCAGCTCTATGGCCTGGTTTCCCTTCCTTCCTGCAGTGGGCTCCACGCCTTCCCGCAACCCCTTGCCATTAGTTGAGGACATTGGCACAGCTTCAAGTGGTTATGGTTAGGTGGGCAGAATGAGCTGGGAGAGAACAAATGAGAGAGACTGGGGTTGAGGAATCCAGTCTCCATATGCAGCAATTAACTTTTTACTCCAGTGGTTTTCAACCCAGGCTGCACAGTAGAATCATCTGGGTTTGAGACTGTATGTCTGCTCAGCAGAGGAAAAAAAGAAAAAAAAGAATCACTTGGGCAGCTTTAAAAAAATCCCAAAGCCCAGGCCCCAAACCAGACTAATTACGTCAGAATCTCTAGGGGTAGGGCCCAGACATTAGGATTTTTCAAAACTCCCCAGGTGCTTACACTGGGCAGCCAAGGTGGAGAACCACGGCTCTTTTCCAAGGTCATATCCTGCATCTTTTATTCTGACCAGCATGTCATAAATGTTTGGCAATCTTTGTGAAAAAAAAAAAAAAAAAAAAGATTGGAAAGAGAGTGCAGACAGATTGCTATGTCTTTCAATAAGGTTAAAAAACACGTGAAGTGTAAGTGTTCCTATGGGTGGTTTTCTAACTTGGGTGCTTTCTGCTGTGTGATAGCTCTTGTATTGGCAGCCTGTATTGTGTCAGGGCATGTGGCGGTGGTGCACCCCAATTAGACCCTAAGGTCTTTGCCACCAGGGAGGCAGTTTGGCCTAATGGTTAATAGGGAGTTCTGGAAGCCAACAGACTAGGTTTCTGATCTACGGCAAGTTACTAAATCAGTGCAAAGTGCCTGGCAAGTAATCAACCTTATAAAAACTGGAGCTATTGTTATTATATATGGCTTTGTACTTTCATGCTTCCTTGGGCAAAGTAGGTGTCCAAGAAAAGTTCACTGTTTGATGGGCGTAATGCAGCAGTGTCCAGTAGAAATAAAATATAAGCCTACGTGTAATTTCAAATTTTCTAGTAGCTATATTGCAAAAAGTAAAATGAAACAGGTAAAAGTAATTTTAACAGCACAGTTCTTTTAACTCAATTTATCCACATATTATCATTTCAACATGCAGTTAGTATAAAAAAGTATTAATAAATTATCAAGCTATTTTACACTCATCCCTTCCCTACTAAATCTTTGAAATCCGGTATGTATTTTATATCTTGATTCAGACTAGCCACATTCCAATTCCTCAACAGCCACAGGTGACAGGTGACTACCATGTCGGATAGTGCAGGGTTAATGTTTCCTTCATATCTCCAAACCTGCACATTGTAAGTTTCCATTAAATGTGCTCCTCTGGGCTGGTCCTGTCTCCTTCCAAGGACCCCTCCTCATGGCACCATCCATGCTCTGCCCAGACTTTCTCTTGTTTCACCTTGAGCCTATTTTGAAAAAGGCCACATTTTTTTAGCCCATTAATAATATTGTATGCCCTGATCCTTGTGCAAGCATCTCCATGCCTTTGCAAGATCCATCGGCTTCATCCTTGCTTCAACTTGTCTGCTTACTCAGGAGATTTATGACCCTAGGAGGAAAGTTACATTTTCTGTCTTAATTTTTACAAAAGTATGTGGTTGACCCAAAAGGCAGCCTGCCCAGGGGCAGGGTGGGAAGTTCATAGGAGCCTCTGTACCTGGGACTCTTCCCACCCAGGCCCCTCCCCACTGGGGGTGGCAGCCCTATGGCCTTTGCAGCCAAGCAGCATGAGTCATCGTGGTCACTTGTTAAACCTGAGCTCCAGTTTCAGAGCTTCTTTTGTTTTTCGGTTGAATAGGCAGCCCTGGACATACACACACACACACACACACACACACACACACACACATACACACGAGGGCAAATGCAGTGACCAGGCTGAGGGCTTGGTTCTTAAGTGGGAGAACATATTGTTTGTCATAATTACTGTCATGTTTCTGAGCCTGGCCCTCCATGGCCACTCCAGGGGTTGATGGTCTCTACAGTTTAACTTAGGGTAGGAGTTTGGGGAAGAATTCAGATCTAGACCGAAGGGCAGAACAAGGCGGGAATTCATCCTTCCATGACTGGGGGGAGGGTGTCTACGGCCCCCACAGGGACCCAGTGCTCCAGCCAGGGCAGCGGAGCCTCTCTTTGTCCTCCCACACGGGGTTGGGGATTCAGTCTCACATGTATCAATTTGCTTTTTAACCCCAGTGGTTCTTAACCATGGCTGCACATTAGCATTCCCCGGGTGGCTTTTAAAATTCCTGACGCCCAGGTCAAAAACCAGATCAATTAAATCAGAATCTCTTGAGGCCTTTACTCTCTGACCAGATGATTTCCAGCCTCAGCGGGAACCCTCGTCTCTGTCTGTCCAGTAGTCCTGGAGTCCTCCCTAGTCAGCAGGCCCAACAGTTTCCAGGCCCAAGAACAGCGATTGAACACCTCCTCTGCTCTTCCAGCCCTCGAGCTTTCCTCTGCTCTGAGTGAGAAACACAGAGGAGGGAACTCTTCTTCTCCGGAGGCACCAATCCTTCTTACATTCTTCCTTCCCACTTCAGAGAAGGCTGACGGGGTCTCTCCGCCACGGAAACTGTGCTTTCAGCACTCTTTGCTGTGCTCTGTGTACTCTTCCCTCTGTTTCTTTCTCAAACTTTTAGTCTGTTTCACAGTCTTTTCCTTTTCAGCTTTTGAACATCCTTATGTCATGACCACCCAAAAAACCCAAATCCCTTCTTCCATTCTGTCTCCCCTTCACTTTCTACCTATCTCTTGGCTTCTCTTCCCTGCTAAGCTTCTTTTTTTTTTTTTTTTTTTTTTTTTTTTTGAGACAGAGTCTCACTCTGTTGCCCAGGCTAGAGTGAGTGCCGTGGCATCAGCCTAGCTCACAGCAACCTCAAACTCCTGGGCTCAAGCGATCCTCCTGTCTCAGCCTCCCGAGTAGCTGGGACTACAGGCATGAGCCACCATGCCCAGCTAATATTTTCTATATATATTTTTAGCTGTCCATATAATTTCTTTCTATTTTTAGTAGAGATGGGGTCTCGCTCTTGCTCAGGCTGGTCTCGAACTCCTGAGCTCAAAGGATCCGCCCACCTCGGCCTCCCAGAGTGCTAGGATTACAGGCGTGAGCCACCACGCCCGGCCCCCTGCTAAGCTTCTATAATAGAAGGAGCAGCCCTTAAGGCAGTCTGCACTTTCTCACCTCTCCTCAACCTACCACAGTGACTTTGGCCCCATCACAACAGGGCCACTCCCAACACTCACTAAGATGGCTAATGACTTCCTAGCCACTAAATCGTTGGCCTGTTTTCAATCTCCCCTCCTTTGCTCTTTGGCTATGTCAGTCACTTCCTCTCCTTTGAAATTCATCTTTGGTCTCTGGTGACTCTTCTTTTTACTGATTTCCACTCATCTCGGTGATGGTTTCTTCCTAGTTTCCTCTTCCTCAGCTCAGCCCGAGATTGGTGTTTCCCAGTTCTGCCTTTGGCCTACTCTCCAGTCTGAATTTATCTAGCCCAAGGCTTTAACTACTACCTATGTGACGTTAACTCTCAAATCTTTGTCTCTGGTCTTTTTTTTTTTTTTTTTTTTTTTTTTTGAGACAGAGTCTCACTCTGTTGCCCAGGCTAGAGTGAGTGCCGTGGCATCTGCCTAGCTCACAGCAACCTCAAACTCCTGAGCTCAAAGGATCCTCCTGTCTCAGCCTCCCGAGTAGTTGGGACTACAGGCATGCACCACCATGCCCGGCTAATTTTTCCTATATATATATTTTTAGCTGTCCATATAATTTCTTTCTATTTTTAGTAGAGATGGGGTCTCGCTCTTGCTCAGGCTGGTCTCGAACTCCTGAGCTCAAACGATCCGCCCACCTCGGCCTCCCAGAGTGCTAGGATTACAGGCGTGAGCCACCGCGCCCGGCCTGTCTCTGGTCTTGTATGTCCAGTTGTCTACTAGACATCTCCACACTAATATCCCTCTGAAAATGTCCAAAATGGAACCCATCATTTTTTTCCCATCAAATTTGTTCTTCTAGTCATCACACTCGAGTAAAACACTAGTATTATCATAAAAGGAAAAAGAAAAGGTACCTGCTACCATCACTATCATTTAGAATTGTTCTGGAATATCTAGTCAATCTGATAAATCTTCTAAGAAAAAGAAAGAAGGTAGTTATCAATATTTGTAGATGTGAAAAATTCCAGAGAATCACATGAAAAAGAGAACTAATCAAATAACTCAGTAAGGTTGCCTGTTACAAATTAGCAACATACTAAGACAATAGCATTGCTTTATGCCATTATTCCTTCATTCATTTAAAAAATTTTACTGAGGACTTATAATTTGGAGACACTCTTTCTGCTCTCATGAAGCTTACATTCAAATAATAAGAAATTAGATATCGTATTCAAAAAAATCCCACTTTACTAGCAACCATGGGTATAAAATATGTAGGAATGAACTTAACCAGTAATGTGTAAGACTTATTAGAATGAAACTATTCAGAGATATGAAAGGAGTCTTTAAAGATGGAAAGAAATACTATGTACATATGGACTTAGATTGGAGAAACTAATAAGAATTTTAAAGTTTAATTTATTTATTTTGGAGGTACTTTGATGCAATAAATTTAATCAAAAGTTTAAACGACAGAAAATCATGAAGAAAATGTTCAAAAAAGGCTTGTGCTACCAGTCATTACCATCTAGTGCACAGAAGCAAAAACAAAACAGTGTGGAGCTGGCACAGGAAAAGACAAGTATTTCCATAAAACAGAAAGAAAAGTCTAGAATAAAAAATGTGCTATCTAATAAAGGCATTACACATCAATAGGGAAAAGGACGGGTTAGGGAATGACAAGAAGTTTCACCTGATGCCAAATCGATCACACAGGTAGGAGGTAGCTGCCTGAAGTTCTAGTCGGGCTGTGAGGCCTCGTCTAGGTTTAGCCAGGAGTTCTGCGTTTGATTAGAAATGTCTTCCAGGGGCCCGGAAGGGGGAGACTGACTTCACTCAGGCCACATATTTGCCATTCCTGGATTAGTCAATAAATATCATTGGGACAGGGAGCCAGCAATTTGGGGGAAAAAAATTATTAGCTCTTCCTGTCATATATACCCAAATAAATTTCAGATGGATTAGATTTAAGTAGTATGATATTTTTAAAAATGGAAACATAAAATACTAGAAGAAAAAAAAGGAAATTTAAAGAAACAATTACTGCAGTTAAGGGAAGGACTTCCCAAGTGCGACATTAAAAACAGAAACCATAAAGTTAAAGATTGATACATTTAGCTACTTAATCATTAGAAACTTCTGTGGAGCAAAAGTTAAAAGGAAACAGACAAATTAAGAGAAAAATGCAGCATGTATGATTTTACTATATAATGAGCTCCTCGATCAATAAGAAAAATATGAACAGCCCTATTGAAAAAGGTGAAAAAGATGTGACTAGGCAATTCACTGAAGGAGAAATGCAAACAGCTAAGAAACATATACCTTTCATCCAAAGAATGAAAATGAAAACAATGATATATCCACTTTTCCACCTGCCAGACTAGCAAAGAAAAATCTCCAGTGTGGTTAAGGATGTGAGAAACAACATTGAAATCGAGAAGATCCCAGCTAATTGGGCCTAGTCACAATGGACACAAAATCTACTTTGTAATGGTTTCTGATTTCTTTTTCAGAAAGCAGTCAAATAGCAGAAGGTGGTATTTACTGGAGAGATATGCAAAAAGTTGCACAAGGAGAACATCTCTGTAGCTAAACTGTAATTCTGTAAATTTGTGGTTAGCGAGAATATCCTGTCAGACTGCTAAATTCTAGTTTCCCTTTCTGGTTCTAGAACATCTCTTCTGAAGAAATGGGTCATGAGTGCTTAGGCTATTCTCCCCTAACAAAACTTTAACCTATGGATGCCCAAACCTCTTGCTAAAATTTTGGGTATAAGCTGGCCCCACTTCTGGGTACAGTGAGACAGCCCCCTGCTGGGCACCACAGTGTTGGCCTGAGCCCAGGGGGCCCACCCAGATGGGGTGTCTCCTCCCTTGTGAGGAACAGGGCACTCACAGGTCTCCAGCCTTCTAATCAGGTGAGATCGACCTCATCTGACACATAAACAATAACCCCCACCTTGGTCACCTCCTCCTGGGCGAGCAGAGACATCTCCCCAAAGACACCTAGATGGGAGTTGTGTCTTGAAATGGTGTCATTGAAGATCATCTTCATTCTGGTTCAAATGTGATTTCACTTTCATTGTGAAATACACAAATAATCAACAGAGTAAAAGTGGGGAGGTTTTATTAATAGTGTAAAAGTGCACATAGAAGGTACCTCCTGATACCTTCCTAGGTCAAATAGGCATATGCGTACACTGCTGGAGGGAAATTAAATTGGAGGACAATTTATTTGACTTTTGATAGGACAAAAAACAAAAAAACCAAAAAACCCACGAGACCATTAAAAATAGTGATAGCTGGGCCAGGCGCGGTGGCTCATGCCTGTAATCCTAGCACTCTGGGAGGCCGAGGCGGGTGGAGTTTGAGACCAGCCTGAGCAAGAGCGAGACCCCATCTCTACTAAAAATAGAAAGAAATTAGCTGACAACTAAAAATATATAGAAAAAATGAGCTGGGCATGGTGGCGCATGCCTGTAGTCCCAGCTACTCGGGAGGCTGAGGCAGAAGGATTGCTTGAGCCCAGGAGTTTGAGGTTGCTGTGAGCTAGGCTGACACCATGGCACTCTAGCCTGGGCAACAGAGTGAGACTCTGTCTCAAAAAAAAAAAAAAAAAAAAAAAATGATAGCTTTGCCTATTTAAAAATAATAATTAAAACAGCCCTCTTGCACATCAAAAATATCTTCAATATTAATGATAAAAGGCCAATATCCTGAATATAAAGAGTGCTCTTACAATAAATTACATAAAAGATGCCCACCCCAGGAAGAAAACATGCAAAGGATACAACGAGGCAATTCATAAGAGAAAAAGTATAAATGCAAAAATCATGAAAAACATTATTAGAAATTATAGAATGCAAATTAAAATCACAAAGAGATCCTGCTTTTTGCTTAACAAAGTAGCAAAGGCTAAAAAAGAAAGATGATGCCCATGTTGTGGTGAAGGTGCAGGAAAGGGGCAGAGTGGTGAGAGTACACTTTGGTAAAATCTTTCTGTAGAGTGGTATTTCTCAAAGACTGGTCAGGGGCTCTTGCGGCTCCCTGAGATCCTTTCAGACGTCTGAGAAATCAAAACTATTTTTATAATAATATTCAGATGTTATTTGCCTTTTCTACTCTCATTTGCTTATTAGCATAGAGTGCAATTTTCCAAAGGCTACGTGATTTGTGATACTGCAAGAGACTGATGCAGAAACAAATACCTGAGACTGGACTCCAATGTATTATATTGCCAGAAATTAAAGAGACTTGCAAAAACATAAAACAAGGCCACTTTTCTCATTAAATATTTTTTTGTTTTGGAAAATAGTTATTTTTAATAAAACTATATCACTTATGTTAGCATTGAATAGGTTTACTATAGTTATTTTAAAAATAATTTAATATGTAAATATTTAAAATTTTTCTATACTTTAATTTTTTTTTTTTTTTTTTTCTGAGACAAGGTCTCAGCTCTGTTGCCCAGGCATGATGGTGGTAGCATCATCATAGCTCACTGCAACCTCAAACTCCTGGGCTCAAGTGATTCTCCTGCCTCAGCCTCCCTGGTAGCTGGGATAATAGGCATGCACCACCATACCAGGCTAATTTTTCTATTTTTTGCTAGAGACAGGATCTCGCAATGTTGCTCAGGCTGGTCTCGAACTCCTGACCTCAAGCAATCCTCCTGCCTCAGTCTCCCAAAGTGCTAAGATCATAGGTGTGAGCCACTGTGCCTGGCCTCTATGTTTTAATTTCTAGGACAGTTGATATGAATAGAAATAACCCACATAAACAAAATCCCTTTTAGAAACCTCTAATTTTTAAGGTGTAAATGTATCCTAAAACCAAAAAGTTTGAGAAGTGCTGTTCTAGAGCAAATGATAACATACATCAGAAGTCTTGGAAATGGAGCTGCCCTTTAATGTAGACATTCCTTTTTTGAATAATTTTCCTAAGAAATAAATCAGAGATATATCTCAAGATATTTTTGTAAATACATTCACCACAGTATTATTTAAGACAGAAAAATGTAAAGACAACTTAAATGTCCATAAATAGGAGATAGGATAAAAATAACATATGGTTAATAAAAAATACTATTATAAAATCGTAGTGAAAATATTCACAATTGATTAAGGTAAAAAACTAAATACAATAAAAGAATAATCTTCTCAACAAATGGTGCTGAGACAACTGGATATCCATATGCAAGAGAATGAATTTGGTCCCTTGTACCAGACACAAAAATTAACTCAAAATGGGTTAAAGACCTAAATCCAAGGTCATGAAGATTTATACTATTGTTTTCCTCTAAGAGTTTTATAGTTCTAGCTCTTACACTATAAAACTCTTAGAAGAAAACAAAAGTATAAATCTTTGTGACTTTGGATTAGGCAATGGTGTTTTAGACAATGGCAACAAAAGCACAAGCAACCAAAAAAACTAAATAGGCCGGGTGCGGTGGCTCACGCCTGTAATCCTAGCACTCTGGGAGGCCGAGGCGGGTGGATCGCTCGAGGTCAGGAGTTCAAGACCAGCCTGAGCAAGAGTGAGACCCCGTCTCTACTAAAAATAGAAAGAAATTATATGGACAACTAAAATATATATATACAAAAAAATTAGCCGGGCATGGTGGTGCATGCCTGTAGTCCCAGCTACTCGGGAGGCTGAGGCAGTAGGATCGCTTAAGCCCAGGAGTTTGAGGTTGCTGTGAGCTAGACTGACGCCACGGCACTCACTCTAGCCCGGGCAACAGAGTGAGGCTCTGTCTCAAAAAAAAACAAACAAACAAAAAAAAAACTAAATAGATAAATTGGTCTTCATCAAAATTTAAAACTTTTGTGCTTCATTCCTGGATAGACCTGGAACCCATTCTACTAAGTGAAGTATCAAAAGAAAGGAAAAGCAAGGACCACATGTACTCACCATCAAATTGGTATTAACTGATCAACACTTATAGTAGTAATATTCATGGGGTGTCGGGCAGATGGGAGGGGGAGGAGGGGATGGGTATATACACACCTAATGGGTGCGGTGCGCACTGTCTGGGGGATAGACACGCTTGAAGCTCTGACTTGGGTGGGGCAAAGGCAATATGCATAACCTAAACATTTGTACCCCCACAATATGCTGAAATTAAAAAAAATTAAAAAACAAAAACCAAAAAACTTTTATGCTTCAAAAGACACTATCGGCCGGGCGCGGTGGCTCACGCCTGTAATCCTAGCACTCTGGGAGGCCGAGGCGGGTGGATCGCTCAAGGTCAGGAGTTCGAGACCAGCCTGAGCAAGAGCGAGACCCCCGTCTCTACTAAAAACAAATAGAAAGAAATTATATGGACAACTAAAATATATATAGAAAAAATTAGCCGGGCATGGTGGCGCATGCCTGTAGTCCCAGCTACCCGGGAGGCTGAGGCGGTAGGATCGCTTAAGCCCAGGAGTTTGAGGTTGCTGTGAGCTAGGCTGACGCCACGGCACTCACTCTAGCCCGGGCAACAGAGTGAGACTCTGTCTCAAAAAAAAAAAAAAAAAACACTATCAAGAAGGGTAAAAGACAACTCACAGAATAGGAGAAAATATTTGCAAACCATGTATCACATAAAGCTCTAGTATACACAATATATAAAGAACTCTTACAACTCAATAATTTAAAAAAACCCAATTTTTTAAATCGGCAAAGGATTTGAGTAGACATTTCTCCAAAGAAGATATATAAATGGACAATAAGCAAATGAAAAGATGCTCAATTAGGGAAAGACACGTTAAAACCACAACAATATACTACCTCACACCCACTAGGATAGGTATAGTAAGAAAAAAAAAAAAAAGAAAGAAAGAAAAGACAATAACAAGGCCGGGCGCGGAGGCTCACATCTGTAATCCTAGCACTCTGGGAGGTCGAAGTGGGAGGATCGCTCAAGGTAGGAGTTCGAGAGCAGCCTGAGCAAGAATGAGACCCGTCTCTACTAAAAATAGAAAGAAATTATCTGGACAACTAAAAATATATATAGAAAATATTAGCTGGGCATGGTGGTGGCGCATGCCTGTAGTCCCAGCTACTCAGGAGGCTGAGGCAGGAGGATCATTTGAGCCCCAGAGTTTGAGGTTGCTGTGAGCTAGGCTGACGCCACAGCACTCACTCTAGCCTGGGCAACAAAGTGAGACTCTGCCTCAAAAAAAAAAAGAGAAAATAACAAGTGTTGACAAAAATGTGGAAAAATTGGAATCCTCATACAGTGCTGGGGGGAATGTGAAATGACACAACCACTGTGAAAACAATTTGGCAGTTCCTGACAGAGTTAAACATAGAGTTATCATATAACCCAGCAATCCACCCCTGGGTATATACCCAAGAGAAATGAAAACATATTAATATGTCCACACAAAAGCTTATACATGAATGTTCATAGCAGCATTATTTATAATAGCCAAAAGGTAGAACAACCCAAATGTCTATCAGCTGATCAATGGATAATCAAAATATGATAATAAACAAGATATGGTATGGTCATATGATGCCACATACTGTATGACCATACCACATTTGAATACGAATATATTCGACCATAAAAAGGAAAGAAAGACTGCTACATGCTACAACATGTATGAACCTTGAAAACACTATGCTGAATGAAAGAATCCACACACAAAAGGCCATGTACTGTATAACTCTATTTATATGAAATGTCCAGAACACGCAAATACACGCAGACAAAAAGTAGATTAGTGCTTGCCAGGGATTGGGGCCTGGGAACTCGGGGTGGGGGTGGATGGGAGTGACTGGGTAAGACTCACTGGGGTTTCTTTTTGGACTTGATAAAAACATCTGGCATAAGATAGTGATGCTGATTACACAATCTTGTGAATATACTAAATCTCACTAAATTACACAATTTAAAATGGTGAATTTGGCAAAAAAAAGAAAGAAAAAAGAAAGAAAATGGTGAATTTTATGGTACATGAAAGATAGTTTAAAAAAGCATACAAATCAACATGTAGAATATGATCCCATCTTAAAAAGGATACTATACTTATATATGCATAAAACAGAGAATAGAGAATTTTAACAGCAATATGGATTTTTGTATGCATTATACATTCATGTATGTTCTGTATAGACTTGTATTGCTTTCTTAATTGAAAAAAATGGGCAATAAAAGTTATTAAGGATAAAATAAAACAAGGTACAGGATGTCCATTTAGACTCTCCTCACTGTGGTTGAACTGCTCAGAGAATAACCAGTTTGGCATCTTCCACACCTGAGCGACTAAGTGGGTAATGTGCTTGCTGTCACTGGAGGACAGTGGCCTCAGCTCCCCACCCGGGTCCACTCAGCCCAGCGGCAGGTATCTGCAGGCATAGGGAGCCAGTCACCCTATCCCCACTGTAGTGGACACACAAATTCCAGGGCACAATCGGGGGCACCTGAGCCCTCACTGTTTGGGCATGAGGCCAGGGGAAAGGAGGGGCAGGGGCTTGGGCCTGCTTCTGGGGACTAACTTCTCCTTGTGTGTAACCTTCTCTGGCATGCCCCTCTTCTCCTTCCCCTCTACCGTCCTCTCCTCTTCCTTGCAAAGTCTAAAGTGACAGGCAGGGTCAAGGATGTTCAGAGAAAATCTCTCTGGAGCCCCTTTCCTTCTGCTTCCTCCTCAGAGAAGCACTCATGAATAGTTACCCAAAATGCCAAGCTGGGGCTTGTTGCTGCCAGTTTTTTTGTCAACTTCCGCTTTTCTCTCCAGAGTGTTTACAGAAGGCCTGTGTGTCAGAAGTCAGCCCTGCGGCAGGAGGCAGAGGCAGGGATGGGTGTCCACAAAGGCAGCCTTATTTTCCAAGTCAGCCAGAGAATTGTGGGTATTATCTTATCCAGTCTTCTCAGCTGAAGGACTAACACCCAGAAATGGGGCTCAACTTGTCCAAGATCACTCAGAGAGTTGACACCAGAGTCAGGAGTAGAACTCAGATCTCTGATTCTCAGCAGTGGGGTTTTCCTTGCGAGCATCAGCCCGGGCTAGGAGCCCCAGAGCCCCAGGCAGGTAGACAAGAGCACAGCCAGGGTCAGAAATATGAAGAGACAACGATGTCCCACAGGCAAGGATGCCCAAACAGCATGCCTTGGGGGAACTACAAGTTGTTCTGTATGGAAGGCTGAAGGTAGAGACAAGAGACTGGTAGGCCTTGCACAAGAGGCTGATGGGGAACAGATTCTGAAAGGCCTTGAAAGCTATGCTGAAAAATTTGCATTTTCTTTTGTAGACCGTGGGTAGAGGTGGGACTTGAAGTCCTTTAAGCAGGGGAGCAATGTGGTTAGATTTAAATTTTAAGAGGGCCAGGCTAGGCAAGGTGACCAGAGGGCCTGGTAGTCCTTTTCCGGCTGTGCCTGCCTATTTATATGTCTGGCCGGGTACTGTCTTCTTGGCAGGGGGTGACAGGCCCAGGGATGCTGGATAGTATGTGGTTCCCCACTTGGGGTAGCTAAGAGTAGCAGGGAATGAGGTGGGCTCAACTCACACACCTCAAGCTTTTGGTAAATACTGTTTACTTTCCAGGTTGCAGAGGATAAGTAGCTGCTCTAGGGGTGAACCCAAGAGTAGTGATTTACTGTTCAAACTACTGGCCGGGTGGGGCATGTGGTGGTGGTGTACATGTGTGTGTCTCTATGTCGAATGGGGCCAAGGAGGGGACTGGGGGAGACCAGTCTTCTGAACACATGAGACAACTCCTGTGGCCAGGACATGACAGGTGTCTGTCAACCTGTTCAGGCTCTTCTCTTTGTGGCAGTGGCTGTGGCCTAATAGCTGGTGGCAGGAATGGGGCTGTAACAAGACACAGCAACTGCGGAGGGGCCTCATTGATTTCCAGTCCTCAGACTGGAAGAGGACAGCTCGAGCTGCCCCAAAGAAAAAGGACAAAGGAGAGGAGTTCTGAGATGCAAGTCCCCCTAGGAGAGGGGACAAAGTGAGTTAAATTTCAGTAGTCAAACTGTCTGGTGCCTGATAGTCACTGCCCTACAACATAGTTCTCTTTTACCTGTACCTTTCCTTCCTATTCCTTCCTTGTTATCTGCCTTTAGTGAGGTTCCTTTCAAATATAACAAAACAAAAAAATTTTTTTTTCCCTCATTCTCCCCCAAGTTTTTGTCTATTTCTGTGCCTCCTTTGCACCACCAGGTATTTCAACAGTGGACAGTCCTGCCTCCACTTCCTCACTGCCTTGGCCCTCCTCTCCTGCTGCACTCTGGCTTCCCCCATCACCATTCTGAAATTCTGCTCCCCAAGCATACCTATTCCAGTGACAGTCTTCCCCAGTCTTCCCTTGGTCTCCACAATGACTGGGGCAAGGGGGTAAAAAAACTGTTAGAATTTAGATACATATTTTTGAGACAAAGTCTCACTCTGTCACCTAGGCTAGAGTGCAGTAGTGTCATCATAGCTCACTGTAATTTCAGACTCTTAGGCTCAAGAGATCCTCCCACCTCAGCCTCCCCAGTAGCTGGGACTATAGCTGTGAGCCACCATGCCCAGCTAAGTTTTCTATTTCTTATAGAGACAGGGTGTCACTATGTTGCTCAGGCTGGTCTTGAACTCCTGAGCTCAAGCAATCCTCTCACCTTGGCCTCCCAAAGTGCTAGGATTACAGGTGTGAACCACCACACCTGGCCTCAATTTGTTTTTTATCTTAACTGTTAAAATTTAACTTTTTGCGTTTATAATATACATAATATTTAGAATTCTGCTTGTATATAGCTTATAAATAAGCATAAGGATTAGTATACATATATAATTTATAAAACAATAGGGAATAAGGCTATATGCTAAAGACTTGTTATAGAAGGCCTACACTTTAATAAAATGTTCGGAGACCCACTGGTTTTCAGGATAAAGCTCAAAACCTTTACTATGGTATTAAAGGCTGGTGAAAATTTAGCCTCAAATGATTTTGTACTTTCTCCATATCCCTTTATCATGCTCTAACTGTAATCAGCTACTAGCTATCTTCTTAGTGCACCACATCATGTTTTAGTTCAAAATACTTTGCACATAGTAGGTGCTCAATCAGATCTGTTAAACAACCTCTCTATAGCATTACTGTCATTCTATCAGCCTTGAAACTTTGCTCCTTGACTTCTCTCAAGGTCACTACTGATTTCTCTCCTGCTGCTTCAACTATTCCTTGTCTTCACTGGCTGCTTTTTCTAGATTCATCCTACAAGTATTTACTGAGCCCATGCTATGTGTCAGGTACACTGCGGTGAACAAGACAACTAGGTCCCTCACCACCCCACCCCAAAACTCAATGTCCTTTCCCCTTATTTACCTGTCCTCAGGTAGCTGACTTCCCTTCAGTTTGTCTCCTACTTCTGGCTACTTGAATATTTTTACCCGCATATACTTCTGTCACCATGCCTGAATTCTGTTTCCCCTCCTTACATCTTTCTTTGGCCTCCACACTCAATTTCAATTTCTCTGCACTGACTGGCCCCTTTCTTTGCATTCTCATTGATACTACTTCCCAGCCTGAATCAAAACCTGCTATTTCTTCCTTATAGTTTTCTCATTGCTGTTCCTGCCTTTAGACTTTCCAAGTTGCAATTCATGCTGTCTTGCTGTCTAAATCATTATTTTACAAATTATTGCCAGTTTTGCCCCATATGGGGTGTGGCTGAAGTTTTAGGTCCGCTTTTCACAGGGCATTTGAACTGCTTCACCCAGCAAGTTTCAGGGATTCTTAACAAGACTACTTAGGCTGGTGTTTGAAGGTTCGAGCTCATTAGCCACTCCTGCCCTGATTTGTGCTCATTGTTCTCAGAAGACACTGTATCTACCTCTGGGTCTTCACCAGGGCCCCCCCTTACCTTCTTGGCCTCTCAGTCCAACTCTCTTCTCTAAGCTCCATATTCAATACATATTGCTTTGTTTCCTACCTTCTAATTATTTCTTCTCTGCCCCAGTGTTGCAGGTAACCCCCCAAAGTGGGCCTTTTGGCTTTCTATAATCTAAAGTATATTGAAGTTTGCTGTGTTTTAAGCACTGATCTGCTTTACATACATGCTCTCATTTTCTTTTCACAAGCCCAGGAGGTGTGTACTTTTAACATCTCCATTTATAGAGAGGTTAAGTAATTTGCCCAAGGCCACCAGTAAGTGGCAGAACTCAAATTAGAATGCAGGTCTAACTCCAGAATTTGGGTTCCTTTCAGTGACTGCCAGTGAGACCACACAGTGGGTGTGGAATGCATGGCAGACCCCAATCTCACCTCCAGGGACTCTGAGAACCACGCCTGTACTTCAGGAAGAAGCAGATGTCCTGCACAGATAAGCCTCAACAAATATTTATGGATAGTACTCCCCTCCCACAGGAATTTCTCTTTGCCATTATTGATCTTCTATAGTGCCTGGGGTTTGTGCTATCCACTTTCACACCTGTCTATTATACTGCTGTTGCTAATGTGGTCTTTGCCTACAGAGAATTTTTTTTATCAGGTTCAGCCTAGTCCCATTGGCTCCGCTCACGTGGACATGAGGCTGCAGGCCTTCACAGCAGGATCTTCCTTGCCCACTGTAGAGAACCAGTGGCACTCAAATCCAAGACCTCTTTGGAGTGTTTGTCAAAATTGCATTTTCTGAACAGTTTTGGGGTGGGGCCCAGGAATCTGCATTTTAACATCCAGGTCATTCTTAGGCCACAGGCAATGGATCAGTGTACATTCCTGCCTGTGAAGATGGCCCATGTAGGCAGGATTATTTCCTGGTATAAATGATTCTCTAAACACTGCACACAGCTGAAGAATTAAACTGGGCCTCTTTTGTTTCTGGATACACCACTTGGCAGGTGTAATAACATCCTCTGACAGGCTGTTTGCCACAGGTGCATGCTTGACATGTGCGTCCCGTCGGTACCATCCCCGTCCCCACTACTGCTGTCCAACCGAGACCCCTCTATCCCCACCACCACCCTGCAGCTGTTGCCCTCCCCCACGCCCTCAAACCCACCCTTGCCCGGAGCCCTCCCTTCCCCTCCTCAGCTCACAATCCCTTCCCTCCCCCACATACCCCTACCCCAGGCTCCTCCCACCTCAGAATATTTTTTTGTTCCTGGCGAAGTTTATCATGTGAGATGGGGGGTGGGGTAGGAGGCCCTGGTTAGATGGAGAGATCGCTCTGCCATTCACCAGCGATCCTACTGAATGGGCACTTTTTTCATCTGAGAAAACCTTATGTTTCTACCAGAGAAATGGGCAGAGGCCTCTCTCTGGAATTTGGAGATGACACTCCCCGGCACAACCCCTCCCAACCCCTCCGTCTCTGCAGACGCCCCAAAGCAGGCCCGACCTGCCGCGTTCCTTTGTTGAGGCACAGCGGGAATGGGATCTTACCGATAAGGTGAGAAGGTCTTCAGAGAATACCAAGATGGGCCCACCCTTCTCCCTCCTCCCTCCAATCACCTAAGGCTAAAAGGGGAGGAAAAAAAAAGCACCAACAAAGAGTTTAAGATAGTAATTCCCAGCTTTTTCAAATATGAAGCATTTTTTAACCAATCCATTTTTTAATTCTTAAATTCTTGACATTACAGAACTAAACTGAAATTTATTAACATTCCACTCTTACATTTCTTATCGACAAACAGAAATAAAACTCATGAGCCAAAAAACCCAAACAAAACTAAAAACAGGGAAAAGCTTATAAAACTAAATATGGATCCCAGCATTAACAGCTGAACAGAGAATGTGATTTTTAAATTCTTAGCGGATGATAAAGTTGTGTAGAAACTGAACACTTACAAATTATTTAAAACCTGGAATCACTGACCAGAAATTACACAGTTGGATCATGGGAAAACAGCAGAAAGGGGTTATGAGGGAACCTACACTGTTCTAGCTGCACCCCATGCCCTTCTCAGAGGAAAGCCTGGCATTGATTAGATATTGGGCCAGACTAATACTGGCAGCAGAGCCAGTGATAGTAACCTGCCTACCAGAAGAGCCTTCCACTGGATTGGCAATTTTGATCTGGGCCCCGGACATCTGGCGGATCTCATTAATGTTGGCGCCTTGGCGCCCGATTATGCAGCCAATTAAGTTATTTGGAATGGTGAGTTCATGGGTGGTTTGAGTAGATGCATCCAAACTTGCCCAATAGCCTTTCACCTCTGGAGAGCTGGAGTCAATTCCGGCGAATCCGGTCCCGCCGTGCATCATGGCAAAGTGAGACTGTTGTCTTGCCACCTGGTTCAGCTTGGCCAGATCGAGCGGAGAAATGGTGTGTTGTCCTTGAATCGAGTAGGCATCTAGAGGTGGTCCCTCCAGGTCATGGGTGGCGTGAGGGTAGCCCGCAGCGTCGCTGCAGCGATCTTGGCCGCCCGCGCAGATGACTGGAGAGCTGGCCGGCATGGGCTGGTACGGAATGGTCATGACTCTCCCTTGCGGAGACTGGGAGAGCGTCTCCAGCATGACCAGGCAGATCTGCTTGACACACTCGGTGACAGACTGCGGCACGCCAGCGATGGTGATGGCCCGCTCGGTGGAGTTGGGCAGCATATCCCCCGCCACCTGGACCTGGGCCCCCGTACTCTCGCGGATCTCTTTGATCTTACACCCGCCTTTCCCAATCAGGGAGCCGCACTGGGTGGCCGGCACCACCAGCCTCAGGGTGACCGGGGGCCTGCTGGCCGCCGTGCTGTTGGTCATGGAGCTGTTGATATCTTCCTCCAGCTTGTCGATGATCATAGCGAAAGCCTTAAAGATGGCATTGGTGGGGCCGGTCAGAGTGATGATTCTCTCCGGACAATTCCCCTCCGAGATGTTGATCCGCGCGCCACTCTCCTCGCGGATCCTCTTAACCGACTCCCCTTTCTTCCCAATGATGCTTCCTACTTCCTTTCCGTGCATAAGAAGCCGAATGGTGAGAGTCACATTTAGTCCGCTTTCAGTCACACCGGCATCCATGGCGAGCGGCGGGCGGCGTTCGGGGGAGTTGGGCTCGTTACGTGGTCAAGTCTTTGGCGGCTGGCGGGGGAGGGGAAGTGTAGGCCCAAAACTGCCGGCGCGAGGCGAGCGAGGGCCGCGGGAGCGAGCGGGCGCGGGCGGGAGGCCGCGGCGTAGTCGCAGGGGCGGGCGGCGGCGGCGGAGGGGGCGAGCGGGGCCGGGAGCGGCGGGCGGGCGGGTGGGCGAGGGCGCGGCGGTGGCGACTCCGGCGGCAGCCTCGGCGGTCTGGGCGGGGCGGGAAGCCCGCTTTCAACCCCGCGTACCCTCTGACCCCGGAAGTGCTTTCTGCGCAGGACCCCTTGAAAAAAATGAGGACCCGTCTTTTTTAGGTCACAAGATTGCGCCAACCCCTACACGGCACATAAAAAAAAACCCTTTTAACACCGCAGTAGTGAAAACTAAGCAATGATAAAGGGAATCTGAGAGTCCGGCAGTGTTTTAAAATAAACATGCATTTTATTAACTCTGACATCACTGGCGGATGACTGAAAATATTAGTGTTGTGTATAGGGGACACACATTATATTTGCGCTTTACCAATAGGGTTTATCCGCGGAGCGACACGGGCAGCCCCGGCGGTAACTGCAGGCGGTAGCCGGGACGCCGCGGGTTTAAAACGTGCGCGTGAGGTGACCAGAGCGCGTGCGCGAGGGTGTGGGGGGACGGGAGGGGCAGGTGCCGTCTTCCGGGGGGGAAGGGCGGCGAGGCGAGGCCTGACTGGCGAGGGCGCGCGCGGGCGGGCACGTGGGGCCTTTTCGTCCCCGGCGCCCCGGCGCCCCGCGCCAGCCCCCACCCATGCCCCGGCCCCTTGGTGGTGGCCGGTGAGCAAAAAGACTGAAACCCACTCCCTTTCGCCGCCCGAATCGCGGCTCGGCTGTTTTCTGGGAAGTGCTAGAAGCACGGCCATAAAAAGAATGGCGGCCATTTACATAATGCTTTGTTTGCATTTTGCAAGTTTCTGTCTGTTAAAGCCACCGAAACCCCACCTCCTGTCCTTGTGTCGTTTCAACCGTGGCATCCTTGTCAGGCATTTGAAACAATAGTGTATTTCTGTGGAGGCCTCATTTATTCGGGGGGTGCCGACCGGGGATCTGGGGAGCGCCTGCGGTTTTTCTCGCGCGGTCAACGCCCCCACTGCTGCTTTTCCGCCCCTTCCCCTCAGCGCGGCCGCCGCGCCCTGCGCTCTCCGGGGCGGCCCTGATGGGGCCCGCCATCTTGGGAGGCCTTTCCTGCTGAATTCCTCCCGCTGAGGAAATGTCGCTCGAGTCACTGATCTACGAGTTGTGATTTCTGCCCCTTCCCCTTCCTCCTAGGGCCAAGCCAGACCAGGAAAGGCCGTGTGTGCAACGTGCTTTAGGATCTCTCGGGAAAAGAGGCCAACGTGGCGTTCCTCCGCCTCCCCCTCTTCTTTCTCCGCGGGGGCGGCCGCCATGTTTTCTGAACACAAAATGGCGACACGTGGCCTGGATTCGTCGCCAACGAGAAATTGGGGTGGGCCCGAAAGCGCTAGAATGCACCCCCTTTACTCCCCGGGGCCTTTGCTGCGCTGCGAGCATTGTGACCACTCCTTCAAAATCCCCCTGCTGGTCCGAAGCTCAGCGGGAGAATTTTAACGCGATACCTTGGCTTTAATTTGAAAAGGGATCGTGTAAAATGTAGGCATGATATTGATTTTCTTGTTCTTTTTAAGTTTAATAATGGATAATGGAGGGGGGCAGTACCAAGAAATAATTTGAGCCTCCACAGTACCAAAGCATTTGAATGAGATGGGAAGTGACTGCTTTCCTAGATTTCCTAGTCTAGGCTATTGTGCTTGAGAGACCAAGATATTTTGTAAGGCTTCCATAAAAGCAGAACAACCTCCACGAAGAGACTAGGATGCTTATGATTTTTTCACAGGCCAGCTGGCTGGGGAATCTCAGTCTACCACAATAGGTGTTCACTTTTAGTTTAGAAAGGACAGGCGTTTATTGTGCATTTGTCAGTGCCAGATTCTGTGGTAGGAATTTTACTGCATACTGCCTTTAATTTTTACCATGATCCTCTGAGGTGGGTGTTATTGCATGCTCTCTCTCTTCTCTCTCTCTCTCTCTCTCTTTTTTTTTTTTTTTAACAGAGGAAGACATTTAAACCTAGAGAGATGAAGTGACTAATTCAAGGTCACACAGTGTCGGGGGATGGAGTCCAGACCTTCTGATTTCCTTACTGGTGAGCATGTCTTCCACATTTTTTTTGTAAGTCAGGATTTTAGAATTTTAATGATATTTTAAAAGTTTAGGTGAACTTGTCATTGAAAGAACTCCTCAGGTAACTTTTTGTTGTGTAATCTGCCCCTATTTGCATCTGAGGGCTCCCAGCTTTTCTTAATGTGAGGGACACCTGTAATGGGCTCGAATGCTATTTTATGAGATGTCTGGGTGAGGTTAGGGAGGGGGAAGTGATTCAGACTGAGCCCAAAGGCTCAGGTATCTGCCATTCTGGCCTTGTCTGTGGCATGTTTGAATCTACCTGGCTCTTGAGGAGCAAACAACTCTCTGTATGACTCACTTGCTTCCCTCATCTGCCCATAGGTTTGACTTCCGTCTTCCCCGCCCTAACCAGGTAAAAATAAATTATTTTAGTCTAGTGCCAAGCCTCCATTTCTCTGCAAAGATTGACAGAGCATGACTGTTAGATAAATCATAGTCTGCGGACTCTTCAGTTCAATGTAATGCATAGCTAGTGGGTCAAGCAACAAGCATGTGCCTGGACAGGGCACCGAGTGTCTGGGTGTCAGCCATGAGAAGAAGGGCTTTTTGCCTTCACCTTATTACCTTAATATCAGATGTCAAATTTTCCGAAGTGCTTTCACATTATTTTATATAACCTACAAACAATTTTAGTAGATAGATATGTAAGAGTAACTGTGACAATAAATAGCACTAAGTGCTTACTATGTGGTAGACATTGTTTTAAACCTTATTCTGTGTATTCATTCAGTGGCTGTCATATTTTAAAAGCAAACCACTGTAAGAAATAGATTTTACATCATGACTAAGACATACATACACACACGTGCATAACAGAAAAAAATGTTTTGCAGAATGGTACTTACCATTACTACATGCAATGTACTTGGATAATTTCTATTCTCTTCTTTATGCAGTAAAAAAGGGCGCATTATAACTAAAGTGATTAAAAACCCATATGTAGGTTTTGACCACTTAAACACATTTAATCCTTACAAAACCTCCTGAAATGAGTGACGATTTCAATTTTACAGAAGTACAGATTGGTGAAGGAATTTGTCCGAGTTCACATAGCTATTAAGTGGTAAAGTAAGGATTTGAATTTAGGCAATGTGAATCCAGAGACTGCATACTTAATCGCTAAGAGGGATGTAGAGTCTACAGAGGGCCTTGTCTTGTAGGGAGACAGAATAGATTAGGGAATTACAAATATTAGTAAGTGTAAAAAACTCATGTGACAACAAAAGGACTAAATTGCATATAATCAAGGAGTGTCCTGATTTAAAACAGTCTCATCCTCTAAATCTGTAACTTACTTATCTTCTTTAAAGAAAATTTTATCCATTAAGTTGTTCTTCCCAAGACTGTTTAATTTAACTCTTTTCTGTCTGAAATATTTCCTTAATTTCCTCCCATCTGAGTACTTCTAGGACTCAGTGCATCTCCTCAGTGAAGCCTTCCCTTTTCCAGCTCCCCCAGCCCTCAGCTTCCCTCCTTCTGGAGTCCTACAGCCCTTCCCTTCAGTAGTCCACATTTGACTGTTGATTAAATTGCAACGTGTCTTTGTGTTGATGGGTTATATAGGCCCCAGGTTACCTTGGGTGATGCTGTGATCTGGCAAAGAGGTCACTGGACTTTGGACTCTGAGGCTGTGGGCCCTAGTCCCAGCTCTGCCACTGACTAGCTGGGAGACTTCTGCAACCCAATATATCTCTCTGGGTCTCAGTTTTCCTATCTGTAAAACCAGAGATTAAATGATCTCTAAGGCCACTTCTAATTCTGTCCAAGGAGTGATGATAGTTGATGATCTTCGTTACTTATTCCTGAGGGAAAGAGTTATTTATCCCTGAGGAGGAGGTTTATGTAAATATTTTCCTCAGTTTTGGTAAATTTTCTACTCCTTCCTCAGACTTGTGTTATCTTGTGGATACCTGAATGAATTCCATACAACCCATTTTATAGATGAAGCCATTGAGATGTGAAACAACTGACTGAATAGTCACCGCCCCACCCCTGGAGCCTCACACATGACTCTTCTCCTTCCACTCAGTGACCACAGGTTGATTAAGGGGTTTAATAAGGCAGAGAAGGTGAGTCAGGCTTAGACTTTGGAAATTGAACCACAGGATTTATGCTCTATTCAGAGGAATGATTTTTGCTTCCCCTTACATTAAGTTGGTATGTTACGTAAAACCTTTCAAAGTGATTTCACATTACTTGTTTAATCGTGACAGACAACTTTGCCAGTAAGGTTATTATTTTGCTCATTTTACAGAAGAGCCATCTTTGGATCAGAGGAGCAAAGTGACTTACCCAAGGTTGCAAAGCTTGTTAGGGCCTGTGCTGGGCCTCTTGACTCCTGCTTGTGGATTTTTCCTTTTCTTGGCTTCTGATGCTTGTGGGATGGACTTTGATGTGTAAGATAACTTTACCATAAACTCAAAAAGCTTTCCAGCCAGTCTTTATTTTTCTGTCCTAAAACATCCAATACATTTATCTTAGGCTCCTGACTCTTTCAGTAAATTGAATCTCTCCTCTCTTGTTCTCAGGTTTACATTTATGGGTTTTGGAAGGGTTTTCCTCAACAAGACTCTCTTAAGTTCCCTGTGGACAAGGACCAGATTTTTCTCTGATCTGCTTTGTTCATCAAGTATATTACAGCTATTTAAATTTGCTCTGCCAATATGCAGCATTTTTCAAAAACATGGTTTCTTTTTCTTTCCTCCTTTAGATTTATCTTTCTGTTTCTCTTTTATTTAAAATAATAGTAAGTTGAGAGGGCTTTGCCCCTATTACTTTGTAGGTTACTACAGCCTAGAAGTGACTTACCCGCTTTGTAGATAGTAACAATTTGACTTCAAGTGCTGGTGACCCTACACTGCTGTTACGAGATCACGTCTCGGTTACCTGAAAAACGTAAGAAATAGGTTGGTGTAGTTTGCAGAAGTGACTAGGAGATACAGCAACATCCTTGGCTTAAGTTCTCCCAATTGGGCAAAGCCATTCCCATGGATTCCCCATGGTACCTCTGCCTGAAATAAGCTGTGAGGAAGGGAGTACAGAGAAAAGTTAACGGAAAGAATGAGAACAGAATGCAAATACAAAGTATAGAAAGCAAGGAAGGGAAAGAAGGGCAGAAAGAGGAAATAAATAAGAGAATAGGCTAGAGAGAAGAGGAAAATACAGGATCAGTGGAACGGAGATGAAGAGAACAATCCAGAGGTCCAGTAGCCCCTCCTGTGGTGTGAAAAGCATGGCTGCTGTGCTGTACCGAGGAAGAGCGGCTGGTGTGATAACTCCTCCTGAGCTGATCTTGGGGAGCGTGCGCTTCCCTTTTTTATCCTCTGTTTTCAATATTTTGTGGAGGAAATTTCTTTGTTTCTGTTATCAGGTGAGGATGTGATCATATGCCAGTACTTTTAATATTAGCCTCATTCAGTTGGTTTATCAAGTAAGATGTGCTACAAAAATCACAGAAGATATTTGAGGTCAAATTCATTTTATTCCCTTACTCATTCAACAAATGATTATTGATTGCAATTGTATGTCCCAGACACTGAGGATACAAAAATGAGATCCTGTCCTTGCCCTCAAGATGTTTACTAGTCTGGAGAGGGAGACAAACAAGTGACACAGTACAGTGTGTTAAACAGTAGGATATGAGTTAATAGAAGGTGCTAGGAGAGCACAGAGGTGGGGCCCTAGATTCAGCCTTAGAGGGGGTCCAGGAAGGCTGTCTAGATAAATTGACATCCAGTCTGAGTCCCAAATTAGCAGAGTGCAAGGTAGAGAGCAGGGAAAAGTGTTCCACGCGAAGGGAGCAAAGGCCCAAAGGCAGAGAGAGCATAGTCCATTCAGAGGTCGTAGCCATTTCAGGAATATACAAAGGATGTTTGCGTTATCCAATTTTTGGTGATTATTATTCTGCTTCACGAGTGTGGATTATTGAAATTTGACTATGCTTGCTGGAGCACAGAACGTTAAAGGCCTTGTTTTATAGCAGTTATTCTCTTTTAAGATGAAGTCATCAGAAAATGCGCTTCCTGTCTAGAGATTCTAAGAAGAAAATTAAGCCCAACCTTTGAATTAGCAAATGATTATTATGGTAAACCTCTGTCCGATAAAAGAAAGAAGGGAAATACCCTTTTCTCATCCAGCTTTTTTTTTTTTTTTAAATAGAGATGGGGTCTCACACTGTCACCAGGCTAGAGTGCAGTAGCACGGTCACAGCTCACTGCAGCCTCAAACTCCTGGGCTCAGGTAATCCTCCCACTTCAGCCTCCTGAGTGAGTAGCTGGTACTACAGGTGTGTGTCGCCATACTTGGCTAATTTTTCTTATTTTGTAGAGATAAGGTCTTGCTATGTTGTCCAGGCTGCTTTTGAACTCCTGGCCTCAAGTGATCCACGGCCTCCCAAAGTGCTGGGATTACAGGTGTGAGCCATTGTGCCCATTCTCATCCAGCTTTTGAATCTAATTGTGTTCTGCTTTGTTTTTGAGGAGGGGTGTGTGTGGAAATTTAGGGTCTTTGTTAAGCTGGTTAGGATGTTTGAATTAGGGAGGAGGGAAAGGAGTTCAAGAATGATTGCTAAAAATTACCTGTTGGATACACTGTACACTATTTGGGTGATGGGTACACTAAAAGCCCAGACTTCACCACTCTACAGTTTGTCCATGTAACTAAAAACCACTTATGTTGTTAAATCTATTGAAATAAAAAAGAATGATTGCTACTTAATGGCAAAACAAAAGAAATACATTTAAATAACTCATTTCTATGATCCCACCTATTGAGCACAAGCAAAACCTAGTCAGGGACTTTGTTTCAGAGAGACAGTTACTTCAACCTGGCAAAGCATTTGTTCAGCATTATTCGCTGTGTAAAATTTGGGTCCAGATTAAGAGCATTGATTTTTATTTTTTGTATTTTTGAGACATGGATAGAGCTGCATTAAACAGAAACCTTATGTGTGTTCATTGGACAATACTGGGATTTTATCTGGATTAAAAGAGAAAAAAAATGATATGTGTGGAATAGGAAAGAATAGGCTTAGAAAATAGCATATAGGGCTGGGCATGGTGGCTCATGCTTGTAATCCTAGCACTCTGGGAGGCCAAGGCGGGTGGATGGTTTGAGCTCAGGAGTTCAAGACCAGCCTGAGCAAAAGTGAGACCCTGTCTCTACTAAAAAAAAATAGAAATTATATGGACGACTAAAAATATATATAGAAAACATTAGCCAGGCATGGTGGTGCATGCCTGTAGTCCCAGCTACTGGGGAGGCTGAGGCAGGAGGATTGCTTGAGCCCAGGAGTTTGAGGTTGCTGTGAGGTAGGCTGACCCCAGGCTTCAGCCTGGGCAACAGAGTGAGACTCTGTCTCAACAAAAAAAAAAAAAAAAAAGAAAAAGAAAATAGCATATAGATTCACTGGTCATTTCTCACCTGTCTTCATTCTTGACCTCTCAGTAGCATTTGATGCTCTCTCCTTGCACACTAGCTTCTGTTGGCTTCCAGGATGCCACTCCCTTGGTTCTGTTATGTCACTAGTCCCTCCTTCTCAACTTTTTTTTTTTTTCCCCTGATTCCCGTCTCCTCAGCCTCCAATGAAAGAGTACTTGGAGCAGTCCTTGGATCTCTTCTCTGTCTATACTCATTTCCTAGGTGCTCTCTTTCAAGACTTTAAATACCATATATACCCTGGCAATTCTCAAGTTTATATTACTGGTTTGAATGTCTTCCCTTGAACCCAAGACTTTTTTTTTTTTTTTTTTTTTTTGAGACAGTTTTGCTCTGTTGCCCAGGCTGAAGTGCACTGGTGTGAATATAGCTCATTGCAGCCTCGAACTCTTGGGCTTAAGTGATCCTCTTGCCTCAGTCTCCCAAGTAGCTGGGACTACAGGCATGCACCACCATGCTTGGCTGATTTTTTATTTTATTTTATTTTAATTTTTTTTTTATTTTGAGACAAGTCTTGCTCTGTTGCCCGGGCTAGAATGCTGTGGTGTCAGCCTAGCTCACAGCAACCTTAAATTCCTGGGCTCAAGCGATCCTCCTGCCTCAGCCTCCCAAATAGCTGGGACTATAGGCATGCGCCACCATGCCTGGCTAATTTTTTATATTTTTAGTAGAGGTGGGGTCTTGCTGTCTTTCAGGCTGGTCTCGAACTCTTGAGCTCAAGCAATTCTCCTGCCTCAGTCTCCCAGAGTGCTAGGATTACAGCTGTGAGCCACTGCACCCAGTCTGATTTTTTTTTTTTTTTTTTTTTTAATTTTTTGTAGAGACAGATTCTGGCCGTGTTGCCCAGGCTGGTCTCAAACTCCTGGTCTCAAATGATCCTTGTACCTCAGCCATCCAAAGTGCTGGAATTATAGATACGAGCCACTGCGCCTGGCCATGAACTCAGGACTCTCATATCCAACTGTCTACTGGCTACTTCCACTTGGGTGTCTAATGGCTTCCTTTTTTCTTTTTTTTAAATTTTAGAGACAGGGTCTTGCTCTGTTGCCCAGGCTGAAGTGTGGTAGTGCAGTCAGAGCTTACTGTGACTTCGAGCTCCTGGGCTCAAGAGATCCTCCTGCCTCAGCTTTCCCGAGTAGCTGGGACTATAGGCACGTACCACCATGCCTATCTAATTTTTTAATTTTTTGTAGAGACGAGGTCTCGCAGTGTTGCCTAGGATGATCTTGAACTCCTGGCCTGAAGTGATCCTCCTGCCTCAGCCTGCCAAAGTGCTGGGATTATAGGAATGAGCCACTGTACCCAGCCAGCTTCTTGAATTTTATTTAAAAAATATAACTCTAGAACTTTTTCTCTCAAACCTCCATCTCTGGAAGTTCCTTTCCATGTCCGGTTTAGTTGTATAGAGTATATAGTGGAGTCTCCCTTGATTCGGTTCTTTTACTCTCCTCATTTAATCCACTCGCAGGTCCTGTCTGCTCCTTCTTAAAATACATCCAGTATTTGAACACTTCCTACTACCTGCTCTGCTGCCGTAGGAATATTAGCCTTCTAAATGGTCTTTCTCCTTTTGCTCTTGGCTCCCTCAAGTCTAATTTTAACGGTGGCCACAATAATCTTTTTAAGTGTGTATATCAGATCATGCCACTGCTCTGCTGAAAACTGTCTACTGGGTGCCAGATTAAAATCCCACTGAGATTAACAACTAGCATCCTCACTATGGTCTATAAGGCAGCACCACCCTCTCCTGGCTGCTCTGACTTCATCTCCTACCACTTCCCCTTGTGCTCTAGCCACACTGGTCTCCTTGCACTTGCTCCAGCATGCCAGGCCTTGGGGCCTTTGTAGTTGTTTTTTTGGCCTGGAACATCGTTCTTCCAGATATCAGTATGGCCTTTTCCCTTAACCTCCCTCAGGTGTCTGCGTAACTGTCACCTAGTCAATGAAGTATTCCTTGACCATCCTGTTTAAAGTAAAAGCTATCTCTCTGCCCTCTGCTTTACCTGTCCGCCTTCCCTGCTTTATTTTTCTCCATAGCACTTACTGGTATTTGACATAGTATTTATTTATTCATTCATTTATTGATTATTTAACAAGTACTTATTGAGTGCTAAGCTACTATGTGCCAGGAGCTGTTCTAGGGACTCTCTGTCATAGTTTTTTGGGTGCCACTCTCCATTAGAATGTAAATTTCATGATGCTTAGGACTGCGTTTTACTCTTTGCTATATTCTCGCATCCTAGAACAGTGCCTGGAACATAGGAGTTGAATGAATAAATTTACTCAATTTTTAAACAAAAATATATTGAATAAATAGAGGGTTGTGTACCACATAAGCAGGGGCAGATGTACATGAATAAGGCCTTGTTCCTGCCATCAAATTGCTAAGAGTTTATAAAATGCTTATTTTGACCTGAACAGTACTTTGTTCTCCGGCAGGATAAAGTGTTACATCATTCTGGAATTGGGGAGGTGAGGACTGGTGTGCGGGAGTGTAGCTGTCATCAGAGATGAAGTCCTGATTTGTCAGGCTTATCAATAATTTGCACTTTTTCTGGGAGGGCAGGATTGATGATAGCTCACTGCATTACTGGCTTTTTAGTTCACAGTTCCTGTTTGGTCTTCCCTTGTTAGAGCAGTTATGGCCTTTTCAAAAGTTTCGTGAAAATCTCGTTATCAGTCTTGGTTCTTTTTAGGTGCCCGTTAGGTACTTCTAACAAAGACACCTCCCCCCAGGATAAGTGAGTGAAAGAGTTTACCAACTTTACCTTCCTCTGTCAAAGTTCTTTTCTGGTAACCCACTTATTAGCTATGTGATCTTTTTTTTTTTTTTTTTTTTTTTGAGACAGAGTCTCTCTTTGTTGCCCGGGCTAGAGTGAGTGCCGTGGCATCAGCCTAGCTCACAGCAACCTCAGACTCCTGGGCTTAAGCGATCCTACTGCCTCAGCCTCCCGAGTAGCTGGGACTACAGGCATGTGCCACCATGCCCGGCTAATTTTTTCTATATATTTTTGGTTGGCCAGATAATTTCTTTCTATTTTTAGTAGAGATGAGGGGTCTTGCTTTTGCTCAGGCTGGTCTCGAACTCCTGAGCTCAAACAATCCACCTGCCTCGGCCTCCCAGAGTGCTAGGATTACAGGCGTGAGCCACCTCGCCCGGCCAGCTATGTGATCTTGAACCTCTCTGAACTTCAGTTTCTGTACCTTTCAAATGACATGATCTTCTTGTGAGGATTGAATGACTAATACAGCAGTTTTGAAGACAGGAGAGTGGAATGGGGACGGGAAGTAGAGGACTGACAGTTTCTTTTTTTTAGTAAATGCTATGTATCTCTGCTTTATTTTGAGAAACAAATTTTTGTGAGTATTTTTTTCTAATGAGAGTATTAAAGATTTTATTTTTTAAAAACAAAGACTTCAGTATATTGTTTTTATAGAGAAACAGGCTTCTAATAAATATTTCCCTGTCTTTCCACCCAGGTACTTATTCCCTATATTACATGAGGAAAATGAAATACTAGAACCCTACCCCATGCTACTCAGTGAGCTGGTAGCGAGGTAAGAAAACAACCCTTTCCCTTAAGAAGAAATTGAAATTTAGGAGGTTGTAATCTTTGGGAAAGGCTTAAAGGGATTGATGATGATGATAACAGCTAATTTTGATAAGCCAGGCACTGTGCTAAGCACTTCTTGTGGATCATCATCTTTTAACAGCCGTAGCCATCGGCACTGTGAGAAGCAGAGCAGTGTAGGAGTAAGCAGCGTAGACTTAGGGATCAGACCTCCTGCACTGACATCTCAGCTTTGCCAGTAACTGTGTGGCCTTGAAGAAGAAAACTGCCTCATTTTCCTCATGTGTGCAGATGGTCTCTGACTTAAAATGATTCGACTTACAAGTTTTTGACTCTACAATGGCACAAAAGCAATATGCATTAATTAGAAACAATGCTTCAGATTCTGAATTTTGTTCTTTTGTTGGGCGAGTGACATGTGGTATGATACTCTCTCATGATGCTGGGCAGTGTGATCATGAGGATAAATAGCTGATACTGTATTCTACAGTTTACTGTATGTAATAAATTATATGAGATATTCGATACTTTATTATAAAGGCTTTATATTAGATGATTTTGCCCAACTACAGCCTAAAGTTAGTGTTCTGAGCATGTTTAAGGTAGGCTAGGCTCAGCTATGATGTTTAATAGGTATAGTAAATGCATTTTTTTTTTGAGTTAGGGTCTCACTCTGTTTCCTGGGCCAGAGTGCAGTGGCATGATCATAGCTCACTGCAATCTCAGACTCCTGGGCTCAAGCAATCCTCCTGTCTCAGCCTCCTGAGTAGCTGGGACTACAGGCACTCGCCACCACCCCTGGCTGATTTTTTTCTATTTTTGTTAGAGATAGGGTCTTACTCTTGCTCAGGCTGGTCTCAAACTCCTGATCTCAAGTGATCCTCCCACCTTTGCTTCCCAGAGTGCTAGGATTACAGGCGTTGGCCACCTCACCCGGCCAGTAAATGAATTTTTGATTTAAAGTTTTTTTAACTTACAACGGATTTATCAGTATGTCACATCATTGTAAGTTGAGGAACATCTGTATCTGTAAAATGAGCTTAATGATAGTACTTGCTTCCTAAGGATGTTGTGGTAGTTAAACGACATAAGCCATGTAAAGTGTTTATTTAGCATAGTGCTTGGCACGTAGAAAGTGCTTACCAAATGTCAGCTGTTATCATAATTAAAATAGTTGTTATCCTCGTTTAATAGATGAAGAAACAAAGGCTCAGAGAGAGGTAAAGTAATTCACCTAAGTCACACAGCATATAAATGATGGAACCAGTTTGCACCCAGGCAGTTAAACTCCAGAGCTTTTGCTCTTAATTAATAAACTGCATCCCTTTAGTAGGTTGAGAGGCAGAGACAAAAACTGCATGTTGTCGAACTTGAGTTGAGTGTAGGTGTAAAGGTCAGGCTTGGGTTTTGACCTGTCTAAGCTTCACTGTGATCTTAAGCATCTTATCACCATAGTGTGCTTTGATTATTCTCTGAGTTGATTCTTCCCTAGATCCAAAGAAATGAGTGATAGGTTAGTTAATGTTCTCCTGAGGGATTGGGTGCTCCCTGGGCCAGGAAATGGAGCTAAAAAAACGTGTCTCAGTGCTCTTTGGACCTGAAGTAGGAGCTTGTCTTGTCTTTCTTGTTATTATGCTCGTCTCTCTTCTTAATATGACTGGTAATGGTGAGAAGCAAAGCAGTATACACACTGAAGACTTTCTACATGCTGTGTACTTCACATGGATTATCTCATTTAATCCTTAAAATAACCTTTATAAGTAGTCACTCTTATCCCTATTTTAGAGAGTCAAAGAGAGGTTAGGAAACTTGCTTAAAATCATACAGTTAATAAGTGGTAGAGTTGGGATTTGAATAGATCTGCCTCCAGAGTCCATGCTCTTAACCTCTGCACCCTACTGCTGTAGTCTTCTCTTACCTGTGTAAAGTAGGTAGTATGGACTGTATGATTTAAGAGGTAGTAGGGCCAGTTCTGTTTTTCTCATCTGGAAAATGGAAAGATTTTGACCACTGGACTAGGACTAAGAAGGCCTATGATCTTGTCTTGACCCAGTCACCAGCTTGCCATATTTAGGACTTCACTTTTCTTAGCCTTATTGTCCTCATTCATTAAACAAAAGGGTTGCTCTAGGTGGTTTCTGAGGTCCCTTTGAATGCTGATGTTCTGGTAAGTAAAAAGAGTAACACTCCTGCTCAGCTCCTAGAGTTTGGGGCAGTGGTATTTGTGAGGTCTTCGGGAGTCTGTCTTGTGCAGGGAAGATGCCAGATTCTAGGGGAAGGGATGAGCTGCCTCCTTGAAGTAGGTAGATCTAGGCTCTTGTTTGAGGCTAGTTTCTAAGGGAACTCAGCCACTGGCCAACAGCAGCCAGGAATGCTGTGATTGAGGCTTGGTACAGATAACTAAAATAAGCAGTACATTTAGGTTTCATTTCCTGCTCCCCTCTTTTCCTTTCTCTTTCCTTTTCAAGCTACTAGTTTTATTTTTTGTTTTGAGACAGAGTCTCACTCTGTTGCGCAGGCCAGAGTGCCATGGCGTCAGCCTAGCTCACAGCAATCTCAACCTCTTGGGCTCAAGCAATCCTACTGCCTCAGCCTCCCGAGTAGCTGGAACCACAGGCATGCGCCACCATGCCCAGCTAATTTTTTGTGTATATATTTTTAGGTGTCAAGTTAATTTCTTTCTATGTTTTTTTTTTTTTTTTTTTGAGACAGAGTCTCACTCTGTTGCCCAGGCTAGAGTGAGTGCCGTGGCGTTAGCCTAGTTCACAGCAACCTCAAACTCCTGAGCTCAAGTGATCCTCCTGTCTCAGCCTCCCGAGTAGCTGGGACTACAGGCATGCACCACCATGCCCGGCTAATTTTTTCTATATGTATTTTTAGCTGTCCATATAATTTCTTTCTATTTTTAGTAGAGATGGGGTCTCGCTCTTGCTCAGGCTGGTCTCGAACTCCTGAGCTCAAACGATCCGCCCACCTCGGCCTCCCAGAGTGCTAGGATTACAGGCATGAGCCACCGCGCCCGGCCTCTATGTTTTTAGTAGAGATGGGGTCTCGCTCTTGCTCAGGCTGGTCTCGAACTCCTGACCTTGAGTCCTGACCTAGGATTACAGGTGTGAGCCACTGTGCCCGACCTTATTTTTTTATTTTTATTTTTTCATACGAAGATGGGGAGTGAGCTTCAATTTTTTTTTTTTTTGAGATAGAGTCTCATTTGGTTGCGCTGGGTAGAGTGCAGTGGTGTCCTCATAACTCACTGCAACCTCAAAACTCTTGGGCTTAAGGGATCCTCCTGCCTCAGCCTCCAGAGTAGCTGGGACTGTAGGTGCACACCACAATGCCTGGCTCATTTTTCTGTTTTTAGTAGAGACAGGGTCTTGCTCTTGTTCAGGCTGGTCTCAAACTCCTGAGCTCAAGAAATTCTCCTGCCTTGGCCTCCCAGAGTGCTAGAATTACAGGTGTGAGCCACTGTGCATGGCCAAGCTGCTATGTTTGAATACTTTCATGCATCACACATTGTTTTAAGTGCTTAACAAAGTATCATATTATTTAATATTCATAGTAATCTCATGAAATAGGTACTAGAATCATTCTATATTTACAGATAATGAAACTGAGGCAAATAGTTACATAATTTGTCCACATTTACTCAAGTAGAAAGTAGTATCAAACCTATACTTTTAGCCACGAGTTTTAACTGCCTAGTTGGATCTTTAAAAAAATAAGCAGAAGGAGGACCCTAGTTATTTTTTAATTTTTTTTGTTTGTTTTTTACTCTTGTGTTATTTAAAATAATAGACTCTTAGAGCTGGCAAGAGCCTTTGAGGTGATTTAATACAATCTCCTTATCTCCAGTCTGCCATCCAATTACAGGAATGCTTTCTATTGTCCCCTTGACAGATGATCATACAAGTTATCTTTGAATACCTCCATTGATGAAGGAGCTCATCACTTCTTGAGGACGTTATTATATTGTTGAGTAGCTCTCATTGGTAGAAAATTACTTCTTGTTTTAAATTGAAATCTAATTGAGACTTACTAATTTTAGGTCAGTCCGTAGAACCACACTACGTAAGTATAATCCATATTCCACATGCCAGCCTTACGAACCTTTGAAGACAGTCTTCCTCTTTATAAGGCATATTTCCTGTCTTTCATAGCATCTACACTTGCTGTCAATTCAGATAAGTCTGTGCAAAAGCAACCTCTACCTTGCACTGTTTTGCAAATACAGGCTAACAAATCTGTGCTTCACTTGTGATTGTTTAGGCACAAAGTGAATGGACTTCCCCACATCATTGGAGAGTGAATGATGGTGGGCTAAGTCTTTATAATTGCATATGAGTCTGGAGAGTTTGTAGTCTCTTACCCTTAAAATCTTTAGGAGGTCTACACACTCCATCAGAGCTCACAAAATGGCTGGAAGTTTATCCGGGCACTTGACAAACTGCATTTACTTCATCAGGCCACTAGGTGGTGAACAACTCACAAACCCAGACTGCCAGGCACTGCTGTGTGCAGGACAGTTTCTGTTTGTACTTAGAAACGCTGTCAGAAGTCATCCAGTCCAACCTCATTGAAAGGTTTTTTGTGGGGAGGTAAATGTTTCTTGTATACTTTGTCTTTCCTGGCTTTGTTCTAATTTTAAATATTAACTAGCCAGGACATTTCTTTGAGTGATTTTCATAGGATGGGAGCATGGGTGGTACTTTCAAAGTCTTTATGTGTTCAATTTCTTTCTTTTTTATTTTTTTGAGACAGGGTCTCATTCTGTCACCTAGGTTGAAGTGCAATGACAAAATCATAGCTCACTGCAGCCTTAAACTTCTGGATTCAAGTGATCCTCCTGCTTCAGCCTCCTGAGTAGCTGGGACTACAGGGGTGGGCCAACATGCTTGTCTAATTTTTAAATATTTTGTAGAGATGGGGGTTCTCACTGTGTTGCCCAGCCTGATCTCACACTCGTGGCCTCAAGCAATCCTTCCACCTTGGCCTCCCAGAGTCCTGGGATTACAGGTGTGAGCCACTGCCTTTGGCTGTACATGTCCAATTTCTCTTAATCTTCATGTTTGAATGATGTCTTGGTTGAGTTTAGGATTCTTGAATACCAGTCCTTAGCTCTACAAAGTGTGTAGCAGCTTTCTATTGTTTTGAATTTCTGGTGATACAGATGAGAAGTCCAATGCCAATAGGATTTTTTTTTCTTTGTAAGTAATAACCTGTTCTTTCTCTTTCGCTCTCTCTTTTTTTTTTTTATACTTTTTTTTTTTTTTAATTTTTTTTTAAGGCTGGTCAAGTGGAGCAGTGGGAGTGGAGAAGGAACAAAGGAATCTGTAACTGGTTGTGATCAATTAGTTGTAAACACCGCTGCACTCGGACCAACCTCTCTCTTTTTTTTTTTTTTTTGAAACAGAGTCTTACTCTGTTGCCCAGGTGAGTGCTATGGTGTCAGCCTAGCTCACAACAACCTCAAACTCCTGGGCTCAAACAATCCTTCCTGCCTCAGCCTCCCAAGTAGTTGGGACTACAGGTGCATACCACCATGCCCGTCTAATTTTTTTCTATTTTTTAGTAGCGATGGGATCTTGCTGTTTTTCAGGCTGGTCTCGAACTCCTGAGCTCAAGAGATTTTCCTGCCTTGGCCTCCCAGAGTGCTAGGATTACAGGTGTGAGCCACTGTGCCTGGCCTAACCTGTTCTCTCTTTCTGAAAGTTTGTGAATTTTGTGTTTATGCTTAGAATTTCACTGTGGTATGCTAAGGTGTGTGTCTTTTAAAAATAACCCTGTTTGGCACTTGACGAGCCTTTTATACTTAAAAACTTAAGTCTTTCCTCATACTTCTCAATAAAGTTCACAGAAAAAAATTTATATAAAAGAAAGAAAACTTAAGTCTTTTCTCAGGTCAAGGAAGTTTTATTGCTTCCCTTCCTTCTGTTTCCAAGATTAGGAAACTGAAACTAAGTCAGAAAGGTGAAGTGACTTGCCCAAGGTCGTATAGCTAGTTACAAATGAACCTGAAGCAAATAACCTGACTCCTTTGATGAACTAGACATTTATTGTGTTGAATATTGCTCCAGTGAGAGGGCCATTATGAACAACTTAGAAATTTTTAGTGAGACAGGAATTTCGCCAAGGGTTCATGGGGAAATGAAGGAAGATGTGATAAAATGCATCACGATTAAGATGTGGCCCATGTGAAGGACTGAAGACTTCACAAGTCTCCTGATGTCCTAGTTATTGGAGCTACCCCAAAGCTCTAAAACTTAATACAACCAGGAAGTTGCTTAAGCACTTGGAGAATTAGGTTTTTAGTGTCAGGAGTTGGATAAGTGTGGTCATGCCCTGCTGTAAATATTGGAAAATATATAAATGGCATTTGAAGGCTTGGAGACAGACACCATAAACCATGTCTTATCAGTGGTCTGGTTTCTGTTTTGAGTTCCAGCCTGGGACACTTTTCTGCTGGGAACCACCTGTTCCTGGCTCTGTTGATCTTTGGATTTCCCCAGCCCTTCAGTCCCTTTCGGTTTTGAAATGAAACCTACCCCAGAGGGCGAGGTCAGATACTGAGAGGACTTTGACAGCTCACACCGTATTGTTTTTTTTTCCAGAGCCGTGTGGTATGTGACTGCGTGAGGTGTGAGGCTCAGCAGGCTCTGATATGCACTAATTAATGGTGAATCAGCTGTTGGGTAAGGCCTGGAGAGTGTCATTTTTTTTTTGAGGTAACCAGGAAAACACGCCCAAATACGTTGTGTTTCATCTACAGAAAGTTGAAAGTTAAGAGCACAGTCACCAGAGAGCTGCCCATGACCTCTCTGCCTTTGGTTTGCTGAAGAAGGAAAGGCTTTATTTCATCCTTATCTCTCCTCATTTGTAGGTCCTCCTGTCTGTTCAAGCCTCTGGCTTCCTTCTGCTGCCCCAGCTTCTACACCTTTATATACTGTGCCTCTTGGAATTGCTGCTTTGGAAACTAATTCTTCTAGATACCCCGAAACACCTCTCTCCTCCAACCAGACTCTTCACAGAAGAGTCCTCTTCCCTTTGCTGTAAACCTCGTTTCCACTAGATTATGGCACCTCACTTGGAATCTTTACAAGTGGAACTAGCTTTTTCTTCAACTCACCCCATACCACTTCCTCCCTGACTTTGCATGTCTTCCAGCCTCATTTCCCAGCACTCCAAGAGCTGCTTTCAGACCTTCATATACCTGTTGGCCAGTAAGGCCACCTGATTGCTGTCCTTGAGGCAGGCATCTGCATCCATTTCCCTTGTGTTAAAGACTTTCTCGTGTGTGATCTCCCCTCCTGTGGCCCAGGCTTGGGGATTGGTGGGCAGAGCTGGGCTTGGACCAAGGATTCAGGGCAGAATGTGGAATTAGGGGGCTTGGTGTTAGCATTGCAGATATGGGCAGGTGGGAAGCTGATAGATGTGAACATCAAGGAGAGTAGGCGAGACAGAGAATTTAGTATTTGAAGCAGGCCGGGCGCGGTGGCTCACGCCTGTAATCCTAGCACTCTGGGAGGCCGAGGTGAGCGGATCGTTTGAGCTCAGGAGTTCGAGACCAGCCTGAGCAAGAGCGAGACCCCATCTCTACTAAAAATAGAAAGAAATTATATGGACAGCTAAAAATATATATAGAAAAAATTAGCCGGGCATGGTGGTGCATGTCTGTAGTCCCAGCTACTCGAGAGGCTGAGACAGGAGGATCGCTCGAGCTCAGGAGTTTGAAGTTGCTGTGAGCTAGGCTGATGCCACGGCACTCACTCTAGCCTGGGCAACAGAGTGAGACTCTGTCTCAGAAAAAAAAAAAAAAAGTATCTGAAGCAAAAGATGTCCTTTGTAGGTTTTCTTCTGTGCCCATTCTTTTTTGAAAAATTATTTAATTTACAGAGAATATAGTAAATAATCTTTTAAAAAAATTAAAACACTATAAACAATAATTTGACTACTCCTATTACCCCATTTAATGGTTTGGAATGTATCTTCCAGACTTTTTTCTGTGTGTTTACATACATATGTGTGAACCTCTCCCAAAATTTAAAGTGTTAATTTTTTATTTACATAAATGATAACATTTTATGTATCATTCTGGTATTTCCTTCTTTGATTCAATGTGTGCCTTGACAATATCCCGTGTTAGTACATAAAGACGTTTCTCATTGTTTTTGGATGCTGTATAGTATTTCATAGAAGAGATATGCTATATTTTATTTAGCTATTTTCCTATCAACAGACATTAAGATTTTTCCAGTTTTTTGTTTTTATAAATGATTCTTGTTGTGTTTTTAATGTTAACATTCTGTTTCTCGGCCTTTTTTTTCCTCCCTGTTCTTTCCCTTGTAATCTCCTGGGTGATCTCGATATCTCTGACAGCTTCAGTTACCATCTACATATGGATGGTTCCGAAATCTCTAGCCCAAATCTCTCTCCAGACCAGAATATCCAACTGCCCACATGGACAACTCCGCTGGGATGTCTTGCAGACACTTGCTCCTTCTCTAGTGTTCTATCATACACATTATAAATACCATGCAGTGGCTAAAGTCCAAAACCTAGTAGTGACTAGCAAGCCTGTTCTTCCCTTCCCACATGTGACAACCAGTCAATCACTAGGACTTGTCCTCTCTACCTCCTCAATACTTCTTGAACCCAATCACTTTCCTTCTTTATTGCCACTACCCTGTGCCTTAGTTTTCTAATTTATAAAACAGAGTACTTGTGAGGATTAAGTGAATTAATACACGTAAAATGCTTAGAATAATAGATCAGCATCTACTAATTGCTGAATGAGTGTTAGTTGTTATCAGCATCATTGACCGCTCCCATCTCTGCCTCCAGTCTTGGTTTTATCCTCCCCTGTCTCCATTCCATTCTCAACACTGCAGCCAGAGTGCTCTTTATAAAGTGTAAGGATGATTGTGATGTCATTCCCCTGCCTAAAAATCGTCTGTGAAATTTCCATTGGCTTTTGCATGTGTTGTTACCTCCACCTAGAATGCTTTTCTCCTTAATTTTTTTTTTTTAAGACACAGGGTCTCACTTTGTCACCCAGGCTGGAGTGCAGTGGCATGATCATAGCTCACTGCAGCCTTGAACTCCTGGTCTCAGCCTCCCGAGTAGCTACAAGCGTGTGCCACCATTCTCGGCTAATTTTTTTTTGTTTTGTTTTTTTAGAGACTGGGTCTTGCTATTTTGCCCAGGCTGGTCTCAAACTCCTGGCCTCAAGTGATCCTTTCACCTTGGCTTCCCGAAGTGCTGGGATTATAGGTGTGAGCCACTGCGCCTGGCTTCTCCTTGGTCTTTGGATGGCTGGCTTTTTAAAATTGAGATACCTGCTTTTAAATGTTGCCTCCTGAGACAGGCCTTCTCCTGACCACCTAATAATTCTAAAGTGGCCACCCATATACTTTCTATCACATCACCTCATTTTAATTCTTTGCATAGCACTTAACGATTTCTAATATTTTTCTGGTTTATTTGCATATTTGTTTATGGTCTTTTCCAATTAGAATGTAAATTTTCTGAGAACAGAGATATTATCTGTTTTATTCACTATTGTATTCTTAGCACCTAGGAATTGTGAAATTCAATAAATAATTAAGTGAATAATAAAACAGTTTCATATATCTTATGAGGCCTTTCTTGGCCTCTCTGACGTCATCTGTGTCAGTACACTCTGTACTTCACCTCCCCATCCACCAACTCATCCCAACTCTTTAGATAAACTTTCCTGCTGCAGGGCCTTTGCATGTACTGTACCCTGTGCCTAGAACACTCTTCCTCAAAAGCCCTGCCACTGCCTGGGTAGCTCCTGTTCATCCTTCAAGTTATAGCTTTCATGTAGCTTCACCTCACCAGCCTTCTTGATCCTACAACTCTGTATGCATTGCTATTAATTATTGTATATATTATAATTAGTTGTCTGTCCTTCACTAGACTGTGAAGGGCCCAGCCTTTTGTAGGGCAAAAGCCTGTGTTGTACTCACCGTGAATTCCTACTTGTAGCTGACCAGCAGTGGCTAGAAGGATCCTTGAAAGTGGGGTAGTAGGAGAGGGGGATGCAGTGTCAGGAGCAGCACCTGAGGGCTAGGAAGGTATACTTTACGATGTCAGGATGAGGTCTAGACATTTGGCCCTGGGCTCATTGTCCTTCTCCTTATTTCATCATCTTTGGTGATGCCAGGGTTTGCCTGGGATGAACCACCTAACATACTTGAGGTAAACCATGTAACGTGTGTCTCTCTCCGAGTCATAGTCATGAAACCAGGGTAAGCTTGATGGGGCACTTGCCCATGAATGGGACATGTGTACTGAAGATAAAGGTTGAGGATCTGGATAGGCAGATTGTTTAGTCCAGGTAGCTGAAGGCAGAATAACTGATAGTTGAGTAGAATCTTAAGGAAGGAAACAAAAGGCCTGAGGAATAAGGTGAGGCAAGGCTGAAACAGGAAGCTGAATCATTAAGTCAGAAACCTAGAGAATTCAGATAGTGGGTGGAGTGTTAAGAAAGAACAGGGCAAGCAGTTCAGGATTAGGGTCATAAATAATCTTGGGGATTACTTAAATCATCTTTTAGCATTCTTACCTCTTTAGTTTGGAACCAGCTTTTGGATTTTAGGAAGGATCAGGTAGTTTACATACAAGGGTTTGAGTGAGGTTGCATATTACTTTGTGTTTTTTATGCTCTTTACTTTAAAAATCAATCCTCAGAAATTCTACCTTACCTTTCTCCCCCACCTCAGTTTCTGCTGCCAAGAGCCTACCTTCCATTGTTTCAAATAGATCAGGTTCTACTTGCTTATCTTTTTTTTTTTTTTTTTTTTTGAGACAGAGTCTTGCTCTGTTGCCCAGGCTAGAGTGAGTGCCATGGCGTCAGCCTAGCTCACAGCAACCTCAAACTCCTAGGCTTAAGCAATCCTACTGTCTCAGCCTCCCGAGTAGCTGGGACTACAGGCATGCACCACCATGCCCGGCTAATTTTTTCTATATGTATTTTTAGTTGGCCAGATAATTTCTTTCTATTTTTAGTAGAGACAGGGTCTCGCTCTTGCTCAGGCTGGTCTCGAACTCCTGACCTCGAGTGATCCACCCGCCTCGGCCTCCCAGAGTGCTAGGATACTTGCTTATCTTTGAGACAAGTTTCCTATACAAAAGCTTGCAGCAGTCCTGGAGCTTCCTTCAGGTAGGGTGAAGGGAGTGAGCACCCCTTCAGGATACCTCCTCCCACTGACTCAGGTGTAGCAGCTGGCCTCAGGAGTTTAGGACTCTGCTCAACCTGAATCTGTGAAATTTCTCTCTAAATTTTGGGGAGGGACATGAGAGCACAGATTACAGGGTGGGACTGTATCAGCGAATCATAGTTAAAATAGTGGAAAACTGGCTAGATGTGCATGGATGGCAGGATCCGAGCGTGTGTAGGAGTGTGTAGATGTGGATGGCTGGTCCTTGAATTTATGGCAGGGTTGGGGACACTGATGTGCCGGGTTGAGTGTCTTGATGAGTAGTGCTAGTCATTAACCCTTAGTGTTCTGTGTGTTTTTCTATATAGCCTGGAGCTCTTCTGCAGGCTGATGGGGAATCATGAGGGTAGAAGCAATACTTACCAAGGAGGAGTGTGTTCTCTTTTGAAGGGTAGGTGGAATTATTGTGTGCATGGATCAGGCAGTCTATGGCCTAGTCATCTGGCCTGTGTGAGGCAAGACTTCTGCACTCCCCTCTTAGGGCTCTGCTGGGAAAACCAACCTAAAAGAGCTGGAGATTATGACCATTGTTAGTGATTTCCCTGAGTGCTCCTTATCTTTTGCTTGTTCTCTCTGCTGTCAAAACCCCATGCTCTGATGTCCTGCCTCCTGTTTTCCACTTTGAGACCATCAAATTCCATAATCCACTCAGAGTTTTCTCTCTCTCGTTTTTTTGAGGCTTGAGGCTATGTTGCCTAGGCTGGAGCACAGTGGCTATTCACAGGCATGATCATAGCATATGATAGCCTCTAACTCCTGGACTCAAATGATCCTTCTGCCTTAGCTTCCTGAGTAGCTGGGACTATAGGTATATGCTACCATGCCCAGCTCAGACTTCTCTTTCTGGATTATGCACTCAGTGGCCAGCTTGACTCTTTGGCTCTACATAGTCCTCTAATTATGACATTGCCATCCAGCTTCAAGTTACGTGTAACTCCATTAGCCCTGTTCCTAGAGCTTTGGTTCTGAAGCTTTAGTGCATCAGAATTACCCATGGGGACAAGAGTGGGAGGCTGGATACTTGTTTAAAATGCAGATTCCTGGTCCCTATGCCTAGTCTTCTGATTCAGTAGGTATGGGGTGGTGACTAGGAATCTGCAATTTGTTCAGCCTTCCAGGTGATTCTGATACTAGTCATCATCTGCAGATGATATTTGGAGAAACTTTGACTTAAAGGACTCTCCCACCTCCCTACCCTTAAAGGGATGGAAAGGGATGTAAATTCTTTACTTGGAGCCTAACATCCTAGAATGGATGGTCTGTAGCCTATCATGCAGTGGGGACAGTGGATAACTGTCTCTATGTACTACTAGTACTGCATTTTCTTGTTGCCACAGTGGGAGCAGAGCCCAGATGAGGGAAGGCTTTATGACTCCCCCATGGAAGGTGAGTACTTTTAGGGTTTACAGGGGGCTTTGGCATTGGACTCAGAAAGCTGGCTAGAATATAGACCAGAGAACTTGCTAACCACTCTTCAGATCTGTCTCTGGAGTTCTTCTCATCTCTGTGTATATTGACCCTACCTGAGTGTAGGCCTTCCTCATCTGGTCTCCAAGCTGTCCTTACTCCCTATTGTGGCCATTTTGCACACTGCTTCCCCTTATCCTGCTGTAAAAGAACCTGTTCTTATCTTTTTCCTCTTGAAATCTAATGTTGCATTCCCATTACATACATAGTCAAGCCCAAATGTCTCAGGTTGGAATAAGCAGTCTTGTACAGTTTGGCCCAAATTGTGGCCTGCAGGGCCCTACAATATCTGGTCCTTGCCTGTTTCTCATTTCTCATCCCAGGCCCCTCTCCTCCTTCCCTGCTGCAGGCACCCTCATCTGTTCATAGTTCCATGACCTCTTCTCCAGCTATCTCTGGCCTCAGGGCCTTTGTAGTGCCTCTGCCTGGAATATACTTTACCAAGCTCTTCACCTTGTTAACTATCCCTTGCCTTTAAATGTCAGTTAAGCAATTATCTCCTTCCTCTTAGAGGGCTTTTCTCACTGCTTTATATGAAAAAAACTGTGTTAGTACCCCATTTGCTTCCAGTAGACCACTTACTGCCGTTTACCTGTTTGTCTTTCTCTCCTAGTGGATTCTAAGCTCCATGAGGGTGAGGACTTTCTTGTTCATGGTTGTATCTTCAGTGCCTGGTGTGTAGAGGCACTCAGTCACTACTTCTTGACTAATCCACATTTTTATCTTCTTGTTAAGTATCTGTATTGCTGCATTGTGGCTCTATATAGCTTTTGCATGTGCTTTTGCCTCTGCTAGAAACACCGTTTCTCTTGTCAACGTCTCAGATTCCTTCTTGTCCTTTACTGCTTCTCTAAACATTTCTTTGACTTCCCCAGACAGTGCTGGTTCAACAGAGACAACACTTTGTTCCTCTCAAATGGGCCGTTCACACTGTGTAGTGATTTTACCTGTGTCCGAGATAAATGGTATTTCCTCTGTTTCACAGTGAAGAACCGAGGCTCTGAGAGACTGATTAACTTGGAAATGGCAGAACCGATATTTGAACACTGACGTGTCTGAGGAGCCCTCATTCTACCTCACTGTGATCTCTCTAAAAAACCAAATTAGCAGGCCCAGAGAAACTGAGGTGAAAGGTGCTTTTTTATTAGTTAGGTAATAAAACTATTGTTTTTTTAAAAAATTTCCTCCGAGTTAAAACACAGTGAAATGAATACTATTGATAAGCCATTAATAAGGATGATAGAGTAAAGGGTGATGATGGTGTATAGGGATGATGTGTATTTCACATATTTCCTGGATGACACCCTTCTTGACTCCTTGTGACACTAACAAAGCCAACATACAACCTAGTAGCAATCAGCTGAGGTAAAACATTATTAAATTCAAATTAAAGAAAATATCAATTCATAGTTTCTTGGAGAACATATAAAGAATGAAGTCTAAACATTTTTGTTGAGGGAAAAAATGCAAAATTGCTATGCAAAGCCTTTACATCTTGCTATATATTGATAAGGGACTATTTGAGTAATAGTGGATATTGTAGTCGATACTGTGGAATTATAGTGGATATTGCAATATTACATAGCTATTAAAAAGAATGATGCAGATACACACACACAATCTCCAAGAACTATCATTAAGAGAAACTAAAAAGTGGTGCAGAATAGTGTTTATGGTTAGTGTGCTGGTATTAGCATTTGTATGAAAAAAGAAGGGCGACTCTATATACTTGTTATTTGCCCAGACTGTCTCTGAAAGTTTGTTATTTTTTAATGTCCTTCTGTGTTGCTGATTTTTTTAAAACCCATGTGGACATAACCTTTTTAAAAAAAATTGTGGTGAAAAACATACAACATTTACTATCTTAGATTTTTTTTTTTTTTTTGAGACAGAGTCTCGCTCTGCTGCCCTAGGTAGAGTGCAGTGGCATCATCATAGCTCACTGTAACCTCAAATTCCTGGTCTCAAGTGATCCTCCTGCCTCAGCCTCGTGAGTAGCTGGGACTATAGTCGAGTGCCATAATGCCCAGCTAATTTTTTTCTATTTTTAGTATAGACAGGATCTTGTTCTTGCTCAGGCTGGTCTTGAACTCCTGAGTTCCAGCAGTCCTCTTACCTTGGCTTCACAGAGTACTAGGATTACAGGTGTGAGCCACTGTATCTGGCCCATTTTAACCATTTTTTAAGTCTACAGTTTAGGCCGGGCGCGGTGGCTCACGCCTGTAATCCTAGCACTCTGGGAGGCCGAGGTGGGCGGATCGTTTGAGCTCAGGAGTTCGAGACCAGCCTGAGCAAGAGCGAGACCCCATCTCTACTAAAAATAGAAAGAAATTATATGGACAGCTAAAAATATATATAGAAAAAATTAGCCGGGCATGGTGGTGCATGCCTGTAGTCCCAGCTACTCGGGAGGCTGAGACAGGAGGATCGCTCGAGCTCAGGAGTTTGAGGTTGCTGTGAGCTAGGCTGATGCCACGGCACTCACTCTAGCCTGGGCAACAGAGTGAGACTCTGTCTCAAAAAAAAAAAAAAAAAAAAAGTCTACAGTTTAGTATTCTTAGGTATATTCACATTTTTGTGCAACAAATCTCTCAAACTTTTTCATCTTGCAGAACTGAAACTTTATACCCATTACACAATTCTCCTTCCCCCACCCCTCAACCTCCCTCTGGTAACCACCATTCTACTTTCTGTTTCTGTGAATTTGATTACTTTAGATACCTTATATAAGTGGAGTCATATAGTGTATCTTTTGGTGATGGGCTTATTTTACTTAACATAATGTTCTTAAAATTTATCCGTGTTGTAGCATGTGATAGGATTTCTTTCCTTTTTAAGGCAGGATAATATCCCATTTTATGTTATGTGCCATGATTTGTTTACCCATTTATCCCTTGATATATTGCTTTTTATAAATGTTTTCTTTTTTTTTTTTGGAGACAGAGTCTCACTCGGTTGCCCAGGCTAGAGTGAGTGCCGTGGCGTCAGCCTAGCTCACAGCAACCTCAAACTCCTGAGCTCAAGGGATCCTCCTGTCTCAGCCTCCCGAGTAGCTGGGACTACAGACATGCACCACCATGCCCGGCTAATTTTTTCTATATATATTTTTAGCTGTCCATATAATTTCTTTCTATTTTTAGTAGAGATGGGGTCTTGCTCTTGCTCAGGCTGGTCTCGAACTCCTGAGCTCAAACGATCCGCCCACCTCGGCCTCCCAGAGTGCTAGGATTACAGGCGTGAGCCACCGCGCCCGGCCTATAAATGTTTTCTTTAAAATACTTTGTGTCACTCTGTAAATATGATCCTGGAAAGTTGGATGTAAACATTGTGTGTGTGCATATATGACAGCAGGGGTGGGGATTAAGGGGTGGTTAAATTATATCTTCATTAACTTTACAGCAAAGAGGAAACTCTTTTTTATCTTGTGAATGATCCCCAACTTTATTTTTTAGACTTTTGTATTGGAGATTTTTCTTGGAATGAAACACATCTCTGCACTGAGAGGAACAAAAAACGGGGAGATTTGGTTGTGTTTAAAATTGAAGATACCTGTGTAGGCCAGGATACCCCATCATTTGTCTTAAGTTTACCCACTCTTCCATTTGTTTTGCTAGCATCTTTGTCTTCCTGTTCCATGACCGGAAATCTCAGAGCTCTCTTTTTATAACATGTTTCCTATGTGTTGGTTTGTTGGTTTTGTTTTCCCAAATGGAGTAAATTCTTTTTTTTTTTTGAGACAGAGTCTCACTCTGTTGCCCGGGCCAGAGTGCCATGGTGTCGGCCTAGCTCACAGCAACCTCAAACTCCCGGGCTTAAGCAATCCTTCTGCCTCAACACCCGAGTAGCTGGGACTACAGCCATGTGCCACCATGCCTGGCTAATTTTTTCTATATATATTTTTAGTTGGCCACATAATTTCTTTCTGTTTTTAGTAGAGATGGGGTCTCGCTCTTGCTCACGCTGGTCTCGAACTCCTGACCTTGAGCGATCCTCCCACCTCGGCCTCCTGGAGTGCTAGGATTACAGACGTGAGCCACCGCGCCCGGCCCTGTAGTAAATTCTTGAAGGCAGGAGGAATCTCTTACGATTATATCCTACAGTGATGAGCACAGTAATAGTAGCTCAATAAGTACGTATTAAGCAAAGACAAGAGCGAGGTGGAGGGAGAGAGAGAAATAGGCTCCTCTGTTGAAGAAGTAATCACTTTCGGTTTTTCTCTACCTCATCTTGTACCCTTCACCAGTGGAGAATTTCTTCCACTTACAGATTAAGTGTGCTGGGGACTTGGGATGTGTGTGTTGTGTTATGTTCTTTGTTGAAAGCCCAGATAAGAGAGCAGAAGCCGGATTGAGCCCTTAAGACTCTGGCCTGATGGTATGTAGAGAGACATCAATGTCACAGCCCTGAGGAGAATCTTGGATTTCTGTCCTCTTCCTAATATCAAGCTTAGGTATTTCATGGTCAGCAGGGCAGCTGGACCTGAATATGCCTTAGGCTTCTTAAATTCAATAGCACATAGTAGGAATGTTTGATAAAAGCGATTTTGCCATTTTTGGTGATAGTATGTGAAAGTACTTAATACAGAGCCTGACATATGGTTGGTGTACAAGAGGTGGCAATACGTGAGAACTATTTTGAAGTAGTTGAATCTTTCCCTAAGTCTCCTGCCTCCACTCATGTGCCTCTGCTTCCTACTGTAGACTAAAGATATAGGGGACAGCAACATGGATTTCACCTTTGGGAAGTTGCCAATTCCTTGTTTGTGGTCTTATGCTCAGGCAAGAAGTGTAATCTGCTTCCACATGTCTAAGAGCAGATATATCTGAACCCTGTCTGCCAGGTTACTCATAATTTCACTGCGGACTGAAAGTATTCCAAGCTAGCATTTTCTGGTCACCCTAGGCAGCTTTCTTGGTGTAGGGATCTAGCCTTGAGAATCTTAGTGGGGAAATTTGTTATTCTAGGGTAGCTGGGCAAGGCAGTGGGTGTCAGGGCTTGAGCCTGAGTTAACCTGGCTATGCTAACTCATGGGTATAGGCATGGAGGAGGGGACAGGGTAGGGGGCAAAAAGGGTTTAGGTCTGTCATTTCTATTCATAGGAAGATGCAGTCACTTGTGTGCAAGGAATAGAGCTCTGGCCTACTGTGGTCTGTCACCTCCCTGTGATGAGTCAGTTTTGCTCCCAGTTATCCCTGCAAGGCATCTTGGGTTTAGTAGGGGATGAAATAGGGAATCTGAGTCAGGTAGCTCTGCATCCTATCCTACAAATCTGCAGGGAGAAGTTGTGCCCCCCAGGACCTGTTTCCCACAAGCTGAAGTAAGAGGAATCCTATCCAGGTCCTGTGAGGGTTTTCCTCTATCCTTCTTATGTCCCCTTTTCACCTGGATTCTGGCCTGGGTTCTGGGAAGAGGAGAGAAAAGGTGAGGGAGGACGGGGAAAGTTAAAGAATTTGAGGGGGTGTATGGGTTTGCTGGCCCTAAATTCTTTTTGAAACAAAGTGTAGGTGTTGGAAGGAGGATGAGTGAATTGGTGGGAGAGCAAACACACTGCTGGCACTCAGCCTGGACCCTTACTTGTTATTATTGATCTTTGTATGTATGGTTCTTCTCTCCCAGATAGAGTATAAGCGTGTGCATATGTGTAATTTTCTATATCAATGGAATCGTATCTTAACTGTTATTTTTTTCCTTAATATTGTTTTATGTTCTTTATTTGATTGAGTGTTAGAGACATTTTCATGTCAATAAACAGAACAAATGGCTGAGTTATATTTCAATGAGTGAATATATTATAATGCATTTTATTCCCTGATATTTAGTCCAGTTATCTCATGTGTTATTAATGGGGCCTTCTCTGACCCCCTTACTTAAAATCCTAACAATCTCCCTTTCTTCCCTATCTCCTTTCCGTCCTATATTTTTCTCTGTAGCATTTAGTACTACATTGTATACTTTTTAAAGCTTATTTGCTTATTACCTAACTCCATTAGAATGTAAGCTCCATGAAGACAGGGATTTTTTTTTTTTCCCTTGAGACAAGTTGGAGTGCAGAGAGATCCTAGCTCACTTCAGCCTCGAACCCCGAGGCTCAAGTGATCTTCCTGCCTCAGTCTCCCGAGTAACTAGGACTATAGGTGTTTGCCACCATGCCCAGCTAATTTTTCTTATTTTTTGTAGACATGAGATTTTGCTATGTTGCCCAGGCTGGTCTTGAATTCCTGGCCTCAAGCAATCCTCCTGCTTTGGCCTCCCAAAATTCTGAGATTATAGGCGTGAGCCACTGCCTGGCCTTTTTCTCCCTTTTTATCCACTGCTCTATACCTGGTGTTTAGAACAGTTCCTGGTACACAGTTGATGCTCAATAAATATTCATTTAGTGAATGAATTTGTTGGACTTTGGTATACATATTGTGTTTTTAATTTGCAGTTATTTGGCTCTTACGAACATTCTGTGATAAACATCCTGATATATACATCTTTGTATACTTGTCCACTATATCCTTAGGATAAATTGCAAGAAACAGAACGGCTGAGTTAAAGGGTATGCGTATTTAAAATGTCAATTCATGGAGCCAAACTGCCCTTAAGAATGTAAACATCTACTAATAGCACATGAGATTGCTTGTTTCCCCATGTTTTTAATAACATTAGGTGTTGTGTTTTTCATCTTTCCCATCTGACAGGTCAGACATGGTCTAGTAACATGGTGGGTAAGAATGTGACTTTGGAGCTGGCTTGCTCGGGCCCGAATTCTGACTCAGCCATTTATTGTCTGTGTGACCTTGGGTAAGTCATTTATCTTCTCTGTCCTTCAGTTTCATCTTTGGTAAAGTTGAGATAATGATATCACCTATTTTATGGGGTTATTTTCAGGAATAAATTAGTTAATCCAAGTAAAATGTTTAGAATAGTAACTGAGACACATTAATAAATATGATATAGTTTGCATTTCTTAGAATATTAAAGGTCGAACATTTTTTCAGATGTATTTTGGACATTTGTATTTTTTATTTGAATCACTTATTTATGAACTTTGCACATTCTTCCAATAATATCTTCTTATTAAATTATAAGAGTTAACATGTTGACTATCATATATAATGCAAAATTGTCCCTATTTTGTCATTTATCTTTCAACTTTGTTTATGTAGTTTTTTTCTGTCTGCACATTTTGCATTTTTAGGTATTCAAATCTTCCCTTATAGTTTCTTCTGCTACTAGACCAATGTTTAGGAAAAGCATGCTTCCCCACCTCAAAATTACAAAAGTAGTGACTTGTTCTTTTTGAGTACCCTGTGTATGTGTGTGTTTAAATCTTTTAATTCAGTCTTTTTTTTTGTTTTTTTTGAGACAGCATCTCACTCTGTTGCCCAGGCTAGAGTGCCGTGGCGTCAGACTAGCGCACAGCAACCTCAAATTCCTGGGCTCAAGCAATCCTTCTGCCTCAGCCTCCCGAGTAGCTGGGACTACAGGCATGCGCCACCATGCCTGGCTAATTTTTTCTATATATATTTTTAGTTGTCCATATAATTTCTTTCTATTTTTAGTAGAGACGGGGTCTCGATCTTGCTCAGGTTGGTCTTGAATTCCTGACCTTGAGCGATCCTCCCACCTCGGCCTCCCAGAGTGCTAGGATTACAGGCATGAGCCACCATGCCTGGCCTAATTCAGTCTTTACATTTAAGTCTTTGATACATCTGGAATTTATTTTAATAGGTTTGAGAGTGGTTGGGATCTGGCTCTATTTCGTTTCGGTTGGATAGCTATCCCAAATCCATTTATTGAAGAAGGAGGAACAAGAGCAGGAGCCTTTAATCTATCTTTCCCTTCCCTAATTTGAAAGTGGCTTATTTTGAATATCAGCATCCTCAGAAATAGCAAATCCTCCATTTCAGAGAATGGATTTAATGTTTAGATGTAGCCAAAAATCATTTAGTTGCTAAACTATGGGATGAATATGCCATATAAAGCAGTTGGGGATCAGAACTCACAATCTGACCCTGAAGTGGTGAGACTGCTGTCTCTCTGGTGCAGCTTCTTGGCTGACCTGCCAGTGATGATGAAGGGTAGCTAATCTTCACATAGCACACATTATGTGCCAGGCATGGTCCTAAGCACCTTACATATGTAAACTTCTCCTTATGAGGTTGGTGCTCAGTACTGGGTCAAATAGTATTCCCCAAAATTCATGTCCCCCTAGAACCAATGAATGTGATCTTATCTAGACATAGGGTCTTTGCAGATGTAATCAAGTTAAGAATAAGTTCTACTGGTTAGCCCTACTCCAGTGACTGGTACATTCATGAGGAAAAAGAGGGCTGGGTACGGTGGCTCATGTGTATAATCCCAGGACTTTGGGAGGCCAAGGCAGTAGGATTGCTTGAGGCCAGGAGTTTACAATCAGGCTGGGCAACATAGGGAGACATTGTCTCTACAAAAAAAAAAAAAAATCAACTGGGTGTGGTGGCACACACCTGTAGTCCCAGTCACTCGGAAGGCTGAGGCAGGAGGATTGCTTGAGCCCAGGAGTTCGAGGTTGCTGTGAGCTATGATTGCACCACTACACTCCAGCCTGGGTGACAGAAGCAATACCCTGTCTCTAAAAAAGAAGAGAGAAACATGACACAGAGGGAATATGGAGGCAGAGATTGGAGTTAGGCTTCCACAAGCTAAGGATTGGCTCTGGCACTCCAAGGATTGCCAGAAACCAGAAGAGGCAAGGAAGGATTCTTCCCTAAAGCCTTCAGTGGGAGTATGGCCCTGATGATGCCTTGATTTTAGACTTGTAGCTTCCAGAACTATTAAGAGAATAAATTTCTGTTATTTTAAGCTGCCCAGTTTGTGGTAATTTGTTATGGTAGCCCTAGGAAACTAATACACACTCTTATCATCATCTTCATTTTGAGATAAAAGAAAGGAGGTCCAGAGAGGTCAAATACTTTGAGGTCTCTGTAGGCTGCTGCTGTGCAGGCCGTGCTCTCACTCCATAGCTCCTGCTGGTGCTGCTGTTGGCCCATCACCTTCACCCCGGCCAACAGTTTTTGGCAGTGCTGGAGCTGAACTGCTAGAATGGCTCCTTTCTCTACCACACAAGGCCACAGCCTGTCCCCCATCTTGCCCTCATCATGCTGCAAAGCAGAAACTCCTCTCAGGAGGCCTTTGGCTAGACCCTGACCATTTCACTAGGTGTCTTCTCCAGCTCTCCTCCCCACACCCCTCCCCTTTATTTTTCCTTTCCTACTCCTTTATTTTTGCTTTCCATGCAGTGTCAGAGAAGTGTGGTGACAAGGTAAGGGGAGGATCACTCAGCTTCTTCTGGCAATTGTTTTTATGCTTCCCATTTCTGGTCTGCTGTACCTTCTAGAATTCCTGTTAGTAGACAATTCAAGTCTCGTGTTTTTCTTTGGAACTTCAGCCTCTTGTACATAGCTTAGAGTTCATGGCCGTGAGCAGAGAAGGGGCAGCTTCATGGCAGCACTGGCTATGAGGGTACTAGTCATCATGTTATTGATGAACTCTACCCACCACAGTGGCTCTCTCTCTTCTAAAGGGAGTGGGGGGTTGAGGGCATTATCTGAACCAGCTCATCTCCATGAATAGCCTCTTGCCTCCCCATGGGCCCTTCTGCTGGCATCCCATTGCTGGCTGTGGAATCTTGCCTGTTTTCCAATATAGACCTTTGGCTATGGATCTTGCTCTTTTTCTCAGCCACTCATTAGACTGTGAACTCCAGGAACATAGAAACCACTTCTGTTTTGTTTGTTGCTATATCCTAGGACTGAGCAAAATCCTGGCACTTACCCCTCAAGAAATGTTTGTTGAGTGAAAAAACGAATATTGACCTTGAAGCTTCAGACTCTTAGTTTTCCTTGCTTCTTCTGGAAGCCAAGGGCCAGATTAGGAATTTAGCAGTCCTAAGCAATAGGAAGATTATGATGTCCCTCATACTTTCAGCCCTCAGTATGTATTTTAAAAACAGTATTAAATGCAAATTAAGTATAAGAAAATCCAGCAAAGTATAAAGAAAATTCAGCAAAATTCTAATTTTTACCATGGTGACTACTTTGGTAAATACGAAGTAATTTGAAATCGTTGTTATTGTTGTCCATGCTTTGCCAGTTCCATAAGCACATGCTGTTGAGTAATCCTGCCTGGACCAGTCCTTCCTGTTCACTAGACTTTGCCTTCAGTTCCTCTTTATTCCACCTGCTGAAGCTGCCAGCCAGCCTTTTCCACCCCAAACCCCTGGGGTGTCTGGGTCCTCAGACCCCGGCCTGGGCCAGTGCCCCTGGCTCTTTGGGGGCTTGCCAGGAAAGTCAACTAGAACGTCACAGTTTTAAAAAGTACCTAATAATGAGAACTCCGATGCTGAATTGTGATTTATGCTCAGCATAACAAATTGTGCCAGTTGATTACATCTAGGCTGATTTTAGCCATAATAATCTGCTTCTATGATCCTATACATGGAAAACCTGGAAATTTCTCTGTTGTCCTCCTTACTGGATCACTGAAAGACCAGTCAAGACACAGGACCATTCTGCAGCGGATATTAATCTGGGCTTTGTTGGGACTGTTCAGAGAAGAAAGATGTGATGCTGGAAGTGGGGCCCAGGCCTTCCATAGACTGTTCCAAGACTATGACCGTAGTCAAATCCTGTTGCTTGATTCCAAAGAGTTTAAAATAGTGTTGGAAACCTCCTAGGAAAAAAGCACCACCATAACTTCCTGCGTAAGGAAGTAGCATGTGCTGACTAGAACAGAAGGGATGGCCAGGGCTCCCAAGTTCTATTCTGGACGTGTTGTTGATTTGAGGTGTGACATTCAGCAATCTGAGCTGATGTTCTGCAGCTCTGATTGATTTCTCATCTTCAGCACAGAGAGTAATAGAGGCTGTGCTCACGGGGAAAGAGGCAGGTGCTCTGGTCCCTTATCCTGTAGGAGAGCCTCACTATTAAACATCTTTCCTGTCATTTGAATTTCCAGGCTCCTTTTTCAAATGCAGGAGTTAATGTAGGAACACAGCAATATTGTTTACATTTTACTTGAATTCATTTGATCAGATTACTCTCCTTTTGACAATGCTATTAGATCATCTCTTATAGGGGATGGGAACTTTGCTAGGGTTTAGGAAAGGAAAGGAAGATTTGTGCGGGACACATACCTTGGCTTTGGTAACTTGAGGGTACCGGGTGCATGATGATCTAGATGGGGAAGAACAGAAAGTGACATCCCTTGAGAGCCAGCCATATATTAGATGCATTTCATATATTTTCTTATTTAATTATAATACAAGCCAGTAAGGTGTCATCTCCATTTTTGCACATAGGCAAGCTGAAAGTCAAAGAAGTTATGTAACTTGCCCAAGGTCACACAGCTAATAAAAGGCCGAGCTAGGATTTGTTTCTCAGGTCTGTCTAACGCCAAAGCCCATGCTGTTTTCACAGAGCTTTTCTGTCTCTGGTGAGATTTAGGAAAGGAGGGAGGGAGGGGGAAAGAAGAGTGGGGAGATGCCATCTTTCTCTATCTTACAGTTTTGCTTGTTGTGACACGTTTAGCGAGAGCACTCTGTTTATAGAATACTAGATTCTATATATAAAGATGCTGCAACAACATATGTGGGAAAGATACCAATTGGCTGCAGGGGAGGATTAAAAAAACCCTTTGTTCTTTACTTCTAGGTCTTCACTGCAGTATAGGCCACAAGTGTCAAAACACTACTAGTAATTGGTTTACTGCTTAAGTGGTTCTATCTTATCCTAAAATCTGTTGATGTGGCTCAAGAAGTAAGTGTGATGGGGCAGAGGTGAGGGTGTGGTATGTCCTCACTGCATGTACTGGAACTGGTGGCACCTGTTGTGTGACTATTATAGTGAATTATTACTGAGTAAACAAGAGGTGTCTCTCTTTTGCCTTTCCAAGGGAGACCAGATGGCAGTGGGTGCTGGCACAGATCCAGGGATCCTGGCCTAGTGGAGGAGACAACTTGAAGGTGTCAGGTGATGGAATAAGCTGGTCTGTCAAGTGGTATAATTTCACAGGCACCAGCAGTGTGTCCTGTCCCTCAAAGACTTGCTCTGGCTGTTTGCTATTGCTTGGGATTCCACAAGTGAAATTTCTGTCCTTCGATTTAAACCTTTGAGACCCTATTAAAAATGAAGAGATTCTAGGAAGGGTTGATCGTGAAGCATCTTGGTCACATAAGTGGAAGTGGAAGTGAGTTTATGAGATTGATTTCTGAGAACTCGACTGAGGAAGGGATAGAGAGGAGAGGGTACTGTGCCCTAGTTGTAGGGACAGAAAGGAGATACCAAGGAGTTTGAGATAAAGGCCTTAAAAAGAGAAGCTGGGTCTCTAAAGAAGCACTTTATTTCCTTCACAGTTTTGTCTGAGAAAAGACAAGCAGCTGAGGGTGCTGGGGATGGAGGCTCTTGACCCCAAAAAGAGGGGGTGCTGAGTAGACAGATTTCCCACCAGCATGTTGGGATGCAGGCACAGTGTTGTCTGGAGAGCAGCTGATGGCCAGAATATAACCAGGAGCACAGGACCTTTGGGTCTGTGGTTTGCTGTGATGTCCTTAGACAAGATGGTCACAGATCTTAGAAAGGGGGAGGCTCAGCTTCCCAGAAATGATGCAAAATGATGGCGCAAAAGAGGCCGCCAGTGACGACAGGGGCAGAGCATTTCCTCAGTGGCTGCTGGTCACAGACACCTTCTGGCCTCAATTTCCCAATGAGCAATGCTGAGAGAGGGCTTTACCGGAAAGCAAAATAAGCCATGTCAAAAGCAGTGACAAAGCATTTGGGGTGTCCATGCAAAGGTGTAGTTCCCCCTTGTCTGCTAACTTTGTGGAGCCAAAATAGCTGATCCAGAAGCTGCCAGGATAGCCCCTGTGATTCAGACATACAATGTTTTTGGCCTGAGTTCCTTCAAGAAGAACACCTTCCTAGTTAACTTGGCATCACCTTTCATTCACCAGTGCTCTCAGACTGCCTTTATGATTTGAATTCACACAGCTTTTCCTCCCCCAGGAGTCTTTCACACAGGCAACTCAAATCTCATTACGTTTCCCAGCTCCTCACAGTTGGATTCATGGATGCCCTTCACCCCAGGCTTAATCTACTCTGTCCAGTCCTTACCCTAAGTTCAGAGCATTTTCTTTTGGATCCAGACTTTTGGCTTCACTCAGGCCTTTTTTGTTTGTTTGTTTGTTTAGACAGATTCTCCCTCTGTTGTCCAGGCTAGAGTTCCGTGGCATCAGCCTAGCTCACTGTAACCTCAAACTCCTGGGCTCTAGCGATCTTCCTGCCTCAGCCTCCTGAGCAGCTGGGACTGCAGGCATGTGTCACTACACCCAGCTAATTTTTTCTATTTTTAGTAGAGACAGGGACTCACTCTTGCTCAGGCTGGTGTTGAACTTCTGATCTCAAGTGATCCTCCTGCCTTGGCCTCCCGGAGCGCTAGGATTACAGGCTTGAGCCACTGTGCCTGGCCATACACTCAGGCCTCTTGAGTTCTAGCTCATTTCTTCTGGCACATTTCTTTAGAGGACTGTCCTAGGAACGGTGTTCATCCTCTACTCCTCAAAGTGTGACAGGGTCTGAACCTCCTACCTTAATGAAATCAGTACAGCTCTATGGAGGTTTTCGGACATACCATACCCCTTCCTCTCCTCCTAGTCCCTACAAACTCATACGCAAGATGTAGTGATGAAGCTGAATCTACTGATAACCAGGATTTTGGAGCCATTGCCTCTGGCAGCAGGGGACTCCTGGACATGTGTTCTGTACCCTGAATGACTGCTCTCTGCCTACTTCTCTCTGCTTTCCCTCCATCTCACCTTTATTTTGGCTTTTACCTAGGAGGAGTACCAGGCTTTGTTCAGTTGTGCTGCCTGGACTCCCTAACCTCATCCAGGACCACAGCCCTGCTGTCAGTCCTTCACCAGAGGCTGTGGCCTTTGCTTTCCAGCCTTTCCCTGGCCAGGTTGCTTCTCTGATACTAGAGCCTTTTCTTGCATCTAGGCTTCAGTAAGTAGAATCCTGCCCATGCACAGATCTCTGTTGTGTTGACCACCTTGATCTCTGCCTAGTACCCCTTGGGCTAATTAGATGTCATGCTGGTCTGTCCTGCTGCCTTCTGGAACAGTGCTCTTAGCTTAGTTGGGCCCTTGTCCTGGATTTCATGCTAGCTCTCCAACTGCCTCTACCTCAAAAGGAGCTTTTAATATGCATTGTAAAACTCCAGAAGGAAAATAGAGAATATAACATTTTCTAAACTTATTTAACTGGAGAATCATTTTTTTCCTGGAAGAATATTTATTAAAATCTCATGGAATGTGGTGTTTTGTGGAACATAGTTTTGGGAAGTGTGAGGTTTTATCCCAAAGGAATGGGCACCAAATGGAGTAGATCCAGGCAAAGGTAATGTGACAATCAATGAAAGAAATTTTGGGAGGGGGCAGGAACTCCTTTGTGGTACTCTTCATGCAGCAAAATACCCACCGAGCACCTACTATTTACCAGTCTCTCTGCTGGAATCATGCCACATATTCCACTACTATGTCTCCACATAAGGCCGGCTCTGATCTGGAGTGGAGCTCTAAAGTGGGGAGGATTCTGCATTCTTTCTTCCACTTTGAATCCTCTTCCCCTTTCCTCCGACTGAAACAAGAAATGGTGAAAGTGGTGATGCCATCATGGCCATAGACATCATTAGCTCCTGGATGGAAGGAAGGAGGGTTTATCCGAGGCACTGTTCCCCAGGTTTGACCTCTGTCAGGATTGCTATAGAGCACTGCTGAACACTCTTCCTTCCACTCGGGGACTATTCACATCAGCATCAGTCTCAAGTCTCATTGCTAGTTCATTACTAGGTTTGACTTTACGCATGGGAATCAGTGCCAAGTGGGGTGAATTTATTTTTACGGAATGGGTATGACATAAATTTTCTACTTTCCCTATTAAATCCATCTTCTGTGTCTTGTGGGAAGTCTAGCCTATAATAATTTTTTCAATCCTTGAATGTAGATAAGCCCATGCTCTGTGGGCAGGGCAGTGTTACAGGTGGAGAGCCATTTAAATCTGGTGTGGTGGGTGACCAAGTACCAGGAGTTCAGCTGGCATAGCTGCTAACTAATGAGGAAGCCAGTCAGTCACTTCCTCTGTATGCCATTTCTAACCAGTACAGCCAGGAAAAGACAACTTAAAGCAGATAAAAATCTCTGACTAAGACTTCTGATTAAAAAATTACTAGGTCCTTTTGAGACCCTTATGGGCTCTTTATTGTCATGAGTGAGATCATTGGTTGGCTCATCTCAACTCAGGTAGTTGGCTGAGCTAATCTAAAACAAACTAGATGAAAAGACTCAGCATTGACCCTGCCCTTAGGTATGGTGTTCTTTGAACAGCCAGCAAGCAGCATTCTCCATCCACAAACCCCATCCTAGGGGCCTTAGCCTATGGCACTTGTCCATTTCTGCCACTTCCTCTGAAAAACCCTGGTTTTAACTGTGAAGATCACTTATAGGAAGGTGGAAAGAGGGCTTGAAATGGGCATTCAGAGATCTTAACTAGAGCTATTTGGTTATTTTGTTGGTCTATAGGAATTTGCTAAGTATCAATTGGCCTATAAGTGCAGAAGACTTGATTTCCTCTTCTAGATTTTTCCTTAACAGTCTCCCTAAGTGAGCCCATTTCCTAAGATTCTGCCCTTGGCTCCCTTCTCCACTCCCTCTATGTACTATCTCTGAGTGATGCCATCTGCACTTATGGTTTCAGCTACCACTAATGTATCAAATACTCTCTCTTTTTTTTTTTTTTTTTTGAGACAGAGTCTCACTCTGTTGCCCAGGCTAGAGTGCCGTGGCGTCAGCCTAGCTCACAGCAACCTCAGACTCCTGGGCTCAAACGATCCTCCTGCCTCAGCCTCCCGAGTAGCTAGGACTACAGCCATGCGCCACCATGCCCAGCTAATTTTTTCTATATATATTTTTAGTTGTCCATATAATTTCTTTCTATTTTTAGTAGAGATGGAGTCTCGCTCTTGCTCAGGCTGGTCTCGAACTCCTGAGCTCAAACGATCCACCCGCCTCAGCCTCCCAGAGTGCTAGGATTACTGGTGTGAGCCACCACGCCTGGCCTATCAAATACTCTCAAACATCTATCTCCCACCTAGAACTATCTCTCTTCTGAGTTTCTGACTTACAATAGCCAAATACTATTTGCTTTGTAACCTAGATGGCTCTTAAGCATCTTAAACTCAACATGTCCCAAGCCAAATTATACTCTTCATCAACTCATCCTCTTCCCCCATTCAAAATCTCCTTCTTCTCCTTTGTTCCTTGACTTAGGAGTGTCACCATCTAGGATCACTTGTGAACTTGCTTTTGCATCACTATCTTCTATTTCCCCATTGGGAATTGAATAGGCTCTGAATGTAATGTAAGATGTTTAGGATGTTGTTCTTTCTTTCCTTATTCAAGAACAATTAAAGATTAAACTGCAGGTCAGACCCTAAGTAAAATGGAAGCCCTGGAAAGGAAGCATCTGAGGGCTAAAACCTTGGGAGAAAACTTTATGGAGAGTTGAGAGTTAACCAAGGCCTTGGGTGGAACAGGGGCCAAAAGATCTCTCTGTGAGCATGCAGAGTGGAGAAGGGGTACGGCATATGATCCTCAGCTTGTTTCTTGTGCAAACAGCGTAATTGGCACCCCTCATGCTGACTCTTTCTGTAAATCAGGGAATTGGGTTCCTTTTAAGTTACAAGGATTGAGCATCTTAGCATAACCCATCAGTTAGCTGGAGTCGCCCTCTCCCTTAAAATTTTGTCTCAAAGCATCATTCTGCAACTTGGAGCAAGTCTGATTCCTTCCTTCAGATTTCTTCAAATTCCTGGGAGCTCATGTATTTATGGTCACTCTGATTTTGAGCTTTTCCTTCCACTAAATTGGTTCAGATTATGGACAGTCTTACTGTCTCAAGCACATTGTCCCTGTTTCCAGCCACACTGACCCATGCTAAATCCTTTATGTGTGTAGCACTGCGGTCCCCAACCCCTGGGCTGCGGCCCAGTACTGGTCCGCGGCCTGTTAGGAACTGAGCTGTGCATCACCACCTGAGCTCTGCCCCTGACATGCCCGCCACTCCCCCAACCCCCCATGGAAAAATTGTCTTCCATGAAGTTGGTCCCTGGTGTCAAAACGGTTTGGGATCACTGGTGTAGCAGACTTATTAAAAAGATTTGGTATAATGGAGAGGATTTTACATTGCCACAAAGTAAGCAGTTTGAATTCTAATGCTATCCCTGTTCCTTAAAGTACTTTTGTCCATTTCTCCAGTAGGGATTCATCATTATTCATATAATCTTATCTTTCTCTCCTCTGCAAACCCTCTTTACCATATTACCACTAAGAACTCCAAATGCTTCTCTATTTTGCAAAGCACTGGAACTGTTTCTAACTCTTCCTCCTAAACGCAACTTTGGGTTCACTTTTGTATGTCCAAAGCCGAGCAAGGGGCTCAGCTGAATAGAAAGTTTCATATATTTCTTTTTTTTTCCTTTTTATTTCAGCATATTATGGGGGTACAAAAGTTTAGGTTATGTATATTGCCCTTCCCCCACTGCCCCCAGTCAGGCATTTCTTGTTTTAAGTAGCATTTACTTCTTTCTTCCATAATGGCTTTGCATTGAAGGATCTCTGGAGGAAAAATAGGATATTCTAGGCAAGGAGAATAATTTGAATATAAGCAATAAATTTCATAAAACCTGTTGTGGACAATGGAAAAACTAGTCCAACTGGAAAGAAGAATTCTTCTTGTCAAGGAGCAGAGCTTAGAATAGATTAGCAAGTCCAGAAACAGATCTGGGTTTCAGTGGGAAAGGGTAGTGTTAGGACAAATGATACAGGACAACTGGCGAACCATTAAGGAAAAAAATCTGTCACCATATAGCAAAATTAATTCTAGATGGAGTAAAGATTTTTACATACAAATTAAAGTAATAAATTTACTGGAGCATAATTAGTTTTGGTTTTAGTATTGCACCAAGGTCAGAAACTATAAAGGAAAAAGTGTGATGGATTAGCAAAAACAAAACAAAACAAAAAAAGCAACAAGCACCATAAGCAAAATTAAAAGTAGATGACAAACTGGTTAAAAAGAATTTTGAACATATCTCTAAGGTGCACAAAGCTTTTATAAATCAATAGGAAAAAGCAAATACCACAAAAAGAAAATGGGCCAAAGTCATAGAAGAATAAATACAAATGTGACCATAAAGTATGTAGAAAAAGGCTGTTTCACTTACAATCCAGAAAACACAAACAGAAATGAGATTTCATATTTTAATGGTTAGAGCAACAAATAGTAAAATGAAAATATTTATTGCTGAGGAAACAGGAACTCGTATTTTGTTGTTGGAAATATAAATTAGTACAACCTCTCTGCAGTTCAGTTTGGCAGTATGTATCAGAATTTAAAGTGTACACACTTTTAAACCAGCCATTCCACTTTTAGGTATTTATTCCAAGGGCAAGTATACAGAGATACATGTATGGGAGTATGTTACTACAGAATTGAGAAAATCAAAATGGCCATCAATAGGGGATTGGTCAAATAAATTATAATATGTTCATATGTTAATAAACGAAAGTCTATGATTTTTGACATGAAAAATGGCTACAGTGTATACATAACAAATACATAGTGTATGAACCTCTTTCATTTGAAATAAAGATAGCCATAGCTATGTGTATAAATTTTAAAAATCATACGACACAGTCTTAACAGAAATTATTTTTTCAGATTTAGAAAAAAGGGAAAGAGATTCTGACTTGAGGTTGGTGGGTGGGCTGAAGCCAGACAAAAATTGGAAAGAGATTCTGACTTCAGGTTGGTGGGTGGGCTGAAGCCAGACAAAATTATTTTACCTTGGTGGGCTTGGTAATGAAGAGGCATTGTAGGCTCTTGAGCAGATAGTGATGATAAAAGCAGTGATCAGGGAAGGTTTTATGTTGTGATGTGTGAAATGAATGAAGCATAAAAATGAGATTAGAGAAACTAGTTAGGAAGTTGTAGTGGCAATACAGACCTGAAATAATGAGGTATCAACTAGGGTGGGCAGTGTGAGATTATAAGAATGGACCAATCTAAGGATATTTCGTAGAAGAAACCACTGACTGACAAGTCTGTCAGGCAGGAACAGGAGTAGAAAGAGTAACAAGTCACTGATAATGCCAAGGTGTTTGCCCTGTGAAATTGGAAGGTTACCCGTCATGATAGAAATGGGGGTAACTTGAAAGGGGAGCCACTCCTCTAGGTGGGAGAGATGCATTTGTTTGCTGGAGTGGAGTTCCCATTTAGAGAAAATATTACTTATTAAGTAGAGACAATAGTCTCCACTCAGAGACTCCCTAGATTTTGGTCCCTAGACAGGCTTAGGGGTGGGGAGATGGTATCTTGGGTTTTCTTTTCCTGCTGGAGGTCTTGAGAAAAGCTGGAGAGGAGCGTGTGGCAGTGGTCTCAATTAGAACCTGAGAATAGAGCTTGGGGGGAGATAGGAGTGAGCAGTAATCATTATAAACAGCAGCCACAACAACATTTAAAAATCACTTTACAAATATTATATACAGTGACTTAGCTAACACAATCCTGTGGGCTTTGCATCATTACTTTTTCCTTTTGTGTGGACACTGAAGCTCAATTTTTTTTTTTTTTTTTTTGAGACAGAGTCTCACTCTGTTGCCCAGGCTAGAGTGAGTGCCGTGGCGTCAGCCTAGCTCACAGCAACCTCAAACTCCTGGGCTCAAGCGATCCTCCTGTCTCAGCCTCCCGAGTAGCTGGGACTACAGGCATGTGCCACCATGCCCAGCTAATTTTTTCTATATATATTTTTAGCTGTCCATATAATTTCTTTCTATTTTTAGTAGAGGTGGGGTCTCGCTCTTGCTCAGGCTGGTCTCGAACTCCTGAGCTCAAACGATCCGCCCACCTCGGCCTCCCAGAGTGCTAGGATTACAGGCGTGAGCCACCACGCCCGGCAGAAGCTCAATTTGAAAGTAGAATTAGGACTCAAGTATTCAGCCTCAAAGTTCATTTCTCATTTCTCTACTCGCTGTCTTTTAGAGATGAATTTTCTAAGGAGTGACAGACTGGAGAAAAAACTGCAGCCTAGAGCTAGGACCAGTGAAGAGATGGGCAGAAGAAGAGGGACAGGGGAGACACCATGTTACTTAGTATTGCAACTGTCACTGCCCTGTCTTGTGGCCTTGTTAGGCCCTGACATTCCCCTAAACCAGAGAATGTTGGATGTTCCATTGAATTCAAGGGAAGAAGAAAAAATGGTCCTAACCTGTCCATAAATAGCTGTGAGGTGTTTTGGAAGTAAGGTCGTCTAGTCTGATTATGGCAGAGTTAGTGGTAGCTTAGTGGTTTATTAAATTCTGGGTTCATTTCTTTGAAAGCAATACAGTAAAAGCATATTGACTTAGACCAGTGGGGAAAGGGCTGCTTTGAGTTAGTTAAATGGAAAAAAAAAAAGTTTTGTGTAGTCATTAGGTTTTGTTTATTTTTGGAATCCCATGGTACTTAACACTTGTGTATTTGCTAGCTGGTAGAGCCCCTAAGAGGAGCTGGTTTAATGAGTAGAAAATCAAGAATCCCTTAAGTCACTTCACTTTTCCAACTGGCAGTTAATACTTTCGGAATTAAATTATGTAACTAGCCCGTTCTGATAACATAAACACAAAATACAGTAATCTCCCCTGAGAAGTTCTGAATCAACAGGATGAACTTTAAAGAGATTCTCCTGCAATCACTAGATTGGAGTCTGCTAAGAATGCTGGCAAGGTATCCTTGCATGTCAGTGCTTGATGCATAGTGGGCAGTCAGGAAATGATGGTTGAATGAATGAATGAGTGAGTGAAGGACTGATGGAATCTTTCTCCCTGAGGCGTGTTGAGCTGTGTGAAATGGTCTCACAGCCTCACACTACAGTTTTGCTGGGTTGTTTTGGGACAAGTCTTACTGCCCACATTTTATAGTGGGGAGGGAAGAAATGAAGGTACCATGGGAAGTTTCTGCTCTGTGAGCTGATGATCCCATGGAAAAGAGGCATTTCCAAAATTGGTAAGCTGGTATCACTTGGGTCCCAGTCACGTGATTTCTCCTCCTAAAGGATCAGGCTGCTGAGAGTCTGGAGCAATTCAGAAGGCCCACAGAGGTAGGAGATTTCCTGCTGGCATCCTGGATCTCACCCAACGAGGGCAGCTACTTTATAGATCCTCTGTAGGAGGCTCTCCACCTCTCTTTCTCCTCCTCACTGCTTGGATTCTAAATCAGGAACCTCTCTAGCACATCTCTGGCTTTTGCTTACCCAGCCTGGCCCTGCCCTCTGGCCGTTTGCCATTGGTGATTTTTAGCTCTGCTCTGTGAGGGTAATGCAAACTGGGAGGTGCTGGTTCTGGCTCCAGAGGGACTGGGGCCTGTTACCTGGCCCTGCCCTGTGTTTCCTGGTTTGTATTCCTGGTCACCTTTTTACCTTTAGCATACTTCCTCCAAGCCCATAATTCTGTCTGGGTAAGGATTCCAGAATAGCTTCTTCAGAGGGATTGTGGGGCAGGAATGTCAGTGTTTGGAGCTCCTGACAGCAGCCTCCACATCCTGTCTTGGGAGAATTATTGATCTTATATAGGTGATCTAACAGTTATATTGGGGGTGTCTGGGGGGAATGGAATATATTCATATCACAAAAGGGTTTTACCACCAGGTTTAAGCACTGAACCTGCTTTTCAAAGTAAAATCTTATTTTCAAATGGTAATTAATATGCATTCATTCATAGAATATTAGCATCAGAAAAAAAATTTTGAGATTTTCTAAGCAAACTTCTTTGTTTCAGAAATGAGCAAACCTAGGGAGGTCTAGCAAGGGGCAAAGCCATGCCTGTGGTGAGGAGCTGGCACCAGGTTACATGAAAGGAATTGAAGTAGAGGGCAGCAGACACTGCGTGAGAAGTCTCAGTCTCTCCTGGAGGAGCATTTCCTGGGGTGTTTTTTGGGTGAGGAAGGGAAAAAATGCATTCCTTCCCTAGGAATGCCCTGCTCATGCCCTTCAGACTGGGTAATTCCTGCCTCACTGACATGAACCCAAAATGATGCAGTATCATGAGTTTCAGTATTTAAAACTTTTCAAGGCACATTTAAATGAATGAAAGTCTAAATTATAGGGTGTGAATGAATGAATGCAACTTTATTAGATTCCATATGTAAGGAAAACTAATACTAAATTAGCAAAATAGTGGAGGTTTTTCAGGGACCTGATTTAATGAGTCAATTAGACCGATTTATAATTAGAATTATCCTTTCTATAATGGGTGCTTGTAAAGTCCATTCATTTATCAAATATTTATTAACTGTAGAGAGTTCTGTGATAACTTAAACTGAGCCTGCTTTTGAGGAACTTATGTTTAATATATAAATCATTTTAATTATAGATAAAGTATTTAGGGTATGAAAGATACAGACAAATGATGTGGGAATTCAGAGGGAGGAGAAATTTGTTTCCAGCTTTTGGATCTAGGGAATTAGGTAAGTTTTATGAAAACAGATTTGTTTTAAAGAACACGTTAAACAATCTTGCTGTTTGTACTCTGGTCAGAGCTAGTGTTAACAGAAAAGAAAAGAAAATACAATCTCATTCATATTATTTTTTTCTCACTCATATTATTAAATATTCTCATTATATTAAAACTCTGAATTAATAGCAGTAGATTATATTTCCTTTCACTATGTTTCTTTTTTTTTTTTTTTTTTTTTTGAGACAGAGTCTCACTCTGTTGCCCAGGCTAGAGTGAGTGCCGTGGCGTCAGCCTAGCTCACAGCAACCTCAAACTCCTGAGCTCAAGGGATCCTCCTTGTCTTAGCCTCCCGAGTAGCTGGGACTACAGGCATGCACCACCATGCCCAGCTAATTTTTTCTGTATATATTTTTAGCTGTCCATATAATTTCTTTCTATTTTTAGTAGAGATGGGGTCTCGCTCTTGCTCAGGCTGGTCTCGAACTCCTGAGCTCAAACGATCCGCACACCTCGGCCTCCCAGAGTGCTAGGATTACAGGCGTGAGCCACCACGCCCGGCCCTTTCACTATATTTCTTTGCTAATCCCTAAGCAATTTTCCAGAGAGCAGACCTTTTGTAAGTAAGAGCAGTTCACTCTTGTACTGGACAATAATTCTGTAGTTCTAGGGAGTGGGAAGCAAGGGTGTGGACCCGATCAAGGAGGCCTCTCTTTCAAGAAACTTGTCTGTGAAGTGAGGAGAGTTTGTGAAAGGAGGACATGGATGTAGGGAGGGTTAGTTATTTACTTATTTTTTTAAGATAGGGTCTCACTCTGTTGCCTGGACTGGAGTGCAGGGGCGTCATAGCTCACTGCAACCTCAAACTCCTGGGCTTCTGTGATCTTCCTGCCTCAGCCTTCTGAGCAGCTGGGACTACAGGTGTGCCACCACACCCAGCTAGTTTTTCTATTTTTTTGTAGAGAGGGGGTCTTGCTCGTGTTCAGGCTGGTCTCGAACTTCTGGCCTCAAGTGATCCTCCCGTCTCGGCCTCCCAAAGTCTAGGATTACAGGCATGAGCCACTGTGTACGGCCTTGATTTACTTTCTGAGACCTAAGCATGACCCTTTGCTGTGGGGGAAGAACTAGTTGAGAGGGAAAAGGTGAAGCTAGAAAAGAGAAATAAAAATTGTTGAGCAAGGCCCCTGAGGAGAAAGGGAAATTGTATCCTGAGTACTGGTGGAGAGATTAAACTTGAACTAAACAAAGTATGAGGCTACCACTGAGATTAACAACATTACCACCACCACCACCATTTATTACTTTCCTACCTTTTGCCAACACTCTGCTGAGAACATTTTAATTTTCATTAATTTATTTTTTTTAGAGATGAGGTCTTGCTGTGTTGCCTAGGCTGGCTTAGAACTCCTGGGCTCGAGTAATCCTCCTATGTCAGCCTCCCAAGTTGCTGGAACTACAGGTGTGAGCTACTGTGCCTTGCTCTGCTGAGCTCTTTTAAATGTCATTTGATAGGGGCAAGGGACGTAATGGGACAGAGGGATTTGGTAAGATGTTGGGAGACAAAAAGTTGTAGTTTTCTTCTATTAGACTTTGTTTTCTCTGGGCAGAAGTTGAGGTCATCCGCTGGGAGCAAGTGGGGTAGTGGGAAGAGTGGTATGGTTTTAAAAAGCTCCTGTACCAATGGCAGTGATCTGAGGGTAGTGTAGGAGGGTAGCTGACCAGTACAGAAGACCAAGCAATGTTGGGGATGATGAATTTCTAGAAGAAGCAGCCTTCATGGCTTAATGGTTGCTTTAGTAGCACAAAGCAACTTGGCGGTTAAAGCAGAGGAGGACATTTATTAATAGGAGCTGTGTTTTGTGGGGCAAATGGACATGGAATAAGGGGGTCCAGAGTGTTGGTAGGACAGTGGTTGTCCTCTAGCTGGCTAGAGAAAGAAATGAATCCAGGAGAGGACTGATAGGCGGCAGAATGATGGGGAGAGGGGTTGTGAAGGAGCTAGCTATCTCAATGACGTTGAAGAACAGAAGCTATAGAAGTCAAGATAAGGAGAGGTAGAAATATAGGAGGCCATGACTAGGCAAAGGGTCTGACTTGAGGTGGAAAGGCCGACTGTGATCAAGAGGCCAAAGTCCTTGATGACCAGAAGGTCAGCAGATGACAGCATTGAGGGGGAATGTAGTTGTTTGGCATGACCCTCAGCAAAGGAACTATTTTTTGTAAGGTTATAGGAGTAACAGCTTTGAAGTAGCATGGAGGCAGAGTGTCTGTTTCTCCTCCTAGTACTGCTGGGTACTGAAGAATGATTTTGTGGCAGGGCTTTCATTGTCCAGAAAGCAAGTTCTTAAAGGCCTATCAGGTTTCAGCTGGAGGGACCATGGCCAGGACCATCTTTCAGGCTTGCTCTGCACTGCCTGCCTAAATGTTGTGGGGTCTGAATGGAGGTGGGGTGGTGGGAGGGAGAGTAGACTACCTCCACAAAGTTCTGGACCTTCATTCGCAGGTACAGGGGCCAAGAGCTCTTGGGGAAAAAGCCTGTGGCCCTCTTGCAGGTAAAATCCCATTTGGCCACTAGGATTTTTTAAACCATTCAGGATCATATTGGGCCAGTGCTATCATCCGTGAGAGGTTGAATGGAAACTTTTTAAAAGGTTTCTTGCTTAAAATTCTAGAATCAATGGACTTCTGAGCCTCTCTATTCCTGTGGGATCTGAAATTTACTTTTCCTGGGTTTTGTTCAGTCATTCTCTTCATGGTGACAGCAAATAATGCCCTAAAGCCCATGTAGTTTGAAAGAGTCTGGAAATATTCAGATCACTGTTATAAAGATGTTTTTGGATTTTTCAGTGCTTCAGGAGTCCTTCAACATTCTTAGTCCATTACCCAAAACATTTAAAAAAGAAACCTCCAAATAGCTCAAACAAACAAAACCTTCACAGTTATTTTTTGCCCCTTCTTAACTTGATCCATTTTTACCACCACCCTGGCTATGAAACCAGATGTGAACAGTTCAGAAAATAATTGCTTAACTAGCCATTTCCCCACAGGAACCTAAGCAGAAGAGGGTGTATGGTTCAGAGCTTGAGATGCACTGCTCCCATCTCAGTACTTCCTAAATAGTTCGTAGGAAAAAAAATGGGTTTTGCCACATAAAAATGAGAAACTTCTATCTGGCAAAATTCATGGTAAACAGTTAGAAAACTGCCAATAGGCTGGGAGAAAGTTTTTGCAATATATGTAATAGACAGTGGATTAATATCTATAATCTATAGAGGGTTTCCACAAATCAATAAGAAAAAGACAACAAACCCAAGAGAAAATGGGCAAAGAATACAAATAAATAGGCAAGTCACAGGAGAGCCAACTGGAATTTTATCTAAAGAAATGCTTATTTTTGAGCACCGAGTTCTCTAGACAAGGGTTTCATTGCAGTAGTGGGTATCCATGAATAGAGGTTCTCTGAAATACTATGTGGCTGATAAAACATTGAAGTGTAGGGTTCTTTTTTTTTTTTTTCCTTTGAGGCAGAGTCTTGCTCTGTTGCCCTGGCTAGAGTGCCGTGGCGTCAGCCTAGCTCACAGCAACCTCAAACTCCTGGGCTCGAGGAATCCTCCTGCCTCAGCCTCCCGAGTAGCTGGGACTACAGGCATGTGCCACCATGCCCGGCTAATTTTTTTCTATATATATTTTTAGCTGTCCAGATCATTTCTTTCTATTTTTAGTAGAGACAGGGTCTCGCTCTTGCTCAGGCTGGTCTCGAACTCCTGACCTCTAAGCAATCCTCCCGCCTCGGCATCCCAGAGTGCTAGGATTACAGGTGTGAGCCACCGTGCCCAGCCTGAAGTAGGGTTCTGTGTTAGTGAACAAAGCAAGTGCAGAACAGTGTGAATGGAATGTTCCCATTTATTTTTTCAAAAGCATTTCTAATTATTTGATTTAGAATGCATATATCCTATTTAAATTTTATCAGTGAGTACCTTTAGGTTAAAAAAAAATTTAAGGCTGTATTTTCATAATTATGACATTAATGAATGAAATACTAACTTTTGCCTTCCTCCTAGATAAAATATTTATTCCCCACCCTCCTCTTCTTTCTCTCTTTATTGGTTTAATCTGGTATTATAAATTTTAGGCCCTGGGAAGAATTTAGGGACCTCTCCCTACCCTTCCCAGCAACTAAAAGGATTCCTAAGGGTGGCTGCTGGGCCTTGGTGCCTGCAGTTGTACTTTTTGGTGTAATGAACAAAGGAATTCAAAGCTCAGAATTCTTCTTTCCTAGGATTTTCTTGTTTTTGGTATTCACAGCCTTGCAGAACAACTCTGCCCCTGCCTCTAATGCAGAGCTGTGGCCTTGCTTGGGAGGCCTTTCTTGTTCCATCCCCTTAGAAAGGGAAGGGAAACCTGAGTGGCCCAGGAAGGCACGGCCCTCGGCCCTCGGTGAAAGGGCTACTTGAACCTCGCTCTGGTTTTGCCTGTTTCACTGGAGTTTGAGACTCTAGCCAGAAAACAGCAGGAATTCCATTGTAAGGTGGCACAGGGACATCAACCCCTGTGTCTTTTTATTAAAGACAGGCATTGCCTTTGGGGCAAAAGCAGTGCTTTCCTTAATCACATTTCCAGTGTCAGTAGACTCCCAATGGATACATGGGAATTATATCATACTTGTTACATAGGCTTTTCTCTGGGCTGGAGAGTTTATAGAGTGGTGTAAGAGAAATTTATGTAAAACCAAAACTGGCTGTGGCAGTTCTAAAGAGGGGTGGCATAATTCATATTCACAGGGGGCAGGGCAGGGGGCAGGGAATTCATTCCACTCCCTTTACCACTACAGAATGGTGGTTGTGAGAGAGTCAAAGTTCAGAACTTCTTCATATTCCTCAGTGCTGGTCAAAGGTGGAACCTGGAATGGATGGTTCGTAGTGGGGCTGACTCCAGCTATGGATCATTGAAGGTCAGAGGAAGGGTGATGGAGAGCTAAGTTGCTGTGAATAATATGAGGGGAATTTAGTTTCCAGAGGGAAGGGAAGATCTCCCTCCATCCCACAACATACATTATGACATTAATAAATGAAATATTAACTTTTGCCTTCCTCTTATAAAATAGTTATTCCTCATCCTCCTCTTCCTTTTCTCTTTATTGGTTTAATCTGGTATTACAAATTTTAGGCCCTGGGAAGAATTTAGGGACCTCTCACTACCTTTCCCTTCCCAGCAACTAGAAGGATTCCTAAGGGAATCCTTAGGCTTTGAGAAGCATTTGGAGAGGGTGAAGGGGCCAAGTAATGTGGCCATTAGAAAACCCTCTGTCTCTTCATACCTTCAGCAGAGTCTGATGGACACACAGTCTTTTATGAGTTTGTATATGTTTTCTTTCTTTCTGTCTGTCTGTCTGTCTTTCTTTCTTTCTCTTTCTCTCTTTTCTTTGACAGAATCTTGCTCTGTCACCCAGGCTAGAGTACAGTGGTGTCATCATAGCTCACTGCAACCTCAAACTCCTGGCCTCAAGCAATCCTCCTGCCTCAGCCTCCCAGAGTGCTGGGATTACAGGAGCAAGCCACTGTGCCCAGCCTTGCTTTTTATTTTTAGTAAAGCATGGAAAAAGGGAACTGAGTCCTACATCTGGGACAGCTTAGAGCAGAGGGAAGAGAACAGCCTCAGGAGGTGAGATGTGAGTGAGATCAAAAGTCCAGCAAGAGCTGGAGTCAGAGCCAGAGGGACTATTAAGAGCATTAGCTGCTGGGAATTTGCAGAAATTCTGGGAAGGCCATTGGACCTCCCACAAACTTGGGTGGGAGATCCAGGCAAGCTCAAGGACAGGGTGGTTGCAGATGACATCTGATTGCTGTAGTACTGTGTAACTGATACAGTGTTTAACAGTGGTTCCCCAAGATCTGCTCTGTGGATGCGCCAGTATGACATGAACTGTCAGCACTCTGCCTAATGGAAGCCATTTTCAGTTCAGACTCCAAAAGGGAAGGAAAACTTCGCAACACAGGACTTCGTCATATTCTTCCTTCCTGTGAGTTACATAGAACCTGAGGATGCTGGTTAAAGAGAGAGCTGCAGCCTTCCCAGCCACACCATTGCTGAGTAGGGTACATCATTTAGAGGTGAGGGGGGTGGGCAAAGTCTTGGGCAAAGTCTTGAGACTTGAAGACTGCTCTGAGCAAGGAACTAGGCAAATATTAAGACTCCAATAAGTATCTGAAAGCAAAAAGCTAAAGTCTCTGAGCTGCTGGAGTAGGACCAGGGTGAATCTAGCCAGTGCCACATGGAACAAGCACTCTTGCCCATTCCTTAGGGAAGAGGATATGGTTGATGGAAGAAAATCCAATGAAATTCCAAACATTGAGGACAGTAGAGATCAGTGGGCTTTGACTGCCCAGCACGCATTCTCCTTTCTTAGGTAAAAGCACTTTCACTTTCCTTTGAGGGACCACCTCCTTCCCCATTCTCAGTGCACATTCTGGTGGGGCAAGTCCATCCCTTAAAGCAGCGGTCCCCAACCTTTTTGGCACCAGGGACTGGTTTCATGGAAGATAGTTTTTCCATGGGTGGGCCGGGAGTGGGGGAGTTGGGGTGGATTGGGGGGGTGGAGCTCTGCAGCCCGGTTTCTGACAGGCCACAGACAAGTACTGGTCCATATCCAGGGGGTTGGGAACCACAGCCTTAGAGGACACGTGACTATGCCAGTCAGAGAGCAGCAGTTGGCATGGGCATGATTCCATATCCAGGCCAATCATGGCTCTTTGGATTTTTGTTGAATCTATTAAGAAAGCAAACTCTTCTTTCTTTTCCAGCTCGGTTGCCAAGCCTGCAGAATGTAAGCCTCATGCTGCTGGGGCCATCTGCCATGCCAAGGGGAATGCTGCCTGAGATGGAGGCCAGCACAGATGAAAGCTAAGCTGCGACATGAAAGAGATGGAGACCAGATGACATCTTTTGAGCACCTGGATCTAACCATGCCTTAAGCTAATGTAGCCTGGACATTGCATTTACATGGGCCCAGACCTTCTTTCTTTTTTTTTCCTTTTGAAAGTTTGATTTGGAATTTTGTCAACTGAAGCCAGAAGAGTCTTAACTAATCAGTGCCATAAATTGTATATAGTTCTCATTACAAAGTATGTTGTGGCTCAGTCTTTTCTCAATAGATCTTTTTGTCTTAAAGTACTGAATTATAAGATTGTTATAAGAACCAAATGAGACCATACATGTAAAGAACGTAGCATTATGCCCCACATAGAAAAAACCCAGTAAATACTAACTCCAAGAAGCAAGGAAGAAGGGGGTGGGGCAGAGAAGGAAGGGATACTGCATTAAAAGAGTCCCTGAAGTCCTAGAGTAATCTTCTAGGGACCCTCAAACCCATTCAGTCTGCTACTGTAAATGCCCAAGTTCCCTGTGCTTTCCCCTCCTAACCCTTCGTTGTGGTTGTCATATGTTTATGTGATATTTTGATTAATGCCTGTCTCCCTCACTAACCTGGCAGGGCTGTGAGGGCAATGATTTTGCTCACTGTTACATCCCAGCACCTAGCCCACTGTAGCATTTAGCATATGTTTATTGAATGAATTGTCACTTATGGTTATTCAGATTGGACTGATTCTCCTTGATTATTGGGGTTAGGATTGTGACAGAATTGGCAAAATTAGGGAAAGGAGGGGCCCTTCTCCTCTATATCTCCTGTACCGCCCACACTGTCAGCACACATACAGAGAATTTTATCTCAGGGAGATAATTAATTTCTGTTTGGTTGTGAACCAAACCACTATTGGATAATTATTATTGGATAATTTTATTGAAGAATTAAATAGTATGATTCTGGCCTATTATCTTGAAAACCTTGCGGAGTAGCAGGTCCAATCTTTGTTATTAACAAGCAGCCTTCTGTTGCTCCGGTATCTTTATAAAATTACCTATTTAACTGGGGTAGTCCACCCTCCCTCAGGCTTTCACAGGAATGTATTGGAGGCTGTAGGAAAGTCCCGAAGCTGATGAAGGAAAGCTTTGGGCTGCTGGAGACTTCACTCCCTGCCAAGAAACAAAAGCAGTAAAAGGTGGCCCCGAGAGTGACCAGAAGCTCACTCCTTTAGCACTCTTGGCCGGATCAGCCTCCCTATCCAAGGCCTGCTCCAGCTCCCAGTGCGCCACCTCATCCCTGGCTCCTCCTCCCAGCTGAGGTTGCATTTCATCCCTTCCCCCAGCCTGCTTTCCCTAAGGTGAAGGGAGTGTTTCCCAGGACCCATGTGACTGCCACTGGCTAGTGACGATTACCAACGGTTTACCAGTCAGTACAACTGCCAAAAGCTTTTGTGCAGTAATAATCCTTTTCCTGTTTAAAACTCGGGGGATTTTCTACTGTTGCCAATAGTTTTTCAAGTCAGCAATTACAGTCTGGATTATGTAATGGCTGGATATTAAAAATAGAAAAGACCAGAGTTTGCATCTATTTTAACCAAATCAAAACAGAGCAAGGGGAGGGGAAAGGAGGAGAGGGAGAGACCAGAGGAGGAGGGAGGAAAAGAGATCATGTGACAAGAAGCAGTGAAATTGCTTCTTGTGACTGGATAATACAGCCCACAATTTACTGTGCCCTTCTGCCATTCATGGCCCAAGGGCCTGCACTGCTTCCTCAGCCTCCCCCAGGGAGGGGACCCTGCTGAGAATTCCAAGGATACAAGATCTCTTGTGGATATTCCTTAGCTCAGCCTTGGTGTGTTTACCTGCTTCTGACAAGCAAAATGGCTCAGAGGGGAGGGCGTTGAATTTGCTGTCCTCCCAAGTCCAGGACTCCTGTGTCTTGATTACTAAGATCTTTGCGCTCAGCTTGTTTTTCTTGTTGCTGTGGTAGAGTCAAGGGGTGGCTAATGGGTGGAATCTTTAGCATCCCCAATCTCTATCAGTCCCCTGGCCAAAACCACCCCAAATAAATATTCATTGTAATTAAAACCCATGTATTCACTATGAAAACACAGCTTTAAGCTAGATACTCCTGGTCAGGCGCAGTAGCTCACACTTGTAATCCTAGCACTCTTGGGGGCCGAGGTGGGAGGATCATTTGAGGTCAGGATTTTGAGACCAGCAAGAGTGAGACCCCATCTCTACCAAAAATAAGAAAAATTAGCCTGACATGGTAGTGTGTGCCTGTAGTTCCAGCTACTCAGGACGCTGAGGCAGGAAGATCACATGAGCCCAGGAGTGTGAGGTTGCTGTGAGCTAAGATGACGACGCCATTGCACTCTATCCAGGAAAACAGAGCAAGACCTTGTTTCTAAAAATAAAAATAAAAATAAAAAAAGATACTCCTAACCCTCCCGCTTCCCCCACGCCACCCTGCCCCCAGTCCTTGATAGAGAAATTCCCGGGCTACCACTGGTTTGTTCTTGTGTGACACTGCCCCAATCTCCTACGCCCTTACTCTGAGTTGCGGGATATTTATATTTTTCTAGAGACTTACTAAGTAACTTTAAGGACTCTCTAATGGTGAAATTTTAGGTGTCAGGTGGGTCTTGGGGGGTATATTTTTGGAAGGAAGATTTCTAAGGGCCAGATGGAGCACATCAAAACACATCAGGTTTCCTAGTCCATTTTTTGCTGCTGTAACAATACCTAAGACTGGATGATTATAAAGAACATAGACTTACTTGTTTCATGGTTCTGGAAGCTGAGAAGTTCAAGGCTAAGGGGTTGGCATTTGGTGAGGGCCTTCATGCTGTGTAATCCCATGGCGGAATGCAGAAGGACAAGAGAGTGTGCATGCTAGAGAGGAAGGGGGGGGCCAAACTCTCCTTTTATCAGGAACCCAACCCCAGGATGCTGGCATTAATCCATTCATGAGAGCAGAGTCCTCATGACCTCTTAAATCTCCCACCTCTCAACACTGTTGCATCAGGGATTAAGTTTCCAACATATAAACTTTGGTGGACACGTTCAAACCATAACCCCAGGCTTTCTACAAGTCACCTCCAGAGGCACGTATAGGGGGAGATTTTGAGTTAACCACTTTAGATAACTTATAGCCCCTGAGCCTGCACAGAGCCCATGGAAAAGGTACCCTACTTCCCAGGTCTCAAATGGCAGAGAGTGGTGAGTACTTTGAAGAAGCAGCTCACTAATGTCCAAAGACTGAACCCAAGTGGCTTTGGTGGGAATGGGGGAGAGTGCCTGAAAATCTAGGTGGTCAATAGAATCAGTTGCAGGCAATATTAGAAAATTATCTCCTCATTATTACTTCTGTCAGTTCTCACACCTACCCCATCACACTCCAGTCTCAGAGCCTTCATCTGTACTGGGGTGGAAAAAAGTGCCAACAGTTCAGAATAATACTGGTCCCAGCTCCGCCCAGCCTCACTTAGCACTGATCAACCTACTGGAATTGCAGTAAAAGGAAGAGAGCTTTAGGCATCATTTCACTAGCTAGGAGGGAGGATCTGGGGATCTTCTTTAGGGATATTTATTTTATTTTCTTTTTCCTTTTTTTTTATTGCAGCATATTATGGTGGTACAAAAGTTTAGGTTATGTGTATAGCCCTTGTCCCCCCTCCCCCGCCGAATCAGAGCTTCAAGCTTGTTCATCCCCTAGATGGTGCACATCGCACTCATTATGTATATATACACCCATCCCCTCCCCACCGCCACATCTGCCCGACACCTGATTAATGTTATTCCATTTCAGTGAAACCAATTTGATGGTGAGTACATGTGGTGCTTATTTTTCCATTCGTGGGATACTTCACTTAGTAGAATGGGTTCCAGCTCTATCCAGGAAAATATGAGGCGCTATATCACCATTGTTTCTTACAGCTGAGTAGTACTCCATGGTATACGTATACCACATTTTACTAATCCACTCATATATTGATGGGCACTTCGGTTGTGTCCACATCTTTGCAATTGTGAATTGTGCTGCTATAAACATTCGAGTGCAGATGTCTTTATTATAGAATGTCTTTTGTTCTTTTGGGTAGATGTCCAATAATGGGATTGTTGGATCAAATGGTAGGTCTACTTGTATCTGTTTAAGGTATCTCCATATTGCTTTCCACAGGGGTTGCACTAGTTTGCAGTCCCACCAGCAGTGTATGAGTGTTCCTGTCTCTCCGAATCCACGCCAGCATTTATTGTTTTGGGACTTTATTGGCCATTCTCACTGGGGTTAAGTGATATCTCATTGTGGTTTTGATTTGGATTTCTCTTTAGAGATATTTAATCATAGTACTCTGGACTGGGAAGTGCCCATGATATGGCACTTCTTTCTTACCCTTGTAGGATTTTTCTCATTTATAATTGTACATATTTATGGGGTACATGTGATATTTTGACACATACATGCGATGAGTAATGATTAAATCAGGGTAATTAGGATATCCATCACCTCAAACACTTAACATTTCTCTGTGTTAGTAACATTTCAAATCTTCTCTTCTAATAGTCACCTTACATACTATTGAACTAGAACTTATTCCTTCTAACTGTATTTTTGTACCCATTAATCAACCTCTCTTCATTCCCCCAGCCCTTCCCAGCATTCTGTTCTCTCCCTCCATGAGATAGATCAACTTTTTTAGCTCCCACATATGAGTGAGAACATGTGACATTTGTCTTTCTTTGTCTGGTTTATTTCACTTAACATACTGTCCTCCAGTTCTATCCATGTTACTACAGATGACAGAATTTCATTCTTTTTTTATGAGTCAGTATTGCATTGTGTATACGTACTACATTTTCTTTATCAATTCATCTGTTGATGGACACTTAGGTTGAGTCCATATATCAGATGTTGTGACTAGTGCTGCAATATAAATGGGAGTGTGGGTATCTATTTGACATACTGAATTCCTTTCTTTTGGATATATACCCAACAGTGGGGTTACTGGATCATATTTTTAGTTTTTTGAGGTACCTCCATACTGTTTTCCATAGTGGTTATACTAGTTTACATTCCCACCAAAATTATACTAACATTCCACTTTCTCTGCATCCTTACTGGCATTTATTTTTTTTTTGTCTTTTTTATAACCACTTTATCTTGGGTGAGATGATATCTTATTGTGGTTTTGATTTGCATTTCTCCGATGATTAGTTATATTGAGCCTTTTCCTATATACCTATTGGTCATCGTATGTCTTCTTTCATGAAATATCTATTCAGATCATTTGCCCTTTTAAAAATTAGATTATTTGTCTTTCGCTATTGAGTTGTTTGATTTCCTTATATATTCTGGTTATTAATCCCTTGTCAGATGGATAGTTTGCAAATATTTTCTCCCATTCTGTAGGTTGCTTCTTCACTCTGTTGTTGATTGTTTCCTTTGCTGTGCAGAAGCTTTTTAGCTTGATGTAATCCCATATGTCTATTTTTGCTTTTGTTGTCTGTGCTTTTGAGGTCTTACCCAAAAAAATCTTTGCTGAGACCAATGTCCCAAGGTATTTTCTCTATGTTTTCCTCTAGTAGTTTAATAGTTTCATCTTACATTTAAGTCTGTAATCCATTTTGATTTGATTTTTGTATATGGTGAGAGATAAAGGTTTCAGTCTTTTTGCATGTGGATATCTAGTTTTCCCAGCATCATTTATTGAAGAGACTGTCCTTTCCCCAATGTACGTTCTTGATACTTTTGTCAAAAATCAGTGGGCTGTAGATATGTGGATCAATTTTTGGGTTCCCTATTTTGTTCCATTGGTTTATGTGTCTATTTTTATGCTCATACCATGCTGTTTTGGTGACTATAGCTTTGCAATATATTTCAAAGTCAAGTAGTGTGATACCTCCAGCTTTGTTCTTTTTACTCAGGATTCCTTTGGCTATTTGGGGTCTTTTGTGGTGCCATAGAAGTTTTAGCATTTTTAAAAAATTTCTGTGAAGAATGTCATTGGCATTTTAATACGGATTGCATTGACTCTGTAGATCACTTTGGGTAGTATGGACATTTTAACAATATTAATTCTTCCGATCCATGATCATGTGATATCTTTCCATTTTTTGTGTCCTCTTCAATTTCTTTCACCAGTGTTTTACAGTTTTCATTATAGAGGTCTTTCACGTCTTTGGTTAAATTTATTCCTAAGTATTTTATTTATTTATTTATTTTTTGTAGCTATTATAAGTGGGATTACTGTTTTGATTTCTTTTTCACACTGTTCACTGTTGGTGTAGAGAAATGCAACTGAATTTTGTATGTTGATTTTGTATCCTGCAACTTTACTGAATTGGTTTATCAGTTCTAGTAGTGTTTTGGTATAGTCTTTAGGTTTTTCTAAATATAGGATCCTGTCATCTGCAAATACAAATAATTTAACTTCTTCCTTTCTAATTCAGATGCCCTTTGTTTCTTTCTCCTGCCTAATTGCTCTGGCTAGGACTTCCAGTACTTTGTTGAATAAAAGTGGTGAAAGTGAGCATCTTTGTCTTGTTCCATATCTTAGAAGAAAACTGGGAAATGCCCAAGATGTGGTACCTCTTTCTTACCCTTGTAGGTCTTTAGTTCTCTGATGCTGAATTCCCATATCCATACTCTCCCCAGAGGCTATCTATTTTGGTAAGGACCACCAAACATCTGATATGGTCCAGATTTTAATTCTGACAACCCATTACATCCATTAATATACTTGAACATGCCTGGTCAAGTGTCCTGGCCACTGGTGTGGTCACAGTCATTGCAACATCAGTTTTTCTAGTTGGGACAGGTGTCCACTCCATGTCAGCAGAAGTTGGAGGTCACAGAGAGTATCTGCTGCTCAAATCTTATCCCACCTGCCAGGCTTTGGTAGGGAGTCCACTGAAGTATCACCTGTCTTAGTGGGTGCTAAGGGCTAGAGTTAATCCAGGAGTAAACCATTGGCACAGTCCACAAAGGAACCCTTTCTACCTAAGCCCAACTTTCTGTTGCGGGCTCCTTCCTTCCCACCCCAAGGATAGGAGCATAAAGAGACATCAAAACTTGACCACAAGGCCTGACATGGTGGCTCATATCTGTAATCCTAGCACTTTGGGAGGCTGAGGCAGGAGGATCACTTGAGGCCAAGAGTTTGAGACCAGCCTAAGCAACAAAATGAAACCACATCTCTACCAAAAAAAAAAAAAAAAAAAATAGCCAGGTATGGTGGCATGCACTTGTAGTCCCAGCTACTTGGGAGGCTGAGCCAGGAGGATTGCTTGAGCCCAGGAGTTTGAGGTTGCAGTGAGCTATGATTATGCCACTGCACTCTAGCCTGGGTAATAGAGTGAGACTGTCTGAAAAAAACAACAAAAAATCCTTGACTATAGCAATGTTGAATATACTGGTCATCTTCATCCTTTTCTTTCTTTCTGTTTTTTTGTTTTGTTTTTTTTTAAAGATGGGGTCTTGCTGTGTTGCCCAGGCTGGCCTTAAATCCCTGGCTTCAAGTGATTCTCCCACCTCGGCCTCCCAAGTAGCTGGGAATCCAGGCTTGTGCCACTGTACCCAACTCCATCCTTTTCCTGAAGGAGATGACCCTATCGTTAAAATATTTAATGGCCTAGCACTCTGGGAGGCCGAGGCGGGTGGATTGTTTGAGCTCAGGAGTTTGAGACCAGCCTGAGCAAGAGCGAGACCCTGTCTCTACAAAAAAAAAAAGAAAGAAAGAAATTAGCTTGACAACTAAAAATATATAGAAAAAATTAGACGGGCATGATGGCACATGCCTGTAGTCCCAGCTACTCGGGAGGCTGAGGCAGGAGGATTGCTTGAGCCCAGGAGTTTGAGGTTGCTGTGAGCTAGGCTGATGCCACGGCACTCTAGCCCAGGCAACAGAGTGAGACTCTGTCTCAAAAAAAAAAAAAAAGAAAATTTAATGGATTTCCACCACTCAAGACAGACCCCCCCCCCCCCCCGACACCTGCACACACGCATGCTGTGGTGGGGATACTCATAGAGTCTGTTACTTGAAGTAATATAAGTGTTACAACCTGATATGGAAAGAATAACAAATTTAAATATATTTACTTTTTATTCATTCAACTACATTGACAAATTTGAGACATAGTAGTGTTTATATACGTGGGACATTAATTTGGGCCACAGGGAGTGCAAGGTACAAATGGTAGATCTTTTTCATTAACTCTAGCACCTGTACTCAGAGCTAGACAATTATCGCCCTTTACTGCACACCCCTCCCGGCTCAGACTCCTTCTCTGTCCCTGAAATCAGACTTAGGAAAGAGTTTGCAGAATGGGCCAAGATAGGCGGAGGGTTAGGCCTCAGGACTCCTCCGGCTGGAATTACCAGGAGGTGGGAGTGGGGAGAAGGCGGGATACAGGGAGAGGTGGTATGGCACCTAGTGACTCCAGTTACACCTGGAGCTATGATTTATCTTTCCACAGAAGATGGGGGAGGGAAGGGGAGGCAGAGAGAAGGAAGAAAAGGAAGAGGATTGAGGAGGAGAAGGAGAGAGAAGGGCAGGGAAGGAGGAAAGCGGTTAATGAGGAGGGACCTGTGGGCGGGGCAGTGGGCTGAGCTGAAGCCAGATTGACAGGGTTCTGCCTCTTGGGGGAGCAAGTAGAAGACATCTTGGCAGCCTGGTCCAACTCTGGGGTAATCTGATTCCACTGGCCAGTACCAACCAGCCCCTGCGCTGCACGCTGAACATCCTCTTTCCTTCCAAACCAGACTGACAGATCCAGGCTCCAAAGACCCATCTCTTTTGTCACAGAAGACTGTAACTGAGGAACAACTTACTAGCACTGACTGCCGTGATGGGTTTGCATTTTAAGAGGAAACCCAAGAATGTTACTTTTGCTGCTACTGTAAGTACTACTAAAACTATTACTTCTCCTTCTCCTCAGTCTATTTTGGTAATTTTAATTTTCCCCCCAAAAGCTTAAAAATTATTAACATAAAAATTTACATATTCTTACTGTATTTCAAATCTCTACTGTATTTTACCTTTCCTTTTCCATCCCAATATCACCTACTTAGTGCTTCAGGCTTTTTTCATGATCAGTTTTGTTAGTCATCTGTTTTTTTTCTAAGAACCAGCTTTTGTTTTATCATCTCTATTGTTTGTCTTCGATTTCATTAAATTTTACTTTTTAATTATTTAAAACTCATTCTGCAATTGAAAGGTAATACAAAGGGTCACTTTCTCTTACAAACTATTTTTTTTTTTTTTTTTTTTGAGTCAGAGTCTCGCTCTGTTGCCCGGGCTAGAGTGAGTGCCGTGGCATCAGCCTAGCTCACAGCAACCTCAAACTCCTGGGCTTAAGCGATCCTACTGCCTCAGTCTCCCGAGTAGCTGGGACTACAGGCATGAGCCACCATGCCTGGCTAATTTTTTCTATATATGTTTTTAGTTGTCCATATAATTTCTTTCTATTTTTAGTAGAGACGGGGTCTCGCTCTTGCTCAGGCTGGTCTCGAACTCCTGACCTCGAGCGATCCACCCGCCTCGGCCTCCCAGAGTGCTAGGATTACAGGCGTGAGCCACCACGCCCGGCCTCTTACAAACTATTATAAGAAGTCCAACAATGGCCTGGCGCGGTGGCTCACGCCTGTAATCCTAGCACTCTGGGAGGCCGAGGCTGGATTGTTTGAGCTCAGGAGTTCGAGACCAGCCTGAGCAAGAGTGAGACCCCGTCTCTACTAAAAATAGAAAGAAATTAGCTGGACAACTAAAGATATATAGAAAAAATTAGCCGGGCATGGTGGCGCATGCCTGTAGTCCCAGCTACTCGGGAAGCTGAGGCAGTAGGATCACTTGAGCCCAGGAGTTTGAGGTTGCTGTGAGCTAGGCTGACGCCGTGGCACTCTAGCCAGGGCAACACAGTGAGACACTGTCTCAAAAAAAAAAAAAAAAAAAAAAGTCCAACGATCCAAAAGAATAAAGGATTAAAAAAAGCAATCTACATAGCTTCTAAACCTAAGACTACTATTTAATAGCAACTACACTACTGTATCTTGCAGTGGTAGACCTCTAGGCTTGAGGAGGGAAGAGAGGCAACTTGGAGACCCGTCCATCGCAGAGCGCCCGGAGGGAGGAGCCCTGGGCTGAGTCAGGTCGTCCTGCTCCCGGCCCTGTCTTTTATTTACTGGTATCAGGCAAGGCACAGACTCCTGTTCCCTCCCCTGCAAATTATGACTGATAAAAAATGGCCCCGCCTGCCTTACCTCATTGGCCCTTGTATCACATCAGATACTGAGTGGGAAGAAGATAAGACACCTGAACGCCTACACGGGACCTCGCCCCCATCTTTCTTCTCCCTCAGGTGGCAGCAGGGCAGGGTTGGGGACGAACCCAGCCTGGCCTGGCAGGGCTACTTACCAGGCCCTGCCCTTAAGGGAAAATTATTTGGAAGGGAAAGAGAGGGTCTTATTTTTTTCTTTAGCTCATTGTGCTGCTGTCTTATCTCTTCTTCAGCTAAATTTTGTTTTTGCTTTTGTTTTTAGGGTTTTATAATTCTGTATTCTGTGGAGAAGCGAGTGGAAGGGGTAGGTGTGCTGGAAACCGGGCCTAAAAACTGGGACACAGGATGGATGTTTCCCATCAGCACTTCTAAAGTGTTTTGGTCTCAGGACCTTTTTACACCCTTTCCCTTCTTTTTTTCTTTTTTAAGCTCTATTGAGTTATAATTGATATACCAAAAATAGCACACATTTGATGTATGCATCTTGATGAATTTGGACACATGCATATCCCTGTGATACTGTCTCTACAACCAAGGTACTAAACGTATCCATTATCTCCAAAAATTTGCTTTTGTTCTTTTGTGTGTGTCTGTGCTTGGTAAGAACACTTGAAATGACATGTATCCTATTAATGTATTTTAAAGTGCATCATACTGTGTTGTTAACTATAGGTACTATGTTGTACAGAAGATCTCTAGAATTTATACATCTTGCATACAGAAGAATGGATAAAGAAAATGTGGTGTACACATACAATGGAATACTATACGGCCTTTAAAAAGAAGGAAATCCTGCTATCTGCATGGATGAACCTAGAGAACACCATGCCAAGGAAAACAAGCCAGTCACAGCAGGAAATACACTGCGTGGTGTGCGGCATATTCCATGTATATAAGAATGGAATGGTGGCCATCAGGGGCTGGGGGCAGAGGGAAATGGTGAATCATTTTTCAGTGGCATAAAGTTTCCATTATGTAATCTAATTAAAAAAATTTTAAATTGCAGCCTCTGTTGCCCAGGCTGGAGTGCAGTGGCGCGATCATAGCTCTCTGTAATCTCAAATTCCTGGGCTCAAGTGATCTTCCCGCCTTGGCCTCCTGAGTAGCTGGGACTACAGGTGTGTACCACTATGCCCAGCTAATTTCTAAAAATTATTTCTTGTACAGACCTGGTCTCACTATGTTGTGCAGGCTGGTCTTGAACTCCTGGCCTCAAGTGATCTTCCTGCCTCAGCCTCACAAAGTGCTGGGATTATAGGAGTGAGTCACCACACCTGGCCATCTTAACCATTTTAAGATGGTTTAGTGGTATTAAGTGCATTTACAGTGTTGTGCAACCATCACCACCATCCATCGCTAGAACTCTTTTCATCTTGAAAACTGAAACTCTATACCTATTAAATGACAGCTCCCCATTCTCCCCTTCCTTGTTCCCTGGTCACCACCACCGTACCCTCTGTCTCCATGAATCTGATTAGGCACCCATGTAAGTGGAGTCACACAACACATCTCCCCTTGTGGTTTACATCACCCAGCACAGTGTCTTCAATGTTCACGTTGTAGCATGTTTCAGAACTTCCTTCTTTCTCCTGACTGAACAACACTCCATTGTAAGTATACACCATATTTTGCCCATCCATTCATTGCTTGACGGACATCTGGGTTGCTTGTACCTTGCTTGCTATTGTGATGATGCTGTACAAATACCTCTTTGAGGCTCTGCTTTCAATTCTATTGGGTATATAACCAGAAGTGGATTAGTCAGATCATATGGTAATTCTATTTTTAATAATTTGAAGAACCATCATATTGCTTTCTCCAGAAGCTGCACCATTTTGCATTTCCACTAACACTACACAAGGGGTCTAGTTTCTCCACATCCTTGCCAACATTTGTTATTTTTCTATTTTTAAAAGATTATTTTAATTGACAAATAAAAATTATATATATTTATGGTATATGATGATGATGTTTTGATATATGTATACATTGTGCAATGGTTAAATAAAGCTATTTAACATATACATTGCCTCAAAATAGTTATCATTTTTTTTTTATTTCAGCTTATTATGGGGGTACAAAAGTTCAGGTTATATATATTGCCCATGTACTGCCCATCCCCCCCGCCCCCGAGTCAGAGCTTCAAGCGTGTCCATTCCCCAGACAGTGCGCATCGCACTCATCATGTAGTTATACTCCCATCCCCTCCCCCCACCCCCCCATCCGCCCGAGTCAGAACATTCAAGCGTGATCATTCCCCAGACTGTGCACAACGCACTCATCATTAGTTATCATTTTTTAATGATGAGAACACTTAAAATCTACTCTCTTAGCAATTTTCTTTTCTTTTTTTTGTTTTTCTGAGACAGAGTCTCACTCTGTTGCCCAGGCTAGAGTGCTGTGGCGTCAGCCTAGCTCACAGCAACCTCAAACTCCTGGACTCAAGCCGTCTTCCTGCCTCAGCCTCCCAAGTAGCCGGGACTACAGGCATGCACCACCATGCCTGGCTAATTTTTTCTCTCTATATTTTTAGTTGTCCATACAATTTCTTTCTATTTTTAGTAGAGACAGGGTCTCACCCTTGCTCAGGCTGGTCTCAAACTCCTGAGCTCAAACGATCCACCCGCCTCAGCCTCCCAGAGTGCTAGGATTACAGGCGTGAGCCACCGCGCCCGGTCAGCAATTTTCAAATATATTATCAATGTGTTGTTATTAGCTGTAGTCACTATGATGTACAATAGATCTCTTGAACTTGTTCCACCTAATAAATTTTATGGCCTTTGACCAACACCAACATCTCCCCAATCCTCCCAATCCCCAGCCTCTGGTAACCACAATTTTATTCATTATTTCTATGAGTTCAACTCTTTTACACTCTATATAGAAGTGAGATCATGTGTTATTTGTCTTTCTGTACCTGGCTTATTTTACTTGACATAATGTCCTCCATGTTCATCCATGTTGTCACAAATGACAAGATTCTCTTCTTTTTGAAGGATGAATAATATTCAATTGTGTGTATATACCACATTTTCTTTATCCATTCATAGACACTTAGGCTGATTATATATCTTGGCTGCAATGAACATGGCAACGCAGATAGCTCTTTGACATACTGATTTCATTTCTTTTGGATATATACCCTGTAGTGGTATTGCTAGATCACGTGGTAGTTGTATTTTTAATTTTTTGAGGAACCTCCATACTGATTTCCATAATTGCTGTACTAATTTGTAATCCCACCAATAGTGTGCAAGAAATCCCTTTTCTCCACAACCTGACCAATACTTGTTATCTTTCTTCGTTTTGATTATAACCATTATAACATGTGTGAAGTGATGTCTCATTGTTGTTTTGAATTGCATGTCCCTGGCAATTAGTACAGCTGAGTGACTTTTCAGATACCTGTTGTGCATTTGTGTGTCTTCTTTTGCGAAATGTCTATTCAGGTCCTTTGATCATTTTTCAATTGGGTTATTTGTTTTCTTGCTATTGAGTTGTTTGAGTTCCTTATATATTTTGGTTAGTAACTCCTCACCTGATGCATGGTTTGCAAATATATCTGGCTACATAGGTTGTCTCTTCACTCTGTTTGTTTCCTTTGCTATGCAGAAGTTTTTTAGTTTGATACAATCCTTGCCTACTGGGGATAAATCCCACCTGATCATAATGGATGATGCTTTTAATGTGTTGTTGAATTTTTTATTTACTAGTATTTTATTGAAGATTTTTGCATCTATATTGATGTAGTCCTATTGGTCTGTAATTTTCTTTTATGGTAGCGTCTGGCTTTGGTATCAGGGTAATGCTGGGCTCATAGAATGAGTTTGAAAGTTTCCCCTCTTCAATTTTCTGGAGGAGTTTGAGAAGAATTGGTATTAATTCTTTTAATGTTTGGTAGAATTCAGCAGTGAAGCCATCAAATCCTAAGCTTTTCTTTCATGGGAGACTTTTTATTACTAATTCAATGTCCTTACTCATTACTGGTCTCTTTTAATTTTCTATTTCTTCATAATTTAGTCTTGGTTGGTTGCATTTTGCCTAGGAATTTACCCATTTCTTCTAGGTCATCCAATCTGCTGGCATGTAATTGTTCATAGTAATCTCTTATGAGCCTTTGCATTTCTGTGATATCAGTTGTAATGTCTCCTCTTTCATTTCTGATTTTACTTATTTGAATCCTCTCTTTTTCTTAGGTTAGTCTAGTTAAAGGTTTGTTGATTTTATTTGTCTTTTCAAAAAGCAGCTCTTTTCTATTGTTTTTCCAGTCTCTGTTTCATTTTATTTCTATTCTGATCTTTATTATTTCCTCCCTTCTACTAACTTTGTGTTTAGCTTGTTCTTTTTCTAGTTCTTTGAGGTGTAAAGTTAGATTGTTTATTTGGGATCTCTTTTTTTGTTGTAGGCATTTATTGCTTTAAACTTCCTTCTTAGAACTGCTTCTGCTGCATCCAGCAGATAGGTTGTATGTTCATTTTAGTTTGTGTCAAGATATTTTTAAACTTATTTTTAATTTCTTCTTTGGCCCATTGGCTGTTCAGGAGCATGTTGTTTAATTTCCATGTATTTGTGAATTTTACATTTCTTTCTTTCTTTCTTTTTTCTGGGACAGAATCTCACTCTGTCACTTGGCTACAGTGCAGTGGTGTCATCATAGCTCACTGCAACCTCAAACTCCTGGGCTGAAGCAATCCTCCTGCCTCAGCCTCCTGAGTAGCTGGGACTACAGGCACATACCACGATGCCCGGCTAATTTTTCTATTTTTAGTAGAGATGGGGGTCTCACTCTTGCTCAGGCTGGTCTTGAACTTCTGAGCTCAAACGATCCTCCCGCCTCGGCCTCCCAGAGTGCTAGGATTACAGGTGTGAGCCACTGCACCTGGCCTAGAACTTAGTATTTCAGAAATATGTCATGTTAGAAATATAGTAAATATTGGAAACTGAAGATTTAAAATAACAAATTGATTACGTTAACATACTTTTAATAAAAACAACTGTGTTTTCTAAAACAAAACAATTTAGAGAGAGAGTAGTACTGTTTTGTAGTTTTGCAAACCTCCTTAATTTCTGGCTTTAATAGAAGATAGCTTGATTCTCACATCTGCGTCTGTGTTCAGTCTGTTGTGTGTGTTGTTTTGATTAAAGTAGATGAAGGAAATCCAGGTTCTCATACAGATTTCTAGTGGGAAATATTAGTATTTTAATATATTTTTCAGATCACTGATAGCTTTCTTTGCTATCTTACCAAAATTGGACAAATGGCAGTTTTTGAAAAATTAGTTGCAATATGGAGTGTGTGCCCATGTCAATGAACTTCTCATACTCTGCTATATTAACTTCCACTGGTCTGGCTTACATTTTGAATGGGTCTGATTTATTCATGCCTGATTTTGTAATATCACTCATTATTCATTTTGACAATAATGATTTAGTGAGAAATGTTCACTTCATTCATTTTTGAGAAAATGTCTGCCAAATATTCAAGTCTGAATAATCATAATTTGTCAGTCATTCTTTCTAATAAAAATGATGTTCTGGCCAGGCGTGGTGGCTCATGCCTGTAATCCTAGCACTCTGGGAGTCCAAAGAGGGAGAATTCCTTGTGAGCTCAGGAGTTGGAGACCAGCCTGAGCAAGAGTAAGACCCCATCTCTACTAAAAATAGAAAAAATTAGCCAGGCATCGTGGCCCACGCAGGTAGTCCCAGCTACTCAGGAGGCTGAGGCAGGAGGATCACTTGAGCTCAGGAATTTGAGGTTGCCGTGAGCTATGATGACACCCCTGCACTGTAGCTAGGTGACAGAGAGAGATTCTGTCTCAGAAAAAAAAAAAAGATGTTCTGTGAAAAAAGCAGGTAGCTCAACTTGTAATGCAAACAATCGTGTCAATGCTGTCAGTACTCTGGTATCCAGCAGAAGTGCTTTATGCTTGGACTATTAACAAGACATGAACTCAAGGGACATGTTTTAATAAAATTAATAATTATTGCTCCATGATGGACATTCTTACATGAAGCTGGCCTTTTTGTCAAACTGCAAGTATGTGGGGCTAAAGAATATGACCTCTGGTGCAGTTTGGTGCTACTTTGTTGATTTGGGTTAAGACCCCAGAAGTTTCACCAAACACTGTTGCTTTCATATCATCACTGCAAGTGTCCACAGACTGACTACTGTAAAACACTCAGTACTGCTAGGAAAATGGTGTTGACCTTGTGGAACCCTTCCCCTGCCCCAGAAGACCCAGAAGCCCAGGGATCATAATTTGAGAGCCACTGGTCTACATGACCATGGGCACCAATAGCACACGGCCACCAACACCTCTGTCTGCTTCCCTGGGCCTCAGTTTTCTCCACTAAAGGAAGGCCTGGGCAGGCTCAACAGTTCTCCACACTGCTGGGCCCTCTTTGCTCGTCTAATGCTCTTGGCCACTTTTTCCTCTCTCTCTCATGCCTCCTTTTCTCTCCAGGCTCCTCCTCAGCTTACCCCTTGCAGGTTGCCATCCTCCTTGTTGTTGTTGTTTCCCCTCCTCCTTCTCTCCCCGGGTGATAGTTTCACCTCCTGGTCTTTAACCATCACCTGCAGGCTGACAGCTCCCAAATCTCTATCTTCAATCCAGATGTCTGTCCTGGGCTCCAGTTTCATGGTTGCACCTGGGACCTCCCCACCTGTGTGCCCTACAGGCACGTCAGAGTCAGCGTGTCTAAACTGATTCTTGGCCTTCACCCACACATTGCCTCCTCTTCCAGAATAGCCAGTCTTGGTTCCTCCATCATCCATTCAACTGCTTCAGCCCGAATCCCAGGAGTCCTCCTCCCCCTTATCTGGCTCCCTCACTTCCCTCATCTGATCACCCCCGCCCATCAGTCCTGCCTCCTAAATACTCCCCCACCTCCCTGCTGTCCAGCTCCAACACCACTGCCTCTGGTCAGGCCCTAGCACTGCTGACCTAAACTACTGTGAGAGCTTTCTCTCTTGTCCCCCTGCCCCCAGTTTTCAACCTATACTCTACAGCTTGGGGTGGAAACACAAGAGTTATCTGCTCATACTTTTGTTTTTTCATTAAATAAATACATATTGAGTACTTATCACGCCAGGCACTGTGCAGGGTGTGGGGCTACAACCTAGAACACAACAGATAGCGTCCCTGGCCTCCAGCACTCAGCGTGTGAAGGAAGAGAGAAAAGTGTGGGGCACAGGTCACTGAGACACAGTGCGATGGGGAAAGATGGGGAAGGTGCTTGGGAACCCTTAGAAGCATTGGCTGAGGGCTAGCTGGGTCCGAAGGGTGGTCAGGGAACACTTCGTGGAGGAAGCAACTCTCACTCAGACTGCTCACTGGGTGGGAGTTGGCTAAGAGGTGGGCGGGTGGTGGTGACAAGCTTTCCTGGAAAATCTGCTCATTTCATTTCCCTGCTAAATGACTCTCTTCTGAGCTTCATCACTGCCTGCAGGGTCAAGTCCAAATTCCTTACGTGGAATACGACCTTCATGGCCTCACCTTCCACCACTGCCCCGTACTCGCTGGAATCAGCCTGTGCTGCTGTCGGTTCCCCAGCCCCTGCTCTCTCTCCGCTCCAGGCCTTTGCACACGTGGGTCTGTGTCCTCCACCCTTCCCAGGCAGCCCTGCCTTGCCTGTCTCTCCAACTCTGAATCCCGGTCAGCCGATCCAGGGGACCTTCCCGGGCCCCTCCCACGTGGACTTTGCGGCTCCCTCTCTCATGCTCCCCACCTGCACGTACACCTCTCACCTCTCTGCACTTCTCATCAGCGCTGGTCCACCTGTGTGTCTGTCCTGCTCCTTCCTGCCAGCGCAGGCTCCCAGCTCCTCTCGAGGGCCCACACGCTCACCCCATGAGCACTTTGGGCATCCCCAGGATGTGTGACTCACGTGCTAGTGGACAAAGTTAGACAATGACCCTTACCCCTCCCTCATCTCTTCCCCTCCTCCAGCTCTGCAATCTCCCTTTGCCCCTACCACACCCCAGGGAGCTATCAGTTCTGCTGGACATTGCCACACCCGTCGGGCACGCCACACCTGCGGGGAGTCACCGATGCTCTTGGCAGCCTCAGTGGAGGAGCAGTCCTGTGGGGCTGCTGGTCCCCATTGTCTTATAAAGATACATCTAAGTCACAAATACCAGTCCAGCTTAGAATCAGTTCCTCCTTTCCACTGACCAAAGCTTTGTCTCTGAGCAGCTTATTGTGCCTGTTTCCTTCTTCCCTTAGAGAGAGATCTTTCTCAGCGGGCCTCTCAACCCCTCATGCAAATAGGCTTTCCAAGGTCTGTCCACGAGCTGTCTAGACAGGTGTGGCCTGCGTTGCTCCCTGCCCCACCAGCCTGGAGACGAAAGATGTGTGGGTATTTGATTTACAATAAAACTTTATATAAGCAATGCTGAATACAGCTTCATCATTAAAAAATAGAATAAATAGTTGAGAAATAAATAGAATAAAAAGTTAATGTTCCCCTTCCATTCCTCCCTCCATCCTACCTTACAGATAGGCACTGTTAATTATTTGGTGGAAATGTTCAGACCTTTTGCTTTGCATTTACACATACGTGTGCCTGGGATATTATTTGGGAAATTAATCTTTTTTCTCCCCTGAATTTTCCCTTTTCCTGCCCTCACATTTATGGAGCCTCTTAGCTCCAGAGCGGCTCCCCAAGTTAGAAAACTGTATCACCCCTCAAGCATCTCTGGCTTCTGTGTGCCGAAAGCCTGAGCATTTAGGGCAACTTCAGGATGTGCTGAGTAGCTCATCACAGGATTTTCGTGCACAGATTAAATGCCTTGATAGGAAACAAGGTGGAAGAAGGATTTCCTCTGGAGTGGAAAGACCTCCAACTCTTCTCACCCTTCCCTCTCCAGTCTGGCTGGGGGCAGGAGACACAGAGGAGAGAGGTCTGTGGCCTCCGGAGTCCCACCCCACCTTCTAACAGTTTCCCTGGGCAGGCAGGAGCAAGATCCCAGAGGAAGGCCTCATGGTGGGCTAGGCCATGAGGACACAGGCAGCCTGGTCCAAGGTTCCTGGCTGCCCATGAGGGCACAAGACAGCAGACGCTACCAGACCTGGCCTCAGCTGACTTCACAGGCACCTCTTGTAGCCCAGTGTTCTGGAAAATGCAGACACACCTGAAATTAAGTTTCCTATTGTCAGGATGGAAGCTTACCGTAAACGCCGAGTTGAGTTATAGACTAAAATTTAATTTCTTTCATACCTGAGTTTGTGAACTGAAATTCATTTCTATGGTTTATATTATTTATATTTTGCCACTTAAAAATTAACAATATACCTTGAAAATTTTTCCATATCAGTAGAAATGAATAAATAGGAATGAGGTACATTTATGTCAGTCTTTTCAAAAAGCTAAATATTACTTTTTTTAAAAAATATATATTCATGGTTGGAGACGCAAACAGTACCAAAGGAGACAGCAGTTCCCCATCCTCAATTCCCACTCCCTAGACATAACTATTAACAGCTTCTTGAGGATTCTTCTAGAAATTTTCTAAGCAGGTAAAGTAATATATCTAGTTCTGTATAGCTCTTTGTATATACAAATAAGCGCAAACTATATATACTTTTCTGCTTATATATTTTCTATTATAATAAAGATCTTTCTAGTATGATTTTTCTATTATATATTATGTACTATAAATAATAGTTATTTATTACTTATTGTTAAATAAGTTCTGCTTATCTCAGTAGATATAGTTCTACTTCATTTCTTTCAATGGCTACCTAGTATTTTACAAAATGGATATGCCCCATGTATTCAACCAATTGATTGGCATTTAAGTTTCCAGATTTTTAGCTATTACCAATTAAGGACACAATGAACATGAGAAAAGCTAGCATTTATGGACCACAGATGTTGTTGGTATATGGTAAGTCACATAACCCTTGTAACAGCCCAACGAGATAGCTCCTTTTATGGACCCTACTTCATGAGGAAGGAATTAAGTCACAGAGAGGTCAATAACTTTCCCAAGGTCTCATATCTGGTAGGTGGCAGGTCCGGGACTTGAACCCTGGTCCTAAGCCTGCACTCTAGATTGCTACACCACAGCTCCCTAGTAGACCCTGAGCGCTCGCGCCGGTATATCCATAAATACACTGTAGCAGTGCACCTGCTGGGTCAAGATATGTGCATTCTACACTTTAACAGTGCTAAGTGGTCAGGATGTCATTTTATGTAGAGAGCAATGTGCTTCTTTTCATAACCAAGTGCAGAGCCCGCTTGTTTCCCACGCACCTGCTGATGCCCTGGTGCCCTATTACATAAGGGGCTTCTCTCTGCTGTGCCAGGGCTTCAGCTCTGAAGCCTGTCTGGCCTTCTCTGGGCTGGACTGGACTCCAGGGAGTCTTGGTAATCCCCTCATGGCCCTCCAGCTAAGGCCAAGGCCACAGGCTGCTGGAGAAGTCTGTCGCGGCTCCTCTCTTTGTAGCCTCTCGGTCTCCCAAGGGTGAGGTTACCTCCCAACTAGAGGCCGCCTAGGCCCCATTTTCCTTCTCCATCTGAAAGAGGAGAGAATATCAGCCACCCAGACAAACAGAATGGGCCGCTTTTTGCCTCCCCACCTGCAGCTCCCACATCTAACCACAAGGGAACCCAAGGCCTCCAGGCCTTGATCTGCGCCAGGCCCGCCCGGAGGTGGGAGGTCAGATCGTGTCACCTTTATAGGACTGTATCAGTGGTCCTCAAACAGGGACAGTTTTGCCCCCAACCAGCAGGGGGCATTTGGCAATGTCTGGAGATATTTTTGGTTGTTATAACTTGGGGTGTGTGTGTGTGTGTGTGCGTGTGGGGAGAAAGAAGCCAGGAACGCTGCCAAACATCCTATAATGCACAGGACAGCCCTGACAACAAAGACTTATCCAGCCCAAAGTGTCAGCAGTGCTGACATGGGGAAACCTGGGCTACAGCAGGGCTGACAGTCTCCAGCACATGAATGTCACCCATGGCTTCTGCATCTCTGTTTAATAGGAGCTGAGGGGTGGGTGGTATCTGGTTTGAAGAGAAGTGGCTTAAAGTTTATTTATGAAAAGCTTTTTATCAGGTGGCTGAAGTGAGAGGATTTCTTGAGGCCAGGAGTTCAAGGCTGCAGTGTTCTATGATCTGTGAATAACCACTTCACTCCAGCCTGGGCAACATAGTGAGACCCCTGTCTCTTAAAAAACAAACAAACAAACAAAAATGCTTTTTATAAACAATGAGTAGACACCAATTTCCCCCTCAGAGAATGGTAGAATGGCTGGGTAAGTTTGGGGGTGAGCGGTGGGACAGACAGGCATTCTCTACATGCAATTACAGGCTACTGAGAAGTTAAGGATGTTGAAAACACTATAAAAGCTACTAAATATGGCCCTGCTATTCTCAAAAAAAAAAAAACAAAAAACCAAAACTAGAATTAAATGCTTTATCAGTAAGCCAGATAGAAAGAAATTTCACTCAGCAGGCTAGAAACTCAAAAAGCAAGACAAAGAACAAGAAAACAAACTGACAAAAAGGAACTGGAACAAATTAATTGGGAAAAAAGCAGAAATTAATGAATTAAAAAACAGAAAATCTGTAACTTTAATAAATACATTTAAGACAAATATAATAGTTTGGCATGCTTCTTAAGAAGGAAACAAACAAAATTAAGTAAAAGTGCATATAGGAGTGGAACGAAAACATTGATACAAGAAACCGCAGTGGGGCCGGGCGCGGTGGCTCACGCCTGTAATCCTAGCACTCTGGGAGGCCGAGGTGGGCGGATCGTTTGAGCTCAGGAGTTCGAGACCAGCCTGAGCAAGAGCGAGACCCCATCTCTATTAAAAATAGAAAGAAATTATATGGACAGCTAAAAAATATATATAGAAAAAATTAGCCGGGCATGGTGGTGCATGCCTGTAGTCCCAGCTACTCGGGAGGCTGAGACAGGAGGATCGCTTGAGCTCAGGAGTTTGAGGTTGCTGTGAGCTAGGCTGACGCCACGGCACTCACTCTAGCCTGGGCAACAGAGTGAGACTCTGTCTCAAAAAAAAAAAAAAAAAAAAAAGAAACCGCAGTGGAACCTCTCTGTGTGCGAGTGACATGGGCTTGGGGGAGCGTCTTCATGAATTTATTTAACAACTATTTACTGAGCACATGCCGTGTACCAGGCACCGTTCTAAACACTGGGGGTACAGCATTGAACAAAATGGACAAAAAGTGGTGCCCTCAAAGAGTGCCATTCTCCTGAGCCCTAGGGAGCCTTGTGGTGATAGCAGGTGGGAATCAGTAATATCAGTTCAGCTAAGACCCCAGGCTGGCCCAAATGCCTGGATCCCAAAACGTTTGTTGATTGAACAAGAAAATGCTGAGGCTTAGATGAGGTGGTAGAGCAGGAGATGAGAGCAAGTTTAACTTAATTCCAAAAAGTCTGGATCCAGAGGGCAGATTCTACCATATAAGAAAATTAATATTTCTTAATGACCCCGGGAGCCTGTCTTTTTGCCAAGGATTGATGTGGCTGAAGTGGTGTCCTGCTCTGAGACCAACTGAGCGGCTCTCAGCTACCCCACCTACTAAAAATAAGGACCAAACATGGAGTTGGTTCCTCCTCCCTCTGCCTCACTACTCCAGACTCCCACGCGTAAGGAAAGAAATCTTCGCTCCAAGAATTGGAGCCATGCCAGCTCCTGACCCTTAGAAGACTCCGTGGCAGCCTGGCTCTCCTAAAGGCCAGCGTGGAATCACCCTGAAACACTCTGTGTTAGACCATTTTGTGCTGCTGTAGCAGAATACCATAGACTGGGGAATTTATAATGAACAGAAACCGACTTCTCACAGTTACCGGGCTGGGAAGTCCAAGATCAAGGGGCTGACATCTGGTGAGGGCCTCTTGCTGCCTCATCCCATGTCGAAGGTGGAAAGGCAAAGAGAGGGCCAGAGAGAGAGAAAAGGGGGCACTTCGTCCTTTTATGAGAAGCCCACTCCCGCGGTAACAGCATGAACCCATTCACTCTGCCCTGTGGCCCAATCCCCTCTCGTTGGGCCCCGCCTCCCAGCACTGTTTCATTGGGGATTAAGTTTCCAACACACCCTTTTTGGGGGACACATTCAAACCACAGCACACCCTTTGTTTTAGGCCTCTCACATGTGTTCATGACAAATGCTACAGGACTTCTCTCCTATCTCCGCTCCTTCTAGAACCTTGGGAACACCAGGGCATGTTCACATTTATACAAGGAGAAAAAAAAGCAGTTGTATCTGGTCTTCTCTCCCTGATCCTGACTCCCTCGCCATTCCGATGGCTTTTGTATTTTCTTTTTTCTACATTGGGTTTAACTGAAGTGATTACTGATTGCAGAGATTATGGACAACTATGAAAATTCACTTGCTGAATTTGAATGAAAGAACCCTTCCCTTGCTCCTACGGCAGTCTCTAGTGCCCTTTCGGTCTCTGGACAGAGCTGCTTGGGTAGTGGATTTGCTTAGACTTGAGAGCAAACTTTATGACTCAGGAGGACAAGGAGGACTGGTGAGCTGGCTTGGGACACCAGGGACATAGGGCTGTTCTGACTAGGCCCTTGGTTTGGAATAAGGGGGTGCTCCCCCAGAAGAGGCCTCCAACAGCCAAGATGTGACGTAGATGGGGCAAGGGTTGCAAAGGAATGAGAAGCATGCTGTTGGATCCAAGCCAATTTTGCACTAGAGGCAAAGAGGAAACACTTATTGGTTCATTAATTATAGGATGCCATAGGATTGGCGTTGCCTCTGGGTGTGGGGGCAGTAACCTGTGCTTTAAACAAACACCCCATCACTCAACAATAATTAGCAGCAACAATAGGCTTCTTCATAGAACTAGATTGACAGGTGGCCCACAACACACAGCCTCCAGCCTGGCCTGGAACTGGGCTTGCGTGCCACACCTGTGGGGCCAGCCAGCCCATGCCCGGCCAGCCCGCAGGGGCCCGGGCACAGAAGTGACGCATTCTTCCTTGGGCTCTTTGCTAAGAACCTGCTATGTAGTAGGCACCAAGAGGAACACACAGGAAATGTGAGACACAGACTTTACCTACAGTCTAGTGAATTGAGGAGACGAGATTAAGCTCGAAAAGTTAAACAGCAGCACAAGAAAGATCACATATAATATGAAGTGTGTGAATACTCAGAGCCGAATGGGAGCTCTGGACAGGGACTCCCCACCAGGTGGATGGGAAGACGGGGGTGTGGTGGGGTCTGCATTACCTGCGGGGTTTCTGCCAGGACACGCTGCCATGTCTCTCATAAAAGAAGTGGGAAACACAAAGAAGAAAAGGAAAAAATCTTGCTAACAACACTTGCTAGAGATAAGTATTATTATTGTTCTGGTTATATCCTTTAAGATTTTTTCTGTGCATATATATGTGTGTATACACACATATATATTTTATTACATAAATGGGTTTGTATTGTACATATTGTTCTGTGACTTGCTTTTCATATTTAGCAATAAGTGATGAACTTTTTCCTTGTCAATAATTAAACTTCTTACTGATTTATTGTATCTCGCTGTGTATTTACCATAATTTAATCAATCCCTTGTTATTGCTGCTTTAGGGTATTAACAGTTGTAGCCATTATATATAATGCTGACTCTGTGCACATTCTTATTTTTATCCTTGGGGTATAGTCTTTAAGCAGAATTGCTAGGTTGAAGAATATGAAGACTTCAAGGATTTTGGTCCATATTACCAAACTGCCTTCCAGAAAGTATACATCAACTTAGACTCTCACCACCAGTCCTAGGAGAGTCCCTTTCACTGTATCCTTCCCAACACTAGATATTATTAATAACATTTTTAAAAATTTTGCAAATTTGATAAGCAAAAAAAAAAAAAAAAGGATTCCATTGTTGTTTTAATTTGCTTTCCTTTTTCTTTTATCTTTTGATTTGTTTTATTACTTGGACTCTTTTACAGGCCAGTTAGTCACTGGTAATTTTTTTTGACAAATTATCTGATTGTGTGCTTTATCTGGTTTTCTGTGCAGGGTGTTTTATAAAAAATTTACTTAGTGTGTTATATCTCTTTTGTTTTATTAATTTAGAAGAGTACTTGGTATGTATTCAGTCCATTAACTCTTTGTCTTTCAAATATTACAATTATTTTATCCTGGATTGTCATCTGCCATGTCTTTGTTCATTTTCAAAGCATTCATAAATCTAAACTGTCCATGTAATCAAGGTAGTCTGAATGGGCTTTCCAGACTGCTGGGCTGGAGGTGGCCATGCCTGGAACCATGGGGAGGTCAGTGCGGTCCCTGCCGGAGCGCAGGTGTGGCAGGACCAGGCGGCAGTTAGGGCAGGGCTGGAGAGGGTGCGAGCTGAGTGGAGAGGTGGCCGCTGTGGTGGCCTTGGGCAGGGGAGGGAGACGGGGAGGAGCCCAGGGTGACTCACAGGGTGCTGACCCGGGCGGGAGAGGGTGAGGGCGTGAGCAGGTGGAGGATGAGCCAGGGTCGGGACTACAGGAAGAGGAGCCGTGTGGGTGGGGGCAGAGGTTGTGACAATTCCCTTTGGGATTGTTGCGTGGAGGCTTCTGGGAGGGTAACTTGCTGCTCTGTGGATCTCTAGGACTGCACTGGTTTCTTTGTGTCAGGCTCAGAAAGGCTTTTTCTGCTACAGAATTATATATTCACACAAACCGTCTCTTAATACTTTAGTGGGGTTTTTTACATTTAAATCGTAATCAGGCCAGGCACAGTGGCACAGGCCTGCAGTCCCAGCTACTCAGGAAGCTGAGCGGGGAGGACTGCCTGAGCCCAGGAGTTCTAGGCTACAGTGCACCACGATCACGTCTGTGAGTAGCCGGTGCCCTCCAGCCTGGGCAGCATCATAAGACCCCATCTCTGAAACAGACAGAAACAAAAATAAATCTTATTATAGATCAGATATGTGATATTTTGGCTAATTGTGAGAGTTGAGGGGTTATCTTCTTTTTCCTGAAGTCACCAGTGATTAAAATACCTCTCCTTGCCCTTCCGATATTAAGTCCACCTGAATCTTACATTTGCACGTCTCCCTGGGGCTGCTCTGGGACTCTCTGGTCCGTTCCATCGAGCTGTCCGTTCCTGCACCAGCATCATCTGTGTTGATCACACTTTCTTTAAATATATTTCAATAGGCGCTAGAATAAGGTGTACTTCACACTTTTTTCTCAGAATTGCTTTGTCCTTTTAGGATGGACTTCCAAGTCGTCTTGCCAAGCACTGCTCCCCTGAACCGCCCGGTAGGAGCTGGGATCATGGGTGACCCCAGCCAGGCTCTTTGCACCCGTGAGCGCCAAATGCACCAGGAGCTGGATTTGGTGGGGCCAGACTGTCCTCCTGGTGCAGAAATCACCCAGCTTCCTTAGGAAGAAGCCCCGCACTGTCACGGACCTCCACCTGGGGCACGTCCAGCTCCTGGCCCAATGACAGTCCTGTGGACACTCAGAGCCCCTGTGTCGCTGCCGCTGCTGCTACAGCACCTGGGCTGTGCTCCAGACCGTGGCTGAGCCCACGGTATTGGGGTCCTCCCGTCAGTGGTGTACGGGACCTGCCTGCGGCCAGTGCCCCCTCCAAGCCTGGTCTTTTCTGAGCACGTCCTGGGGGCTACTGCTGGGGGGCTTTTCTTAATCCGTTCTCATCTGCGTTATTGCCAGAAAGAATTCTTCACAGTTGCTGGCATTGTGACGGCTTTTTCCTAGTTTCTTTGGTGAACACATGTTTTTCTCCATTTCATATTTGCTAGGTTCTTTTTTTTTTCTTTAAGGTAACTTTTTCAGGATCTTTTAAAATTGAGGAATAACAAACCTAAAGTCACAAATCCTAAGTATCCATCTCAGGGAATTTTTACATAGGTATTGGCTATGTCACCACTACCCCAATCAAGATATTCGTATTTCTTTTAGAGTTAAGAAGCTATTGGTGGGAGGTGGGGTGGAGAGGGAAATCGTGACTGTGTTCCCACATGACCAGTCTTTTTCTAGAACTATTGATAAGTGGTGTGAGGAGTGGGAGCCCCACGTCCGGTGTGGCTTTGTAAAGGGGTGTGGAGAGCAGAGTGGGTGGGGGTGGTGAGTCGGGTTCTGGTCTTTCTCTTTATGAGCCGTGGGAGTTTCTGCACCTCAGTTTCAACAACTGTAAAATGGGAGTAGATGATAGCTCCTACCTCCTAGGTGGCCATGAAGACTACATGAGGCAGCGCATGTACCTGTGCAAAAAATGTTAATTGTTGTTTTTGTTGTAGTTAACAATGAGGAGGAGGAGGAGGAGGCGGCCTGGTTCTTGACTAAGAGTAGCATCAGACTCGCCTGGGGCCCTTTCGCAAAATGCACGTGCTCAGCCTGGCCAGATCTACTGAGTCAGGATCTGGATTTTAAACATCTCCCCAGGTCATTCTGTGGCTCATCCGTGGGCAAGACCCTCTGGGAGCGGAGGTTGCCATGACCGGAAGCAGGGAGGCCAGTGCAGCCCTGCCGTGGCGCAGGTGTGGCAGGACCAGACCTCGGCTAGGGCAGGGCTGGAGGCGGTGTGAGCTGGGCACACTCAGGCAGAGTGGAGAGGTGACCAAGCTGTGGTGGCCTTGGGTAGGGGAGGGAGACGGGGAGGAGCCTGGGGTGACTCCCAGGGTACTGACCTGGGTGAGGACGTGAGCAGGTGAGACTGTGACAGTTCCCTTTGGCTCCCGGTGGGATAGCGAGTCAGCGTTTGGATCTCTAGGCTGGGTGGCTGGTGTGGTTCTGGGAGGCACTGGTGGGGAGGAGACGGAGAAAGCCACGGGCCTGGTCACAGCGCAGAGGCAGGGGGCAGAGGAGGGCCGGGTTCAGGAGCGCGCACCTCTGCAAAGGCCTGCGTGGGCTTCCTGTTCTGCCCTCGCTAGAAGCAGGGAAGAGCGTCCCATGTAGTGACCCCTGCTGAGGACTGTCAGTAAATAAACCCCGGCTCCTCCTCTGAGGATGAATTATGCCTTTGGGTCATTTCCTTTCTTCACAGGTCACAAAGTTTCCCCACTGAGGGACAGCGTCTGATCTTCCGACGTCCCCTCGCCCCTCCGCCCTCCGCCCACCCTCCGTGCTGACACACAGACTCAGCCCCAGGTGGGGGGTTTCCTTAGACACCAGCTTTCTTCAGACCTGGAGACCAGCACCCTTCGGTGAGAACCTAAGTCCCTCCAGTGCCTCTCAGACGCGTTTGCACGCAGAATTGCAGGCGTAATAGAACAAGGAAAGACATGGCATTCCCGGGGGAAGGCCATCCTGGAATGAATTATTCATTTGCTCATCCTAGAACATCGCTGTCCTGTAGAACTTTCTGTGATGACGGGAATGTTCTGCGCTGTCCAGTACAGTGGCCACTGGCCACGCGTGGCTATCGAGCATTTGAAATGTGGCTAGTATGACTGAGGAGCTGAAGTTTTCATTTTAATGAATTAAAGTTGAAATTTAAATTGAAAACAAGGAAAGCAGGCAGCATGAGGTTACATTCCCTGGTCAGTGACAGAGGGGGACGCTAGGCCTGCCACCCCACCTGACGGCCTCGCTACCAAATGCCCCCAAAAGGGACTTCGTAAGCGGGTCTTTGAAATCAAATCTTTCTCCCCTCCCCCATCCCCAGGCTCAGCCCTGGTCTTGTGGGCCCAAGAAGCCAGTGTCCTGTCGTCACAGGCCTCTCCCAGCCTTCCTTCTCCTCTCTCCTCCCACCTTGGGAGCATCGACTATTGCCTGTGCCCTTCCTTCTGCCCTGCACCCCCTCCCTGCCCCTCGTCCTGCCGCAGTAAGCCCTGCCTCCTCCAAGAAGGCTTCCCAGGCTCCTCTGTCCCTTCTATATGAGGCCGTTTTAGGGCCCTGAACAAATTCTGTTTGGTTCCCAGTTGGGAGTGGGGTGGCAGGGGTAGGTCTCTGGAAGATGTAGCTGTATCTCAGACTCCTCTGACCACCACTCACACTGCACAGGAGATCTTAACGCCCCGACCACGACACACACCTAGGTACAGACACACTGCACCCAAGCAACAATTTTGTCAAAATTATATTTACTCTCACGACATGGGAGATACTCTCACGATATTTTCTGTTCTGTTCTGTTTATTTTTTAAAGAAAAATACTGATTGTGACTCTCTATGCATGGAGTCATTCCATAAAATGGCCACGGTCACAGATGCTGTCTAAGAGAAAGGTGCCAGCTCAGTGTCAGGGGCACAGGCGGCATGTCTCCTCCCTCTGGATGAGGCTCCTCGTGGAGCCAGATGGCACCTCCGGGTCTGGGGGGCTCAGCAGTGCTACTTCCCTGGCAGGGCTACAGAGAACAAGGAGAAGCAGAGCAACACATGGGCTCCTGCCTGGCAGCGTTACCACAATAGAAACATCTTACCAGCCAGGGGACGACATATTTAAGGAGCGTTCCAGGTGCAAGTGAGTCTTGAGCCTCATCTCCCTTCAGATTTTAGCTCTGAACTGAAAGTTATTGGAAACAAGACCATCAGAAATAGCTAAATCAGGCTGGCACGGTGGCTCATGTCTGTAATCCCAGTGCTTTGGGAGGCCGAGTCAGGAGGATCCCTTGAGGCCAGGAGTTTGAGACCGGCCTGTATAACATAGTCAGACCTTGTATCTATGAAAAATTAAAAAAATTAGCTGGATGTGGTGACTTGCGTCTATAATCCCAGCTACTCAGGAGGCTGAGGCAGGAGGATCTCTTGAGCCCAGGAGTTTGAGGTTTCAATGAGCTATGATCATGCCAGTGCACTCTAGCCTGGGCGATAGAGCAAGACCCTGTCTTTAAAAAAAAAAAGAAAAGAAAGAGCGAGCTAATCAAAATCCCCTGCATCTAAACCAAGTGCTTTATTTCTCTGAGGGCCTCAAGCTCAGCTGACATCTACTGAGCACAGGGTCCTAACAGTGGCTATCTGATTTCTCAACCCTCCGCAAAAGAGAAGAAACAGCCCAGAAGGGGGGCGGTGGTAGGTGATTTTAGAGACAGACTTGCAGACAACAGAAAAGCAAAGGCGGTCAGGAAGCAACAAATGGAAACACAGTCCCATTATCGCCCAGTTCCACGGGGATGTCGATGACCACTCCAGTGGGAAAAGGGGACGTTTTTAAGGCGCTAGGGAGCTGTGGGCCACCTTTTAGCAAGACTTCCCTTCAAAGTGATTAAAATAGTGTCTTGGCAATTGAAGTTCCACTTTTCAGAAAAAGTAATTTATGGGAACCTCGTGATTCCAGATAAACGAGATGCTGTCGAGCTGCCCCTGAGTAGGGCTAGAGCTCCTCACAGGACCGTAGCGACCGAGGCACACCGTGCTCTCAGGCTCAGGGCCAAGCCCTTTGCTCCCAGCCTGGTTGGCCACACAGCTGCAAATGCCTCCATGACTGTGGGACGCCTTTGTTCCCCAGTGTGAATTTGGGAGCAAATCCGTTCCACTCTGAAAGCTTGCCGACACTTGAGATAGGTATGGAGAGAGGACTCTGAGCTGGACACTCTCTGGGGATGGCAGGCCTGGGTGGGGTGGCCTAAATGACCAGAAGGCAGGACAGAGCCACTTAGTATTTGGGCTAGAGGGGTAGTTTAGGGAGCAGTGAGGGGGTGTCGGCTTGAAAACAAATTCTACCCTCTTCACGGCTTTGCCCGAGCGAGGGCAGCTCTCTCACCAAGGCAGGGCCAGTCCCTGTTTCTCTGGGCACCTGTCTCCTCCTGGCTCCCCGGCCTCTTGGTCCCCAGATCTGCTTATGGGAGTCACCTGGGTGACTGCAGGGACACTCCAATCAGTGCGGGGACCTCAAAGAAAAGCCAGGTGCTTCTGAGACACGAGGCTTTCCTCCCACACCGTCTGAGAACACGCGTCCAGGAGAAGGCAGTGGGGGCTGGGATCCGTCACACCACCAGGAGCCTTCTGTCTGAACAATAGGTTACTACATGTTGTGCGTGTGTAATACTTTACACAGCCCATTGTTGATATTTGCAGATGCTGTTTGATTACAAAATGATGAAACCACTTCTGATGGAGGAGACTAACAATAAATAACAATAACCTAAAATAATAATATCAAAGGTCTTTGAAAAGAGTTCAGAGGGTTAACAAAGTTTTATTCTGCGACATGTCCCCAGGGCCAGAAATGGGGTAGGGCTTGACCAAAGTGGTGGTCTCAAGAAGCTGCCTCAAGGAATTCTTATTTCCGTGGAAACCTAACAATGTGAGGGGGAGAGTAAAACCTCCCAAGCTTGGGCATTCTAGGCCAGGTGCGGTGGCTCATGCCTGTAATCCTAGCACTCTGGGAGGCCGAGGCAGGAGGATCACTTGAGGTCAAGAGTTCAAGATCAGCCTGAGCAAGAGTGAGATCCCAAAAAATTAGCTGGGCATGGTGGTGCGAGCCTATAGTCCCAGCTACTCTGGAGGCTGAGGCAGGAGGATCGTGTGAACCCAGGGGTTTGAGGTTGCTGTGAGCTAGGCTGACACCACGGCACTCGTAGCCCGGGTGACAGAGTGAGACTCTGTCTCAAAAAACAAAAAAACAAGCTTGGGCATTCTAACTCGTGGAAGTTGGATTCACAGTCTATTTTAACAGGGAGAACGAGGGTGTGGCAGCGGCCAAAGAAGATGGATGAGTGTAGGTGTTCAACGAGCCCACTGAGTTTTTACTTTACGTGGTACCTGGGTTGTGACACACCCGTGGGTATGTCAGAATGTCCAGAAGGACCAAAGTCTGGGACTAACAGTGATTGTAAGGGAATCCAAGGTGGTTTGCTTCCTTATGGGGTCTATTTGGAGCAAGAGGATGAACAAGCCAGCCACTCTGCTCTGCTGGGGGACGACATGTAGTGTTCATGTCACAGAGAAAGAAAAAGTGCCCAATTTCCAACTCTACCTCCATTGAGGATAGTCCTCAAACTGGGGGTAGGGGCTGGGGAATGGAACACAGATCATTAGTAGCGAAACAAAGCCCCCAAAGTAGAGGAGATGTTAGTGGCGCCTCCTTAACCCCTTCCCAGAGCAAGACCCACCTGTCACATTCCCCATAGGTGGTCCTCTGGGTTGGCAGAGCCTCCGAATCAGCACTTCTGGGGAGAGGTGGTCTAACCAGAGACAAACCCATTTATTAGCTCTAGATTTAAGCACAGAGGAGAGAACTGGAAAACTGTTCTGCTCAGCAATGTCTTTATTTTTTCAATAAAGACCCTGAACGGAGGTTTCTCCGGGCTGCAGGTGACACAGCCCTGGGAGGGACAGTAAATGGCTTTGGGGTGACAAAGTCAGGACTCAAAACAGTCTTGGAGTGGGAAAAAAAGAGGAAATTTTACAAGGGAAAATGTAACATTTTATGTTTGGGTTCACTAAAGTGAGTCACCCAAGTACATAGTGGAGGAGGCCGAGGGGCCCAAGGGGGCTGGTTTTCCACTGGCTCCATGTGAGCCAGGAGCGTGAGGCTCAGGAGAGCTGGCCACACAAGGAAGCGGGGAGGGGACCTAGAACAAGGAGGGGCTGTGGCCCTTCCCGGCTCCCTGATCCTCAGGCCACGGGCACGGCCAGTGTGGGGGTCAGGCTCCAGGACGCTGACCAAATAGGAACCATCTGCGCGGGTCACTGGGAGGGAGAAGGTCTGGGGACAGAGGGTGGCAGGGGTGCTGTCAGCCTGGAGAAGGTAGCTGAGCTCAGAGAGCAGAAGAGCCACCCGAGGGGCAGGGAGGGGACAGTTCTTTATGTGTAGCGGCCACGTCAGAGGGAAGTAGGCTTGGGTTCCATCTGAAAAACACACCCTGTGTGATGGTGAGTCCCTCGTCAGTGGAAGGTTTATGCCATCTTGGGGTTGCCAGGGACATCTCAGAAGGGATTTAAGGGCCTGTGTAGGAAGGTGGCCCAAGGATTTTTGAAGTCTCCTCCCAAGATGTCAATGGACGCCATGGATGAGGAGTCAGCAGGAGAGGTAAGCTCCTTTGTCCAAGCAGTTTGGAGCACTGGTTAAAAGGGAAAACTGAGATACTGGGGTTCAAGTTCTGCTTCTGTCACTTTGTGTGACTTTTGGCGTGATCCTTAAGTTCCCTGTGCCCCCGTCCCTTCATGTAAAATGAGGATCTTGGCAACAGTACACACCTGCTAGGATTTTTGTGAGGTTTAAAAGAGTTAAATCGTCTTCCGGTCCCAGGCTCTTCAGCAGCCGAGGGTTATGGTCAGGGTGGCAGAGGTGGCCCAGCCCGGCAAGCCCGCAGCCATGCCCTCCACTTTTGTCTTCCAGGTGTACACATGGCCAAGTCCAAGAACCACACCACACACAACCAGTCCCGAAAGTGGCACAGAAATGGCATCAAGAAACCCCGATCACAAAGATATGAATCTCTTAAGGGGGTGGACCCCAAGTTCCTGAGGAACATGTGCTTTGCCAAGAAGCACAACAAGAAGGGCCTGAAGAAGATGCAGGCCAACAACGCCAAGGCCGTGAGTGCACGTGCTGAAGCTATCAAGGCCCTCGTAAAGCCCAAGGAGGTTCAGGCTAAGATCCCAAAGGGCATGAGCCGCAAGCTCAGTCGACTTGCCTACATTGCCCACCCTAAGCTTGGGAAGCGTGCTCATGTGTGCATTGCCAAGGGTCTCAGGCTCTGCCGGCCAAAGGCCAAGGATCAAACCAAGGCCCAGTCTAAGGCCCAGTCCAAGGTCCAATCTGCAGCTTCAGCTGCAGGACCAGCTTCAGTTCCAGCTCCAGCTCAGGCTCCCAAAGGTGCCCAGGCCCCGGAGAAGGCTCCAGAGTAGAGGCCTCTGTCTGCCAACATGAGGACAGAAGGACTGGTGTGACCCCTGGGCTGCTGTCTGCATGGGCTGGGGTCCTCCTGTACTATTTGTACAAATAAATTTGAGGCAGGAAAAAAAAAAAAAAAAGAGTTAAATCAAGGCACAGAGACCTGTGCCACACCCATGGTAAAGCCATGTGCTAGATAACTGCAGTGATTGTCATCGTCACCACCATCATCATCATCATTATCCTGATTCACCGCAGTTACTGAACCCTCTCTACGCGCTGGATAAGTAGAGATGAGTAGGTTGGGTCCCTGCCTTCAAAAAGTCACAGCCCAGTGTGGAAGGCTCCGAACTGTCACATGTGGAGATGGGAGTGGGGGTGGGGGGGCAGTGCAGGGTGTGGTCATATTACCTGGGCAGGACCCAGGATGGCTCCTGGAGTTGATGGGCTGGGGCCTCGCCGGGGCCTCAGAAACCAGCTTCTGAAACCGTGACATGGCTCAAAAGCATTTTCAATGTCTTGTCCCAAGCTCTCCAAGCTGTTTGCTCTGGGGGTGGCTGTACACAGGGTGCCCCCTCCGCACCCCAAGTGAGCACTGGGACTGGCGGGGCTGGCTGGGCAGGTCTGAGGGCTCAGAGCTCCACCCCGGGCCTCCTGGGCACAGCTGGGGCCCACAGCCCCCCATTCCTGAGCCTTAGGGCATGAGCACTAAAGCTCCCTGTGTGCACGGCCGCTGTGCCCAGGACAGTGCTGCGCTGTGGTGACACATCCTGTCGTGGGAGATGGGCGGTGTTGGGGTCATCCCCACTTTACAGCTAAGAAAACAGACTAGGACATTAAGTATCTTATAAAAGGCAGAGCCAGGTCTCACAGCCAAGGTTTCCAGTGCCCAAATCAGGTGCCACTTCCATACCCCACCCTGGGCAAGACGAGAAGTGACTCAGCTGAGAACCCTACACTCTGGGAGGAGATGGAACCAAAAATTTGATAACCCAGCCCCAGCCCAACGGAAGGGCAGAAGGGCTGTGAGATCCCGGCTCTCGGTGCCTGTCCCCTGCCTGCCCGGCGGGCCCTTCCACACAGCGGCCCCCGCCCGCTCATTCTTCTTGGAAACATCCCTCAGTCAGTGGCCATTTCAGAGAAGGAAGGCAGTGGTTCAGAAAGAAACACATTCTTAAACATCAGTGGCCTTTATTTGAAACAAAATTTCATCTGAGGCACTCAAAATTGAAAACAGAAGGGGCACTGTCCTGGGTGCAGAGAGTGAGGGGAACCTGTGTGTCACCTCCTGTTTCCTGGCCCTTCCTGCCAGTCACCCCAGCCTCTCCCGCATGACCCCACGTAGCCCACGGCCCCTGCTCCGAGGTGGGAGAGCTAACGCTGCTCTTTGTTAATAAGCTCTTCTCAGGGCAGCCCTGGGGAACGTAGGTTCCGTGAGGCAGGTTTTTGTTTTGTTTTCTTCCTGATTGTGGTAAAATATACATAAAATTTACCATTTTAACCATTTTTGAGAGTACAATTCAGTGGCATTAAGCACATTCACAATATCATGTAACCAACACCACCATTCATTTCAGAACTTTCTCATCTTCCCAGACTGAAACACAGCACCCATTAAACACTAACTGCCCGCTCCCCCGCCCCCAGCTCCAGCAGCTGCCATTCCACCTTCTGTCTGTACGAATCCGACTACTCTAGATGCCTCACACAAGTGGAATCACACAACATTTGTCCCTTTATGTCTGGCTTATTTCACTTAGCATAATGTTTTCAAGGTTCATGCAGGTTATAGCATGAATCAGAAATTCATTTCTTTTTAAGGTTGAATAATGTTCCATTGCATGACTGTGCCACATTTTGTGCAACTCTTCATCCATCCATGGACATTTGGGTGGTTTCTACCTTTCAGCTATTGCAAATGAATAATGCTGCTATGAACATGGGTGTACCAGTATCTGTTTGGGTCCCTGCTTTAAGTTCTTTCGGGTCTATACCCAAAGAAGTGGAACTGCTGGATCATACGGTAGTTCTATGTTTAACTTATGAGGAGCCGCCATACTGTTTTCCACAGTGGCTGCACCATTTTACATCCCCACCTGCAATGCCCAAGGGTTCCAGTTTCTCCACAGCCTCTCCAATGTGGCAGGGGTTTTTCTTCTTCATGGCTGTATCCCCAGAGACTGGGACAGTGCCTGGCACATTGTAGGAGCTTGGCAAATATTTGTTGCATGAGTGAATGGGAGGTGCTGGCCTCAGAGCAGCTGTACCTGGAGCTCTCCTGCCCAAAGCTGGCACCCAGTCAACAGGCACCCTGTCCACCAGGGTCCCAAGACCTTCCCATTCTAGCCCCTGGTCAGTCCTAAGAGAAGCATCCTTTTGATGGGGTGAGTTACTTAGAGATGCCCCCTGGTGTCAAGAGCTACACTGAAGAGGACATGGAGCCATATAGGATCACTGAGCTGGAGGCGCCGTAGGGCCAGGGAATAGGGCAAGCCGGCTTCCACGGGGGTGTTTTTCAAGCCCATTTGTGGCCCTTGAAACCAATTTTTAGTGATCAAAACCCGCATTTATGAAAAATCAATAGAATAAAAATACCAGGGTATACTGCATGAAAAAACATGGTATCATTTTATGAAAGTTTTGTTTTCAGTGTGATATTTATGTATGTGTATTGGATCACAAAGAGTTTGAACATGACTGTTGCATAGAGTCTGCAGCCTCTACTTAAAGAATTCCCCACGGCAGGGAGCTTCCTACCTTACAAGGAAGCTGTGCTGTTTGGGGTCCGCTGTGATACTGGAACGTCCTCCCCTGATTGAGCAGAAACCGTTCAGCAGGTAAGATCTCTGCTTTGAGCCCCCTACTATGTGCAGGGGCCTAAAACAGGCACTTGAGATGAAGAGGGCTGAAGGGTGCCTGGAGACTTTCTAGGTGCCCCGTGTGGGCTTGCTGAGCTGGGAGGCCTTGACCTTCCCCAGAGGGCAGCGCCTAGTGAGCACACGCTGTTCTGGGACACTCAGGTCTGCCTGCTTAGTGCTCACTGCTGCCTTCTCGCCTGCTGGCAACTGCCTCACTGCACGTAGGCTGGGCACGTGTGGGGCTCCCCCCTGCACGTGCATCTTGGGGTTGGGATTCATGTTAGGCATCCTGCTCGCTTTCTCCAGAGCAGGCATATGGGGACGTCTGTGACAGGCCCCTTGGTTGGAGTCTCCGCAGGTCTAGGATGGCTGCTTCCTTCTCTGAGGTGTCACTGGGCCCCCTACAGTGAATTTTAAAATTTACTGCATGCTACTCAGTCTACATTTTAAGCCTGGTCATTCCAAACTTCCCCTCCAGATGTGATGAAAAATCTGCCCACTGCGATTGCACAACGCGAGGCAGATGGGCAGGAACAGGCGCGCTTACGTAGATGGAGGCTCTTCTGTGACTTTTGCGGTTAATGTTACTGTCCATGCCACACCCAGGCCTGGGTTTCTCGTCTGCCCGCACCCTCCTGCACCTCCCTACCACAGCCTGTGACCCAAAGTGGGTTGCTTAATTCTTGTTGCCCACTGGGCTCTTAGCTCTCAGAGGGCAGAGACTGTTGTGTTCATCTCTCTGTCCCGGGGCCTGGCACGTGAAGTCAGTGCCCCATGTGTGTTGGTCGAATGGATGCAATTTCAAACTTCTTGAGGGTAGGGACTGCCCTTTCTTACCAATTCCATAGCTCAGCCCAGCCCAGCGCCGAGCCCATAACAGGGCTGGTGGAATGGCCAATTGATGGGACTGCTGAAGAGCCACTTTGAAAAGTTTCCAGGTGAAACTGGATTTTGATCCTCAAGGAAACAAAGAAACCCAAAGGCTTGATTCTACCAAATATCTAGAATGCCTGTCTGCAAAAGGCCAGACCCCATCATATGCGAGCCATGACCGTGGGGCCATGAGAAGGCAATTGGGGAGGTAGGGAGGATTTGGGTAATAAAACAAGAGAGTGGCTTTGCATGGACCACTGGTGAGCAAGGGCCAAGAAGTGAGGTGTGGTTAACTCAGCATTCTGCCCCTGTGGTCCAAATCCAAAAGAGAGACAGAGAGAGAGAGAGAAGAAAGGAAGGAAGGAGAGAGAGCCTAGGTTTGGAAGCTAGATCAAGCTGGACCTGAATCCCTTGTCTATATCTTTTAACTGTGGAATTCTAAACACGGCACTCATTTCTGAGTCCCAGTTTCTGCATCTGCAAAATGAGAATGAGATTAATGCATGTGATGTGCTCCACACTATTGTTGGCACGTGGTAGACATTCAGTAAATAAAGGGAATTATTATTACCATGGCTCCATGTTTTGTAGGCGGTATCGGTTTGAGTTTCGCTAATTCAGCCAAAGACCCCTAGCTCATAGAGCTGAAGAAAGGGTTGAATCCTAAGATCTCAGGCAGGCCAGGAAAGGAGGGCCCGGGGTTGAGGAACAGGAAGACGGCCTCTGGGTAGAGGCAGCGCCAGCTTCCTGTGTGACCTCCAGGTGCAGATCCTCAGACAGAGTCTTCCTGGCCGCTGTGGATCCTGTGCTGACGGCCCCACCAGGACCACGTGGAACTGGGGGAGAGGTGGTTCTCAGAAAAGTGAGGTGCTGTCTCCAGAGGAAGGGAGGCAGAGTTGCTGGGCAGCCAGAACCCTTGCCCACCACACCTGAGGATCCGTCCCCCTCCCCTCCACCACTCCTGGTGCCCACTTAGGCCCTCATGAGCAGAACTAGGTAATTACCACCTCCCCCACTCTCCCCCATTCCTCAAATTCCTCCACCAATTTTAATCTCAACACACTGTCTGCCCTGCCCACTGCACCTGGCCCCAGGCAGGCTCTGATCAGGAGGTGGCAGCTTTGCTCAAAGGCCTGCCCAGCTCCAGGGCCTCCTGCCTCCTTGGTCCCTCCCCGAGAGTCCCAGGCCCAAGACCACCTGTTCTTTACAGGGAAAGGAACCTCAGGCCAGTGTTTATTTTTACTTTTTTATTTTTTTGAGATGGAGTCTCACTCTCTTGCCTGAGCTAGAGTGCCGTGGCGTCAGCCTAGCTCACAGCAACCTCAAACTCCTGGGCTCAAGCGATCCTCCTGCCTCAGCCTCCCGGGTAGCTGGGACTACAGGCATGTGCCACCGTGCCCGTCTAATGTTTTCTATTTTTAGTTGTTTTGGCTAATTTCTTTCTATTTATAGTAGAGACGGGGTGTCACTCGTGCTCAGGCTGGTGTCGAACTCCTGAGCTCAAGCAATCCTCCCTCCTCGGCCTCCCAGAGTGCTAGGATTACAGGCATGAGCCACCGCGCCCAGCCTCAGGCCAGTGTTTAAATCTTCATTAAATCATCCTACTTCTATTTTTTTCAAAACCAGCTCTTCTTTTGACTTTATTCTTGGCCAAATCCTGTAGAAAATATGTTTGTAGGGAGGCTACAAGGAGACCCAGGGCATCAGGAACAAGAGGCTCAATGGAGAATAATTGAAAACACAAGCACTGAGGGTTCCTGAGGCCCCCACGGGGCAATGGCAGGGGCCCGGCTGCTGGCCTTGCCAGCCCTTTCTACTCCAGTACTCTGTCGTGACACTGTCATCCGCTCAGGACACCTTAACGGGCCTCCAGACCTGAGAGGGCCACGCCTGAGAGGCCTAAGTCTTCGTGGTTACCAGCCACAGGCCTGATGAAGGTGGGAAGTGGCTTAAGTTTCAGGACTGGCAAGTAGGCTTGTCTGTCTCCATGCCTCTGTCCTCTCTCCTTCCTCAGACACTCCCACTGCCCAGTGTCCTTGCATCCCCATCGAGATTTGTCTGCTCCAGGAGGTGCTGCTTGCTGTCAGCCTCCCCCTTCCTTTTGCCCTTCTTAAAGCTTCTCTCTCCTGGGTCTCCTTCCCTTTCAGCAGCTGCATGGTTAGGAGGCTCTGATAGATTAATTCCACATAGGTGTCTATTTAAAAATCTCAGGAAACTTGTATTTTAACATGGGAGATTTAATGACAGAGTGTCCAGTTCAAAGGGTAACTCTAAAGATTAGCTCCTTGTTTTGAGGTCCCCTGGTCAGTGCAGCTCTAGTGCCTGAGGAATGTATAGATAGATGGATGATGGATGGCTGGATGGATGGATTGATGGATGAGGGATGGATGATGGATAGTGGATGGACGAGGGGTGGATGGTGGATGTATGGATGGATAGTGGCTGGATGGATGATGGATGGATGGATGAGGGATGGATGGATGGATGAGGGATGGCTGGCTGGATGAAGGATGGATGATGGATGGATAAATGGGAAGAAGGGAGAAAGGGAGGGAGGGAGGGAGGGAGGGAGGGAAAGAGTGAGGGAAGAAGAAACTGGTAGGGAGAGATTCCCAGTTACAATCACCTTCTCCGAGCTCCTCCCATCATACAAGCAGATGGTCACCTGATCTGCCTATGAAGACCTGGCTCTGGGGGCAACTGCATTCTACCAGCCTGAGCATCATTTAAAAGCAGGGAAATAATTTTTTATAAAGAAAATTATAGGAAACAGTAAAATGTGGCTTTTCCATAGTGGATTGTTTTTTCCTTTTATTTTTGTTCCTCCCTCCCTCACCCTCTCTCTTTCTTTTGATATAATTCACAAACCACAAAATTTACTCTTTAAAGTGTATAATTCAGTGGTTTTTAATATATTCACAAAGTTGTGCAACCATCACCATCATCTTATTTTGGAATATTTTCATCATCCCCAAAAGAAACCCAGCCCTATTAGCAGTCTCTCCCCACCCCCAAGTCCTCTCAACCACTAATCGACTTTCTGTCTGTATGGGTTTGCTTATGCTGACATTTCATATAAATAGAATCAGACAATAAGTGGCCTTTGTGCCTGGCTTCTTTCACATAATATAACATTTTCAGGGTTCTTCCATGTTGTGGAATGTATCAGTACTTCATTCATCTTTATGGTGGAATAATATCCCATTGTGTGGGTAGGCCACATTTTTGTTATCCTTATGGACATTTGGGTTGTTTCTGGTTTTTGACTACTATGAATAATATTGCTATGAACATTCATGTACAAGTTTTTTTGTGGACATACATTTTCAGTTCTCTTGGGTATATACCTAGTAGTAGAATTTGTGGGTCATATAGTAATTCTTTTTTGTTGTTGTTTATTTTTTTAGAGCTAGGATCTTGCTATGTTGCCCAGGCTGGAGTGCAGTGGCTATTCACAGGCACAATCATAGCACACCACAGCCTTGAACTCCTGAGTTCAAGCAATCCTCCTGCCTCAGGCTCCCAAGTAGCTGGGACAACAGGTATGTGCCACTGCACCTGGCTCTCCTGTGGTAATTTTACATTTAATTCTCTGAGGAATTGTCATGGGTGAGAGATTTTTAATACCTTTTTAAAAATTATAAACATAACATACTCATTATAGAAAATTTATGATGTATATAAACACATTAGAAGAAAATATGATTCACTGTAATTATAATATTAATATATGACCCATTAGTAACAACCCTTAATATTTTTTTTTTTTTTGAGACAGAGTCTCGCTTTGTTGCCCGGGCTAGAGTGAGTGCCGTGGCGTCAGCCTAGCTCACAGCAACCTCAAACTCCTGGGCTTAAGTGATCCTACTGCCTCAGCCTCCTGAGTAGCTGGGACTACAGGCATGCGTCACCATACCCGGCTAATTTTTTCTATATATATTTCAGTTGTCCAGATAATTTCTTTCTATTTTTAGTAGAGACGGGGGTCTCGCTCTTGCTCAGGCTGGTCTCGAACTCCTGACCTTGAACGATCCACCCGCCTCAGCCTCCCAGAGTGCTAGGATTACAGGCGTGAGCCACTGCGCCCAGCCTGCCCTTAATATTTTAGTGCATTTTTTTCTTGTCTTATATGCATAGTTTAAAAAATTGCATTGAGCAATTTTTGTGTTTTGTGTCCTGATTATTTCACTTTACCTTCTATTGTAAGCATTTTCACCATCAACAAATATTATTATAATGTGATTATTTTTGGCCACATTATATCATCATTGGATGCATCATAACTTACTGAGTCAACCTACTGTTCTGGGACATGTAGATAATTTCCACCTTTTTGTGATTATCAGAAGTGGTGCAACAGCCTTCTAAGCACACGTCCATCTGCAATTCTGATAAGTTTGGAGATAAAATCTTAGAAGTGAAACTCTGGGTAAAGGAATATGCACTTTTCTAAAAAAATAATAAACCTTTCATTTTTAAATAATTTTAGATTTACAGAGAAATTGCAAAGATAGTACAGAGAGTTCCCATATACCCTTCATCTAGCTTTCTCTAATGTTACCATCTTACCTAACCAAAGTACAGTTGTCAAAACCTTCAAACTAACATTGGTATGATACTATTAAGCAAACTCCAGACTTTATTTGAATTTCACTTCTTTTTCTGTGATGTTCTTTTCCTATTCTGGGAGATCCAATCCAAGATAACATGTTGTACTTAGAGTGTGAATATTTGTGAGAGAGACACACACACGTGTGCATGTATATATGAAAAGTTGACAAATGTGTGTGTGTGTGCACGTATATATGAAAAGTTGTAACAATTTATATTCCCGACAGTAGTATTGTGTAGAAAAAAGATCTTGCCAACTTAAAAGGCATGACAACAGTAACAATGTGGGCCGTAAACTTGTAATCCTAGTACTCTGAGAGGCTTGAGGCCAGGAGTTTGAGACCAGCTTGAGCAATATCGAGACCCTGTCTCTGCAGAAAAGTAGGAAACTTAGCCAGGTGTGGTGGTGCACACCTATAGTCCCAGCTACTGGGGAGGCTGAGGCAGAAGGATCCCTTGAACCCAGGAGTTGGAGGTTGTAGTGAGCTATGATGATACCACTGTACTCTAGCCCAAGCAGCAGAGTGAGATCCTGTCTCAAAAAGAAAGAAACAAACAAAAAACCCAGTAACGATGTGCTTTTAGTGGGAATTTCTTAATTGCTAATTAGTCTACAGATTTTTTCATCTGTTTGGTGGCTGGTTGCTTTTCTTTGTTTTTGATTTTCTAATTACCTGTAGGGATTTTTTTCAATGTCTAGAACTTCAGTTTCCATACAAGGTGACATACAACCAGTGTCAGGTGAGCGTCCAGAAGCTGTATCCAGTGACTGTATCCTGCGAAGTCACCAAGGAAGGGGCCACGGGAGAGGACAGGCCTGCCCACACGCTCCCTGCAGACCTGGTTTCTGCCCTGGAAGGCCTGCCCAGGGCCGTGGGAACTGCGACAGTGAGGTGTGCTCTGGCCAGTGGCAGCAAACCCAGCCGTGTCTGAAGTGCAATACCGGTGGGGAAAGAGCCCCAGGAGTCAGGAGACGGGTGTTTCACCTAGTTCTCCTGCCACCTGTGTGAACTTGGTAAATACATTCTATTTTCTGAGCTCGAGTTTTTTCATCTGTTAAATGGGCATAAATTCGGGCCCGTTGCAGGGACTGAATGCCCAATTGTGAAGGCACTTTGCAAAGCACTGTACAAGCGGGTGATGCCATTATAGGGAATGACATCGGGAAGGGGCCCGAGCAGTGCCCTCCGTGGGCAGCATGAATCTCAGTCCACCGACTCAGGCGGGCAAGAAATGTTCCTGAAGTCAACTCAGCTCCAACTCTGAGCCCCATTGTCCCTGATGGGGAGGAATTTCCATTTTGGTCATTATTAGGCCCCTTCCCAATGAGGGTTACCCTAGAATCCAGGAGGCTGATGGTACTGCCCAGAAAATGTGGGCAGGACAGCGCTGGCTAGGGGGCATCTGTCTGCTCTGGCCACTCTTGGGGCCTTTATGGCCGGCCTGGGGGCCCCTATGTCCAAGGCCCAGCCTCTCCACCCCCTGCGGGCTGCCCCCCTCAGAGGTCAGCGCACAGGCCTCCTCCTTTCCCACGCCCCCTCCCCTCCTCCCTCATTTCCTCCCTCCCAGGGCGGCCTCCAAGACACGCCCCTCAGAGTCTACAGGGAGCCAGACTCAAGGAAAAAGAGGCAAAGGAGAGAAGGGTCTGGAGGCAGCTTCTGCCTGGTCCTGAAACTCAAATAGCCCTGAGGCAGGGGAGGCCAGAAGATGACAGATCCAAGACCTTCCTGGCATGGGAGGAGAAAGGAAAAACACAACCAGCTAAACACAAATGAATATCTGAGAAAATAATCTGGCCACGTGGAGAAGAAATGGGAAGGTATGACCTCTTGTCCAAACTCACAAACCTGCCATGCGGCCTCCAGCAGGTCACCGCGTTCTGGAGCTCACGGTAACTAAGTTGTGCGAGGAGGGCAGGTTCTGTAACCTATAAAGCAGCTGTGGACACTTGTGGGCCCAGTGTCTGCCACAGCCTCTGCCACGAGGTCTCATGTGGGTGCTCAGGGCCTTGCCCGGTCACCACCCGACCAGGACACCTTTAAGGCCGTCACCGACAGACTTTCCCCGTGGCCTGTCGCTGGTCCCGTCTGTGAGGTTGTTTTCGTAGCTCTGCGTCACCATCGCTGTAAATGCAGCTGTCTCCGGGCTTGGCCGAAGCGCTCTCCGTGCATTATCTCATTTAATCCGCGTGACTGCTTGATGGGTTGGGCTTCTTGTTTTCATTTTACGAAGGAGGAAACAGAGGCCCAGAGAAGCCGCGTTGCTCTCCCACAGCGGCAGGCTGGGCGAGGCAGAGCTGGCCTCACTCTCAGGCTGAGCTCTCTGAGCTGTGCCCCTCAGCGGGGCCAAGGGCACCGGGAGGCAGCGTCCCGGGACAAGTGTGGATCCTCCTCACAACCAGTCTGGGCAAACCCTCCCTGGGCAGACGCCCAGGTTCTCGCTCCCCCTGAGGCCTGAAGGATGGAGAGAGAGTGTTGGGAGAGCTTAGAGCCTCCCGGAAGAGGCTTCCCTGGGGCCTGGAATGAGCATTTCTCTCTGGGGTCACGACATGGCCACAGGGCCCAGGACCTGCGGAGGGCTGTGGCCCGTTGTGTGCATGCAAAGGAGGCCCCAGAGCACCCCAGCTTGCTTCCTCCTTGGGCTGGGGTCGGGAAGTCTGGGTTTGGACCCAGTCTCTGGGGGATACAGGCCCACACTCATCATGCACCACCTGGGGGCAAGGACCCCCTACTGTGCCTCTTGCCAAAGAGGACAGGCCGAACATCCCGGAAAGGCACAGCCCACAGTGACCCCAACAGGCCCTTCTTCCACACTCCCTCCAGAGCTACTCCTACTTCTACTTTGCATCTTGTGACTCTCCACCACGAGAGCAGTGCATTCCACCCAACTTTCCCACTGCTCTTGTGGGGAAATGGTACCTTCTTCATCGAAATCTTAGCTAAGCCAGATTTGGGGTCATATTAACTCATAAATCACACTGAGCCATTTCTTTCCATCTGTACTTACTAAGCCCTTCCTAGGTGGTCCCGGGCCAGGCACTGTGAGAGCACACTAGAAACCCAAGGCATAGACGTTATCCAGGGAGGCCACCCTTCATTGTGTAGAGGGGAAATGACAGCCTAGAGAAGCCAAGGACCTCACCCAAGGTCACACAGCTCCTTGGGGGCAGTCTTGGGCTTGGAACTTGAGGTTCCTGCCTTTCAGCCCTGTGTTCTTTCGACAGCGTCTTACACAACATACGGTATGGTTGGAGAAGCAGGAATCACACCTCCAAACAACTGCAGACACTTCGGGGGGAGCAGAGTCCCCTGTGGTGATTTCCCACCCACAGTGGCCTGCTGCCAGTGTCTTGAAGTTGTTTACTTATATATGTTTGTCTGGGGGTTGTCATTTTCCTTTGAGACACTGGGAATTTCCATAATTAAAAAAAAAATCAGTAAAATTGAATTTCTACATTTTTTCCCAGTTTGTGTTTCTTGTGTGTGTTGTAGGGAGTATTCTAACACTTTCTATCCTCAGACAACTCATAGGATGATCTGAGACTGTCTCTGTGTGTGCTTTCAGTGGGGGCACAACGACAGAAGAGGGTGGGAACAAAGCGTGGAGAGGCCATGTCATGCCATGTGACTGACGGGGCCACTCGCGCCTAGAGGCTGCTTAACCCACAAGTGTACAGGTTTTGAAGCCTCCTGACTTAGGGTCAATGTGATCCATTCACTCACTCACTCAAACAATTCTGGAAAGCATTTAAGAAATAATTATTTGAAATCACTTCTGGGCAAAGGTGCTGGTCAAGTTTTACAAGGATTGGTTTTACACCCAGGGCCATGTCTTGGTTATATTCTCAACTGTACAGGGAGCTCAAGGGCTCTCACTCAGCCTTAAGGGCTCTGGAGTTGACTCCTGGCAAGTGGCTCCAGCGGCTGGTTCTGGGCCAGGTTCAGAGTGAAGGCTGCCCACCCGCATCGCTGCTTCTCAAAGATCAGATTAGAGGGAGCCAGGCGCTGGGAGGAGGTGCCGTGGGGCTGGGCCTGCTTCTTTTTTTTATTTTTTGGAGACAGAGTCTTGCTCTGTTGCCCTGGCTAGAGTGCCGTGGTGTCATCATAGCTCACTGCAACCTCAAACTCCTGGGCTCAAGCGATCTTCCTGCCTCAGCCTCCCAAGTAGCTGGAACTATAGGCATGCGCCATCATGCCTGGCTAATTTTTCTATTTTTAGTACAGACAGGGTTTTGCTCTTGCTCTGGCTGGTCTCAAACTCCTAATCCTTCCACCTTGGCCTCCCAGAGTGCTAGGATTACAGGTGTGAACCACAGCACCGGGCCTGGCTGGGCCTGCTTCTAAGTAGAAAACCGCGTCTCTCAGAAGCCAGCAGGCCCACAGCGGCGGCTGGAGGAGCAGGGGTTCCATCCCTCCTTGCCTTATACCCGATGTTGCATCAGAGAAGATGAAAATAACCAGGCCTACTATACAGAACCAATGTCAGATTTGGATCTCACAGAGTCTTGGCCTTCGCGCAGGAAGGGCACAGGCCTCAGAGGTCACCTGTCCTATACACAGGCGTTCAGGGCCTCCAGGGCCACACAGCTGGCCAGGGGCAGGGCTGGGTGCGGTTGGGCCACGTTTCTAACTCATGTTTCTTTGGAGCTATGGGTTGGACAGATTTTATCTTGCCTGTTTTGACCCTCCATGAGGCAAGAGCTGGGGGCGGGGTGGGGGGAGGGCAGAGAGGGCAGTAAGCACAGTGGTTCTTCTTTTGGTCTGTTTAGCAACTTCCCGTGACTTTTGAGCAAGGACAGGTGTAACCCTTTGTGTCTGAGGTGCCCAGTCCCAAGGCTGCGTAGAAATTGACCTTAGTTCAGCCAAAGCAAATCCAAAATCAAAAGCAAATTCATTGCCATGGGGGAAAGGGAGGAAGGATAGTAAACAGGCAGCCTCTGGCTGGGCCCTTCCCCTCATCTGGCCAGTCATTCAGCACATAATCTCTGAGCACCTACTAACTGCCGTTCACAGCAAGAGGCCTTCTGCCTGGGGTCCCCTCCACACTCCACTTCTTTCCCCGGATGGCCCAGAAAGGCCCACATTCTCCCAATGAAGCCACAAAACCACAGGGAGAAAACCGTGGACTTGGCCTCTGTCTCTAAGGGAGTGAAGAAATGCATCTGTTCCAAACAGTCTTGTCCTTAAGCAATTCTGAGTGCCTTCCAAACAGACTGAAGGAGCTCAGGGAATTTCACCCTAACTATGACTCCTTGGTATAAAGAATATTTTGAATTAAAGGCCCTTAGAAATCAACAGGCAATGGGAGAGGCTTTCCCTTCCTTCATAAAAATCAGACCCATCCAAAAGAACAACTGACTTCCCTTCCCCTCCCTGTGATCTCAATATATTGCAGGAAAGAAGATCAAGAATGCAACCAGACCTGGCCAAAATTATTTTAAATATATAATAATACTTGTCTCTCAGGTTAATTTAATTTCCAAAGAGAATCATTTACAAGTCAATCTGTTTCCTCCCCGTCCATTCGTCCTCCTGAGTACCTGTTCATCCTCCCTAGCAACCACTTCCTGCCATTCAACAGCATTACCTACATTCCCCATCTCCCCCTAAAATGAGGGTATAGAAACTTCTGGACCCCACTGGGATACTGGTAATTGCTCTGTGATTCTCCCCATGAGCACAGTAAATAAATCGCTTTCTCTTATCCATCTGCCTTATTGTGAGTTGAGCCTTCAGCGAACCTCCCAGGGCGAAGGAGAAATCTCCCCTGGCCCCCACAGTACAGGTCCCCTCTCCGCTCCATCCAGAACGCCAGCTTCACCTAGGACGTGCCGTTCCTTCCTCACGTCTGGTCCAGGCAGTGCTCCTCTGGCAAGCCTGGGATGGCCAGGTACCTCAGCAGGCCCGGTCCCATCTCAGAGGGAGCTCTGCCCTCCAAGCATGGCCAGGGCTCTTCAGCTTTCTGTGGCTCTAGGGCTGACCCTCCTTCCTCCTGCCTGAGGATCCAGCCTCGGCCTGCAACCATCCTGGGGGAAAGGGGGCTGCCAGGCATGTGCCCAGGCTGCTCTGTGCCCGGAAGACAGCCCTGCCCCAGGAGCGCTGGGCTGTCAGACGCCACGTGGCAGGGCAGCTGGCTGACAGGGGACACTACAGGAACGTGACATGCCAGCAGAGAACAGCCTGGCTTCACGGCTCCATGCCCTCTCAGCCACCCACCATTGTCATTACCCGGCACTCTTTCACCTCTGCATGAAAACGAAAACGATTCCAGGATCCCCCTAGATCCCTGCCTTCTTCTGCCCCCTGCCCCCTGCCCTCACCCCGCCAAGCTCCCTAGGGTCCCCAGCGACTCTCTCACCTGCCGTCTCCCCTTCTCCTGAAGACCCAGACCTCCCCATCACACCAACCACCCTCTGACCCTCACTGCCCTGCCCAACCTGGCAAGGACACCCCAGCCTGGGGCCAGATAACCCCCGTGCTGTCCTCCTGTCCCCAGGGTGGAGCTGAGCTACTGCAGCTCAGGCCACCAAACTTCCAAACCTCACTCAGCCGGCAGCACCTCCCCCTCTCCTCGTGGCTGTCCCAGCCTTCCCACTGTGCCCCACCCCATGGCCTTGCCACCACACTCCGGCAAACCATCCGAATCCCACCCCACTGAGAAATCAGAGGAATCAGAGGTGGCCAGCCCGGCCTCCCCCGCTGCGGCATCATGCAGGTGCCGTGCCGCTCTCCCCACCAGAGGAGACGCTGACAGCCCCAGCATGGCAGCTGAGAGTGGGTGGCTGGGCCCTGGCCCCTCTGGCCCTGCCACCTGCAGTCTGAGCACCAGTCCTGCCACCTGCTTCTCAGCTGAGGTCCTTCTCTGGCCACTCTGCTCCTCCCGCTACCTTGGACAGGCGTCACCCCCAAAAGTCTCCCAGTTCGGGGTCTGCCTCCCAGAGAACCCAAGCTACACGCTTGCAGGCCTTCCCGGCTTGGCATCTGTGTATTTTCCTGCTTGGCTTCCACACTTGCGTCCATGCACACCCCTGTGAAAGAGACTTCTGCCTGCCCATGGCCAACGTCCCTAGCTGGGCCATGTGTCCACACCTGTTGGTCCCTCTCCTGGCCCCACGGCCCTGGCCTATCTCCCAAACTTTCTCCTTCCCTTTGCTGCCCCACACTTTTCCTTTGCAGCTATTCTTCCTTCACCCAGTGACACTAGGGCCACCTGTGACCCCGAGTTCCTAAATTCCTCGGGTACTTTCTGATCTTTGCTGCATTTGCCCTGCACTGATCACCACTCTCCTCTCTCATCCAGGGGCCCGTTTGCTTCCCCCACTGCTTCTTCCCTCTCCTTCTCTGGGCCACCCCTGAATGCTGGTGTCCCGTGGGGACTTGTCTTAGCCTCCTTCTCTCCTCAGTCAACTCCCTCCCTCCACGAGGGAGCTGATTCCCAAATGCTGACTTGCTGAGGGCTCCCATTTTCTAAAAAATATTTTATCGTACCTCATTCACTCTTCTTTTAAATTTGTAGTTATTTTATAACCGAGACAGGGTCTTGCTATGTTGCTCAGGCTGGTCTCGAACTCCGGGGCTCAAGTGATCCTCTTGCCTTGGCCTCCCAAGTAGCTGGGACTTCAGTCAAGTGCCACCATGCCCAACTCCAAATCCCATCTTTCAATCAGATTTTCCCCTGAAGTCCAGATTCCAATATCCAACTGGTGAAGAGACTTTTCCACTTGGCTGTGCCACGTGCACCTCAAACCAGGTGTGTTCCAAAGAACTCAGAGTCACCCCACAAAACTGCCCAGAGAGGAGCATATTTGAGAGAAAGAACATGAGTTCAGTTTTGCTTATGAGACCTGAAAAGTATACATTGGAAGGGACCATCAGGTGTTTGGAGAGATTTTTTTAGGGCCCCACTTGAGGCAGAGCTGGGCTTGGGGAGTCAGATCCAGGTGTACTTAGATCATGCCAGCTCCTAAGAGCTCATTGTTAAATTGTCAGGAATTTTTGTGACTCAGTGGTTAAACCCAGCTATTATTGAAAATTAAATTATCTAAACTTACAATTAAGCAAATTATATTAAAACAAAAATAATAAATATTCAAAACCTATCACTTCCTAATAATTTTATATTTTATTATTGTTTATTCTTTTATGATTATTTACGTCTTTTATGTCTGTGGAAATACTATGTAATGTTGTGTTATTGTAGTTTTCTTTTCATATCTGCATTCATTCAGTGACATTGTATCAGTAGTTTGCAATCGGCCATGGTGGGAATATTTACACCACGGAAACTGGCAAACACCACAAATCAGGGCTTGAGTTATTGTTTGGTTGACTGTCTAGATTTAAGAAAGTTATAGAGACAATGTTAACGCACATTAAACTTAAATGTACGGTTTGCCTATAACCATTACATGGTGAATGGGACAGAAAAATCAAGCAAATGTTCTTCCAGTATTCAAAAACTATTATCTGCTTCAGTAAAGAAGTTGCTCACATCACTGACAAACAAGTTAAGTTCCAACATATGTCTTCATTGTTTCACTTTTTTCTTACTAGGTGGCAAAAACAAAAATCTCAATCAACATTCATGTTGGAACTACATGCATCTGTCAATTACGACTGTAGGCTGGACGGATTCAGGAGGTTGGCGAAAATCAGTGAAAGCATTCTGTGAGACTCAACTGGCTGTACGCAACTTACAGTAAAGACTAGTGTATATTTTATTATTATTTGTAAATTGTTAGCCATCCTTTAGGTCAATACAATTTATAATACGTGTATGTATGTGTACACATGCATACATTTTCCCTAGAAAGCCCACTGTTAAACATTACCTGCGCACCACCGGGTAGACTGCTAGGGCTGCGAAGTGACTAGAGATTTGACTGGAAGGTTCCCAAGAGAGGAGGGAGTCTGATGGAAAGAGGGTCCTGAGGCTGGAGTGGGGCAGGTGGGGGGTGGTCAGGTGTTAGGATTGGCCTGGACAGGCAAAGAGACCCCGCGTAAGGATGTAGGAGTGAAGAATGTAGGGGCTCCCCATTTTCTCTGCCAAACAGGATGCAAATATCTTCTGAGAGCATGAGGCAGAGAAGCAGCGAGGGGCTGAGGAAGGGTGAAGGCTTAGCCTAAGTGGGCAACGTGGGGCCAAGAGAAGGAGCTGGGAGGATGAGGATGACTAAGGAAGATGGCCGAGCACACGAGAGAACCCAGAGGACAACGACAACAGAATCCCAGCCCCTGGAGGGCAGTGGGTTTGAACTCAGGCAGCCTGGCTCTGTTGACAAGATAGGAGACTTCACAGAAGCGCCTTTCTCCTCAGCGAAGCCCCCCAGACGTCGCAAGTTCAAATGGCTCCAGGACGGAGATTGGCAGGGCAGGTGTGGCCGCATGTCCAGGGCAGGGCGGGGCATCCCACGGGCCTCCAGCGCCTTCCTGCCACCCGATGCTGTTGGTGCTCTGCACTGTTGAATCTGATCATAATGAATCTGGGCTTGCATTTTTAATACCTTTGTTATTCCATTTTATTTTCTAATAGTTCATTCTTATTATATTTAAATAGCAGAGTATTTGACAGATTGGAAATTTACAAAACTGATCCTGCCTCTTAGAACATTTGAGAAGCACTGTCCTAACCTGCTGTTCTGATCACGTCCCTCCCCTGCTGGCAACCTTTGGTGATCCCCACCGGCTACGGCAGTTTCTTTGAATAGTGGGTGGGGACCAATTAGTGGGTTGACAGATTAATTCAGTGTGTCATTACCAGCATTAAAGAAAGAAAAGAAAAAGAGGTGGAGTCAAATAGAAAATATCAGAGTCTATTACATGTAGTATTAATATTAATAAATCTTTATTTTAGTTACATATATATTTCACATATTTAGTCATATGTCTGCTGGATTATGATGAAAAAATGTCTTTTTTACTATGATCCCCGTAAAAAAAAAACAAAGAAAGGAAAAACTTTGGGTGCCACTGCTCTACGGATAAAGACAGCACCTCCAGGCCTGACATTCAACACCATCGAGTCAGGAGCGATTGAGGAAGAGGATCGGGCAATGCGTCGGGAGAAGGGTGAGGATGTGCTGGGTCGGAGGACGTCCAGGTTGTGGACGAGCAGAAGGAAGGATGTGAGCAAATGCCCGGAAACACCACAACTTTCATGCCTAGATTATGCCAGTGCTCCAGCTGAGATGGGCTGGACCTGGCCTCCGAGAGCTTGCAGGTGGCCTGAAGATCGCAGTCCCCTGTGACAGAGCTTAGAGGAGGGAGCCCCTAAGTTTGCTGAGGAAATCAAGGGAGCCTTCCTGGAGGTGGCAACACTTTAGCTGACCTCTGAGGGAAGTGCTGGGATTTGCTAGGAGAACAGGGGTGTGGAGAGGGCTCGCCCGGCCAGGTGAGTGGCTTGTGAAAAGGCATAAAGCCGGTCCTGTTTGGGGAACTACAAGCCATTGAGTGTAGGTGGAGCATGAACTGGGGATGGAGCCTTTGCCCTCGTGTTGAGAGATGAGATTTTATCTTAGGATGAGGAGCCCTAGAGGAATTTTGAGCAGAAGAATGACATGAGCAGACTTACATCTCTGGAAGATGACTCCGGTGGCCTGAGGAGGGCAGATTAACGGGGAGGAGGCGGAGGCAGGGGACCTATAGGATGACTACCTGGCTAAGGCAGCCCGAACAGGGGGAGGAGGGGGAGGGGCGGAGGATGGGAGGGGGAGACTCAGGAGGAGGAGCCAGATTCGCCGTGGGAGGAGGGAGGGAGTGAGGAAGACCCCTGCGTGTCTGACTCCGAGAACTGGCTAGACGCTGGATGGTGCTGCCATTTGCCCAGGTAAAGAACGCAGGACGGGCACACCAAAAGCCCTGACTCGAGCATTCTACAAGGTGTCCATGTGACAAAAACACTTGTACCCCTTCATATTTTGAAATTAAAAAGAGTGCAGGCGGAAGAGGGGCCTGGTGAGAAAGGAGCACGTTCAGTGTCGAAAGTGGCAGTTCTAGGGGGACCAGTCGGGCAGCAGCAGGGGCAGAGGGGGAGGCCAGGCCAGCAGGGGGAGAGGGGGAGGCCAGGCGAGCAAAGCAGCCTGGGCGGGCGGGCGTCTCTGGCCTGGGGGACCATGTGGGATGGAGGGAATGGGCTGCTGATGAGCCTCAGGGAGCCACGTCTGGGAGTGTCCAGGGAGAGGGGTCCCACGAAAGGCGGAGAGGAGTGGCTTTAGACACAGAAGATCCAGAAACTTGGGTCACAGAAACCAAAGTAGCAGAGAAGACCTAGAAGGAAAAACAAAGACGCAAATGCTTCAGAAGGTCAGATTCCCTGAAGGCCGAGAGGGGCCCCAGGATGTGGCCACTGGGAGCCATTGGGGCTCTTGGCAAGGGTGATGGCGGAGTGTGGTGGGGAGTGGAGGTGATGCAGTGAGGCAGAGAGTAAGCGGGGCTGCCCCTGACCTTGTGACATCTTTGTGCAAATTCGAAAGGGGCACCCCCTCTCCGCAGGCAGACCCAGCCCCTCATCCTGGCACTTTGGCTTGGCAGGAGGGGCGCAGGCTACACTTCAGCCCCTACCTGCCCCACAGTGGGGCGTCCATGCACCACGGCCCTTTGAGTGTGGACCAGCCCTTCTAGAAACTGCCTGGGAAGGAAGGAGAGAAGTGGTCCTTGACCAAGGAGAAGCAGGATCATGCAAGGATTTTCCTTTTTAAGATGTGAGAGACTCATGCATGCTGATTTGCATGAGGGAGGAGAACCCAGGGAGAGTGAGAATTTGGAGACTCAGGAAAAGCGGGTGCAGGGCGGAGAGATGGCGACAAGAAGTTGGGTGAGAGCCCAGGCAGGAGGGCACGAGGCTGGGGCGGCTGCCATGACAGAGTGGGGTGGGCAGCGGCCTGCGCGTCAGGGACGAGTTAGCTCAGAATCTCTGCCATGCGGAGCAGGGACCACCTGTCCCCAGTGACCAGGGGTTCTAGTGCCCAAGGCTAGGGGACATGCAGGCTGCCCCGGGAGCAGGCCCAGAACTAGGCAGGCCAGCCGGGGGAAGGTCTTGGCACAGAGCTTTTTACTTATTATTTACTTTTTACCATGGAAAATTTCCAAAGACACCTAAAAGTAGTGGAAAACTCAAACCCTGTTGCATCTATCATTTAGCTTTAACAATTATTAATATTGTCAATCTTACTTTATGTACCAGTCCTTTTAAGAACCTTTTTAAAAACTTAAAAAAGTTTTAAATAAACTTTAGTTTTTAGAGCAGTTTTAGGTTTATAGAAAAATTGAGCAAAAGGTACAGAGATTTTCTATATATTCCCTGTTAAAACTTTTTTATTTGGAAATAGTTTTAAGCTTATAGGAAACTGCAAGAACAAGTTTCTTTAATTTTAAATAACTTTTTCTTATTGGAGAATATATTTGTAAAATGTCTGTAGAAGAAAATTAAGATCATTCATGATTCCACCACCCCCAAATAACTACTGTCATTGTTCTGGAGTATTTCTTTCTTTTTTTTTTTTTTTTTTTTGAGACAGAGTCTCACTCTGTTGCCCGGGCTAGAGTGCTGTGGCATCTACCTAGCTCACAGCAACCTCAAACTCCTGGGCTCAAGCAATCCTCCTGCCTCAGCCTCCCGAGTAGCTGGGACTACAGGCATGTGCCACCATGCCTGGCTAATTTTTTCTATATAATTTTAGTCGTCCAGATCATTTCTTTCTATTTTTAGTAGAGATGAGGGGTCTTGCTTTTGCTCAGGCTGGTCTCGAACTCTTGACCTTGAGCGATCCTCCCGCCTCGGCCTCCCAGAGTGCTAGGATTACAGGCATGAGCCATGGCGCCCGGCCAGGAGTATTTGTTTCCCGTCTTTTTTCTGTGTTTATATACATACTTCCCATTTTATCCAGACACTAACCCCATGCCCCCAGCCTCCCCGTCTGGGCACGTGAGAGCACGTCTGGGCAGTCGTCACTGCCCAAAAGCTCCTCAGAGAGTTTGCTGTGAGCAACAAAAATTAATCTAAGATTTTGGTCTGTGGATGCCCTCATTCCCTGGTTTCGGTGCCAATGCAGCTTTCGTCTTTAATATTCCTTTTATTTCTAAACAGAAATAATTGGTACTATCAGTTGATGTCTGGTGGGAGCAGTTGCCCAGTGCTCCTTGGGCCGCCTTCTTGCCCAGAAGTCTCCAGGTGTGTGCTGGGCTCCTCCCACACGCGTCGCTCTGGATTTGGAGTATCTGGGTTTGCGTCTCCCCCACTCATCTGGAGCTCTGAGGGTAGGACTCAGGTCTGATTCATCTCTCAGAGTGAGACAGAGTTGGCCTCAGTAAATATGTGTGGAATTGAATCAACCCACTTATTTGGCATTGCCCATCCTAGTCTATACTACAGACTCTCTGAGTGCCTCATGCCAATTTGCAGCCACCATCATGGTGACTAGCACATAGTAAGTACTCAATAAATGTTTGTTACTGCTGCTACCAATAACCTGGAGATCTCCATGCACGTCAGGGCTCTGCTGTTCTTGCCCTCTTCCCTTTCCTTCCTCTCCCACGTCTTTTGGATGATAAAGAAGAGAGATGACTTTGACATGCCAGAGGGAAGGTACCCTCCTCTCGGCCTCCCCTCCCCAGTTTCTGCCCCCTGCCCCCAATCTTTTGTCTGTTAGGAGCAAAGAAAAGTTGGCAATTGATTCAAAAGAAGCAGTTCCAGAGATTAGCCGGGCGTGGTGGCACGCGCCTGTAGTCCCAGCTACTTGGGAGGCTGAGGAAAGTGGGTTGCTTTAGGCCAGGAGTTTGAGGCTGTAATGAGCTAGAATGATGCCACTGCACTCTACCCAGGGTGACAGAGCAAAACTCTGTCTCAAAAAAAAAAAAAAAAAAAGCAGTTCCTTGTGCTGAGTATATTTTATGTTTTCACTGCTCACAATACTAGTTTTCATTGCTCACAATACTAGTTATCATTAGCAGCAATTAAAACTATTTCAGGATCAGTTCAAAGCTGCCTCTGAGGTATTTTAAGTTGGACAAAAGTTCTCTATCTGTCTAGGTCTAAGCCAAGTTTCCTGGTGTAATTAGAAGCCCACTTACATTTGGAGATTACCCAATCTGTATGTTTTGATTACCTGAATACTTCACAAATTGCAGGAGTGTTTGTTAAAAGTGGTTTAATGTCCCCAAAGCTGTCTGGACCTGTTTTACAAGTCCCACTTCCAATCTCAACTAAGTGGCGGGACCCTGAAGGTAGGCGGGAAGGAAGGGGATCTGCATAGATCTTTCCTTAGGGCCAGCCCCTCTTGCCAGGCAGAGCCCCGGGCCCCTGTGGCCCAGAGGGAGGGTGGCACGGATGAGAGTCTGCTCTTGGGTGGGGTCACCAGGAATTGGGGAAAAGGCAGGAACCCGGTTCGGAGGGCTAGGCCATGAGGAGGGGACTTGTTAGTTATCTTCATATTTGATTGAAAGATAAAAACAGGGAGAGAACCGGTTTGGGCAAATTGGACTTCTAGGAGATAGTCAGCAGCTTGTTCCGACCAACGTTGATTGGCCCTGGCTCTGACCCTGGGCCTGGAGGGCTCTCGATGGCACTGGGGCCCGGGGATCACTGTTCCCCAAACACCTCCTGGACCCGCCAGGGTCATGACTCACACCAAGCATCTTGCTGCCTCCCTGCTGGATTCAGTGGGTGGGCTGAGCTGGGCACTTCCGGTGGAAAGACTCCTAAGCTAGGTGGTAAGGAGGGTAGGAGGGTGACCCAAATGGGAAGAAGGGGCTCTGTCACAGTGGAGAACTGGGGAGGGGCCCCGCAAACAGGAGGGCTCTGTCCCTCTGCAGCAACGCTGGCCTGTTCAGTGAGGGCTGTGGCAGGAATTCTCATCTCGAGGAGGTCTGGTGAGGACCAAGGAGGGGGCCAGTCGAGGACGTCTTTGCCCATGCCCGAGCGTAGTACCCATGTTGGGTAGTGCCCGGGCGGTAAGTGCGGGCCTTGCAATCTGGGGGTTTATGGTTTGGAAATGAGGGACCTGCTGGTACCTTGCATGTCCCAACACACCTTGCTTTGGTCAAAGCCCACCCAGACCCCCTTGGGCTCTCATCTGAATTCCTAACTAGAATCTTGTGCCAAATTCACCTCTTTATCTCTCTTTTCAGCTTGAAGACCTGGTGCCATAAGGGTGTAGAAGCAGAGCGCTGGAAGCAGAGTGCAGCTGTGCGTGGGCCTCCCGGCAGCCGTGCCACCGCTACACGCTCACACCAACCCCAGGACAGGGGCCTCAGGATGGGCCAGGGTGCCATGTTGTGCAGGGGAGGGGCGGGAAAACAGGGGCCTTGCTCTCGGTGGCGAGTGCCCAGAGGTGGCCTCACAAGGTGGCAGGGAGCAGAAGGCAGGATGACCCACTTAAAAACCAGCTCCTTTCAAAGCAGCGTGGTTGTGATTGGGGGCTACTTTAAGTGGGTCAGCCTGCATATACACGTCGACCTTAAACTCTTCAAAACTTGGCTGTTAAACATCTACATCCTGTTTTCATTAGCTTGTAAGCCATGGCCATGGGGACCTGCCTAGTCTTCTGAAGCAGTAAGTGTGCCCAGAGGCTAATAAACAGCAGGTGCCTCCAATAAATAAGATGTTAATACTCAGTGTAAATGTGGGTGCAAATAAATATGTGAAACAAAAGGTGGAGCTGGATTCTACATGCAAGTTATGCAATTTCTTAGCGATTTTGCACTAACTGTAGTGTGACCATGTGTACGGTGTGTGTTTTACACATACAGAATGTGTGTACAGTGAGTGGGGAGAGTGTTTTGTGGACAGTGTATATATGTGTGGCATTTGGTAAGACATGTGTGAGTCTGAGTGTGTCTCTGTGTGTGTCCCTGTGTGTGTGTGTGTGTGTGAAGAGAAGGCTTCACCACCAGATTGGTTGGGGACAAAACCAGGTACATAATTTGCAGGGCCCAGTGCAAAATAAAAGCGTGGGGCCCTTTGTTCAGGATTATCAGGAATTTCAAGACAGCAACAGCAGAGCCTCAAACCAAGCCTGGGCCTTTCTGAGCGCAGGGCAAGTTGCGCGCCCACGAAGCTGGCCACAGCTGGAGAAGGGGCACCTCCTTGTCTCCCTTCAACCATCCTGTGCTGAATTGAAAGTTTTTTTTATTTATTTTTTTTTTTTGAGACAGAGTCTCACTTTGTTGCCCGGGCTAGAGTGCCGTGGCGTCAGTCTAGCTCACAGCAACCTCAAACTCCTGGACTTAAGCGATCCTCCTGCCTCAGCCTCCCGAGTAGCTGGGACTACAGGCATGCGCCACCATGCCCGGCTAATTTTTTGTATATATATATATTTTAGTTGTCCGTATAATTTCTTTCTATTTTTAGTAGAGACGGGGTCTCACTCTTGCTCAGGCTAGTCTCGAACTCCTGACCTCGAGCGATCCACCTGCCTCGGCCTCCCAGAGTGCTAGGATTACAGGCGTGAGCCACCGCGCCCGGCCTCGAATTGAAAGTTTTCCAACCCCCTTTGCTCTCTCCCCACTGGCCCCGCAGGGTGGCCAAGGTGGCCTGGGGTTTGTCCTATGGGGGGCTTGTTCCACTCTCTCCCAACCTCCTTCTTCTCCAGCGTGGGCCTCTCTGGGGGCACCATGATCCCTAAGGTGCCTCTTGCCCTGGGTTCCCTGCTAAAAAAAAAAATCTCCTTAGAAGAGCAGGTCTGCTTCCGGCCCCCCACACCCACCCTGCATTGTGGGGCCCTGCCCTCCACCCTCAGGACTTCGAAGGCTCAGGCTCCTCTTCTGGGTCTGCTGTGTTCCCCAGAAGTCGTCAGGCACCAGGAAGTCCAAAGAGTATGGAGGGTTCCCACTGCCCACCAGGGCCTTCAATTCTCAGGGGGCCTGATGGGCCCTGCCCTGGGCTGGTGCTGATTTGCCCAACTCTCCGGGGGAGAAGCAACGGCAAAGGGAAGCCAGGCAGCAGAAGCAGAATTGGGCTGGCAGAGCTCACAGCCCAGAAATGTCAGTGAGGGGGTGTGGAGGGTGGGGATCCCTCAGTCCTTCCTGTTTATTGTCCTGCTTTGCTCCTTGAGGGCTGAGCACGGTGAGCCTGCACACTCACGAGAGGCTAATGGGCAACAGGTAATGAGGGTGTTCCACCCCAATACCTATACTCGTCAATAATTAGCTGCAATTTCCTAGGTTCTGGGAGGAGGCAGTGGCACCTGGCCTGCCCCAGCTGGCTTAGCTCATCTGTGCACCTTTAGCACAGCCATTCCAAGGTCCCTGAGTGCTTCCGGGGTGTTACAGGTATGGGCAACTTGCAAGGGTTAAGGGGACTTGAGAACTTGCCTTCACCCATGTTTCTGCCCCTAGCCAGACATGGGCCCCTAAACTCAGCCAGAGGCTGACCCCAACCCCCTCCAGCCCTCGTGGTAACCGTGAAACCACTGTGTGCTTCTGTCATGGAGGTCCCACAGCTGGAGGGCTGCCGCGTGGAGCCCATCTGCCTCAGGCCACAGCCTCTTAGAAGTATAAAGGTTGGGGACTTGGGGGGCCAAGGTGGGCTTGGGCTCCATGGTTTGAGAGGTGATTTGAGCCCAGGTGGTTGAAGAGCCCAGGTGGTGTTTCTAGAAACTTGTTAATCACTGGCCATGGGGCTTTGCGTGCTCCAGAGAGAGAGAGAGAGAGAGATGGAGCAAGGCCCTCATGCAGGGGTGCGATGATGATAAACTGGCTCTTTCCAGAGGGAAAAAAAGTCCTGATATAGCACTTGCCAATTTCAGTGGTGTAAATACTCCCACCAAGTCCAATTTCTAGTACCAATTGGCTTAACCACTGGTTCACAAAATTCCTGAATATTTAACACTTGGCTCTTGCTTCACTGCCCGCTGAGGCCAGTGAGAGGAGAGGCTGTTGACAGCACAAGGCCCCAGCACCTCAGCTTCCCTGAGCCCAGCACTCCACTTCCCTGTCTGCTAAATGCCATATGCAGCCACTGCAGGGCCATTTTAAGCTCCTTGTGTTGTAGGGTCCTGGTGCTGGTCTGCCTCACAGATTGTCACGATGCTCCCGGAGGTGATGGACATGGTGAAAAGACTTTGCCAAAGTGATCATCAAACCCAACCAAATCCAGTCCCAAGGGACCACCTATTTCTAATCTAGGAGTAGTGGGGAGATGTGACTTCAACATCTACCACTGTGGTTTGAAAAGCTAGTTTGGAGCATCTGTCAGTCCTACTCTGTCAGCTGACAAGCCACTCTTCCTCTCCCCGCTTGGTTGCATGCTAGCCTCCTCACTCATTCCCACTGCCAGGGGACCATGTGTGCTCCTGGCCCTGGAAACCCCTGCATCAGTCCCTTGGGCCTCAGAACACCCACCCCAGGAGCTATCCACAAAAGTCCACCTGCAAAAGGGGCTTCCTGGTCTTGTGTGTGGCTGGGCCGTCTCTCTGGATACGGGTTTTTCATTGTGCAACCTTCTCAGAGAGCCACCTGCTCTCAACACCTTCCCAGTGACTCCATTTCCCCCTCCTCTGGGCTCCTGGAATGCCACAAGGGCCCCACCTTAGCCAGGCAGCTGTGGTGGGAGGTGTTGACCCAACTGCCTCTCTGCTGGCTCACTGTGTCAGAAGGAAGGGGCTGGAGACAGTGGCAGGGACTGGGTCTTGCAGCGTGGTTAGGGACCCTGGGGCCATCCAGAGGCAGGGCTGGGGCCAGGGTACCTCTGGGATTCAGCCAGCCCCTGGGTGATGAACGGCATGGGGAGCCAGAGAGGGACGGGCTGTAGGCCAGAAATAACATCCCCAGAGCCACAGGTGTGCCGCTGAGTCTTCCTCCTCTCCCGTCCTTAATCATTCCTGTTGGTGACAGTGCACGGCCAGGCCTGGAGCCCAGCCGAGACAACCCCTGGGGTCCCAGAGCAAGTTTCTATGGGGGCTGGAGACAATTACAAATACCAGGTTTGGGAGTCCCAGACTCTGCTTCGTAGCAGGAGACAGACTTGTGAACACCTGGCAGAGCACATTGCAATGCGCCTTCAACCAGAAGTGGGTGCCTATGCTAGGGACGAGTTAGGAGGCTCCATGGAGGAGGTGACATTTGAATGGGATCATAAAAGTGGATCCCTTCAGCAGCCCCTGCACAGGCCCAGCTCAGGCCTCCCCCCCTGGGACCCACAGATCTCTGCAGGCAGCTGCAGGACCACCTGCGGCAGCGGAGGGTCACAAGGATGGTCTCCGCCAGCAGGAGCCTTCCAGGCCCTCAGCACTGGCATCACGGACATGGCAGATATTTCCCCTTTCAGGATGAAAAGGGAGTGAAATTCCCCCCTTCCTTTTTCCATAAATGACCAGGTTGGCAGGGGTGGTGGGGGGCAGGAGAGGAAGGGCTGCCGGCCTGGGAAGGGGCTCTTGGAAAGCCAGAGGAGCAGGCAGGGAGGAGACAACAGTGTGGAGTTGAGCAGGGGCCGCCCACAGTTGGAGCCACGTCCTGGGTTCTGGGGTCCACTCCCAGAAGTTCAAGATCTGTGCCAGCCCACTTCTGGGCCTTAATGAGAGCCCACTGCCCAAGGCCAAGCCCCGAAAAGGGATGATCAATAAGGGAAAATTGGCCAGGCGCAGTGGCTGACGCCTGTAATCCCAGCACTCTGGGAGGCTGAGGCGGGTGGATCGTTTGAGCTCAGGAGTTCGAGACTAGTTTGAGCAAGAGCGAGACCCCATCTCTACTAAAAATAGAAATTATATGGACAACTAAAAATATATATAGAAAAATTAGCCAGGCATAGTGGTGCGTGCCTGTAGTCACAGCTACTCGGGAGGCTGAGGCAGGAGGATTCCTTGAGCCCAGGAGTTTGAGGTTGCTGTGAGCTGGGCTGATACCAGGGCACTCTAGCCCAGGCAACAGAGTGAGACTCTGTCTAAAAAAAAAAAAAAAAAGGGAAAATTACCACAGCAATTGAGTTCCTTCAAAATGATCGTGCATGTGTGTCTGTGAGTGTGCGTCTCCTCTCTCATTTAAATAGCCATTCTGTGCATTCTTGATTCTGGGACCCTCCTCTGTCACCCTCTCCAGGAAACCTTATAGGACCCCACACTTGATTTAGAATGTATGACAGACATTTGCCTAGTGCCTGGCACATAGTAGGAGCTCAACAAATGTCAGCTCCTTTCCTTTGACCACTCAAAGTGGTCACTTGGGGGTGAGGCCAACAGGGGCTTCCTGGGTCTAAAAGCTGCTGGGCCTCTGCTCTCTGCCTCCCCCTTCCTTCTCCAGCTGATGACAAACATCTGAATGTCCTCACATGCTCAGTGTCCTCATCTGCTATTCTGGGACACAGGCTGGGGAGGGTACCCGGGCAGGCCCCCTCTGACAGAGGCTGCCCTTTGCTGGGACGTGGGCTGGCCTGTGTCAGTCCGTGGATGGATGCAAGGGCGAGGCACCCATCCTGCTCGTCGGGCCAGATGCTGGCAGGAGGGCGGGGCCAGAAGGGGCGGAGCTTCTAGAACAAAGAAGAATGGGGAGCCCTGGGGGCCCAGACTGGGCATCAAAAAGCCTCTGCAGAGCCAGCAGGCCACAGCAGCACCCGCCTCTGGCCCCAGCAGTCAGTCAGACGCCCGTGGCCGGCTCCCTGCTGCTTGCCCAAGGCCGGGCAAGTAAGGAACACCCTGCTTCGAGACACCTCGTTCTCCAGCGTGATTGCGCCGACACTGCTCTGTGGCCTTCTCTTCTTGGTGTGGGTTGCTGCTGAAGTCCCAGAGGAGAGCAGAGGGATGGCTGGGAGCGGAGCCAGGAGCCAGGAAGGCCGCCGGCAGCATGCTTTCATCCCGGAGCCTTTTGATGGAGCCAACGTGGCCCCAAGCCTCTGGCTGCACCGCTTTGAGGTCATCAACGACCTCAACCATTGGGACCACGTCACCAAACTAAGGTTCCTGAAAGAGTCCCTCAGGGGAGATGCCCTGGAGGTCTACAGTGGGCTCAGTTCCCAGGACCAGGGAGACTATGGGACTGTGAAGGAGACCCTCCTGAAGGCCTTCGGGGTTCCTGGGGCCACCCCCAGCTCCCTGCCCAAAGAGATCGTCTTTGCCAACAGCATGGGTAAGGGCTACTACCTCAAGGGGAAGATTGGCAAAGTGCCTGTGAGGTTCCTGGTGGACTCCGGGGCCCAGGTCTCCGTGGTGCACCCAAGCCTGTGGGAGGAGGTCACCGACGGCGATCTGGACACCCTGCGGCCCTTTGAGAATGTGGTGAAGGTGGCCAACGGTGCTGAAATGAAGATCCTGGGTGTCTGGGATACATCGGTGTCGCTGGGCAAGCTGAAGCTGAAGGCGCAGTTCCTAGTGGCCAATGCAAGTGCTGAGGAGGCCATCATTGGCACGGACGTGCTCCAGGACCACAACGCCGTCCTGGACTTCGAGCACCGCACGTGCACCCTGAAAGGGAAGAAGTTCCGCCTTCTGCCTGTGGGAGGGTCCCTGGAAGATGAGTTTGACCTGGAGCTCATAGAGGAGGACCCCTCCTCAGAGGAGGGGCGGGAGCAGCTCTCCCACTGAGAAGCCCCCTTTTCTTCACCCCCTGATATTGGTGGGAAGACCCCCCATTGTGGGGGTGCACATCCCCAGGGGAGTCCCTGGGCGTGGCCAACCCTCTAATCAATGCTTGCCCTTCCCTCCCCCTCCCTCTGCAGGAGCCTTCATCTGCCCCTGGGGGGAGGCTTCCACCGGCACAGGTGAGGGAGAGCAGGCTGGCTTGGAGGGACAGGGTCCCCATGGTTGTCGTGCTGCTGTTGATGGCAAAGACTGGAGGGCTGGAAGAGCTTCCAAGGAGGCTAGAAATGTTTGTCTTTGAGAGGACTGGACCCCTTCAGATCCCCTGCAGTGTGGCTTGGTCACCTTCAGGTCCTCAAAGCCTACCTCAGCTGGGCTGGGTCCTGGCTGTGGGGTCCTCAGAAGCCAGGGCCAGCTGGCACACGAGGGTCACAGTTGCTCTGGGACACTCCCCTGATGAATCTTCCCACCTGTGCAATGGTATTTTCCTTCTGTCATTTGCTTTGAAACCCATTGAGCATTGTGCCAATAATTTAATTGCTTCTAAAACCAATAAAGATTGATTCACAGGAAAACCATGTAATGTGTTGATTGGGGATGAATGGAATGTGAGAGGGTGGGGGAAGCAGGGAGTCAATGTCAAAGTCAGGAAGATTCAAGTATTTACTGAGTGCCTAGCCTGGAGAGACAAGGGGATATAACCAGTGGCTGCACAGCTGGGATTTTCTAAGACAGCCTCAATTTAAAATATTTTGACTTCATAAATCCTCTCATCATTTCCAATCTAGTTATAGTTCTTCTAATTATTTCAATCTATAATATTTTAGCATTCAAATTTCCCCTTATGCCCCAAAGTGACCCTAAAGTTGTATGTGAAATGTCGTGATTGGGGATTGGAAAATCGTGGTTGTCATAAACAAACGAGAAGGTATCTGCCAGGCACGTCGGTTCTCACAGCTGCCCTGACGGCCAGGACTTGGAGGCAGGAAGCAAGGCCAGGAGACAAGTGTCAACCCGCACAGGGCAGCCAAAGGCCTTCTGGTGGCAGTGGGGGGCTCCCGTGGTGGGACGACAGTTTCTTCCTGCAGGGACTTGGGATGGAGCCTGAAACTAGCGAGTTCCGATAAAGCAGAGGACATTCCCAGATGCAGACGTGGGTGTTCATCTCTGTTAAGGACCCACCTCATGTTTGCTTCCAAGTTCCCGCCTCTTGCTCTGGAACTCAGCAGGGCCGGGGCTCTGAAAACCCCCAACCCAAAGGGAGAAACTGAGCGGACAGAAACCTCCACAGAGGAGCAGATGTGCTCCGGGTCTCAGGCCGCCCCACCAAGCGCATCAGGGGAGCAGCTCTCAGGGGAGGATGGCCACACCCTCCAAGCTGACCTTGGGCCCAGGAAGATTGGCACAAGGCCAGAGACAGGGATACGCAGGGACCCAGGACAGGCAGGGAGATGGGGGTGGAGGCACAAAGCTTTGAGAGTCTCTTCATGGGAGGCATGAAGGGCCATTTTCCCTTCGCCAGGGTGACATGAACTTCTCCTGGAAGTTTCCATCTTGACAACTCCTGAGGGAGAGACAAACAGTCTGAGTGGGAGCGGAAGGCAGGGGTGAGACCTCTGGACTTCTTGGAGCTGATCTGAGCCAAGAATGGCTGGCCCTCCCCAGGCCCTTCTTCCCCTGATTCCAGCTGTGATTCTCCTGGGAAGGGAGGCAGGCTCAGCCCCTAATCCCCAGGGTGTGCTGAAGCCCCCTCCCTGGATAGCCCAGCGACTGAACTGGTGTTAGCTCGGCAGCCACAGGGCATGTGGAGGGAAGGGCAGGTGTGGGACCAGGAGGAAGACGGGTGGGAGAACTGGAGAAGGGGGTGGTCCCCTGGTGCTTCCCAGGTCCCCCATCCCCTCCTCAAATTTGTTTTTCAACCCCCCTCTCTGCTGGCCTAACAAATGCTGCTGCTCTCCCAGGCCAAGCCCTCTCCTGAGGGAACAACCCAGGTGGCGCCTCCCCATGACCTATTTTCCTCTAGGTCCTTCAGATCTCAGCCACGTGCTGGGCGGAAGGAGGGAGGGTGAAGAGTGGGTAAGTGGGTGGGTGGGGAGGTGGGGAGGAGACGGAGGAATTGGGTGGCCAAGCCAGAATTCCAGGGCAACCCAAGCCATCCCCTCCCTGCCCATCCCCACACACAGCAGGGAGCTGAGCCCTGTCCCGGGCAGTTGTGAATGGGATGCCTGTGTCCCCGAAGCAGACAGCCTCCTCCGATGGTCTAAGTGAGGGGAGCCCGTCTGAGCCCCCGCGCTCCTGGCTGCCCACCAGCTACCTCTCCTAGAGGGCACGAGCACCCCGAGTGGGCCCAGCGAGAGAGGAGGGGTCTGTGACATCCATTGCCCAGGCCCTCCGGAAGGAGGGGACCACGTGCTTCTTACCTGGCAAGCAGAGCGAGACTAAGACAGGAAGGAGCCGGTGGGTGTGAGAGTGATGATCACAAACGCAGGTGCGTGAAGGAGGCACCGGGGCTGCCCTCCTGGGAGCCAGGTATCAAAGGGGGAGCCGGGGAGAGAAGCCAGGAAAAGCGGGTTGTGGCCACACCACAGAGGGCTTGCCGCCTGGGTGTGGAGTTCGCACTTGACTTACCCGGCAGGTGTTTGAACTGCGGAGGAGCAGGAAGATTCATCTGGCTTCTGGGTGTAGGATGCAGTGAAGCTGCAGCAGAGACTCCAGCTGGGACGCTAAGGCAGTATTTACACTTTGGGTCTGAGTCTGAGATGATGGAAAGGCGGCTGCAGGGATCAAAGTGAAGGTCTCATCCTGGAGCACTTAGAATCTCCTGTGAAGACGGTGGCCGGCAGCTCCTCTGGTGGTTCTAATGTGTGGCAAGCTTGGGAACCCCTGGTCTAAATTCCAGTGGATTCTACCCCTTGCTGTCCAAAGGACTGGCAGAAAGGCAGCGTCGCCTGGGAGCTTGGTAGAAATGCAGAATCTCAAACCCCACCCAGACAGGCACCAGGAGCTGCAGTAGACAAGATCTCCAGGCAATTCTTGGGCATGTGAAAGTTTGAAAAGCCCTGGCCCAGAACATTCTATTACAATGCCTCTACACTAGTTAAGGAGCAACTAAGGGCCCCTGCAAGATGCCCCCTTCTCTAATACTGACCACCCCATGCCGAATGCCTGCCTACTCATTCCGCAGACTATGCTGGATAATTCCCCATGATTTCATACAGCAAACCTTTATTTTAATTTACTCCTTAATTTCAGACTTGCAGAAAAGTTGCAAGAGTAGTACAAAAATTTCCCTATGTTTCACCCAGTTTCCTCAAATGCTAACATTTTACCAGTTCATGTTATCATCTCTCATTCCCATTCTCTCTTCCTCTGTACCTATATGTATATGAACCTTTGAAAATTGCAAATGTGATGCACTTTTATCTCTAAATACTTCAACAAGTGTAGTTTCCAGCAGGGCGCGGTGGCTCATGCTTGTAATGCCAGCACTTTGGGAGGCCTAGGCGGGAGGACGGCATGAGGCCAGGACATTCTCTTATATTCCTATAACTACGATACAGTTATCAAAATCAGGAAGTTAACATTGATATACTACTACTAATATCTAATCTGCAGACTTTATTCCAATTTTTTCCAATTATCCCAATAATAACCTTTATCATCCTCAAAAATTATTTTCTAGTCCAGGATCAAAAATCTAGCTATACATTGCAGGTAGTTGTCATGTCTCTTTAGTTTCCTTTAACCTGAAGAATTTCCTCAGTCTGTCTTTGTTTTCATGGCCTTGACATTTGGGAAGAGACTTGGCCGGTTATTCTACAAAGCTTGGGGTGAACCTGATGTTTCCTCATGATTAGACTCCGGTTATGCATTTCGGGCAGGAGTACCCAGAAGTGGTGAGTGTCCTCAGCACATCACACCACGAGGCACAAGACGCCAACTTGTTCCTTGACTGGTGATGTTCACTTTAATCACTTGGTCAAAGTGCTGTCTGCCAGGTTTCTCCACTGTAAAGTGACTATTTTCACCCTGTCATGAGTCTTGTGGAGAGACACGCTGAGTCCATGTAAATATCCTCATCAGCTTCTCATCAGACTGTCACCCACTAAATTTAGCATCCATTGATGATCTTTGCCTCAATTGATTATCACTGTGATGGTTACCAAACGGGGATTTTCTAATTCTAGCCTTCTACACTTACTAGTTGGCACTCAACTCTGAAGAAAAGCTTTCCCTATTTATTTATTGGTTGATTTACATTATTGTGGACTCAGAGATTCTTATTTTATTCGATGAGTTTTACTCAGTTATTGTCATTATTTATTTTGATGCCAAAATTGTTTTAGATTTGGCCACGGGGGCTGCTTCAAACTAGCTCCTGTCTTCTTGGGACATGTCCCCATCATAATCAGAGCCCTCCTTTATTTTCTGGCACAACAAGATGTTCCAGCAGGCTCATCTTGTCATTTCTTTGCACCAGCCCTGGAACCAGCCATTTCTTCCAGGAGCTCTGGTTCCTTTCAGTGGCACTTGATATTCAGAAACCATCATTTGGGTGTCAGGTGTGCTCCTTGCTACCGGGATGTCATTACTCCTAGGACCTGTCAGTGGTCAGAGCTAAGAAAAAACCCATAGTGCCTCTCTATATGTTTCTATATCTCTCTTTCTCTATATATTAAAAGTGTGAGTTCTTAATTGCTAGCTCCAATTCCAACCCAACCGTAGAGGGCTTATTCTAACCTCCCCCTTTCCAGATTTGCAACTTCTTTCTCTAATAATGAGAAATCTGGCTCCAGGTTACCTCTTTGCTCACTTCTAGAATACCCAGAAAGTAGTTTCAGAATTGCTAACCCATGCACCTATGAAAAACAAACCTGGAAACAACCAGTTATTCATATCCCCTGATCAGTGCCAGGTGTAGGTGGTCCTTGGCAGCAAATGAGCAGGATAAGTGATGAAATAGAATGCAGTCATCTAAAGGAGAGCAAAGGCCTCCCAGGTGTGCAGCGCTTGCCTTGAGCACTGGTCTGAAGGTGTGACATCATCTGAGGACAGGATGTGTCCATCAGGAGGGCCACTGGAGTCAGAGACTGAAGCCCATAAATCCTTCCCTTGTGGCAATGCTGAGGGAAGGGTCATGTGCCAGAGAGGTGACCTGGCCAGCCCACTTGGTCCTCAGGCGCTGTGAGGAGACACTGAGGCAGCTGTCAGAGCTGGCGCCATTCCACATTCCAGGCCCATCAGTCACTAATCCTGTACCAAGTCCCCCGTAGCCAAGAAACTTTGGGTAATGGAGCGTCCTGGTTGGGCCGCAAGGAGGGCAAACACTGGCCAGGCCACTGTGACCGTCCACTCCACCCAGCTGTTGTTTTCCATTTCCGGTTGATAAATTGGCTCTCAAGTCTTGACTGCTCAGATACTGCGGCTCAGCATCCCCCAAGCCTGGTGAGCCTGCGACTCTCTGAGCCCGGACTGTGGAGAATTCTCCGAGGCACACGTGGGATGCTTCCCTGAGCTTCTGTTGGTGCCCCTCCCTGCACTGGGGAGGTGAGAAGCGAGCCCTGCCCTCTAGGCATTTACAGCCCAGAGCAGGAGGCAGCCAGGCCTGTGCTGTGCTCCCCTCCCTACTTTTGTGCTGGGACAGGGGACCAGGGGACCAGGGGACCAGGGGCAGGTTATGTTATCTACCTGGGTGGGGGTTAGGTATGGCTCCCTAGAGGGGACCTTTCAGCTCAGTCTTTTTTTTTTTTTTTTTGAGACAGAGTCTCGCTCTATTGCCCGGGCTAGAGTGAGTGCCGTGGTGTCAGCCTAGCTCACAGCAACCTCAAACTCCTGGGCTTAAGCGATCCTTCTGCCTCAGCCTCCCAAGTAGCTGGAACTACAGGCATGTGCCACCATGTCCGGCTAATTTTTTCTATATATATTTTAGTTGGCCAGATAATTTCTTTCTATTTTTAGTAGAGACGGGGGGTGGGGGGTCTCACTCTTGCTCAGGCTGGTCTCGAACTCCTGACCTGGAGCGATCTACCGCTTCGGCCTCCCAGAGTGCTAGGATTACAGGCTTGAGCCACAGCGCCCAGCCTAAGCTCAGTCTTGAAAGATGAGTGAGTGTGTGTTTCCCAGGAAGACGTGGGGTAGAGGGAGGAAAGGGAAGAAAGTGGGAAGGCAAGGACCAGCTGGTATCAGTAGCTGGGTGACCGGAGGAGAGGACGGAGGGCCAGGCATGGATGGTCCCACATGGTCTTTGTGGAATCGCCAGGAGACCAGTGAGGCAGATGCCTCATTTCTCAAGCTCTAAGACGCACTCACTTATCAAATTAATTTAATACTATATTTGGAGGAAACAAAACCCCTGCAATATAAAGGTACATGTCAATGGTATATCCTGATCTAAGAAGATGTAAAATGTGTTGGGGAGGAGGGACATGGGTCTTAAAATGGAGAACACACCTGACTTCTCCAGGACCAACTCAGATCCACGTGGCTGCCTGGTGGGCAGTGGTGCCAAAGATTCTGGGACTGTTCAGACACAGCCAGGAGATGCCATGATTGATTAGTGATGTCTGCCCTGGGAGCAGGAATAGAGACCAGGCACCTGCTTCCTCTGCTGTGGGCAGTTAGGGGCCTTCATCCTTAGGTAATGCGGTGCCAGGGCAGGGTTGTGGGCAGGGACATGACATGGTGGCATCTGCGTTTCTGATGGGTCTGAGCCTCAGTCCACAAACTCGTAGGTATTGAAGTGAGAAATGCCATTAAAAAAATGCTTTTTCGTAATTAAAGCTAATTAAGTCCAACTCTGTGTCCCCATTCAGCCACGCTGCTGAGAAAGCCCTTCTCCGTCATTTCAGGGGCTCTTTCTGCTCTGGATTAGGGACAGGGCCTAGAAATGTATGCAGCAATGGCGCACTGGAGGGCGGGGCCGCTGCAAGTCACAGCTGCCCTGTCACACTGTTCCCATGAGATGCCCAGTGTCCCTGTGCACGTGGGCCCTTCAGGCCAGGAGGCTGCACTGCTTTCTGTGCCATGTGCGGGGCACACGGAGCCTCAGGCTCGGGTCCTGCCTGCCTAGGGATGCCAGGCAGCCACCCCTTGTGACGTCCTGCCTCTTCTAGGTAAAGCCACTGAGTGGTGTGTGGGTGACCATTCTCCCCAGGGCTGACCACTGCCCACCCTCTGTCAAGCCAGATCTGCCCTCCTCATCTTGTCTTACTCATTCTGAGACCACCCACCACTCCCCGCCAGAGCCCTCGGACACATACTCATCCGCGGGTTTAGGCAGGTATGAAACATGGGGAAGAAAAATATCTCGAGTCTCACAGGCAATGCTGGCTTTTGTCCCAGGAACATAAAAGAGGCCTAAAAGGCCTGGCCCCTTGCCTGAGCTGGAAGAATCAGGGGAAAATCAAGGAGCCAAAGTGCACACTAATGTTTTCATGTGTCACAGGGTAACAGCAAGGAGGAACCAACAGGACTTGGGGGCATTTGTTATGCAGGTGAGAGAGGGAGGAGTCTAAGGCAACAATGGCAATGCCTGGGGATATTTTTGTTGTCTCAGCGTTGAGGGAGGCGCTATTGGCAGCTAGTGGGTAAAGGCCCACGCTGCAAAAATCCTACAATGCACCAAACGACCCCCACCGACAAAGAATTATCCTGCGTCAGACGAAGTAAACGCCCAGGTTGCTGATTTGACAATTTCTCTCTAATTCTCACAAACCACCTACAAAGTAGGTTTTATCCCCATTTAGCAGAAGAGTGAATTGAATTGAGAGAGGCTCATTTGCCCGGTGGTACTCAAATGGTAAGTGGCTGAACTGAGATTAGAATGTAAGCCTGCGTGATTTGGGAATATTCATTTACTCAGCTGTAACAGTGTGGACAAACAAGGATTTGATTAAAATGAATTTAGGTTGCTTTCATCTATTCTAAATAGAGCAAGGCAAGACAAAGTGGATGAAAATGAATTTGAGAAGCTAAAGTAGCCAACAAATAGGTCTTGGTTAACTAAACAGTACATTAAGTGTTTGCATAACTCAGAAAAATGTTAACTGTGGTTGGAAACATTCATTTTTAAAATCAATTTATGACAATAAATCATTCACCAAAAAATCATCATACAAGTAAAGAAGACATGATTGGCTGAAAATAAACGAGGAAGAAAAAACCCCCTAAAACCTCCCTAAAATTCCAAATCCTCTTCTTTGATTATTAGTTATTATTGCCTTGTTAATTCTTTCATTGCTTAAATTCTTTTTAGTGTTTTCTTTTTTTCAATCACAAAAGTAACAAGTGCCCATTACAGGAAAACCAGAAACTTAGGTCAATCAAACAACAGATATACATATATAAAGCATCTTGGCAAAGAACCTTGCGCCCACTCACCCTCCTTAGGTCAAACATGGCGCATTTTTCCAGACTTTTCTCTATAGACACTATGGATGTATTTTCCACATTCTTTCTCTTTCACTCTCTCATTGTTGCTTTTTTTTTTCCTTTTTAACAAAATACGATGATATGGTACTTTCTGTTTTGTAAACTCCCATACTCTATTTAACCAATCCTTTATTTCTGAACATTTGGCTCCTTTCCAACATTTTGCTGTTACAAACGCACGATACAGTAATGAAAAGGAATGTACTGCAACGACGCAATGTAGACAAATCTCACAAACACGATGGCGAGTGAAAGGAGCCAGACACAAACCTATACAGTACGATTTCATTTATGTAAGATTCTCGCACAGATAGGCAAAACTATACCACAAGGTCCAGCGGTGCATACTCAGGATGCAAAATTTGAAAGGAAGAAAGAACATGATTGGGCCAGGCGCGGTGGCTCACGCCTGTAATCCTAGCACTCTGGGAGGCCGAGGTGGGCGGATCGTTTGAGCTCAGGAGTTCGAGACCAGCCTGAGCAAGAGCGAGACCCCATCTCTACTAAAAATAGAAAGAAATTATATGGACAGCTAAAAATATATATAGAAAAAATTAGCCGGGCATGGTGGTGCATGCCTGTAGTCCCAGCTACTCGGGAGGCTGAGACAGGAGGATCCCTTGAGCTCAGGAGTTTGAGGTTGCTGTGAGCTAGGCTGACGCCACGGCACTCACTCTAGCCTGGGCAACAGAGTGAGACTCTGTCTCAAAAAAAGAAAAAAAAAAAAAAAAAAGAAAGAACATGATTATCTCAGGAGCAGGGTAACCGTGTCCTTTAGGATTGACACAGGTGCTGTGCTGGGAAGGACACCAGGGCACCCACATCCTGGTTCTTGACTGGTGGTGTTTGTGGGCATTTACTTTACAATAATGCATTAAGCAGCACTTGTATGTTTTATGTATTTTTTATGCATGTATGTGACATTTCATGATAAATTTTTTTTAAATGAACAGACTAAAATAGGTGACTACACAATTAACTAGAAGTTTAAAGCAGAGGGTAAAACTTAATATTCAGAAATTTAAGCAACTTATTTGAAAAGAGATAAATGGATGCTACATTAAAATTTTAATTTTTGGAAAGTAATATGGAATATACTTTTAGACCAAATTGCCCTTTGGGCTGAATTGTTTTCTCCTCATCTTGTTCTCAACCAAATTGTTTTTTACAAAATTGCTTTTGTTTTTGAGCAAGTCATTTGGATTCTTCTAAAGCCCAGCCATTTTCCATGGCCCTCACTGTACTGTACAACTCGGATGGTAATAGAGTTCTTAATCTTTAGTAAAAACATCACTTGCTGTATTTCGCCATCTGCACGTGGGGCCATGTGACACCAGAGACTATTGTCCTGCCTAAGCTCTGAGCTTGAAGTTTGCCTTTGCCTCTCTTAGAAAGCCTGCCTGCCTTCCTGCCTGCCTTCCTGCCTTCTTTCATCCACAAGGGCTATCTCCAGGCACCCACTGTCGCCAGGCACTGTGCTAAATGCTGGGCCTCTGCTCCATCTGAACATCTAACAGGTAAAATATGTCTTGTGGTGATAAGAAAGTGAAATGAATCAGAGTAAGGGGGACAGTGGATAGGACGTGATGGGGACGTGTGATTTTATGTGGGCAGAGTCAGGGGAGCCCTCGTGGGTTTGGGTTCAGTGACATTTGCCTGAATGAAGTGAGGGACACCACGGAGGCGATGGGGAGAGCATTCCAGGCAGAGCACCCAGGTGTTCTGGGAAGAAAGAGTGGGGGATGAGGCCCAGAGGGTGGCCAGGGCCAGATCAGGTGGGGACCCGCTGCTGAAGAGGCGTGGACGTTCTGCCCAGCAGGACGGCATTGCAGGGAAGGCTGGGATCAGACACCTGGTTTACAAGGATCGTGGGGAGCATGGGCAGAGCCTTGGGGGGCGGGGGTGGGCAGAGCCAGGGGACACAAGGAGACCAGTTTGGAGGCTTTGTGGGGTCCAGTTTCATTGAGTACCAAGCCCCACTCCGGGGGCCCAGAGGCCCTGGGCGCAGGACAGCCTCCTCCCTGGCTCTGGTTTGATACTCCAGGCCTGTTCCTGTGACCGAGGGGCTTCTCTCTGCAGCAGCAGCGACAGCCCCCTTTTCCCTAGTGCCCAGCAGCTGGTAAACGGCACGTCCCTCCGTTACCAGTGCGTTATTCACAGCAAAGTCCAGGGGCCTCCATTTATCTCTCATAAAAGGCGCCTTGCCCAAGCTGCCCCTCACTTCAGCCTGTCAAGACCTTTTTGGATCCTGATTCTGTCAGGCCATTGAGTGCCATCTCGCTCCCCTGGGATGTAGAGAATGTGCCGTCCATACCTGACCCCAAGTTATCATACTGACATGGAGTGGGACAGGGCTGAGGACAGGGTCCCATTGACGCTTCTGGACACCTTCCTGCTGGTTGACTTGTGTCCACTAATCCAACTTCGGTGGGGCCACCAGTAATGTGTTAATAAAATACTGAAATTTATGAGTGATTTACTTTTTAAAAATCCATAACAGAGCATGTTCAAGGTTAGTCCTATAAAAACATTATTCTCGTTTACTTGCAATCCAGTGAACTTTCTCAAGTTGAGGAGAAAGGGTGGCGTTCCTTCCCGTTTCCTACAGGTGACTCAGACCCAGGTCAGCTCTACCGCTGCCTCTTGCCTCCACGGAAACCCCCAGTAGAGCCCAAATTCTTCCAGAGGAGTAGGGATTATTTTCAGCCCTGAGGCAGCTCCCTTCTATTCCTTGGCAAATTTGTTTCCACTGCTATAAAAAACCCCTACACTCACCTTCCCTCTCCACACTCTTGACCCCAATAACCTCACTCTTGTTTAGTCAACCTCACTTTCCTCTACCTACAAAAGAAAAGACAAGGGCATTTCTATTTTACACAGGCAGCGACCCTACATGACAATATCCTCCTTGTTCTCTGCTAAGGTGGATCTGAAGTGACTTCCAAAATTACATATATTAAAACAGGAAAAATTTTAAACAAAAATAAAGGTCAGAGAAAAGACTAGGGGGAAATTAGAACACAGTCTCACATAATTACTAAAGATGAGGTGTGAATTTGGCTCTGAGCTTCCTGGCAGGCAAAGCAAGAAGAGAAAGGTGATCCATTTCATGATTCACTGTTTCCCTGAGGTAAACACTTACCCATTCTTCCAGGGGAAGCAATAGGATTCCGACAATGAGTTCCAAAAGAATAGTATTGCCTCACGTTAAAGGATCTAAGAGTGGCTAAGAGAAAGTTTGGCCTCATCCAGGTCCTAGCCTGATTATCTATTTCCACTGATTCTTCTTCTGAGTCCCATGCTGTCCCATGCCTTGTGCTAGTCTGAACTTGACTGGTACCTTCCTTGACCAAGGCTTTTAACTGCAAAGTAGCAAAGAATTGTGACAACCTCTGCAGTTACTCAGAGTTCATGTCGAAGCATGGAGTCATCATTGATTATCCGGCTAGAGATAGTAGCTAGATTATCTAGCTACTGTTCTGAACTTTCTGTTGGAAAGATGCACGTGAATGCTGGAACTTTAGGCATCTTACACTCTTCTGAGAGATACATGCAAGACGCAGGCATTTTAGCAAGGGTATCTCTCTCTCTCTCTCTCTCTCTCTGAGCCACTTCTGCATTACCTGGGTTCTCTTTGAGGGGAGTTTCTGAGCTGCCCTGCAGGGCTGGTGGGGTCTTAGGATTTGTTTTGACTTTCTGAACAGCGCCTACTGGAGGTACCACCTGGAAAATGCTCCCCTCCTCCACTGCCAATGTCCACGTTCTGTCCCTGAGTCACCCTCTCCTCTGCTCCTCCTCTCAGTTTAACCACTTCCTGCTCACTATTTGTTGTCTAAATAGCACAGTCAGAATGACATATTTGAACACTTCCCCACCCTCGGATGTAATTTTCCTTCCCAGGCTTAGTCCCTCTCCAGTGTTGGAATTTTGGATTCTGAAGATCCAAGACACATGCCTGACAGTGCTCCAAGTTTCTCTCCTTGTCTAGTAAAATGATCATAATTGCTCATAGGTACTGAATGCTTTCTGCATGTCGGACACGGAGATAAGCCCTTTGCACACTTTATCTTACTTAATCCCCCCAACAGCCCTGGGAAGTAAATGCTATAATTATCCTCATTCTACAGATCAGGAAAGTAGAGCTCAAGACACTTGCTCTGGTTACACAGAGTGTAGAGGGTGGAGCTGGCATTGCCCCTTAGATCCATCTGCACCTGGTCATCACCCGGGACCACCTTCCGGGTATCTACGGGACGTGGGCTCCTCACATGCCACGTGGCCGGCACACTCATCTCTGCTGGTCAGAATTGGCTCCACTGCTTCACGATGACAGTGCTTTCTACCTTCTGGGGGGTCAGAATGCCAGCAAGGCAAGACAAGAGCTTGTTGGATGTTCCATTTTTAACTAAATGGACTCCCCAGCAGATGCTGGGTCTTCCATGCCCACTGGGCCCTCCAGGAGTCACCCAGCCCGGCCATTGAGGCAGCCAACAGGGTTGGCTGGGCCAGTGCCTTTCTCCCTTTCCCCCATCCCTTGGGCCTGTCCAGGTGCTTTCTCTCCCAGGCCCACGTGTTTCCTTCAAGGCAGACGTGTTTCTGACATAGAACTCCCTGCCTTGACTGTCATCCTCACCTCTGCCCCCAGGTGAGGCCAAGAGCATCCTATAAAAGGCCCCCCACTTTCCTCCAGGGCCTCAGTGGGCCTCTCTAGCTCCAGTACCCCCGGTCCACCAGCTCTGACTTGGCCTCAGGTGCACACATACCCTTTGCTTCTGTGCTGGCTCTTGCCTCGGCCACCCCATTAGATTGGATGGCCCAGCCGTCCCACTACATCCTGAGCCTGTCGTCACCAGACGTGCTGCCTTCACCCACACTGGGGAGGCTCCCGGAAGTGCCAGCCAGTTAGAGCCTGCCCTTCTGTCTGCCTGAAAGGGGGTTAATCACTCTGGCCCAGAATAAAGCTGCTTTTCCCTGGGGCAACATGTTCACCCCTGGCCAGCAGTCAGCAGCCGCCTCTGTCTCATCGAGTCCCCACAAGGATGCCCTAAGATGCAATGGCCCCAGACTTCTGCATGAAACAGAGTGGGCAGACAGCTGAATGGCCACCCAATTTGGGATGAGCCCTGAATACTTCCTGTGGAGACCCTGCCCGTGGGACCTTCGGCCATTGGAAGCTGAATGTCTTTTGTGATGGGAAGGCCCACGTGGGCAATGGAACAGAGCCACCTCCCATAGTCTTTGGCAGAGAGCTCTGGTGTGTCCCTCCTCATCTGGGTCATAGTAACATCTAAGAGGTGGACCAGAGTGGCACTAGATAATGGGGACCCCGAGGCCTAAGTGGAAGATGTGTACAGTAAACCCTGGTTGGATAAATGAGTGATGTCTCCGGGCCCCAAACCAAAAAGACATGGTATAGAAAGAATGTCTTCCTCTAAGAGCATGTGGGCTTACTGAGGGTCAGCAGTGGGTGGGGGTGGGAGGTTCTTCTTCACAGAGGCATGGAGGGGAGTTAAGATTGAGGGGAGGGCAATGACTCAGTAATAGTTTTGTGGGTTCCCAGTTTTCTGCTCACTATGTGGAATCTAAGGCCCCCGTCATAGAAAATAGGTAGCCTCATTCAAACGCTTGAAAAGGAGAAGATGCTATATATGGCACATTGATGACAATGTGACGCAGCTCTTGCAAACATTGAGGCAAGGGAGTGTGGGGCTTGAGTCGGACTGCCGAGGTTTCCGGGCCCACCCCTCACCAGCTCTGTGGACTTGGGGCAACACGTCCCACCTCTCCCTCCCTCAGTTTCCTCATCTGTAAAAGGCGGATAGTGATGGTAGTCACCTCCCAGGGTTAACGTGAGGATTCACCAAGGCCCTGCAGTAGAGCATCCAGCACTTAGTAGGCACCCAGTCAATGTGAGCTGTCACCATGACATGGACCCATGCAGCAGAACAAAAGATACTTTCTCATCGGGCTACTGTGAACGAAGTGGGGAAACTCTGGAAATAAGATGTGTCATCGTGTGGGGGAGGCTATCTTTATGTGAAAGCTGTCTGTATAATTATCTACAGTTCAAAGCTTCCTCTCCTCGACCACAGTAAACAAGGCATCCCGATGCCCCGGCGGAACACAGCTTTTGGTGTTGCTCACAATTCTGTTTCGTGGGTTCAGTTTGGAGCCTGTCTGCAGTGATGGATCCTCGACTCACACATCCTAGAAGGGCCCAGCAAGTCGTCCCTACTTTTTGGAGAAAGCAGATGGGCCAGGCCACTTTTCCAAAGTAGAAGTACCAGAAAGTTCCTTTTTCATCAGACCTGAAGGCTGAATGCCAGTACAGTTACCTTTTAGGGCACCATAAAAACCTTTCAAAAAATTGTAGGTGGCTTTTAGAATAAGAAGTCACTAGTCAAGAAGGAGAAGGACACCTTTTTCCTTCCTCTCGTCTCTAAACAAGTGCTCTCCTGGGGCAGTGAGGACACGGTCGGGAGGGTGCGCTGCGCTCAGCAGACACCAAGGCAAGGACTTGAGCTCAGACTCACGCTAGAGGCAGCGCCATGAGGGCAGGGCTTTCTGTGCGTTCTGTTCATTGATGTGTCCTCACCTCCGAGACAGAGCCTGACACAAAGCAGGCGCTCAGTCATATTTGTTCAATGAATAGATAAATGTAAATTAACCATAGGGGTTAATATAACATCCTAAACTGGGGGCCTCTCTCTCAGTGAGTCGTGCAATTCACAAGGTCTTTCCCTCCACGTGTGCCCGGCACACCTTGTGTCCCAGCCTCTGGGCCACACCCCAGCGCCAGAGCTGGTCCCTGTCTGGAACACCTGGCTCATTGCACTGGCTGTTTTCTTTTCCGGTGACACTCCTTCCCAGAAAACACTCACTCTTCTGCCAGGGCTCAGCTCGAATGCGCCACCTCTGTGATGTCTCACTTTCCTGTACAACTTTATTCCACAACTAATTACCTTGTATTAAATTGTGCTTATATCTTTCCCACCAGACTATGGATTGCTCAAAAGACAGGAAAGTCTTGGTGGTGCCTGCCACCCAAGCACGCAGCCTGCATCATCAGAGGCTCCCTGACGAAGGGTGAGTCAGCGAGAGTGCGTGAATGAGCAGGCGGAACGTGCAGACAGGAGCGTGCAGCAGTGGAGAGGATGGGACTGTGGCTAATTCTGATCAACAAACGGGCTCAACTGGAGCCACACAATCTAAGTCCTCATCACAGAAGCTAAGGGCTGAAAACTTTTGGCCAGTGTATTTTCCATAAATTAAGAAAAAAAGCCAGGTGTGGTGTTTCATGCCTGTAATCCTAGCACTCTGGGAGGCTGAGGCGGGAGGACTGCTTGAAGCCAGGAGTTCAAGACCAGCCTGAGCAAGAGCAAGACCCCATCTCTACTAAAAATTCAAATATTAGCCAGGCGTAGTGGCGCAAGCCTGTAGTCCCAACTACTCGGGAGGCTGAGGCAGGAGGATGGCTTGAGCCCAGGATTTGAGGTTGCAGTGAGCTCTGATGACGCCATTGCACTCTAGCCCAGGTGAGAGAGCAGGACGCTGTCTCAAAAAGAAAAAAAAGAAAAAAAGAAAGAAAAAGAACTTTAATTAACTCAGTCCTATAAGAAAAACTATGAAAGGGTAAACTAGGATATAAAACATCAGGAAGACCAAAATTTCTTTAATAATGAAATAATTTATTATTTGTTAACAGTTGAACAATACAGAAGTTTACATATACACAGCAAAGATTCTCTAAAACATGTAGTAGTTTCTAAAAATGCATGTGCTAACCGTAGTAAAAAGCACCATTCTCTATGGTCTTGACACAGGATTTACATTGGCGTCATATTTACATAAAGAAATAAACATCTGGAAACAGAATTTCACACTCTTTCATCTGCGGCTCCCCTCTTTAGGCTGTGTTTACCATTAGGAAGATGACCCCCCTAAAACTGACGGCTAACAGCAATGTTCCAAGAGCACCAATTCTAGGGACAAGGGGTAAAGGCAAGTTTGGTTCTCAGGTAAAAGCTAAAATGAAGAATGCCCCCTCGACCCACCACCTCCCCAAGATAGAATAAGAAATCAAAAGTTAAAATCTGGATAAATCTTAGAATTGGGTGCCTTACTAAGTCTCATTTTATAATTTTGAGAGAAGACAAAAATACTCAATTTCTTCATTCAATAGCTGAATCTAGCAGTGCCAATTATTTCTTTCAGAATACAAGAAAATCATCCATGTAATAAATATTGATAATGAAAAAAATCATGATAAATCACATCTTGTACCCCAACCCCTAACCCAGTATCTTTCAAAACAAAACATCCTACAGTTTACAGAGATCTGATCATGTAGAATGAGGAAAACTACCTCATCTAAAAGTATCTTTGGGTTGTCTTCTCTCAAGAAGGTTTTAAAATCAGGAGTAGCCAGCTACCTAAACATGCTGCATCAGAGTCAGACATAGAAAAATAATAGATTGACATTTGGGAAATTGCCTTTAGCCTTTTACTATCTGGGGTTCAACACACAGGGAAGGGAAAGAGGGGCAGACAAAGGAACTTGGGGAAACAAAGAAGGAACAGAAAAAACCAAGATTTGGGGGGAATAAATAGATTAAATAGAAAGCACAAAGAAAGTGGTATTCTTGCCAACATAGTATGGTATAAAAACCTAAATAATAATGTGTGTGTATATATATACTTTTCAAAAATAAGTTCTCTCTTTAAAGGATAGGGAAGAGGCAAGAAGAAAAACATCCACAAAATCCATTATCAAGCCCCAAAATATTGCCAGTTATTTTGAGCATCACAATCCTACCTAGTTTACACTTTTTTTCACACCCCAGTATTTGCTCTTGGCCACTTTAGGGATGGGGACAGAGACCCACAGGAAACCCAGGTGAGGACCCTTTTCTTTTTTTTTTTTTTGTAGAAAAAATAGAGGTTAAATGAAAATGCCCACCTCAAAAAACAAAAACAATACAACAAAAAACACTCAAGTGTTGATCGCAGGATCAGGGACTACTTAATGCTCAATTCTGAATCAACACTGAAATTATTTTAGTCTTAGGTTGACAGGGAGAATCTAGGTCCTGCTCACAAATGTGATGCTCTTTGAATCACTAAACTAGCCCTAGCTCTGTGACTAGAGAAAGGAGCCAGCAGTTGCTATCAGCACCTTGAAGAATTCAAGATCTCTGCTTAGCAAAAAAAAAAAAAAAACCAAAATAAAACACCCCGGGTGCTCGGCCCACTGTTCAAAGCCAACAAAGGATGGAAAGCTATGTTTTCAGGGATGTTAACAGAAGCACACATATATATTTTCTCACTGCATGAAATTAAATTGGACTACGTGCTCTTATTTTCCCACTTGCATTATGATGGTATCAATAAGAGAGCAGTTTAGATTTCTTTTTAGCTTTTAAAATCAACTTTCACATAAAAATATTCATGTGCCTATATTTATACACATCTACATTTACGTACAATTGTCAAAGTCTTAAAGGCTGGGGTTTATATGTTTGCCCATCCCCTCCCCCCAACAACCCTAATAGAAAGGTTTTCATTTTGCTTAAAAAGACAGAACAACCAAAAAGACCCTATAGCTCTTAGCAGTCACGCTGGTGGATCAGTGAATGAGAGAGGACAGATTGGCGAATCAGGGCTGCCGATCAGCCACGTGGGGAAGGGGAGTAGCTGCCTTGGGCTGAGTTTGCTGGTCCTGAAGGTTACAGTTTTGGTTAGAGAGAAGCCTGTCTAGCATGCTGACTTGGTCTACCTTGAGCTCTGAAAGTAACGTCTAACTCTGGTGTCAGTTTATCACAAGTGCATTAAAAATATAGAGATCTATCAAGTTCCACATTTATATGCTATCAAATTGAAAAGGACCAGACAAACAGTGCAAAGGTCAAATAATTACTGTTTTATATTGGGACAGTACATTTCATATTTCAACCAAAAGACAAAAATGCAGTTTAACTCAAAGGCACAACAATTAAAACACAGAAAATAATAGCATCTCTCAGATGCCTTATTTCTAAATTAAACGAAGAAGTACACACATTTTGTTCCCCTCCCACCCCCAATGCAAGCCCACAAGCTTTTTCCAAAGTCTTGAGTTTTTGATGCCATCCAGCATCCAGCATCGTGGACTTGTGAGGCGCTTGGATGTAGCCATGAAATAAAATACTCAAGAGGTCTAGCGAATGGCATTCAAAAGGGACCTCAAAGTGCAGATATATCTTTTTCAAACATGTTACAGGCTGAGCTGGCTCTTTGAACACTATCACTTTGCTTAAATTCAGGAAGCAGGCTTTAAAAATGCAAAAGGCATACAAGTTGTATTTCAGTGCAAATCTTCAGCTGGTTATCAGAAAAGATTCCAACAATTAAAAAAAAAAAATCCTTTGTGTCACTTGCCCCTCCCCCCACCCAAAGCTGAAATGAAGAAAACAGAACAAAACAAAAACAGAAAAATTACAGATGACTTTGGAATCACTTAGGAATCCACTAATTCCAATGAAAACATTTTTAATACATTAAAGAATCATTTAAAAAAAAAACCCACAAAAGTACTCTTGCTTTGTTTAGCTTGCTCTTCGTGTGTAGGATGAGCTTCCATGTAGAGTGCGTTAGAACTTTGACTTTAGCTGTGTGCAAGGTGCAGGCGTGGGTGAGCTGCGAGGCTGTGGTGTGCTAGTGACAGCAGGCCAACAGCGGAGCGGGGTGGCTGCCCACTGCCGAGTCAGCCGTTGAGCCCTTAGGTCGCAGTGCGTCTGTGGATTTTAGGAATGTTCTCATCATTTTGTGACACACTCTGCTTCAGCATCACAGATTTTACAAATGGTTCAAATTCAATGAAAAAGATTCGCCAGAGGCTGAAAACATCAAGACCTCAAAAATATGAATGCAAAAATATTAAGGGGAATGAACCAATTTTGTAGGTACCTACATACAAAGTTTCTAGAACATCTATAAAAGCACAAAGTCATAAGAATTTATTTTCCATTACATTAGTTTATATAAAATGAATAAATAGTATTTATAGATTTAATGTGTCTTATGTACATATACATGTGCTCTGTTTTAGCTTAAATAAAAATGCTACAAAGTGGGAGACCACTTAAGGGAAAAATCAAAACCAAAAAGAAAAATCAGCCTTTTAAACTATCAACCCAAAAGCCTCCATAAAGAAGTTTCTGGGTGTGTCCAAAAATAATCAATAAGGAGAGGAATTCTAGTAACACTGTACCGTCCCCTCCTGTTCACCTGCAACATAGAGAGTAGAAATGTGGACTTTTTCTTTCACTGATCATGGCCACTAGCTCAGCTAGTGCCAAAGCTCAGTTATTGCTGAAAGTTAAATAGGAAAATATATTAGAATTGGACCAAATGTCACTTATTTGGGAAAAAAAAAGAGGCATAATCACTTTGTGTTAAGTGGGAAATGGAGATCTCATTTATCTCTGAGGTAGGAAAAAAAAAATGTTCCAGAGACAAGTAGCATTAACACACTTTGAGGGGAAAATGTGCCTTGAGATAGTGGTACACAGCAAGGTCCCAAGAACATCGCACAAAAATAGATTGTACCGTTTTGTCTGTGAGAACAAACAATTTGGAACTTTTATAAGCTGTGCAACCCCCAAAGACACGCTATCAAGATGTCCGTTTTAAAGTGAGAAATACTGCTCCCATCCACATGGGCTGTGTGGGAAGGGGGTGTTTCTAGAGGTATTCCTGACTTCCTCACTGGGGGTGAGGTCCATAGTTAAGTGCTCTTAAATGCCGTTTTCAAAGCTTACTTTGGAGTTCTGAGATCAGGATCTCAACTTTAAAAGTTTGTTTCCTTCAGTTTCCTAAGCACAAGACACACTTGGACAATCCTCCTAGGCAAGTAACATGGTAAGCCAGAAAACCGTATGAAAGGTCTGGTGGAGTACATGAGGACAGTAAAGAAGAGGGAAACTGCTGAGATGTGAAAATTGCTTATTCGGTCTAAGAATTCTTGGGTGCTTCAAATTGATTGGAATGTACGGTCTCTCAGAGACGAATTTTTATGGAGAGAGAGAGAAGCTAGTGGATGCAATCAGAAACCCACAGTCCTAAGCACTTCCTTGGAAATGGTTACACAGCTGATTTTGGTAAAGGTGGTACACTGAAGTTGACGTGCAAGGGCGTTGTGGGCAGGTCCAATACACTACCTAATCAGCTCCGACAGGGAGAACCTTCGAGGAGGCAGCTGCAGCGACCACTCTCTTAGAGACCGAGACACGTCTTGCGACTGTCCTGGAGCTTTATTCTCTTGATGGTGGCGCTGGAGTAGCCCTCGTCACTGCCGAGGCTCTGCATGCTGCCCCGCTCGTCAGAATCACTCACACTGCTGCTGCTCCAGTCCAGGTCACCTGTGAGATAGTCTGTGCTCTCCACGTCAACGTCGATTTCTTCTGCAGGGAGGACGAGAGAGAGACATTGATGGAGACGCTCTGCAGACAACTCAGGCTAAAAACCAAACCGACCCTGACCAAACCCTTCTGTGGACTCTGTCATCTAACTGCTAGTAGGGAAGAGGAACTTATCACTGGAGGTCACACTGCTCAACTTCTCTAAATCACAAGCAAGTTCTAGTTCCTTCTATGCCCTGCCTCCTGGGAGCAGCACAGGTGGAAGAGGACAGGGAGGCAGGGAGGGGGAGGAGGGCTGAGAGCACAGCCAGAGGCTCACCCCTGTCCGAGTCGGAGCGCTCCGAGGAGACGGTGGAGCCGATGCTGTCCATCCGGATTCTCTCGATGCCCAGCTTCTCTAGCTGCCTCTTCAGGTGTCGCTGCTCTCGCTGAAGCTGGTCTATTTGGTGAACGGCTTTTCTGTCACAATCTTCAAGTTTCTGCAAGTCAAAGGGGCAGTCGTTGGAGCCCACAGGGAGATTTCTAAATTGGCAATGACCCCACATCTTCCCCCTAGCAACGAAATGTGCCAGATTTCCTCAGAAGCCATTCGGTGTGTCACTTGTCAAGCTTCTCTCCGAGACAGGAAGTTGACTGGCCAGTGACTCCTGGCTTCGTCTAACTTCTTCAGCATTGCCAAAGCTGTGGTACTTGTCCTGTCACGAGGATTCTGGGCGGGAGCTCTGACACGTTGGCATCCTGGCACCCTTCAACCTTGGTATCGAAACCACTGCAGGCGGCAACCTCCAACCTGGTCTACCTCGTGTGTAGTGATGCCCTGAACGCCTCATCCCTCTGAACTAGAAAATGTACATGATGGGGGCCTTAAAAACCCACTTCCATTTAAAATTACATTTAACCAAGTACATGTCCCAATTACATAAGCACTTTTTTATGTCATGCCAAATTTCAATTATCAATTAACTTCTGTTTGCTAGCAGGAAATAAGAGTCCCTTTTGAAGTCCAGATTCCAATATGTCCAACAGAAGAGCTTAGAAAACACATTTCCATAGACTATTCATTTTTACAAATCTGCCCCCTAGCTTTCTCATATTCTCCAGATAATTAAGAAGATTATTTAATTGTAGCTGTTTTGCTTTAAATAGAGGTTCTTTTTCTCCCAGAATTATCATGTATGCAGGCTACCAACCACAATTAAAGTGATATTTGTCCAAAGATACGACTATAAAAACATACTGAACAGTGATTTTGGCTGTGGCTCTCAGGAGTTTGAATACCACTCACCTTAGTCTTTGCTATTCCAGCTGCACACAGAGGGTCGACTCTGTGCTAGACACTCTGAGGTGCTGAGAATACAAGGTGAGCACAATGACCCAGGCCCCTCCCTGGTGGAGTCTACAGTCTAGTGATGGAGATAACCCAATAGTCACACGAACCACTGTCAAATATCAACTGTGATGAGTGCTAAGAGAGAAAGATAACCAGTGACAGGATGACCTGTTACAGGAAGGAGGTGACTAAGTCAGGAAGGTCAGTGAAGTCTCCTCAGAGCTAGCGAGACGTGCGCCAAGATCTGAAGGATGAGTAGAAGTTAACCAGGTGAAGAGGGGAAGGTGTACCAAGCAGAGGGAACAGCAAGTGCAGAGGCCCTGTGGTAAGGCAACATGACAAGTACAAGGGCCTGCAAGGGTTGCAGAGAGGGGATGTACGGAACAAGATGAGGCTGCAAAGGCAGGTGATGGCTAGCTCAGGCAGAGACTGGGACAGTCCCAGTGACAGAATTTGTCCTGAGCCACAGAAGAATTTTAAACAGGGTAATGTGTTGATTTGAGCTTCTGAAGGACTCTGCTCAGGAAGCATGGAGAGTAGATCAGAGGGGGTCAGAGGGATGTAGGGAGGCCTCTGAGGATTTTAACGCAGTAGATCATGGTGGGGTGAAAATGGAAGTAGACCAGGTTTTGAAATATTTAGGTCTTGGAGACGGCTTAGATATGTATGGGTAAGAGCAGGAGCTATTATATCAAGGACTCCTGAGTTTCTGGCTTGTACAATTGGATGGAGAGCTGGATGGACCATTTAACTTCCAGTACACGAGGGTGAGAAATATTCAGCTGGGTTCTGGACACGTTGCATTTGAGGTGCCTGTGATTCATCCAAAAGCCATGTTGGAGGAGTTCAGAGGAGAGGACTGTCTGGAGATATACATTTTCTGATTCTCGTAACAACAGACAAACCCTTGTTGGACACGTAAAGACAAAGAAGCATCCCAAGGATACCCTTACCTTTATGTGCAATTTGGCTTTTGTTAATAAACTCAACGTAGTGTGTCGACTTGACTCTGGCCCAAGTGGCACCAGCCCCTTCAACTTCTCCAGGCACAAGCGAAGATGAGCTCGTCTACAAAAACAAGATCACAGTAGCATTTGAGAATTTCATAGTAGGTCGGAAGGCTCCCCAGAAAGAATGAATTCTAAAAGAGTGTGAAGTTGCGCAGGCTCAGTGATGGCAAATGCTACCAATGACCTCTTACCAAATAAACATCTTTTGAAACCAGGTAACTCTGGTGAAAACCAACGAGAAGCAAAATTCAGGGTTTTCTAAGTTAAGTCTATTTATAATACAAGTGCTGGGATAGGAAATAATATCTGCTATTATTAGGTACATTTATCAGGTTATCTCCAGGTTTCTGGGTTACAATGTGACCCACTGAACATCCAAATCAGAAAATAATGACATGCCAGGGTTAGAATCTTTTTAATCTGTACTTCTCCTTGTAAGAGACCCCATTCAAAACCACTAAATCACTGTAACTATATCATTGCTGTATATGGTATCTACACATGTGAATGACATACAGATGGTCCCTGACTTCTGAAGGTATGACTTACCATTTTCACTTGCCGTATTAAATGTACTTTCAACTTCTGGTATTTTTGCCTTACACTGGGCTTATTGGTATGTAACCCATCATAAGTTGAGGAACATCTGCATGTGGATAGTTATTAATTGAAGCTTCATTTGTAATATCAAAGATTGAAACAACCAGTAAGGAACTAGTTAAATAAATCACAGTACATCCACACAGTGGAGTACTATGTAGCTTATCAAAAAGAATGAGAATGTGCTCTATGTACTGTTAGGAAAGATCTCCCAGATATATTGTCAAGTGAAGAAAAGCGAGGTATCAAACCTTGAGCACAACATGCTATTTTCATGTAAAATTGGAGGGAAAACAAGAATCTATATTCATGTTTTCTTATATATTCACAAAAACTCTGCAATGATACATAAGAACTAATGACAGTGGCTGGGCATAGAGACGGCAGGGAACAGTCAGATAGAGATAAGGAAGGAAGCAAGGGGATTTTTCACTGAATAATTTTTTATACTTTTTGGTCTTAGAGTGTGTCTGAGTGGCACAATGGAATACAGTTGGGAGAGGGAGAAGAGCTGGATGAGGAGGAAGCCACAGCGACCCACTGAAGACAGAGCACAAGAGTCCCCATAATTTTGGAAACTTATACTTAATTGAAACTTGTTGTGGGCTTTATTCTAGAACCTAACAGATTCCATGATCATAAGAAACATCCAAATTTGGAGTTTTTGCTTAAGCCTACCACCTCCTTAAAGCCTTCCCAAGCCATTCCAGCTCACAGTGATTTCTCCATTTTCTGAGCACTACTTATCTGCTTATACTACTCATTGGGAAGTGCACTGCACTCCCTGCATTGTTTGGTATTTGTTACTTTACCATTCATCACACACTCCACAGAAAGCTGGGGCTGCAGCTTAATCACTGCTGTGTTGCCATACTACCACATACACCACACACACACGCACGCATGATAATGTCTGTGGAGTGGATTATGTCATCTATTCAACTAGACTTTAAGCTTCTGGAGGACAGAGTCCATCTCTACAACATCTCTACACCTTCAGTAGTGCTCAGAGTCTTGGGATTTTAGATAAATGTTCATTGCCCACACATGACTACCTGGAGCAGCACTCCCTGGAGCCTAGGAGGCTACTCTCCACCTGAAGTGGGAAACAATGCAATGCCTTATACGTTTGCCCTTTTATCCTCTTAAGAATTTTACTGTGAGGCCGGGCGCGGTGGCTCACGCCTGTAATCCTAGCACTCTGGGAGGCCGAGGTGGGCGGATCGTTTGAGCTCAGGAGTTCGAGACCAGCCTGAGCAAGAGCGAGACCCCACCTCTACTAAAAATAGAAAGAAATTATATGGACAGCTAAAAATATATATAGAAAAAATTAGCCGGGCATGGTGGCGCATGCCTGTAGTCCCAGCTACTCGGGAGGCTGAGACAGGAGGATCGCTTGAGCTCAGGAGTTTGAGGTTGCTGTGAGCTAGGCTGACGCCACGGCACTCACTCTAGCCTGGGCAACAGAGTGAGACTCTGTCTCAAAAAAAAAAAAAAAAAAAGAATTTTACTGTGATAGCAAAAGTTGGGAATGCAGACCAGAAAAAAAACAAAAAAACAAAACACCAAAAACTGCTTCAGAAAATTGTAGGACAGGTGAATATGCATGATATTGACATAAGTAGGAAGTCAATTCACACTCTACACCAAGACTTCAGGATGTTCCCCCCACCAAGGCAGATCTAATAATTGTTACTTTAGACAACCTTCTGAGCCCCCTGCCCCATCTGCTTCTGAACCTCCTGTCTCATCTGGATCATGAGGAAGCTGTCCTAGATTCTCCAAGGGCCTTCTAAGCCTTGACAAGTTCGAGGAGTATAGCATTCATTTCTGAGCTAGGAAGATGTAATGGAACAAGCACGTTACTATTTTATAAGACTTCTACTTCCTCTGAAACCTGTCCATGTGGAAGAGCCACAAGCAAAGACTCACATTAGAAGTTGCTCCTCCTACTACTGCATGTGGGGGGGGGGCGGGGGGGGAGTAGAGCCTATGTATAAAGAGTAGAACCTATGTATAAAATGTACTTGTTCACCTTTGATAATATTCTTCAAAAAAAGCCATGAACAGGCCGGGCGCGGTGGCTCACGCCTGTAATCCTAGCACTCTGGGAGGCCGAGGTGGGCGGATCGTTTGAGCTCAGGAGTTCGAGACCAGCCTGAGCAAGAGCGAGACCCCATCTCTACTAAAAATAGAAAGAAATTATATGGACAGCTAAAAATATATATAGAAAAAAATTAGCCGGGCATGGTGGTGCATGCCTGTAGTCCCAGCTACTCGGGAGGCTGAGACAGGAGGATTGCTTGAGCCCAGGAGTTTGAGGTTGCTGTGAGCTAGGCTGACGCCACGGCACTCACTCTAGCCTGGGCAACAGAGTGAGACTCTGTCTCAAAAAAAAAAAAAAAAAAAAAAAAAGCCACGAACAAAGTACTATCTTGGGTAGATTAAAAAAAAAGGAGCCATAAAAATAGATGTTATTAGTAACATTATGAGAGTGTATAATCAGTTACTTAAACAGTTATCCAACTTATTTCTCACTGTAAAGTTTATAGACTAATTTTCAAATTAGGAGAAAAAGTTCAAAAATTAAAATTATATTGAGACATTTTTCAGCCTGCTTATTATTTGCAAAGGCTGCATGATTCAGAACAGTGTCACATTAGTCCTTTTATGATACGGGTTTATATACAGATATGAGTATGTAAAGTTTTTAGGAAGTTTGTCTACTGATAAAAATATAATAAAGTCATTTTTCGATGCATCATCATTTCTAGTTTTACAGGAGTCTAGTCCAGAAAGTGCAATTTTCACTACCCAAATGTGGGTTTCCAAAGAACACTCCCAATTGTGAAACTAGAAATAAGCCATTTGACTAATTCAAGCTGAGGGTAATACTTGTTCATTCAGTGTTTTCTGGCCTAATGCTATGAAAATAGGACCAGAGTTTTTTCTGGATTTTTGTAGAGATCCAAAGCCAACTCTGTCTTTGGCAGTATCTGCCTTGGCCTTCTCCAGTGCCTCACTGCTTAAGCCTGATGGCTGCCTTGCCCACATGCCACTACCTGCAGACACATGCCCACCCGGTGCCTGGACCAACCACAGGAGAGGGATGAAGTGTATTAAGCAGACTCAATTGTATCATATAGTAGTGAAATTCAATCCCTGAACCACATAAGAAAGCAAACAGACTCCTCTGTAACAGCTCCTACCGAGGACCCGCAACCCTGAGACATACACACGCATACACTCACACTCAGTACTCCTGGCATCTAGAACCCTGCTGCCAGCCCTGAGCACCTATGGAACTCCCAGACACAAAACAAGCAGAACAAGCACCCATCTCATCTCTCCCTTCTCAGTCCTGGCTATTCCCCTGCCCTAGTTTCCCATTTTGAACCAGGTCTAACTTTGGGGAACTAACGGGGGTTTTGCCACATATCCTCAATAGGAAGCCACCCAACACCTCAATCTGACCCCTCCACCTGGCTCTCCTCCCATCACATCACCTTCAGACAGTATTGCCAAGAGCTATCTCCCAGCTCCCTGTCCCCAGCTCCCTCTTCCTTCCGTGCTGATCTACACTGCTTTGTCATGAACTTTGACAAACTTCACCTGCTGACTCTTCAGAAAGATCACTTTAATTATTCTGAATGGGCTGATATACCTCTGGTCTACAGTAGCATAAAGAAACCAATCTTTGATCTAAACTATAATCAGTAACGCTCAGAATTAAGCGTGGCCTATAACTAGTAATAACTAATTTACATACAAACTATAGATTCTCTTTAGCAAGTTTTAAGTACCCCACATTTTATTTTTAATTTTTTTCTAATATTCTGAATCTGTCAGTCACTACACAACCAAATATTAGTGTAGTGATTAAGAGTAAAGGCTTGGGATCCTGGCTTTGCCACTTACTCCCTGTCTGACCTTGAGCAAATTCCTTATCTCCTTGTAGTATCAGTTTCCTCATCAGGAGAGTGAGGATGACAAGGCCTACCTGAGAGGGCCCTTGTGCATATTAACTGAGATGAGGTATGGTCAGGGTCTGGCACGGAGTATACAGCAGCAGTTATTCTTTCAATCCTAGCTTCCTTTGTAGAAGGATAATTATTGTGAGCAAACACAGATAATTATAGCACTGTAATATTTCTTTCACAATCAATAGGGAACTCAAAAGTGTCCCACTAGGCAGACAGAGGCTATCTCATAAAATCCACTTCTCTGAACTCTTTTGTAAAGAAAATAGACATCTTTTGTCATTAAAATAATTAATGGAAAATCAAATCCATTTTCAATGGAAACACTGATATTGTTTATGCTAAAGGTACTATTTTTTTTTTTACATTTAAAAAATCAGCAAGGATTTTACAAAGCTAATGAATGCAAAAGAAAAGATTCCTTCATGGCCACTCACATAACATAGAGGCAGGGGTAGAGAAGACTCCAAGGTCGGGAGGGAGGCATCTGCTTCACTTCCACCTGCTCCAAGAGCAAGCGTTCTGCAGTGCCTGGGCCTCCCTCCTGCATCTCTACTGCAGTGGCCAAAGGAAAATAAAAACAGGAAAATATGTATTGGCCTGGGAAATTCAAGCACATCCAGAGAACTTAAAATATCTCATATGCTATGCTTTCTTCTTGCTACTGTATATTTAGGAGCAAACTTAAAACAGGTTGCTTAGGCTCGATGGGAAGAAAACTATTAATATAAAACTTTGCTGAAAGACACAAGAAAATGTGAGTAAATGGAAAAAATAGCACATTCCTGAATAAGAACCTCAAAGTAAAAAATGTCAATGTTTCCCAAGTTTGTTTACAAATTTAACACAATTCCAAGGGAAAAAAAAAATCCCAACTGTATTCTTTTTAATGCTGGGAAATTAGTCTAAACTTCATCTAGAAGAATAAATGTGTGAGACACTGCCAAAATTTTTGAAACAGAAGAATAATGAGGAGGAATGTGCTGTACCAGATACTAAATTGTATTATAAAGCTTCAGTAATTAAAAACAGTATAGTACTAATACAGGAATAGACAGACAAATCAAGTGAACAGAATAAAAATCCCCAGAAACAGACCTAAGAATAGCTATGAATTTAGCACATAAAGCAGATAACACTGTAAATCCTTGTGGAAAGAATGGATTATTCAGAAAATGGCAAGGGAGTGAGGAGGCTAACATCAAAATAAATTCCAAACAGATTAAAGATTTAAATATAAAATATATTCAGATACCACATCGTTCTGTTGTTAGCTTTCCTTAACTCTTGCCAGCCGTGAATTATGGAAAGCTAAATATCCAAGTGAAGGAGGTTATTAATGAAGACGGCTCTGGGCTGTTTGAGGCACCACCTCCTACCAGAGCTTTGGCACTGACAGAAGGCACCTGGGCTAACCACTGTGCCCTCGGACAATTCTGAATGCAGTTCTTCTTACTTCTGCCTCCAGATCAAGCTTCCTTGATTCTATCCATGTCTCTCTCTCAGGCTGGTAGATTTGTGAATTGGGGAATAGATTCAATAAAAATAGGAAGATTACAGGTAGACAGTGTTATCTGTAGACAGTATCTCCTGAATTTAATGTGCTACCCCTAAAGTTCTTCCTGAATTAGATATAGTCAAGACCAGAAGTGGTATCAAATGAGGGGTGTGTGTATGTTTGAGGGAAGCACTGTTATCAGTGATTACTTTTCCTTATTGAAGGTATAACTGAAATTATTCTCTCAGATTTTCACAGCAAAGTATATAGCACAAAAAAGAATTATAAGGTCAGGGTAGAGCACACAGCATAGCAGCCAGTTAAGAGAGCAGATAAGTAATTAGGCTCACAGGTGGAAATCTTGAAACATACACTTGGTTCATTCATTCATTTATTCCACTAGCATCTGTCAAAGGATTATTACATGCTGCTACTTTCCTAGGTCTTGGGATATAACATTAAGTAAGACCAAGTCCCTGACTAAATTTTAAGAACTTCAAAGGCAGAGTAAATGAATTATGCAAAATGCTTTATCTGCCCTACCTTCAAACCATGACAAATATCAGCTCTCATTTAAAGTTCTAGAATGGGCTCCTCTTTGCCCTCTACCAAACATGTCCTTTCTTTTCCCTCACCCACTAACATTTTGTCTGACTTAAGTTCTCCACAAAGCTTTTCCATCTTTTATAGCCTATCATAACCTTCTTTTCCTTTCCAAATAGATCATATTCATTCATTCATTCATTCATGCACTGAGGACTTATGTATGTAACCCTTGCGTTTCTTTCATTACCAAATAACGGAAGAGACCGAGTCTTTTATTTCTTGTTAACCCATTGGAGCCTAGAAATAATTCATCTGAAGACACAGACTTAAGAGTAGAATCTAGTATCTTTGTTAATTCATGTCCCTTCTTTTTGAGTAAAGCCCTGCTTAAAGAACATGATATACTTGACCTTAGTGAGTACTAGTTTTTCATAAAATTGGGACTGAGATTATTAGCCAAAGAAGAAAGAGTAGCCTATTTAACTATGAGGTTTCACCATTTTATCTCCTGTCTTGGCACAGACTTAGCCAATTAAATAGCATCATAAATCCTATAGGATAATTGCAAGTTGAATAAAAGTAATTTTAGATATAGGTATGGATGGGCTGTATAGTAAGAAAAAAGGAGTATTAAGTATAGAGTAAGAAGAAACACATCTTATTAACGGGTCAAAAAATTACTCCCTGGCCGGGCACGGTGGCTCATGCCTATAATCCTACCACTCTGGGAGGCTGAGGCAGGCGGATGGTTTGAGCTCAGGGGTTCGAGACCAACCTGAGCAAGAGCCAGACCCCGTCTCTACTAAAAACAGAAAGAAATTAGGTGGACAACTAAAAATATATAGAAAAAATTAGCCGGGCATGGTGGCACATGCCTGTAGTCCCAGCTACTCAGGAGGCTGAGGCAGAAGGATCACTTGAGCCCAGGAATTTGAGGTTGCTGTGAGCTAGGCTAATGCCACAGCACTCTAGCCCGGGCAACAGGGTGAGATTCTGTCTCAAAAAAAAAAAAAAACCCAACCAAAATTACTCCCTAAAAGTGATTAAAGATCACAAGAGATTTGGGGTTGAAAACAAAGCCTTCCTGCGTTAAAGAAAAACCCTAAGTGAAGGCTACAAAGTCATGCTTTGAGGAGAGGGGGAAAAAAACTTTTCTTCTTTTTCTAAAATGATCCCTTTATGAACAATTCCCAAATGCATCATCATTACCAATCTGACTGGAACCTTGAAAGGTGTTGAAGGTTTCTCACAATTATGCTGATAAATCTTTGTAGAAAATACAAAGATAGTAATATACTCAGTGAATAATGCATAAATAGCAATTCACAATGGCTACATTTTGAAGATATAATATCACTTTTTAATTAAAGTATAAAATACAAAAGTTACCTCACTAATATTTCCTTTTCAGAAACTAATTTTTAAATATAAAATATATGTATTATAATTAGTACTTGCTGGCTCTATCCCACTATTTGACTATTAATGCCTATGACAAAAAAGTCAGAGAGTACACCCAGTGCTCCAGGTAGGAGATTGGAAATTGGTTGAATAACCAGCATATGTCTCTTCTCCAAGTCCTTTTGAGGGCAGGTGCTGTCTACCCAGGAGGTACAGTGCATGAAAGACAGATTCTAGTGGTACAAATCTGAGTGCTCCTCCACATCATCAACATAGACTGGATTTGCACACTGATCCCTATGTCCCTCCTTCATAATAACCCTTTCCCATGTGGCAACAAATGTGGATTTGTTACAATATCCTAGAGTGAAATTTGAATGTGGTCAAGGGAGTTCAGAAGCAGAGTAAGAATGATGCAATGCATACCACAACTCAGGCCTGGTGCAAACGTCAGGCCCCAGCCCTTCCGATACAAGGAGCTTGGTCATTTGAAAAGCCAAAACCCAAAAGAAACAACTACGGGAACCTGCAATCAATCAGAATACTCTGCCAGAGAAGACCTGACTGAAATGGTTTCTCATGCCAGACTAGATGCCACTGAAATACTGTTTGACCAAACGGAAATAACAGCTTAGATCAGGCTGTCAAGTCTTCCCCACAAAGCACACACAAAGATCTTTTGTTATAGGGTCAGAAGACTCTGGCAGAGGTAGTCTCTCTAGACCAGCTGCCTAATTCCAGCAAGGCCTGCATATGTACCATTCCAGAAAAATGGGTGTTTACTATTAAAGGAGATGCCAGAGCCTTCTTTTGAAAAAGAGTCCATTCTAGCACCTGACTCCTGACCTACTGGCTGCGGCTTACATGCATTCACTCCGTCTCCATTTGCTAAAGGGCTTATTGAAAGGCATTTAAAGCAATTTCCAGCTAAGAGAAAGAAACAGAATTACCAATGAAGGGCACATAACAACAAAAGATATTTCCTACATTCTAACAATAATCATTTAGTTGACTACAATGGGAAACCAACAGCAATCTAAAAATACATAAACCAGGAATACGTTTTACAAGAAATGTATAAGACCTACCTAAAAACACTATAAAACTTTGCTTAGAGATACAAAAGAGATCTGAATAAATTAAAACACACATATCCTTCCTTCATAATAACCTGGATGAAAAGATTGAATATATAAGCATGAACTTTTTAAGGTTAATATATATTAGAATTATGCAATTTCAATTTTAAAAATCCCAAAAGAATTTGGGGGATGGAGAATTGATTGACTATAAAATTTGTCAGGAAAAATAAACTGGTGAAAATAGCTAAGAGCATGGAAAAATAAAAGAAGGAGAATGCAAAGAGGAGTACGCATTTGCTTTTCCAGATCCTGAGATGCATGATAAAACCTCAATGATTAAAACACTGTATACTGGACATAGGAAAAACAGATGGATCAATGGACCAGAAGAACAAGTCTAGAAACAGACTTAGCCATGAAGAAGAATTAAGTATACACCAGAGGCAGCAACTTGAATCAGTGAGAAAAGACTGATTCCATAAAGGCAAATGGTAAACTGGATAATTATATTTATTTATTTATTTATTTATTTATTTTTTAATATTTTAAAATAAATAAATTTTTTTAAAATATTTTGAGACAGAGTCTCACTTTGTAGCCCGGGCTAGAGTGCCGTGGCGTCAGCCTAGCTCACAGCAACCTCAAACTTCTGGGCTCAAGCAATCCTACTGCCTCAGCCTCCGGAGTAGCTGGGACTGCAGGCACGTGCCACCATGCCCGGCTAACTTTATATATGTGTGTTTTTTTTAGTTGTCCATATAATTTATTTCTATTTTTAGTAGACACCGGGTCTCACTCTTGCTCAGGCTGGTCTTGAACTCCTGAGCTCAAATAATCCACCCACCTCGGCCTCCCAGAGTACTAGGATTACAGGTGTGAGCCACCGCGCCCGGCCGTAAACTGGATAATTATGTGATGGAAAAAGGGATAATATCTTTCATATATATCCTATTATGGAATCTTTTTAAAATAAAAAGATAAACTCTTCAGTAGAAAATTGGGCAAAGGTTATTTAATAAGTAATTCACACACAGAGTCAAAGATGTGAAAATTATTCAACTACGCTAGTAATTAATATAGGAAATGCTAATTTTAAAAAGTTGCCCGTGTTGCTATTTTTTTTTGTTTGTTTGTTTGTTCTTGCTTATCAAACTCATAAAGGTCTTAAGTTATAATACAAACTTGTGAAGGGATAAGGAAAATACTGCCTATAACCTGCCTGGTGGGCAATCCTGCCATCAATATAAAAAACCATAAAAACGTGTATACCATTCATTCCACAGCTATAAATTTATCCTAAGAAAATAATTATGATGCTGGACAGAGATTTATCTACAAAGCAGTTTAAAGCAGCATTATTTAATATTAGCAAAATACTGAGAAGAACCTAAAATAGCAGATTGGTTATATGTGTTATGATACATTCATGTGACATAATACTGGGCATTCACTGAAAGTAATGCTGGAAAGGGAGATTTAATGACATTTGAAAATGTTCATAATATAACTTGAAAAGAAACAAGCTACAAATTATTTACTACATGATCTCATGTTGGTTAAAAAAAAAGTATACACAAAAGTCTAGATAGATATAGAACAAATGTCAGCAGTTGTTACCTCTGTGAGGCCTATTACATGTGACTTTTATATTCTTTGTGCTTTTCTTACTTTTCTAATTTTATACACTAAACTATATTTTTAAAGTTATTTCCTAAAACAATTGGAAAGATATATTTCAAACTTCCATTGGTTTTTCTCTGACTGCTAGAATTATGGATGATTTAATTTTTTAGCATTATTTTCTATATTTCTCAAAATTTTCTATTAGTTTAAAAAAAGAAAAGAAAAGAAAAACCACATACACACACACACTAAGAGTGTTTCCTTAGGAGGCTAGACCCAGAAAATTAGTTAAAATGCAGAGAAACACAGGCCACATGCCAACTGACAAACCTCTCCTAGAGTACACTAAACTGAGCTCTTCCACAACAGGGGCTTAGTCTTTATTGGACTCTGTCCTCCCAGCACCTACTACGTGGCACCTCATGTGCCCAACACCTATCCTGTTGAGTGGAAAATACTACCACCACCATTCTAGAAGTCTTTTCTTTCATTGTCCCACCAATGCCAAGATACTTAAAAGTGTTACTATTAAGTATAATATCCTCACAGTGAAGTACTGATTACATAGAGTAACACTATTTAGAATCTCTAAAGTGCCGTAGAAAAGTTTTCTACTTAAGAAAACTACCCCAAGCATAATCAACTCTGCAATATATATATATATATATATAAAAAATCCCATTGTTAGAAGTTCTTCTCCTAAGTTGCCCTCCACCTTTTTTTGAGGGCCAAGGCAATCTTTTTATGTAATGTTTTATAGTAAAAAATGGCTAAAGTGTGTTAGCGTTTGCCAGAGTAGTATTCTTTTATAGGATTCAGCTAATAAAACCAGGGAGACTACAAGAGCAATTGTTCATCTTGCCTCAAAACCCTAAAGTTCTTAAGCATCCACACTTACAAGAAGAGCCCAACAACTTTAACTTTCTCCTCTGGACTACAGCAACCAATGCTTGGTTAAACTAAATAAATTGAGCCCTTACTGTCTTCTTCTGTTCACATGCTCTAGACTAGAGAAAGAATTATCAAGACCTTAAAAGACCAAATTCCAAAAACAAAAGGAAAATAAGGAAATTAGATAACTAACCCCTCAACAAGCTAAAGTTGACTGGTCATATGGAAACTAACTGAATTAGAAGCAGCTTGCCTAGTGGTGACTTCAAATCCAGTTTTCTGGACTCCTGTGCATACCTCAATCTTAGCACTTAGTTTATTAACTGAAATTGTCTCTGTGTCTTTCTCATTAGACAAACTGCACATTTCTCTGGGACGGGGGCCTCGCTGATTTAATACCCCAGCATGAACTCATTTAATACCCAGTACCGGCCGGGCGCGGTGGCTCACGCCTGTAATCCTAGCACTCTGGGAGGCCGAGGCGGGTGGATCGCTCGAGGTCAGGAGTTCGAGACCAGCCAGAGCAAGAGCGAGACCCCGTCTCTACTAAAAATAGAAAGAAATTATATGGACAACTAAAATATATATATACAAAAAATTAGCCGGGCATGGTGGCACATGCCTGTAGTACCAGCTACTTGGGAGGCTGAGGCAGTAGGATCGCTTAAGCCCAGGAGTTTGAGGTTGCTGTGAGCTAGACTGACGCCACGGCACTCACTCTAGCCCGGGCAACAGAGTGAGACTCTGTCTCAAAAAAAAAAAAAAAAAAAAAAAAAATAATACCCAGTACCAAGCACAATTTCTCCAGCCACTGTAAACAGAAAACAAACATCCCTGAGTTGCTAAAATAAATGATACAATTGACATTCTGTGGCACTCTTGCAGAGGTTGAAAGGCACAAAGCTGTAATAAGTCTAAGAGCCTTGACCTGAAGGGATGAAATTTTAATAACAAAAATAAATACCTAAGTAAAATGTTAGAGGGGAGAAGGAGAACTATCGATAGGAAACTTTGCATCAGAAATAGCCCCATTTACCCAGATCTCTGCAAAGGCAGGAGAAAGGGAGAGACTCTAAAGATGACAAAGAGAAGCCACAGCTGACGATCTTTCCACTTAGGAGGAGATACTTTTGAGTTTCTAGTTCATGATATGTAAACCCTTAAAGCATAAAGGAAGCTCTGATTTAAAACATGGTCAGTCACAATACTAGAGCAATTAAAAAGAAGGGATGAGGCCGGGAGCGGTGGCTCATGCCTGTAATCCTAGCACTCTGGGAGGCCGAGGTGGGTGGATCGTTTGAGCTCAGGAGTTAGAGACCAGCCTGAGCAAGAGCGAGACCCCATCTCTACTAAAAATAGAAATATATTATATGGACAGTTAAAAATATATATAGAAAAAATTATCCGGGCATAGTGGCACATGCCTGTAGTCCCAGCTACTCGGGAGGCTGAGACAGGAGGATCCCTTGAGCCCAGGAGTTTGAGGTTGCTGTGAGTTAGGCTGACGCCACGGCACTCACTCTAGCCTGGGCAACAGAGTGAGACTCTGTCTCAAAAAAAAAAAAAAAAAGAATCTGTTCTCTGAAAATAAAAAAAAAAAAAAAAAGGGATGAGAAGCACATGTGCAGTGAGGCGTGCACACATGCGAGCGCTCACTCTCTCACACACACACACACACACACACACACAATTCCATAGTGGAGTAAAGGTAAATGTTCACCCTCTTCCAAGATTCTACGTGCCTGGTAAGGGTCTGGTCTGCCCTTTCACTGACAAAACAAATTATCGTTTAGATCTTGACTTTCAGAGTCAGGCTCGTTTTTCAAAGAGAGTTTGCAGGAATAATCACATGCATTTACAGAGCCATCATTACACATCATTTTCTTGTTCATGCAAGGCACTGAGAAAGCACTCAATTTGGATGGGTAGCCCGCATTTCAAACTGATGGGTGCTCAGAGACCAGAAGGAGACTTGTTCAATGGTTCTAGGCCCTGGCGGCACATGAGAATCACCTGGGGAGCTTTTGAAACACACTACTGCAGCGTCTCAACCCAAACCAATTAAATCACACTTGCTAAGGGTGAGGGCTCAGCATTGTTGTTCTTGGTTTTTTTTTGGGGGGGGGAGGGAGTGGTTTAAAGCTCTACAAAGAACTATCTTTAATTTTTTTCAGCACAGTAAAAGCAAGTGGTTTTGTTTTTGTTTTTTAAGTCTCCGCTAGAGATAGAAGAAAATTTGCTTTAAAATACTCCATGGAGAGGAGTGGTTTTGATTATAGAAGATTAGCAAAATGTTGATAATTATTGAAGCTGGGTGATGGATACACAGGAATTGATGACATTATTTACTTTTGTACATGTGAAATTTTCTATAATAAAAAGTTATTTCATAGAATCAGCAGAAATAAACATTTGTTCTTTTCCCCACCAAAAAGAAAATACAAATGTATGTGTATAATATAGTTAATATAAAAAATATTTTAAAAATACATTAAAATAAAAGCTTTGCAAGTGATTCTAATGTGCAACCAGAGTTGAGAACCACTAGGCTACCTTACTGGAGGAGGGGCAACTTGATTTAAAAAAACAAAGATTTAAATAAGCAGCAAGAGGCAATCCAGGTGAGAGAGATTCAACTCAGGCTTGTGGCAAGATGGAGCCCAGTGAGGGTGGCAGGCCTCCTCTAGCTGGTCACCCTCTCCAATGTCTGCCTTGCATACATTTGCCTCAATTTTGAGAATTCTCATTCACAAGTAAACTACAAATACGTACATGTGTGTGTGTGTATGTATATATACATGATTTAAGACAATACTACCAATTATATTCAGTAGCAGGTAAGTTTTTAAGAACACTAGTTGTGGAAACATTGCCTATGAGCTAAAATGCTTTGGTCTGTGGAACAGTTACACAAAGGCCTTCCTCAGGAGTAGGCTAGTGGGTAAGAAATGATGGTATAGTCTTTAACTGGAAAGTTCTTCATCTACCTCAATGAGTTACAGGCAACGCTACTTAGCGGGCCCTGGGCGAACTCTTAAATCAGGTGCTACCAGCAGGAAGAGTCAAAAAGAGCAACCAAACTGGGCATGATCCCAGCACTTTGGGAGGCTGAGGCAGGGGATCACTTGAGCCCAGGAGTTCAAGACCAGCTTGGGCAACATAGCGAGACCACTCTTGGGGGAGTAAAAAAAGAGCAACCAAGTCTCAACATAATGAATAGAGATCACATCAAAACTCCCCACCTTCTACCTCCAAAATCCCCAACTTACCTATTCTTCTCCATTTCATTGTGAGTTGATCTGAAAGAGGAAACAATAAGAAAAGAACAAGATTATTCTTGTTTTAAAGGACAACTTCAACACCAACACAATTATTTTAACTTCTTTCTCTCCAAAGTTAGTAGGAGAGAAAATGGAGAAAGGGAGAAAAATTCAGTAGGCTCTACTAAAGAAATTAGTCCATCTAGGGAGTTAGATAAATGTAAATATCTAAAATAGAGTTCAAGAGAAAGTGACATACCAAGAGGCATGCATTCCCTAGTGGAAAAATAATCCATTTTAAGAAAGGATACAAAAGGGATCTATTTATACAAAGAGAAAAACAGCTGCACAGTGCAATGGTGCATCTGGGTTATATAATACTACAAAGCTTTCTTTAGGCTAAGGGTAGAACAGTGGAGGTGGCACCCCTTCCCCACCCCTGCAATTTTTTCTAGGGGTAGCATACACCAAGATTTTATGCTAAGTTGTTTGACTCTAGGATACCGTTTTAAATGGCAAAATAACACCCCTCCCCAATCTTTCAACTCCCTGAAGTAATTATTTTATCATGTACAACCTCCTGAAAAGTGCTACTGTTGAATAGCTACCAGTGATTTCAGGAAGGGGTTTGCAAAACTCAGCTCAACATAAAGATGATAGGGTGGCCAAAGCAGAAGTCAGGGTGACATCTGAAGTCCAGCTTTGCCACTGACTAGTACTGTGGAAGAAATAAAATTGTTTGCCATCCTGTCATTGGTTAACCCCTCTGTAAAATGGGAATTAAAATAATTGCCAATTATCTACAGGACAAGTGTGGATCAGTGAGGCAGCAACTGTAAAACTGATTAGAGCGCCTTGGATGACAGGTGTGGTAGATGTGAAATCATATTATTAGAATGTTTATAGCTCACCTTGAAGACAAGGTGTGGTCTAAGACTTTATGGACAGATTTCCACAAAGTTACAAAAGTCAGTCAATGTGGTCCCTTAAGTGTCCTCCACACATAAAGCCTCCTTAACAGTTATAAAGGAACCTCCCAGCATTATAAAGGAGCTGAATCTTGACCTTTCTTATGAAATTCTCCAGACTAGAATCTAACCAGCTCAGTAGTTTAATCCCTGGCTTAGGTCATGAATTCTGAGGGGCCATAATCAACACCTTACTGGGCCTAGGAGATAAATTCTCACAGCAATTATGGAGGAACACCACCTAGAGAATGTGTAGCCACTGATTTACATGGCGGGGACGGCGGCACCACCACCAGGATCAGTCACAGCAGAGGTGGGGGGTGGGGGGAAGTAAGTGTATTGAGTGCTGGGAGGGGGTTGTCTTGAAATGAGAAATTTCCAACCCAGCACTAAAACTTCTCTTCCACAAGGCCCTCGGGAGATCAGTTTTTATTTGTGAGAGGGGGAAAAATGAGAAAATGACAGCATTTTACATTTTAAAGAATATTTGTTTTCTAGGACCTCAAAATTGGTTAACTTAAAAGCTTTAAATTGATTCACTTGGTTATTCCTCAGCATTCTTCTGAAGGTTTACTTCCTTCAGTGGCCAGAAGGATACTATAGTTAACAAGAATCTTGCCTGTACGGTAAACCTTTGGCTTTAAAGCACGTGGCATTTTAGTTTCAACTGGGAACAATAAGTTCAAAGTCTGACAGATTTTTTAAGTGGATGAAAATATATGACAACAGCTGGTCAAGATTTCCCTGTTTAACTGTAGACAAGAGCTATCCCCAGAAGGTGGAAGAGAGGAAAGTGAACAGGTTGAAAAGACAGCAGAAAATAACAGCATATGGTGTACTCTTAAACAATTTCTGGATTCTTTGAAGAGAAACTGATAGATTTATATATTTTATATAAAGCTCTGAATCCCCACAACAAGCTTTTTAACAAATTCCATAGGAAGCACAACTCCTTCCAAACTTTGAATGGAATTTTAGAAACTACAGATTTTATTTGATTACTTAAGGCTGTTGAACACATGGTGCTTTTTGAAGGGGTCTTATACTTAATGGCTGGGGCATTACTGAAATATATTTCGTTTACTGAAACTGAGTTAGTCATTAATAAAAAGCAGGCCTTTCAAAAATGATCAGTTCAGAGACTGCCTGCCACCTCCAGTGATGGGTAAACATTTATATTTTTAATTAAAGCATTATAAGAACACAGATACCCTGCATCAAAACTATTTTCCATGTGATTACCGAAAAGATTTGATAACTCTGGAATCACTGATAAAGATCATATTTCACCATTTAAAAATATACTCTAATAAAAAGATAACTAAAGCCAAACTACAGTGTACCTGAGAAATGGGTTAGCTATATAGCTACTGTCCTATAAAAGAACTGGGTGGCAAGTCCTGAACTTCCTCTTTCACATGAGTGCCAAAGCCTGCTTTACGAACTTAACAAAACACTTTTAAAAGCTCTAGATTTCAATTTTAAGTAACTGGTAACCAATTTCAAAAAATCAGTAGGAATGAAAAAAATTTCATCTTCCTGTATTCCAGTAGTTCTCTGGATGATTCCAAAGCAATCAATATTCACAATTTCATTTGTTTTTATTGTGGTTGTTTTAAACAAACAACTAGAGAAACTTGAATAAGATCTGCATTTTCAGTTCCCAAGACCTTTGATATGTGGCTAAATCTTATTTTGTATTGTCCAAGGAAAAGTACTCCCCCAGACTCTACAAGCAAAAAGCACAGCATTTCAACCTGTATGAACAAGAATAAACTGTTACCAAGGGGTTATGTAAACCAGAAGTAATCTCTCCCTACCCCTTACCTCAGTTCAAATTTCTGACCATACATGACTGTGGATATACAGGCTGATTCAAACCAAGGGGTCAAGCTACTTTCTCTGTTAAGACTACTTACTCCTCAGGTAAGGGGCATTCCAAACAGGTCATGAAGGAAGTGATCACACTTAAATGAAACTACTTGCTCTTGCTTCATATGTTTGTTTGGTGCCATCTCCAGGTTTAATCATGGTCTCTCAGAAATCCTTCCACCACTGAATTTATCCAACTAATTCATTATTAGTCAACAATACAAACAACTGTGATACCACACTCCTCCCTCTAACCAAGGAAAACAAACCCATTAACAGAATAGAGCCTCCCCCCCCCACCCCCCCAAAAAAATCAGGATTTGCAGCCATTTTTCAGGAATACTGCTGGTTACTAAAGAGAAAGAATCTATGTCTTGGCTTTAAATTCTCAACTATCATTATTTTTCTTTCCTAATCATCTTTTGGGACCAAGCCGCTCATCTCATTTTCTTGTCCCCACCACTAAACATCCCCCACAACCTTCCTGTGAAACTTAGGAAAATATTAAGTGTTAAGGTATTAAGCCTTGACTAGTAATGTGGACAATTGGTTTCAAATCATGAGTGGATGATAATAAAAGCAAAAATGGACTACACTTTTCTAGAAAAATAAACTGAAAGGCCTCAAAGTTCTTCCAGACAAAATTTTAAAAATTAATACTATAATAATATACAATACAGCTTAATTGGTTTTATACCATTGCATAAGGCAAGTCAGTATTAACATCTTTCCTAAAGGGCCTTAGTACCCATGCACAACACTACTGGCCACCACTTTGAGGTAATGCTAAGATGGGAGAACAAGGAAATACACCAGGTAATTACCAGGTTCATCTTTATGCGCCTTCTTATTCAAGAGTGTGGCATAGGCCGGGCGCGGTGGCTCACGCCTGTAATCCTAGCACTCTGGGAGGCCGAGGTGGGCGGATCGTTTGAGCTCAGGAGTTTGAGACCAGCCTGAGCAAGAGCGAGACCCCATCTCTACTAAAAATAGAAAGAAATTATATGGACAGCTAAAAATATATATAGAAAAAATTAGCCGGGCATGGTGGCGCATGCCTGTAGTCCCAGCTACTCGGGAGGCTGAGACAGGAGGATCGCTTGAGTTCAGGAGTTTGAGGTTGCTGTGAGCTAGGCTGACGCCACGGCACTCACTCTAGCCTGGGCAACAGAGTGAGACTCTGTCTCAAAAAAAAAAAAAAAAAAAAGAGTGTGGCATAAGAGCGTGGCACAAGTGTCCTGCTCACATCCTGTGGTTCCACCAACTATACTAAGGACAATGGGGTGAACTAAGCACAGAAGAGGCAGCAAGAACAAGTGAGTTTTAGGTTTAAGTGGGAACGTCCTGGCTTTTTGGTATTAAGCCAGAGAGGCTACCCAAATAGTTACTCACAGGGTATTCATTAGGGTGAGGGAGGGATAAGGATTCTAAATCAGTGATGAAAATGTCAATGATTTTAATCTACTGTCATGAAAGGTATAACTGAATGCATCTAATAAAACAGACTTCCTAGTCTACTAATATTTGAAGAGCAAAGAGGGGGGAAAAGGTAGTAACATTGATGGAGTATTTACATGTACCAGGAAGTATTCATAGGACTTTATTATGTGATTTCACTGACCATTAACCAAATCTCCAGCTTTTTAAGAACTACAGTATAAGGCAATCTGTAAGGCTAACATGAAAAGGTTGTAGCATATTAATATTTTCATATTAACTGTTCCTCTAATATCAAAGAGGTAGGGTTTTAACTTCAATCACTCTTTGCCATTACAAATAAATATGACAAATTAGATTATCAGACAAACCACTGTATTTAATTTACATGTCAAATACAAAATTCTACTACCTATGTGCCAAAGTCAGATATCTTAATATGTTTATAATATCTTCACCATGAAAAGTAATTGATAATGCCCAGCATTTCAAATTATAGAAAACTTGTCCTGAATCTGCAACTTCTGAAGGCAAAATACTGTCACTATTGCTAATCTCACTTGAAGCTTCCACAGATTTCTGCTCCAAAAGGGAAGGAAAGCAAAATTAAATTTTAAAGAGTTCATAAAGAAATGTAAAACATTTCTATTTTTCTTTTCTTTTCATTCCCCTCAACCCAAACAGAAGGGTTGCTTCCTCTAATGGCTTAAGACCATGTGTGCATTACTAAATCATGATCATCACTTAATGTATTTACAGGGTTATAATCACAACCGGCAACTTACATTCTGCAGTTTGTGTCACCTACAATATGACCTAAAAGAGAAAGAGAAATATTTACCAAATTACCTGCTACTGCTGTTATTCTTCTTGGATTTGTTCCTCCGTTTTAAGGCATCTCTGTCCTTGTTATTGTATGGTAACATGGAGGCATAACCATGTTCAGCTTCTAGAAAACGGGAGGATCCAGTTAATGAATGAGCCCAGAATATTTAATACTCTCTCCCCTCCACAGTGTTTCCTTTTTCATTTATTTATTTATATTGAAAAGAATATTGTGGAAATAATTAAATGGAGCAAGGTGGCATTCTGAAAACAATGATTTTTTTTTAAAAAATTGCGTGAATACCCTCAGTTTGGAGCAAGTGTAAGGAGGATTCCAGCTGCTCATTGTTGAGAAAGACACAGTAGTGGGTAAGCTCACGGAGCCAGGGTTTCCCATTGGCAACGTCCAGCAGGTTGGTGTGGGTTAAGTGGGACCAGCCTCAGGCGAAGGTGCGGGACAAACAACGCGAGCTGGGGGGCAGGGGAGGCGCTGATCCTCCGCCAGAGGGTCGGGGGCTCCGAGCCCAGTTGAGGGCCAGCCGGGACCAGCTCGGATGAGGTAAACCAGAGAAGACTGGCTGAGGGGGCCCCGGGCACCCCACTCACGAGGGGTTGGGGAGGGCCGGCGCTCGGGACCTTCGGGGACTGCAGCCCCTTCTTCACCCTCATTCATTGCTTTCTGGGGCAGCGGCGGCCTCCCTTCGGACCGCGTGTGGGGAGAGCCGGAGGGGTTAGGAACGCTCGCGGTCGCGCTCTCCGCGCCTCCAACCACCCCCGGAGCGGCTGGGCGCCCCGACCTGAGGCCAGGCCCCGCAGGGTCCCCGGTCCCGACGCGGGCCAGACCCCTCCCCGTCCCCGTGCACCTCTCTCCCGCCGCTCTAGATAGTCGGCCGCCTCCAGCAGCATCTGGATGTTCATCCGAACCGCCGCCGCCATTCCGCACCGGGGGCCGGAGCCACGGGACCAACCCCCACTGCCCACGGGCTCGCTGCCGCCGCTGGACACCCGCTTCCCGCTGTGGACCTCGCAGAGCAGGGCTGAGGGAGCCTCTCTGGCGACCACGCTCGCTGGGAGGGGGAGGGGGCCAGTGAGCTGGGCACCGCTGACACCGTGACAGAACCTGGAGCAGAGCAGCAGCCGCCACCGCTGCGGAGTGTTTATCCCCGACTCACCATCCCCCCGCCCCAGCCCCTTCTTTTGACAGGCTCGCTTCGGCTGCGTTCCTCATTGGGCACCCCAAAGAATGCCCCGCCCCTGACCTTGTGCCATTGGGGAAGGGAATTACGGCTCCGCCCCCCAAAGTCCGCTCCTCTCGCTGGTTGGTCACGCTTGACAAGGCCCGGGCTCCACCCCCTCTTTCCAATTGGTGACAGGATTCGCAACTCCGCCTCGTGCTCCTTCCCTGTTTTCCATTGGTTCTATACCGACAACCAGGCCCCCTTTTGCTTTGTTAGTATTGGCCAAGAGCTATAGAAGCAAGCCACTTCTCCTGTCTCCTATTGGTGAATCCTTCGGAAGCCTCCCAGCTACGATGATGTCACCTTTCTCCAGGCCCGGCGAGCCCTAAGTGGCTAATGGTCAGCGGCCTGGCTACTCCTCCCCAGGTCTGGCATTGGTTGGGAGGGCCGGCGGGCGCTGGGCGGTGCTGATTCACCAGCCGCTGCCAAACTCGGCTCCACCCGGCCCCGCCTCGGACCTGTTGCCAAGACCTGTCCCCGGGGAAAACTTCTGGGGACTCGCCAAGCGTCCCTCGAATGGAAGGCTGGCACTTCGCGTCGCCCGGGCGCTGTGCCCCGCTCGGGTTCGGGGCTGTAGCCTTTGGTCTGGCGGCCGTGGGCTCCAAGGTTCCGGACTTCCCGGAACTCCTGCGGCCCAGGGCCCCGCCGCGAATCCTCCTGAAGGGAGAGCCTCGCCGCAGCCCGGCGAGTGGCGGGGTGGGCCCAGAGCTCGGCGGGCGCCACGTGGCTGGGACTTGAGAGGAAAAGCCCCGCCCGTGTCAAATGCTCGCCGCCCGGCGTTTTTTCCCTCTTCTGTAAGCCCAGTACACAGCACTGAACTCCTCTCCAAAGACACTTTTTTCCGCCCCCTTGGGAAGTGATGGCATAATTAATTACTCTCACGCGAGTGGGTTTTAAAAGCTTAGAAACTTCCTGAGCCTACGGAATGATGTTGAATCCCAAGATTCTGTGACCTAAATCTCTTTTAGGGTCTTTCCCTTCCTTTAAATTCTAGATAAAAATATTCAAAAGAATACTCCCTTTTTAAGATGGTGTGTTTGCGCGGGGATGGTGGGGGTGGCACCAATAGGAATGCTTAATAGAATATTATGCATACAGAACTAAAGTTTATTTAACGATTGTTCCCTAAACCTATCAAGATTTTTGAAATGAAAGCTATCTTGAGACCCAAGCTACATTGTTAATATACTAACATCTTCAATTTTTAAAAACAAATAAAGCTCTTGATAAGTTGAGAGTCCCCAAAATATGAGTAAAGCATGAACATATTTCTTTTTTTTTTAAGTTTATTATTGTTGCTAATATACAATAATAGCTTACTATGTGTCGGGTAACTTACACCTACATTATGTCTGTTGTATTCGCTATCTACATTTTGCACATGAAGAAACAGACCCAGAGGGGCTAAAGGACTTTCCTTGTCATTCATTCAGCTGCAGAGATGGAACTGAACCTAGATATGTCTCACCCAGCGGAGCCCAAACTACCAATTCTCCTGAGGGTAGCTGTACTAAAGGCAAGGCATTTAAACAGATTTCCAGACTGAGTCACAAAACACATTCAAACAGTGGGGAAAAAGAAAGACAAATGTATAAATGTAATTACAATGGGAAATTTTAAATGTGTATTTTTTATGATTCACAAACCAATTAAAATTAAATAAACTCAACAGATTAAGTAGAATAAACATGTAGTAAACCATGCCTGATATATATAGGAAACACATTTTCTGGTTTTAATGGTTAATTGGATCTAAAAACTGAGTATGAAAACACTAATTAAATACACACACTGCAAGTAAAGGTTTTCAACAACAAAAAAAGATAACTGGAAATGAGAATGGGGATATGATAGTTTTAGAAAGTATTTCTTAACTGCATGTTATTTGTTAAAACTTGAAAATCATGAAATGAATACAATTCTACTAAAGTACCAAAACTGATACAAAAATACTTTGATTTCATTATCTTAACCTTTTAAATTTTGTATATTTTCTATTCGATTTTATTATTAACATTTGGCATATCTCTTTCTCTCTTACTCTAAACTCTTTATTTTAACCTAGTCCTATTGCAGTATCATTGTGATACCCCTGCAATCACCCTGATTAAAAATCACTATTTTTAAAAAACAAAAAAAAAAAGGTTGAAATCTGAGTCAGAGATGGCAAATTAATAATTTCAAAATCAACAATTCTAGCTTACACTACAAACAAAAAAACTAAGTTATATAAAACTCAGAGAATTAGACTAAAGAATGAACCGTTTTTGTTCCCTGGCGGTGGAAGAGATTATCAATTAGCCAGCAACACCAACTAGGAATTAGTATAATGAAGAACTTGAAAGGATATTTGGTGCCACCTACTGGAAATGAAGCAGTAAGCATAAAACAAAGGTTTGGGGATTTGGGAGTTTTTCCCCTAGGAATTATTTTACACAAATGTATATGATGACCAGTTCATTAAGAAAACCTGAAAGTACAACTTTTGAAGAAAGAACTGAAAATCCTAGGACAATATAGAAGTTGTGACCTCCAATACCCAGTGCCTCAAAGGCATTACATAAGCATTAATTGACAGGCACAGTCCCCAAAATAAAAGTTGGGCATTCTAGAATGTTTGAACCTAAATTTTATGACCAGAATTTTAAATAAAATGCTATGTGTAATAGTATAAATGTGGGATGACAACAGTTTGTATCTTTGAGCATACATCAAGATAAATAGAATTGAGAGGCATACTTGAAAATGGGGATGTACAAAGACTTATCAGATTGTATTTATTGTTTCTTAGAAAGTTAAGACCCAGTCTCCTCCTCTGAGAGGCTTATATTCCAGATGGGCATAGGATATTATGTTAAAAGGTAAATGCCAAAACTGAGCAGCAAGTTCATTACATGCTCTGGGAGTTCGGATGAAAAGATGATGGTTCAGTGAGTATCTCATAGTAGGAAGGACAATGGTTGTCATATTATAATCCTTACGTGTCTAAAAAGTTCTAAACTGCAGGAATTAAAACCCCCTATTTATAACTGAGTTTGACACCTTCTAACCACTATGACATTAAAATGTATTTTGTTTTAAAAAGTTTTGAGAACTGATTTTGTTCCCTGAAGTACAAAAATCAGGACTGAAAGTTTCTGCGTCAAGAGTACCAATCCCTTTCTTTGTGGCTCTTTTGGACACTCCAATATCATGATATCCAACATCATGATTTTTTTTAACATTAAAAAAAATTTAAAGAATGCTGCTTTGCAAAAATTAGTCACTCCAAAATATTTTGTGATTTTAAAAAATAAGGCTATCATTAAACAAACTGTTGTATATACATTACACAAAACACTATGTAGCAGGTTTTTTAAAACGTAGATTTACATATTCTGGCATGCAAAGATCTCCATGGAACAGTGTTGAGTAAATAATTAAGCTGTAAAATGATCCCTACATCATAATTTTTTTTAAAAGGCCCAAACTATGTCTTTTCCTCACTTTCAACTCTGTTACATACATACATGCATGGACAAAGGATACATTGCAAAGGATTAGCAGTGAAGAAAGCACAATAGGATTGTGGGTACTGCTCAAAGGGAATTTAGCTTTGTCGTATTTTAAAATTTTTACAAGTAAAATTATTAGCTGGGTGACTAAAGGCCAAAAAGAAAATCAGAGGAAATGGGTGAGTGAACAAAGATTACAGAATTCATGAATTTAACAGATATTTATTGAGTGTTTTACTATGTGCCAGGCACTATGTGGTGCTGGGGCTACAGCAGCAAACAAGACAGAAGAAGCTTCATTTCTCAGAGCTTGCTGTCTAATGGAAGAGCCAGACAATAGTAAGTTAACATACACTATGTCAGGGAGGGACAAGTGCTGTGAGACAAAGTAAAGCAGGGTTTGGAAAGCATGTGGAGAAATTGGAATTCTCATGTATTGCTTGTTAGAATGTATAATAAAATAGTGCAGCTGCTTTGTAAAACAGTTTGACAGCACCTCAAAAAGTTAAACATAGAGTTACCAATATGACCCGGTAATTCCACTCCTAAATATATTACCACAAGAACTGAAAACATGTTTATAGCAAAACTTCTACACTAGTGTTCATGAAATATTATTCATAATAGTCAAAAAGTATAAACAACCTAAATGCTCATCAACTGATGAATGTGGTACATCTGTATCAACAGAAATATGGTATATCTATAGAACATTATTTGGCCACAAAAAGGAACGGTGTACTAACACATGCTACAAAAACAAATGAACCTTGAAAATACTATGCTAAGTAAAAGAAGCCAGACACGAAAGGGCACATATTGTATGATTCCATTTATATGAAATATCCAGAACAGGTACACATGTAGAGATACAAAGTGGTTTCCAGGGGTTGGGGGGATGAGGTGTGATTATTAATGGGTGTGGGGTTTCTTTTTGGAGTGATGAAAACATTCTGGAATTAGATAGTGATGATGGATGCGTAACTGTGAATATACTAATAACCACGGAACTGTAAACTTTAGAAGGGTACATTTTACGGTATGTAAATGTTACCTTTTTAAATGTTAAAAAAAAAAAAAGAGTAAAGCAGGCACAGGGATAGAGAGGGAAGAAAGTTTGCTATTTTGGATAGGGTAGTCAGGAATGACCGTAGTTTGATCAGAGACCTGAACCGTGCAAATCTGGGAGGTGGGGTAGGAGTGGGAACATTCCAGAAAGAAGAAAGAGCAAATGAGAAGACTCTGGGGGTAGACACATGCCTGTTCTCAAAGAATAGCCAAGAGGCCAGCTAGTGCAGCAGAGTGCAGTAAGCAAGCAGGTGAGGCCATGAGAAGCCCGTAGACCACACTAAGGACTGGACTTTATTCTAAATGACAGAAAATCACTGGAGCCAGGAGCAATGTTACCTGATGCACATTTTAAAGGTTCATCTCTGCTGCTGGGTGGAGAATAAATAGGCAGTGAGGATGGAAGGAGGGAGACCTATTAGGAGGCTATTGTAGTAGGCCAAGTAAGAGAGCTTAAACTAGCATAGGTGGTAAAAAGTGGTCAGATTCATTAGACTGAATTTAAGAAATGAAAAAAGAAAAAAAAAGTGGTAAGATTCAAAAAGCACTCTGAGGTTACAGCCAAAAGGATTTGCTAATGAATCAGATGTGAGGTGTGGAAGAAAGATAAGAGTCAAGGAGGACCCCAAAGATTTTGGTCTGAACAATGGAATGAATTGAAAGGGCCATTTACTGAGATGGGGAAACCTCAGAGAAGACTGGGCAGGGAAATGAGAGTTCAGTTCAGTTAATCTTAAATTTGAGAAGCGTAACAATCTAGTTGTATATACCAGACTATAATTCAGTAAAATGGTCAGGCTGGAAGTATAAATTTGAGAGCCAGGGCAGAAGGTGTTTTTTTTTTTTTTTCCCATCACCACTTTCCCATGCTGCTTGGCCACCACAGAAGGTGTTTTAAGCCATGCGAATGGATGACTTCTCAAGGTCCAAGGACTGACCCTGGAGCACTCTAACATTAGGTACTTGCAAAGAGAAGATACAGCACAGCTTATGTCCTCTGTGAGGCAGCAGCCTGTTAGAGAAAGAAGACAAGGATGCTCCACCTTTGTTATTCTTCCAGAATTAGATGATCTAATGCATAAAAGTTCCTTCAAACCAAGACTTCTCCTAGGATCAGAGGTGTGTTCTCCCTGGATTTTCAAAGGTTTCCTCTTTTTCCATTTCTTTGGTGTTAGCTCATGGACAAACTTATTGACCTACCAGTTTCTCCAGATTATTTATTTACCAAGTATGCTGTCTTAAGGATTTCAAATCAAATCTCGATCTATACCATATCAACAAAATGACAATCCACATTATAGCTCTTTTAGAATTTGTCTAGCAGGTTTTCTGATTTTTACCAGAAGATCTGCCCCCCAATAAAAAAAACCAAAAATAACAATCTAAGAACACATAATTTGGTTTGGGCTACGGCAGGGCTGGGGAACCTTCGGCCTGAAGGCCACATGTGGCCCTCCAGATCCCAAGTGCAGCTCCTCAACTGAATCCAAACTTCATAGTCTCTTTCTTTCTTTCCTTCCTTCTTCTTTCTTTCTTTTCTTTCTCTCTCTTTCTTTCTTTCTCTTTCTTTTCCCTCCCTCCCTTCCTCCCTTATTATTATTGTAAGGTTTTCTTCTATAAAATTTGGATTCAGTCAAAAGGCCCCACTCAAGGATCCAGAAGGCCACATGTGGCCCCATGCCCACAGGCTCCCCACCCCTGGTTGGGATATAGTATTTTAATCCTAGAAGATTTGGCTTCCCCATTAAAATAACAAGAATTAGCCCTGCTTTCCTTAGGAATGCACAAAAATGGTCAGAAACAGTCTTTGTCTTGGATAATTTAGAGACACAGTATTTTGGTGAGTAGAGGCATGAGGGACTATTTAGCTCCATTGAGAAAAAGTCCTAGCAAAATAACCCAACTGCCTGGGCTGGTGGCAACTGTGCAAAGGAGCCTTCGAATTGTGTAACTGATGTAACACATTCAAATATGTAAGCACTGAAGGGAGTAGGTAGTATAAATGTCAATAGTTTCTGGCTTTATGGTCTGAATAGCACCAACTTTCAACTTTCTCATCTGGGAAATGGAAAATAATTGTACCTGCTCTATCTGGGGACAAGGAAGCAGTAGAAAAAAAAAAAAGAAAGACAAAGAAAACAGTACGTACTATATCTATCTCATAAGGATTAAGTGAATCAGGGTGCTCTGTACACAGTACAATGCAATAATATTATTATTTTCTTTACAGGGAACTAACTTCCCAGGAAAGCTGCTAAAGAACTATAATAACGCCGGGCAAGGTGGCTCACGTCTGTAATGCTAGCACTTTGGGAAGCCAGGAGTTCAAGACCAGCCTGAGCAATATATCGAGACTCTGTCTCTACAAAAAATAGAAAAAGTAGCTGGGAGTGGTGTGCGTCGATAGCCCTAGCTAGTCAGGAGGCTGAGGCAGCAGGATCACTTGAGCCCAGGAGTTTGAAGTTACAGTGAGCTATGATGACACTACTGCACTCTACCCTGGGCAATAGAGGGAGACCCTGTCTCAAAAAAAAAAAAAAAGAACTACAATAGATGGTCAAATTTCAGATGCAAGAAGGATTTAAAAATCTAGCTAAAGACTAGTAAAATCATGTACATATAATCACTACAGAATTGTTCAAAGTAGCAAAAGATTAGAAATAACTTAAATGTCCATCAGCAGGGGATTATACATAGTCTGTTGAACAATGGACTATAAAGTAGCCCTTTAAAAAAAAAAAAACAGTTTTACAAGTTCTGATAAGAAACAATCTTAAAATGTACTCCTAAGTAAACAAAGACTAGGTGCAGAACAGAGTGTAGAGTTTTCTTGTATATGAATAAGATATGTAAATATATGTTAATATAACTGTGTATGTATGCAATGTCTCTGAAAGGATACATAATTAACTCATTACCCTTTGTATTACCTGAATCCTGTTCCATGTGTGTTTTCTTTTTTGACAGAGTCTCACTGTGTTGCCCAGAGCAGAGTACCATGGCATCAGCCTAGCTCACAGCAACCTCAAACTCCTGGGCTCAAGTGATCCTCCTGCCTCAGCCTTCTTAGTAGCTGGGACTACAGGCGTGTGCCACGACACTGGCTAATTTTTCTACTTTTAGCAGAGACGGGGTCTCACTCTTGCTCAGGCTGTCTCCAACTCCTGAGTTCAAGCGATCCTCCCGCCTTGGCCTCCCAGAGTGCTAGGATTACAGGCGTGAGCCACTTCACCTGGCCCATTCCATGTGTTTATAGTACTTACTCAGAACAATAAAATTTAAAATCTAGACACAGAGCTTCAAACACCAACAAGGTATGAAACAGAATGGGTTGATGGTTACTATCTTTAATATAAAAGGACCTTTTTCTTCAAATGAGAAAAAGAAAAGCTTGCCAAAAGACAAATGGATCCAAGATTTGGAACTGGCACATCACAAAAGAAATACCTGTGGTTAATACATTTAAAAAAAATTCATCCTCCCTAGAAACTGAACAGAAATAAAACCAAACAGTACCAGTATTTTACCCACTGTATAAGAAATCTTTAAAAAATTATTACACCTAATACTTGCACATGTATATGAAATGCGAATGCTTACACTTCACTAGACGTGGTTGTTACGTTCTAGTCATATATATCAAAAGCCTTAAAACATGCACACCTCTCTTTATCTCACCTGCAATGCTACATCTAAGAACTGAGCCTGAGGAAATAATGGAACAAGTATAAAAATATATACATAATGGGGATAGACAGTGGTCACAGTTTAATTATAATGGCAAGTCATGGGAGACAAGCCAATGTTTACCAATAAGGAATCAGTTGAAAAATTATGATATAACCAAGGAGCTACTAAAAGCTAAGTTTACAAAGTATATTTAAAAGTATAAAAAAATGTTCACAATACATGGCAGAAAAAGGGTCAGAGAAAGAACTGTGTGTATGTATACAATTACATATATTCTGATCTTATGGTTAGGGGTGAGCAATATATACCCACAGGAGCCTGAAAAGACATATACCAAAACATTAATACTCATTATTTCTGGGAGTAGACTACAGTAGATTTTTGGCTTCTCTTTTACTTTTTGGTTTCTCCCAAGTTTTTTTTTTTTTTTATAATAAGCATGTGTTGCTTTTATAATTGAGGCAAAAATAATAAATGGTATTGGGGGAAAACACAGAAGATACAAAAATCCGAAGTTATACTTTTTCATTCTTCAAATTTTTAAACTACTAAGAATCAAGACACCTAAGTCTATGTTTAAAAAAAAGAAAATGTCTAGGGAAATTCTTTTACCTAGTAACAAAAATATTTATCAAATATAAAAGGTTAGAAATATTGCTTTATTGGAGAACTTACATCCAAATTACTTTCATATTTTTCAAAAAGTCCTAATGAGCATCCAAGAAGAAAACATATACAACTTCCACAGGAATAAGGACAAACAAAATGGGGTTGATGACTGCCACAAATGATATTTCCTAAAAGACAAAAATGTATATTTAACCTTTCTTCTTTTGAGGCAAGGTAAGTGAACTGCACACATCATAAATAAGATTTTCTTACTTTATAAGGAGAAGAACTGGGATCCTGGTTGTGATGCATACAAATTAACAAAATATAAAATTCATTCTCTGACCAAGCTGAGGGGAAAAAAATCATTCTTCAACATTTCAAGTCTCATGCAATGAAATCCAAAGGTCTGTTGAAACCACCTTTTCGATTCATGTACTGCCTATGATGAGAAGAGAAAATTCATTGTTTATTAAAAAAAATCCTGGACTCCTTTTATAAAAAAAATAACATGCTTCAGAGATTAAACCTATAAGCCATCTTTAAAATGGCAAAGTCTAGGGTAGAAACTATTCAAGGTTATTTAATACACATTAAGAAATTATTTCACTTTCAAAATGAACCAAAACCTCTCAGATTTCTTTAAATTCCAAATAGCAGCATAGAAGTATACCTTCAAAATTATTTGAGAAAATGCTACAGACTTAAAAAAAAAAAAATCAATTGAAAAACCCATATTTATTCTAGGCAACACTAAACATGTAGTTTGGAAATAGAGGAGTTACAAAATAGGCACCTATGGAGCAAATTCAGTTGCACATTATAATAATTGTCCTCATAAGCCCCTATTTGAAGGTAATTTTACAAAAGACTGTTCAAGAAGATTCTAGTACCTTAGCTTACAGCAGTCTCAAATCACATTATCCACAATCTAAATTAATTGGAATTTAGTCTTTTATCAGTGATAAAGGTAGAGAGAAAGGCAATGTTTGAAAACATCTTGTCTTTTTCATTCATTAAGAATTCAATGAGTTTCAAGCATGGAATGGTTTGTTCCAAATCTGAGGTACAAATAAAATATGACTTTATGTGACAAAAAAATACATTTACAGTTAAAATCTTTACACAATCTAGGTAAATGGTCCAGAAGGGATCTATTTAAATGTATAAGTACAATAAAATCAAAGTCCACACACTAGAGATGATGCTGTTTTGAGGAAATTACTATCTACAGCCCTAAAACATTTAAGCCAACTATCCTCTAATAGCTATTAGCTCAAATGTAAATGGGAAAGTGATTTTAACACACCAGGATATAAGCAGTGAAGATAATATTTCATTAAAACAAGGAACAGTATGGAAAACTGCTGTATTTCCTACAAACATGATTATCCCAAAATAAAATTCTTTTCTTAGCAGGACACTGATTTCATTAGCTCAAACACAATAATGGGGGCTATACATACCTGTACTTTCTCTTCTGAGATACATTTATGGCATAGGCATTTACAGAGCCATCCACCTTCTTTCCCTGAAGAAAAACAACAAACAAAAAATAGAAAGGATACATTAAATGCCTGGATCAGAGTTGGACCCCACAGACACATTTAAATGGCAAGATCCATTTAAGAAAAAGACAGCTCAATGAGGGAGGGGGAATTTTCAGATCCTGATGATATCCACGAACTCCCAAGTATTAGAACTCTCTGCTCACAGTTTTATAGTCATACATCAGCAATTAATACAGTAGTCGGCCGGGCGCGGTGGCTCACGCCTGTAATCCTAGCACTTTGGGAGGCCGAGGCGGGCGGATTGTTTGAGCTCAGGAGTTCAAGACCAGCCTGAGCAAGAGCGAGACCCCGTCTCTACTAAAAATAGAAAGAAATTATATGGACAGCTAAAAATATATATAGAAAAAATTAGCCGGGCATGGTGGCACATTCCTGTAGTCCCAGCTACTCAGGAGGCTGAGGCAGAAGGGTCACTTGAGCCCAGGAGTTTGAGGTTGCTGTGAGCTAGGCTGACGCCATGGCACTCTAGCCTGGGTGACAGAGTGAGAGTCTGTCTCAACAACAACAAAAAAAAAAACCCCAAAAAAACACAATAGTCAAACCAACAAATATTCATGGTATATGTTAACATGTTATCTACAAGGTATGCCAGGAAGTAGGAAGCAGATCCTAACATTTTTTGGTCAAAGAATCCTTTGACACCAGATAAAAGTTGTGGATACTATCTCCAGAAAATTTCACAGTCACACAAAATTTAACTTACAACCTTAGCTCATGATATTCTCTAATCACAGCTGGAACAGTAGCCATTCACCTAAATCCCATTTCTTACACAAGCCTTGCTACTCTGATCTTTAAATCAAGAATCAGAACAGAGAACAGTAGACACTAATGTTAGGTTGTTATGTGTTACTTCCATTTTGGCCTTTCTGAACGTGGCACCTACCCTCTTTTTCACTAATTCCTATATGGGTCTTCTGATCCAGCCAAATCAACTCACCATCGCCACTTGCCCCTGGGCTACTCCTCATGCCTGAATTGCCTTCCCTGCCTCCATCCAATCTTTAACTGTCTGGTTCTTATCCATCGTTCAAGGCCCAATGCAAACACTTCAGCTGCCAAGAAGTGCACAGTACCCTCCATTTTCTATCCTAGTAACATGATGTGTATCATGATATAATTTCCCCTGTGAGACTGCAAGCTTTTTCAACCTAGGATATATCTAAGACTCACCTATGTACTCCCACATCCTAGGCCACTGCACTCACCAAGTGTTCAGAAAATGACTCTTAAACCAACATTACCAGCTGATGTCATGACACATCAAAGATCCCCAACTCCCTCCCTCCTCCATAATAATAAAGTGTAGCCTGTTTATGTAGCATACTTATTAGATATCCACGCTAGGGCAAAAAACAGATTCTGACCCATTGGCCTAAAGGCATGCACAGGTGAGCTAAAATAAATATATTTGTACTTACTTTTCTATTCTTGTTTTCACCTATTTTGGGGGGATACTGGAAAAATTACTTGAGGTATATGATTTTGACCTCTCAAGAATAGCAGGGAGGCATGACTTGGAAAGACTGGCCTTGGAACAAAAGTAAATGATGCTAACCTTTTTACTAAGTTCAATTCCTAAAGGCTTACTGATTTTTGGAAACTATTTGCAGAGTTGCATATTATTAGCCTTATTCTCATTTATTTACATGCTGGCATAAAAAATTACCCATTAATAAATATAAAAAAATGTTGAACCTTTCTAGAACAATGTTAAAATAGAGGAGAAAAACAGGATGAAGTGGCACATGCCTGTAGTCCCAGCTACGTGGGAGGCTAAGGCAGGAGGATCTCTTGAGCCCAGGAGTTCGAGTCCAGCCTGGGCAACATAGCAAGATTTCATTTCTTCAAAAAAAAGAAAATAGAAGGGAAAATACGACTATACTGCCATATGAAAAGCTCCCACAATAGATTAATGATGAAATATCACAAGATATACATTACTAAAAAATACAAAACCACCGACAGACTTTATAACCGATACTCACAAAGCCAACTGCATACGAACTACGTTAACATCCTCATAAATGTCATTAAAAAATGACTGACGGCCGGGCGCAGTGGCTCACACCTGTAATCCTAGCACTCTGGGAGGTCAAGGCAGGTGGATTGTTTGAGCTCAGGAGTTTGAGACCAGCCTGAGCAAGAGCGAGACCCCTTCTCTACTAAAAATAGAAAGAAATTATATGGACAACTAAAAAAAATATACATATGAAGTTAGCCGGGCATGGTGGTGCATGCCTGTGGTCCCAGCTACTCAGGAGGCTGAGGCAGCAGGATCGCTTGAACTCAGGAATTTGAGGTTGCTGTGAGGTAGGCTGATGCCACGGCACTCTAGCCTGGGTGACAGAGTGAGACTCTGTCACACACACACACACACACACACAAAAAACCCAAAAAAACCCGACTGACATCATTTGGTTTGATGGTATTCCATAATTTTTATTATATAAGATCTATGAATTCTCACCTAAGTTTTCCTTTATAGATAAACATCTTCAGCACTGACTATATTTAAAAGCAAAGGGTGGCACCATCTTTACACCTTTTAACAACTTCAAACATAACATGAGGCGATAGTAAAACCAAAAACAAAGTAATTCCAGTTAGTTCTTTCCCCATTCTTCTAAAAACAATAAAATGATAGTTGCTTTACTTTTGAGATATTTTTATTCACCCAATATATATATATTAATAAACCATTTCACTTACAAAGTACTCTTGGAAAAACAAACCAGGATTTGGTGTATTCTAGGAAAAAAAAGCTGATACATAAATTGCATTAAATTCCAAAATTGGGCTCACATAGCATTGCAAAAACATTCTTAATTTTCTTACCTCACAATAGTCATGCCTCAGTACCCCTCTTAAGTTATATACTGTCACTTTAAAACGTGAGCTCTACGCAATTATATTAGTTAGAAACTCATAGCATCTAAGATTATCTCACTCTATTAAACAACTCAATGGAATATAAGATTATGGGAAGTGGATTATTTTTGACAATTTTTCTCAAAAATCTCCATTTCTACTTGCAAAACTAAATGAAAAGACTTAAAATTCCTGACCTGGCACGGTAGTTCACATCTGTAATCCTGGCACTCTGCAAGCCAAGGTAAGAGGATCGCTTGAGCTCAAGAGTTCGAGACCAGCCTGAGCAAGAGGGAGAGCCCATCTCTACTAAAAATAGAAAAGTTAGCCTGCTGTGATGGCATGCGCCTGTAGTCCCAGCTATTCAGGAGGCTGAGGCAGGAGGATGGCTTGAGCCCAGGAGTTTGAGATTGCAGTGAGCTATGATGACACCACTGCAGTCTAGCCAGGGTGACAGAGCAAGACCCTGTCTCAAAAAAAAAAGACTTAAAAATTCTAGAAAAGATATTTAACATATTGTCTTTCCACAGACCGTTCTGCTCTCTCCATTCCCCCCCTTTTCCTTTCCCTATTCCCAACTCTCCATTTCCCCTCTTCCCTCCCCCATCTCCCTATCTTTTTCTACTCTCAAGCCTCCCTCTTTTTCCTCCTCCCTCCTTTTTTTTTTTGAGACAGGGTCTCCTTCTGTCGCCCAGGCTGGAGTGCAATAGAGTAATCACAGCTCATTGCAACCTCAAACTTCTGGGCTCAAGTGATCCTCCTGCCTTAGCCTCCTGAGTAGCTGGGACTACAGGCGTTGGCTACTATACCTGGTTAATTTAAAAAATTTTTGTGTAGAGACAAGATCTTGCTATGTTGCTCAGGCTGGTCTCAAACTCCTGGCCTTAAGTGATCCTCTTGCCTCAGCCTCCCAAAGTGCTGAGATTACAGGAACCCACTTCCCTCAGGTCTCCAGTATTGTGATGAAGGCTAGACGGCATTCCCTTTCCAATCCACCTCCCTCTGAGCTGTGAGACATTATGCAGCTGCCCAATATCATCTTTATCTGGCAGTTAGATTTTATTCTTCTGTTCCCCAGCAGCTCCCCTCCCTGTAACCTCATTCTGGGTTAACTGCATTACCCAGGCTCCCCAGTCTGACACCTCAGAGGCATCACTGACTACTCACTTCCACTCTCCCTACTCCTGAGTGATTCTCAACTCAGTTCAGGCCTTCATCCTCTTTCACTTGCACAAATCAGCAGTTCTCCCTGCCTCCAATCTAACCTACCTGCCAGATGAACTCCAAGCTGCCCCCAGAGTCATCTTTCTAAAACACATATATAACTGTGTCACTCCCTTGCTTAAAAATCATTGTTTCCTCTCCTTAATTCCGAAAGAATCGGCTGGGTATGGTGGATCATGCCTGTAATCCTAGAACTCTGGGAGGATGAGGCGGGACGCTCACTTGAGATCAGAAGTTCAAGACCAGCCTGAGCAAGAGTGAGACCCTGTCTCTAGCCAGGTGTGGTGGCACATACCTGTAGTCCCAGCCACTTGGGAGGCTGAGGCAGAAGGATCACTTGAGCCCAGGAGGTGGAGGTTGCCGTGAGCTAGGCTGATGCCACGGCACTGTAGCCTGGGCAACAGAGCAAGACTCTGTCTCAAAAAAAAAAAAAAAATTCCTAAAGCATCAACTCTAAATTCCTTAGCGTGGCTAAGGATATTAAAAGTGCTCTGCGATTTGGCTCCTACCTCTATTTCTAGCCTTAGTCATAGTCACTAGCCCATCAGCACCTTTTTACCAGTCACTGAATTTGAAATTCTCATAATTCACTATGCTCCTTCACACCTACATGGTATTTTTGTGAGCTCTTCCCTCCACTTGAAATGATCTTCTTCCTCTTCTTTGTCTGATCACCTCTACTTGCCCTTTAAGATCTATCTCAAACATCATCCCTGGCAACACTCCCTGAATTCCAATGACAGTTCATTGCTTCCTCCTCTGTATTCTCAAAGGCCCTTCAAACAGGTAATTATTGTCTTATAACCAAATAAACTTGTATAAATGGAAAAGAATATGGAAAGATGCGACAGTCATAATGGATTGATTCAAATCAGAATAACTGGTTGCCTGTTTTACTTACTTTTGTGGAATCAAAGGAAGCAAATCCCATTAACTTCATCATTTCTATTTCTTCCTCTGTTTTGCCCTCTAAGTCTTCCTCTGCAAAAATAAATGATAATTTTTTGAACTCTCCTATCATTTGATATTATACATAAATAAAAAGAGAGGTAGCAACAGATTAATATTAATATCATTTGACCTCCTCACCAGCAGAGAACACACAAAAAATTTAGCTAAGCCGGGCTCCATAGCATGTGCATATAGTCCCAGCTACTCAGGAGGCTGAGGCTGAGGCAAGAGGATCGCTTGAGCCCAAGAGTTTGAGACTAGCCTGGGCAAAATAGCGAGACCCCTGTCTCTAAAAAAAAAAAAAAAAAAAAAACAAAGTAAATTAAAATAAAGAAAAAACCAATTATCCAAAGACAAGTCTAATGAAAAAATTCTTCTTAAATCTGAATTATAACTTACAGTGCAAGAAAAATAATGTGCTCTCCTTGGAACCTTTAGACAGGAATACGTTTAATATCAGACGTGACACTATCTATCTAGTTCTGAAGATACTTTCAAAATAGAATATTCTCCTGTTTTTAACTACTATTCCTAGATTATATCAGGAGCACCATCGATAACCAGCAATTCACTAAGGTATCACTAAAATACAATCTCAAAATCATATGCAATGAATACTATAAAAAGTTTAATATTTAAATATTCAAAAATTAAACTTTCATAATTTTATCATGACTGAAGTTATCTAAACAAGGCTGTACTTTTCCTACAGTTATTTATCTAATAACATTACCAGTAATCTGACGTTCTTTACTCTTGGTTTCTTTTGTTTCTTTCTTTTCCTCATCTCTTCTTTCTTTCAGTCGAGAAGGGGAAGGAGATGTGGATCTATGCCGTCTTGGAGATCTAATATTTATAAGTAAAGATGTTAGAAACAGACATACAGGGGGACTTCATACTGATCGGCACAGATATGCCTGAGTTCCTCAAAGGTGACGGCTGAATAAAAGCTAGGCTCCAGAGAACCAGAGTCCATTCCCCATAGCAGAGCAAGGTAAAAGGTTCTGCCAAGGCCTTGATTGTTAACAAAAAAATTTAAAAATATAGTTTACTGCTTAATTTCTGCTTACTCATCAGTTGCATGCAGTACAGCTAGGGCTTGAAAGTTTTAATACAAATTTTAAAAGTTTCTAACAATTACACACACACACACAAAAGCTGAGTTAAACAGTAATTGATGCTTATTAAGAATCAGAGTCCATTTCTAAGCTTTCTCCAAGACCATCCATTCTTAATTACATACTTGAATAAATCATTATCACCAAAAAGTTAATTAAGAACAAAAAAAAACCCAAAATATTTATTTCTGACTCTTGCTTGTCAATCACTATGCTAAGTGGTTTCCATGTATTATTTCTCAATTACTCCTCAGGACAACTCTATGATGTAGACTGCTATTAACCCCATTTAACCAAGGTGAATCTAGCTTTAGATTAACGTGGGATTAAGCGTCCTCCATTTCATGAAACATAAATCCCCACAGCGATCAAAACAAAGTAAAGGGCAGCGACCAGTTTCTTCAGCACTTGTGGTAAAGCTTCTGGCTTACTTTCTGCGCTTACCTGGAGCGTCTTCGGTGTGGGGATCGTGAGCGGCTCCTTCTCCGATCTCTTTCCCGGGACCGGGACCTCTCTCGGCGCCTGCGATCTCTCTCCCGGGATGTGGACCGGGACCGCCTGCGTTCTAATACACACACACAAAAATTGCAGAGCCGAAAATTACCCCAAATATCTAGAGCTGCGCCGTCCAACAGAAATATAAAACAAATCATTTTTAGTAGTCATGTTAAAAAGATAAACGAAACCAGTGGGATTAATTTTAATGATATATGTTTTTAACTCAATATATCCAAACTATTATCATTTTGACATGCAAGCAATATAAAGTTATTAATAAGATATTTTATGTTTGTTTGTGGGAAATCTGGTGTATATCCTACATTCTTCTCAGTTCATATTAGCTACATTTCAAGTATTAAATAACCACAAGTGGCTCGAGGCCTTAGTTAACTTTTAAGAAAATTGTATCTCGACTAGTTGAAGGTGACAAACTAACCAGAGGCTAAACTGAGGGTCTAAGTTAGACCTCCAGATGGAAGTCCAGGGTTATTTACATCGCATCGCCTCATTTACGGGGCTGATGGCCAGACATCACGAGATGAGCTCCCTGGACTCAACATTCTTAATATCAATTTCTCTGTTTATGAACTAAGCAGAAAACTAACATTTATTTAACATCTAAAGCCAGACAGAATCACATACTGAATGTCATGGAACCTGACATTAATTCTCACATCAGTTTTTGTTGTTGTTTTGAGACAGAGTCTCCTCTGTCGCCCTGGCTGGAGTGCAGTGGCTTCATCACAGCTCACTGCAGTCTCGAACTTCTGGGCTCAAGCAATCCTCCCGCCTCAGCCTCCTGAGTAGCTGGGACTACAGGCGTGCACCACGCACCCAGCTAATTTTCAAAATTTTTTTGTAGAGAGGTGGTCTGGCTATGTTTCCCAGGCTGCTCTTTAACTCCTGGGCTCAAGCTACCCTCCTGCCTCGGCCTCCAAGAATGCTGGGATTACGGGCGTGAGCTACCACTCCCAGCCTCACATGTTTTTAAAAGTAGGTAATGTTAATATTATCCTCAGTGACTAATTACAGGAACTAAATTAAGAAAGGCTGGGTGACTTGCCCACAGTCACCCAGAAATCTAGTGAAAGAACTGTAGTTTCATTCTAAGCCCACCAGCCACAGTACAATAAAAGTTATTGTATGAAGCTGACAAAGAGTCGGTGAAACCTCAATTCAGCGGGAAAAACAAAAAACTGCCGTCAAACCAGAAGGTCCGGAGGGAAGAGCGTGGGGCCCAGGTCTTCACTCCCCAACCACCCCTCGCCCTCCTCCTCGGGAGAAAAGGGCCCACCTCTCCGATTCCTTGCTACCAATTTAAAAAAAAAAAAAGGCACGCGCCTCTGACCGAGCCCCAGGCCCCCCAAATTGCTTCTGAACTCACCCCTCCGTGGGGAGCGGCTGCGACTGCGGCCCATTTGGAGGCCCGCTCCTCCTTACACCGCTCCGGAAACGACTGTGCAACAACTTCCGGGAGGTCCGGGTACTGAGCTTTTATTACCGACTGGAAAATGTCTAAACGAGTTGCAAGGGTTCCGGTCCCTAAAGAAGGGAGGCAGCACTGAGCCAACCCGAGATCACGCGGCCCCGCCCCAGATGCCACCTCTGGGCTCCTAGAGTCCCTTAGGCGCCGAGGTAGGAAAAGAGTTGTCATTTCTGCTCCGCCAGCCCCACTTTCGCAGCGGCTTCACCATCTTCTTGTCCACGGTGGGCATTAAAATATGCGATTTGATGTTATTATACAGATGTCTGGAAAATTTAGCCGTATACACACCACCCTAATACAGCGTTCATTTTCTTCCCTATTTTTCTTTCCATTTCTTGTCCACATGTATAAAATACTTTGCATCAAACCAATTTTAAACATATTATACACAAACAGCATATATTTTTGGATTTTTTCACATAACATTCTCTCATAAGGAGTGAATATACTAATATTCACCGTCCCGTCTGCTTTGTATCTTCTAAGATGCCAGCATTGAGAAGGCACTCAAAACCTCTTCTGGGCACTTGGAAGGAAAAGTAAAGGCCCCATAGTCCATCCTACCTCACAAGTACCTCCCAGATGCTGCCTCCATCTTCAAAAGCCTTTAGAGTGTTCAAAACTACAAAAATGATGGGAAAGGCTATCTTGCTGCCACAAAGCTGAACTGTCTGTGGTAGAACAAAACACACTTGCCAGGAAAGACTTGAACATCTGTTTCTAATTGAAACAACTCTTTTCAGCCACAGATCTGGGAAGGGACTAGATTAGGTTGGAGACACCTGTCCACCAATCACAAATTTTTAAATTAGATTTATACATTTTGATGTGGCCTCTTTAATACCTCTTCCAACCTGACTTCCTGGAAAGAACCAGCCATGATATCTAGGATTTCCACCACCAAGCCTGACCCCCCAACTTCTTTGAAATTTCCCTGGGAGAATTCACACTAAGGTATGGAACAAGGAGGTTCAAGTGGGGTGCAGGCCCCAGGGAGGAAGATTTAAGGACATCACTGGAGAAACACACCAGTAATGGTTGAAGAAATTGTCTATAGCGGCCGGGCGCGGTGGCTCACACCTGTAATCCTAGCACTTGGGAGGCTGAGGCAGGAGGATTGCTCGAGGTCAGGAGTTCGAGACCAGCCTGAGCAAGAGTGAGACCCTGTCTCTACTAACAAAAAAAAAAAAAAAAAAAAAGAAATGATCTGGACAGCTAAAAATATATATATAAAAAAAATTAGCCGGGCATGGTGGCACATGCCTGTAGTCCCAGCTACTCGGGAGGCTGAGGCAGAAGGATCGCTTGAGCCCAGGAGTCTGAGGTTGCTGTGAGCTAGGGTGACACCACGGCACTCCAGCCCGGGCAACAGAGTGAGACTCTCTCAAAAAAAAAAAAAAAAAAAAAAAAAAAGAAAAGAAATTGTCCATAGGGAAGACAGGGAAATTATGGGAAGCCTAGCTATATACTAGAGGGATAAGAGAGGAAGAACATGGTGGCCTCAAATGGTGGCTGAAAACACTTATTCCTTCTTTCTTGCCCAGGGATGAAGTCTTGTCTGATGAAAACACTTTTGGAGAAACCCCTCCAGGACTTCAAAAAATGGTTAGGAGGTATGGTGGAGATCAGTTGAATATACAAACATTTTCTGAATGCCTACTATGTGTGGACATTATACCACTTTGTCACTAGGATGAAAAGATGAATAAGACATGATTCCTGCATCAAGGAGCTTACAGTTTAGTTGTGGAAGAAGACAGATGAGGACACACTTTCCCTAGAATGTGGTAAGATATGTGCAGCGTGCTATTCCAGGAAGGTTTCCTGGAATAATAATAGCTAATATATACTCTGCTAACTATATGCCAGGCACTGTTATAAAAACAATGTTTATGTATACATATGTACATATACGTATGTGTGTGTGTGTGTAATTGAACCCTGAGACTCAAAGGAAAAGTTGTCTAGGTAAAGGGCAGGAGTAGCAACAACAGCAAAGACACAGAGGTGTGTCACACTATGGCATATGCAAGCCCTAGAAGAGATTTGATTTTTTTTTTCGTTTTTCTCCACATGTTCTAAATGAGGTTTGATATTACCATCACACTGAGTTCACCATGGTGGACCATACTAAGTACCTGGAACTTTATAGTCAACTTTATAGTATAGTCAAGGCCACTGGAGTATTTTAGGCTGGGCAGTAACATGACCAGATTTGTGTTTTAGGTGGTTCGTTCTGGCTGCCAGATCTAAAGACTTGAGCCAGAAAGAACAGATGGAGGGAATGAAGGTGTGAGGGCTTGCATTAAGGCAATGATGGAAAAGAAAGAGAAAAGAGAACAGAATCAGGAGACATTTGAGGAGTAGCATGGCAGGTCTTGATGGCTGGTTGGATCCAGGCGGTGGGAAGAGGGAGAAGAAATGACTCCCAAGCAGGGCTGGCTTCACTGGCATGTGAACTGTCCAGTCACACAGTGTCCTGCACTTAGAAGGGCCTTGTGATTGGCTTAATGCTCAGCTGTTGCCACTCTTGAAATTCACACTAATTTTTGAACAAGAGACCCTGCATTTTCATTTTGCACTGGGTCTGGCAAAAAGTACGTATTTCTTAGTGATGCTTACTAAAGTAAGAAAGTGACACTTTGTCAGTTCTCTACACAACTGAAACATGATGGTGAGTGCATGTGAGAGACACAAGGAGAAGGCAGTGACAGGTGATCCCTTTTGTATGTGAGGGCCCCTATACCCCTAGGTCCTCCCTCATCAATTAAGTGAAACTCTTTTTGTATATGTTTGCTCCACAGTGGGAGAACCTAGTTACACTTCTGCTTGTGGTGGAGAGGGAGAAGGTACCTAATGAACATCCAGATAGTTATTTTTGGCAGGCATTTGACCACCTGCAGACTGAGTGATAATTAGGGAAGAGATCAGGGATAAAGATAGAGATAGGGGAGCGGTTATGAATGACAGGATTCCATGAAATTGTCCTAAAGAGAAAAGAGTGGTAAGCCAAGGATGGCCTCCAGGGGAAATGTGGGCTTACACAGAAGAGGAAAGGCCCACAGAGGAAGCCAAGATGCAACTGTCAGTTATAAAAACAGGAGTAAAATTCAAAGGGGACGAATTTCAAGAAGGAATAACAGTGTTCAGTGTTGCAGGCTGAATAATGGCCACCCAATAATGTCCTTATATCTGGAACCTGTGAATATGACTTCACGGAAAGTTTTTGCATATGTGATTATGTTAAGGATATTGAGATAGGGAAATTATCCTGAATTATCCAAGTGGACTGTAAATGGCATCACAAATATCCTTATAAGAGAGAGGCAGAAGGCTATTTGACACATACATTAGAGGAGGAGGCAATGTGACCACAGAGGCAGAGATTGGAGTGGTGTGCCCATAAGCCAAGGAATGTCCACAGCCACCAGAAGCTGGAAGAGGCAAAGAACAGATTCTTCTCTAGAAACTCCAGAGGGAGAACAGCCCTGCCAACCCCTTGGCTTTGGCCTTGATTTTGGACTCCTGGCCTCCAGAATAATGACAGAATAAATTTCCGTTGTTTTAATCCACCAAATCTGTGGCAATTTGTTGCAGCAGGCTCAGGAAGCTAATACCGTCAGCTATGTCAAATGCAGTAGAAAATCCTTTAAAGTAAGAACTGCAAAATGTCCACTGAATTTAGCAATATAGAAGCCATTGGTGAACTTGCTGAAAATTGTTTGAGTGGAGAGTAGGCTAAGGAAGATAACAAAGAATTGCATTTATCTTTCCCAGTCCCTAAATCCATACCAGGGAAATGAAGGAAGATGCCATCAGTAGACCAGAAACTGAGGAATTTTCCAATTAGAAAGACCATATGTAAGACAATGGCAATTCAACACAGCTAAATACGATGCCTGAAAAGGTGAGCATATCTGTTTTTCTAGCAGAGGCAAAGAGACCTGTAGGCCCAGCAGGAGTGAGCAGCACCCAGACCAGCCACAGACAGCAGGCAGTGGGGCTGAAAGGTTTTAGTAGCAGGGACACAGTGCTCTGCACTGAGTGGAGCTGACAGCACAGGTCTCAGCACACATGGACACTGGGATTGGAGGGAGAAACAGGGCAGTGCCCCAGGACACTTCAGGTCACCAGAGGAGAAAAGGAGAAAAGGCAGGGAGAAACAGCTGACAGCAAGGCAATAACTCTCCCGATTAATTTCTGTATTTCCCCAGCTGGGTAGGTCACACACCTGCCAGCTAGGCACCCTGAGGGGAAGCTTGGCTCTCTGAGTCTTAGTCCATCTGGGCTACTATAACAAAATACCATAGACTGGATGGCTTATAAACAACAGAAATTTATTTCTCACAGTTCTGGAGGCTGAGAAGTCTAAGATCAAGGTGCAGCAGATTTGGTGTCTGGTGAGGGCCTATTCTTCACAGAAGGTGCTTTCTCTCTGTGCCAGTACGTGGGGGAAGGAGCTAGCGAGCTCTTTGGGGCTTCTTTGATAAGGGCACTAATCCCATTCATGACGGCTCCACGCTCATGACCTCCCAAAGGCTCCACCTCCTAACACCATCACACTGGGCATTAGGTTTCAACATACCAATTTTGGGAGACTCAAACATTCAGTGTATAGCACTGTGCATCCCAGTAAATTCATCTTAGCTTGGTTTGGACTGCTAGGGAAGACAGGACAACTTTCACAGTTCCTGAGGAAATCCCACTCACTGCCACCACCAATTAACCTAGAAGTTCATTTCTTAATTTTAACTTATTTTAAAATAATTATAGATTAACAGGAAGTTGCAAAGGTAGTACAGAGAGGTCCTGCGTATCTTCCACCCAATTTTCCCTAGTGATTACATCTCGTGAACTACAGTACATCAAGGCACATATATAGTACATCTATAGCAAAACTAGGATCCTGACATTGGTACGATGTGTATGTATAGTTGTATGTCATTTTATCACGTGTAGGTTCACATAACCACCACAATCTAGATGCAAAACTATTTCATCACACAAAGATCTCCCTCATGCTACCTCTTTATAGGCACATTCATGCACCTCTCCTCCACCACCCCAAACCCTTGGCAACCACTAACCTTTTCTCTCTCTGTAATTTTTCCGCTTTGAGAATAATATATATATGGGATCATGTGGTATGTGACCTTTTCAAGTTGACTTTTTTCCCCCCCACTCATCATAATGTCCTGGAGATCATCCAAGTTGTTGTATCAATAGTCTGCTCCTTTTTATTGCCGAGTAGTACTCCATAATATGGATGTACAGCAGTTTAACCCATTCACCTACTGTAAGACATTTTGCTTGTTTACGATTTTTGGCTATTTCAAATAAGGCTGCTATGAATATGTGTGTGCAGGTTTTTGTATAGGCATGTGTTCATTTGTCTGGGATAAACGCCCAGGAGTGTGATTGCTGGGTTGTATGGTGGGTATATATTTCGTTTTTAAAAGAAACTGCCAAACTGTTATCCAGAATGGCTATGCCACTTTACATGCATGGCAATGTATGAGAGATCCAGTTTCTACACATCTTCACTAGCTTTTGGTGTTGTCACCATTTTTTAAATATTCTAACAGGTATATTGTGATATCTCATGATGGTCTTAATTTGCATGTTCCTAATGACTAGCTGAATATCTTTTTTTTTTTTTTTTGAGAGTGTCTCATTCTGTCACCCCAGCTACAATGTAGTGGTACCAGTGACAGGAGGATCATTTGAGACCAGGAGTTCAAGACCAGCCTGGGCAACATAGTGAGACCCCCATCTCTACAAAAAATAAAAAATTAGCCGGGCGTGATGGCATGCACCTGTGGTCCCAGCTACATGGAAGGCTAAGGCAGGAGGATGGCTTGAGCCCAGGAGGCTGCATTGAGCTTTGATCATGTCACTGCGCCCTAGCCTGGGTGACAGAGCGAGACCCTGTCTCTAAAAAACAAAAACAAAAAACAGATGTTCATTTGAAGCCAGGAGAGTGTATGAAATCTCCTGGTACAGGCTCAGGAGAGAAAAGGGCCTGGAGATAGCCAGAGGAAGAAACCAAAAGGAGACTAAGGAGTGGCCAGAGAAATAGAAACTAGCTGAGTGTGATGTCAGACAAGTTTAAGAGAAGGCTGCTTTTTAAGGAGAACAAAGTAACCAATTTTAAATGTTTAAAGGAATGAAAAGACAAATCTAACCTACAGGATTTAGCAACAAGGTTTTTGTTGACCCAGGAAATTTTATTTTGACCCAGGAAGTTAAATTTTGTTTTATCTTTATTAGTCCTATTCCATATAAAATTATCAGCCTTTACAAAAGTATTCTACTTTGTACTTTACATGTGAATGCATGTTGCTGACTCAGTAACTCCCCTTTAATTAGATGTAGTCTGACCACTAGTTAACAATGATTGATGTTGGTTGAGACTTTTTGCTATTTTTACCCCTGTACCTTACACTTTGGGGAAGAATTAAAAACTCTCTGGTTGGGGAGAGAATTGTACCATGCCTTTTTTTCTTTTTAATTCAGTCATGTGATTGGGTCCATATTACTTGATCATTTCAGGTAATTGACAAGTCATCTATGCTTATCATTTATGCCCCTTGCTCTATTATTTTTTTCTATTCTTTAAACCGGTTCATCTTTAAGGAAATATAATTTTAAACACAGTTTCACCACTACCAGTCCAATATTCTAAACCAACTGTGTTGAACAGAACTTACTGCAATGATGGAAATATTCTATATCTGCACTGTCCAATATAGTAGCCACCAGCTACATGTGGCTATTGAGCACTTACAGTGTGGCTGCTGTGACTGAGGGAGTAAATTTTTAATTTTTAAAAATTTTAATTAACTTAAATGGCCATAGTGACCTCTGGCAATCCTATTTTTGCATTTGATGTTGAAAATTGTTCACATATAATGGTAATCCTATTGAAAGGCTTAAAATGAGATAAAATGTTAGCTGCTAAACATTTGGTGAAAAAAAAGCCAGTGACTACCACCACTGTTCTTCACATAGTTTTGCCTATCTTGCTAAGTTTCAAGCCCAATCCGTAAAAAAAAAAAAAAAAAAGGGAAGGTACATTCAGATTCCTCTTTAATAATTTAGTGTGAAATCCTAGAACATATTCTCTAAGGGACCTCTACTGATAGACAAGCAAAAATAAAGACCAGTAGAGGGTATAAAGCAAAAGCTGACAAACACAAAAGCTTTCATATACAGTTTTTATGATACTTTAGCTGACACTATTAACACTTTATTGAAACTATTCCTATTGAAAAGAACTATGCATACACATAAAAGTATTTGGTAAGAAAACAAAAACACATCTTTACTATCAACGAGAAGTACTAGCTGACAATTATCAATTTCTCAAATAAGAACATTACCTATTTGTGACTGAAGAAATAATCATCTTGCTGATGGATGACATAAGCAACTTGGCCAGGACAGAACAAATGAACAGGAACCATATATAATTCCAATTTGGCCAGTTAATTTATGTAAGTGAAACAGTTAGTTTTACTCAATATACTCAAACATTAGTTATATTTACTTTCAAGATTTAAAAAAAATTATTCAAATAATTCCAGTTTATTTATATATTTTTTAATAAAGGGTAAAGACCTCTTATGCTATAATAAGATACAAAGAAAACAACAGCATCACATGAAAGAGATATTATAACCAAATATAAAAATAAGAAATGTAGCTTCTTGATACAACCAAATCATCATATTACAAACATTTAAATTACAGCTCTGGGGGTTGAAGGGGAGGCATTTAAAAGGTTCCTTTAAGTTAGTTAAACAAGTGGATGAATTCTGAAAGGATAAAAGCAATATATGAGCCTATGGACATATTACTGGGAAAGAAAAACTATCAATAAATTTCAAAAGTTGAAAGTAGCTGGGAAAAATATCTAACTAGAAAGAAAAAAAATCTGGTTTCAATTAAGGGGTTTTTTGGGCCCATTTTATATAAGAGCTTATTTATGCTTTTTCCAAATGAGCATTTGTTATTTTCACAGATACATAAAAATGATTCCCATTTTAAAAAACATACTAAAAATATACATTAACCACAGTACTTACTCTGGAAGAAAATGAACATGGCTATTTTCAAATTAGCAATAAACACAAGAAGCCAACATACATAAATCATGACAAGTATGCATCTCATTTGACAAAAATAACTTCCATTTTTACATTAATGCTTTATTATCAGCTTCTATATTAGATCCTCCAACCTTATTTACATGTACTATGAAATTTCTATTAGTATGTATAACTTAAAGGCACTCACTCAATTCAGAGGTTATAAAGTCCTGAGCTTAAGTAGGAAACAGAATTCCCAACTAAAATGTGAACATAAATAATTTTAAACATCAGAGAATATTAAAATATTTAAAAGCATAATATCTGGTACATAAATAATTCATAACTCAACAATAAAAGTGTACAGAATATAAAAGAAAAGACCAAGGAATATAAGAAATATGCTCAGAATTAAACTGATTTTTCCCCTCATTCACTTGTAGGTTTGAAGCTGATTTTTTTTGTTAAAATTCCCAGAAAAGCTAAATTAAAAGAAAATATGAAAATGCTTAAGTTTAAAAAAAGTTCCTCAGCTTAGTATCCAAAATCATGAAAAACGTATTTAATGATTAAAAACAAGAATACACTGGAAATATATTAAACTAAAAGGGAATCATAATGAGGTAAAAAAATTAAAGGACAGCTATAAATGCTCTTTTACCAACTGAAATGCTCACCAACTGAAAGAGCATTTATAATTGGCCAAATTATTCCTTTAAGCATTCTTTTAGCCAAACAAATTTACAGATAGATGACTAAGGTTCACTAACACAAGGTAGGAACAAAGTTTAAGCTAAAAATCCAATCTATATTTTCTTGCACAGAAATGTGAGATTTACCTACAGCAATTTACTACTGATGCTGAATTAAAAGCATGAATTGACATCTTTATAACAGAAATGGTTTCACCAATATTTTCTTGGCTTTAAAATGTTTTTTTTCACATATGCATAGAAATGTAATAAGGATAAGAATAATCTTCTGTATTGTCTGTACAGTTCATAAGGCCTTTGTCATTGTTAGTCACCTTAGATGTGAATATCAGCAGGGCCATTAAATTAAAGCTGGCCTAAAAAGTTTTCAAAGTGCTACTGTTTCCAGCTGATGAGATCCTCAGGTTTCTGGATTTTCTGGGTGACGATTATTTTCAGTTCTTTTTTCTGGTGATATATACAAGAAGTTACAGCAGATATATAAAGGGAAGACCAGAAGCCTGCTGTCCAAGTTCATCACCACTTGTTCCTATAAGACAGATTTGTAGGTTTAATGACAACTAGATAGCAAGATTTAAAAAATAAACGTAAAAAAACCCCCAAGCTGTTGAATTGAGTGAACCAAAGGAGATAGTATGGCGTTAAGAGCTTGAGTCTGAGATCCACAATTCAAATCTTAGAACTCCCACCCACTATTTACTGCTGCTTTCTCATTGTATAAAATGGGGACAATAAGAGTACCCACTTCACAGAATGACACTGAGGATGAAATAAGACAATGTACAGAGGGTTTAGCAAATCCAGACTCAGCAGTGGTAGGTATTTTCATTATTGCAAAAATTTCTATCAAGTACCTGCATGTTTTATGAATAGATACAGGGTTTAGAAATAAACTTCTCAATTGGCTTCAATGTCTTTTTAAAATTTGATTAATTGTAATTTTTTTTTAGAGACATGGTCTCACTATATGTTGCCCAGGCTGAGCACAAGGGTTTCTTCCACCTCAGTCTCCTGAGCAGCTGGGACTGTAGGCACACACCAATGTACCCGTATACTTGGCTTCAATTTCTGATGGCCCTTAGGTATAGCAAATCTTTGGGATGAAGGTGGAGAGTCACTATTCCTACCAGCAAGTAGGATTCCTACTCGTAAGATTCCCCACTGTCCCTATGACAAACATGTTATCTGTCTCCTGGAACATAAACTACATTATCATGTAAAAGAAATTTCAGGTTCAGTTACATCAACACACATAAGAATGCACCAAACTCCAAGACAGACAGGAGTTGATACTACACCTGAGAGCCACAAATACGACATTACTGATGCTACAGGTGTCTGTCTGGAACCTCATATATCCTTTACCAGCACTATTTGGTGAACAGAATAAATCCTCAGAGTAAAAGAAGCAACACTAAAATTAGAATTCTTATTTTTTAAATACTTGGAATATACTCTCTGCAATAGTATGTATTAGTTTCACTTTATTTATATACATTTTATAGAATATACTATTAAATATTGTTTAAATCTAGAGTTTTAATTTTTTACTGAGGTATGTGTTCCTGCAATGAAGGACTAAAACTAGAATATTTGAGTGCCTGAAGTAGGCTGACTGGACACAGCTTCTGTGTTGAAGGAGTAGCAAGATAAAGAAGAAGAAGGTACACACATGCACACACAATCTCTCTCCATACCTCCAAAGAGGCAAAGTGGTATTTTTAAAAAGATTATCAGTGAACAAAATCAGGCAAGGCCATCGCCTAGGCTGATGGAGCTAGAGTGTCACCAGAGAGGAATAATGTCAAAGCATAGTTGGTCTTCAGATGCTTGACACCCTGACCTAGTCAAAATTTGTATGAATAATCTAATCTGGGTGAAGGCACATCTACTAAATTTGTTGAGGACAAATGTTTTGATGATAGATATATCTGATGATAAAAATCAAGATTCTGTACCATGACAAAACAAAAGCTCCAAGAAGGATTAGCATTCTGGTATTTGAGTATAGTTAAGGTTGGGTGGGGGTAGGTTAAAGGGCCAACTCCGGGAAAAGGAGAACACCTCGGGGCCATCGCTTAGAGGGTGAATGGACGCACCAATTTCTGGAAATTAAATTGCATTAATCCCCACTCTACATCTCCAAATAAGACAGATCTAATCCTAGTTTCATCAAATCTTTTAACTCTACCTGAGGGGTGAATTTACACCTACATTTGCATTTAAGTATCTTTATAGCAAAGTTCCATTTTCCTTGCTCACTATGGGTAAAAGCTGTGGAGCCCACACATTGCAGTAGACAGAGCAACATCTTCCTAGGTCCCTGTGTCTACTTGCAATTATTGCTTCATCTTCATGTACTAATCCCTGCTTCTGTAAGGCTCATGCTACTTATTCTATGCTATACCTGTATTACTTCCCTCACATTCTATCTTACAGGTCTAAATTCCAGGATCCATAAATCCAACTCACTACTAGAAATCTTCACTTAGATATAAAGCAACTGAGATTCAAACCTTCAACTACTGGCTACTATGTCCTCCTCCTTTTCTTTCTGGGCCATCTATGCTTTTACTTTTGCAATATGGCTTTGACTCCCCATCCCAGCTGTTGAATATCTCACCAGGTTACTTTTTTTGCCCACCCTTTAAATACCAGTGGTCCCTAGAGTCCCAACTTATCATATTCCTACACATTTCCTATAGTGTTTAATCCAGTCATCATTTGTAGCACAGGCACTGCTTGCAAACTACAGATGCATTTGTCTACCATCCTATCAAATTTTCACCTTGATGCCCTCAAATTAAATATGCCCTAAACTGAATTCATCACCTCTTTGCCATCACAAATAGTTTTAAGTCATATTCATTTTTCTTTCTTATAATTCAAACCTCAGGAAAAAACACTACCATAAATCAAGTTGTCCAAGTTAGAAAACCAGGAACCATCTAACTGCTTTTCTTCACGTGCACACACAATTAAGCACCAAAATCTGTCAACTGTACCATTTTATTTCTAGAACCCATTAGCATTTCTTCATCTTCACGGCTACCTTCCCTAAGTTAAGGCTCTCATCATTCTTTATCTGGACTATATAGCAATACAATCACTAAACTGTCTTCCAGACATTATCGTATCTCTAATCCTTCCTACACATTACTATCTGAGAGAACCTTCTATGATGCAAATCCAGTTAGCATTATAGCATTTGCACTGTATGCAAACAGCATTAAAAAATACAGTTTTGTAAGACAGTTATAAAATATATAAAAATCACTAGCTTTGTTCCATCATCAAAAACTATTAGAAAAAAATTCATATTAGCAGTTGAAGTATCAAATACTTAGCATTATATTTCCAGAAATATATATGAACAATATGGGAAAAACTACAAATTTTAGAGAGACATAAAAGAAGACCTAAATAAATGTAGAGAACCATATTCCAGAAGGGGAAGACATCAATTTCCCACAAGTTACTCTATATATTTAATAATATAAGTCAAAATCTCCATAGGAACCTTGACAAAATGATTCTACACCTCATACAGAAGAACAATCATGCACAAAGAAGCAAAAGATTTTTAAAAAATTTTTGTAGAGACAGGGTCTTTGCCTAGGCTGGTCCCAAACTCCTGGCCTCAAGGGATCCTCCTGCCTTAGCCTCTCAAAGGGCTAGGACTGGATTATAGGCATGGGCCACTGTGCCTGGCCAAACCAAAGGATTTTTGAAAAAAGAATGAAAGTGTTTTTGCATTACTAGGTATTAAGATGCGTTTTAAAGTTAGCCTAATTAAAACAATGCCTGTTGTCTTCATAACGAAGAAATCAATAAAACAGAAAGTTCAGAAATGAAACAAAATTTGTAAGGATTTAGTATATGATAAGGCATTTCAAATATATTTGAAATACTCCAATGTGAAAAATCAAACCATAAAAGGAGCATAAAAAATACAGACTACTATTTATTTATTTTTATTTTAAATCTTTTTTTAGAGATACATCTTGCTATGTTGCCCAGGCTGGTCTTAAACTCCTGGCTTCAAGTGATCCTTCCATCTCAGCCTCCTGGGTTGCTGGGATTATAGGCGTGAGCCACCATATCCAGCTCAGATAACTATATATATAGTTGTAGTAAGGATAAGGAAGCCTAAGGATCATACCAAATGAAGACATCATTAAAGAGATAGATAGTTTTAAATGTTGAAAAAACAAATGACAAAATGGAAAAACTATAGCATATCACAAATTGTATTATTCTTTATACATAAAAGATAGGCCAAGCACAGTGGCTCCCATCTGTGTAATCCCAGCACTTTGGGAGGCCGAGGCAGGAGGATCACTTGAGGCCAAGAGTTCGAGACCAGCCTGAGCAACTTAGTGAGATGCTTGCTATCTCTAGAAAAAATTTAAAAAATTTGTTGGGTGTGGTGGCATGTACCTGTAGTCCCAGCTACTTGGAAGAATGAACATTTTAATAAAAATTATACAGATATTAGCTACCAATTTATATATAACATGTCCAATATGCATACAAAAAACTCAACCATACCAGTAATGAAAGAAATGAAAATTAAAACAAATATAATTTGTCTCACTTATTACCTTGGGAGAAAGATTAAAAAGAAGCATAATATACTAGATTAGGTATATTTTACTATATGGCCAGAGGGAGTATAAATTAGACTGTACTTGTAAAGGGTAATTTGGCCATTAGAAAACGTATGCACCATTTGACAAGAATGCTATTTCTTGGAATTTAGCTTTAAAAAAGAAAAAAAAACTCAGAAAAGTGGACAAAGATAATAATGAAAAAACCCCCTGAGAATTTTATCCAATAAAAAGGATTTATGTAAATTATGGTATATCCAAAACAACTAATATTAAGCAGTTAATAAAAATGATGTTGTGAGGCCAGGCATGGTGGCTCACACATGTAATCCTCGCACTTTGGGAGGCTGAGGTGGGAGGATTGCTTGAGCTCAGGAGTTTGAGGCTACAGTGAGCTATGATGACACCACTGCACTCTAGCCTGAGTAACAGAGCGACACCCTCACTGTCTCAAAAAAAAAAAAAAAAAAGTTGTGGATATATATTTACTGAAAGAAAAACTATGCATAAAAAAGGAGAAAAGAAAAAGCAGGTTACAATTGCTACCTCATTGTCTGATGCACCTAGGCTTTCCTGGCCTTGTGCTCCAAAAGAGGGCCCATCCTTTCTTCTACTAGGCCCTGGCCAGGCAACCCCATTTTGCCTCTCTCCTAGGCTTAACTACTATGCCATCATCAAGTTCTAACCAGCGAGTCAGCCATGAAGAAGACAGAAGACAATAACACACTTGTGCTCAATTGTGGATGTCAAGGCCAACAAGTACCAGATCAAACAGGCTGTGAAGAATCTCTATGACACTGATGTGGCCAAGGTCTGATCAGGCCTGATGGAGGGAAGAAGGCACATTTTGGACTGGCTCCTGACTATGCTTCTTTAGATTTGCCAACAAAATTGAGATTATCTAAATCGATCTCAATTGGCTAATTCTAAATACACATTTTTTTCACTATAATGCACATATACAACTCCCAACTTAAATCCTTCCAAACTCCATCCACCTGCTGCCCTGGCTCTAGTTATACTGAACTCTTCCAACTGTCTTTCAGTTCCTTCAAGGACCCACATGCCTTGCCTCCATCTTACTCATCATTTGAGGTTTGGTTCAGGTATCTATTCACTTTTCAACTTTTCCAGGAGGGGAGGTTTCCCCTGAGCTGTCTTCCCTTCTCCTCCTCCCCCAATAAGCACACCTTCTCTCAACTGCACAGTACGGGTTAGAGACTTTACCCTCAATGTTGCACACCACTGTGAGCTTATTCTATAACGCTGCTCATACTAGGCCATGTTAACACAAGCCCATCTTTATTTCCTCCCCTCGTAGCATAGAACCTAGTGTGCAGTAAGGAAACTTCAGGGTTTACTGAAGGAACATTTGGAATACAACTATTATCTTGGCCTGGTGCTTTTGAAGTCTTTGGTTGCTTTGAGCCATGACTTTTTTCTTTTTTTAAATGAAGTTCCAGGTAGAAGGTAAAAATAGTTATTGTCCATTCAGTTCCAGAGGGTATAAGAAGGACCAACAGAGAATTCCAATGGAGGCAGAATTGAACTTTCTCATTATATATCTGCCTTGAAATGGACATTCCTCCATACTACCTACTGCTTAAGATGGTCAGCTCTTTGTTGCCAGAGTTCCAACAACAGCTGGAGGACTCTGTAAGAATGCTGTTAAAGGAGTTCTCATACAGGGCATGTGAGGTTACAACAATCAGTTCTAAGGTTCCTTGCAATGCTAAGAACGTTCTATGATAGTCTCTTCAGTCTGAGGAAAACTGCTAATGTCGCAGAATTCATGTGAACTATAATAGGCCCTGAACCCTTTTTTAAAACATTATGCCCTTTGGGCCGGGCGTGGTGGCTCACGCCTGTAATCCTAGCACTCTGGGAGGCTGAGGCGGGTGGATCGCTCGAGGTCAGGAGTTCGAGACCAGCCTGAGCAAGAGTGAGACCCCGTCTCTACTAAAAATAGAAAGACATTATATGGACAACTAAAAATCTATATAGAAAAAAAAAAATTAGCCGGGCATGGTGGCGCATGCCTGTAGTCCCAGCTACTCGGGAGGCGGAGGCAGTAGGATCGCTTAAGCCCAGGAGTTTGAGGTTGCTGTGAGCTAGACTGATGCCACGGCACTCACTCTAGCCCGGGCAACAGAGTGAGACTCTGTTTCAAAAAAAAAAAAAAAAAAAAAACATTATGCCCTTTATAAATTTCTTTATAAATCAGCTTTCCCCTGCTCCTGAAATCATGTTTTCTTTTTTTGGCCCGGTTATGCTCCTAGTGGGATGAGGTAAGTTATACAGAAGTGTGCATGGTAGGTACTTCATCTTCACCTTCAAAAAACTTTCAAACCAATCCTTAAATCAAAACATCATTTTAATGTTAATTCTACTTAAGAATTTTCAAAAGCGGATTCAAAAGACAAATATAATGACACCACAGAAAAATAATCAAACATACCTGATCCTTTTCAAGTGTAAGTATTTGATAGCCAGTTGTTCTACTACATATTAGTTTTCCACTGCTATCAAAGGAAGCCAAACGTAATCTAGGATAAAAAAAAATTAAAAAAAAAAATAAACACAAGATTTTTTTCACTACAAATTTAAACAAGCCCTCCCTCGCTTTAATATTTTTTCTCTTTCTTGTCTCTATAGATCTTTTATTTGATAAAAGACTTTAAAGTCTTTTAAAACTGTGAACTGATTCCAGATTTACAAGCCTGTGCTACTGTACATATCTGATATGTAAAAATAATTTACAAATGTTTTGATTGTGGTAAAATATATAGAACATAAAATTTACCATTTAACCATTTTTAAGTATAAAGTTCTGTGGCATTAAATATATTCACATTGTTCTGAATCCATCTCCAGAACATTTTCCTCTTTCCCAAGTGAAACTCTGCACCTATTATACACTAATTCTCCATTTTCCCTTCTCCCATCCCCTGGCAACCACCAGTGTACTCTCTGTCCCTATGAATTTATCTACTTTAGATACCTCAGATGAGTGGAATCTTACAATATTTGTCCTTTTGCGACGGGCTTGGTACACTTAGCATGTCTTCAGGGTTCATCCAGGTTTAGCATGTGTCAATTTCTTTTTAGGGCTGAATAGTGTTCCATTGTGTATACATACCACATTTTGTTTACCCATTCATCAATGAACATGCGGCTGTTTCTACTTTTTGGCTATTATGAATGATGCTGCTATGAATATGAGTGTACAAATATTTGTTTAAGTCCCTATTTTCATTTTTTTTTTTTTTCCAAGACAGAGTCTTGCTCTGTCACCTGGGCTAGAGTGCCACGGCATCAGCCTAGCTCACGGCAACCTCAAACTCCTGACCTCAAGTGATCCTCCCGCCTCGGCCTCCCAGAGTGCTAGGATTATAGGTGTGAGCCACAGTGCCCAGTCCCTATTTTCAATTCTTTTGGGTACATATCCAGAAAAGGAATTGCTGGATCATATGGTAAATTCTATGTTTAATTTTTCTGAGGAATCACCATACTGTTTTCTACAGTGGATGCACCATTTTACATGGCCACCAGCAGTGTACAAAGGTTCTAAATATTCCACATCCTCACCAACACTTGTTAATTTTGAGGTTTTCTTCCGTTTTGTTTTTAAGAATAGTCATCCTAATAGGTGTGAAGTAATAGCTTATTATGGTTTTGGTTTGCATTTCCCTAATGATTAGTGATGCTGAGCATTTTTTCAAGTGTTTATTAGCCATTTTGTATATCTTCTTTGGAGAAAGGTTTATGCAAGTCCTTTGCCCATTTTTGAATCAAGAACTTTCTATTATAGAGTTTTCTATATATTCTAAATGTTATCTCTTTATTGAATATGGGGTCTGCAAATATTTTCTCCCATTCCATGGGGTGCCTTTTCACTCTGTTGATAGTGTCCTTTGATGCATAAAAGTTTTCAATTTTGATGAAGTCTAATTTATCTATTTTTTCTTTTGTTGCCTGTGCTTTTGGTGTCGTATAAAGAAATCACTGCCAAATCAAATGCTATTAATATAAAGCTTTTTCCCCCATGTTTTCTTCCAAGAGTTTCATAGTTTTAGATCTTATGTTTATGTCTTTGATCCATTTTAAGTCTTTGTATTTGATGTAAAGTACAAATATGTGTCTTTTAAATAATCTGTTCATTAAGCTATTTTCCAATTTGTCAGCCTATAGCATCCTCTCTAGAAAAAGATTGCCAGCTTAACTATCAGGCAGAGTTGGACATATCAAAACAACCAGACATGTTTTCCTGGAAAAATACCTTACCATGGCTGGTCTGATGGTAGTGGGTTATCAGAATTTACTAACATTAGTGTCACTAAAGTTGGTACACAGCCCCCTGCTGCTAAATTTGACTGGCTTAAAAAAAAATACCTTACTATATTTCCAGTTTGGACCTTTTATTTGCTAGGAAAAGCAACAAGGCAACAGCTTCAAGCCCAGTATCAATCCTTCATCATTCAGGACTGATATTCCATATTCAGTATATATTCCAGCCCATTCATTCTCCCTGACATACTAGATCTTATGATTTTGGTTACTAATAATACATTTCATAGGAATGAAGCCTTACCATTTCCTACCACTTTCCCTATACTGTATATTATCAAAGTTCTAAAGTTGTTAGTATAAATTATTAAAGTTTTATTTCTTTTACTTCTTATATTTGCCCTGGAGTGAGGAAGAGAAATCTCATCCTACCTAAATGCTATGCTCCTTCGAGGCTGTAAACTGACAGATCCACTACATGGCTGATTCAGTGTATTGCGTTTGAAAATGATGTATCGATTAGTGTAAGTTACTAGTAGATCAAAGCCGAAGTTAAAACCTGTCCACCGCCAGCAGTACTAAGAAATACAAAAGAGAGACTTATTTCAGTTTATCATATTAGCAAGTCAAAAATAAAAAGTTCAAAATGTCTTTTTTCCCCTTATTTCTTTCATGGGTCCCCTACTTTTTTGTCTGTGCTTACCACACAGAACTATATATCTAAGCCAGAAAAGCAGATTTTACGACTATAATTCTTTGAGCTACTTTCCTAGTATTGCCTCTTCATGATCCATTTCATTTCTCTCTCCACACTGCAATTCTATCATAAACAATAACGCTTTTCACTGCAACTCTAAGTAGGCATAGCTTAGGGCACTAGGAGTCTAGATGGGCATAATAAGGACCCGTTAAAATCCACCTTGCTTCTAAAATACCTTAAGTAGTTAACCAACAGACACACAACTGGGATATTTTAAATATAATCATGAGATTCACAAGTTTGTTTATTCTACCAGCTAGCAGTTAATGAGACAGTATCAGGTGAGGTGCTCTGGTACAGGGAAATACAGTTAGAGCTTCAAGTGTTTGGTTGACATCCTGAATTATAACATTAATTCAATATTTAAGTGATATTTACTGAGCACATATTATATGTAAGCACTGTTTTAGGCAGTGGAGACATAGCAGTAAATCAGTTTCTGCCCTAGTGGAATTTGTATTCTACTATGTGTACATGTTTGTGCAGTAGGAGAGGAGATATGGATACTACGAATGGAAGGGAAGAGTATAGGATGTCAGAAGGGAGTGACAGGGTAGAGGAAGGCAGTCTGCAGTTGGGGAGCCTGCTGGTTTAGACAGGTGCTCAGGAAGCGTCTCTTCAAGGAGATGCTAGGTGAGTAAAGACTTGAGTCAGCTGAAGGAGTAGATCACATAGCTATCCAGGGAAAGAGTGTCTTAAGCAGAGATAACGGCAAGTAAAAGCTCCACAGGTAAAAACATGCTTGGCATATCTGAGGAACACCAAGAAGGGCTATGTTGCTGGGGCAGTGACTGACGGGGAGAGAAGCTGGAGATGAGTTCAGGGGCAGTCAGGGGCCTGTAGGGTCTAGTAGTCCATGGTAAGGAAGAGTCTGTATTTCTTCTAAGTATGGTGGGAGGCTACTGGAAGATTTTAGGGAAGGAAGTGACATGATCTAACTTGCATTTTAAAACGATTACTTTGGCTACTGTGTGGAAAATGGAATGTAAAGGAATGAGAGTAAAATAGGGAGAGCAGTTATAAGGCTACTACAACAGCAATAGCCCAGGCAAAAGAGAACAGAGGCCTAAACTTGGGTGTTAGTGGTAGACACGCTGAAAATGTATTTTAGGGGTAGAGCCTTGACAAACTACTTATAGATACCAGGAGTGGTATGAAAGAAAGAAGAGTCCAAAATGAACCCAAAGTTTGGAGCCTATACAACGATGAACAAAGGGATTGGAGAATACTTGGGAAGGAGGAGGTTTAAAGATGAAAATTAAGAGTTCTGCTTGGGGGCCAGGTGTGGTGGCTCACGCCTATAATCCTAGCACTTTGCCAGGAGGATTGCTTGAGCCTGGGAGCTCAAGACTAGCCAGAGCAACATCAGGAGACATAGCCCAGGTGACAGAGCAAGGGCCTGTCTCAAAAAAGAGAGTTCTGTGTGGGACTGTTATATTTGAGATACTATTAGGTATCCAAGAAAGATACCAAGTGGATAGATATGTGAATTTGGAGTTAGGAGTCATCAGTGTACAGATGGCCTATAAAGTCACAGAACTAGATGAGATCACTTAGAAGTGAATATAGACAGGGAAGAAGTACACGAACTGATCCTCTAATCACAACAACCTTCGTTGAGTAAAAGAAGGGTCTAGCAAAGACACAAAAGGAGCAGCCAATGAAGTAGGAAGAAAACCAGCGGAGTATGCTGTCTTGGAAGTCAAGTGAAGAAAATCCTTTAATAAGGAATGAGCAAACAAATGTGTCAAAGTTGCCAAGAGCTTTCAGAAGATGACTGAAAATTGACTATTTGATTTGGCAATGTGGTGATACTAGCATGGCAGTTTCAGTGGAGCTGTTCAAATAAATTGGAATGATTCAAGAAGGCATTGGAAAAGAGGAAGTATAGACAATAAATACAGGCAACTTTTTTCAATGAGATTTGCCTAAAAGGAGTACAGAGAAATGGAGTTGTAGCTAGAGGGAGAGTTCAGTTGTAGGTAAGTTTAAGATGGGTGATATTGTAGGATGCTATATGCTAAATGAGAGTGATCCAGTAGAAGAGAAAACAGGTGATGCAGGAGAGGGAGGTGGTAACTGCAGGAGCAAAGCTTTTGAATAGGTGAGCACGAATGGGGTCTAGTACAAGGAGAGGCGAAGGACTAGGATAGAAGCAGACCATTCATCACTCTAACAAGAGGAAAAGCACAGCACACAGCTACAGATGCAGGTAGACTGGCAGAATTATTGGTAGGAGGATGCACATGTTCTCTTCCTATTGCAGTAGCAAGGCCATCAGATAAGAATAAGGGTGGTAGCACTGCCCTTTTGAGGAAAGAAGGTTGAGGTCAGATAGTGAGAGGATAAATTCACTAGGGAAATGTAGGAGAATCTCGATGCAGCACTAAAGATCTCCTTGAAGTTTATGGTTACAACATGCAAGCGAAACGCATTGGGATATGGTGTTTGTCTTCAGTCATATTGATCTGTCTGGATGCAAGCAAGGAGAACATGGAAAGATGGGATTTAACAAAAGAGTTGGGGGTTAGCCAGTTGAATTTAACAGAATCAAAGAGGAAAAAGGGAAGTTAAAAGAATATAAGGGACCAATTTTAAGATGGAACATAAAATATAAGTCAGGTAAAGAAAGAAGTAGGGGCCGGGCGCGGTGGCTCACGCCTGTAATCCTAGCACTCTGGGAGGCCGAGGCGGGTGGATTGCTCAAGGTCAGGAGTTCGAGACCAGCCTGAGCAAGAGCGAGACCCCGTCTCTACTAAAAATAGAAAAAAATTATATGGACAACTAAAAATATATATACAGAAAAATTAGCCGGGCATAGTGGCGCATGCCTGTAGTCCCAGCTACTCGGGAGGCTGAGGCAGGAGGATCGCTTGAGCCCAGGAGTTTGAGGTTGCTGTGAGCTAGGCTGACGCCACGGCACTCACTCTAGCCTGGGCAACAAAGTGAGACTCTGTCTCAAAAAAAAAAAAAAAAGAAAGAAAGAAGTAGGGATATGGTGAGAAAGGTGATAGGAAAAGGTCATAAGAACAATGTATTGTACATCCCAATAGGGTTAAAAAAAATTGTTGGAAGTCCAGGTTCTAGAGAGAGAGAGCTAGAAAGAAGAGGTAGAGTCTGAAAATGGGATGCCTGAAATGGAGATTTTGAAGCCAGTGCAGTAAATTGGTAACGCAAAAATTGAGGATGTGTTCATGGGAATGGGTGCCTGAGGTAGGGAATCCAGTCAGGGAACAGAGATACTTAAATCACCAAGACCAACAGAGTAGTGACAAAGAAAGGGAATGAGCCCAGTGAATAACGGCCACAATATGGGCAGTAGGTGGTGTAGCAGGAACACTTGCTCCTAACGAGTTATAGTTCAATGAGGGATGAGAGAGGAACAAGATCTGAAAGCAGCAACAAGGAAGAATAAGGAATAAAGAAGACAACTACTCCTCTTTCATACTCTGAACACTTATCATAATTATAAATGCAAACATAAAATAATTAAGTTTTACAAATAAAGTTAAAATGAGAGAAATTTTGGGAGAAAAATAACCATATGGATATCTAAATTAGGTTGATTTTTTTTTTAAAGGCAAAAATTACAGTTGGGGTGAAATATTTAAAAATGTAGTTCATGTCCCATTAGTAGATTGTAAAATCAATTTAATGGGATACAATAGTTTTTTTTTTTAATTATAGAAAACAGGATCTCTGGATGCAGTAGGGGAGAATATTATCTTATATATTTTTCTTTCACTTACATACATTTATATTGGGTGCTAATGAAAAGAGGTAATTCTATTTAATGTGGGTAGTAATCAAAGGGTTTGAATGTCATTGATTTAGGGTAATTATAAATGGAATCACTTTTAAGACAATGTAACAGCTCCCACATAACTTCTTTATCTTAATTTCTGGATTGTTGAGAGATCCTCTTCTTATATCTCTTATCTGGACCAAAGATCTACAAGTTCAACCGTTTCATGCAAGGCTGAGAAATCAATCACTACTGAGTACAGTGGCTATAACTCCTTGCCCAGAAGTTCATCCTACAGAAACTATATCAAATAATCTCTTCTGAGGTATGACACCAGTTTCACTGTTACCTAAAGTGCATTATGTGTTCATAATAAAACAATTTGTATGAGAATATTAAGAGTCACAACCATACTTACTTCACCATCTTTGGCAAGCTTTCTACCACACCTCATGCTATTTCCCTCTAGTTCTTCTTTATTAATTTCTTGAGGCCTAAAATATAAACATAAGACATGAACCCTCACAGAAAATAGGCAACTAGTAATTAAAAAGAACCATGGAGTTAAAAAGAACAGAAAATCTTGCTACTAGACTTAGAAATAAAATTTTGTGTTCAACCAGTGCTCAAAGAAAAAAAAATTTTGTGGTATAGATAAAAATAAGAATGCATCGATTAAATCTAATCCATTGTCTTTGCTAAATAAAAGATTTTAAATCTTCTGTGTTTCACTTATTGCCCTCACTTCTAGATTACTTTATTAGAGTTTAGCCAAACCAAAGAGGGGGAAAAAAAAACTATGAGAAATTCCGCTCACCAAAAAAATAAAATACTTAAAAGTATAACTACTAAGTAAAAGAAATTAAAATCTATTATTTCTTTTTTTTTATTTTATTTATTTATTTTTTTTTTTTGTTGAGACAGAGTCTCACTTTGTTGCCCAGGCTAGAGTGAGTGCCGTGGCGTCAGCTTAGCTCACAGCAACCTCAGACTCCTGGGCTTAAGCGATCCTACTGCCTCAGCCTCCCGAGTAGCTGGGACTACAGGCATGCGCCACTATGCCCGGCTAATTTTTTCTATATAGATTTTTAGTTGTCCATATAATTTCTTTCTATTTTTAGTAGAGACGGGGTCTCGCTCTTGCTCAGGCTGGTCTCGAACTCCTGACCTCAAGCGATCCACCCGCCTCGGCCTCCCAGAGAGCTAGGATTACAGGCGTGAGCCACCGCGCCCGGCCAAAATCTATTATTTCTATAAAATGTGATTTGATACCACCTACTACTTAATATTACTTGTTTCACATGCAAACCATTTTTCATGTATTAGGTCATTAAATATGAAATGTCTGATTTAGAATCAAAAGTTTAGTTTATTATATCTCAAACAAGAAGCAGTACAATTAGTCAAAGTATGTGCCTAAACTATCAACACAGTTTTGCCATCTTAACTGTAGGTTGATTATGCCAGCAGTGAAGAAGCCTAGAGAGCAAGTGCCAATGAAATTGCAAAAGGCGTTTTCCACAGCTTGTTGAGAATTGAGTATTTTTCCTTTCAAGAAGTGGTCCAAACCCTGGAAGAAGTGGTAGTCAGGTGGTGCAAGGTCTAGTGAATACAGTGGATGACAGAAAGTTTCCAAGTTTAGCCTCTGTAGTTTGAGCAGCATTGTTTGTGCAACACATGGTAGAGCGCTGTCTTGCAAGAGGATTGGCCTGTCTCTATTGACCAATCTCAGCTGCTTAATCACAAGCACCCTCATCATTCCATCTAATCGGTTGCAGTAGACATCTGCTGTAATTGACTGTCCAGGTTTTATGAAGCTGTAGTGGATAGTATCAGTGCTAGACCACCAAACAGACATCATTAGCTTTTTTTGATGAATATTTGGTTTTGGACTGTGTTTTGACACTTCATCTTTATCCAACCATTGTGCCAAACACTTGTGATTGTCAAAAAAAATCTATTTTTCATCACATGTAACAATATGGTGTAGAAATGGTTTGCCTTTACGTTGTGACAGCAAAGAAGGGCAAGCTTTGACAGAATTTCTCTTCTGAAGCTTGTTTAATTCATCTGGTACCCATCTATCCAGCTTCTTTACCTTGCCAATTTGTTTCAAACAGGCCAATATTGTTGGAACAGTACCATCAAATCTTACTGCTAATTTATGCGTAGGTTGAGATGGATTCACTTCCACTACAGCTTTCAGCTCATCATTACCCACCTTGGTCTCAGGTCGCCCATATGGCTCATTTTCAAGATTAAAATCACCAGAATGGAGCGTCTCAAACCATCAACGTACTGTGAGTGCATTTAGTCACATCCTTCCCAAACACTTTGTCAATATTTCGAGCTGTCTGTGCTGTATTGGTTCCACGATGGAACTCATATTCGAAAATAACTTTTGACTTGTCCACAGTTTCACAAAAATTGCTCTAAAAAATTTTTGAAAGATAATCACAAGCCACACCGTGTGTTTGAAAGAATGAGGATGTGCCTTTACAATAAAAACAAGAAGTATCAAAGTGAAATGTCAGAGATACCAACTGTCTAACTTAGTACTTAAGGAATCAGACATTTCATATTTAAAAACCTAATACTATAACTACACAAAATCAATATTTAATAGAAAACAGCTATAGAATTTTATCAGTCTTTACTTGGTTGCTTAAAAAACGTTAATCAACTAAGGAATACTGTTATATCAAGGACTACTATTAGCTTGGTACTTCCAAATGATAAAAGTGGTATGTTCATTCATTTACAACATGAAGTGCCTAGAAATTAGGGACATAATATATTATAATAAATAAAAAATGAAACAATAAAAAATAAGTAAATGTAAATAAAACTAATAAAACACGTCCTTGACATCCAAGAGCTCAGTCTAGTAGAGAACTAGACATAAGTAATAATTATAATGTGGTTAATTATTATAATAATAATGTGTAGTTTGTGACGTGAAGAGCACGAAGAAGGCACAAATTTATTGCCTGGTGTTGGCGGGTATCATTACAGAGTCAATATTATTTACACCTGAGTGCGAGCTTGTTGGGGTGGAGACAGGAGGTGAACTCAGTGCAGGGGGAAGGGTATTTCTGGCAGAAGAAATAGTAGATAGAAAGGGACTGGAGCATAACAGAACCAAATGTACAAGATATTCGGTGGAGCTGGAGCATATGAACATGAGAGTTCAGTCCAGATGAGTATGAGAGGAGATGAAGCTAAAGGCCATGCTAATAAGTTTCAACTATTCCTGTAGATAATATTGAGTTCCCAGGTATTTATTCTGTAACTTTTAAACCTTCTATTATGAAAAATTGCAAACATATCAAAGTAGAGACAATAGTGTAATAAGCCAAAATTCCTCACCATCTAGTGTCCATAATCTTCTATGGCAATACTGTAATCTCTTACCTGTCATCAGATAAGTCTGAACATATTTAAGCAAGAAAGTAACACAATTATATTTCTGTTTTATAAAGATAACTCTCCTGGCAATGTGGAAGAGAGTTTGGACAAGGAGGACCCTGGAGGGAGACTTTACTAGATTCTAGTCTAGTATCCAGGGAATACACTATCTTTTTCACTTCAGTAGCCCTGTGGCAGTGAGGAGATGCTCAGTATCTGTGGAACAGAACATTTAATCAGGGGCAATAAAATCACACAAAGTTGATCCTGGAACAACACAGGTTTGAAATGTGTGGGGCCAGTTATATGTAGATTTTTTTCAACCAACCCACATCAAAAATACAGTATTTGTGGAATGCAAAAACCACATATAAGGAGGCCTGACTTTTTATATATGTGAGTTCTACAGGGCTAGCTGCAGGACGTGAGTATGCAGATTGTGTAGGGGTCTTGGAATGAACACCCCCGCCCAGTATACCAAGGGATGACTGTACTTCTGAGGGCAAGAATACAAACATGTTCTAGCTCAGTATTGCAGATGAGTCTATACTAACCTCAGTAAGAATATAGGTGAGAAAAATCCTGAAGAATCAAGAACATCCAAAATGTAAAAACTGAATATACAAAGGAAGTAGGATGATTTATAAATTACTTCATACACTGCAAAATGTTTCAAATCTCAATTCCATTAAATTAACTCTCATTTTTTGGTTTCTGATTTATTATTTCCATTTCAACAATTTTACTGTATTTGTATTGGATAATTATGCTGTGAATACATTTGGATTATAAATAAAATAGAAACTAAGAACTCTGGATAATAACCTTATCATCATGAATGTATACAATGTTTTCATACACTTATTATTTGGATACAAACTTATAACTATGCTATTATTTTAGGAAACTATTTGGTGTATAAAAACGGGTTAGAAAAGATCAGGAGTAAAAAAATTAGACTTCTTAAGGCCTCTTCAGTATACTGACAGATCATCTCTTCACACTACCTATTTCAAGGAGCTAGCATAGGATCAAATCATAAATATAAAAGTATTACTGATATGAAAGTACTTCTGTGAACTACAAAGCACTATATACATTGAAGGAATAATTTTCTTTCCCTTAAAATGAAGAAAGTGATAAAAATTTTGCAGAGGGTTATATGCTTTTTTTTTTTTTTTTTTAGACAGAGTCTCACTCTGTTGCCCAGGCTAGAGTGAGTGCCGTGGCGTCAGCCTAGCTCACAGCAACCTCAAACTCCTGAGCTCAAGCGATCCTCATGTCTCAGCCTCCCGAGTAGCTGGGACTACAGGCATGCGCCACCATGCCCGGCTAATTTTTTCTATATATATTTTTAGCTGTCCATATAGTTTCTTTCTATTTTTAGTAGAGGTGGGGTCTCGCTCTTGCTCAGGCTGGTCTCGAACTCCTGAGCTCAAACGATCCGCCCACCTCGGCCTCCCAGAGTGCTAGGATTACAGGCGTGAGCCACCGCGCCCGGCCGGTTATATGCTTTTGAGGAAGGAATCTGTAACCAGATGGTTTTAATTCATTTTAGACTTAACGATCTTCAAAACCTATTTATTAATCAGAATTTGAAAATACTATCACAAATAAGAAAATTAGCTTTACCTATATATAAATATGAGAATTAGGTTTTATGAAAGCATTCTTCCAAGTAATATTTCAATGTTGAAAGAAAATCATCATATAATACTAGGTGAAACAAAGTATATGGATTATGTATTCAATTTTACTAATATAGCAAATGACAATTCAAACATTCCATTATATTATCTAATAGACCAGAAAGATATTCATAAGATTTATAATTTTATTAAAATATAACAATATAAGTTGATTACATTATCTTTTCTATATTTCAACAACTTCAGTTTTCAATACTTAGTTTAGGTTACATATATTGCCTTTGCCTCACCCAAGTCAGAGCTTCAAGCGTGTACATCCCCCTGATGATGCTCACCCCTCCTCCCCATCCCCTCCTCCCCCCCCCATCTGCCCGACACCTGATGAATGTTACTACTATACATGTACTTAAGCGTTGATCAGTTAATACCAACTTGATGGTGGGTACATGTGGTGCTTGTTTTTCCGTTCTTGTGATACTTCACTTAGGTGATTTTTCCATGTAACGAATGCACTTAAAATTCATAGCAAAAAAAATTTTTTTTAACAGATTGACTGCCACACTAGAAAAAAAATTTTTTTCCTTGGGGCCACAGAGTTTTATTATGAAAACAGAATAAAAACTTCGAAAATAAAACGATCCTTTCTAATTTAACAAAAAATTTGTTATTTTTAATTGTTTTCTATGCATGAATTATATGCAACTTGAAAAATAGTTCATGCGGCTCCCAAGGTAAAGAGACCTGTGAGTTACATATGCTTCATGAGGCCCTGGGCTCAAAATTAGCGAGAGTTAAATACAACTCACATGGTACTTAATGTGTCAATGAATAATGTTATGATGTAATATACTTACCCCAACTCACTGTCTTGTTCTGCCCGGAGCATAGCAAGCCACTGCTGTTTATACACAGAAGACAGCCATTCTAAAATGCAAAAATAATAAATTAATTAATAATAAATAAAGCTGATAGAACATAAGGATTTAAACATTTTAAGTAGTTGATAAAATTATTACCATTTCTATCAGCAGTGGAAAAAAACTATTACCATTTCTATATTCAAGTTTAAAATAGCAATTAAAAAAGGAGGTAGCTTATATTTTACAAATATATTATAACAATATAGATTAATGATCTTTAAAGTACTAAAAGTTATCTAGCTTTGTCTCAGGCTAGACTGTACTTAGATTGCATACATTCAAATTAGGATGTAAATCCTTAATTAAAGGCATATTCTTACATTTAATAGTTTCCTTTTCACAGTTCATATTAATTTTCAATTGTAACATACCTAAAACAATATTTTCAGTGTCTTACAAAAGTTCTACCGAAAACTGAATGGACTTTTCCTTTATTAAATTATCTAAAAATAAAAATTCATTTTTTGGGAAATAAGCCATCTCTAAGTTAGCAGATAGGGCATGTACATTCAAGAAATGATTTTGGGATATCAGATTTAGATAACTATTAAGATATTTTAATTTAAATTATTTAAAATAGAACACAAATTATAATTATAGGTATTATTTCCTTAATAATAAGCATACAATCTTTTCTCTACAAGTCTGTGTAAGCTGAAATTTTAGTTATTTTAGATAAAAGCACAGATTTTATTTACTTATTTACTTTTTTTTTTGTTTTTTGAGACAGAGACTCACGCTGTTGCCAGGGCTAGAGTGCTGTGGCGTCAGCCTAGCTCACAGTAACCTCAAACTCCTGGGCTCAAGAGATCCTTCCTGCCTTAGCCTCCTGAATAGCTGGGACTACACGCATGTGCCACCATGCCCAGCTAATTTTTTTTTTCTATTTTTAGTTGTCTAATTTCTTTCTACTTTTAGTAGAGATGAGGTCTCACTCTTGCTCAGGCTGGTCTCGAACTCCTGACCTCAAGCGATCCTCCTGCCTCAGCCTCCCAGAATGTTAGAATTACAGGCGTGAACCACCACGCCTTGCCTACTTATTTATTTTTAAGACAGAGTCTCACTCTAATGCCCAGGGTAAAGTATAGTGGTGTCATCATAGCCACTATAGCAACCTCAGACTTGGCCATAAGCCACCATGCCCGGCCCAAAACTACAGATTTATTAAAAATAAAAGTAGAGGCTGGGCATGGTGGCTCATGCCTGAAATGCCAGCACTCTGGGAGGCTGAGGCAGGAGGATCACTTGTACCCAGGAGTTCGAGACCAGCCTGAGCAACGTAGCAAGATGTCATCTCTACAAAAAACTTAAAAAACTTAGCTGGGTGCAGTGGCACATGCCTGTATTCCTAGATATTTGGGAGGTTGAGACACGAGGATTGCTTGAGCCCAGTAGTTTGAGGGAGCAGTGAGCTATGATCCAGCTAGTACACTCCTGCCTGGGCAACAGAGCAAGACCCTATCTCTTAAAAAAAAAAAATTAATTAAATAATTGGCTTAGCACCATATTTATCTTTCTGCTCTTGTTTATTCCCAACCAGAAGGGGTTGTTTTTCTATTTTTTAACTTCTTAAATGATTTCTCAATCTCTAACCAAAGGAGAGGGAAAAACACTAGTGTGATTAAAATCTGGATTTTCACTTCCTAAGTCTCTACTTAATAAAGGTATCCAGATAATCTCTAATGATTTACTGGTGTCTATCCTTAAAACACCTTATAAGTACATTTTTGAATATTTCTTTCAGAGTCCTCCAAAATAATATTCTTGCTATTATAAGGAGCAACTGTTAAGTGCCTAGGTCGAAGACAATTTGTCTTCACAGGTAAACACAAATAGCAAATTTTATATGACTCAGTACACATGCACACATATTATGTATCTTATTTGCAATGCCCTTGAATTTTTAACAATTCTGTTCTATTGTATTTTATTTACAAAACAAACTGATCCCTACCCATTAAAATGATTTCTCAACCCACTAATGGATTATGCATAAAGTTTGAAATTCACCGATGTAGAGACAGAATATGGCTTTTCGTGATTCATTTTGTAAAACTGGAATGAACGAGTTACACATATGTATATATTCTCAAATATCATGTAAGACCTATCCAATAAAAATGTTTCAAAATTTAAATTCCAACACTCTGTATAATTTCCTTTTAAACCGAAAGCATTTTAACAAGTTAAAAACGTGAGCACATATTTGCTCCTCTTGTCTTGCCTTAATCCAAAAGAGTAAAAAGTCAAACTTGAAATTTTTCTGGTCACTGGCAGCTCCAAATAAAAACTTGAAATGGGCACATCAAAACAGCCAGTATTTGACAGTGTCATAGACCAGTAGCTGCAGTTCTAATCTACAGCAGTTCTGAATGTAAACAGTATTTTCCCAGTAGGAGAAATGAGGTAAGTTAAGATTTTAGGTCCTGTGCCTTAAAAGCAGCATTCCAAAAACAAGTCAATGGAATACAATGTTAACAGCTATTACAATGGTTGCAAAAAGAATCCTTGGTAAAATATGGGATGGAAAGAAGTGAAACAGCTTCCTTTACAGAGTTTTTAGTATGTTTATATGCAATCGTATCTCTCAAAAAGGAAAGAAACACCAGGCAGAGTTTGCCAGAATCCTTTTTGATAGAGAGCTTAGTGTTGGCTGAAAAGATTCTGAAAAAGTGCCTTCAGGAAATTTCGACTCAGTAAAAACCAGTTTAAGCACTTATTTTAAACTTTATCAGATAAAAGTTCCAAATAAAAACTTGAAACGGGCACTTCTTAATTTGCCCAGTACTTTATGGTTTACATGAAAGGAAAAGTGTTTCTTCACACACACACAAAAATCCACTCAAAATCAGGAAGGCTTACAGCAAAAAACTAAGCCTACAAGTTGAACTGTTTTATGAAACACATAAGTCAGATATACACGATGAAGGTGAATGACCAAAAGTTTACAAAATAAAAATTCCTACAGGGACAAATAAGAATAGTTTGTACAGAGCATCTAGGTATAAAATCTTTATACAAAATTATGGAGAAGCCTGGCTCAAAAATGCTCATGTATAATAACAAAAATCTATATCCAAAGCTATTTTCTGAAAAAAATTAATTACATGTATTTATATACCTTTTCATTTTCAGCAACATTATTTTCACAAACTGGACACTGAGTTGATTAGGTAGAAAGCTTGAACAGAGTGGCAGCGGTATGACGCAATTGCTGAAGTGAATGCAGAGAATGAAAAAAGAGGAATGACCAAGCACAAGTAGCGTAAGGAATGCCAAAGCCCGAGCTTAGTTTTGAAAAGTGTATTTGTGGTGGCGCCAATACAAAAGTTGTAGAATGTGCAGCAGCAGTACTCAGCACAAAGCTGAGGGCACAGGAACAAAGGCGGCTTAATTTAGTTTTAGGATTTTGCTAATAAATTCAATTGTGTTGAAGGACATAGAAGCAATTGTGAGAGTGACCTAACATGATCTATTATGAAATCCAAGCCTGACAGGGAAGAAAAGGCAGAATTTTGAAAGACTGCCAGAAAACGGAGGGCTTAAAATGGACTGGAAGTTAAAGAACAGTACACAAAAGGGAATGAGGCTATGAATATGCTATAGCCTGAAAACTACTAGATTTCTTTCTTTTTTATTATAAAATTTATTCATATTTTGAAGAAAGTATTAATTTTTTTATTTTGAAGTATTATGGGGGGTACAAATGTTTGTGGTTACATGGGTCACTTTTGTAATGTCTGAGTCAGGGTTAAAAGTGTGCCTGTCATCCAGGTAGTATTCATTGTACCCATTAGGTTTTCGCCCATCCCCTTTCTCCCTTCCCCTCCTTAATTTCCTTTGAGATTTACTTCCCTCTATGCACAGGTGTGCCCATCAGTTAGTTCCAATTTAATGGCGAATACATGTGGTGCTTGTTTTAGACTTTTTTTTTTTTTTTTTGAGACAGGGTCTCACTCTATTGCCCATACTACAGTGCAAGTGGCCTGATCACAGGTCACTGCAACCTTGAACTCCTGGGCTCAAGCGATCCTCCTCCCTCAGCCTCCTGAGTAGCTGGGACTACAGGTGTGCCCCATCACATCCAGCTAATTTTCAAAAATATTTTGTAGAGACAGGAGTCTTGCTATATGTTGCCCAGGCTGGTCTTGAACTCCTAGCCTCAAGCGATGCTCTTGCCTCAGCCTCTCAAAGAGCTGAGCTTGAAAATGTGAGCCACCATGACTGACCAACTAATGGATTTCTGATCCTGAGAAATTCTAGGTTACAACAAGGTTCATGGTGTTTCCAGGTTGTAGGTAAAAAGTACCTAATGTTTGGCAAAGACAAATGTTATTGGAGTTTAGGTCAAACAACCAGGAGGCTAGGGTAGTGAATGGATCTGTTCATATGGACACACTACGTGACTGGATAGGGGACAGGGGAGAACAGATAGTAAATCAAGTATCCAAGTCTTAAATGAACGCGGAGAAATGACTAGGGCTCAGGAGAGAAAGGGCAGAGGGTCAGATCACATGCAATAATGGTTTGGAAAGGGCACTGAGGGGCTAGGACCATGACTATCTGGCCTCTTAGTCCTATTAACAGGGTGTGGAAGACAGAAAGTCCTCTACAGAGGGAAGATAACATCTTCTGGGAGAGCTAAAAAAGTGGAGGAAAGAAATGGAAGATTTTGAGATTTTGTTGTCTGTGGTTCCAGAGCACATAATAGAAAAGTCTGAGGAATGGTAACAAGATAGTTCAGATGTATCAAAGTGGAGGGAAGTATAACAATGAGAGTGTGGAATAAGATATTTAATGAACCTAATGACCCTAAGATAAATCTAATTCCATGAAATAATGGAGTTCAATTGTGCTTGGCACACTTGTGTCCTAAAATAAAGTGCTTCTATACAAAGCCCTGGTTTAACTTTTAATTAAACATGTTTCTAAATTTTTTACCTAAAGATGGTAAATGGATGTGCTAAAACTCCCCAGATTGTTGAACACTTAACTTTGATTAATGTTAACACATATTTGGCACTATTTCTGAAAAATAATCAGTGAATTTCAGGTTAATCAAAATTATTTCAATTTATTTCAAATCTAATATACCTTCCCATTGAGAGACTATACCAATCTATCTCTACAATGTGAACTAGGTGACCTCTTTCTGTCCCCTCACAGTGTGAAATTTGTATCTGTAAGATGGGGTATTACAAATTTTTAGAAAGTCTTCTCCTACAATTTCAAATCAGAAAAAAAAAAATATGACTAAAATCTGGCCAAAAATATAGGGTCTAAATTCTTTCTGATTTTATACTGAATAAAATATTTCAGACTAGAAATACTTGTGCTCATCTTGCATTCCAAAAATATAAAGCTTATCCACTTGCATCACAGGCACACCTAAATTAAACTACTTTAAAAAAGACTTTTTTTTCAGTCTCTCAAAATTCATTTCTGAAAAGCCTTAAAAGGAAATATAATTGGAGAGTGGCATATGTAATTGGCCTTGGCATCTAATATTACATCACTGCTAGGGACTGGTGTTTAACACATAACTAAATCTATCACAGAACTGCTATACTATAAGGAATATAAAATTCAGAGAATGTGTGACTTAAACTGTGTCTATAAACCTGCTAAAGTGATTTTATAAAAATGCATTACTGGGGGGAAAAAAAAAAAAAAGGCATTACTGGCCAGGCACGGTGGCTCACGCCTGTAATCCTAGCACTCTGGGAGGCTGAGGCGGGTGGATCGCTCAAGGTCAGGGGTCAGAGATCAGCCTGAGCAAGAGTGAGACCCCCATCTCTACTAAAAAAAAAAAAAAAAACAGAAAGAAATTATCTGGCCAACTAAAATATATATAGAAAAAAAATTAGCCAGGCATGGTGGCGCATGCCTGTAGTCCCAGCTACTCGGGAGGCTGAGGCGGTAGGATCGCTTAAGCCCAGGAGTTTGAGGTTGCTGTGAGCTAGGCTGACGCCATGGCACTCACTCTAGACCAGGCAACAAAGCGAGACTCTGTCTCAAAAAAAAAAAAAAAAAAAAAAAAAAGCATTACTTTCCAACATATCAGAAAAGTTAACTCTAGATTTTCTTTCCATTCAATACCTTTCCAAATAAGTATACAGATTTCAAGAACACTTTAAATCTATCAACACATAGTTATATCAAAACTGAGGTGTCAAAAATAATTACAACTTTTCGGACAAATCTATAATTATTACTACAAATGTTTATAAATTCATAAGTAAATATTCAAACAGAAATTCTAGTTTCTGTTACTTACATGCATCTACAGTACTAACCTGGACCTTTCGCAAGCATTAGATATTTAAGTTAGCAAGTTAAATCAATAGTTGTTGCAAAAAATTTAAATTACAATGAACAAATACTACATTTGCTTCAGCACAAAGTTTAAGACTTTAGAGTAAGAATATCAGAAAATAAATTTAAGGAGTACTAATAGAAAAAGCAATTATAACCTTAAATACTTTAAAATAATCATTTTTAAAAGTCTGATCCAAAACAGTGTCCTAGTTTATCAAATTAAAGAATATTCATATTACAGAATACTATATAGCTATTTAAGTATTTTGGAGAGTATTTAATGAAATGAAATATGGGAAAATGACCACAATATAGAATATGAGCACAGAAAATTATCTATATAGTATAATTCTACTTTGGCACAAAAATGTGTAACTTTTGAGAATTAAGGATAATTTATTTTCTTCAATATTCTTTTCTATGACATATATGACAGTTATAATCAGAAAAATATCACTTAAAATCATAAATTAATCATGTTCTCTTACCTGAAGGTACTACAGAATCTTGTTCAATAATTCTCGCAGAAGCCAGATCACTAATGATATACTGCAACCTCAAATATCTGAATACTGGCACATATGGCTTTCCTTGCTCAGTTTCAAGGAAGGTCATACCTCCAAAATCTATAAAAAATAGTTTAAATTAAATAGCTACTCTTTTTGAATCAATTTATTTCCTAAATATTTTTATGGATGTGGACAAGTACACGCACACATACACATTCGCATTAGAATACAAATAAGTTAGCTTCAAACTTTTCAAGAATTTTGTAAACCTCAAGTGTAAATAAAAACTTAGGGAAATTTTTTAAAAAGCCCCAAGAAATTAACTTTGGTCCTAATTAGACCCTTGGGCTGGGAACTCAGCTGTACACCTTTCTGGGGTTTAGAGTTTAGAGTGCAGCAAGATGGGAAAGGAAAGCTTGAGAAAGGTACTTAGATTCTCTCTCCAGAATCGTGCCTCCCAAGGACTAAACACTCCAGTGCAACTCTAGAGCCCAAAAGCCTCAAAGGTCTTCATAAGATACGCAGGACATGGAACGTCTCTTGGGATTCTTCTAACTTATGCTTCAGCTATGTGTCATGAACACTAATTAATGTATCGATTCTCTATTAAAATACAAAATAAGATATTGTAGCCAGATTTGTAACACATAGGTAGTACTAATTTATTATTAAAATAATTCAAGTTTATGAAGTGCATGAATTTTTTTTTTTTAGGGAAAACTAAGGTTATTTCTAAAAATTATTCTCAGTTTGTATTCCAACGTGCTTTCATGAGTGGGAAGGAAAGGTCTAGAGTTATTGTTATCCAACAGGGACTTGTGCATAAGTCGTAGTCTATGTTTTCTGTTAAACAAGGTATACATACCCATGGGAGTGTACTCAGCCCTGTTGTTATTAAGGACAAGACAAAAAGGATGAGAGTTGTCATTGTAGATTATTATGTCTCAAACCATACTTCATATGTAACATAGGTTTTCTGTGAACCAGAAAAGTTTTCCCCACTAAAATAATTTTTTCCTGAAAATCATGAAAAGATAGCCCAGTTAACGAATTTTTTTTTTTTTCTTTTTAGAGTCAAGGCCTCACTCTGTTGCCTGAGCTAGAATGCAGTGGCACAATAATAACTCACTTCAACCTCAAACTCCTGGCCTCAAGTGATTCTCCCACCTTGGCCTCCCAAAGTGCTAGGATTACACACATGAGCCACCATGCCTGGCCCACATTTTTATCTTATATATTTTTTGTATTCCTTTGTCACTTGCCTAGAATTAAGCAAAGCAAACAAGAAAGCAGTAAACTCATTCAAAAAATTAATAGTTAACTTTACTTATTTATACAACAAGCATGTGACTGTGGATTTATCTCTCGTCTTTCTTTTACAATAATAACAGTTCTAGTTCATATGTTGAGTTAAATTGCCAATTTCACGGGGTATACTGATAATACTATTATGTTCTTACAGGTGCTCTGTCACATGAACAAGTTATAGAAATCTAATTCTAGATTGTCTCTTAGCAATCTGACAATTATCCCATGACGTCTTTTCTTCAAGGCTATAGAAGAGATTGGCTCATTTATTTTTGTAAGAATTCAAAGAATCAAAAAAATGTTTTAAAGTTTCTTGCTGGCCAACATGTGGCCATCCTGACTGCATCAGCCAAATGCAGTAACAATCCTTAGATATAACTGTGTAGAAAACTTTCTAAATTTCTATTGTTTTCTTATAGTCCTGATCAATATATATCTGAAAAGTCAAATAATTAACAAAACTTAAAAGAAATCTAACAAAATATAATGGATAGATCATTTTTCTATCCTGTTTCCTGAGTATGCATCACTTATAATTTTAAAACTTTGAAATGATCCTATGAAGTCCTCCAGAAAAACAAGGGCATTAGACATACATTTTGCTTTGAGCAATAAATGTCTCCCTGAAAAGTTATCTTAAACTGTATACTTTTACACTACAGAGGCTGGGAGAGAGAGCCTAGAAGAAAACCATAATGGACCATAGTTTCCTATTCTGGTTTGTGCCACTTAGTCTAACTTCTCTTTTGATAGATTGCTGTGGTTGATCTAGCTGGAGCACAAATCAGCATAAGGTTATGTCAACATTTACTGCTTCTATTGGGTCCTTTTGCCTTTTTAACTTTTCCATCCTCCTTAACTTTTTCGGTTTTTCTCTCCCCCTGTTTTTCATTTAAATTCTCCAATTTTCTTCTCTATAATTTCCCTAATCCTTAATTACCATACTGTAACACTAAAGTACAATTTAAGATATAAGTGTAATATTTTGTTCTTCAAGTAAATCAAGTTAGATTTTATTGATATGGTCCTTTACACATTTTTACTTCAGGAGCTTGATAGAAAAATAATTTATCTGGCTCTGAGCTAGGAAATCTGATTAAATAAAATAATTCTACAAATTTAAGACAAAAAGAGCAATAACTTTTAAAATTAAGAACATCTATTCATCAAAAGGCATTTAATAAAGTAAAAAGATAACCTACAAACTGGAAGATAAATGCAAAACATATTTATGACAAAGTACTGGTTATTAAGAATATATAAAGAATGCCTACAAATCATTAAGAAAAGGTAAATTTGATATTAAAATAGGAAAAAGAACAGACATTTCACAGAAGAGGAAATATGTATGGCCAATAAACATATACGTGTGTGTGTGTGTGTGTGTGTGTGTGTGAATAAAGAGCTGTTCAATCCCTTTAGTTATGAAGGAAATGAAAATTAAGACCACAATATGAAGTAGTTCCAGAACAACTGAACAAAATGGTATCTTGTCCAGTGGTGTGCTACAGCTGGCTCGTCCTGGCTCAAAGGAGCTGACTGTGTGCATTTCTTTCCAACTCTACATTCAGTGATGTCACGTTGGTAGCTCAAAATCAGCCATGTTGGGAGAATTTGTACCAAGGAAATGAAAAAATGCTACAAATCAGGGACTGTTTTTTCCACAGTCAGCTTTTTAGCACACCACTGTTATTATGTATGTTAGGACATACATGCTTAATGTGATAACATTATTATCATTACTATTATTTGAGGCAGGGTCTCCCTCTGTTGCCCAGGCTGGAGTGCAGCCTGATCACAGCTCACTATACTCAAAACTCCTGGGCTCAAGCGATCTTCCCACCTCAGCCTCCCCATAACTAGGACTGTAGGCCAAGCCACCACACCTGGCTGATTTTTTAATTTTTTGTAGAGATGGGGGTCTTGCTATTGCTCAGACTGGTCTTGAACTCCTGGGCTCAAGCAATCCTCCTGCCTCGGTCTCCAAAAGTGCTGAGATTATGGCATGAGCTGCCATGCCCCGCACCACAATAAATTATTTTTTTTAAGGCAAAAGAGTAATAAACACAAAATTCAAGATAGTAGTTGGGGAAAATCAGAGACACAACAGAAAAGAAGTACATGAGTAGACTGAAGTTACTAATGTTCTAGTACTTGAAGATTAGTTCACAGAAGGTCAATATATTATTAAAAATAAACAAAAAAGGTGGCCATACACAGACCAAAAATGACAGTAAACTAAGAAAATCATGAACTAAGGTATAATTTATCTACTACTTTGCACCTGAGGGCCATTAAAATTTTTTTTTCTACATCTGTTTTAGCAAAGTAAAAAATAAATATATTGTATGCTCCCTCTCTGCCCAGATAAGACCTTATAGCAGCTGATCATAAGCAATTTGAGCTCAATTTCCATGGAGAATCTGAAGAAAGGTAGGGAAGCTCTCCGCCCCAAATGCATGCAGCACACACATACATATCAAGCTCTGCATCCACTTTGGGGGGCTAGTGACACATGGAAGCTTATCCATGGCCCCCATGTTAAGAATTGTTGCCAGATAGGGTATAGGTTGTTAGGGAAAATTCAATGTGGTCAAACAAAGACAAATGCAATCACCAAGAACTGCTGGTGATAAAATGAGAAAAGCAATAGCCTTGGTGGATTAGACTATAGTGACAGTTCAAGGAGTTACAATTTAGATAATAATAGCAAAGGCATTTTTGTTATCTAGCCTCAATCTTCTCACTGTAAATGAGGGGCTAAAGCAGATAATTGCTAAGGTTCTCTCCAGCTCTAACATTAAGTCTATAAATAAGTCAGGGTCTGATTTTAATAGACTTCATTTTAAACAAAGATAAATTTTCAAAAAACAAAAATTCAGGCATACCTTTTTTCCGCTTAGAAAACCAGATATCTGCTTCTGTCAAAAGCTGTTTTAAAGATCCATTCCATGAAGGCACAAGTTGAAGGAAAATCCACTAGATTTTTAAAAAAATTAAATAAGGAAAAAGTTGTAAGATTTCAACATCTAATGATTTTACATTTTCAAATTGCTTCCACCTTAAAACATAACACCTAAAAAATTTAATTTCCATGTTACAAGTAATTGAAAGAAAGTAGAACTATTATTAAATATTATACATGACAGGCTTACATGCTTTCAATTTTTCATGGCATTAATCATAGTCTAATGATTAAAAACTGGATGTGTGTGCACTAAGGAGTAAGTGAATCCCTGAAAAGTATTTATAGTCACAAACACACCACAGACTACTGTATTAAAAAGGTGAAGGTTTAATATATATTACATTAGTAATTTTATACTAATTTATTCTACTCACAACTCAATTTCACTAAATGCTATGTGAGATTATAAGAGTAAGAAATTAAACATGGGAAGAAGCAGTTTGTCTTGTTGTTGATACAATACACACAGTAGTTAAGAGCATGGACTTTCAACAGACCTGCCATTTAACAATTGGGCAAATTACCTAATTTCTCTCGGCCTTAATTTCTTCATTTGTAAAATGAGCATAATATGTCTACCTCATAGAACATTAAACAACTTAATATGTAAATATTTAGAATGGTATAAGGTACTATGTGAGTATTAGCATTTCTCATTTCTGGCATAAAAGCAGTATAACATGAAAGAATGCATGCTACTGTGACTCAGAAATGGCCTCTCTACCACTCCTTTAAAGATTGGATAGCCCAGATACTAAACTTCCTTGAAGAAAAATAGCAATGGAATGTCATCTCTACCATAAAAACAATCACAATGATATAACCTAGAAGGTACACAACCATGTAAATGCAGACAACATTTATCCATTCTGGGGACAAAATGCTGAAGGCAAAATTATGCAGCAGGAAGAGAGCAATGGAGTAGAACGTATAAGACCTAGCCTCTGCCTCAAGTTTGCCACTTAGTAATTGCAAGGATTCTGCATCTCACCATCTAGGATGAAAGAATAGCTGATTTGTCTCTTCAAAGGGTCATGAAAATAAAATTAGATTAAAAAATGTTGAAACCTTTCAAGAGGATGAAGTAAACATGCCCAATGTGCAAATAGGCCTTCAAAAGAAGAATTAACATTTTCTAGAAAAAGTATACTTAAAAATTTCATCATAAAATCATAAATTTAACTAAAGCTCAACTTTGAAAATGTTCCTTAAAACAATATATAACATTTAAACAATACCTTTAATATAAAACATTTCTGATTCTGTAAATAACAACAACATGTTTGTTGTTGAAAAACATCTGGGAAAAAACAGAAAAGTAGTCCTAAGATAGAAAAGTACAAAGAACAAAGTTAAAATCACTCATGATACCAAATCCCTAAAGACTTTTTAACATTTTGGCATATTTCCTTCTCCTTTTCTTACATTTATAATCATCCCTTTATCACTGGACACTAGCTGTTGGCAATTTTTCACTATAAGCTATGTTGAGTGATATTATCATATCATGTCAGTACCTTTTTTAGAGCTGTGTACACATCCATTTCCACTTGCATCACAAATAAGTTAGATGAACCAATGAGCTGTTTCATGACGTTTATGCTGAAAAAGATAAAACAGAGGGAGTGAGAGTGAGTTTATCTTCATGCAGAGGCTGAAGGACCCTGGTAAAACTAAAAACTTTTTAAGTCTTTGTTATCAAAAGAAAATGTGGAACTAAAAATGACAGCAGTCTCTTTACCCAAAGAATCTTAGAAAATAATCTATCTGGATACAAGGATACTTTTAATTCAGATAGTGTGCTATGAAAGGTCTTTTTCACACTGATAAGGAAGCAAATAAAGAACTCTGACCTGCTGATTAATCAAGTTAAAGCAGGGTGCTAATGAGGTAACTTTAGCATGTTCTGTAAAGTGGCAGCCTTCCTCTTTTGCATTCCACAATGCCACTTTCATGTTAAGAAAAAAAAAAAAAAAGACACTTCTCTTGTCAAAATTCACTAAACAGCTATATCTTCAAAGTAATCTTTAACCTCTAGGCTTAAGAGAATTGCTTAGTCATAAAATATGTTTCATTACTATTAAAGAGAATAAGATAAAGAAATATATGTTTGTTTAGAGTGGATATGACATCACCAGTTGTTTGTTTTGCTTTTCCTTTTTTCTTTCCTTTCTTTAAGCCATGAGAAGCCAGAAGAGCTTCTGAGTTTTAAAGATGACCACTATTATTCAGCTTCCTTTTGAAAAAGCTCAATGATTGTCTCTTGGTATCTATCCATGGGGGATCGGTTTCAGGACCTCATGACGGTAACAAAATCCTCGATGCTCAAGTCCCTTATATAAAATGGCACAGTATTTGCATATAACCTATGTACATACTCCTGTATACTTTAAATCATCTCTAGATGTACTTATAATACCTAATAGAATGTAAATTCTATGTAAATAGTTGTTATACTATACTGTTTTATATTTGTATTATTTTTGCACTACTGTTATTTTTATTTTTTCCAAATATTTTCAATCAGCAGTGGTTGAATCCACGGATGCAAAACTCATGGGCATGGAGGGCAGACTGTATAAAAGAGAAAGAAATTAAAGTGTTTCCAGTGATTTTCAAATCAAACATACTATAGATTTGTTTATGCCTTGACATCACTAGGTAACAAATGTCTCTCAAAATTTTCTACCAAAGTATCTCTTAGAGGCAGAAGAAAGAAAAGAACCCGAGAATCCAGGAGGTGGCCTAGCCATAAAAAAATAACATTTTTATAAATTGTGTTTTTATCTTGAGAGTCCAAAGAAATTTGAATCCCCTCTATTCCATAATGTATTCAGACATAAAAATGTTTACCTCTCTCTTCCCCCCTCAACCCCAAAATCACTAACACTGACATCCCAGGAAGCTATGCAATGTTAACTCTTTGGTTTTATACATTTCCATAAGAATGCTACATACTCCTAGGCACATTTGTACTCTTTTTCTCAGACGCACCACTGTTAAGGAAGTGCAAGCCTAAAAATGACTGTAAAGCCCACTGGCCTTCAAAAGTTAATTCCCACGCAGAATTTTCAAACCCATCACAGATATCTTAGCCCCGTTACTACAAATAATATCCTTGACAGCAAAGACCATGACATAATCATCTCTGCATCCTTCACAGCCCCTAACAGAGTATCTTTATACATAATAAACATTCAGGAAATATTTGTTGAAGGAAGGAGGCAAGGAAGGAAGGAATGAATGAATAATAAACAGACTTAATTCAAAAGGCCAGCCTAAACTGGGTACAGTGGCATGCACTTGTAATCCCTGCTACCCAGGAAGCGGGGACAGGAGGATCGCTTGAGCCCAGGAGTTCAGGTCCAGCCTGGGCAACATAGCTAGATCCCATCTCTTAAAACAAAACAATTTCTTCAAATTTAATTCTCAATGATAAAGAAGGTTTTTAAAATATAACTTTTAGATTCTCTAAGAGCCTGGCAAAACTTAAAACTTTTCTATAGTCTTATAGTAGTAATGCATTTTTCTATTAAAATCAATTAAAACAGTAGACATAATATACATTATGTCATTTACAACAAAGAAATTTGTGTAGCATTTCTTTAGTTTATGAATGTAGTTAAGACCTTTCATTGATTTGTTCACTTTCCTGTAAGTAATATACTTTTGTGTTCTACAAAAATACCTTGCATACTTTAACAAATGAAAAATATTTTAGGATGATTAATTATAAAGGCATTTAAAATTCAAATACCTGAGTTCTTTATAAAGTTCAACATTCTGGTGAGTCATCAAATTGTTTAGAAGCCATTCAAGGCATCTGAAATTAAAATATGTAATTATTACATTACATATCAAGTATTTACAATTTATTAAGTAGGATTCACAGTTAAAAACAGAAAATTAATCTTGCTAGGACATGCTCAAAATTTTTAGCTTAACAATCAGAAATTTAGTATTGTTTTGGTCAGTGGTTATTAAGGGAATATTCCCTTTATATTAATAAGAGCATTTCTAAGAAAATTTTATTTCAAGTTTGTGTTAAATGGTTTATGAAGGGGTATGCATACTACTATAACCTTCTTTAAAATCTGAAAATGGGTACTGCAATTCTCAAGAGTTAAAAAGACTGCCCGTAGCTGCACTGATATAATGTCTATTACTCTGTGACAGACTACTCTGTAAACAATTTTAACAGAAAATGTACTATAAAGCGTGACCATAGTTTTTATAAGCACAACTCACCGGTGGTCACTTAAAAATACAACACTTTTCAGGAATTTACTAATTATTCCAAAAGTAAACAGGAACTTTTTATTTAACAAAATTCTATCCCCCATCCTATTTTTCCTTAATTCTTTCTTATAGCTTCATATTCTCTTAAGAAACCAAAGAACCAAATTCCTAAAAGTGGGATGGGAGGAACAACAAGAAAGGTAACTCACTTTTTCTTTACAGAATCTAATCCATAGGTCCCTGCTGATGTGTAATAGCCACATACAGTTTTCACATTAATTGTTTCCTTCATTGTCTCACCACACTGCTGTATTAAACCATCCTGTAAATATAAATAAGCACTGGAAAGGCCCATTTCACATGGGAAAAATTAGCTCTCATATGTGCTTTTACACATTAAAAAGTAAAAAAAAAAAAAGAAGAAAGAAAAGAAAGAAAACTCATTAAGTGCAGCAAGCCTAAGTTGTTTTGTTTTTTTTTTTTTTTTACAAGTCCAATAAAAATACTGAAAAAAATTCAGCTAAATACCTGGAATTTAAAAATGGAAAAGGGGAGGGTAAGCAGTAAGGTAGAGATGAATATGGCTATTCCCTTTCTTTTCTAATCTTCCCCAGACCTTTGCAAATTTCTTTAGCAGCATTTTGCCTATTCTTTTTAAGAACTCTTTACACAGTTAGCTAACCATGTGATGGACAAGTAAATAATATGTATTATCAGAAAATGTTTATTAAAGTTTAAAACACCTATCAAATCTAAGAGAATCACCTAAGAAAAATATATTATTAAACAACTTAGTCTAAAATGTTAATATGGAAGGTTTTAAATGAATTAACTTTAATATATGAAATTGTCACTTTTCATTCAAATTCTAAAATTTATTCACCATGTGAGTACATTATTAAGTTAAAGAGTTAGTAAATCATAAAAATAATGCAGAAAGTGAATTTAGAACAAAACCAAAAGGACCAGAGTTAGGAAATAAAGAATATTTATTAGAAATGAGTATTGAAAGATTGAAACATTAATAAAAATGAAATGATCTCAGCCAAAGATATTTAGCAAGCTATTCACTAATAAATTCAAATAAATCAGTACATAAATGCCACATAAAAGGAAATAACTTTTTTTAAAGATTAAAATAAAACATTAACTCCATTAGAATTTTCAACTTACCTGGAAGTCATTCTAGACTCCTCCCCTTTCCTCTTAACATCTTGTCTGTCACCAAGTCCAATGGATTATCCCTGCTTAATCTCTCTGGTATTCATTTTTTCCCTCCATACTTATTGCTATTACCCTAATTTAGGCCCTCACTTGGACTACTGCAATAGGTTTTTGTCTTTAATGCTGTACTCATCTTTCCTTCCATCCATCCTTCACGTTGTTCCTGAAGTACAAAAAACATAACTTTGTCTTTCCCCTGATTAAAATCTTCCAAAGGTACTTACATGTAAAGGCTAAACTTCTTAGCAATACGTAGAGACTTTCATGATCTGGTTTCTGCGTCTCTCTCTTCAATCCTCTGTTTATGCTAGAGCCATGTTCCTCTTAGATTCTCTAATCCTCCACTGTTTCACATCTCTAGGTCTTAGTTTACTGTTTCCTCTACCTGAAAAGTTCTTCCTTCCCCTCTCTTCATACATTGTAAGATAAGCAGACTTCAACTTTCAAGACTCAATTTGGAAACATAAATTTCCTCTGTGACACCATCAGACTGAACTAACCACTCCCTTCCTTATGCATCTACTAAATTCTACAGGATGTTTATTATCATACCTGTAATATTGGACAGCTCTTACTTTATGTTTGGGTATGTGTATCAACCCTCTTTCTCCCACTACACACACACACACACACACACACACACACGCACAAACATACACAGAGTACTGTGTGCTCTTTGAAGGCAGGGACTACATCTTAATTTACCTTTGGATTTCTATGCCTAGTTTGACACATTGCTCAATACACTTCTGTTAAATGAACAAATCTATTATTCTACCAGTAGATTAAAATACATACGTGGTTTACACATAATTATTTCATAATTAATAAAGTTTATATACATAGTAGGCACACAATACTTTTTGAACCCATGAACCAAATCAATTAGTAATCATAAGCCATCTGCTAAGTAGTCATTAATGAATAGAAATTTGTAAATGAACTTAGGGGAGTAAATATTTTCCACATTATAGTTATATTAAGATATCTACACAGAAACAGCTTGCATTCATTATACACAGACATCATGACTCCCTCGGTTGTAATAAATTGCTTTTGGTTAAGCATTTTAAATGATTTATGACAAATGGCATATTTATACATTTCATTTTTGTTTTAAAAATTGTAAAAAAGCTAAGCTTTATTTTTGTTTTTGGAATAGATACTTTGCAACAGAAATACCACTGTGATCCTTTCTTTGAATAATGTGCATACTTACCAGCTGCAGCATACAAGCTGCTGCCAAAATGGCAATAACTCGACTGGGCTTTATTAAGACATCATCTCGATACAGTGAACCAAACGCAACTTGCAGTGCTGAAAGCAAAGGTACACATTTGGAATGAAATAACAACTATATCTATTAAGAGTATTACAAAAATAGCATTGACTGTCTTCACAAACAAAGACATTTGTCTGAATCTCTTATGTACACAAAAGGACAAGAGATGTATCACTAATTAAAATGCTAGCAATGTTTAACTGGGTGTAGTGGCACATGCTTGGTCGGGAGGCTGAGGTGGGAGGATCGTCTGAGCCCAGGACTTTGAGGCTGCAGTGAGCTATGATCTCACCACTGTACTCCAGCCTGGGTGACAAGCAAGACCCTGCCTCTTCAAAAAAATAAAATAAAATGCTAGTAATGGTTACTAACAGTGTTAATTCAGTAACCATGTTGTAAATTTCTATTTATTCTAACAAATCTAGCTGCATTCTTCTAACATTTAGTCCTGACATTAGTTAGTGGTCAGAATTAAGACACCCTTGGAGGAAGTTTTGTAAGATACTCCTGAGTAGACCTATCATTAAGTACAAATACAGACTCAGCAATAATCATAACACAACGGCTTTCCGTGCTTTGCCACTGGGGAATGTGGTACAGCTCCTGGTCCTGTCCATTCCACACTCAATGCCCAGCCCCACAGAAATGTATGCCTGTCCATCCTACTCTCCACTGCCACTCTCAGGAATGTCCCACAGGGTTTGCTTGGTAAATATTCTTTTTTTTTCTTTTTCTTAAAGCTGTTGGAACTGTGTGTGCATATGTGTGAGTAAATATTCTGTTTTTCTTTGCCTACATGTTGGCCACTGGTTACTTCCACGTGGGCTATCAATGAGGGGAGCAGAAAGAGCACTGGAATAGGAATTAGGAGAGCCATAATCTGATGAGGCACCCTAAACTGCTCTGAGATCCAAATTAAGTCCCTCAAATCCTCTGGGCCTCAGCTTCCTCAACTAAGGATTAAAACAACACTGATTACATGATTCATATCTTTACTGTTCCCAGAAAAGATCTTCATAGGCAAGGAATAATCAATGAGTATTATTTACCAGATTTTCAATGCAATTAAGAAAAAAATAGTCATACTTTTCCTTCCTTCACCCTACGTCCCCTATATTCCAAGCAGAAATATTTACAAAGATAAGTAAATAGTGATAAGGCCCACATGACTAAACAGATTAGGGATAGGAAGAACAGGACTGATAAACTATGAAGTAAATCATTATAAAATATCACTTTGGGATGTTAAAAGCTTTTTTCTAGACTACAAGGTTAGGATATTTATTTTCTACCAAAAGAATAAAAAGACTATGTTTTATGACTTTTACATAATAATTACAGTTGTGATTACCTTCTATGTCAATATTCTGGTCAGGAATCTCCAGTTCAATAATATTCATGCCGGATTCTTTCCAAGAACCACTGAACATACTAGAAAAGTAGCCAGACTTAAAAAAAAAAAGAAAAAAAAAAAAAGTCAATGATTATCAGTACTTTCTGTGTATTCCAAATTATCTTTCCAATTCTAACTATTTTATCAAAACTAATCCATTATTTTATTTCAAGAGAAAAAGAATTGCCAAATATGTCTACAGGAGAACAGAAATTAAGATAAGGATACTATTAGGTTTATCAAAATATACTTTCAGGCCGGCGCGTTGGCTCACGCCTGTAATCCTAGCACTCTGGGAGGCCAAGGTGGGCGGATCGTTTGAACTCAGGAGTTTAGTTCGAGACCAGCCTGAGCAAGAGCGAGAACCCGTCTCTACTAAAAAACAAAAAACAGAAAGAAATTAGATGGACAACTAAAAATATATAGAAAAAGTTAGCTGGGCACGGTGGCACATGCCTGTAGTCCCAGCTACTCGGGAGGCTGAGGCAGAAGGATTGCTTGAGCCCGGGAGTTGGAGGTTGCTATGAGCTAGGCTGATGCCACGGCACTCTAGCCTGGGCAACAGAGTGAGACTCTGTCTCAAAAAAAAAAAAAAAAAAATAATAATAATAATAATTCCCAAAGAAATTAGGGAAAATTTAAAATTTAGTTTACTCTCATAAGAAAATTCCAGAACGGACCTGAATTCTTAGAAAAGTACTAGAAGTCTTTAGTTATCTTCCTGATTACACCCCCTATAATTAAAATTACTTTGAAATAGATCAAATATTAACTATTTTAAAAATTTCACTGACTACTTAGTACATAGGCACTATGAATATAGCAAGAAACTACGTTTCTGTCCTCAGGAAGCTTATATTTTAGCATGTGACTTGAACTACAAGCAACCTAGTTTCCATGAGAGGTAAAGTTTTAACAGAGGCATTCTCACCCTCAGGTTCCCAAGATTAATTCAGAGATCAAAAAGAAATGATATTGACCATTTTATTATCTCAAACTTAAAACCAATATTCTAATATTCTCAGGGGTACATACTTCAAGCCAAAGTAAATTCATTAAAAAATAAATTTTAAAACATAATGATTAAAGAGTTAGGGGGGGAAATTCCTTTTCAAATGTTTTTGCTGAAAATTTTTATACTACATTGTCTTACCAGTAATTTTTCTCAAACTGTAAAGAGGGAAAACATAAGTTCTCAAGGGTAAGAACTGTTCATTGTTTTATTCCGATTGCCTAGAACAATGCCCAGCACATAGATCTGACGAAGGAATGAATAGAGTATTTGAGCCATTAGAGTAACATTTTACTCTATTTTGAAAGCTCTGAATCTTCAAAATGGGGTGGCAGGTAGTAATATATTCAGCATAGAAACTGAATAGGTATACTGACTAAATGACTTGGTCTATAGACGTTTTTGGTCTTGTCTTTAACTGGATTTTCCAGGAGAGAAGGAAGAGTATGTGTGTTACGAACTTTCCATTCACATTCAACCTGAACTACCAAAGCAACGTTTCAGATGAATTTATCTAATTTAAATAATCATTTACGAAATAGACAAATTTAGCAATCCTAACTCTAATGTTAAACATTTTTCCCCTTTTATCAACAGAAGGCACCAAAATAAGTACCTTATTAAAGTAATGACAAAGAAGTAACATTAGACTAGTATGATGCTGAAATCTCAAAATCTATTTCTAGGCCAAACTAAGTTTTCACTAACAGCATTTGCCATTTTTCTACTAAAACACTTTATCAAATGAGAGGAGTTAAAACAACTACTGAAAAAGATTACTCTGAAATGCAATGAAGAAGAGCAAGACTTAAGAGTTTAGACGACTACCCTGATTATTCAAATAGAAAAATAAAATGCTTACTTGACATAAATATATTTTGTGTAAGTTCCACTCTTCTCCTAGAGCACAAATCTTAATGTCACTGTTTTCACCATTCAAAAATAGTGTTTGATAAATATATTTGGATGTACTCTTTAATTTTTTCCTGTTGAAAGAAATGTGAAAGTTACATATATATAAAACTAAATGTTTTACTGATTTTGCACACATTTTAAAATGTTCCTCTTGTTCAATTTCTATTAAATAGTCAACTTACCCATTGTGTAAAAGGATAAGGGGATATTATATACTCAAATTTTTCATGTACCTGAGAGTACATAAGAAACTACTAACAGTGGTTATCCCCGGGGTGCTCTATTCACAGGAGAGATGCCAGTAGATAGAGAGGGGTTGTATGGAGGGAGACCTTTCACTATATATACCTGTTAGCAATCTTGAAATTAATTTAATCATATATTCAATAAATTAGGAAGATAAATCAGCACAGTGGTTTTTACCGATTTCCTTGTTTAGAAACCAGCACTATAGAGGATCTCAATTGCAATAATCTGCCATGCACCTAGAAAATGTCGAAGAGTAAAAATTACTACCCCAGTAATTTTTTAAATAACTTTATTTATTTAATCTTATTTTGGTAGCACAAACTATTTTTAAACTAGTTAAAATGATTTTCCCCCACTGAACAAATGGTTTGCAGCCTTAGATCAAAGGTTTTCAAAACCATGCTCAAGGAAGAAGCATATTTGGGGCCACCAAGGAGAGCTGAGGGATGAGCTCTGGGCATCTCACCTAACTTCAATCAGAGCAGCACCACCTATTTGTAAACATATGAGATTTCTGTATAAGATTTAATTTAAAGAATTGAATTTTTTAAAAAAGTTTAAAAATCACTGCTCAAGATGATCTAGTAAATAAGAAAAGGCCATAGGTGGAGACTGATCAATATCTTTTAAATTGCTGACCAATTCTGACAGCTTTCCTAGTAGATAAAATTTTTAAATCTCTTTTTAAAAATGAAGTAATTGCTTCTGATGGTGTAGTGAACCAGTGTATTTAACAACTCTTCTCAAAAGATAATAAAAATAGCACACACTTGGGTTTGAAACCCAGCTCCCCCACCGCTCAGTTACCCAGCTGTAAAAAGAGGATATTGATATTATCCACTTCATTGGTTATGGTGAGAAATAAATGAGAGAATGTATTAATAGTTTCTACTTCCTGACGGCAGAAAGAGCGTATGTTTGCTTCTCATCTCTCCCCAAATTACATTAAAGATTAAGAGTATGAAAAGGGGCCGGGCGCGGTGGCTCACGCCTGTAATCCTAGCACTCTGGGAGGCCGAGGTGGGCGGATCGTTTGCACTCAGGAGTTCGAGACCAGCCTGAGCAAGAGCGAGACCCCACCTCTACTAAAAATAGAAAGAAATTATATGGACAGCTAAAAATATATATAGAAAAAATTAGCCGGGCATGGTGGCGCATGCCTGTAGTCCCAGCTACTCGGGAGGCTGAGACAGGAGGATCGCTTGAGCTCAGGAGTTTGAGGTTGCTGTGAGCTAGTCTGACGCCACGGCACTCACTCTAGCCCGGGCAACAGAGTGAGACTCTGTCTCAAAAAAAAAAAAAAAAAAAAGAGTATGAAAAGGAGTAAGGCCACAACAGCAAAAAGCTGAGGGTGGGCTCATTACCTGATGACTGACAGATCTGGAAGTTAGAAAAGAAACTGGAATGAAAAAGAGCAGTGATAGCCACAGCCCAAAATATATTAAGGGATAGGATGGAGGTTAAGTGTATCTGCCCTTCAGAACCCTGAGGGGTGGGGTAGGGTGGGGAGGGGAGAGGAAGGATGATGTCTCAGGGAAACAAAAGGCAGAAGTGAGAAGCGGGGCAGACATGGGGAAACTTGTTCCCCTAATGGCCTCCGTCACTCTCTATGAACAGAGAGTACAGAAAACCAGAGTTTAGATATCCAGGCAAAAAGATTCCAAGGCTCTTCTAGAAAGAAATAAAACAAACCTACCAGGTAGATCTAAGGCTTTAGTGTAAGTGTTGCTGCCCCAGACAAAGCAAAACTCATTGTAGCATTTGAGGAATCTGTAGCCTGTTAAGTCCTAACTCATTTATCCTAAGTCATGGTTCCCAAACCGTGTGCCAAAGCACCTGGAGCACCACAGCAAACTCAGAGAGGCATGTTTAATATTTTAAATTTGAAGGAAACACAGCAACATCTTTCAAATATCATTCAATCTACTACTAAGTTGTTTGGCTCTCACTATGAGGTATTTCTTTTGGACTAGGGGTACCAAGAAAAAAATTACTAAGACACTAAGGGCACTGCAATCAAGAAAGCTTGGGAATCTGCTCTAAAACAAAGCAGCCCCACCCATAACCAATTTAGTAGTCAAACTCTCTACTCAAAGAGGTATATTGGAAATAGATCTATTCGCTCAATTAAAACACACATAACTCACACATCAGTTATTCATCCTTAAATATAAGTGGACAACCCAAGAATCATTCAACATGAGGAAAATTAGGAGAATTAAAGACCAAAGAGAGAAACTGGCTCCAGAAGAAACATATAACTCAGGCAAACGAACTTTAAAAACAAACAAACCCTTTCATTCATATACCTAGAAATATGAGATTATTACATTTATCAATATAAAGAGGATGCTAAGATCAAAGTTTACTCAGAGCAAGAAAAAGCTTTTTAGAGACTAAAAATATGGTTACTGAAATTTAAAAAAGATGAAAAAGTTAAGGATATTTTCCAGAACATAAAGCAAAAAGATCTAGAAAGGAAAAAAGAAAAGAGACAGAGATATAATCTAAGAAAGCCAAAATCCTGTTAAGAGGGTGATACAGTTTGGATATTTGTCCCCTCTAAATCTCATGCTGAAATTTGATGCCCAATGTTGGAGGTGGAGGTGTTTGGGCCATGGGGGCAAGGTCCCTCACAAACATGGCCTTGGTGCCACCCTTGTGGTAATGAGTTCTCACTCTATTAGTTCTCCCAAGATTTCATTGTTAAAAAGAGCCTGCACCTCCCCCACCCGCGTGTCATGTGACACGCCTGCTCCTCCCTCCACCTTCCAACATGATTGGAAGCTTCCTGAGGTCCTTACCAGAAGCAGATGCTGGTGCCATGCTTCTTGTACGGCCTACAGAACTGTGAGCCAAATAAACCTCTTTTCTTTATGTATTATCCAGCCACAGCCAATCATGCCTGTAATCTCAGCACTTTAAGAAGTCGAGGCGTGAGGATCACTTAAGGCCAGAAATTGAGACCAGCCTGAGCTACATAGCAAGACCCCCATCTCTACAAAAAAAAAAAAAAAAAATTACCTAGGTGTGGTGATACATGCTTGTAGTTCCAGCTACTTCGGAGGCTGGGGTGGGAGGATTGCTTAAGCCTAGGAGTTTGAGGTTAGAGTGACCTATGATGACGCCACTGCCCTCATGCCTGGGCCACAGAGTGAGATCTCTCAAAAAAAACAAACAAGCCCAGCTTCACATATTCCTTTATACCAACACAAAGGGACTAAGACCAAGGGGTCCCAGAAAGAGAAAATAAAGATAAACAAGAGAGAGGAAATTATGGAAGAAATTAATGAAAGAAAATTTCCGCAAACTAAGGTAGTATATGAGTCTCCAGATTGTCAGGATCCAACAACTACCAAGGCCATTAAAAGACCTATACTTAAGCACATTCTACTTGAATTTCAAAATATCAAAGAAAAAATTTCAAACATTCCAGAGGAAAAAAAACCCAGTCACCTAAAAAGAAAAGATAATGAGACAAAGATCAAATTTTTCATCAATGCTGTAGGCCTGAAGACAATGAAGTAGTTATCATCAAAGATATGAAGAAAAGTTACTTTGGGTTAGATTTCTACATCCAAAGGATGAATAAAGTGAGAGACTAAATTTTATTTAGATATGAATAAATTATCCCCCTTTTGCACCCTTTCTTGGGAAAACACTTGAGAATATTCCCCTTAAAATGAGTGAGAAAGAAAAATATACAGCCTACACAAAATAGTGGATCCAATCCCAGAGACAGGGTGAAAGTCAGTCCCAGGATAAGAGCAGACATTCATACTGGAACAGGAGGACAGAGGGAGGTCTAGGGTTTAGAAGAGAAAATTTCCAGGCAAATATGTTTCAAAAGATAAAAAAAATCTAAAGATATGATAAGGGAATATTAACGTTTGTCAATGGGGTAGGGGGAGGCAGTTAAAAACTCCAGGACAATAAAAAAAAAAATACAAAAAAGGCACTGTCCAAATAAGATATAAACAAAAAAAGGGGATGACTTTAAGCACTTGATAGAATGTAAGATTTCACTTTTCTATGAGCTTAGAAAATTTCTCCCTTCAAACAGACAAGGGGTTATGACATTAGATCCATGAAGTATGATTTATAATCCTAGCACACTACTTGACTTTGCAGGAAACAATATTTACATAGTTATAAGAAATACTGTTTACTAGATTTCAATTTTTAGAGACAATCCATGGACAAAACACTCAAGATCTGGTTGTAGAACAAATGTGAGTTTTAACAGTCTTGTCAATGTAAAAGTAAAACAAGCAGTTGACAAAAAGTATGAGGTAGAAGGCGGGCCTGGAAGCTAAAGCTTTTCATGGGGCTGTTCGTTGAAGTGGGAGAGCATAGCAGATCACCTTAGGAAGTGTATCGAGGCCAACACACAGAATTCCAGGTCTTAATAATTTCTTACACCCTTTATCTGCACTGGGCTGAATAACCCAGCATTTTCCACTAATAAACACATACTAAATTCTGATATGCATTTTCTGATAAAAGTTTCCTTTAAAAATTTTCCATTCCAGCCAGGTGCAGTGGCTCACACCTGTAATCCTAGCACTGTGGGAGGCTGAGGGAGGAGGATTGCTTGAGCTCAGGAGTTCGAGATCAGCCTGAGCAAGAGTGAGACCCCATCTCTACCAAAAAGAAAAAAAAATTAAAAAAATTTTTTTTCCATTCCAGTCACGTAGTCTAGGAGTTGGTAAACTTTTTCTGTAAAGGTCTAGATAAGTAATTATCTTCAGCTTTGTGAGCCAAATGGCCTCCACACAATTTTATCAGCATCCTAGAAGGCAGTTTCCTGCTTGCCAGTCTCAGCCTACCACACAAGCAAACTTTTTCACCACCTTATGGGCTACACCCGCACCTTTGCCAACATCTGAATCTTAGGCGTGGGGTGGGCACCTATTCCAAATTTGTTCCTTCCTTAGCCTTAGACTTTGTGACTATTCCCTATATTTTCTAATTCTGCATATTTTAGGGAGTTCTTTACCTTAGTGTTTTGCCCTTAGTAGTTAATTCCCTGTTCCTGGTTAACAATGTTTATATTAAATTTTTCCTGTTTACTGTGTGGTTTCTCTCCTTCAAATGGGTCCTGACATGTATTTCAATAATTACATTAAATATAAGTGGTCTAAATACTAATTAAAAGGCCAAGATTGTCCTATTGGATAGAAAAAGACCCAACTATATGCTGTTTACATGATACTTTAAATATAAAGACAGGTAAAACGTGAAAGGATGGAAAAAGATATACCACTCCAACATTTATCAAAAGAAGTGGTAGTGCCTATATTACCAGGGATAAAGAAGAATGGACATTTTGTAATGATAAAGGGGCCTATTCATCAAGGAGATAAAATATTTACTGAGTGCTTATATGCTAGGCACTGTGTATTGTGTTCATTCTCATATCTGTCAAACCCTTTAAGTCAGATATTTAGTATCTTCAATCTACATATGGAGTTATAAGGCTATTCAGTGAAGAATACAGACAAAAAACTCAAAATTTGAGCCCTTAAAACTGACCCTTCAAAAAGGTTACTGAACAGTATTCACAGTAGGCGTCCATTTTGGTAAATATATACAAACAGGCCGGGCGCGGTGGCTCACGCCTGTAATCCTAGCACTCTGGGAGGCCAAGGCGGGTGGATTGCTCAAGGTCAGGAGTTCGAGACCAGCCTGAGTGAGACCCCGTCTCTACTAAAAATAGAAAGACATTATATGGACAACTAAAAATCTATATATAGAAAAAATTAGCCGGGCATAGTGGCGCGTGCCTGTAGTCCCAGCTACTCGGGAGGCTGAGGCAGTAGGATCGCTTAAGCCCAGGAGTCTGAGGTTGCTGTGAGCTAAGCTGACGCCACGGCACTCACTCTAGCCTGGGTAACAAAGTGAGACTCTGTCTCAACAACAACAACAACAAAAAAATAAATAATATATATATATATATATACACACACACACACACATTCACACATAAAACTGTATAAAAGTTTTTATAAACCAAACCGTTAACAATTTTTATCTATCATACTTTTTTAAATAAATAGGTAACACTTATGTAGCAAAAAATTTTGAACCGTTTTTCTAAAGTTTCACTTAAAAAATTATACCTGTGACCCAACCAATGACCTTTAAAAACAAAAACAGAACCAAATTGTGTATGTGAAAATATATTCTACTCATAAACTACATTCTTGATCACAAGCAAATATTCCATTTTCAACTCTTCCAAAAAAAGGTTAAGCAAGCTGCAGCTCAGCCTTACATACAGTATACCCTACAGTCAACTACTTCAACTACTATGGACTTTGAAAGACTTTCTTCCTAGTTAGGAACAAATGTGCTCTGCTGATAAACTTCACCTTTACAGTTAAGAACGCGTGTGTGCAATTATTTCCCCTCCAGTGAGTGGACGACAATAGGGGTACCCATCTCAGAGACTAAATTTAGTCTCTGTACAATTTAAGGCAACCGGATGCAAAACAACTTATTCTGCGGCTACCCACTCAGAGAGGGCAAAGGTGTAACAAGGAAGGCCAGCCAGCAGGTCCGTCTCTAAAGTTTAATGAGAGGCAAGCCAGAGCTTGGCGTTTCTGTTTCATCTTGGGGCTCTAACGCTACCCTGGCAGCGTCTGTAGTTTATAACGCAGAACACCGGGCGTCTCCCAAGGCGCTCGCCAATCCGCCCCGCATCGGTGGTCTCCCACCTTTACCCTGTCAAGAGCATGTCGCGTCTTCACAGGCTGGGGAGCACCGCACTCCGCAAGCGCACCGGGCGCCGACTTGTACCCAGGCCCAACAGGTGAGGGTGCGGGGCAGCGCGGGCTCGTCCCCTCACGTACCTTCGAGGGGTATTGAGGAGCCGCTGCTGTTCGTCCCCTTCCTCCTCCTCCTCGTCGTCTGTCTCAGATTCAGGGTGACAGTAGCAGAAGGCCCCGCTGCTCCGCTTGCGCTTGCGGCTGCCGGGGCAGTAACAGAAGCCATGGCCTGCCGCGTCGCCTCCAGTCTCGGGCCTCTGGGCCGAGCCCCCCGCCCCGGAACCCTGCTCCTGCGGGGCTTGGGCTCGCCCCGGCTGGCGCAGCACTCGGCTGCTTAGCGAGCCCATGGGCCACGGCTCCCCAGGACTTCAGGGAGAATACCTCAAGGAGCTCAGAGTAAAAGGTCTCCCGCCATGGCCCGGCCGCTGCCACCGCCCGCCTCCCCCAGCCCAGGTGCCTACACCGCCACCGTCTCACGCACAGCCCCAACCGCTACAGCCGACGCTGCCGCCTGCCTCCTCCGCCCCGCCCGGCGCGTCTAGTCGCGCGGCGCGCCTGGGCCGCAGGACCCCACCCCCTGGCTTTCGCAACAAAGCGCGGGCCGGAAGGCGCATGCGCGCGGCGAGCCTCCGGAAGGCGCAGGGAACAGCGAGCGTGCGTGACTGGTGAAGTCTGCGCAGAACCCGGCGTGCGTGAGCTGGAGGTTGGTTTCTTGCCAGATGTTGGCCTAGTCCACATACTGATCCGCACTTTGGGGCTGGTCTACTTTGGGGCCGTAGTTTGCACGCCCCTTTGTGTTGGCAAGACTTGGGATTCCAGGTCGTTCGTTCTTTCTACAAAGGTTCTTTGAGCTCCAGGTGCCTAGGAGCCCTGTACTAAGCGAGGGGCAAAATCACGACATTATTTGTGTTCATCTTTGGAGGGGCTCTACACCTGCTGCGGTCCCGCGTGGTTGAGGTTTGAAAGGAGGACCTGGAATGAGGAGCTATGCAGGACGCCTAGGGTTCCTCAACATCAACCCTCTGCTGCTGTAGACATGAAAGGAACCAGTTGAATTATGACATTACATTCCTGGCACTCCTTTCCTTTCCTCCCAGCGCCAGTGGGACGTTTGAATGGGGTGAGACACCAGAACTGTCTGGACTTAAAGTGCCTTCAGGAGGCCTTAGTAAGATTTGCAGGTGTCTGCCTGGATTAGCAGCTCCTTCTATGGACTCTGGATGGCCAGCGTTTACTCCCGGACTCCCTTCTGTTACTTTTTAACTAAAGTACTTATAATAAAATACTTCAAATATAAAAACATAAACTAAGCAGTTTGGCTAGTTAAAAAATTAATAATATAAACACCTGTGGACCCACCACTAGCTTGAAATTTTATCAGATTTGCTTTGATTCGTTCCCCTCAAGCTTTATTAAAGTATAATTGATGATTCATTCTTTTTAAATAGAACAATGCAGATATGCAGAAGCTCCCTGTGTACCGCTTTCCATCTCATTCTGTCTCCCTCGCAGAGGTGAGCACTATCCTGAGAATGTATAATATATCATTATTTCCATACATGTCCGTATATGCATATCTGTAAAATGTTTTCTGTTGCACGTTTAGACATATAATTAAATGGAACCATACTGTACCTGCTCCTTTTTCCTCTCCCAAAATTATACTTTTGAGATTTATCTAGTTGGTCAATCTCTAGTTAATTTTCACGGCTCTTTTGTATGAATGACCCATAATTTATCCATTCCCTTACTGAGGGAGTAAAGTGATTTCTACTTTAATGCTGTTACAGAGCAACAATGAACATCATGTACAAGAGATTCACCAAGCAGATTCCCAGAAGTGGATTTACTGGGAAGTTTTCAACATTGTTAGCTTATTGCCAAAAATTGCTCTCAGAGTTGATTGAATCAATGCACCAAATTACACTCCTATCAGCAGTATATGCAGTTTGAGGACCCCAGTGGACTGATGTCTGATTCATACCTGAGAAATCTGAACTGAGAGAAGCTAGCTAAGACAGCTTTGGGTGGAGATGGAAGGCAGAAAATGATGGGCGCAAGGGGGTCAGTTTGCATGCACGGAATTTGTCAGCACAAAGGATGTGAAGGTGTTCCCCATGGAGCAGATGTGGGCCATCATGAGATAGCCAGCATGGGATCATCTTTGGTCCTGTCCAAGAGGCCTGAGTGGAAGGGCAAATAAACTTCAGCAGAGAACCTCAAGGTATCACTGAATTCCTAGGGACTGAATAAGGAGAGCTGCATTAGCCTTCCAAAGGAACCACAGGTGAGTGGTTCCCTGGTGATGGGGTTGGCAAAGGAACCCACGAGAGTGCCCACAAGAATCAGCTGTAAATGTCTGCGAAGGTTACAAGCAACTGATCCTCTACCACCGCAGCAGTAACAGGTAAGAACTTTACTGCTTCCCTTTCCTCCCCACTGTTAAAACCCAGGTAATGTATGCTAAGGGGAGGAGGAAAGTGTGGAAGGAAGAATAGGTGGAGAAAAAAGAGAAGCCTACCAGTCTCTCCCCCAGAAACCAGCTTCCTACTGGCAGTAGGCTAGAGCTGAATGAGGAAGGAAGCCTCAACTGTATATCAAGTTTGGAACTTTGGATATATTAATTACTGAATGACAGTGTTTTATGATCTTAAGGGACTACACAGCAGGACTTTTTAAAACCTAAGCGTAAGCAGAAAAGTCATGACTGTGTCTTCTATCTGAATTTACACCTAAAGACAGAACAACTAGGCCCACTGAATAAATGTAAATGCCAGTTGTGGGGGGGGGGAGCAAATAAAGTTGCTTTATAATTATATCTCAAAGAGATGCTTGTTCAATACAACAAACAAACATTCCTCCAGAGTGGCTTTACCCTGCTTTCTAGAAAGCTTCTAGTCAGTAAGTGCAATTTGTTTAAAAATTTTAGCCAAGGCACCTATCATTTAAAGGCAAAACTTCTGCCAAAAAATTCACAATGCTTCCAAAGACAAATAAAGTCGATTTGGAGATTCTGTGGTCTTCTGGGAAGGTATTGAAGTGGGAGCATTATTTCCTATAATTAACTGGAATGACTAAATATTCACATAAGTAGGTTTCACCAATAGCTCCAGCATTTATCATAGACAAGTAGTACTAAACTAAAAAACTATAATCTGTCATGGGATTAGAGAAGAAAAATAAACTAAAAAATCCTTATTATTTCACCTACCAAAATACAACAGGTATTATAAAATGAACAAAGAAGGCAAGTATTCTTACTATAATAAAAATATAAATGTCCTTTATATATTTATTACATTTAATATAAATGTTCTACTTAGAAAATTCCAGAGAATAAGTTCATATATTATTTATATCATTGAGTAGTGTTTGGCATATGTGAACATTAGTTTTATAGCAGTTGGCAAACATAAGATTAAATATGTTCTTTTTTTCTTATGTTGTAATTCTTTTTTTTTTTTATTTTATTTTTTTTTTATTCATGATAAATTATTAAGTGAACAGTGCAAGTTAAAAACAATAGTTTCATATTTTTTCCCCACCCCCCTTTCCCGAGTCAGCACCTTCAAGTGTTACCACTCCCCAAACGGTGCGCAATGCACTCATTGTGTAGGCATACCCCCATCCCCTCCCCCACCCCCCACCTCAGTCTGATGTCCAATTGGTGTCGTTCCCAGATTTGTATTTAGGTGATGATCAGGGAAACTGTTGTAATTCTTAATACAAACTGAGTAACAAGTCCTACAAAAATAGCTTCTTTCAGAGTCCAGGATGAAAAAACTCAGAAGTGGAAAAGTCAATGAGAGAAAGAATATACCTCATTTTAAAGGTGCCATTTTTTATTAAAATTATTTTTCCATATTCATACAAAGTGAACTTTTAAATGAAATTCAAGAACTCCTTTAGAATGATTCTAGAGTTGAAAGGCATAGTGCAAACATAAATTACTACAATCAACAAAATCAAAAAAGATTTTAAAAAGTATTTTTAGCTCAAAAAGTTTTAAGTCAAACTAAATTCAGAGCATTACCATCATTACCAGAATACCTAGTTTGAAACTTAATTTCTTTTTCCATTCCCTTTCAAGCTGGATTAAGACATTAACCATAATATTTTGGAATGTTCAGCATTTATGTTTGGTAACCAGACATGTATGATTTGTAAAACCACACTTAGAATTTATTTTGTTCAGATAAATGGGTGATTTTGTATACTTCAGCTGGAGAAAGTGATCACAAAGGAAGATGTGATGAAGTCTCCCACACAAAACTTAGTAAAGATCAACTAACACTTATAGACAAAACCTAAAAAAAAGAGATTTGTGGATGATTTCATATATATAACCTATAACTATGAAAAATAGAAATTGGATGGTTATTCTTACTAGCTGGATGCTCACAATTTCAAATGAAGAAATCACTAGCCACTCTGAAAATAGGATTAGGGAGGAAAATGATTTTTTAAAGTCTTCCAGTCTTCCATTTTAAAAGTTTGTCATTGCAAAGAAAATATGAAATAATATATTCAATTTCTGTGAAACACAAATGAGGAAGGAATCTGTTAAAAACATGGAGTATATTTTTATTTCTAATTTTAAATCTCCATGTAGGTCTTATAAGCTTTGAAATGCAAGTACAACTTTAAAGCATTATAATGACTAATTATAGATGAATAATAATACAGTCTATAACCAAGGAGGCAACTGTAGGCGTTTTAATTGGAAATAAGCATTCGGAGATAATGCTAATAGCAGTGTAGAAAAATGAAGTTAAAAAAAATTCAAAGTGTTGCGAATCCTCCTATCCTTCTGGGATTTTATTTTAATCATCTCCTCCACAGAGAACTAGCAGTACCTTCCTGTAGTCTCCCGATGTGTCGCCCTGGGGGAAAGGAAAGCAAAGTTACAGTCAGATAAAAGTGGGTTTTAAAATGTTCACAGTTCAAAATCATCTAAGTCAACTTTTCCTGGAATTTTTTTAGCTCTTTAAAATTTTTTCATTATTTTTTTTATTACAAAAGTAATATTTGTTCAGTGTAGGAAATAAAGACAAAAAAGAACATAAAAATCACCCATTCTACCATCTAAAGATTACTACAATTAACATTGTGGTGTGCACATATCCTTCCAGTCTTTTTTCTATGCATAGAAATATCTATGTAATGGAGCTGTAGTATTCTTCTATATTCTGCTTTTTCATTTAACAATATAGCAAGAATATTTTCCTATTTCGTTAAATATTCTTCTACCACATTATTTAATGATTACAGAATATTCCATTGTACATATGTAAAACAATTTATTTAATCATACCCTTTCCCCTCCCCATGTTGGATATTTATGGAGTTTCCAATTTTTCACTATTACACTGTTTCAATAAGCATATTATAGTTAAATTTTTTTAATGATTTATTCTAGATAAATTTTCATAAAATGGGAATTACTGGATTAATGAGCATGCATTTTCTTAAAGCTTTTTGATATGGATTACAAAACAGCCTTCCAGAAAGATTCTATAATTTCTACATAGTAATTTTTATGGTCTAATGATAGATTTTTATTAGTCCTTCATGGGCACTAGAAAAGATGGAATCTCTGTATATATAGGGTTCAAAGTTTAATAAATACCTATTAAAACCAATCTTAATATATCTTGTTTATACTTTCCCTCATTCATCTGCCAAAGAATAAGGTGCATTAAAGGCTCTCATTAGCATACTATTTCCATTAGTCTTCTTTGGGAGCCTCAGATTTCTTATTTATACATTTGAATGCAGTATGATTTGGTACCTAAAGTTTTATGACAATTTAATCTTTGTTGTGAATTGTTACCTTTGTCAATATAAAGTGATCCACTTTCTCCTATTTAAGGTTTTTTTTCTCTTTAAATTCTTTTTGCTAATAGTGTAATCCCTGCTTTCTTGTATTTGTCAAATATTCTTTTTCCCTGGCCTTTTTCTTTAAAATTTTTACATGTCACTGTATTTTAGTTGTTCCTTATAAACAACATGAAGTTGGATTTTTTAGTTTTTACCTAACCTGAGAGTTTATTTTTATTTTTATAACTTATATTTTTATCTTTTGTCATTTTTTCTATTTACATATTTCATACTTCTGTTCTGCTACTTTTGTTTCCTTTTCTTTGAGACAATGTCTTGCTCTCCCAGACTGGAGACTGGAGTGCAGTGGCACAATCATAGCTCGCTGCAGCCTCAAAGTCCTCAGCTCAAGCCATCCGCCCAACTCAGCCTCCTGAGTAACTTAAGACTACAAGCACCCACCATAAATCCTGGCTAATAAAAAAAAATTTTTTGTAGGTGTGGGGTCTCACTATTGCCCAGGCTGGTGTTGAACTCTTGGCCTCAAGCAATCCTCTTGCCTCGGCCTCCCAAAGTGCTAGGATTATAGGCATGAGCCACTGTGCCTGGTCTATTTTTGCTTCTTTTGACAATTATTATTGAATAGGCAACGTATTTTTATTTTCAATCTTTTCTAGTGGTATGTGTGTATACACATATATGTACATACTTACATATACAAATATATACTATAAATATTTTATAGTGATATTTTCCCAAGCCAATCAATATATTTCTACTCTATCATTTTAGTGCCTGTATAGTATTAATATTATATCATATGGATTTTCTATAACCCATCTAGGTTATTCCCTATTAATAGAAATAATATATTATATAATAAATTATATACTATAAATATATATTTATATAAACAAATAATATAAAATAATAAACTAATATAAATAATGCTATGATGGAAGTATCATATTACATAGTATACTTTTTGCACATTTTATTAAATAATTTTATTCAAAATCTTTCATAGACTTTTTTATGGTAAATATATCTAAAATATATAAAATTTGTCATTTTAATCATTTTTAAGTATATAATTCAGTGGTATTAATTACATTCACAATGTTGTACAACCATTGTTGCTGTCTATTTCCAAAACCCTTTCATCATCCCAAACAGAAACTCTGTACCCATTAAGCAATAACTACTCCCATTCCTCTCCCACCAATCCCTAATAACTGCTAATCTACTTTCTGTCTCTGTGAATTTACCCATGCTACATATTTTATGTAAGTGGAATCATACAATATTTGTCCTTTTGTGTCTGGTTTATTTCATTTCGCATGTTTTCAGTATTTAACCATGTATCAGAAATGTCATTTTTTTCCATGACAGCCTACCATTGAATGTCATTCCTTTTTATGTATGTATATACTTATGTATATACATTTAGTTTATCCATTTATGTGTTGATGGATACTTAGGTTGTTTCTATCTTTTGCCTATTGTGAATAATGTTTACATTGGTGTACAAGTATCTGTCTGAGTCCCTGTTTTCATTTTTTGAGTATATACCTGACAGTGGAATTTCTGGGTCATATGGTAATTCTATGTTAAACTTTTTTAGGAAGCACCAGACTGTTTTCCACAGTGGCTGCAACATTTGACATTCGCACTAACAATGTAGGAGAGTTCCAATTTCTCTATATCCTCACCAACATTTGTTATTTTCTGGAGGGGGGGGAGTTTGTTTACTTGCTTTTTCTTTTTAATTATAGCCATCCTATTAGGTGTGAAATGATATCTCATTCTGGTTTTGATTTGCATCTCCCTAATGATTAATGATGTTGAGCATCTTTTCATGTGCTTATTGGCCATTTGTATATTTTCTTTGGAGAAATGTCTATTCAGATCCTCTGCCCATTTTTTAATTGGGTTGTCTTTCGTTGTTGAGTTGTAGTTCTTTATATATTCTGAATTGTAAACCCTTATCTGATAAAAGTTATTCCAGTTTATAGTCCCTCCATAAAATAAGACAGTGAGTTTTCCACAAGCACTTCCCAATGCTGGTTATGATTTCTTTAAACTTTGTTAAGGTATTAGGTAAAAACTGATGATTTGTTTTTATTTGCAATTTGTTAAATATTAGTGAGATCCCATATTTTCCATATATTTTTGGCTTTTTTGTGTTTCATCTTTCATGAAATGCATGGTTAATATCCTTTTGCCCAGTGTTCTTTTTCCTAGTGATTTGTAAAGCTCTTAATATACGTATATTAACCCTATGTTATATGATACAAGTATATTTTCCCATAACTTCATTTATGGTCATCCTTGAATCTTAAGCTAGCTATATAGTTCAGCTCTGCAAAATAAAGTTATCTCATAGCCTGAACAGAAATAGAAACAAGTTCCTGAATGCCTTGTAGACATAGTAACAAAATCTGTAGCTAAAGTCACCTAATAGTTAGACCTCTCCAAGCTATTGAGTAGGATTCAGAATATTTAATTCACAGATCAAATCCTGATTTGAAGTCTGTTGTGCAGGCAACCCCAGTTTCCAAGGAAATTTGTCTCAGTTTCATGTCCATGAGATGCTTACGGCTTCTTCAAGAAGCAAAATCCTGGTAATGAGGGGTTTTGAGGGCTGTGAATCATTTCTCATCACTCCTATGCCACCTTTGGACTCCTAGAAGTCTGGAGCCAGGTGAGGAACAGCAATCCAGGTTAACTAAAATGCTTTCCCGTACTTCCAGCAGACCTCAGCTGGCCCTGCATAGGACTCTGGATTCAGTTGCTTATCTCTTATGATAATTGGGTAGATAAGGAAATCATGCTCTTGAAAGTATTCATTAAAATGTTATCTTTCTCTCTCTGGGGTCAACATGAAATAATTACTATACTTAGAAGGCAAATATTTCCAGCTTCTGTCCTGGTAAAGGTTTAAATGTCTATGTGAAAGGAGAGAGACTGCAAGTATCTGGCGTACCATTTTTAAAGGGAATAATATATGCCAAGAAGAGGGGACAGGGAGTGCTGAATGCTGAGGTCAGAGCCGCCCTTTCCTTAGTGCTTTCCCTTGGGCCAAGGCTGCTGGGACCTACCTTGATGAAAGAGTGCAGAGACTTTCCATAGAGCCTCTTGAAGTGTGCCCGGATGTCCATCATGTCAATCTCTGCTCGAGAAACCATCACTCGGATGAGGGTGTTATCATCTGTGCCCAAGCCCTAAGGAAGAAAACAAGATCCTACATACACGAAAAACTGGCCAGTTTTCAGGGAGTATCTTCTCCAGTCTATCAAGGCAAGATTAGGGATGACTCTTCCTGATATCCTTTGTTCCACAGCATTAGAGGCCTGAGCAATAGCCTTGCTCCTTGCCATGGTATTCAAGGCTCTCCACAGCTTACTTTTCCAACACTCTATATTCTGACCAGAGGACACACTGCCCTCGCCTTTCTCGAGAGCCACTCTGTGCTGTCCAGCCTGCTTGCCTCATCTATGATTCCCTGGAATGTCATCCTTCGCTTCTCAGCCTTACCATTCCTCTCCTTACCGTGTAAAATCCTTTGATGTAAAACTTGCTTGAAGTTCCTTCTCAAATATACTAACTTCTTCATATATTCTTTGCAGAGCCTCCCCAACCCCGAAAAAATATTGAAAAAAAAATACCCTTTCCTCTCTGTTCCTATAATATTTGGATCCTCAACTGCTGTCTTACTTCCTATCTTGTTATTGTTAGTGTTTTGCACATATGTGCCTTCTGCATAAGGCTAGACGTTCTTTGAAATGACTACATTTTGGTCTTTCCTGCACCTCCCGTGACCTCACCATGGGTGGTTGCACAGAATACAGTGCAGGGTTAGGAGTATGGGCTCTGGAGCTAGCCTGCCAGTGTTTGCATCCTTGCTCCGTCACATCCTCACTGAGCACCTTCAGCAAACTGTGTAGCCTCTCTATGCCCAAGTTTGTTCTTCTGTAAAATAGGGTTAATAATAGTACCTGCCCCATAAAGCTGTTGTGGGAATAAAAATTAATCTATGCATATAAGGCATTATGAACAATGAGCCACACATCCTAAGTACTCAATAAATATCACCTAGTATTGTTATTAGCAAGCACTCAGGGAAGTATTTGATGAATTGGATATTTCAGGGTGAAATTTGATGGGAGGTGTATAAGTAAGCCTTAGAAGGTGGACATAATATATGCCAAAGTCATTCAGATGCTAAAAATGAGGCCATTTACCTTCATCGATTTATAAAGCCTTTCAGCAAAATATGCAGGTTTGTTCCTCATACACTTAACTGTAGAGAAAAAAAGAAATAAAAAGATTACAGGTAAGACTTGTGAGAAAAGAAAAGTGACAGCTGTTCCCTCACTTTCTGAAGGATACCAAGTAATATTGCTTGGCTGGAGGAATTTTAGCTAAACGTTTCATGAACGTGCATTTTCACAGATAGAAAGCACCCTCAATTTATCATCAAGTTCCTGGAGAAGTAATTAATAAAGGTCATCAAAGCATAGGGTGGCATATAGTTTCAAAATGATGATTACTGTCTCTACCATATGAGACACGAATCCTAACCATTCACAGACTTGCAAGATGCAGCTAGTATAATATTATCTTTCCCATGTAATGAGATATAAAGGCACATAAGATACAAAATATATAAACCACATGGCACAACAGCAGTCAAGTTGTATATAATATTTCTTGTTCAAAATTCTGGAATGCACCATGAGTGATTTAAGTAACTTTTATCTCTGAGAAAAGTTCTGTATCTCCATGCCAACAAATTGATAACAAGGAGGAAAGTCTATAGACATTTGTTTCTCCGTTCCCCGCCCCCTACCAGCTTACCTATAGCCAGCAGAGCATCTTCAAAGCTCCCAGATGTTTCAGATTTAATACTCTGTTCAATATCCTTCTGTGATATCCTTTTGTATTCATCAAACACTACAAATAATAACAAAATGGCATTATCAATAAATAAAAAAGAATAGAGGAAACTAAAATTTATGGAGAGAATGAGCATTTTTTAACTAGCCAACACTATTTACTCTTTGACATATTTCAAGAGGAAACTAATTAGTGACGTGGGCAAGCACCCAGGAAGGACATGGCACAGTGGCATGGGCTTTGGTGAGGAGGAAGAAATACTGTGACACTTGGAGAACATCAGACAAGTCCCTTCCCTTATCTGGGACCCTGTTTCCTCACACATAAAATGGACATGACCTCTAGAGATATTTGCTTTCTTTCCTCATTGTTTCCTTAATAAACAGAATGTGTCTTTTTGTAATTTTGGCCTTGGCAGTCACCTGTGTGTTCATCTTCCTTCTGTCTCATCAAAACTAGAGCAATTCATAAAATCAAGTTTATGGCATGGTTAAAAAACAAAAACAAAAACTGAGCAATTCAATCTCTTCAAAACTGAGTCACATTTAATAATAGCTGGTTGCATCTTTTAATAGGCTTTAACATAATTAAATTTGTTTGCTTTTTTGCCAAGTATTTTTTAATGTGATGAATATGTTTTCCTCTCTTTCTGTCCCCTTCCAGAACCTTCTCAGAGCAGGTGTCTATTTTGTTTATCTTCTTCAGGGTGCTGCCCCACCTCCATCAATGTGATTTTCACAGGTCTGTCAATCAAGGGGAACTCATACCCAACAACATACACCATAACCTCTATCAAACAAGCGAGCAGTTCACCCAGTCAGGACCCATTAGACTTACTTTCCTGGGAATTTAAAAAATTTAAAATTGAGCAGATCATGGGGATGGCCAAAAGCACTGAGTCATCTTTATCCTCAAAGAACAGAAGTATCACCTGGGAAACCTGTTAAACTTCCTGGGTGTCACTCCCAGAGATTCTAATTCAACCAGTCTGAAGAAGGGGTTCAAGCATCAGTATTTTTAATGGAGAACAGACTTCAGAGACTCTGCCTTAGAAATAAAATCCATGACTCCCTTCTACTGAGATCCCCAGAACTGCCTTGGTTTCTGTTCTTCCTGAAGTTGTTCATCTCTCCATTCAATTTTGTGAGATACCAGTATTTTTCATTTTCCCTCTTGTCTGATTCTGTATTATTTCCTCTTTTCTTACTTAAGTTGGAGTCTGAGTATATTGCTTGGAATTAAAGAATCTAATTGACACACTTTCTAAGCCTCAGTTTTCTCCACTCTGAAATGGGGAAAATAATGACTATTCCATTGGGATGTTGCAAGAAAAAATGCTTATAATATGCTTAACACTGCACAAAGAAGATAGAAAATTATTTTTAAAACCTTATTGTGAATCCTCACCATTATTGTTGGTTGGTAAGAAAATTATGAAGTTTTCTTTATCTAAATAATGCTTAAAATATTTCCTGCCAGTGGCTTACAAACAGATATTTTATAACTGCCCAACTGGGGGATTTGTGCCTGCAAGTGAAATTTTTACAAATGTGTTTATGCACTAAATCGGCTCCTGAGGACCTGAAGCTCTTGGAAAACACCACCAGGGGGAGATTTGTGCTATTCATAATCAGGCAAGGGACTGCAATGAGTCAGAAGTTGGTGCATCTGATGATAGCTCAGAATGTTTATTAACAGGAGCAATCACCTATTTTTTTTGTCACTGTGGAATAACTGAAATAATTACAACTTCAAAATGTGTTGTACTTTTCAATTATGTTTTCAATTTAGCAGACTCCTCAAATTTCCCACAAGCTTTGTAAATCAGTGTGATTATAAGGGCGTGGTGGGTTTATAAAATTATGTACATAAAGACCTAGAGAGCTTACATAAAATATGAAATATCTTATTAAACCCTTACTGCTCTTTACAAGAAGACTATAAACCTGACAACAAATATTCTGTAATTGTATAGCATCTTTCTCCCAAACAAGTTAAAAGCATATTCCAAAGTTTAGAATTATCAGAAGCAAATTAGAAACATTACACATAGGAAATAAAATTTGAAATTATCCACTATTCATATTATGCAACATAACTCCTAAAGAAATCACGTTTATTAGCTTTACAGCTTGGATGTTAAACAGGAATAAATATCAACCAACATTTCTATTTTATTGCTTCCTGTTGCACTGAAGATTATTTTCTTATGTAACTAAATTAAAATCAAAATCTTGGGGCTACTTTAGAAAAAGGACTGACTATGAAGGTAAATTTCCTAGTAATGTGAACATCAAACATCTATGAATATGTTGTATTTCTGCTAATTATTCATAATCTTTCAGAAATTGGCTTTCATGCACATCATTGGACTCATACATTTCCAAGATAAGAATCTAAGACAGTTCAGTACAATCAGTTCTCTGTACCAACTGTAGGAGAAAAGGTTACAATTAATTAGGAGCAATATAGTTTTCACTGTTTTTCAAATAGTTTCTTTGGGAAGTGAGGTAAGTGCCTTACCATGCAACAGATGATTTCGATTCCGGGAACAGAGAACAGTTAGAAATTTCACCTCATCTGTCCCCCATTTCTTCTCTCCAGCCTCATACAGGTCCTGAAGCCAAACAAAGCATAAGTTTAAAGCACCAAAAAGGATGTGCCAGGACGTATGCAAATATTTCCAGAACTTCAAAGAGCTGAGCTCGCTTAGTATTATTATGTTGTTGGTGATGGGGGTGGAAGTGGTGGTGCTGAGTAGAAATGACTCAGGACTTTTAGGCATGCGACTATGGGGACCCCAGAGTACCTCCCTGGAGTCAAGGCAACACCCGCAGTTCCCTATATGCAGACTCCATGGTTCTATCATAAGAGCGAAAAGGAATGCCCTAGACTTAGGCTGTCACAGTTGCCACTAACCTCATGTGGCTATTTAAATTTTAATTAATTAATATTAAATAAAATTTAAAATGCAGCTCCTCAGTCACACTAGCCACATTTCAAGTGCTTAGTGGCTGCATGTGGCCAGTGGCCACCCATACAGGGCAGTGCACATGTGGAATGTTTTCATCATCGCAGAAAGCTCTGTTGGACAGCCCTGCTCTAGAATGATCTGTCTCTCAGTAGAACCAGGATCCCATTGGTAATTGCTTACATTCCAACCAGTAAGAAGACAAGAAATTGATTCAACTCACTCGAACTTGATTATTGATAAATCAGAACTACTATTGATTTATAATGAGCCACTGGACTGTTACATTTCTCCAAAAGGTCTTAACTCTAACATTGTTACTCGTTGGGTTTACCACCATCTATGCCTCTGTTTCTTTACTTCTTTCTCCGATTCCCTCACTGCTTTACAGTCAATTAACATAATCACAGAATTTTAAAGCTGAAAAGGCTCAAAAAGTTCATCTGATTCCATTCCTCTTAAACTTGAATCTGAGTAGGCTTGTGACGGCTTGTGGATGATTTATTTTATGTGTCAACCTGATTAGGCCCGGGGTGCCCAGACATTTGGTCAGACATTATTCTGGGTGTTTCTGTGAGGGTTTTTTTTTGGATGAGATTAACATTTAGATCAGTAGACTGAGTAAAGCAGATTGCCCTCTCCATTGTGGGTGGGCCTCGTCCAATCAGTTGAAGGCCTCAAAAGAACAAAAAAGCTGACCCCCATCCCCCACCGAGAGTAAAAGGGAACTCTTGCCTGACTGCCTTGAACTGGAACATCAGGTTTTTTTTTCACTACCTTTGGACTTGCACTTAAACATTGGCTCTTTCTGGGTCTCTAGTCTGCTGGCCTTAGGATGGGAACTATGCTATCAGCACTCTTGCTTCTCAGGCTTTGGACTCAGACTGGAACAAAACCATCTCCTGGCTCTCACTTGCTAATTCACCCTGAAGATCTTGATACTTGCTCACCTCCATAATCTTGTGAGCCAATTTCTTATAATAAATCAATCTCTCTCTCTCTGTCTCATTCATACACACACACACACACACACACACACACACCCCTATATCCTACTGGTTCTGTTTCTCTGAAGAACCCTGACTAGTACACTTCAATTAGTAAAGTATAGTGGAAGTGACACTGATTTCTGAGACTAGATCATAAACAGTCATGCAACTTCCACTAGTTCAATCGGATGCTTGCTTTTGGGGTGCTTCCTCTTGAAACCCAGTGGCCGTGCACTGAGAAGCCCAAGCCAACATATATCCCCTTCCTTCTAATGAAAGCAACAGCTCCTTTTCTACATACGGCATAGTGATTCATACCTCTTACACTAAATGGGACCAACCCCTCACTATGGTTAAGAATACAGACTCTAGATACAAATTGCTTGGGTTGAAATTCCCAGTTCTGCCATTTATTATCTATCTGAACTTGAGCAAGGAGATTGACTTCTCTGAGCCTCAATTTCCTTGTCTGTAGAATGGGGATAGCAATACTTACCTCATAGAGTTATGGAAGGATTCAATGATATACTTCATATAAAGAGCTTAGAACAGTGTTTGGAACCTGGTAAGAACCCATATTTTATTAGCCATTATAATTAGTGTTATTGGGCCACAGCTGATTAGACCAGGGGTTGGTACCAGGGCAACCATCAGTGGGTTGGGTACCAGAGAAGCACCTGCTCTTGGAGTTTGCTATCAATTTTACCCAACAGGGTATACACTGTGCCATGCTGCTTTACACAAGTCCTATAAATGTTCTCTTTGGGGAAGTAAAAATGCACAGTGAAAAAGCAATCACCTCCAAGTGGTTAGTGGTTATCTGGGACTGCCACACAATGGACCCAATGTCAAGAAACATGGAACCCAGGAGTACTTAGGTAATGCTGTCCAGTGCCACCCCCAAGCACCAAGTCCCTCTGCAAAAAAAAAACAAACAAAACCTCTGTTATTAACAGTCATCTGTGGGAATCTTTTTTTTTTTTTTTATGGTATATCCCAGCCTGGCTAATATATGCTGAAATATAAGAGGTGGTCCACCAGTTAAGGCCTGTCTTATTGGCAAAAGAGAAGACAACTGGACGAAAGAAGCCGCAGTTGTACTAACCTGGGCATCCTGCCTCATGAGGTCATCATCCAGATGATTTCCTTCATCCCTACCACCCTGAGGATGAGAAAAAACCAAAAAGAATGAGAAAGTATCCACAAAGATTTAGGGGCACAGTTAGGGCAGAAGGTCTAGGGACCCAAGGACATGGTAGTTAGACCAAATGCCACAAGGCGTGGGACTTCAGACTTTGTGAGGGAAGACAGATGTCCTCTGACCTGTGCCTACAGTACATTAGCCTCAGTGTGGCCCCTCATGTTGCCCAGTGTCTCTGCCAGTAGAAGGGGAAGGAGAATGACTGCTCCCTCTGCTATCTCCTTGCCTTCCCCACCGCCCCACTCCCCTATGTCTTCCCAGCTGACTCCTGCCTTCCTAACCTGGTAACTCTACAATGACCAACTTCTACCAACCAGGGCTTGGGAGCAGAGGAGAGTCAAGAGAATCTGGGACCTGCAGTGGGGCTTGAGGAGCACATGAAAATGTCCCCCACCCCTCCAACGCCAGCTCACAGGAGGGCAGGGTTGGGGCCTCAGAGGAATGCTAAAGAGCAACAAATCAGGCTTCTCTCCTCTAGCTTTTTAAACTTTTTATTGCTATGCTGTCTCAGAATTCTGTGGTCTATGCATAGCTCAACAGAGTGGTAAATATGGGAGGAAAAGAAACACAGGATGGAAATAAGAGAAACAGGCAGGTGTTAAGTAAATATCAGAGACGAGGCGGAAGTTGGAGGTGATTTCCCAGGTTCTGCTTTGTGTGTTGGAAGAACAGCAACAGTATTAACAGAAATAGTCAGGGAGAAAAGCTGGTTGGGAGGGAAAATGAGTTTAGGAGGACTTATTTGAGGTGATAGTAAAATATCCACAGGAAAACATCTGAAAAGCAGTGAGAAATGAGAGTCTTGTGCTCAAGAAGGAGGCCGGGGACAAGGATGCAGTTAGGAAGTGATGTGAAATGTCTCCAGTTTCCATCTTCTCTTTTCTGGCACCCCTGCCCTACCCAGCCCAGTCCTGCTTTATTTCCCACTTGGGATGCTGAGTAACTTCCTACCTGGCCTCCCAGCCTCCAGTTGCTCACCACCATTCATCCTATACCTCGCTATTACATTACTCTCCTGAAAACGCAGTTCCAATCACATTGCTCTTATCATCATCATCATCATCATCACATCACCTACTGCTCCCAAACCTTTGGTGGTTCCCTACCGCTCTCCAAATAAAATGTAAACTCCTCCCAACATGGAATTGCAATGCATCCTTCCAAGTTGCTTCTAGAATTACCAGCCTGACTGCTCAACTCATTGTTCCCTGAACACACCCCATGTGTTTCCCGCCTCCTCGCCTTGTTCTTGCTGTTCTTCCTGCCTGGAATGCACCCACCCACATCTCGGCCTCTTGAAATTCTAGCAGTCCTCCAAGTCCTCTTTGAACTTATGCCATGAAGTCTTTCCTTTGTTTCTGCAACCACAATCTCTCCTTCATTCTTCCTTTTACTATGTGCCTCTCTTCGTGCAACTTGTGTACCTGATATATTCCCTTATGATAATGTAAACTCTTAAAGCACAGAAACTACCTCTTAATTGTCTTCATAACTCTCGGAGCACTAACAGGGGTACCTGGCATGCATTAGGTACTTGGAAATATTGAATTAAGTAGAACAAATGTACATACATGTCTACCCAGAGTCTCTTAAGGAGAAATAAAATAACAGAAAGGCCCAAGAACAACACCTGGAGCAGATCCACATTTGGGGGCTGAAAGGATGAGAAAGGTTGGTAAAGGGGAGCATTTCAATAAAACCCACCCCCCATCAGAAGCAGCCAACAGAGACAGTGACTCACAGCTGACAGAGACACCAGTACTCGCTGGAACATGAATGACGTGTCAGAGCAAATGTCATCTTCAAGGCTCCGTCCATATTCTAGCAAGAGAGTGAAATTAGCAACATCAGAATAAAGAGTCTTGTCCTACGCTGTGTCTCACTCCAGAGCATTCTGTCCCCTCAGGATCAGCCTGTTTACTGAAGCAGCTCATCATGAGGTTTTCCACCCCACACACAATTTTTCAAAAACTGGACTCTGATAAAATGGTTCAGATAAGTTTATCTTGTTGTCATAGTGAAATGAGATGTTCCCGTTCCTTAGAGAAGGAGAAAGCCGGGGCCGAAATCCTCTCTCTGTGGTTCCTACTGTCCAGGGGTCTGTCGCGAACATGGTTCTCAGAGCTGCGGAGGCAGCAGCAGCCGTGCAATGGCCACTGCAGCATCACAAGTGGGAGGCCAGAGTGGAGCTTCTGAACCCATCTTTGGGGACAGGGGCCGGGGCTGTCAAACACAAACCCTAGCATGCACCTTTTCTACCACATCTCGCACTGGAGAGGTTCTGACAAGTTACCCAAGAGACGCTCCAACCCTTCACCGCCCTCAAGGGAGAAAACCCACATTGAGACCCAGGTCCTAGCTCCAAACTCCCAGGGTTTAGAATCTCCTGTTCTGAACACTTACCAAAAAGCTCTTATTGTGGTTGGTTTTTTTCTACAAAAGGAACACATGTTGACTACAGAAAACTTACAAAAAATAAATCGGTATCATGAAGCAGGGGGCAAAAAAAAAAAACCTCCACCATAATCTCATCATCCAGAAACAATAATCATTGATAACATTTTGGTGAATATATTTCCTAATTTCCCCCCACATACACATATTATTTTCCTTTCTTAAAAAAAATGGTATGTTGTTAACTGTGTCAATTTTTTAATGGGATCACAGCATAGTATTTTATAGCTTATCTTTTCCACTTATCTATATTCCATTACCATTTAATATAATTTAATAATATTCTTCAATATTAGTTTTAATGACTATATAACAGTCCATTGTGTGAGTGTGCCATATTTTTTTTAGCTAATCTGCTACTGTTGGACATTTTTAGCTAAAATAAACAACATCTAATAAACACTGCAGTATCTAAACCTTTGTGCATTTTTTGTTATATTCTTAGGGCAAAAAGTACGCCTTTTTAAAAAGGCTTTTCATACGTATCATCCTCTGGAGGTTTCTAAGAGGAGAGTGAATGGCTATCATTCTGAGATGGCTGGAGGACGTACAGTCCAGTCTGGAGGTAAGAAGTTGGCCCCTCCAGGCCGCTAAGATTTGCTGGTGCCACCATTTTGAACAAACACCTTTGATCCTTTGCTTGCTAACACGGAACAGCTTTCCAACTTTTCGAATAATAAAATATGGCACTGGATAGCCCAAGTAGAGTGGCATCTTCACGTGAGAAGTCTTAAGTAGCCAACAGTTAGCCATTTGCTTAGACAGGGATCTGCCTCAAAGCAGAGCTTGGCACCTAGGATCCCTCATGGCCTGCGTTTCTATGAAGAGGGTCTAACCAGCGGATAACCATTTGCTGCTAGTCTCATTCTCAAATCACAGCAAAACCGTGGCCAGGGCCACTGAGGATGTCACATACGCTGCTGGTAGAGCTGGTTTATGCGCCGGATCTCCTCAGGGGTCCGGGAGGCCAGGATCTCGATCAGGCAGCCCTCATCCGTGCCGGCTCCCTAAACACGAAACCAGAGTGGGAGGAGCATATGAGCCAGTTTATAAAGTTAAGTCCCAGACATGGAAGGAACACAGCCATGAATCTGCAGAGAATAAAGACAACCCACTGGGTTCTAGCAACACAATCTGTTAACTTTTAATTGTCCTGACCCAAATCCAGTGTGTTTGCCATAATAATTATTAGTAATAACAAACATTTATAGACTGTTTACTATGTGTTGGTTATTGTGCTGGGTTAGGTACAGTTTCTGCTTCTCTGGTGGCTTAATCTTTCCTTGAGCTCCTCTGTTCTCTTCCTCTGAAGGGCAGAACCTTCAGGCAAAGACTTTGTCACCTCTTTGCTTTCCCAGAGCCTAGCCCAGAACATTCCACAAGGCTAAGTACTTGTGGACATGGTTGAGGAGGGGAATTGTACAGATGCTGCTCAACTTACAATGGGGTTACATCTTGGTAAACCCATCATAAAGTTGAAAAATTGTAAGTAGAACCATCCTAAGTCAGGGACCATCTAGATTTGCATTTTATACTTGGTCATTAAAAATCAGCAGACCCCAGCTAGAGCAGGCACCACTGATTGGTCATCTAGGGATGCCAAGACCCCTCTTGCCAGTTCTAATCCTCGAGGCCCCCTGGCGTCAGTCATAAACTTATATATCTCAAAAGTCGCTAACACCACAAGACAATTTCTGCAACTGTACCAAAAGCTGCAATCACTCCCTACTGAGCCACAGGAAGAAGCAAATGATTCTGTAACTTTTTTTGGAAAACAACTTTAAATTATAATGCTATAATATAATGTAATGTTTTCAAGCTGTCATCAATGAAGGAAAATTTTTCTCCTATATGTCATCCTCCCCACTCTCAGAAGGCCTTTGTCCCAGTTTCTGGAGGAAGCTTGTCAGTGTTTGCACTGACAGCACCAGGGGCACCGAGGAGGAGCAGCCACAAACCTTCATGGCCCTGTGCAGCTCCTGCACGTCGTACAGCACCGTGGGCGTCATCAGCGCCACTATCGTCTGCTCGAAGTTGCCACTCAGTTCTGACTTCAGGTCGTCCATCAGGTCCTGCAACGCAAGAAAGTGGCTCCGCTTAACTGCTGCCGTAACTTAAACCAGCCACTCTCCAAGTGTGGTCCAGGGACGCCTGGGTCTCTGAGACCCTTTCAGGGGCCAGCAAGGTCAAAACTATTTTCATAATAAGAATAAGACATACTCGCCTTTTCACTCTCATTCTCTCGCGTGTGTACACTGGAGTTTTCGTAAGGCTACTCGATGTATCTATGTATCAACAATTATGTCAAAAGGCTACTAAAATACTCCCTCCATTCCCAACTACATATCTGTACAAGATCAGATTTTCTTCATATACCTCAGCCAAAACCACATATTGGAATAAACTGAATGCAGAAGCAGATGGAAGAATCCGGTTGTCATCCATTAAGCCAGACATTAAAGAGATTTGCAAAATGTACAACAATGCCAACCTTCTCACTAAATTTTTTTGTTTTGCAATATATAGCTATTTTTCATTCAAATGGTATTTATAGTAACATGTAATACATTTATTGTTATTTTTACGAAGTTAACACATACTTTTAAATGTCCTCAGTTTTAATTTCTTTCTTTTATTTATTTTTTTATTTTTTGAGACAGAGTCTCACTCTGTTGCCCAGGCTAGAGTGCCTGTGGCGTCAGCCTAGGTCACAGCAACCTCAAACTCCTGGGCTCAAACGATCCTTCTGCCTCAGCCTCCCAAGTAGCTGGGACTATAGGCATGAGCCACCATGCTTGACTAATTTTTTCTTTATATTTTTAGTTGTCCAGCTAGTTTCTTTCTATTTTTAGTAGAGAGGGGGTCTCGCTCTTGCTCAGGCTGGTCTCAAACTCCTGAGCTCAAATGATCTGCCCACCTCGGCCTCCCAGAGTGCTAGGATTACAGGCGTGAGCCACCATGCCCAGCCCAATTTTAATTTCTAATGTGTTCAATATCAATAGATATAGTCCATAAAAACAAAAAAGTCCTCAATAATTAAAGAGTGTAAAAGGGCCTTGAGGTCAAAATGTTTGTAGACACTGACTTAAATGTATTTGCTAACTTAACAGTAAATCCTGAATACATCTCCAAGTCAATATTTACCTGGCACATTTGTAACAGCTGCAGAGAATTCTAAATATAAATATAGGTGCAATATAACTTCTTTAATCAGTCCTTTGTTTCTATTTTTCTACTGTTATACACACAAGGCCTTTAGTTGTATTTTTGTGATCATTCACGATTATTTCTTAAGACTCAATTCCTAAAAAGAAATACAATTATTTGGACAAAGGACCAAATTCTAAAGACATTTATTCATATTTCCTCCTAGAACAGGTCAGAGAATTTAAGAACCTTCTTAAGATCAATCAACTTAATCCATCAATAAGGAGCCAAGCTGCTATTCAAACCCCAAATCTCTGATTCTCACAAACCTGATTCCACAACACTTTGTTTCAATCTACTGTGCATATTTTTATGTTATAGCCATACATGTTGAATGAATGAATGAATGAACAAATTAGTGCTCAATCTGTTAATGTCAGGCATCTTAACCAGCTACCATCTGATGAGCTTAGCTGTGAAACTGAACATCAATCCTGATGCATGCAGTAATGCGTTTAGGTCTCTAGTTCACACAGTACAGGTACGTTCATGCCTGTTTGTGTTCACTGAATTTCTTTGGGGATGGAGAATAGTTTAAAATGTCCAGAAGACAGAGCAATTCTGACCACAGGAATCCCATTCCCTACTTGGGTGCCCAGTCAAGGTGTGCACACAGATGCTCTGGGGAATAGCTGAGCCAGCCCGGCCCCACCCAGCAGTTTAATACTTTAATACTTTACTACTTTGAGAAGTAGTCTCAGTTCACCTGTTTGTAAAAGTATCTCAGGGCAGAAATACTTAACATAGAGCTTCTGTACTCTGACACCTGGAGACACTCATTGATGATGCTTCCTCAATAAAAAGGTTCTTGATAACCACATAGGTGGGTTTGCAATGATGTGGAAAGATTGAGTGGAATGATTCTGGTGAATGAGTCATTGAAAATAGAGATAAAAGAGATAGTTCCTGAGTGTGTGGGATTCAAACTAAAAGGGGAAAACACAGTAACTGAACAACATCTGAATACATAAGCTACTAAAACACAATCATACATGTGAACACATAAAGCCCCACTCTAGAATTTGAGGGGGTGCCCCTCCATTGAGGAGCATCAAAAGAATGAATGTATGCTACAAGCAGATGCATGTGGAAGAGTCCAAACGGACCTTAAATCCTAGGAGGGCCTATTTAAAACAAACTGGATGTAAACATTTTAGTCACTTTGGGGAGTCTTCATCCATAGCGGCCTAAAAGAAGCCATCAAGGCCAGAGAAGCAGCTCTGGAAGCTCAGCCTTGCCTGGTGCTCAAAAGGGTCATAAGTTGAGCCCATGTGACAACCAAGGCCCTGCGAGAACTGTGGGAAGGGACCAGCTTGGCCTTGAGGTCTGTGAATCATAGAGCTCCCTGAAATCACTTGTGGAGAAGTATAGTGGGAGAAACCTGTGTTGAAATTGTTTTTTGTTTGTTTGTTTTTGTTTTTTGGTTTTTTGGGTTTTTTTCCAAGAACATCTTTAAAGAAGACAAAGGATCCATCTTTGAAAATGTAATACCACTTCGGGAATCTAGATCAGGGAGAGCCCTGCTTCTTCTCTGTCGCCTGCCAAGTCCCTGCCAAGTCAGCCACGGAGCAGGAGAGGTTAGGGTTAGGGTTAGGTGGTCTTGTAGGCCTACCCTGCCAATGGTGGTCTTGTAGGCCGTCCTGATTTCCTGGCGCTGGGCAGTGTTGCGGTAGGCAAGGACTCCGATAATGGCATCTTCATCGGTGCCTGGGGCAGAGCAGAGACAGTGAGTGACTGTGATTTGAGAGACGAATGAGAATGTGGGTTACCCAAACATACACAGAGGGCATTCTAAGAATAGAGGTGCTTGTTCAGAGAGTTTGTCTATATTACTGGGAAACAGACGCTAGATTTGAGTCTTGGGTCTCCTTGAATTAGCTGTTTACCACTGAACAAAATAGTTAACTTCTCTAAGCATTAATTTCTTTATCTATCCACGTGAATGATCACAGGACTTTCCCTCCCTGGGCTGCTGCAAGTGTTACATAAGATAATTAAGTGCCCAGCACTTACTAAACCTTCAATAAATGCTGACAAGAGTAATTCTTCTTCCCCTCCTCTGGAACTCTTTTCACATCTTTTAGATCTCCTATATCTGTCTTCCACAGTCTCACTTTTCCTCCCCTAGTTTTTGTCTCTTTATCATTTCCTCTGAGTTTTGAAACAAATCAAATTTGTCTTTTAATTCACTGACTTGGCATTTTGCAGAATTTAAGTTGCCTGCTCACTGCATTCACTGTGTTTTAAAATCTGTAAATGTGTTTTTAAATCTGTAATTGTGTTTTTTATTTCTAATCTATCTTTCCTGAACTCAAACGGTTCTCTTTATATAACTGCCGAAAAATTCCCATGACACCCATTCCTACCAAAACTTTAAGTTATGAATTACAAATTAAAATGTCCTAAGTTTTGCTTGCCTGTTTCTTACAGCAGCTTTTACAAAGGGGACTTTATTCTGATTTTTCAAATGGGTCCCTTGTCTTTGTAACAGCTGGATGTTCCTGTATGTTTGGACAGTCTTCTGTTTCCTCATTGTCTCTACCGTATGGGGAATTGTGAGGAGTTACAGAAGTGGTTTTTGAAATATTTCAGAAACAAATGAAAAAATGTAGGTTCACCATATTATTCCTTGCAAGACTCAAGATCAAGAAAAATGTGAGGTGTAGGGAGGAAGCTATAGAACTTTAAGTTTACATACCTTAAGGACCTACTTTTTGTTCTTATAAAAAAAAAAAAAAAAGGGGCAGGGGGTTGGGGGGAACTGGGGAATGATAGATACAACCATCCTTTTCCCGTTCAGCACTCTCAGCTGGGGGAGAAAGTCCATCACCTTTTCACACTTCCTGTTTCTATGAAAGGCACCACCCTTCCTCCAAGTTTGAACCCTCAACATGGCTTTGCTTTTTTTTTTTTTTACCCTCTCCCTTCCTTCACATTCAAAGTTCCTGCCAAGTCATGCAAATTCTTGCTCTCTAACCTTCTTTGCATTCTGCCTCCCCTTTTTCAATTCCTACCACTATCACTCCAATTCAGGATTTCAGGGTTTCATTCTCGACAACTGCAAAAGTCTGCTAATTCTTACCTCCTAATTGGTCTTCCCAAAGTCTTTCCAGATTTATTTTCCTAAAAAGAAAAACTCTGACAATGTCCCTTCCCTGCTCAGAAGTACACAAAGGCTCCCCACCGTCTGCTGGATTTACTACAGGTGCTATAGTTGGTGTTTGAGACTCTGCTGTCTACAATATCCCATTCACTACTGTAAGCATCCACATAAAAGATAGCAGGCAGCCCAATTCACAGGTTTAGCTCTAGAATTATTGTGCTTTACCCAACTGTATAGCCACTCCATTCTTCTGACTTCCTTCTTGGCAGTCTATTGGTTTATATGGCTCCTGAACCTCCTCCATTTAACATCGTGATTCTGGCATTTGTTGCTTCCTGGCCAATACCTTTGGGCCATCCATCACCCTATGTCTGAGCTTCTTATAGGTGGCTTTCATAGTAGCACCGCAGGACCTTCCTTTGGTACCTGCCTTCTCAAAAAGCTCCCAACCAGCCTACTCCTGTTTTGCAAGTTCCTCTGCCACAAGCTGCCTTTCCATGCATTTACCATAACTCCCCTTAGGGCTCAGCGCACGCTCTTCCATTCACCTGAAACACATTCTCTCTTAACTCTGCTTATTGAAACTCAATCATCTCCGAAGGCCCATTTGAAATTCTGCATCCTCCAAGAAGTTTTGCTTGATGCCCCTAATAAAATGTGATCTCCTCTCTGCGAACCCCAGTGGGATCTTACTTGTGCCCCTCCTATCATATTGTGAACTGGCCATAGTTATATCTGTGCATGACTTAGCTATGCTAGTATCCATGGACTATGTGGCCACAAGGACACATTTTTTAGTCCTTGTCTCCTCTGACAGTCGGCTTCGCACTGGCCCACACATAGCAGGCAATGAAAAAGGGTTGTTTGTGCCAAATGTCTCCTATTTTGATAATTTTGAATGCCATGTGGTAATGTTCTATATTAAAGTGTTCTTGCCTATACCAAAGAGTTAGGATAAACCTGAAACAAAAATGGTGGGTCCAGTACATTTTCTCTTTTATTTATGAAAAAGGGAAAATGAGAAGAAAGGTGCATAGATTCAGTACGATGTTCTGTTCAGAAGTGGGCAGTAGGATAGAACAGTGGCTTAACCTCCAGCTCTGGAGTCAGACATGAAGCACTGACCATGCAAAGATGGAGGAAAAGTGTTCTATAAATTGCCTAGAATCCTGACTCTGCCACTTACTGGTTCTGAGACCTCAGGCAAGTTAGATAACCTCTCCACACCCCAACTTCTCAGCAGTAAAATAAGCTGCTGCCAAGATTGAAAGAGATAACCTATGGAAATCTCTATGCCTCACCCAGAGTAGAGCTTAATAAACGTTTGCTATTAGTGCTACTGTTCTTGTTACTGTTAGCAGCATTGAGGCTAAGTAAAACAAACCCTTTTTGGACCAAAAGCCTGGGAAAGAAGGTCTGATGGTCAAGTGTTTTTACCCAAATCTCAAGGAGATTCTAAACAGCAGCTAAGAACCAGGGGATACTTCTCTGGCCAAAAGTCCACCCAGGCAAGTCTTGGAGGCAGGGACTATGGGGTAGCCTGCAGTGCACCCCATATGACCCACCCAGCACGAGGCCTTGAACCTCAGGGATCTAACTGAAGTGTAGCACACTGGAAAACGGTATCAGCCTTCTCACATTAAGCTCCACACACTGCATGTTGGTGCTGTCACAGTGGAGCTGTGCCCATCACGGCTGTAACAAGCAGAGGGACTCAAGGGAAAGAACATGGACTTAGAGCTGTCAGGCCTCAGCTTGAGACAGGGCCCTGCCAAGTGTGAGCCACGGCTCAGTTCCACTTACTACTGACTTTGTGAGAGTTACTTGGTTTCTCTGGGTCTCAGTTTCACATCTGTAAAATGGGACTAAAATAATAACAGTAAGACCTGCTTTCACTAAATCACATGGTTCTTACACACATCCAATGAGATAATGTTTGTGAAATTGCTTTGTAAACCTTATGGCATTATACACATACCAGCTCTAATTTGAAAACAAATACATTTCTAAGTTTTATAAACAGATTCATAATGTTGTAATACAAAGCAGATTTAAACAATTGGGGAAACCAAATTATTTGGCAAACAAATACATTTCTGAAGTTTTATATACAGATTCTTTTTTTTTTTTTTGAGACAGAGTCTCACTCTGTCACTTGGGCTAGAGTGCCATGGTGTCAGCCTAGCTCACGGCAACCTCAAACTCCTGGGCTTAAGCGATCCTCCTGCATCAGCCTCCCAAGTAGCTGGGACTACAGCTGCACACCACCATGCCTGGCTAATTTTTTCTATTTTTAGTAGAGACAGGGTCTTGCTCTTGCTCCGGCTGCTCTCGAACTCCTTAACTCAAGGAATCTTTCCACCTTGGCCTCTGGAGTGCTAGGATTATAGGCGTGAGCCACAACGCCCCACCCTTATATACATATTTTAACATTGTAATTCCAAGCAGATTTAAACAATTGGGAAATCCATAATGAGTGCATTAAATTTAAAATTCTTTATTAAAATGATGACTGAATGCCCCTCCCCATCTAATTTGTCTTGAAAAACCAATTTGTTCCTGTGTGTTTTCTGAAAGAGACACCCACTCGCGATTGCCAGAGTCACACAGTACCGTCCTCTGTGACTCTATGACGTACAGCGCACGAGGGAGGATTCGCCTCCCGCGGGACACTTACCGAACCCTTTCATGGCCTTCCTCAGGCTCTGGGCGTCTTCGGCAGCATTGAATCCTGAGGCAGCTTTGACGGTACCTCCTTTGCTTGCCTGAGTACACAAACGGTGGCGTGACTGAGATGCAGGCTCTGACCAATACGGAGGCATCTCACTCATATGCTGAGCACCTACCATGGCCCAGACAGTACTCCAGGTGCTGGGGACAGCAGTGACCATAAGTGAGGCTTTTGCTCTCTTGGGGCTGATGCTCTAGTTCAGGGGGAGGCAGACAGCAAACGAGCCAACATATCAAGACTCCATAACGTGCCTGGGGGTGAGAAGTGCTGTGAAGCAGACAGAGAGGTGCTGGAGGGGATGCTCGGAGGAGCGACATTTAGGCTGAGAGCTGAATGTATGAAGCAGCTGCCCATGCAAAGGCGGAGGGAAGTGTTACGGGCAGAGGAAACAGCTACTGCAAGGGCCCTGAGGTTGCAGCCAGCTCCTAAGGAGCGGTGGGACAGAGGCCAGGTGACTCAAGTGGTGGGCAAGGAGAGAAGAGGTAAGATTAGCTACACCACCGCCTATGGGGTAATCTGTCCCCCCCAAAATGAAAAATATCAAACCAATCAAGCCTCTAGAGCCAAAAACCAATTTGCAGGAAATAGAGGACAGAGGAAAATGTTAAACCACACCAAAGGGAGCAGTCAGAAAAACCCAGACTCTGAGAAACACTACTTAACAAATGATCTATAATATTAATAGTTTCTTCAACAAATAAATTGCAAGGGGAATTTAAAAAGAGAGAGTTGAAGGGGAACTATAGTCTAAAAGAAATTTAAAAAGCATATCGATGATCGTAACGTGTGAACTTTATTTGGATCCTGAATCAAACAAACAGTAAAAAAAACCAAATTGGCAAATGTGAACAAGTGTCACATTGAGACAATTGGAAATGTAAACACTAACTTGATGCTTGATAACATTAGGAATTAGTCTTAACATTTTTAGGTATAATAATGGTATTATGGTTACATTTTATCTTTCTACAAGGTTTCACTTATACCTATTGAAACAGTTTACAGATGAAATGATAAGATGTCTGGAATTTGCTTCAAAATGACACAGGTGGGAGGAAGTGAGTGGAGATAAAGAAGAAACAAGATTAACCATGAGTTAATAATTATTGATAGGTCCACAAAGGGGTTCCTTATAATATTCTGCTTACTTTTGTATATGTTTAGTCTTTTCCATAGTAAAAATTAAAAATAAATAAAAAGAAAGAAAATCAGAGAGGTGGGTTGAGGCCAGAGCAAGGCAGCCCTTCCAAGCTGAGAAAGGAGTCTGTACCATCCTAAGTGCAGAAGGAAGCCACTGACAGGTTTTAAACAAGGGGGTGGGACATGTGATCTGATCTATATATTTAAAAGATCCCTCAGGCTGCTGTGGGGAGATGCAGAGATCAGTTGAGAGTCTGGGCCAAGATCCGGGGGTGGGATAAGATGCTAGACTAGGGTGAAATAATTAAGATGGAAATAAACAGACAGACTCAGCACATGTTTTGGAGCAAAGGCGACAGAACTTGCTGATGGACTGACGTGGGAGGTGAGAATGGAAAAGAATCAAGTATAACTTTAAATCTTTTTCGTGAGCAGCTGGGTATCGTTTACCCAGATGGGGAAAACTGGAGGAGGAATACCAGATTTGGGGTGGCAGTGGGGGGTAGGATTTAGAAGTTCTATTTTCAAAGTATTAAGTTTGGGATGTCCATTAAACATCCCGGTGGAATTATCCAAAGGACAGTTGGTTATACCATATAAGTCTAGAGGTCAAGTCTAAAGTAATAAATTTAGGATGCATCAGCATTTGGGTGGTATTTGATGAGATGACGGAAGGAGAAAGTGAAAATAGAGAAGAACAGGGACCTAGGACAAGCCTGGATCTCTCCAACAGTACAGGTCCAGCAGAGAAGGAGAACCCGGAAAGGACGACTGAGAAGGAGCAGTCCTTGGGGTCAAAGGAAATTCAGGAAAGGGCATTGTCCCAGGCTGAGGAAGGAGGGAGAGGTGAGCACCTGCTATAGTGAGAAGCTTAGTGGGAAGGAACACAGGCACTGGAGCGAGATAGACCCGGGCTTGAATCTTGTCTTCAGCCTGTTCTAGCTGTGTAGCCAGGGGAAGCTTCATTTTTCTCACTCGTATACTAGGAATAATGATATCAACTCACAGGTTGTTGTAATAATGAAAGAGGATAAGACAAGAAAGTACTTAGCACTGAACCCAGGAAAAAGTAAACACTAAAACAAAAACTTGAACTCATGGCTATCATCATTGTCATCGTTATTATTAAATAGGACTCCATATAGCCATATCTCCATAATAAATATAGTAGTGAGATTCTTTGTATCTATTTCTTATAATATCCCTCGGTGCCAGCCTATGGGGTAATACCAAAGGTGGTAAAAACAGTGTAGAATAGAGCTAAAGCTTCCCGATGATTTAATTTGATCCAAGGATGTAATATGGGCCATCTAAAGGAATAGAGGATTTTTTCCCTGCAGGGCAGTTCGCTAGCAAACCAGACAAGCTTTATGTGCTACACCACCCGGGCCTGGACCTCTTAGGCCTACTGTGGCCCACATCAACCCATCCAAGTCCTCAGATACCACAGGGCATGGCCCTCCTCTTCTGAATGACCAGGCTTTCATATCCTGGATATGGTCAGTACCCAACACTTAATCATCACCCTCTGTATACCTGACAGAAGAAAGTAGAAATTTATGATACCAACTTCCTTGGAGCACTGTTATGAATTGTATCCCCCCAAAAAAGACATGTTGAAGTCCTAACCCCAGTGCGTCAGAATGTGACCTTATTTGCAAATAGGACCATTGCTCGTGCAATTAGTTAAGATGAGGTCATACTGGAGAAGGGTGGGCCCCTAATCCAATATGACCAGTGTCCTAACAAGAAGATGGCCATGTGAAGACAGAGATACACAGGGAAAGCACCATATGACAAAGGCAGGGACAGGTTATGCAGCAGCAAGCCAAAGACACCTAAGTGCCTGCAAACCACCAGAAGCTAGGAAGAGGCACAGAAGGATTCTCCAATAGGTTTCAGAGGGAGCACAGCCCTGCTGACACCTGCATTTTGGATGTCTGGCCTCCAGAACTGTGAGGCAATACGTTTCTATTATTTTAAGCCACCTCATTTGTGGTACTTTGTTATGGCAGCCCTAGGAAACTAATACAGGCACTTTTCTTCTTTTTCTTCTACTATATATCAGTACTAATAAACAAATTGGTGATTTGCTGTCAAAGTTAATGTGGCCTAACAGCCTTTGGCTCCACCACGAGACAGCTTTTTGTTTGCTTGGTTTTTTGGAGATGAGTTCTTCCTATTTTGCCCAGGCTGGGCTCAAACTCATGACCCTCCTGCCTCAGCCCCCTGAATAGCTGGGACTACAGGCGCACACCACCATGCCCAGCTGAGACAGCTTTCTGAGTTGAATGTTTCACAAGGTTCTTTTAAAACTCTAGTATTAACAAATATTTGGATGATACTCAAACACTGCATGCAACTTTAAAACAAACTACATTCCTCAGGGACATGAATATGGGATTAAAATTAATATTTAACAAGATGAATCGATCGAGAGATTTGCAAGGGTGGTTCAGTTTATCAATTAGCATTCTTAGTCACTCTTTTTCTCCAAGATCAAGAAATTTGTTCCTTGTTAGCCCTATAAATATCCATACTGATTATATTCCAGGGCATAATGTACCATTATCCAATCTGGGAAGACAGGGGATTCCAATCCAGGAAGGCTCATTGTGGTAGCAGGCAAAGGAAACAGAGAGGATGTTGGGAAGAATGACAAAAATGAATAGCTAGAAATAACTGCTGTATTCACAACTTATGAAATATTATTGGTATTATATTAATGAAGATGATAGACGTCAAAAAGATTGGAATACAACACAATGGAACCATCGTGAGCAGTAGAAAGGGATGGAGGAACACACTACTGATACACACAACATGGATGAATTGCAAGACACATAATGCTCAGGTCAGAGGAAGAAGTCAGAAACAAAAAAGTACATACTCTGTGATTCCATTTATAGGATGTTCTAGAACAGGCAAAACTAATCGATGGCGGTAACAATTAGAACAGTGGTTGCATTCTAGGGTGGAGTGGAGAGCAGGTGGGGGCTGACCTGGAAGGCACATGAAGGAGCCTCTGGGAATGAGAAAATATCCTATCTTGATAGAGGAGTAGGTTACATTTGTCAAAGCTCATCTACCAGTAGCCTTAGGGGCTATGTAGTTCACTATATGTAAATTATATCTCCATAAAAAAAATTGTTTTAAATACTTTAATACAATGACTTTTAAAACATATGGTCATTAAAGAGAATTTGGAAAATTCAAATAAAAATATTAAAACACCCATAACCACCATCTAGAGTAAATAATTTTAATGACATAAAATGTAATATAAACGTTAGTACAGAGATTAGATAAAGCATAAGATGAGAGTGAATACATAACTTTTATATCCTACTTTATCATTTTATTCTAAGTATGTCCCTATACTAAGTGCAAAAAAAAAAAAAAAAAAAAAAAAAGCAGAACACAAAACTGTTATTTATGCTCTTATTACTACTATTTAAAAAATCATTTTAGGCCAGGCTAATGGGACTCATGCCTATAGTTCCAGCACTTTGGGAGGCTGAGGCAGGAGAATCACTTGACACCAGGAGTTCAATACCAGCCTGGGCAACAGAGCAAGACCCTATCTCTAAAACAAACAAACAAAAAATTTTAATTAGCTAGGTGTGGTGGTACATGCCTGTAGTCCCAGCTACTCGCAGGAGGGTCAATTGAGCACAGGGGTTCAAGGATGCAGTGAGCTATGATGATGCCACTGCACTCCAGCCTGGGTGACAGAGTAAGACTCTGTCTCTGGAAAAAAAAAAAAAAAAAAGATCACACATATGAGTAAGGTCAAAAATAAAATAATCGCAAATAGTTGGGATTTTCAATATTGTAACTGCATAGCATGGTTTACTTTTCTTTTCTTTTCTTTTTTTTTTTTTTTTTTTGAGACAGAGTCTCACTCTGTTGCCCAGGCTAGAGTGAGTGCCGTGGCGTCAGCCTAGCTCACAGCAACCTCAAACTCCTGAGCTCAAGCGATCCTCCTGTCTCAGCCTCCCGAGTAGTTGGGACTACAGGCATGCACCACCATGCCCGGCTAATTTTTTCTATATATATTTTTAGCTGTCCATATAATTTCTTTCTATTTTTAGTAGAGATGGGGTCTCGCTCTTGCTCAGGCTGGTCTCGAACTCCTGAGCTCAAACGATCTGCCCCCCTCGGCCTCCCAAAGAGCTAGGATTACAGGCGTGAGCCACCGTGCCCGGCCTACTTTTCTTTTAAAAATGTCCCTTATCTGTCTAACAAATAACAGTCATAATGGAAAAACAGGTTTTTAGGAGGAAAGGTGAGAGCAACTGAAGTAATTTCTCTGGAGTGGAAAGCACAGTGAAGACCATGTGGGTACAGTCCTCACGTGTGGGCAAGCTGGGAGCTGCTGAAGGCAGGAAGAGCACTCTGTTAATGTTGAGTCCGCAGAGCCTAGTACCACGTCTGGCACAAAGTACGGACACCATAAACATTCCTGAAAAAATATTCTCCATGTCCAGGGAGAATCAATCAATAAGAATGGATTTTAAATTAAAGCATAAGAGGTTTGGGGCAGACATGAATAAACCTTTGTCAGGGATCATGAAGAAAATTCTGGAATGTCCAATGTAAAAAAAAACTTTTTTAAAGAGTATTTTACTATATACCCAGGATAGTTTACACATCCATCTTCCTAAAGGAAGGCATCTAGAGGATCTCCAGTTCCTCTCCAGGTATAAGATTTCTCCTCCTATTATTCCTTCCCAGAAGAGCAGGGGTCAGAATCAGGCAACTATTCAGAAAGCTCGTTTGGGTGGGGGAAGGAGAGCAGATGGCCAGCCTTAGGTAGAGCCACGTTTCCACCTTGGGAACTGAACTTTAACAGAACTCCCAAAGGGATTGGATTCCATGCCTGTCCCAGAGATCAGATAACCAAGTTCGGAGGAGTCTGATCACAGTCGAAAGCAGGAGGAGATGACATCCCTCCTGATGAGCCTAAAATGATGGGACTGCACCAAATATCAACAGTGGTCATCTTCTGGGGTAGAACCTCCAGGATTTCTAGTTTTTCCTTTTTAAATGTGCTAAAATAAATACGTAGTGCTTCTGCAAAGAGATAACTATAACTTGTTTCTATATTCTCAGGCTGTTAAGAGGATTCAAAGGATGCTCTCTCTGAATCAATTTTCAGGGTCAAGTTGCTTACTACTGCTGAAAGAAATTAAAATGATGTTTAAAAAAAACCCTGCCTTTTCATGTCCTCCTCCCTTTCCCCCTGTTGAGCAAACAGTGCTTTGTTTAAACTAACAGTGGCTGAGTACACATCCCGTACCTGTCTGCAGCTGGCACCACGTAGGGTGAGGCGCTCCACAACTTACCATGGCCATGACTCTGTGTCAAGATCAGAGTTCAGTCACCCCGGCAGATGCTCCTCTGTGATAAAAGCAGAGGGAAAATTACTGTGAGGAGGGAAGTGGCATTAAAATCATTAATCAGGGTAATTTGTAGTTTGCACGAAGTTAAGCCATGAGAAAATAACACCCAACTTCATCAAAAGGCCAGCTATTGATTAGCCAAAGATACAAAGGCGAGGCTAACAATTACACAGAAACTGTTAAAACAGCCAAGTAGTTTATTATGCCAACAAAATGTTTTCCTACCTGCTCTTCTGTTTGGAGATAACACACTACAGAAACAATTCCTTTTTTTTGTTAGGGTGAAGTATCACCACTTGTACTCAAACCAGACATAGATTCTGAACTGTACGCTACAGTGTGGACCAGAAGAGGTGCCCCCTTTGAGAGAAGAGATGATTGATCCAACTGCAGCAGGAGAAAGTACAGCACCCGGCATACACTCTGACTATGTGATGTGTGTGTGTGTGTGTGTGTGTGTGTGTGTAATGACAGCCTGCAACCCAATCAACATTAGAATCTTTTCATGTCCCAATGGCTATCTTCACTGCCACCATTCTATGGTTAAAGATGCTTCTTCCCTGTGAACTGCAGCCTTACACGCTCAATTTTGTCCTCAGTTTTCATATCCCCTCCTTCATCAGAAAGACTGGAATCATCGCACGTTTTTTTTCAGTTGTTCAGAATGCAAGACATGTCTTCACCATAGGCCTCTTATAGGCAGGCCCTAAGGGGCAGGCTAACCACCTCCTGTTCCCATATCCAAATCATATGAACAGAGCTCCTTTTCTAAAGTTAGATCCTTTACCTAGGTCATCCTAGAACCAGAAGTACAGGCATCCCTGGAAGCTTGTTAAAAATACAGACTCTCGGGCCCCCACCCCAGACCTCCTGTCAGAATCTGCATTTTAACAAGATTCCCCAAATATTCGTCTGCACACTAGTTTGAAAAGCCCTGGCCTAGACAATGATAACTACATACTTCTTGAATCACTTGATTAACACGTAAGCCCTGTCTGGGCACATTTGCTTTTTACCTTCCAGCCTTCCTCAGGCCCAGCTCCATTCGTCATTGTTCCCCACCGTCCATTGCAGACTTACCGCACATTACATGGGTGTTCAGTCCCTTCCAAAGGGACAGCCAGCTGGTTCTGGGGCACAGCCTGAGCAAAGGTGCAGAGGCAGGAAAGAGCAGCGGGTTCAGGGACAATAAGGAGACAAGGCAGGAGCAGAGGGCTCTTCCCAGGAAGGCTCAGAGACAAGGTTGGAGAAGCAGAAGGGAACTGATTGGTAAGAGCCTTGTACGCCCAACTGAGGAGTTTGGCTTTAACAATACACTAGAGTAATTGGAAAATAGTGGAAAGTCTTTTGTAATTTGCAGAGAAATATTAAAATAAAAGAAACGCTTTAGCAAGGTACTATACTATAGGGTAGTCTGGATTGAGGGCCAGGGGTCAGGAAGGCCCTCAGGCCCTGTAGGAGAGAGACTACTACAGGAACACACAGGGAGAGGCGAGGCTCTGGGCAGGGTGTGACACCTGGAATATGACATACATAAGATGTTTGGAAGGAAGGCTTTATTGGATGTAGTGACTCATGGACTGTATAGATTTATTCATTCAACACCATATATTCATAAAGTGCCTCTATATTCCAGGCACTGTTCTAGTTGACAGAGACAATACAGGGAGTGAGAGAAAGAACTCGCCTTCAAGGAGCTTACAGCTATGATCCGAGAGACCAAAACAGACACCCTATGTCAACTAAGGTGGACCCTAAGGTTAAGGAAACAAAGCTACCTATGGGTCGAGGGTTCAGGACCTGGCTGGCATGCCAAATTTCTAAATTCCTACAAGAAAAACCATACTTGCTAAACCCCTTAACAGTAAGAGCTATCAACTCTGATTTACAACTCAGACTACTACAACTCTAATCAGACAGAGGACCAGCCTTATGAACATTCTTTCCTGATAAGGAACTGCAGATCGTAAGCCAGTTTCAGCCAGCTTGTAGAGGCTGCACACAAACTGTCCTTGTGTCTATAGTTCACCTTTTGACATAAGGAGCCAAATTCCACCACATTTTAATACCAAAACCTTGCCCCAAAGTGAACATGGGATGTATGTTACATATATGTTTGCCCATTACATATGTGCTTGGCTCCCCTCATAAATATGCATAGCTTTTCCCCTAAACCTACTGATTGTGTATGATACTGGCCTGTGAGGCATAAAACCCAACCTGTCACTCTTCCAAGAGAGCACCTCTGGCACAAGCGGGAGACTCTCTTCCTAGTTTGCAAACCTATATCACCAATAAAGCTCTTCTTTCTATTATTAATATTTAGCCATCGTCATGGTCTTTTGGATGACATAGTCTACCGGGAGAGATAGACAACAAATAAACAAGTGAATAAATAATCTCTGACACCAGTGAGATGAAAATATAACAGGATAATGGTACTGAACAAGGATCAGCCTACAAGCCAAGGATGGTTTTTACATTTTCAAACAGCTTACAAAAAGTCAAAAAATATTTTATATGAAATTTGAACTTCAGTGCCCATAAATAAAGACTAACTGGAGCACAGTCACACCCATTTGTTTATATAAAGTCTGTGACTACATTCATGCTACAACAGCAGAAATGAATAGTTGTGACAGAGACCATACAGCCCACACAGTCGAATATATTTATTGTCTGGCCCTTCACAGAAAAAGTTAGCTGACCCCTGATATGGAGAATGACATGATCGGTTGCCAGGAAGGAGCTGGCCTAGACAGGGTGATCAAGGAGGTGTCTCTAAGGAGATGACATCTAAGCTAAGAACTGAATGAAGGGAAGAGGCCAGCCACTCAAAGTTCTGGAGGAGAATTCTTTCAGGCAGAGGAAACAGTTAGTGCAAAGGTCCTGAGGCAGAAATGAGACTATTATGTTTGAGGGATGAATAAAAGCATCATGAATAAGAGCAAAAGTGGCAAGAGATGAAGATGGAATAGAGCCATGGGATATTGTGACTTACAATAAGGAATGTATATTTGATCTTTGTCCTGTTCCTGGCACAGAACTCCTAAATCCCTTGGAATTTCCTAAGTGATGAGAACAATAAGGGTGAAAGGAGTGTCTTTTGTTATTCATAACAAGCTCCTTTCAACCACACCTGAGTTTATATTAATGAGGTTTATATTAATTAATGAGTTTATATTAATGAGGATGGGGAACTGGTTGCCAGGGGAACCAACTATGCAATTAGAGGGTTGGAATTTTCAGCCCATCCCCTTACCTCAGGGGAGGGGAGAGGGGCTGGCGATTGAATTAATCATCAATGGCCAGTTATTTAATCAATCATGTCTATGTAATAAAAACCCAAAAGGATGGTGGGGGGCGAGGGGTGGAGGGTTCAAAGAGCTTCCAGGCTGCGAACACAGGGAGACGCTGGGAAGGTGGTGCACCTGGAGAGGCCATGGCAGCTCTGAGCCCTTCCCACACACCGAGCCCCATGGTCTCTCCCATCAGGCTGCTCCCGAACTGCATGTTTTTTTAATGATAAACTGGTTTTCCTGATTTCTGTGAGCCATTCTAGCAAATGAGTGAACACAAGATGGGGGTTGTGGGAACCTCTGATTTACAGCCATTTGGTCAGAAGTGCAGGTGACAATCTGGACTTGTGACTGGTGTCGGAAGTGGGGAGCAGTATTGTGGGACTGAGCCCTTAACCTGTGGGGTATGACACTAACTCCAAGTGGATAATGTCAGAATTGAGTTAAATTGTAGGACACCCAGTTGGTGTCTGAAGAGAACCGGAGAATTGGTTGGTGTGGTTCCTCAGCCCCACACATCCAGTACCAGAAGTGAAGTGTTGAGAGTATAAGGAAAAACAAACTGTTTTTCCTATACAATTGGTGTCAGAAATGGGATTTGCTAGAATGGCCCTGGCTCACCAAAACATGTGGTTTGAGAAGAGAAAGGATGAGAGGGTGGGAGGTGAGGAACCTTTGATTCCTAGTGGCCACGTGGTCACCCACAGTATGGAGCCATTGTAGTGCTGAGATCAGTTACTAAAGATAAAAGTTACCCCAAGAGTCGGTTCACTGGATGCATAAGGAAATACAAACTAATAAGGTGAGGCCAGTGTGGTGGCTCACACCTGTAACCCCAGCACTTTGAGAGGCTGAGGTGGGAGGATGGCTTGAGGCCAAGAGTTAGAAGCCAGCCTGGGCAACGCAGCAAGACCCTATCTCTAAAAAAAAAAAAGTACCCATATCCCTCATTAAGTATAATTTGTGTGTGATTTGAATTTAGTTGCTGCTGCTGTCGGGCTGACAACCACTCTGGCAGACACAGCTTTTAGGAGCAAGGGCCTCCCCCGCTTTGCTTCCACACAGTTTTGGAATAAATGACAAGTGAGAAGGCAGGGAAGGGGGACACTTCCCAAAAAAGTCAACCTTTAATGTGAACATCTCCACTCCTTTTTACTATATCAAGAAGTGGAAAGGCTGCTTGAGCGAAGTGTTCTGGAAATACTGAGAGCCATTATTCAAGGAGCAAGAAATATTTTACTAAAGGAAACAATAAAGCATCATACTTGAACACCGGGTGCTTTTAGCTAATTTATTTTGAGACGTGGACAGCACACAGCCATAAATCCATTTATATAGGCAGCTGCTGTAAATTTATTAAAGTTTTACCAGTACGAAGTGAGTTTCTAAATAGACTATAAAAATGAACACAGAAAATGGTGTTCCTTGACTCTTTCAGCAGACACCAAATAATACACATAATGCCAGTCCACACAAATGCTTACTGGCACAGTGCCTGGCACCCAGAAAGGCCTCAATAACTCTTGGCAAGGACGAGGGGGAGCAGAAAGGGAGGGAAAGAACTGCACCTCACAACACAAAATTGCTGCAGACCTCCTCGTAGCCGCACAAAGTGACCAGCTCCCAAGGGATGCAAGATCTTTCTTCCCAAAGCTCTGCCTAGAGCCACCCATCCGCCCCCACTGCCCACCTGTCCTGTGGTGCCGTGCTCTTCGCAGATCGTCTGTAGGAAATTCTGTGCTACCTCAGCTTCCTTGATTCTTTTGTTCCTTCTCTCTAAAGGCCTTCCTACAATCCAGAAACAGAACAATATGACCCAGTTCACAATGACTCAGACTGTGCTGGAGTTTTCAAAGTTCCTCAGCTGCTCACAGATGGGGCAAAATAAGCAGCAACTATACCTCAGTTTTTACATCTGTAAAATGTAAACACACTCACATTTCAGGGGTGGTTCAAATGACCCCAAAGAGCATGAGGACTCCTCAAGATCGAGGGATGAAGACTGAAGGTGACACATTTTTTTAGTGATGTCTAAGAAAACTCAGGGTTACGCAGAATGTGGGTAGGGAATGCAGCTTCTTAACAATATCCAAACTGTCTATACCTAGGACCTGGGATAGGGCTCCTTAAGTTTTTAAGTCAAAGTTTTAGAGACAATAAAAGAAAGCTGGGAATTAAATGTGTGAGATCTATCCCAATAGCAGTTAAATAAGGGAAAAATAGGTTGCAAAGATATTTAACCTATTTCAAGTAAGATTACATAAATTTGTGGAAATAATTTATAATGGGTTTGTAAAGAAAAATTAGGTATGGTGAGAATACATCTCTATTGTTTTCCAGGGGGATGTCCAGAAGGAAAATGATACCCTGTCACTATCGTATCACTGCCAGAAATCCGCAAGCTAGGTGCTGACTCAAGTATAAAGTTTCTTATGTCCTCACGACAGATTGCGGGTACATGGAACAAGGACTTCTGATTTCAAGGACGTGCCATATGTGGAGGCAACAGCATCGTGCATTTCCCCCCTTACCCAGAATTTGGAAAGCAGGCAAAGTAGATAGAGCCCTGAGCATTAGACTAGTAAAATCAGCAAATGCCCATCAAAACAAAGATATGCAAACTCATCTTAATGGGAAAGAATGGCTCCTGGGCTGAAGCAGACTTTCTGAAATGTATCAGCGTATTTAAAGAAAAATTGTGTCCTACAAGCCCCACACAAAACTGTCACAGAGGCTTCCTTTGAAATCTTCATCAAAGCCCTGTCCTAAGGAAAGGGTGGGTCCGGTGGTCCAGGGCTCCGTTATTTCCCATCTGTGAAGGTGAATTCTGTTCATCTAATACCTTTTATTCTGGTTTCCTGGCTGCCAAGCAACTGTTGGACTAGAGTTTGGCTTCCCAACTGGACTTGTCTACAAGTGTTGGAACATAAGGATTTTTGTCTAAGTAACAATATATTTCTTAATGTAAATAAATTGGTAGCACACGTGTGTTTGCATGTGTGTATATGTGTGTTGTGGTGTGGCCAGCCTGGTAGACAGGAACCCTCCCCAAGAGTGGAACTCCTTCTTGGTGTGCTAAGGAATACAGTTTCTCTGGGTCTGCTGGATGTTGCACTGTGGTGAATTCACATCCAGCAATGGATGCTCTTCTTGAGACCCCAACTCCACTTGGCAGCCTCCATACAGAGTCCCAACACTGACCCACATCCCAGCACAGGCGACCAGAGCATACATTATGAAGGGACTTGCTGGCCTCGTGGCACATTCTTACTGAATCCGTCTCCTCCCTGGAAGATCACATGTGAGTGAGTCATTCACCATTTCTTTTTGGTACGTGGTTTCATTTTACATCCCATAAGGATGACAAATTTAAACCACTGGCTGTGGATTTTCAGAGGGTATGACTGGGCTCCACCCAAGCACTAAAGGCTTTCAAAATCATCTATAAAATAGGAACATGAAAATAACTTTTTTTTTCTGCTTTTTTTTTCTCCTACCTTAGATCCTTTCAAAGGTAAAGGAAGCTTTGTTGCAGTGATGGGGTTTGAGTGGGGAGAAATAAACATTTTCAAATATTTATTCAAGGGCAAAATGTATAAGCTAAATAAATGCAAACATTTGGAGACCTATCTGCTAAGCAATCCTAGATAAAAATCTATTCTACCCCAGCACTGGCCAGTTACTCACAGCATTGTGGAGGACAACCATAATAGTTTCAATCCACAAATGATTCAAATACCACATTTTACATATAATTTAAAACATCCCACTCCTTCTCTATCCATCATGCCAAAGTCTCTTAAAGTTTTTACTCTACTCCTTGTCTAACAGGCAGAGGAAGGAGGGAAGGAACATTTACTAAATACTTCTCTACGTTATCTGAGTTAAGCTACCCAATAACTATTGGAATAATGATTATTATTTCCACTTTGTAAGTTAAAAACTGAGACTTAGAAAAGCTGTGTTATTTGCCTGAGGTCACACAGTTTAGCACATGGGCAGACTGGGATCAAACACCCATATGTCTGATTAGAAAGCCAGCCGGATGTACAGTATGAAAACTGGCTGTGGTGAGCTCTGCTTTGTATAAAAATAAAAAGAGAGCCAAGGTGGCCTAAACAACTGTCAGAAAAGGTGACTGGATCCTGTATGCTTAGCTCAATCCCTGCCATGTTAAACGTCTTGTCTCAGTTTCCCCAGGAGTAAGTTTCAAGGAGGGCATAAATTAAAGTATATTCTAATAAGCTTTATAAATGTGTAGCTGCCCCACCTGGTTTCTCTGCATACTGCATTCAGCTTACATCGTACAGTACTTCAGATATTCCTAAGTAATGTTTTTTATTGTTATCTGAGTGACTCCTCGTGTCACCTGTGGACTAGAGACTTTTGGAATTCTGGTGACTATTTTTTCATTGTTGTTGGGAGTTTTTTTGGTTTTTTTGTTTGTTTTTTTAACTATTCTGCCTTTTAATTGCAGACAAACTGTTTGGATCCCCCTCGTCTCAGGCCAGTGACCGCAGAAACGAGAAGTTGATGTAGTGGCAATGCTGATTATTGCTCACTGTCATGGGACTGATGTGATAGTTTACTGACGTTTCCTGTTCATTCATTCATTCACTCGTTCGACAAACCTTATCTGAATGCTGCCCCACACCAGGTACCATTTTAGGTGGTAAAAGGCACACTTTGATGTCCACCTGTACACCTTTCATAACAACCTATTATTCCCTATCCCTTGTCTGTTTAAGAGTAACCTACCATTTAAAAAAAAAAAAAAATCCTGGAGGCTATTGGTGATGATTTTGGTTGAACTTCCTTCCTGTTGCAAGGACTCTACAACCTTGCTCAATGGTCATCTCCCAGCTTCTAGTCACCCTCTGGCTTGACGACTTAGTCCTCATGGGGCAGGCTTGCCACTGCTAAGGAGCTCTAAGAATCAGGAGAGTGGCCTTATATTCCTTGTCCTGTCTTTTGGAGCTAGAGGGACTTTATTTTAAAATAAATATTTATTGACCATTTAGTTGTATTGAATGCTTAGATATTTTATCCATATTATATCCTTTTGTCCCCTCATTGTCCAGTGAACTAGATATGATAATTTAAGTTTTAGACAAGCTAAGCATAGTATCCAAGGTCACTCAGTAGTAGGGAACAAGAGCTATGTTTTCACGGCTCTGACTATAGAGACTTCATATTATACCATGCCAAATACATGTATGTACACACACGTGTATAATTATGTGTAAAGGCAGATGACAATTCTAGAAGCTTTCAGAATAATGATGGAATAAAAACTTTAAATTGTCACATTTCTTGCTGAGCTAAACACATCCTTGTTCTTCCTATCTTTAACAAGCTGGATGCAAAAAAAAAAAACAAAACAACAACAGCAACAAGAACATTCCTCTCCCAGACTTATCTGATGGACACTGGACCATACTTTCACTGGCAGACAGATGGCTCCCAGTCAAAAGTGTTTAGTCCAAGGCTAGTGGCCATTTAAGGAGAACAGTGCATTTCTAATTCCCACACACCCTGCCCTACTTCAGTCACAGTCTTTCTAGTGGGAGAACAACATGGCACGGCTCTGTGATAGTGTCTCTTTGAGCAGACACGTGGTCAGAGTCGTGCCATCTCCATCTAGGAGGGACATAAGGATTCCACCCAAACACATTCTGTGCCTCCCCTTATACCACAGCCCAGCATCCTGTGCTCAGTGCAGGAAGGTCATGGCTGGTCCCACCACAATATAAAAGTGCCCAAAGTACAGCCTACTTCAGAGACTGACTGATGTGTCATGCCTTTGGAGTAGTCTGCATTCAGTGTCAAAGGAGGTTAGATATAATGACCCCATTTGGTTATGTTTATTCTAGTGCCAGCAATATTAAGATTATCCAGTACAGGCCGGGCGAGGTGGCTCACGCCTGTAATCCTAGCACTCTGGGAGGCCGAGGCGGGTGGATCGCTCAAGGTCAGGAGTTTGAGACCAGCCTGAGCAAGAGCGAGACCCCGTCTCTACTAAAAATAGAAAGAAATTATATGGACAACTAAAAATATATATATAGAAAAATTAGCCGGGCATAGTGGTGCATGCTTGTAGTCCCAGCTACTCAGGAGGCTGAGGCAGGAGGATCGCTTGAGCCCAGGAGGTTGAGGTTGCTGTGAGCTAGGCTGACGCCACGGCACTCACTCTAGCCTGGGCAACAAAGTGAGACTCTGTCTAAAAAAAAAAAAAAAAAAAAAAAGATTATCCAGTACATACCAGTAGAGAGAGAAAGGAGTGCCAAAAATAGCTTTTCTAGCTTTTGCTATGAACTGAAAACATTACAGGCTTTCATTCAAAGCCTAAGGATGTGGTTGGCACAGCTATGACATTTTTTCCAGCCCTAGATGGCAACTGCTCATGCTATTAGAGGCAGCTCCCCTCCAGACTTAAAAGCACAGTTCTGCTTTTGATCACTCAGAGTTGGTTTTCCCCTATTTCAGATCAAAATGTCAAGCAAACCACAGGTGAGAGAGTAATTCCAAGGCTGAGATATAAGTATGCAAAGACAGCAGAAGTAGCAATGGAGGGGACAGTGTGCCCCCAGAGTGAGTGCCCTTCTGCCAGGGTTGGATTGTCAGGGTGGAGAAGCCTTTGGCGAGCACCCAGGCCACCCCTTCATTTTACAGACAGGAAACAGCCCTATCTACAGGTAAGCAATGGGTCCATCTTCTGGGTAATGTGCGTGGTAATGTGTTAGGTTCTCTCAGCTGACCCAAGGTCTGGGAGGTGCTGCCATCACGGGCAGCACAGGTTCACTCTAGAATGGGAGAATCAATGCCATCCTTCTGATGAAAAACTGCAAAGGGACAGTCCAGACCCAAGAATGGCGCAGCCAACTTCCCACCCGCATTTCTAATTTCACATGATAGTCATTCAGACAAGCAGCAACTTCACAACTTCAATGACCACACCAACCTTCCTCCATAAGGATGGAACCCTAGGGTGCAACCACTTGAGTTTATAATCCTCCTACACACACTTCCTAGCTGTATGATTTGGGCCAACATATAGCCTCTTGTGCCTCAGTTTCATCATTGATAATGAGGATCACTTGAGGCCAGGAGTTGGAGACCAGCCTGGGCATCAGAGCAAGACCCTGTCTCTGCAAAAATACAAAAAATTAGCTGGGCCTCATGGCATGCACCTGTAGTCCCAGCTGCTTGGGAGGCTGAGGCAGGAGGATTGCTTGAGCCCAGGAGTCTGAGGTTACAGTGAACTATGATGATGCCACTGCACTCTAGCCAGCACAACGGAGTGAGTCCCTGTCTCTTAAAAAAAAAAAAAAAAATAGTAGAATTACCATATGATTCAGCAATTCCACTTCTGGGTATACATATACCCAAAAGATATGGAAGCAGAAATTCAAAGAGATAACGGCATGTTCGTGTTCACAACAGCATTATTCACAGTAGCCAAAAGGTAGAAGCAACCCAAGTGTCCTTGAACAGATGAATGGATAAACAAAATGTGGTATATATATACAATGGAATATTATTCGGCCTTTAAAAGGAAAGATGTTCTGACATATTCTACAACATGGATGAACCTTAAGGGCATTATATAATACTAAGTGAAATAAGCTATTCACAAAAGGATACATAAGTCCACTTATATGAGGTACTTACAATAGTCACTGAGACAGAAAGTAGAATAATCATGCTGGTGGGAGGGGGTATGGGGAGTTACAGTTTAATTGTTACAGTTTAACAGTACAGAGTTTCAGTTTTGCAAGATGAAAAGAGTTTTGTGGATGGATGGTGGTGATTATTGCAAAACAATATTAATATACTTAATGTGACTGAACTGTACATTTTTTCTTATGTGTATTTTACTGCAATTTTTTAAAGTTTTTTAAAAATGTGAACTGCTTAAGAAAAAAACAACTCATCAAACTAACCACTTAAGGTGTGTGCATTTTATGATATGTATTTTGTGCCTCAATAAAGTAATATACATATATACAACCTTAGAGGCCAAGGTCTCGGCTTTGTAGGAAAACTGCTGTGACTCTTCATTTAGCAATACTCACTCTAAGGCAAAATCCAACTCGGTAGAATCCAGAAATCCATATGGCTTTTGTACAGCATCATGGATAAAATCATGTCTCCTCAAGTATAACAATTATTTAAAGAGAAAATCTGTCAAGTATGGTTAGGCTTTGCCACAGGGTTACATTGTGTTTCCTGATCTGTTCTCAGAGTTATTTTAGAATCAAAGTGCCTTAAGGAAATGTGCAAGGTCATGTAATTCCATGTTCCTCCTTCAGAAACACCACAGGTAAACTATGTGAGTGAGAATCTAATACAGCAATGCTCACTGGTTGATCACACAAGAACCCCAACAAGTTTATCACAAACTACTAGTGTTGATCTACACTTCTTGTCTGCTCTATCACCAGGATTGTCACATGTCCATCCACACTGTGGGCCATCACAGTCTCTCTTTGGGGATCAAAAACTATAGACCACTGTATCTTTTTTTTTTTTTTTTGAGACAGAGTCTCACTCTGTTGCCCGGGCTAGAGTGAGTGCCGTGGCGTCAGCCTAGCTCACAGCAACCTCAAACTCCTGAGCTCAAGCGATCCTCCTGTCTCAGCCTCCCGAGTAGCTGGGACTACAGGCATGCGCCACCATGCCCGGCTAATTTTTTCTATATATATTTTTAGCTGTCCATATAATTTCTTTCTATTTTTAGTAGAGGTGGGGTCTCGCTCTTGCTCAGGCTGGTCTCGAACTCCTGTGCTCAAACGATCCGCCCACCTCGGCCTCCCAGAGTGTAGACCACTGTATCTTGAGACCAAATTCCAAGGTTGACCAGTGCTCTTCTTTGTTGCTATTGTTGTTGTTGAGAGAGAGTCTCACTCTGTCACCCCAGCTAGAGTGCAGTAGTGTCATCCTAGCTCACTGCAACCTCAAACTCACGGGCTCAAGCCATCCTCCTGCCTCAGCCTCCCACAGTACTAATATTACAGGCATGAACCACTACGCCCGGCCTGACCAGTACTCTTGATTTCTCTTTTTGTCTTCGCAATCATAAGTCTCAAGGATAAAACAAGAAGAGCACCTCATCAGGAAAACTAAGACCCCTGAATCTAACATACGGTCTTTCTCTTATAATCTTTTCCAGAGAAATTAAAATCCAGTCCATCTTTCTTTACAGAATCCTTGTGATGCAGGAAGGGAAGAGAACAGACTGGATCCGAACGAGAGACTGAAGTACAGGAGATATGGAGAAAAGGGAACCCTTACACATTGCTGGTGGGAATGTAAATTAGCACAGCCATTATCAAAAACATTAGGTGTTTCCTCAAAAAACTAAAAATAGAAATACCATATGATCTAGCAATCCCACTTCTGGTATTTAGCCAAAAGATTTGAAATCAGTATGTTGAAGAGATGTCTGCATGCTCATGTTCACTGCAGCACTATACAAAATAGCCAAGTTATGGAATCAACCTAAGTGTCCATCAATGGATGAATGGATAAAGAAATAATATTTATACACAGTGGAATACTATTCAGCTTTAAAAAAGAAAATTTTGTCATTTGTGACTTCATGGATGGACTTGGAGAACATTATGTTAGGTGAAATAAACCAAGCACAGAAAAAGAAACACTGCATGTTCCCACTTGCATGTGGAATCTGAAACAATCCCACTCAAAGGAGCAGAGAGGATAATGGTGGTTACAGAGCCTGGGGGGTGGGCAGAATGGAGAGATGATGGTCACAGGGTACAAAGGCTCAATTACGCAGAAGGAATAAGTTTGCTTCTTTACAATATATTGCACAGAATGTCAAATATAATAAATAATGTACTGGGTATTTTAAAATCAATAAAAGTAAATTTCAAAGGTTCTCATCACAAAAAATGATAAGTATTTGAGGTGACGGATATGTTAATATGCTGATTTAATTCTTCCACATTGTATTCATAAATCAAAACATCACTTTGTACCCCATAAATATATACAACTCTAATTTGTTAATTACAATTTAAAAAAATTTAAAAAGTATAGGGGGGAAGGGATTTGCAGGGAGTTAGTGATAAAGCCAGAGAGTTGCTTGTAGGTAGGAATACAGGCACTATACAGCCCAGCCCTTTCTCTCTGGCTCCAAAGGTACATCTCCAGGTATATTTGCCCATGAAGGAAGAAGACTCCCTCTGAAGGAACAGAAAAAGCAGCCAGCCCAGTTTTCCTCCACAGATTTACACTGGCTCAACCCCAGAGAACTGGAAGTGAGCAGAGAATAAATACTACTCTCTTCAAAGTTTCGTTTTTTGCCCTGCAAATAATCAAGTTTCAGCTTTGTGGGCAACCCCTTCTCCCACTGGTTCAGCCACTCCCTCACGGGGCTACGGCAGGGTTCTGTTCTCAAATCTTTCCAGAATTCAAGCTGACTCTAGCAGAAGGACACAGAAACAGAACTGTTAAAATTCTTCCACAGTGGATTTCTGATTCACACAGGGAACTTGCTGTTTCTGATGCAGCTGCTCCCAATTCCTCATTCCAAAGCTCCTGAAGCCATGGGGAAGAAAAGGGAGAAACTCATGACAAAACTGAGAAGACTAGGCAGAAGCTGAGAGGAACTAAAACTAACTTAAGGCAGATGGAGCTGGATGGAGGGTGTGTGTGTGTGTGTGTGAGAGAGAGAGAGAGACAGAGACAGAGAGAGAGAGTAGGGAAATGGGTTATATTTCTCTACCAGCTCTGTCTGATGTGGGGATCCACCCAGAAAACCCCACCCTGAGGTGTGAGGAGCTGTGAGGCAGGCCAACTGCTGGCCCTACTCACCCCCAAACAGGCCAAGCGGTGTTGAGGCGGAAACCATGCTGCCAGAGTGGATTCAGAGAGACATGATCAGTGAGAATCCTGGCAGAAATGCATGCTGGGAGGTATTTTATATATATAAATATTTTAAAATTTTTAATTTATTTTTTCTCAGAGAACCAGGTATCAGGGGTAGAAAAAGCAAGAACAAAGAGAACACCAGCTAGAAACTGGGAATTAGACCAGGCACCGTACAGACAACCCCTGTCCTGCTGTAAAGCTCACGCTAACATAAAAAGCTGCACAGGGTGGGAGTAAGGGTGGTCTGTTCCCCCTGTCTCTGGTGTACAGTCTCTAGACGCCAACACAGTGGCCACAAGCCACGTTACCGAGCAACTGAAGTGTGGCTAGAGTGACTGAGAAACTAGATTTTTAAATTTGGTTTCATTTTAATTAAAGTTAAATTTTACAATTGATGCAGCATAAAATATTTTCCCATTATACACAACTTTATTGCTTTCTTAGTGCTACCTTTCACTTTAACCATAGCATGTGTAGGGCACACGTCAGGCATGTGGCAACTCTTCTAGCATTACATACAATCACTCATCTAGTTGGTCCCCACAGATTTATTCATTTCGAATGGTATTTTTCTAGGGACTGATGCAATATTTGAATGCTTTTTTCTGAATATGTTTTACAGAGAGCATAAGGTACAGTGATCCCTATGTTAATTGTCATTGTAATTAAATTTATTTTTTTAATTATAACATAATTAATTCATTCTCTAGTTTAAAAAAAGTATGGACACATGTTAACATTTAAAATGAAGGCCTGTTACCAAGTGTAGAACTGAGTGGAGTGGCAGAACCATCGAGAGTGGCACAGCAAAGTAAAAGACAGAACTGACGCGAGAGTGAATTTGCTTAACTTGGACAGATGCAGTAGGTAGGCCTTTCACTTCAAAGTCAAATCCTTCTAAAAAAGATGAACCGGTGTTTTTAATGTGGATGCAAATATTAAAGGAAAATTATTTTTGGATACTTGATTTAGTTATTGGAAAATTTTTAAGTACGTTTAAAATTTGAGCATGTGAATTTACATGAAAAACTGCACATTTTATGAACTCTAAATACAAGTCAAGTATTTCTGGTGAAAATTTAGCATTCAAATTCAGATGTGCTGTCAGTGTAAAATACACATCAGATGTTAAGATTTAGTATAAAAAGAAGCCTGTAAAATATCTCATTAATAATTTTTATTTTGATTATATGCTGAACTGATAATGCTTTGAATATATTGGGTAAAATAATCTATATTATTAAAGTTAATTTTTCCTGTCTCTTTTTACTTTTTTAAATGTAACAACTAGATCATTCAAATTTGTATATGTGGCTCACTTTATATTTCTATTGCATAGCACTACTCTAGACATCTCTCATGTCATTTAGTACTAATTATTATAGCTAATGTTGACTGAGCACTTATCAGGTCAGATACCAAACACTTTACATGAATGATCAGACTATTTCTTTAAATTTCACACACAAAAAACTTATTTATCTTTTCAGTGTCTTCATTTCCCTATTTGATAAAAAAGAAAAAGAAAAACATAATATGGACCTATAACAAAATGCTAGAGAACAAAGGAAAAGGAACAAAGCCTCAAAATATTTAAAGGAAGAATCTATCCCTGAGAATAATCCACTTTGAAGAAACACTCAGGAAACTATTGGGCATCCTCAATATTTGGCAGAATAACACAGCATTCTAAACAGGGAATGAAAAATGCCTAGTGTAACAATATTGGTAAATCTTCTGAGACCAAAGATTTTGGTTTAAGTACTCCACATTCAGCACATCAAGGCCAAGATTAATTTTCTATGACCATTCTCCTCCTCCCTCTCTCTATTTAATCAAGCAAACAACAGATTTTAGATTTTTAAAGCACACATGTATTTAAAAAGGACTTACAAAATCATATCTAAATATCACCCTTTTCACTACTGGTTGTTTTCAACAAAATTTTTTTTTTTTTATGAAAATGGAATCCTCCTAAAAGAAATAAAGACTATCTGCCAAGGTCATAGAAAATTTAATACTAGCACCTCAAGAAATCACAGAAAAGATAAAGCAAAATACTAGTTAGCTTTTTAAAATTAACCTTTATTTTTGAATTTTAAAGACAATACATAAACTTGGCAGAAAATTTATTTGGGTTTGTTTTAGCAACCTCAGGATCTTATGGTAGTAACAGTGAACCATGGGTCCTGGACAGTCAGTGCTAATTTTATTTGTCACTATTAACCTCTCCTTCCCTCCAGCTGTTATAATAGTATTATTATTAATACTTTGTTATTATTTAAGTTGCTTGTGTGATCTGATAAACTTGTTCCCCAAACCCTGCAGAATGGGAGTAGAGGTAGAATTTTTCATGGCAATGCTAAAAAGAATGGATCTTTTCACACCTACAAACAGAAAAGATTCACATTCATAGAATTTTAGAGACTGGAATGCCTTTAGTAATCCTCTGTTTCTCCCTTTCATTTTATTTGGTAAATTATTAAGTCAACTTTAAACACCATAAAGGACATTGTAAAACAATGAAAACTCACCATCTACTTTCATTTTGTTTGTTCCAGTCGTTTAGCACAGTCGTAATCACAGTATGTATATAATTTTGTGTTCTCTTTCTACTTAATTTTCTATATTCTACACAATCACCACATTTATCATTTTACTGAATTTATACTCTCCCATCAAATTGATATATATTATAATTAAGTCAATGTCCCTCCTATTGGTTGTTGAGTTTTTTTCTACCACAACTATAATCTTTATGATCAGCTTTGTAGATATCTTCTTCTTTTGACCTATTGCTTGGGATATCTGCTAATTATGAATATTTCCAGTTGTCCTCCAAATTTACAAGGATGTCCAAAGCCCAGCCAGGCATAAGCTAGCTTTCTGGCTTTATTTATTTATTTATAAATTAATATATTTATTATTAATATATAAATTATTAGTTTACACAGTAACTAATGATTATATATAATATTGATGTACCTATAAATTGATATTTAGGTATAAAAGTAAGCCTTATTACTAATTTGTCTTTTTAAATTAATAGTAGGAACACTGAATCTTTCTCTTTTTTTTCTGCATGTATTCTTTGTGAATTATCAGTTTGCATTTTTTGCTCATTTTTAGGATCTTGATGCTTTAATAACATACTTATATAAATTATGATATATTATAAATTTTAATATTATATATCTAAAATTAATTATAAATATTTTTCCAATTTATTATAATATTTTCCTTTTAGTTTCATACAGTCAAAATTTGGAAGAGAAATTTTCAATTGTACCAATCTGTCTTTTCCTTTGTATTCCTCTCTCTTATTAGTTCAGCAGTTAGGAAAGTCTCTTTTTGGTGAAATGTTGATAATAGTAGAGCTGGGTGATGAAGACATGGGGGTTCATTTCGCTATTCTCTCAGTTGGGTATATATTGGAAAATGTCCATAATAAAACTTTTTAAAAGTATCTCTTCCCCATTGCTAAAATAATCATTTTATTTTATTTCTACTAATTTTCTCCCAGCCCTTTCATTTTACAGTTGAGGGAGCACACCGATGAGGTTATAGTAGTTTGCTTACTACATGACCCATCTTGTTTCCCTCCTACTAAACTTAGCCAAAACCTCTTTTTTTAGGAATCGCAAAAACACCCAGAGGCGGGGCTGTTTGGGATGGGCTAGAATTCAATTAAAAAAAGATGGGCTTGTAGATCCCAAGTGACTGGTGCTTTATTCCTTCAAACTTACTCCAACCCTGCCACACAAGATATGGGAAGGTCACGGACGTGCCGATAAACTTAACAGCTGGCTCTCCAAGGAAAGAAAATCCTGATGTGTAGCCACTTCTTTGGTGTAAATATTTCCACCAATATTGCAAGTTACTAATGTGACCAATTTCAAGTTACTAATGTGATGTCACTGAACTTAGAGTTGGGAATAAATGAGCAGTAGCACACCACTATATACTATTTCCACCACACAGATATAATAGACATAAATAACTTCAAGAGCATAGATAACATAGTAAAAGGTAGTAAAAGAATTAGGAAATGATGAGCTGTTGTAAATATAAATTATTTATATTTACATTTTAATATAACTTAGTTACTCATATGTTCAATTTAGCCCAGCACGATGGCATGTGCCTGTACCTCCAGCTACTTGGGAGGCTGAGGAGGGAGGATTACTTGAGCCCAGGAGTTCAAGGCCAGCCTGGACAACATAGCAAGACCCCAGTCTCTAAAAAGAAATAAAAAATAAATAATTAAAAATTAAGGAAAGAACGCAAGAAGCCCTCCAGGTGATTCTGATATATTCTCAAGTTTGAGAACTTCATTTCCATGGCAATAATTCTAGACTCCAACTACTGATGCCTAAAAAGTTCCCCAAACCACCCTATGGATATTTCATAAGTGTAGACTCCCACTCATAATCTTACATCAAGTATAAGGGAGGGGGAGGGGGGTAAATTATGTTAATGGGAGGGGCATCATGACACTTTAAAAAAATACCTACATAAACATCACTCAAGAAATGTTGTGCTTGCCAAAGGTTGTTTAAACAGTAGAGTTCTCAAAACTATCCACTGCAAGCATGCATTATTCCTGGTAGGCCCTATCTGTTATTTTATGATATCCGTGAAACTCCAAATTAAATTCTCTTCCCACATATGGGTGCTGGCATAGGCTGAGAATCCAGAACAAGAACCGAATTCCAGTCCCTGCCCTGCCCTCCAGATTTAACCCCACCTATGAGAGCTGATTTATTTTGGCATACAATTGGGATAGCAGAAGTTATTGCAAAGGATTTCTGTGAGAATTAGCAATCATGTCAACCTTCCTTCCTCCTTAAGAGAACCTTCTTTCTGTTGGGGGATTGGGTTTGCTAAACCAGGAGGAAATAATGATCGCTCCAAGGCAACCCCTTTCCAACTGCCATGAATAGTTTAAGAGTGGCCATGTGATCCACTTCTGGCCAATGAGAAATAAAGACAAACCTGCAGCTTCAAAGAAAGATTTCCCCCAAGGCTAAAAAGACAGAGTCAGCTAGCCAAGTTCTCCCTTTTTTCTGGCCTTGGATATTGTCATGACATGACATCTAGAGCTATGGCTTCAAAAGGATTCTAATTAATATAGACTGTAAAGCACCTAGCATGGAGGAAAGGTCTCAAATTCAAAATGCACAAAAATCACCTAGGATGCATTTAGAAATACAAATTTGGGGGGCAGGACCCTGGACTCTAGGGCTTGAGTCAGTAAATCTCAGAGACCTCATTTAATCAAGTTTAAATAAGCACCCCTGGTATTCTCGTCACACCTTAGTCCAGGCCCTGATTCTTACACAGGTGGTCTTCGGACTGCAGTTCCAAAGCTGCTACTTGCTGTGTGTGCAGGTACTCATAGTCCTTACTTAAATATTCATTCTGCCCCTATCATGTAAAAGGCATGGCAGGAGAAACAAAGATGGAAGAGACGTGATCTGGCTCCCAAGGAGCTTGTAACCTAGTAAGAGAAACAGAATGGGTATATAACGCATCTAGTGACAAAGCAGCACTATTATTAGAGTTGTAGAGTGGGCAGAGACAAAGTCCCCCTACTTTCAAAGAGATTCAAAGAGATCTCATTTGACTTAGGCATTGAACAATATTGGGATTTCAACAGGGAAAGGGTTTTCCAGGCAGAGAACAATAAAAATGAAGCCAGTTATGATTACAAATGGTAACTTACATGAAAAAGAGTACTTAGTTTGGAGTTGAGCTGGAGCTTAAGGGCACCATGAAGGGAGCAAGGGCTGCAAAAGTAATTTTCAAAAAGGGATCATTTTGTGGCAGGCCAGGTTTAGAACCTGGACTAAAATTTGCAGGCCATGGGAAATTGTCCATTCATTTTGCACACCTTTAGTGAGCACCCACTATGTACTCAGCACTCTGCTAGCCAGAAGATGAGAGCTGCATGGTCCCCCGCCCTCAGTGGAGCTCAAAGCTGAGTGGAGGAGGCAGGCATGTGATCAGACATAATAAGGCATGAACATCCCGTGCTGGGGGAATCACAGAGAGAGAGCACATAGGAGAGGCCCCTAACCTAGACTAAGTCCATCGGGAAAGCAGACCATGTCCAAGGTGAACGTTGGTGAGTTGGCCAGATTTAAGCAGGGAAGAAGGAGTCATGTTTCTCCAAGGCTGAATCTCTACCTTGATTTCCTTCCTGGTACTCAGTACTTTCATTTTATCCAAAAATATTTATTACATAACTGGGCCAGGCACAGGAACAGATGCAAAAGGAAATAGAGATTTACAATCCAGGCGGGCAGTCCTTAATATGGGATCCTTGGACCTTCTAGGACTCATCCCCCAGTGCTATCCTGTATAGTCCTACAAAACAACCTTAGTTTGTAAGGGCCCTCCAGCTCCACCTCTGGGACCAGGCTGCTCTGATAGACATGCCACTCCTCCAGAGTGCCTTGGTCTTGCTTTCTCATTTCTTTTTTTATTTATTTATTTATTTATTTTTTTTTTATTTAATTTTACAGAATCAAAGAGTCTAACAGTATATCTTGTTAGATACAGTATGTCCTCATAATGTATACATTATTTCTTGTACAATGATATGAAATAATATGGGAAATATTCATGATAAATTATTAAGTGAACAGTGCAAGTTAAAAACAATAGTTTGATATTTTTTTCCCCACCCCCCCCTTTCCCGAGTCAGCACCTTCAAGTGTTACCACTCCCCAAACGGTGCGCAATGCACTCATTGTGTAGGCATACCCCCATCCCCTCCCCCACCCCCCACCTCAGTCTGATGTCCAGCTTTCTCATTTCTATGCCTGTGCACAAACCCTTCTTCTCCAACCCTGCCTCAATATAAAGCTTCCCTCTCCAGGAAGCCTTCTCTGACCACTCCTGATGGAGTTAGGTGCACCTCCTGTTATTCCATGGCAGTCTGTGCATGATGAATGCATCAAACCACTTATCATACCGTCCTATGATTTTTGAATTGCTGATTTACTAATCTCCCTAAGGATAGGGTCTGTGTGTTTCAGTCTTGAATCTCTATTGCCTGTCACATTATATATATATATAATAAATAAACAAACCTTTGTCCTTCTCGTAGAGGCTGTTAACCTCCTGTCCAGCTCCCAAAGACCCTTCCCCAAGGTGCTGGGCCCCCCTGCCTTTAGGTGCTGCCCTAAGTCTGGCTCCCACAAGAATGGCCACCAGAATCATGACAGCACGTTGTTCTCATTCCATCTCTGCTCTCCACTCTTCACCTATCTGCTGAGACCTCCTGGATGCTTAGTATGACCTAGGTCAATATCAAGTTCACCTTGGACAAGTGGTTTGGACATAGACTCTACCTCTTCCCCTGTGAAAGAATCCAGCCCCACAGTCAGCCTAATCTCCCAGCCTTGCCTTTTCCAGCTGATTCCCCCACTTTTAACCCATTATATAGTATTAAAGAGTGGTAGAGCATGGGACATAGAATCCTCATGCCAAGCTCAAATCCCGGCTGTACCACTTGTCAGTATGTGACTTTGAGCAAACTACTCAACTCTTTTGTGGCTCAGGTTCCTCATCTATACATGAATGATAATACTAGCATCCACCCAATATGGGTGAAAATTTAATAAAACAATATGCCAGGTGTTTGGCATGGGGCCAGGCTCATAGGAAACACTTGGTGAACATCAGATGTTAATAGCAGCAGCACAGAGAGGCAGAGCTCTCACAGACTAAGACACAGCCTGGCTCAAGAGTGGGTCCAGGCTCTGAAGCCAAGATCAGGCCCCTCGGTGCCCATGACCTGATACCATTGCAAGGACTTTGTCTGACAAAGGGCCCTGCCCCAGCAGGTTTACCTAGTCCACAGGCTTCATATGTCAGCTTGCTTGACAAGGAGAAAGTTGAACAAGAAAAGAAAACCATTTGATCAAGATTTAGTTAATAAGCCAAGAAGCCACAAATCCAAATCCCAAATCACTATGAACCAAGCACTGATGGAGTCATAGGAGGGCAGAGGGGATAAAAGAACAAGCTTTAGCATCCCGGCAGCGGGATTTAAGCCTCAGTTCTCAAGCAGTCTAAACTCCTAAGAACCATGACTTGGAGCCTTGGGATTCTCATCTGTAAACCAATATTAATAACCCCATCTCAGGTTGAAGTGAAGATTAAATAAAATGAGTGTTATTCAAAGTTGCTCCAGGGAGGACATTCCAACTGCCTGCATAAGTAGCCCCAATTGCAGTGAAAACAAACCCTCAAAGGCTAGGTTTGGGCCAAATCACAGCCCAAAGCCTAAGCAAAACACTTTTCAAGTTTCTTGTTTTAGATTAAAAAGGTAATGATTTTTGGATTCTACTCCAGTGTTTTTATCCCCAAACATTTAGGTAAAATTGATACTCAAGGAAAATCCCACCCCCTTGTTTATTCTGAAGCTTCAGGTAGTCCCTGGCTCCTTGCCCACCAGCCCCAGTACCTGCCATTCACCTTGATCTCCCTTGGAGAAGAAGAGGTTTAATCTATAAGCAGACATGCAAGATCAGGAATGTTAACAAAGAAATGCCACCACACATGAGTCTGGGGATGACCAGGAGGCTCACCCTTTAAATGCTGAGGGCTACTGTGGTCCAGGTTGACTGTGCATGTTACTCTCTAAATTGCTTTCAAAGAAAAATTATCCCTAAGCAAAAGCAAGAACATCGAGGAGGGAAATTCACAGATGCCCTTGATCTAGTAGTTGTGTGTTTGTGCATCTGCATGCATGTATGTATGTGGGGTAAGGGGTGTACTTGCATGTATATCCCCAAATGAATAGAAATCTGACCTGAGCTGAATGAGGATGGCCTTGGCCTGATAGGGATCAGGGAAGTCAGCAGCTCTTGGGTGGCGAGTTACTGAGTTACTCATTTTCTCACTCGTGCCCCTTTCCTCTCCTACTTGCTATTCCACCTCTCTGTCATCAATTAAAAAGCCAGGGCTTGGCTAAACAGAGAGACTTGCAATGGAAGGGGGAGGGGGGTGTCCTGGATAATTTGGCGGAGGGCACCCTATCCATCTTTCCCACTCTCAGCCGGAGAGAGCAGGTGCCCGGTTTTCATGAGAGACGTGTTACTCAGGACCCACAATACTCCACAGCTCACACAAGACTTGCATCGACGTGGGGAGCACTTCCAGTTGGCAGAGTGTTGAAAAGCAATCCTCTTTGGCCCCTAAGTCTCCAGCTGGTCAAAGCCATGACAAAAGGGTGAGACTGCCATTGGCTGACTCAGAGCATGGGCCTCAGCCCAGCTCTGTACTAAGGGCGTTAGATACAGGAGGAGAGAAAGTGGTAAGAAACTAGGAGAAAGGAGTCAGTTTCCTAAATGGAGTAAAGAAAGAATTACAGTAAACTGTAAGCAGTGTTAGACTGAGTTAGCGCCAGGGAACATTGACTCAATCCTTTCTTTTTGATTCCCGAGCGCAGCACATGGACGCAGTAAGTAACTGCTGTGGTCTCTGAGTGGCATCCCGAGCTGTATAACCCGCTCTGGCTGTCCTTTGGAGGGTGCCCGTGGTAAGGGCCGCGCTCGCCCCCCTCCTGCCCACGCAGTGAGCCCCGGGTCCGCCCGCAGGCCGGCGGCGGGCACCCTCTCCTGGGCGCGGCGCGGCGCGGGCCCGGATATCCCCGCGAGGCGCTCCCCGGCCGCGGCTCCCGCTTCCCCGAGCCCAGAGCCCCTGGCCAAGAGCCCCCGTACCTCTCGTGCCGAGACGGGGCTGCGCTCGTTCTCTGCGGCCGCGGAGGTCACACTCTGGTCGGGCCGGACAGCGGGTCTTATCCTGGGCGGATCCGCCCCACTTCGGGGTGGAGACTGAGCCTGAGTTCCTGGTTGTCCCGTTGCCCACGGGACCGGAAAATCCTTCAGGGAGCAAAGCGCACCTGGGGCCCAGGGTCCGGACCGCCGCGCCAGGTGACCGGGGAGGGGCCAGCCTCGATTCCCCACCCCCAGCTGGGGTTGCACCTGGCACGTCCCCGCGCCCCAGGCGGTGGCCAGTCCCGCTGGGTCCCCAGCCTCGCCCACCTGCCCGGATCGCACAATACCCCGGGCATGACCAGCCCCGCTCCGACCCCCGCAGAGTGGGAGCAGTTGGATTCTCCGCGTCTCGGGTGCCCGGGAGCCCCCACACCCTCCGAGGCCAAGCGCGGGCGACCTCGCCCGCTCCCGCCCCGCGCCGGCCGCGCCCAGCTCTGGGGAGAGCCCCGGGTCCCGCCGCGACTCCAGGCTTCCTCCCGGGGAAACTGCGCTTTCTCTCGGCAGCATGCTCACGCCGAGCCTGTGGCCGGGGAAAGTAGAAAGTGAAATCTGAATGGCACATTTCATTTCCCTCTTTCACATGAAAACGCACATTCCAAAAAGTTTCCAGCAGCTCGGCATGTTGGAGAAACTGCTTGAGAAATGCAGTTCCCCTTCTTTGTGCGCCCAGCAGGCGGGGGAAGCAGGCCTTTGGGAGTCGGACTCGGAGCAGCCCGGATCTTTCTCTCTACACCGGTAAATTACTAAGCTTTAGTACCTGTCAGTAGCTCCCAGGTTCGGCTTGGCGCAGCCCTCGCCCTTCGTAAGACAGATTTGTGTGCTTGTATCTGCTTCCCCTGCTGGCCACACGCTTCTTGAAGCCACCGACTAGGAGTAGGTCGTCTTTGCGCCCATGTCCAGTACTGATTCTGGCGCGCAGTAGGTGCTCAGTGAATGCTTGCGGAATGTATTCGTTGAGCCCACAGGCAAATTCAGATTTTATTTAACAGAGGATAGCTAGCTTTTGGGAGTGCTTGTTACCCAACAGACCAAACTCCAAGTGCTTACTAACACCTGCAAAGCCAAAGAGGTAACATTAAATTATTTCATTAAGATGTGTCTAAGAGGCTGGTCCCAGTGCAGTGGTGTTTACAACTAATTGATCACAACCAGGTACAGATTTCTTTGTTCCTTCTCCACTCCCACTGCTTCACTTGACTAGCCTTTAAGAAAACCAAAAAGATGCATTAAGAGCTACAAGAGGTGGTTTAACATGGTTTAGAACATGTGTTTTAGGATCAGATTTGTATTCTAGACCTGCCTCTTTTATCTGCATGATAACTTAAAAAGTTTCTGAGCTTCGGTTTATGAACTAAACTTGAGGAAAGGAAATTAAAGGCTAAATAGTAGGAAAAATATGAAATAAGGATAATTCATTTCCTCAGAAAAATTAGAGAGATCACTGCATCCCTTAAAAATAATACTTAGGGGCTAGGCATGGTGGCTCGCGCCTGTAATCCCAGCACTTTGGGAAACTGAGGCAGGAGGATTGCTTGAGGCAGGGGTTTGAGACCAGCCTGGGTGACATAGCGAAACCCCCGTTTCAAACAAAAAATTAGCCAAGTGTGGTGGCATGTGCCTATAGTCCCAGCTACTCAGGAGGCTGAGGCAGGAGGATCACTTGAGCCCAGGAGTTCAAGGCTGCAATGAGCTATGATCATTCCACTGCACTCCAGCCTGGGCTACAAAGTAAGACCCTATCTAAAATACACACACACACACACACACACACGAAAAAAAAAAAAAAACAAGAAATCAAACAACAACAAAAAAACCCACAAAATACTTAGGCCACATTAAAAAAATACAGATGAGGAACATAGCAGGTGCTGTTAGAACCCTGCTTAGATAACCTTCACTAGGAGGGAGCACTCAGCCCCAGCTCACTACTGCCTTCTGAACCAACTGCCCTCAGACAAGTTGGGGGAGCCACAGCTAGAGGATTTTTTGTTGTTTTGATGTTTATTTGTTTGTTGAGACAGGGTCTCCCTCTGTTTCTCAAGCTAGAGTGCAGTGGCATCATCATAGCTTACTGCAACCTCCAACTCCTGGGCTCAAGCAATCCTCCTACCTTACCCTCCCAAGTGACTGAGACTAAAGGCGCTCACCACCACACCTAGCTAATTATTTTATTTTGCTTTTGTAGAAATGATGTTGCTCAGGCTGGTCTGGAACTCCTGGTCTCAAGCAATCTTCCTGCCTCAGCCTCCCAAAGTGCAAGGATTACAGGCATATGCAACTACACCCAGCCCAGGGGCTAATTTTTAGGGGGCACAAAAGGCCAGGAATAAATTTGTGGTACTATTTATATTCCGGAGCTCCCATGGGATCAGGCTGAAGCTAAACTTCAGCAGAAACCACATCTTTGTTCAGCGTCTCCCTCTCCCCTATCCTATTTCCCTCACTTACTTAGAGGTTTCTCTTGAGAATACCCTCAGTAAAGAAAGCACTTAACTAGAATCCTAATGTCAGGCTCTGTTTCTAGGGAACCTGATCTGAGACGGAGTATTTTAAAAATTAATATAATTGTCGAAATTAAAGACTCAAAGAAGCCTTTATATTAAACACATGCACTTACCTCAGCTCCCTCTTGAAATCTGACTAAAGTAAGAGTAGGTTTTTCAAAAATCTCACAAGGACAAGGAACAAGAGAGGAAAAAATAACAGAAGTTTGGGGACCTAGAAAGCACACGGACAGGTGGCAATTGACTTAGCAGACCTGAGAAAGCTGACTCCTAAGCCAGGAGCAGGAAAAGCCAAGAAGCAACATGATATTGCAGAGTTTCTCAGGATACGAAGGAGTGCACTGCGCTAGGTGCTTCCGAAAGTGGAGACACAGGTAAGCTAAAAACAGGAGGATTTGTTGTAAGTCTGCATGAGAGGCAGCCAGTGTCCCCAACATTGCGCAGCTGCCACTCTCCTCTCGCACAAGGGCGGAGGCACATTCTCTGAAGGGGGTAAAGCAGGGGATCTCTGGGACGGGAAAGCACTACACGTAGCCAAAGTGTTATCTGAGACCACCTAAAAAACTACCCCAAAGCTTGGTGACCCAACACAACGACCATTTTATTATATCTCATGATTTTGTGGGTCTGAATTTGAACATGGCTTGACTGGACAATTCTTCTGTTCCATGTGGCATCAACAAAGGTCACTGGGTGGTATTCAGCTGGCAGATGGGCCGGACAGGAGGATTCACGCGTATATTTGGCACCACGGCAAGTAGAGCTGGAAGAGTCTCAGCTGGCGCTGTCAACCGGAGCACCTACACGTGCTCTCTTCACATGTTAGTCTCGAGGTGATTGGATTTTCTTCATGGAGGCTCAGGGTTTCCAGAAAGGATACTCCAAGAGCCCCAGGTAGAAGTTATAAGACCTCTTATTATTGAGGCTTGGGAGCTATTGAACATTATTTCTGTTGCATTCTATGGATCATGCAAGTCACCAAGGCCAACCTAGATTCAAGGGAAGGGGATTAGACTCCATTCCTGAAGAGGGAGTGGGGAGGTTACAAGGTATTTACAGTCTTCCTTAATCTAGACCACTAGATTAACACAAGACTGGGGCTACTGTCCCGAAACTGAAGAGCCATATGAAACTTAATACGATGGATATTGAGCTGCTTGGTGTTCTTCCTCCATTTGGCTCCTAGAACACTGCCAGTCAGGATTATACTCAGTAGGATGGGGAATTTGAAATACTCTTCTCTTGAGAATCTAAGGGGAAAGACCTGTAGAAACTGTAATCATTTACTCAATGAAACTGGAGCAACCTGTTAGTAAACTCACCCTCGTCAAGCACCACCGTCTTATACACACACACCCACGGCTTCCAGGCAGGCACATAGATCTCACTCTTAGGGTTGCTAGATAAAATACAGGACACTTAGTTAACTAATTTGAATTTCAGATAAACAACAAATAATTTTTTACTGAAATATAACATACTTTGGGATGATAAGCATGTCCTACATATTGCATGAGACATATTCATATTAAAAATTATGTATTGTTTATCTAAAATTTAAATTTAACTAGGCATCCTGTTTTGTTTTGCTAAATCTGGAACCCTTAAATAAGAACAGCCAGCCAAAGTCATCAGAATTTAAGGGAAGGATCTGATGTGTAAGATAAGAACCCAAAATATACTAACAGGAAAAAAGAAATTTGGAAAAAACAGACTATATGGAGAAAAGAAAACGTTGAGAAATCTATTATCGATCTCCTTTGAGAAATAAAAATAGAATAAAGTAGAATAGATACACTAAAAAAGAAACACTCAGAGAACCAAATAGAGCTCTTTTACATTAAAAATGTGATAGCAAAACCAAAAAACATAGTAGAGTGGTAAGAAGATAAAGCTAGGAAATAGCCTAGAATGTACTGGCAAAAGACAGAGAAGGGAAAGAGGTCATAAGAAAGGATGAGAAATTTGGAAAGCCAGCCCTAGACATCTGGGAAGCAGAGGCAAAGAAATCAATTAAATAATTCAATTCTTTTAGAAGTAAAGGGCATGAGTTTCCACATTGAAAGTGCTCACTGAGCCCAGCATAATGGAAAAAAACAACCACACTGAGGCACATCATGATAAAATTTCAGAAGACTAGAGTCATACAGAAGATCCTACAAACACCCAGAGGGGGAAAATGAGATTTTATATAAAGGAGCAAGAATCAGAATGGCATTGGAGCCAGTGTGGTGGTGCACTCCTGCATCCCCACTACTTGGGAGGCTGGGGCAGGAGGATCGCTGGAGCCCAGAGTTCTGGGCTGTAGTGCACTATGCTGATTGGGTGTCCACACTAAGTTTGGTGTCAATATGGTGACCTTCCAGGAGTGGGGGACCACCAGGTTGCCCAAGAAAGGGTGAACTGGCCCAGGTCAGAAACCAAGCAGGTCAAAACTCTCATGCTCATCACCCAGTGAACAGCCATTGCACTCCAGCCTGGACAACATAGCAAGACCCCATCTCTTAAAAAGAAAAAGAAAAAAAGAATGGCATCAGATTTCTCAGTAGCAATACATGAAACTGGAAGGCAGTGAAATAATGCCTTTAAAATTCTGAGGAAAAATTATTTCCAACATAGATTTTCATATCTATCCAAATAAGCAGTCAAGTGGAGGGGGGTGTAAATAAAGATTTTTTCAGACATGCACAATTTCAAAATATTTATCTCTCAGGTACCTTTTCTCAAGAAGCTTTCAGGGGATGGGTAAACTCACACCTAAAGGGTACAATGCACACCATCTGGATGCTGGGCACACTTACAACTTTGACTCGAACTGTACAAAAGTAATTCATGTAACCAAAACGTTTGTACCCCTGTAATATTCTGAAACTAAAAAAAGAAGTTTTGAGATAATGTGTCTACCAAAACAAGGACATAAATCAAGAAAGTTTTAAAAAACAAAGTGAATAGCAGGATGAACAACTGAAAATCGAGTGGTGGAGAAGGGTAGTTACGATAGATAGAGATTTCTAATTTTGGTTAACTGTAGGGGATAGCTAACATTTATAGAAGCACTTACTATGAGCCAGTCACTATCCTAAGTGCTTTACATAAACAGTATTAATCAGTTAATCCTTACAACAGCTCTATGAGTTAGATACTTGCGTAGAGTAGGTGTCAATAAGTATTACTATTGATGGTACACAAATCGTTTGTTAATTCAACAAAATTGCATTAAACTTCCTGTAGCAGATTTCATTTTTCAAAATTGGCTGTAACAATATGTTCAGTCCCCCATGCTCTTCCAAAAAACCATAGAGATGGCCTCTATGTCATCTCCCCTTGAACCTCAGTAGGCTTCTTGGATGGGTTTCTGTGACTGCACAACAAAAGTAATATTACGTGACTTTCAAAACTGGGTCTTAAAAGGTGACACAGCTTCCATCTAGTCCTCTGGCTCAGAACATAAGCCTTTAGAGCATGTAAGTACAGCTGCCCTGAAACCACCATGCTGCAGAGACCAAGAGAATGGACCACATATAAATAAAGAGAAAAGTGCAGGAGCCCTGGCTGTTTCAGCCCTCAATAATTTGAATTTCCCCAGTCCTGGCGCCAGACACGTGAATGAGGAAGCCTCCAAGACAACTTCAGCATCATCCCTGTCTCATGGCAGCCAGATGAGACACTCTGAGTGGGATCCACCTAGCTAAGCCCAGTCAATCACCAGAATGAGAGATAACAATAATAAATGATTGTTATTGTTTCACACTCTAAATTTTGGGATTTTTTTTTGGTAGCAATAGACAAGCAAAACACTTCTAGATAAAAGTGGGTTTTAGGCTAGACTTCTGAATCTCCCTTCCTGGGAGATTGAAATGGCCAAAGGCATGTAGGAGGGGCATTTTTACCCTGAGTGGTGAGTCTCCTCTCCGATACTGGAGATGGCAATCTCAGGAGGACAGCCAGGCCACATCCAATCTGGATGCTGGCCAGGGAGGAGCTGAAGCTAGAGGCCAGTTAACCTTCAGCCCCTTGGGACAGTGGCCTTGCAAGGCACCGAGGAGAAACCCAGCAGGGGTGACTTTCCTTGCCAGATGGCTCCCTCCACAATCCTTTCAGGCTGCTGGAAGGTAACCAACCCTGCAGTCTGAGACGCGAGGGGAAGATTCTAACAGCATCCAAATAGACAGGCAGGGAGCCAAAAAGAATTAGCTCATCCTGTTTGGAGCAAAGCATGGATAAAAGTTTCAACTTTCAAGAATGAGTAAGCATAAAAAAATATATAGAACTATAAAAAAATTCTGGAACATAGAAAACATAACACCTAAGAGGTAGAAGAAACTATTTTTTTAAGTTTACCATATGAAGTAGAAGTAAATTTTAAGCAGCTTCTGCTATGTCTTTCACAGATAAAACAGACCAAAAAATACAGGGCCGATCTGAATAATATTATGTATAAGTTAGAATTAATAGTTATGAGCTGGACTAGCCTCCCTATTCTACAGAGAAAACACCTTCTTTTCAATCATCTACTGAGCATTTACAAAAACTGACAAAATGTTTGCAAAGAGAACCTCATTAAATTCTAAAATAAAAATAGGAGTTTGAATCTCAACTTTACCATTTATTAGCTGGTGACCTTAAGAAAGTCACAGATCATGGTCTCCAAGAAGGAGGTGGCACTCCACAGCTTGCTTCACTTCTGGCCTGGGATCCTAAGCAGTGTAAGGCACAAGGTGACAACCGATGAGTGATACGTCTTGCATTAGCACAACCTCTTAATTAGGGTCCTCTATTGGTACTGCAATAATTCTTATTCAATGAGCTTCACTGCTGTTTGGGAAAAGGTATTGTCTAATTTAAATCAATTCTAGATATTAGACATTCTGAAAACTTCCTGTTTGCCTAACAGACATAGTGAGCAACACCCCCTAATGCCCATTCCCCTAATAGTCTACTGGAAATAGATCTAAGAAATAGCATCAGCATTTGCTATTTTTGTTTTTTCCTGCCCCAAGAGAGCAACATCTGTTCTTTCCTTCCCCCAAACCTGTTTTGGTCCCCATGAACTGCTACAGCTCAACAAAAAGAGAAACCTTATTTGACCACAGGGACGTTAATCATTTGCATTCTATCAACATAAAGTTCAGCATAGTTTGGTAGTCAAATAAATGCATCTGCAGATCACTGCCTCCAGGGAAGTGCCCAGTCCCACCCCTCATCCCACTCAGAAGCCTGGGAGCTGACAAGGAAGACATTTTTCCTTCAGTTGTTGGTGTTTTTAAAACATCTGCTCTTCTGGCTTGTGCCTTTCCCGATTCGGTGCTGCAGCTCACATGTAAGCCTCATCACATCCAACCATGATTATGAACATAAACTCTGATCATAGGGATCAACATGGTCTCATTCATTTTCACAAATGCTCTGGGTGGATGTGAATAGCTCCGAAGTAACTACAGTTAACTGTCACAAAAACAGCTGCAAATACTTCAGGATGGGAGTTATGATAACTCATCTTTTTAATATGTGTTTTTGTAGGGAGGCTTTCAGGTTGAGCTGAGGTTTGTGGCCACTGCTAGGTTCAGGCAAGTCTGGGTAGGTCTGGCAAATTATTGGAAAAAGTCCACCAGAGGTCTGAGCCTTACACAAGAGGGGAAAGGAGCCAGTCGTGGTGAACGTAATTAACAAAGAGTCAGTCATGCAGGGCAGTGGTCCCAACCTTTTTGGCATCAGGGACCAGTTTCATGGAAGACAGTTTTCCCACAGACCGGGGTGGGGTGAGGTGGGTGTTGTGGGTAGGAGGAGGGGTGTGTGGAGCTCAAATAGTAACAGGTGGCCCATTTCCTAACAGGCCACAGGCTGGTATTAGGCTGAAGCTGGGAGGTTGGGGACTGCAGATGTAGGGGACTCAGGACCCCAAGAATAGAACTAGGACCCAGCTTCCAGGAATTAAGTCTCAAATATTAAGTGGGATCAAACCAAGCACTATGTTGTTGCCTTCTGCACTCTGGTAGACACAGGGTGGCCTATTGGTGACTATGACTAAGTCATAAATTTGTATATAAATAGTGACATGGTGGCTGCTGGCTTCTCTGAATGTTTCAGGGCCAACACCTGAAACCCATCTACCCAAAAGGCAGGTTTAGGGAACCTTTGATGGGGACACAATTTTGCCTTACCTAAGGGCACTTCCCTACCATCACTGCAGAATACAGAAAACAAACATAACATCAGTGGTGCCCCCTCCCCTCCCTGCACTGGTGGTACACCTTGCTCATGGGTCACTGTCAAACAATCCCTAAGCAGCAGAGATGACTGTGGCTGCTAGGTCAGTTTGCCACTTTTCTAAGATTCCACCAGCAAGGAGACAGCAAGGCCAAGTAGATTTAGGCGATTTATTACGGCACAGCAGGCAGCATAAGCTCCATGTTTGCATAGGTTCCCCTTCACCTCCGAGTCCGGTGGGGGCCATGCCGAGGCAGGCCCAGGAGGATACTGAGCACGCAGTGTATCTGGGTCATATTAGGGTGGAACTCAAGGTGCTGGCTGAGAAAGAATTTTTGACACAAAGATTAAGATAAAAAGAAGTAAAAAGTTTATTTTACTTTCCCCTAGAGAGAGAGAGAGGAAAGGGCTTGGCACAAGAAAGAAAGAAAGAAGTACCAACAGGGAGGATAAGGGGTTTGGAGTTTTTATTGGGAGTAAAGGGGAAAAAAAAATATTGCTGCAAGCTGATGGCAGAAGGCAGCTGTGAAACACTGCATCTGTTTTTCCTTTTTCCTTTTTTTTTTTTTTTTTCCTCTTCTTTGTGAGGCTGGCTTATCAGTCTCCTAGGAATCTGGTCTGGCAAGAACTGGGGGTGGGGTTGGGGGTGGGGGAAGCTCACATCCTGCTGTCTGCTCAGGGCTCTTCAAGGCTGTGAAACAGACTTTCAAATAAAACCATTTAAGACTCAGGTGGTTAATCTTAAAGACAACAAGTTGAGCCACATGTGGTTAATCAAACAAAAGGACAGCTGTGCTATGATCTTTCCCTTTAAAGGGACAATTGGGTGCTGTGAGTTTTTTTCCCTTTTTTCCTTCCTGTTAGATAGTTTATTTTTCTCTATTAGATAGTTTATTAGCAATGCCATCCTTTCAGGGGCTGCTAATAAACCTGCTGATCCTCCCAGGTTTTATTGTCCCAGAATGAAAGAAAATCTCCAGGGAACGAAGGGTGAGGTCTCTAGCTTTATTACCCTGGAATATCCTCCAAATATTCCATCTCCAAATCTGTCTGCAAAGAGATACTTTTCTCAGCTGCAGCCTAACAACTGCATAGTAAAAGAACATCACAAGAACCAAATCATGAAGCTACGACTAAACATATTTTGGAGAATTTTGTGCATTTACATATGTGGAAGAAAATCAAATTACTAAAATACTAGGTAAAATGAGCTGGTTCTTAAAATGCTGTTTCTTTCTTAAAAATAAATGGTTGCTTGATTTTACCAGGAAACTATGACTACAAAGAACAAGGCTGTGAGTAATTGAGTTGTATTTAGCCTCTTAAGGTAGTACATTATCCTGAAGGCCACCCACCCCCTGCTGCTTCCCCCACTGTTTGCTGTTCTTTAGGTCATGGGAGGTGACTTTGAAGGTGGACAGCATGTCCTAGGACAAATATTCTATGTCCTAACTGGGGTGGTGGTTAGACTGGCGTATACACTTACTAAAAGTCACTGAACCATGCACTTAAAATCTGTGCCATTAAGTATATGTAAATTATGCCCCAAATAAAAAGAAGATGCTAAAATGATTAATAGCTAGCTATTGGTTGCCTGGATTTATTAAACTGACCCCCTCCCTCCTTCATGTTATCCATCAGGCCTCCTAGCGTTTCTCGGATGGATGTCAGGGAGCCCAGTGCCCTGTGGCTTGACCTGTCTTTGTCTCCGTGGTTTAAACATCTCCAGATTAAAGAGGAACAGGGAGAGTGGCTCTAAATGAGCCTGACGAGTGCCGAGAAACTGCTATTCCATTTAATAAAATTTCATGACGGGTTATTTCCAAATCGCATCATTAAGAAGCTGGGATCCGCCGGGCGCGGTGGCTCACGCCTGTAATCCTAGCACTCTGGGAGGCCGAGGCGGGTGGATCGCTCGAGGTCAGGAGTTCGAGACCAGCCTGAGCAAGAGTGAGACCCCCGTCTCTACTAAAAATAGAAAGAAATTATATGGACAACTAAAATTATATATACACAAAAAAATTAGCCGGGCATGGTGGCGCATGCCTGTAGTCCCAGCTACTTGGGAGGCTGAGGCAGGAGGATCACTTAAGCCCAGGAGTTTGAGGTTGCTGTGAGCTAGGCTGACGCCACGGCACTCACTCTAGCCCGGGCAACAGAGTGAGACTCTGTCTCAAAAAAAAAAAAAAAAAAGAAGAAGCTGGGATCAACTAAACTCTCCTCCTGGGCGGCCCGGGCGGCGCGGCTGCCTGTTTCCCCAGCTCCGGCCTCGGGGACGCGTTTCCAGTACCAGGGCGAGGCTGCCATCTAGTGGCAGAAGAGGCAACCAGCGGGCGAGAGCGGCGTAGCGGAATGAGCTCATCTTTGCCTCTTTACAGAACTCAGAGTTTACAGAATTTACCCATCAAAGGGCGTCAAAGGATCCTCTGAAAAGATGCTTTGAAACTGAAGAGAATGGCAGGAGTGCTTTTGGAGGGTCAGACACTGACTGTCCCCCAGCCAGGGAAGTAACGGTGATGGACAAGGCTGCAGTGAGCCCGTACTGCATGATGCGTGTGTGCCAATCAGAACAAGCCTTCTTTCCTGTGGCTGGACGAAGCCCAGGGTGCACGGCGTGGCAAGCGGAACACAGGCTGTGTTTCAGCTGTCCTCCCCAACCTCTGCCAGGGATTGTTGGTGCAGTGGACAAACCGCGCAACCGCGAGCCCGAATTCAGCAACTGTACCTGCCCACAGCAAACACCAGTTCCTAGAACACAGGGCACAGATGAGTACACCCCACCCTCACTTGTCCTTCAGGTACTTGGTAGCCACTGTTACACGTGAATCTCCGTTGTCTTTTCAACAGACACTATCAATTTTAGGTTTCTATTCAGGCCTAGGTGTGGACGGCCTCTATCATTTGAAATGGAGAAAGGGTGGGAGCTTCTAATGTAGTGTGTTTAGGAAAGGAGCATCATACAACTTTGTCACGAAAGACGACAGTGTGGAATTGGACAAATCCAAAGTCGTAGGTAAAGGGCGTAGTAAATTTTATACTTTAAAATCCATGGACAAACAGACACATTGTAGAACTAAGACGGGGAAGATGTTTATTCATTTAGCAAACATTTCTTAAACACCCTGGTTTGGGACACTGGGCTAGGAAAAGGGAACAATGGTGACTAGAAAAAGAGTCCCTCTGCCTGGCAGGAACCCTCCCTGCTCCCCAACCCCCCACTCTGCCCTCCTAGAAAAACACCTACTCTCCTCTCCCAAGCTCATGGTTCAAAACCTTATCTTTTGTGAAGCCCCCTACCTCCCTTTACAGTTAGGCGTTTCTTCATAATACTTTATGAGTGCTTCTTTTTAGCATTTAGCACATGTTATTATAATTTCTATATTTATTTATTTTATTAGCTTTCACCTCCCCCTGAATCAACTTTTGGTTGGTTGAATTTCTCTATTGTTTTCTATTTCATTAATATTTGCTTTTATCTTTATTATTTTCTTTATTATACTTTCTTTAGGTTTAATCTACTGTTCTGTTTCTTGTGTCTTTAAATTCTAACACTTTTTTACTATTTTATTGCAATTAAATATATAACATAAAATTTGCTACTTTAATCATTTTTAAGTGTACAGATTCAGTTGCATTAATTAAATTTGCAATGTTGTGTGACTATCACCACTATTTCCAAGATTTTTCATCACCCCAAACAGAGACTTTGTACTCATTAAGCAGCAAATCCCCATTCCTACCTCCTCCCAGACCCTGGTAATGGTAACCTCTAATCTACTTTGTGTCTTTGTGATTTATTTTTTTCAAGAGATGAGGTGTCACTGTGTTGCCCAGACTGGCTTCAAACTCCTGGACTTGCCAGGTGTGGTGCTCATACCTGTAATCCCAAAACTTTGGGAGGTTGAGGTGGGAGGATCATTTGAGGCCAGGAGTCCAAGACCAGACTGGGCAACGTAGTGAGACCCCACCTGAACAAAAAATTAAAAATAAATAAAAAATTAAACCTCCTGGGCTCAAGCATTTCTCTTGCCTCACCCTCCTGGATAGCTGGGACTACAGGTGTGAGCCACCACACCCGAATTTGCCTATTCTAGATATTTCATACAAGTAGACTCATATAACACTTGCCCTTTGTGTCTATCTTATTTTATGTAGCATAATGTTTTTAAAGTTCGTCCGTATCGTAGCATGTGTCAGAATTTCGTTCCTTTTTATGACTGAATAATTTTCCATTGCATGTACATACCACATTTTGATTATCCTTTTATCAGTTGACAGATATTTAGGTTATTTCCACTTCTTGGCTATTGTGAATAATGCTGCCATGGACATTGGCATACAAGCATGTGTTTGAATCTCTGTTTTTAATTTTGTAATTACTTCTTTATATCACAGCTACTTCCAGTAGACCATAAATCCTTAGGACTTGTCTCACTCATTTTTATATCTCTAGGCTTAGCACAGGCCAAATGCATAGTAGGAATGGGCATGAGTTTGGTAAATAAATGACTAATTATAATAAATTTTTTTTTTTTGAGACAGAGTCTCACTTTGTTGCCTGGGCTAGAGTGCCATGGCGTCAGCCTAGCTCACAGCAACCTCAAACTCCTGGGCTCAAGCAATCCTCCTGCCTCAGCCTCCCGAGTAGCTGGGACTACAGGTATGTGCCACCACGCCCAGCTAATTTTTCTATATATATTTTTTTAGATGTCCATATAATTTCTTTCTATTTTTTTTAGTAGAGACGGGGTCTCGCTCTTGCTCAGGCTGGTCTCGAACTCCTGAGCTCTAACGATCCACCCACCTCGGCCTCCCAGAGTGCTAGGATTATAGGCATGAGCCACCATGCCCGGCCAATAAATTTTTTTTTGAGGCAGGGTGTTGCTGTGTTGCCCTAGCTAGAGTGCAGTGGCATCTTCATAGCTCACTGCAACCTCAAACTCCTCAGCTCAAGCAATGTTCCTGCCTCAGCCTCCTGAGTAGCCAGGACTCCAGATGCACACCACCACACCCAGCTAATTTTTTCTATTTTTATAGAGATGAGGTCTTGCTTTTGCTCAGGGTGGTCTCAAACTCCTGGCCTCGAGCAATCCTCCTGTCTCAGCCTCCCCAAAGTGCTAGGATTACAAGCGTGAGCCACTGCACCCGGCCAATTACAATATTTTACATCTATGAATCACTTTGCAGTTTATAAAGCATTGATCACATATATTTTTTTCACTTAAGCCCCACATTCCGAAGAGCATAGATTTTTTATTTGATCTTTACAATGAGCCTGTGAGGTACTTAGGAGAGTCTGGTATTATTATTTCCATTTTATAGAGGATAGCCAAGGTAAAGCAACCAGAGTCAACGTCACTTAGGAGTCAAATCCAAATCTTTCACCTTCTAGTTCAATTCTATTTTTATGCTAACTTGCTATTTCTCCTGTTATTTCTGACAAATCACTGGTGAAAATATCATTCTTATTGAAAATCGATTCCAGGGGTATAATTAAGGTTTTTCTATAAAAGAGCCAGAGGAGGCTGGGGGTGGGGGTGTCTTGATTTATCCCCATCGCCTAGTAAAATAGTTCCTGGCCCTGGCATTTCAACAATCCAGAGTGATCTTTTAACATCACAGATTGGATCATGTTATTGCTCTGTGTGAACCCTTCCAATGGCTTTGCAGTGCTCCCTGCGTAAAAAACAAACCCCTTAACAGGTCTACCCACCCTGTAGCATCTGGCTCTTGAGTTCTAAACTCCAATCCCAACAGGGACTAGGCAAGAACTTTAATGAGCAAGCCAGCTGGGTGTGAGATGGAAAACAGCAACTGGCCCTTGGCTGCGATGGTGGGAACTGACAGAGAGTGGCGGGCAGCAGGACCGCAGGACTTGGTTTGTTGCCATGGGGGCGTGCAGGCCAGGTGCTGCCAGGCCTCCCAACTTTCTTAGAGAAGCAAAATTCTGGATATTTTGTGTCATGTCTATGTGTTTTTACTACCGACAACAAATTCAAATTTAAAAATCAGTGGGGTCAACATGGTGTGACTCAGGAGAACAGAACGGGCTGGATGCTACTCACAGAGGACAGGACCTCAACTCTCTCCCAGGCCCATTTCTCCTGGCTTCCTGGGTCTGTCTGTCTCCGCCATACCAAACATCCTCCAATGCGGTGTTCCCGCCCCTGGCTGCACGTGAGCGTCACCGGGGAGCAGGAAGAAAAACAAGTGACGTCTGGGCCCCTCCTCCGGGTATTTCTTTAAGGCTCCCTTGGTGATATTCCCGCGCAGCCAGACTGAGACCCTGTAATTACCAACTGGATTGCTGCCTCCAGCCTTGCCCTCCTCTGGTCCACTTTCCACACTGCAGCAAGAGGAATCTTTTGAAAACATAAATCTGATCAAGTCACTCCCCTGCTCAAAACCCTCCATGGCCGCTCCTTGTCATCGGAATCAATAACTTTGCACGCTCAGAAGGACTTCGCGCTCTGGCCGAGCCCTCCAGCCTCATCTCTTCCCGTCACCACCTCCACTTCTTGCCACCACATGCACTTTGCTTCAGCTCCCCTGAACTTCTTGAAGTTCCACGGATGCACCCGCGAGCCTTTGAATGCGAGCAGTTGGACGAGCCTGCATGAAAGTGGGCACCAGGGCACTGGGGGAGAGAGAGGATTTGAAGTGGTGCAGGGGTAGGGGGGTGACCAACATGAGTACTAGCCTCAAAAAGATGGAAAGTCCCTCGAAGGCAGAGATTGCCATTAGTATTACTTGTTTCCCTCTCTGCAGTGCTCCAAAGGCCAAGTCCTGAGCACGTGAAACACATTCTGAATTGAATCGAAATTACATTTGCAGGAAATAGTCTCTAGTCTGCTTGATTAGTTTTGGGAGGGAGTGCATTGCTCACCTGAATGAGAGTCAAAGCACAACAGTAGCACTAATGATTTATTTATTTGTTCAGCTACAACCATATTTATTGATCATTTGCCAGGTGCCTGGCACACTGGGTCTGTAATGACAACTAGAGAGCTTATTGTCAATTGGTAAAGACTGACCAGAAAACTGTAAAAAAGGGGGGGAAGATAGCTAGTTCAGACTTGGAACGTCAGGGAACGCCTTACAAAGGAGAATCCTGAAGGACAAGCAGAAGCCACTCAGCTGTGTGTGTATGTGTATGTCATGGACAGGGCTGGTGAGAGAGAAGGGAATTCCAGGCACAGGAAGCAGCAGATATAAAGCCCTGGGGTCAAAGGAAGGCATGGCTGGTTCTGAAAAGTGCAAGCAATTCTACAAATCTGAACCTCGGTGATTCTATGACCTCTGCCAGTGACCTCAAATTTTGGCTAAGCATTTCCCAAACATAGCAGAAATAGTATCTAATTGAGAAAGTTGAAAATAATTGCATCCCTCCAAGAATGTCTTAAGAGACTTTCAGGAAGAGAAGAAGGAAGGGTGCAATGACAAACATCCAGAGGATGGAAGTGACATTTATATTGCAATTTATCTTCCAATAGTAGCCTTCTCTGGGAACTCTGACCAGCTGGGAGGACCTTTGCCCACCAAGTTCAAGCTTTCATCTAGCAAATGTGGGGTCCTTGCCTCTGTTATGAAGATGGGAAGCAAGGTTCTCCTGGGGTTAGACAGCAGGAGCTTGACATTTGGGGTATGTGATTGATGAGTTCTGTCTTCCCACAGAGAAGTCCCATGGAGAGAGAGGGCTCTAGAAGCCAAATAGCCAAGGGACTTTCCAATCCAAACATCTGCTAGGAAATGCAGAACACACTGAGCTGTGCCCGACCTAGCTAGACTAGACACACGGCCCTGTGGCTCCCCTGACAGCATCGCCCTGGCCAGATTTTCCACCATCAAAACAATTCCTTTAGATTCTACCTTTTCTTCCTAGAAGATCCCTGTTAAAAACATCCTAGAAGGAAGGGATCACATAGGCTGTGTAAGTTTCTTAGCTTGCCTGGCACCTGGTAGAAAGCCAAGCCCCAAGAGCATGCACTGTGGGGATCCAAGCAGATTCAGAGTTCAGGCATTGCCCGAGACGAGCAGAGAAGACCGTATGGATAAGATACCAGTCTTGGGCATCCTGAGGGCTCAGGGCCACTGGTGATGAGGCAAGGCTTTGGGTGGAGGGGTCACAGGGAACAGCATTTTCCAAAGAAGATGAAATGAAGAAAAATGAAGTTTCCAGTTTGATACATGAAGTTAAAGAGGAAATAGCAGTAACAGAAAGGTACAGCAACTGGTAATTCCAGAAAAGGACGGGACATTAGGTATTCCTGGTTCAGCTCTAAGTCAGATCCGTGACTCACAAAATAATATTGGCTGATGCTCTGGAAACTGGGGCCTTTGTTGCCCTTATCTATGATGCAGAGATAATGATCAAATGCCACCTCCTTGTGTCAGTGAGGAAGGCCTGACAATTAAAGGGTGGATGCCAGGATGGGCTCTGGGACTGTGGGATGAAAGGCACTGGGTGAGAACAAAGGGGCTTGGTGGGAGTTTCCCAAGCACCAGCCTCAGCTTCCTGCACTGGAATCCCTGCCACCTCATGGCCAGCCTTGGGGGCATCGCCAGGCAAAGAAGGCAAAGAAGCCAACTTTACAAAACAGATGGAATTTTTTCTTTTTTTGAGACAGAGTCTCACTCAGTAATCCTGGGGTAGAGTGCAGTGGTGTCATCATAACTCACAGCAACCTCAAACTCCTGGGCTCAAACAATTCTCCTGCCTCAGCCTCCCAAGTAGCTGGACTACAGGCGCGTGCTACCACACCCGGCTAATTTCCGTATTTCTAGTAGAGTTGGGGTCTTGCTTTTGCTCAGGCTGGTCTTGAACTCCTGAGCTCCAGTGAATCCTCCCGCCTCGGCCTCCCAAAGTGGTAGGATGACAGGCATGAGCCACTGTGCCTGGCCTCAGATGGATGTTTTTGATGGGCATGTTCATAATCAATGGGCATGAATTTGGGAATATTCACCTGTGGCCGCATCCTCCACCCTCAGGGCTGCAGCTCCTCCTCCCAGTCAATCACCTAGACTGATGAAGCCCCACCCCAGGTCTTCTCTATCACAGGATGCTACTTTATTGTCTTTCTGGCACTTGTTTCTTTATTTGTTTGTTGTTTATTATCTGTTTTGTCTTGCCAGAGTGTACTCCAGGGGAGCAGAGCTTTAATGGTATTCTCCACGCAGTGCTTGGCCAGCAGCAGGCATGCAGTTAACAGTTCAATTAATGACTCAGAAAAACTTAAAAAAAAAAAAAATTTCTAACTCAGGCATCTCTTTTAATATACATACTGGACAATTCCTGTTAAATGTCTCACATATACTCCAACCTGCACATGAGCAAAATGTACCTCTTCCTGTCCTCACCCTCCCGTCTAGCCAATGACCATCTAAGAACTTGGGAGTCATTTCCCACCGTCATCTCTTCACCCGGATTCCAGGAGCTGCCTCTTAACTGTCACCCTGGCCTGCTGTTGTTTCTCTCTCACATCCATTCTCCTGAGTGGCCTTCAGAAACACTAATGTGATCATGTCACAACACTGCCCAAAACCCTCTGGGGCTCCCCATTGCCCTCAGATAAAGACCAGATGTCTTAGCGTGGTAAGGTCCTCCCTGATGTGGCTGTTGTCCAGCTCTCCAGCCCCTCCCCTGTCTCGGCTCCAGCCATGCCGAGCTGCTTGCAGTGCCTCGAGTGTGGCGCTGTCACCGTCCTCAGCCGCTGCCTCTCTTCTCGTGTTGTCTTTCCGGTAGATCCATTCTTTCCTGGTTCACCTCATGTAGGAAGACTTTTAAAATCAATATTGTATTTCTCAGGACCTTTGCTTTAAGGGACAGAAATCCCGCACGAGCTAGCTTCAGTTGAAAGGGGATGTATCAACTCCTGTAGGTAAGGACCGGATGGGTCAGCCACAGGAATGGCTGGACCCAGACGCTCCAGTGACGCTGTTGGCTCTCTCCCTCCACCCACTTCCACACACATGTATTTTGGCTTCTTATTACGAGTTGGTCTCATTCTCTCTTGCTAAGGGAAACTGTAGGCATGGGGAGCTCCGGGCTGACATACAGTTTGGTCACCCCAGGGGAGAGTGAGGCTTCTTTCTCCCAGTTTCAGCTTATACAAATTATGGGAAAGGCTAGGATTACATTAGCCTGGCTGGAGACATGTGCCCAGCACTTGGCCCGTGATAGCAGGGTAGCATTTTGATTGACCAGGCCTTGGACCATCTTTTTTGACCTAGGAAGGGAGAACGGGTACTTCACTTGTGGGGGAGCAGTTCTTGGATAAAAGAGGGAGTGCTGTTATCAGGAAGAGAGGGTAGACCACTGGTGTCTACTACAACCATCTTCTCCTCCCCCACCCCTGTTCATGTTCCCACTGCCTTCTGGCACAGAGGGGACAAAACAGATTTTGTGGTCAGATAGACATAGTTTCAGTTATAGGCTCTATAGTAACTACCGTGACCTGGGAAAGTTTTGAGCCTCCCTGTGTCTCTACTTTGTCATCTGTTCAATCTTTTAGGATGGTTCTGAGGTATATGGCACACAGTAGGTACTATCATTGTAATAATAGACTTCATAACATTTAATCATATTTGACTGTCTCCCCTTTCTAAACCATGAGCTACTGGTGGCAGGGCCTTATTTTAGGCAAAATTATACTTAGTTATAAGAGCAGGGCTCAAATACATCATAGATTGATTTCTGCCCACTGAAACAGGATGCTGCTGAAAGATAAGGCAAGTTTTAAGGGTGAGGGAGGTGTTCCATTCTGTCCTCCTCAATCTTGGCTTTATAATAATGGCTACTGATTTATGTAGTCTTCTTTTTTAAGCTCCCCAAAGCATCTCCACATCTATCTCCACTTAACGTCACTGTGTCACCATGGAGGGAGGACCCTGTTAACAAGGGATCCAAGAGACACCAGGTTAACTAAAAATGGGCAGCAGGGGGCGCTGTGGACAAGCTCCGGGAAACCCGAGGAAAAACTGCTGTGGTCGGAACCCAGACCTGCGATGCGTCCTACCAGCTGACTCAGGCACCTCCGCAGCTGGGTGCCTGGCTATTGACTGGGCTCTTGCTGAAGTATAGTTGCCTCCCAGGGCATCTCCCCACAAGTTAGGCCCCAGCTCCGGGATCTGGCCCAACGCAAGCACTCTTCCATGGGTAGGAGCTGGGTGGACCACACAGGAAGGTCTGTGGGAGCCCAGTCTTTCATCCCTGCCTGGGTCCCAGGAAATAAAACGCTGATGTTTGATAAAGCCAGCGTCCACAGGGCGGCAGTGGGTGCAGCGATGGCCACACTGTGGACAGCGGCTGGCTGGACTGGGTTTGCATCCTGATGCTGGCACTGGGGAAGGCTAGAGTGTTCCCTCATCGCAGCCCCTGTCTTTCATCCTCTTATGCTTCCTCCTGCTTTGATTATACTGAGTAGTGTCTGTATTCTAGCCACCCGTTTATATCTGAAGTCCTGTGGTGGGTGCCTTTGGCCCTTGCAGCATCCTCCCTCCCTTCCGGAAACAGTACACTCTCCTCCTTTGGAGAAGGTCCGTTCTCCATTCCGAGGGGTTCCGGTGGGGCTGCCAATCACAATGCTCTGACCCCAGCCCCCAGCCCAGCCAGCCACTTGAGGCAGGAAGGAGCTAGGGCTTCTAGAAAGGCAGACGCGGAGGAGAAGAGCCTCTGAAGAGGGAGGTCAGGAATGTGCTCAGAATCCAGGCTTAGATGTCTGCAAAATCCTGGAGAGACATCACCCACCAAGCACTGCTGTCACTGGGAACTCATTTGGAACAGAGATGCAGACTAAAGAATGACTCTTGTGAAGGACAGAGCCGTGAAAAGTAAAGTTCTTCCCATGCTAGAATCTCCCTTTCTCCTACTGTAGGCTGGTAGTCACGCCTGTGTGTTCCTTCCTCAGGTGACATTTGTGCTGCAAGGTAGAAAGCAAAAGCTGCCGAAACAACTTCTTTTCTTTTCTCTCTTCTCTTCTCTTCTCTTCTCTTCTCTTCTCTTCTCTTCTCTTCTCTGAAAGGCTCAATTCCTCACAGTCCTAAACTCCTTAGAGAGTTAGGTGCCCCAGACGGAGAGGGAATAGAGGTGATACCTTCAGGGAAGAAGTAAAAGCAATGGAGGGCTTGGAGGAGCAGCCCCTCAAAAGGGGACAGAGATCTGGGGTCTGTGAAGCGTAGGGATCTGGGACCCATGTAATCATGTTACATATTACGTGTTGCTGGAACCGGCATGTGACAGCTTGCTGGAGCTGAATGGTAAATTTTGAGGAATTTTGCAAGTTGAAAGACTTTGCTCTGCTTGAAAGCAGCTATGGTGGGAGTGTTTACACCATGGAAGTTGGCACATGCTATAAGGCAGAGTTCCTCCCCTGCCCCAAAGCCAGTTGCTAAACATTTATCAGCGCACCACTGAACATGAGAGTGACCTTTTCCAGTCTTATCATTCAGATAAATGGCTTCTTCCGTGGGGAGAACAAGTGACAGGGATGGGAGAGAGGGGACCAGAAAGCACGTTACACTAACAGCGCTCCCCCCAAAAATAGAGTGAGGGCTCTTCATGAAAACATATGGAAGTGGAAATAGAGGGGCTCCCTCTATCTTTTTACCTTTTTTCTTCCTTCTTTTTCCTTTTTTTAACCTCCTAATAATGCCTGTATTGGAGATTTTAGAAAAGAAGAGGAGGCGGCAGTGTGTGGTGGTTGAGAGCAAGGCTTTGGAGTCAGACAGGATTGGGGTTCGCATCCCAGCTGTGCCCCTCCCCAGCTGTGTGATGCGGTGTAAAGTGGAGTAAAGTCGGAGCAAGAAGTATCATGATGTGTATTTGGGTAGAAGCCGGGCCACTCTGTTCATCTGAGCTCTGTCAAGGATCTTGACTGGCCCCCAAGAGTCCTCCCCTTGTCTTCTCTTTCTATCCCATGCTGGAACCTCCCTTTCTATTCAAGGCAGGTAGCCGGGCCTGTGTGTTCCTTCTTCAGGAAGGAACTATAGTGAACGGTGATAGCTGTCCACAAACCTGGTCCACAGAGCGTGGGTAGGATTTAGGCGATCTTTGACAGCTCATGCAAAACCCTGGCTTCAACAACCAAAGAAGCTGTTGTTTCCTTCATCCAGTCACATCTAAAAACAAAATGCCAAACTGGAGAGCCTGCCCCTACCACTGGTCCTTTGGTTCTTCCTCATGAGGGAGTGGGTAGATCCCATGGCTTTTCTGAATTCCAATTTCCTTATCCATAGGCTAGAAATGACAACACAGCCTCATTACCTTTTGTGGATACATATTATGACAAAAGGCCCAGAACCATTGCAAATTTGTGACCAAAAGATTGTGGCGTTTCCCAGTTGGGTCCAATTAGGATCATTACTGATGTGGTTGCCTCCCCTAGGCTGAAAGAAAAATGCCACCGTTAACCTTTCATTATTCGCAACAAACCCAAAGGAAAAGTCCTTGGCCCAGGTCCTAATGGAGCTATTAAAGCCCTTTTCCTATTCAGCTGTTTAAACTCAGGGTGAATAACCTGGTAATTTTCTGCTGCTTCTCCCCACAGACTATAAAAGACCAAAAGTGAACTCTTCCAACTAATGAAATTTAGGGCAGGGGCCAAATTAACCTTCTTGTCTTTTAGTTTACTTTTCCCCCTATTGTTCTCATTTGGTTGTTTTGTTATAGTGGGGGTTTGGGGGAAGTTAGTGTGTATTTGTGTGGTCTGTTTAGTGGAAGACTTTGAAAGGACAGAACAGTCATACATGATATATAAGACCCCCCAAGAAAAGGAGAGACCAAGAGAATGAAGAGAAAAAAAAAAAAAATGAAAATAAACCAAGATGAAAATAGGCAACACACACACACACACACACACACACACAAATCCTATATATAAAAACCAAATCTTTCCTTTTCTCAATTTCTTGCTCTCCTTTTTCCTTTTCACTGCATTAGGGTTTCCCCACCCCTCATTTCTATGTCTCTTTTCTCTCTGTGTGCCCTTATTAACTCAACCTCATTAACACTTCCAAAACCAGAAAGCATTATCCTGACACCACACCCCTCAAGTCCTAGTTTTCTTTCTGAATTTCCCAATCTCTTCTCAGGTTCTACTTCAGGTCAGCTGCCCAAGCAAAAGAAAAAAAAATCTCAGAATCATGTCTTATTTTTTTAATTAGCTTTATTGAGGTATAATTTACATACTAAAAATTCACCCATTTTAAGCATTCAGTTTAATTCATTTTGACAGAGGTGTATAGTCATTAACCACCACCACTGTCAAGACATAGAACATTTCCTGCATCCCAAATGCTTCCTCATGTCCTTTTTTAATCAAGGTCTTACCTCCATTCCCAACACCTGGACACTACTGGTCTGCTATCACTATAACAGATCAGTATAGCTATATCACTATAGCATTTTCTAGAATGTTATATAAATGGAATCATATAGTAGGTTGTCTTTTATGTCTGGCTTCCTTTCTTAGCATACTGCTTTTGAGATTAATCTATGTTGTTGCCTGTATCAATTGCTCATTCATTTTTATTGCTGAGAAACACTGCATTATAGAAACACATCACAATTGTTTGTTTATCCATTCATTAGCTGATGGACATTTGGGTTGTTTTCAGTTTTGGGCTATCATTCATTAAGTGCTATGAATATTCACACATAGGTCTTTATGTGGATATATTTTCATTTCTGTTGGGAGTAGAATTTTATTTCATTTCTAGGAAGAGAATTGCTGGGGTGTATAGTAAATATAGTCTAACTTTATAAAACCCCCATGAACTGTTTTCCAAAGGGGCTGTATCATTTTCATTCCCATGATCAATGTATGAGAATTCCAGTTGCTCCATATTATTGCTGACACTTTGTATTGTTAGGTTTAAAAATTTTAGCCATTCCCCTGGATGTGTAGTATTACCTCCTTGTCCCTTTAATTTGTACTTCCCAAATGACAAAAGTGGAGTGCATGTTCATGTGCTTATTTGCCTTTAGTATATCTTCTTTGGTAAATTGCCTGTATACATGTTTTGCCCATTTGAAAATTGAGCTGTTTGTCTTCTTCTTATTGATTTGTAAGAGTTCTTTATATATTCTGCGTACAAGACCCTCAGCAGATACATATTTTACCTATGGAAATAACCTAAAATACAAAGAGTCATGCACAAGAATTTCCACATCAATGTTATTTATAATTGTGATGAAATTAGAAATGAGTTACAATCTAATAAAAGGAAAACTGTTCACTTCTTTAGGACTGAAAGGGATATCTTACAGTCTTTAATGATATCAAACATTTAAAGACACAGAAACCTGCTTTTGCTATCATTTTAAGCAGAAAATAAAATCATGTATATCAGCCATGCATTTAAGAAGGCTGGAAGTGTATACCAAAATCCTAAGTGCTACCATCTAAGATTGTGGCTGGTGTTTGAATTATCTGTATTTTTCAAGAATTATAGGGGAAGCATGCTGTAAAAAGGTGGGAAATGTCATAAGGAAGTAGATGGTTAAGGCCCACGGTCTGTGGGGTAAGTGTCCTGTGGCCCACCTCCCTCGAGAATCGAGAATTGGGAGGAGGACACTGCAAGGATAGGCCCAGGAGTTATGGGGTCCAAAGAAGAACAAGTGGTAAAAAAAATCTCAACGTGGAAAATGCCAAACAAGAAAACGAGGGAGGGGAGTAGGTCCCTGTGCGGAATGAAGAGGAATCTCACCATTTGGGAGGGGACGAAGGCCAGGAGCCTAGAGGAAATGTCATGCCGGGGGCGGGTTAGGCAACTTGCCCCTAATTTTCCACGGGCCGTACCTATTAGGCCTATCGATCACAATGAAGCAGGAGAGGATGCGGAAAGGTCTGTGGGGCAGATGATGGAAATCAAGAGAAAGACCAGGGAGCAGCAGGTGAGGCACTATTTGCGCTTCCAAATCCCGAACCTGACAATCATCATGACTTTTGTGTCATACCTTGAATCCTAAGGTTTTCCCAGAGGTTAATAATGTGGCCACTGCTTTACAAGCTTGTATTTTTGTGATTTACTTTTTCTGTAAACCTTTTGGTATTTCCATTTAATCAGTTTCTAATTGAATATTGTTTTGTCTCCGTCTGAAAGTTTCCGTCAGCATGGCAATTTCACCCATTTTGGGAAAATATTCTTTTCCTAATATGAAATTAATACAGCAGTTTAAAAAACAAACAAACAAACAAAGGAAGGAAGTGGTTAAAGCAGCACTTGGTGCTTCCCTCACAAGTGCACCTGGGCTGTGGCATGATTTGTGATACTATTAATAACAAAGTTGACTGTGGTCAGTTGCATAACAGACCACCCAAAAGTTTTGAACTATAATTCTAGCTCTGCCCTTGAACTCCAGGCAGTTTTTCTGAAACAGGATTCAGAACTGTGAAATACCTAGCAAGGTTGCCATGTAGCTTTCTGGGGACCTGCTTCCCAGATACGTACTATAAAGCAGCAGTCCCCAACATTTTTGGGACCAGGGACCAGTTTCACTGAAGACAATTTTCCACAGATGGAATGATTCAAATGCATTACATTACTGTGCAGTCAAACCTCTCTACTAATGGTAATCTGTATTTGCAGCTGCTCCCCAATGCTAGCATCACCACCTCAGCTCCACCTCAGATCATCAGGCATTAGATTCTCATCAGGAGAGGCGAGCTAGATCCCTCACATGTGCAGTTTGCAGTAGGGCTCCCGCTCCAGCTCCTATGAGAATTTAATGCCAGGTGTTGGAGCTTATGTGGTGATGGGCAGGAGGGATGGGCAGCAGCTGTAAATACAGATAAAGCTTCACTGGCTTGTCCACCTCCTGCAGCCTGGTTCCTAACAGGCCACTGACAGACTGGTCAGCGGACCAGCTCTGAAGTATGCAAAAGCTCTGTATCTTATCTTCAATGACTTTGGAAGATCATCTCCAGAAGTCAGGCATGCCTTTAGTACTTAGAAGAGAGTCTCTGTGCTTCTGTTGATAGAAAACAATGACACCAAAGAGAACACAAACTCAGAGGACTGGAGGGAAAGCAATGTGGGCAGTTAAAGAGAAAAGCCCTGGTTGGAAGAAAACGTTGGAGCTAAGGGGAAGAAAGGCAGGAGTGGAAAAAAGAAATGGAAGAAAGAACAGAGAGCTGAAGCAAACAGGTCAGACTTTGAATAAGTAAACTTTGTAGATACATTTTGCATATGTAAAGTCTTATCCTATAATTAATTTGTATCCTTTTTACTCATTTTCATTTCTAATTTTAAAGTAATTTCTGTTGCTCTCTGAAGACTGGCAGGAAAGTACAATTACTATTGGGTTTATTGTGACAAAGAAATTCAATGAACTTTAGATGCCTCTATAGGGATTACTTTCATAAGAAGGCAATTTCCTAAAGCAGCATGTTTTGTCAGGGTCAGTGATTTGGCTCATATCAGAGGTATCTTTGCACCTGGTGAGTTACTTTACCTACGGCAGGCACACTACATTGCTTGCTAAGTGACCTAAGAAACCAAGAAATAATATTCAAATTATTATTCAGAAGATCTAGTAGAGGATTTTAAAAAGTTTGGTAGCCAATCAAAATCCAAATATAAATTTTTCTTTGAAATTTGATATGATGCAAATGCAAAGGGCCAAGAATAACCAACACAATCTTGAAGAGGAACAAAGTGAGAGGACTTTCTCTGCTATATATTTAGATGTACTATGAATAATTTTGGCACAAAGATAGACAAATTGACCAGTGGAAGAGAACAGAAAGTCCAGAAAGAGATCCATGCATATATGGATATTTTATTTATGACAAAGGAGGCACTGTAAAGCAGTAAAGACAGTCTTTTCAATAAATGGTTCTGGAACCATTGGATAATTATGAGGAGGGAAAAATTAGACCCCTATCTCATGCCATGCATAAAAATTCATTCCAGGTGTATCATAGGCTTAAATCTGAAAGGTAAAACAACAAAGCTTCTAGAAGACAATGTAGGAGAAGAGTTTCGTGATTTTGAGGTAGGGAAAGACTACTTAGTAAGCTAATCATAAAAAAGATCAATAGATTTGAGTATATTAAAATTTAAAACCACATTAAAGGTCAGGAAAGACTTCATACATAGGACACAAATAGAACTAACCATAAAGAACAAGATCAATAAATCTGAAATTAATTTAACACTTAAATTTACTATTAATAGATATAGAGAAGATATTTGCAATATCTACAGCCTACAAAAGGCTTTTTATAAAGTACATAAAGAAATCCCTCACTCCTGTAATCTCAGCTCTGTGGGAAGCCTCGGTGGGAGGATCACTTGAGGATAGGAGTTTGAGACCAGTCCTGGCAACATAGTAAAACTCCTTCTCTACAAGAAAACAACAACAAAAACAACAAGAAGCTGGAAGGCTACTAGGGAGGCTGAGGTGGGAGGACCCTTGAGCCCAGGAGTTCAAGGTTACAATGTGCTAGGATCACACCACTGTACTCCAGCCTGGGCAACAGAGTAAAACCCTGTCTCTTAAAAAAAAAGAAAGAAACAAGAAAGAAAGAAATCCTATAGGCCAATAAGAAAAGATAGTCAACCAGAGGAAAAATGGGCAAAAGACTTGAACCGATGTTTCTGGAAAAAAATATCTAATGGAAAATAAATATATGAAAAGATATTTAATATCAGGATACTAAAAATGAGGAAAATGAAAATAAAAACCATAACCAGACATCATTACATACAGAACAGGTGGCTAAAATTAAAAAGACTAACACTTCCCAGTGCTGGTGAGGATGCAGACAGCAGACACTCGTATGCTGCTGGAGACTGTGGATCGGTACACTTGGGAAAAGTTTTTGTAGTGTTTACCAAAGTTGAAGTCACACATAATTTATGATTTCATGATGCGATTCATAGGATTAAACCCAACAGAAATATGTGCTCATGTTCTTTAAGAGACATGTACGAGAATGTTCACAGCAGCTCTATTTGTAATTATCTCAAACTGGAAACTGGCCTAAAGTCTATCAGCTGAAGAATAAATAAACAAAGTGGTATATTCATAAAATAAAATATTATTCAGCAAAGTAAAAGAGTGACAGCAGCTACACATAACACCTTGGGTGAATGTTAAAACCTTATTGAGTGGAAGAAGCCAGAACCGTAAGAATAAATATTGTATAATTTCATTTATACAAAATTTATATAACAGCAAAAAAAAAAAAAAAAAAACTATGGTGTTTAGGATTCCGTGCTTGGGAGGTAAAACTGTAAAGAATAGCAAGGAAATAGTTACCACAGAAGTTCAGGTAATAATTAGCTTTGGGGAGAACAGAAGGAGCAGTGATTAGGAGGAATCATCTGTGGGATTTCGGGAATATGGCAATTTTGTATTTCTTGACATGATTGTTGCTTGGTGAAATCTCATCAAGCTATTTTGTACACATTACTGTTTGTGTGTTAGATCAGCCCAAGAAGCAATAGAAAAATTGGATAAACCAATAACCATAGAAGAAACTGAATTAATAGCCAAGATCTACTTCCCAAAATGAACCAGATCTTGTGACTCTATGGTTAGGTTCTATAGAACTTTCAAGGCACAGATATTTCCTACCTCATACAATTGTTTCTGTGCTAGCATAACCCTTATACCAGAGGCAAATGAGGAAAGCAAAATTAATTAAAGATACAGACTAAGTAAGCTCATGTATAAAGCTCATGTATGGACGTCAACTCTAAATAAAATACTAGCAAATCAAATCTAGTAATTCATTAAAAGAATGATAATCATGACCAAGTCAGATTTATCCTAGGAATGAAAAGGTGTTTTGACACCAGAATATCTATAATGTAATCCACTAAAGAAGCAAAATAAAAAAAGAAGATGATATGAACATCGATTTAGATGCCATGTAAGCATTTAAGTGTGGTCTATCCATACAGTGGGATATTACTGGGCCATAAAAAGGAATGATGTACTGATACAAGGTACAACACAGAGGAACCTTGAAAACACTGTGCTAAGTGAAAGAAGCCAGACACAAAAGGCCACACACTATATGATTCCATTTCTGTGAAATGTAGAGAATAGGCAGATTCATAGAGACATAATTTTTCTATACCATTAATAACAAAAAACACCTCAGCCAAGCAAGGCTTTTTCCAGAAATGTAAATATAGTTTATTATTAGGAATTGTACCAATATGCCACTACATTAGTAGATTAAAGGGGAAAAAAAACCAAGATAATCATCTCAATAGATATTGAAATGCCATTTAGCAAAGTTGAATATCCATTCCTGATTTAACAAACAAATTAAAATCAAAACAAAACCCAGAAAGTCTTAGTATCTTGGAATAGCTAGATTTTTTTTTTTTTTGCCCCATCATAAAAATCTAGCATCACACTTAATTTCCGTAAGAAAGAAGATATTATATTTTAATAATGTTCTGGAAATCCTAACCAGTACAATTAAGTAAGAAAAGAATTTAAGAGGTAAAATTACCTCTTAAGGCAAAGAAGATTTATTAATTGTAAATGATACCAAATAGTAACTAGAAACCTGAAGAGAATAGGCCAAAAAAATGTTAGGAAGCTGGGGGAAATTGCAAAAACAGCTACAGTAGTTTGCATCTCTCGGAAATGGAGTATATTTCTTCACATTTTAAATCTGAGTTCAACCACATGACTTGCTTTAGAACAATGGGACATGAGCAAACATGATGCAAGCCGAAGCTTAGAAAGTGTGTGTGCATCGGGACCCGCCCTCTGACCATTTTGAGAGACTTTGAGACCACTACTCTGTGAATGAGCCTAGGGGAGCCTGCTGCATGGTGAGAAACATGCAGCCTTGTCATCGCTGTTGCCCCAGCGAACACAGAACCAGCCCCCAGACCTTTGGGTGAGGCATCCTTATCTACCAAGGCCAGTGGAAGTGCTAGCTTTCTGCAAAAGTAAACCACATTGTCCCGGACCAGAAGAGCCACCAGTTGACCCACAGAGTTGAGAAATAACGTTTCTTGTTTTAAGCCACTAAGTTTGGGGGTGGTTTGTTTTCCAGGAAAAGCTAACAGAAATTATAAGAGAATTTAGTAAAACAGTTATTTTTTGTACAATTAGTATTCAAAATTGATAAATAGTTAGAAAATATTATGAAAGAAAAGATCCCATTTAAATAGCAACACTACCACCAATTATCTGAAAATAAACTTAACCAGAAATAGGCAAGACCTATATAAATGCAAAATCTTTATTATGGGGTATTAATTTTTGCGGAATTTAATCTATAAACTCAATGGGATCCCTATAAGGATATTAAAATTTTTTTTCAACTTTTTATAAGATGATATTGGGCTCATCTGTAGAAATAAACAAGAAAGAATAGCCAGGAAGAAAATTTGCAAAGAAAGATATTGGAGGAGAGGGATGGTCAGATATATATTTAAATGCATTTAAAAGTTAGAAGAATTAAAAACAGTCTAAGCCAGGAACATACCTGTAGTCTCAGCTACTAAGGAGCTCAAGGGATGATCGTTTGAGCCCAGGTGTTTGAGGCTAGCCTGGGCAACCATAGCAAGACCCTGTCTCTGAAAAAATAAATAAAAATTAAAAAAAATAAAAACAGTTTCATTCTGGCAAAGCTTCAGACAGATCAATGTAATAAAACAGAAAATCCAGAAATAAACTGAAATAAGAATTTAGTAGATGATAATGGTGACATTTATAATCACTGAGAAGAAAAATAGATCATTCAAAAAACTGTTGAGACTATGGCCAGACTATCTGGAGAAAACAAAAACAAAGTCAAACTGTATAACCTCACTTTTTTCATCAAAGTAAATTCCAGAAATATTGTGATGTCAAGTGTTAAAATGAAACTATAAAAATACTAGCAATAAAGAAGCCAAATACAAAAGGCCACATATTGCAATTCCATTTGTTTGAAATGTCCTGGGAATCCATAGAGACAGAAAGTAGATTAGTGGTTGCCAGGGACTGGGTGTCGGGACAGACAATGGGGAATGACTACTTAATGGGTATAACATTTCTTTTTGGGCCAGGCATGGTGGCTCATGCCTGTAATCCTAGCACTCCGGGAGGCTGAGGCAGGAGGATCGCTTGCGATCAGGGGTTTGAGACCAGCCTCAGCAAGAGGGAGACTCTGTCTCTACTAAAAATAGAAAGAAATTAGCTGGGCAACTAAAAAAATAGAAAAAATTCGCCAGGAGGCTGAGGCAGGAGGATCACTTGAGTCCAGGAGTTTGAGGTTACAGTGAGCTAGGATGGCCACGGGCACTCTAGCCCAGGCAACAGGGCAAGACTCTGTCTCAAAAAAAAAAAAAAAAAAAAAAAAGATTTCTTTTTGGGGTGATGAAAATAATCTAAAATTAGATATTGGCAATGGTTGCACAACTGAATATACTAAAAAATCACTGCATTGTACACTTTAAAAGGGTGCATTTTATGATATGTGAATTTAACAACATTCTTATTTAAAAAGAAAAAAAAAAGGAAGCACAGAGGCTGGGGAGTCCAGAGAAGGCTCAGACCCAAGCAGTGAGGAAAGGGAAGGCTGCTTACAGGGGCAACACTGGGACAGAGTCTGGGGGGGCATTTTATGGAAGCAGATGTGTTATAGGTGAGAAAGGTACAAAGGCATTAATTCCTCTTGGCTCTGATTACCCCTCACTCTGCCTCTTTCCAGCACTTAAGGACTCTGCATGCACTGGATAATAATTTTAAACTTAATGCATGGTTTTGAGTAAAAAAATATGCCAGAAGAAAACATGGGTGAATTCATTTATAATATTGCAATGAAGACTTTGCTAGGCATGACATAAAATCCAGAAACCATATAGAGACTGATAAATTTGCCTAGAAATTAGCAGTTTTTATATTAAGAATGCCACATACATGTGATGATAGTAAAATAGTTGTTTTTAAAAATTTGTTTGTCTTTAGAGACACAGAAATCCTTGTGAATGAAATGGTGATGTCTGGGATCTGCTTCAAAATAATTTGAGGTACACTGAATATGAAGCTTGGTAATGGGTACATGGGGAACTCCTCTCTACTTTTTATATATTTGATTTATATATTTTTATGTGTTTGATTTTTCTATGATAAAAAGTAAAAAGTAGCAAGAAGAAAAATCTATATACAAAGTAAAACAATAAACTGGGAACAAATATTTGCAACATACAATATTTAAAAAAAGGTAATTCCTTAATTTATAAAGAACTCTTACAGATCACTAAGAAAAAGACAACACAAAAGAAAAAAGTAGATGAAGACATGAACAGATGGAACAATGAAAAAAAACAAAGTAGCCAAAAAACTTGTGAAAAGATGACCATACACACAAGGGAAAACAATAGTGAGATGCCATTTCCCGTGGAGTGAGGCAGCGGACATGCAGAGGTTTGCTACTAAGCAATGCTGATGAGGATGGGGGAAATGTTGGACCTACACACTGGTGGGAATGTAGGTTGCTAATATTTCTTAAAAGAACAATGTCAGATTATCTGCCAACATATTAAAAATACATACCTCTATACATCAAATGTAGTGTATCATTCAGCCTTCAAAGGAAGGAAATTCTGATATATGCTGCAACATGGATGATCTTTATGTGAAATAAAATAAGCTAGTCGCAAAAAGACAAATATTGTATGATTCCACTTTTATGATCTACCTAGAATAGTCAAGCATAGAGATAGAAAGTAGAATGGTAGTTGCAGGGGTGGGGTCAGGGCGAGAATGGGGAGCTAGTTTTCAGTGGAGACAGGGTTTCAATTGGGGAAGATGAAAAGAGGTCTAGATATGACTGGTGGTGATGGTTGCACAACAATATGAATACATTTAATACCACTCAACTGTACACTTAAAATGATTAAGATAATAAATTTTACATGTATTTTGCCACAATAAAAAATAATTGGGAAAAACACATACTCCTTGACCCAGAAATTCCACTGCCAAACATTTACCTTAGGTTAGACATTCCCATTGTCCATAACAGCAAAAACGTCAAACGATATAAATGCCCAACAACAGTGAATTATTAATAGTTCAACAAATTATGGTAAAATCATACAACATACTACTCTGCAGAGATTTTGAAAAGGTGGATTAAGGCCGGGCATAGTGGGCCACAGCTGTAATCCCGGCACTTTGGGAGGCTGAGGTGGGAGGATTGCTTGAGGCCATGAGTCCAAGACCAGCCTGGGCAATGTAGTGAGACCCCCATTTCTATAAAACATAAAAAAAGTTAGCCATGGCATGACCCTGTAGTCCTAGCTACTCGAGTGACTGAGGCAGATTTGCTTGAGCCCAGGAATTTGAGGTTACAGTGAGCTATGAGTGAGCCACTGCACTCCAGCTTGGGCAACAGAGGAAAATGGTGTCTCTAAAAAAAATTATAATAATAAATAAATAAATAAAAAGAAGAGGTGGATTGAGCTCTGATATATTACTATGTGAATATAATATATAGAATACTATATATTCTATTCTAGGCAATAGAATGCCACAGAGAGTATATTGTATGACACGTATGTATACATTTTAAAAGGTGTGTGTGTGTTGTGTGTATGTGATAAATTATTAACAATTTTTATATAACCATAATATACTTTTCTGAAGTCATAAATAAATTATTAATAGTGATGAGAGGAGTAGGGATGGTGGTTGTGATATTAATAGTAAGACTTCATTTTAAACTTTTTTTGCAATGCTTGCACTTTTTTCCTTCATTTAAATGTATGCTTTTCCCTATAATCCTAGCACTCTGGGAGGCTGAGGCAAGAGGATTGCTTGAGGTCAGGAGTTTGAGACCAGCCTGAGCAAGAGCAAGGCCCCGTCTCTACTAAAAATAGAAAGAAATTAGCTGGACAACTAAAAATATATAGAAAATATTAGCTGAGCATGGTGGCGCATGCCTGAGTCCCAGCTACTCTGGAGGCTGAGGCAAGAGGATCACTTGAGCCCAGGAGTTTGAGGTTGCTGTGAGCAAGGCTGACGTCATGGCACTCACTCTAGCCTGGGTAACAAAGTGAGACTCTGTCTCAAAAAAAAAAAAAAAAAAAAGTATGCTTTTCTTTTCTTTCTTTTCTTTCTTTCTTTCTTGAGACAGGGTCTTGTTCTGTCACCCAGGCTGGAGTGTAGTGGCGCTATCATAGCTGACCATAACCTCGAACTCCTGAGTTCAGGCGATCCTCCTGCTTCAGCCTCCTGAGTTGCTAGGACTACAGGAGTGTGCCACCACACCTGGCTAATTTTTTTATTTTTTGTAGACACAAGGATCTCACTATGTTCCCAGACGGGTCTTGAACTCCTGACCTCAAGAGACCCTCCCACCTCGACCTCCCAAAGTGCTGGGATTATAGGCTTGAGCCACCATACCCTGCCTCATTTTTAATTTTAAGTTTAAAGGAAATGTGATATTTTGTGCTCAGAGGCTGTGAGCTTTGTCATATGGTTTACAAGATGTATTTCCATTTGGATGTTGTATCTAACCACCCTTTTAATAGGTCAAATTTCAAAATCGTAATGGTAAAAACATTATTTTGTCTTTCTTTAGTTTTCTCTCTCCTTCCATTCCCCCTGGGTGCCCACTTCCCTGTCTAAATTCAACTACCACTGCTCCTGTGACTGTTATATGCTGCACTGGGACATCTTTGGAACTGCTGCCTTCCTGCTGGGGTTACTAAATTCCCTGTAGGTCGCCATCCTCACGCTTTTGTAGTGCTCCTTGCACCTGGTACATTTGCACAGCATGTACTGAAATCTCAGTGCATATTTGAAAAATAAATCTTTCTTGGTTGAGATGGATGTTTTTGCTTTGAAAGCCTCAAAGCAGCAGGCTTGGATCCTTCATTCCCAGCACCTCAATCCTGCACCTCTTTTCGCTCAGGGCCCCTCAGTTTTTAGGAGTGTCGAACCCATTGTGTGTGGTAAGCCTGAATTTCTTTTTTTCTTTCTTTTTTTTTTTTTTGAGACAGAGTCTCACTCTGTTGCCCAGGCTAGAGTGAGTGCCGTGGCGTCAGCCTAGCTCACAGCAACCTCAAACTCCTAGGCTCAAGCGATCCTCCTGTCTCAGCCTCCCGAGTAGCTGGGACTACAGGCATGCACCACCATGCCCGGCTAATTTTTTCTATATATATTTTTAGCTGTCCATATAATTTCTTTCTATTTTTAGTAGAGATGGGGTCTCGCTCTTGCTCAGGCTGGTCTCGAACTCCTGAGCTCAAACGATCCGCCCACCTCGGCCTCCCAGAGTGCTAGGATTACAGGCGTGAGCCACCGCGCCCGGCCCTGAATTTCTTACTAGTTGGGTGTCCTCTATCTTTTCACGCGTGTTTTTCCACATCTTGGTTCTTTAACTCTTTTCTCAGAGTGGGCAAAGTAGAGAAAAGAGCCCTGGACCCTGGGATCAGGAGACCAAAGTTTGGCCCCAGCTCTGCCACCAGCTCATGGAGTGACTCTAGGCCCAGTGTCCTCCTCTACATCATGAAGACATCTCTAGACCCTGCCCCACCCAGGCCCACTGCCAGCCACACCCTCCCCTTCACTCAATTTGTGTCCTCAGTTGTCTCCTCTCATCTTCTTATCAATTCGTTAGCTCTTTAAGATATCAGTATAGTATATTTCCAGCCTTATCCTCTTATTCCCTTTTGACTCTTTCAATAAATGTTCCAGATCATAAAAATAAATCTAGTTCCTTTCTACCTCTTATTCCTCCTCTTTATTGAAATTACAACACAAAATCACCACCCTCTGAAGTAGCAGTTTGGATCACAGTCTGGAGAAGCAGAGATACAGCTTGATGTGGCAGAAAGCACATGAGTCTCAGAGTGACAAGGCCTAGATAGCTGACTCCCAGCATGACCACTCATGATCTCAACTCCCTGAGCCTCAGTTCCTTCATCTGTATTATGGAGCCAGTAATATTCCACTCTGGCCCCTCTCCCAGTCCCACCCTACCCCTCCTTGTCAGAGCCTACAACTCAGCTTGTTCCCAGGATCCATCTTCCCCATAGGTGACCAGAGGTGACACCCCTGCTCCCTGGCCCTGTGGCCCTCCTTCTCTGCTGCTCTGCTCCCCACTGTCTGCGCCCATTGCTGTCCCCACGCAGTGAACCAGAGCTCTCTGGGGAGAAACAGTGGGGAGTGGGAGGGAGAAGAGGACAGCAAAGGAAACAGAGAGAGTTGAAGGGTAATTCTTTTTTTTTTTTTTTTTTTTTTTTTGAGACAGAGTCTCACTTTGTTGCCCAGGCTAGAGTGAGTGCCGTGGCGTCAGCCTAGCTCACAGCAACCTCAAACTCCTGGGCTCAAGCGATCCTCCTGCCTCAGCCTCCCGAGTAGCTGGGACTACAGGCATGCACCACTATGCCCGGCTAATTTTTCTATATATATATTTTTAGTTGTCCATATAATTTTTTTCTATTTTTAGTAGAGACGGGGTCTCGCTCTTGCTCAGGCTGGTCTCGAACTCCTGACCTTGAGCGATCCACCCGCCTCGGCCTCCCAGAGTGCTAGGATTACAGGCGTGAGCCACCGCGCCCGGCCGAAGGGTAATTCTTTAGCTCCATAAACTTCTGTATGTAGGGGCTTCCTAGAAGGCTGGTCCTCACCTTCCTATCTGCTATAAACTGAATGTTTGTGTCCCGCCCCCCAAATTCATATGTTGAAATCCTAATCCCCAGTGTGATGGTATTAGGAGGTGGAACCTTCAAAAGGGGGTTAGGTCATGAGGTGGAGCCCTCATGGATGAGATTCGTGCCCTTGTACAAGAGACTCAGAAGAGCTCCCTCACCCCTTCAGCCGTGGGTGGACACAGCAAGACCATGCCATCTATGAACCAGAAAGCAGGCCCTCACCAGACACCAAATCTGCAGGTAACTTGATGTTGAACTTCCCAGCCTCCGGAACTGTGAGAAATAAATTTCTGTTATTTTTAAATTACCCAGCCTATAGTACTTTTTTTTTTTTTTTTTGAGACAGAGTCTCGCTATGTTGCCCAAGCTGGTCTCAAACTCCCGGGCTCAAGTGATCCTCCTGGCCCAGCCTCCCTGGTAAGTGGGACTCCAGGCACGCACCACCATGCCAGCTTCCAGTCTATAGTTCTGTTAGTGATGTGAATGGACTAAGACACCGTCCATTCACTGTCTTCCCAAATGAACCCTCAGAATTACAGGCAAACGTCATTTTATTGTGCTTCACTTTATTGCGCTTCACAGATGTAGCAGTTTTTACAAATTGAAGGTTTGTGGCAATTCTGCATCCAACAAGTCTATCGGTGCCATTTTCCCAGAAGTATTGTGCTCACATCATGTCTCTGTGTCATATTTTGGTAATTCTCACAGTATTTCAAAATTTTTCATTAATATTACATCTGTTATGGTGATCTGTGATCTGTGATCTTTGATGTTACCATTGTACTTGTTTGGGGGTGCCACAAATGGCACCAAAATAAAGTGGCCAAGTTGATCGACAAAAGTTGTGTGTGTTCTGACTGCTCCACCAACCGGCCGTTCCCCCGTCTCTCTCCCTCTCCCCAAGGTTTCCTATTCCCTGAGACACAACAACATTGAAATCAGAGCAATTACTAACCCTACAGTGGCCTCTCAGTGTTCAAGTGAAAGGAAGAGTCATACGTCTCTCACTTTAAATCCAAACCTGGAAATGATTAAGCTTAGCGAAGATGGCATGTTGAAAGCCAAGATAGTCCAAAAGCTAGGCTTCTTGTGCCAAACAGTTAGTCAAGACGTGAATGCAAAGGAAAAGTTCTTGAAGGAAATAAAAGTGCTACTCTGGTGAACACACAAATTATAAGAAAGTGCAACAGCCTTATTGCTGATATGTAGAAAGTTTTAGTGATCTGGGTAGAAGATCAAACCAGCTACAACGTACCCTTAAGCCAAAATCTAATCCACAGCAAGACCCTCTAACTCTCTGCAGTTTTATGAAGGCTGACAGAAGTGAGGAAGCTGAAAAGGGAAGTTTGAAGCTAGCAGAGTTTGGCCCATGAGGTTTAAGGAAAGAAGCCATCTCTATAACATAAAAGTGCAAGATGAAGCAGCGAGTAACCTATATTTAAGAAATACATTTTCTAAGGCTATAGCTGCCATGGACAGTGATTTCTCTGAGGGGTCTGGGCAAAGTAAATTTAAAATCTTCTGGAAAGGATTCATCATTCTAGATGTCATTAAAAACATTAACAGGCCCGTGGAAGAAGTTGATTCCAGTCCTCATGGATGACTGGGAGGACTTCAGGACTCCAGTGGAGGAGGCAGCTGCGTATGTGGAAATAGCGATAGAAGTAGAATTAGAAGTGGAGCCTGAAGATGTGATTCAATTGCTACAAGTTCATTATAAACCTTGAATGGCTGAAGAATTGCTTCTTGGGCCCGGCATTTCCATTCCTCCCTTCATGTGCCGTGGCCACTAATTTGCCTTCTCTATTTTGCATGTTCTCTCTTTCTTTCTTTTTCAGAGAAATAAATAAACTTTTACTTCTGTATATGAAGAAGAAGGAGAAGGAGAAGGAGAATTGCTTCTTGTGGATGAGCAAAGGAAGTGGTTTTTGAGATGGAAACTACTCCTGGTGAAGATGCTGTGAGTACTATTGAAATGACAACAAGGGATTTAGAATATTACACACACATACACTTAGTTGATAAAGCAGCAGCAGGTTTGAGAAGATTGACTCCAATTTTGAAAGAAGTTCTACTGTGGGCAAAATGCTATCAAACAACGTCACGTGCTACAGAGAAATCTTTCATGGGAGGAAGAGTCAATGGATGTGGCAAACTTCATTGTTGTCTTACTTTAACAAATAGCCACAGCCACCCCAACCTTCAGCAACCACCACCCTGCAGTCAGCAGCCACCAACATAGAGGCAAGACCCTCCACCAGCAAGAACATTATGACTTGCTGAAGGCTCAAGTGATCGTTAGCATTTTTTAGCAATGAAGTATTTTTAAATTAAGGTATGTACATTGTTTTTGTAGACATAATGCTATTTCACACTTAATAGACTACAGTATAGAGTAAACAGAACTTTCAAACCAAAACATTTGTGGGACTTGCTTATTGCAATATTCACTTTATTGCGGTGGTCTGGATCCGAAACCACGTTCTCTCTGAGGCATGCCTGTGTCTCCGAGGTAGGATTGCTGTTAGGAAGGAGATTCATCTTACAGGGTAAGGGAACTCAGGCTTTCAGTCTGTTGTGGGAACAACGCCAATGGCCTCTCCTTAGGGGGCGTCCACTCTCCCTGTGCTGATTTCTCCTTCGCTTAGTCGCTTCCATCCAACCTTGTCCAGAAGAGTGTGCGGGTGTTTTTTTATTTCATACTCACGGTCGGTTGTTCTAATATTGCTTATTACAACACTTTCCACAACTTTCTTTTTCTCCCTCATCTCCAAAAATAGCAAATGACATTGCTTGCCCAGATTTTCCACCCGAGTTTGTTTTTCATTTTTGAGAGAAATCAGCACGGGTGCTGAGTGCTGCCTCAGCACCAAATAAATGCTGGTACTGAACCCCAGGACAAAGTCAAAGGTTATACACTCCTCTGCAATGCAGCTGCAGATCTGTCTGTATGCACAGCATGGGAGGAATGGATGTTGTTTGTGGTATGAGAACTATATATGGAAATAGCTTGGATGTGCCTGGATTTTTGCATTAAATATGTTCCTGGAATTTAATGTGTACTTAAATTTATCTTATAACAAAGTCAATCTTACCCAGAATGACTGGTGTCTTAGTCCATCCAGGGTGCTATAGCAAAGATGCCATAGACTGGGTAATTTATAAACAATAGAAAATTTATTGTTTACAGTTCTGGACCAAGTTCAAGGCACCAGCAAATTGGCATCTGGTGAGGGCTCTCTGTTTCATAGGGTACCTTCTTGCTGTGTTCCCACATCATGGAAGGGGCAAACAAGCTCCCTCAGGACTCTTTCATAAAAGCACTAATCCCATTCACCCTACTCACTGTAGGACCTCATCACCTCCTAAAGGCCCCACAAACTATTGTGTTGGGGATTAGATATGAATGTTGGGGGGCAGGGAACACAGACATTCAGACTACAGCAACTGGTAAACAGTGTTTCCGTGATAATTGGGTGTCTTGGAAGAGGGAGACTTACCTTTTATATAAGCCTTATGTCACTTGGTTTCTCCAGCCCACAGTAGCCAGGGGATTCAAATGAGGTTATAGGACCAGCTATAACTCTCTGGCCAAGACAGCCTCATGAAATTCTTAATTTTAAAGCAAGGGGCCCACATATTTACTTTGCACCAGGGCCTGCAAATTTTGTTCTTTGCTACTGTCCCTTGTTAAATCCAACCCCAATGATGTTTAGGAGCCCCTGGGGCATGTTCACAGATGTTGATGAAACATTCAGTCGCCTACTTTGTGCCTGCTCCATTTCCTTTGCCTCCCGCCCCCATGGACATTGTGGTCCTGACATGACGTGTGGCAGCCCCTGGGGAGCTGCAGGCAGGGTGCTGGGTTGTCTGGAGCCCCAGAGGGCCGAAGCCATGCTGCATGTTCCCACAGAAGGGCTCTCCCCTCTCCTGGTGGTGCTCCCTACCTCTGCCCCCAAACCCGTCTGCTTGTTACCCATCCCCCCCAGTCTTCCCCTCCCCACTGCCCCTTCTCCAACCTTCCCTTCCCTGCTTCCAGCCACCTTCCTTCCCGGAGAGCTTTGAGTTTCACTTTGAAGCCCTCACTAAACACAGATGAGCACTTTTCAAAGACCTGCATCCACCAAACTCTGTGTTCTTCAGAACTCCATTTCTGGAGTCTATTAATAGAGGCAACAGAAAAAGGGAGGTTTGCTAGTCAGATGGATTTGGGAGACACTGCACATTAGATGCTGTTCTTGGAGACTTAACTAATCACTATGGTATGTTGAAAGTTCAGAGAAAAACTATTTAACTTAATGTAACCCAGTGTTTCCTAAATTAAATTGAGCATTCAACACTCCCACTGTCTGCCTCCTAGCCCCACATTAACATTCTACAGATAGTATTCTTGGGTGATGCTCCCTTGGAAAATCATAACATAAATTGACATAAACCATTTCTGAACATAATTTAATATTTCTTTGAGGAGTCAGAAGACGCTGGTGTTTATCTTTTGATCTCTGGACAAATGGAAATTAAGCATATTCTGAATCATATTAAAGTACACTAAAGATATTTAGTCTTATGTAGAGCTAGGCACATAGGAAATAGTATATATTTGTTGAATTACTAAACTTATGGAAACCCTTTGGGCCTCAGTTTCATATACTTAAAGGGATTGGATTAGTTGGCCTCTGAGACAACTTAATAAACATCGTGTCTTTTATGTTAGGCACTGAGGTATGGAGAACAGGCTCCTCTCCCCAAAGAACTCATAGTCTAGTAGAAAACAGGCAATAGACAAATAACTATAACACAACATGATATTGTCACAAGAAATACATACTAAGTGTTATGGTAGTACAGAGGAGGGAGCAACACGGAGTCTTAAAAAGCGAGTGGGAGTTCATTAGGATGAAGTGATGTGGGCAAAGGGAATTCCAAGCTAAGCGCACAGCACGTACAAATGCATCGAGGGCTAAAGCACTAAATTTTTCAGAGATACTTTTAGGCCTAAATTCTTTGACTTTATAAATGTTGTGGTAAATTCCATACTGCAAATTATCATGCCCACATTTGTTTTTCATCATTCAGAGTTCCATATGTTAGATCTCCTTATAGTGGTTCCATCTGAGGTCATAATCTGGGATTTTCTTAAGAAAATTAAGAGTTAATGGATAGTAAATAATATCACTTCCCTTTAAGACAGATACCAGGCTGCCCAGCTATAGTGGCTCTAGTCCCGCCACCTGCTCCTGTGCCGCCAACTTCTGTCCTGCTAGTGTAAGGTCCGGGCAGCCCCTGAGGGTCACTCCAGCCCTCCTGTCCCAGGCCTTTTCGAATTCGCTTCCATAGCTCTCCAAGTTTCAATGGCAGCTTCTAGGGTTCTGTGGCCAGTTCTAATGAAATATCCTATAGGTGTGTACGTGTATACGTGTGTGTTTGTGTGTGTGTGTGTGAAATGACAGGGTTTTCACAGTTTAACTTTAAGCCTGTAATTTTGATGCAGTTCCTTTCTCTCTTCTGTCCCCAGAGTAAAATCCCACCTTTATCCCATGGTGGCGAGTCTGTTTTTCAGGGCAAAGACTGTACCAGGAAGCTGAAGGTACGAGTGGTGGTGCTCCTGGGCCGGGTATTTGTGTTTCCCCTTGAGGAATACTAAAAGGCAAGAAAAACTGCTGCCACAGCCTCCATCCCGGTATTCATATGTTGATGTGCTTTAGCATTATTGGTATTTATTGGTTATTTTAGGATGTTTCTTTCCAATGAGATCCCAAGATAAATTCAGATTTTTAGTTGTTTTGTCTGCTTTATAAATAGTACTAAGCACTAAAACATGATGCTTAATACTAAGTTCAAACATGGTGCTTAATAAAGCTACCAGTGATACCCTGGTACATGTGCAATTTGAGGTCAAGGCCTCATGTTACCCATATTGTAACACATTAGGAGGGTAAAGCTTTTGCAGAAATTATTTTAAAATAAACTCCTTAGCATGCATTGTCCCTTATAAAAGAACAGAGTTTTAAGGCGATGGACCAAAAAAGGGCTAATCTTAGATGCCTGAGAATGGTTTGAAAAATATGGGACATTTGCCCAGGCTAGAGAGGGTCCCCGGGGATGAGGGTGTGGAAGCTGGACAAATAGCAGAGCTGCTAACCACGTGAGAGAGAGGACCTGAGGACAAATGTTGAGAGGGGCATGAATATTAGCTGACCATGTCAAATAATTCCTTAAATTTTTATTCTGGTTAAAAATGTCTAGCATGCAAATAACAGTATGCACAGTTCACACAGCGGACTACGACAGAGCTGTAAAAAAGAATGAGGACTATGTGGAGTGATCCTTAGAATGCATGGTTAGTGAAAACAAAGTAAGGCTACTATGCTACTGTTTATCTAAAAAATGAGACTTCAATACATGAAAATATTTGCTTACTTTTCCAAAATGAAAGAAGTAGTAGTAAAACTTTGTTTTTGTAAAAAAGAATTTATAGGGGAGGGGACAGGGTAGAGGGACTGGGATAGAATACACAGTCCTCTGAATGCACCTGGAAGTTTGCCTTTGGAAACTTGTAAACATTTTACGTAATTACAAAATAACTTTTAAAATATAAATTTAAAAGCAATCCCTAAAAAAACAAAATCAAAATTGAATAAACGACCTGAAATATATACTCTGAGTTGGTGGGATAACCACAAAGGAAGGACTTTAATTTTCAAGTGACTTTAATTTGATTTTCATTATTACAATGTGTCTTAAAACCAAAAAGAACTACATAGCAACCTTAAATGGATTTCAGTAATTATATTATTGGTGCTAGAGTTAGAATAGTTATTCTAAAACTGTTGCATGTTTATTGTGAAGTAAAGCAAATATGTGATTTTATTGATGTCTTGGAGATGTGGGAGTTTTGATAAGGGAGAAAGAAAATAAAAATGTGAGACTGATGAGATTAAAAAAACATCTTGTAGTCCTATTTGAAAATATGATGTGAATTCATGATGTATTTTCTTTTTTTTTTTTTTAGAAACAATTAATTGTATTTATAGGAAGAATTTTATAAAAAGGTGTACAGATTCTTACTTGGAAACATTAACAAAATGCAACTATGTTGAAAAATTCGGTATTGGAGAACATATTCTACCATGGCAGAAATTGTTTAAGTAATATATGTTGCTATCATTTGACATCTAACTAAAATCATGTATTTAAAGTTAATTAATTATGTTTTGGATTATACACAGAGTGCTTATGACTTAGATCTTTCTGAAAAAAAAGTTTAATGTAATAAAATTTTATATTCCAGAGAAAAAATAAAATAATCAAGTTGGAAATGTGGTTCAGAAAGATTTATTTTCATTTACCTTTTATTTAGTAATGTGTTAATTTTTAATATGTATTTGGTGCTTATTACTACTAACACATTTAGTACATGTGGCAGGCACTGTTCTGAGTACTCTACAAATATTCATTATTTAACTTTCATGACCACCTTAATGAGATAGGTAATGCTATCATCCCAATTTTACAGATGAGGAGAATGATTTCATGATGTATTTTCAAAGAAGAATTTCCTAACTCTTTCTATTAAAAAGGCCTAGAAACTCTGATCAACCCAGTAGCCTGATAACCCTGGAGCCCAGAGTGTGATGTCTAAATCTCATTTCTTATTAAAAGGAACCAAGACTCCTTGGGGAAATGAATGATTCCTGATCTGGGGCAGAAAATACATGAGCTAAATCTGGAATATAAGAAATCTTGTCATACTGGAAACCAAGGAAATTACTTTGATCATGTCAAAAGACTTGGGAGCCAACCTGAATAAATTTCCACTGGCTAAAGATGGAACAAGTTAAAAATTAATAAGAATGATAATGGGAATGGATTGAAACATACCAAATATTTTTAAATCTATGAGTTCATAATGATACTTAAAACAAAACATCTTGTTGGTCACCTTTGATGGATGCTAGGGGACCAACTCATTATTTTGAAATTAGTAAATAGCGAAGCATTTATCTTACATTTCCTGCACAATCTGTACTTCAGGGTAACCAAATAATTGATGATGGGATATTTCTTTTTAGAGTAGTATTCCAGCTAATAACTGAAGAAGAATTGATAGAACTAAAACATCACCGTTTAAAACCCCTAGTGATTTAATACATCTAGATACTTCGCATCAGTGGCTGCTGACATCACAAAAAAAGAACCAGACCTTATTTGCCTCCTCATGAGAGATACACAGTACCACCCATGAAACTTCCTTCCCAAAGAACCAAATATGAATCTGAGCACAAGAAATATAGGGGAGAGAGGAACTTGTTAAATACACCAAAATATAATAATACAGTAATAAAAATCCAGATTGGGAAATTCTACAGGACTAATGCCCTAGCACCTCCAACAAATAAATTATAAGGGGGAAAAATAATGAAAGGGAAACAAATATATAGCCTAAAAGATACTTAAGCGCACATCAACTCACTGCAATGTGTGGAGCTTAGTTAGATACTGATATGAGCAAATCCAAATAAAAAAATTTATGAGGCAAATGGGAAAATATAAACAATGACTGGTTATTGGATGATATTAGAGAATCAATATTAATTTCTTCAGTGTGATAAAGGTACTGCAGGCATATTTTCAAAATGTTCTTATGTTTTAAAGATACACACTGAAGTATTTATGGACTCAATGATATGATGTCAGGGATTTGTTTCATGACAACACAAAGTCGGGGTGTGGGAGGCTAAATGATATAAGATTAGACAAAAAATTGATACTTCTAGAAACTTGATGATGTATGCATTGTATTACTCTTTCTATTTTCTTTTTTAAATTGGTTTTAGAGAGGGGGTCTCACTATGCTGCTCAAGCTGGACTCAAACTCCTGGGATCAAGAGATCCTCCTGCCTCAGCCTCCTAAGTAGCTGGGACTACAGGCATGCGCCACTGTGCGGGGCTTCTTTCTACTTTTCAATGTTTGAAATTTTCTTTAATAAAAAGGATTTTTTTTTTTGAAACAGGGTCTTACTCTTTCGCCCCTGCTGGTGTGCAATGGCATCATCATAGTTCACTGCAACCTGCTAGACCAGGGGTAGGGAATCTTTTCGTGTTGGAAGGCCGCATTAATCTAGCTATAATCAAATAAGGCCGCATTCAAGAAACTTCAATTAGATATACGTACATTATTGTGTAAAAATCTAACTACTACATAAATAATAATTTAAAAAAATGAAAACTATTTGTTAATTTTAAAGTTAACTAACATTTCAGTGACTACCTTGCATCTGCTTTTTGTTGGAAAGCAGTTGAATATTTGGTTGTAGCATGGAGGTCTGCAGTTTCAGTCGATCCTCTAGATGGCTATCAGTCATTTGTGATTTTTATTTTTTTAATTTCAGCTCATTATGGGGGTACAAAAGTTCAGGTTATATATAATGCCCATGCCCCCCCATCCCGCCGAGTCTGAGCTTCAAGTGTGTCCATTCCCCAGGCAGTGCTCATCGCACTCATCAAGTAGGTATACACCCATCCCTTCCCCCCAGCCCCCACCTCTGTCCGATACCCAATTGGTGTTATTCCCAAATGTGCACTCAGGGAAATCAGTTTGCTGGTGAGTACGTGTGGTGCTTATTTTTCCATTCTTGGGATACTTCACTTAATAGAATGGGTTCCAACTCTCTCCAGGAGAACCAAAGAGATGCCATATCGCCATTATTTCTAATAGCTGAGTAATATTCCATGGTATACATATACCACATTTTTTTTTTTTTTTTGAGACAGAGTCTCACTCTGTTGCCCAGGCTAGAGTGAGTGCCGTGGCGTCAGCCTAGCTCACAGCAACCTCAAACTCCTGAGCTCAAGGGATCCTCCTGTCTCAGCCTCCCGAGGAGCTGGGACTACAGGCATGCACCACCATGCCCGGCTAATTTTTTTCTATATATATTTTTAGCTGTCCATATAATTTCTTTCTATTTTTAGTAGAGATGGGGTCTCGCTCTTGCTCAGGCTGGTCTCGAACTCCTGAGCTCAAACGATCCACCCACCTCGGCCTCCCAGAGTGCTAGGATTACAGGCGTGAGCCACCGCGCCCGGCCACATTTTGCTAATCAATTCATGAATCGATGGGCATTTGGGTTGTTTCCACATCTTTGCAATTGTGAATTGTGCTGCTATAAACATTCGGGTGCAGGTGTCTTTTTTATAGAATGACTTTTGTTCTTCTGGGTAGATGCCCAATAATGGGATTGCTGGATCGAATGGTAGGTCTACTTGAATCTGTTTAAGGTATCTCCACATTGTTTTCCACAAGGGTTGCACTAGTTTACAGTCCCACCAGCAGTGTATGAGTGTACGTGTCTCTCCGCATCCATGCCAGCATGTATTGTTTTGGGACTTTTTGATAAGGGCCATTCTCACTGGAGTTAAGTGATATCTCATTGTGGTTTTGATTCGCATTCCCCTGATGATTAGAGATGTTGAACATTTTTTTCATATGTTTGTTAGCCATTTTTATATCTTCTTTTGAAAATTTTCTATTTATGTCCTTTGCCCACTTTTTGATAGGGTTGTTTGACTTTTTCTTACTGATTTTCCTGAGTTCTAAATAGTTTCTTGTTATCAGTCCTTTATCTGACCTTAAAGTGTCTTGGGTTAGGTAGGAGAATGTAGATTTGCAGCAATAAGTGGTTAAAAAGCAAGAAGGCATTTTTCAGACATGTTGCTGAAGGCATGGGTATTCTATTGCATTTTTCCATGTTTCAATTGGATCTTTCTTAGCATCAAACAATAACTTTAAAATGTCATCTACTGAGAGCTCAATCAATTCCATCTGTAGTTCTTTAGGTGCCTCGGTGACATCAACTAGGTGAGGCTGATATGCTAATTTCAGTGTGATGCCATGATTCTCAAAGTCAGTGAACTTGTCATTTATTGTATTCTTCAATTTAATAGGTTTATAACAAATTTGCATATGTCATCCTGCTCATTGATGACCTTTGCTAACCGGGGAAAATGTTCATCCAGAATTTCCTTTTGAAGAAAAAGTGTTTTGAAAAAGATAGGTTTTTTCAAAATGCTTATATTATTTGCCACATATCACATATAGACTTAGTTTTACCTTCCAAAGAAATATTCAAGTTGTTTTGATTTGACATGGTATCACATAGAAATGCTGCGTTCCTATAGAAATCTTCTTTCAACTTGAATATTTCTCAGAACAGTTTGATTTTAAGTTATGTGCTCTGGAATAATGGGATCTGGGTTTGGCCTGACAATCGCAGAGACGAATTATCACCTACCTCCCTGGTACCATTTACCACATTTCGGCTTATCATGGGCTGGAGCCCAGGCACACAAACTTCCAAGAACCAGTGGTCAAATTTTCAAGAATCTGCTAAGCCTGTTGTTAAATGTAGTCCTAATTAAAAGTTAAATTACATAAATTTATAAATATATAAATATAAATAAAAATATAAATATATTATATTAAAAACAATGGTACCTAGCACTCTGGGAGGCCGAGGTAGGTGGATCGTTTGAGCTCAGGAGTTCGAGACCAGCCTGAGCAAGAGTGAGACCCTGTCTCTACTAAAAAATAGAAAGAAATGATATGGACAACTAAAAGTACATATAGAAAAAATTAGCTGGGCATGGTGGCGCATGCCTGTAGTCCCAGCTACTTGGGAGGCTGAGGCAGAAGGATTGCTTGAGCCCAGGAGTTTGAGGTTGCTGTGAGCTAGGCTGACACCACGGCACTCTAGCCTGGGCAACAGAGTGAGACTCTGTCTCAAAACAAAACAAAAACAATGGTAATATTTAAAACTCATCAATTCCTAATAATTTTGCTACATTTTATTATTATGGCTTCCCTGGGGGTTATTCACACCTATGTGTGTTTGTGCGGTGGAAATACCACATAATGGTATGCTAATGCACATCCTTCTAAGCTCTGAGTTCAGTGACATCCAGTTGCTTCCTTGGAATTGGCCGTAGTGGGAATATTTACATTACAAAAACTGGCAAGTGCTATAAATCAAGTCCCCCGCCTCCACGCCCAGAGAGCCAGTTGTTAAACATTTGCCACCACGCCACTGGATATAGCCTGAAATCTTAGTTTTTTTTGGCAAATACACTACACTTCTGACTCAAATTGCGCTAAGGCTCGTAGCTACTGCTAAAACAAGTATAACTTACTTTTACTGATATATTTAATTCCTTAGGCCTCATATTAATCACTTTTAAATTTCATTCTTTTAGGGTCAACCTATTGATTTTCATTGTGTCATCCAAGTACTCATCGTATCCCCAACTTCAGGTTACCTACAAATTTGATGATCACACCTTCTGTATATTTATTCTGAAAGCATTTATGAGGGGCAGATGCCGTATAAATGTCCCAGACACAGCCCTGGGACTCACAATTATATACTTCCTTACAGCCCGATATCAACTTGATAGTCAGCACTTGTGCATATAATCAACTGGTTACTAATTCATCCAGTGCACCAGAATTCAGTTAATATTTCTCTATCTTTTCCAAAAGAATATCGTGAAAAATTTCATTCAATGTCTAACTGATGACAAAATATTCTATATGTACGGGCATTTGCTGAGCTGCTGGGCTGGTAAATCTTGTCAAAGAGGAGAAGAGATGAATCAGCTCTGACTTGTTCTTAGTGAACTCGTCTGGGTCGTAATCATTACTTCTTCACCTACTGGCTGAAACTGTTCCTCTAGTAACCCATTCTAGAGTCTTGTCTGAAACCGAGGTCACAGATAATTATCTACAATTTCTCTGGCTCTGCCTTCTTTCTCTTCCTGAAAATCAGAATTTTCCACTGTCACCAGTCTCCTGGTGTCTCTCCTATTCTCTAGGATGCCCCAAATACCACTGACAACTGTTTGGTGATCCCACAACAATGTCTCCTCAGGACCCTAAGATGTCATTCCTCAAAACTGGTGGCTTAAAATCACTTGGAGCAGCCCTGCGCTCTTTCACATTCTATTATTCCATCTTGGGCTTCCATCTTCCCTCACCAAAGTTTATTCCCTTTCTCTATTTCTCCTCATCTTACTCATTTCATGTGGAGGAGAAATGCCCTTGCCCTGAAAGTCAGAAACAAAAGAGAATTGAAGAGCCCTGTTTTCTCTATGCCCTCCACTGACGGTGGCCTCAAGCTACAGGTCTTACCTTTTACTTGATGTTATTCCTCGAACTTTACTAAAAAGAATGGAACACTCCAGTGGCATCCTTAATATAAACTAATCTTGTAGTTTCAGAATAACTCAAACTTATTTGGAGCTTTAGCCTTTCTGATAATCACAACTGTGTCCCATGTGGATTCCAGCAGAGGTAATGGCAATTAGATGATAGGAAGATATTTGAGGAGAGATTCCTTTCAGCAGCTGTGATACCACATCCTTGTGTGAAGTTGCAACAAGCTCCCTACCTTCTAAAGTGCAGCATGGTACAAAATAGTCTTTAAATTTTCAATTAATTTGAAGTTGAGAACTTTTCATCTTGAAACTTTTTGAGAAAACCTGTAGATACTTTTGAGATCACAAAACCACAGTAAAGGAGGTCCACAAAGATAGAATTCAGTATATAGGTGCTTTTCTTTAATTAGCTGATCTTTAAAATAAGACAATTTCTTAATATAATCAACTCTTGTTATATGGCATTCCCTTGCCTGGGACTTTCTAAGTTACCTCTATGCATAGTTCAAAAAAATGTTAATGATGTTTATGGGTTTTAACTCAAAGGCCCTGAACTAAGAGATAGGAAATCTAGGTTTTCCACTTTGTTCTGCCATAAGCGGCTATGCAATCTTGGAATCCGCATGCCTCTTTTGCTCACATGTAAGTATTGTTATAAGTTGCATTCAAATCCAAGATATCAGAGCAGTATATGAGCCAGCTATCGTGTCTATAGGTGCTTGGCTGTCTCCATCTGCTCTCTGCAGAAGGTGTGTGAGTTTGCAATTACAGATGGAGGGACGGGGGAAAAAGAGTCTGAGTCAGGGGTCTTGGTAGGGAGAGGAAAAATAGAAGGAGGAGGAATAAGACAGCCCGTAGCTTTCCTCCTAAATTTCTCACAAGAGGGAATATCCAACAAAACTAAGAACTAAGTCAAACTATCAAAACAAGATTATGACAAAGGAGAAAGTAAAGGTTTTTGGCCAAATCCATCTCACAATCATTCTTCCTGCCACCACAAAGTTATCTGAACTGCGATCTCATTAGTGGACCTCCATTTCCAGTAAACATCACTCACTTAGAACAAAAACGGGAAGCTCCCACATGTAGCCGCTGGAAAGAGTCCCAGATGCAGGAAGAGGTTTTTATGACATCATCCAGAAAGTTATGCAGTAGGAAAGTCTGCGGATTAGAATAGCTCACCTAAGAGTTCTTTTCACTAGGAATTTTTATCCAGTATTTAGCAGGCCCAAGTTTCTTAGAAAATATATTTCTTAATATGTGTGTGTATATTTAACCCATGTATAGAAATATATGTACCTCTTGGGAATTGCTCAAATGCTAAGGAAAATGTTATTCATGTCTCTCTCTGTGTGTAAACATTTAATTAAAAGACCAGAAAAAAATATAGTTAAATATATTGTCCCTCTGTATGTGGAAAAAATTTTGTTCATGCTTTTAAAAATAACTTGGTTGTTTTATTAGAAATGATACATGTTTATTGTAAAATATTTAAACAAATCAGAAAAGCATAAAGATCATAAAAATCACCTCAAGTCTCATGACCCAGAAATAAGCACTGACAGAATTTTGGTAAGAAATCTATAAACATTTTCATATGTGTATATATATTTAATTTTACACAAGTGGCAAGTTCTTTATTTGCTGCATTGTAATTCTCCTTGCCTCTCAATAATGTCATTGATCTCTTTAAATATCACTAAATACAGGCATATAATGTGACTTTTAAGGACTCCATAGTTTTCCATTTTATTTTGTTTCATATACTTAGTCAATTTCATATGGATAAAAGCATAGTTTGCTGAGAAGGAACTTTTTAAGCTTCAAAAAAAGTATTATGTAAAGAATGTAAAGTTATGTAAAGTAGCTTACTTGCAAAAGAATCTGATTTAGTTGCTCCTCTGCAAAATCTTGAAATAGTGTATGCAAACAGTGAGGTATTATAAACATGTAGAATGTATCTTTAGTATTACTGAGCCATTAACTAAAATTAAAAAGCAAAGATGAGCCAGGCATGGTGGACGGAGCCTGTAATTCCAGCTACTCTGGAAGCTGAGGCAGGAGAATCGCTTGAGCCCAGGAGTTCAAGGCTGCAGTGAGCTATGATTTCACCACTGCATTTCAGCCCAGGTGACAGAGTGAGACTTTGTCTCTTAAATAAAAAGAAAAGAAAACAAAGACAAATCACAAAGTAAAATTCAATAGATTTGACAACATAGGAATATAAAATATCACAAGGAAAATCAAAAGATTTACTGAAACAAATGGAAGTTGAAACACAACATACCAAAACCTATGGGACATAGGAAAAGCAGTCTAAGAGTGAAGTTTATAGCAATAAACACTTACATTAAAAAAATAGAAAGATTTCAAATAAACAATCTAAAGATGCACCCCAAGGAACTAGAAAAGCAAGAGCAAACAAACCCAAAATTAGAAAGAAACAAATAATAAAGATCAGAGTAGAGCTAAATGAAATAGAGACTAAAAAAAAAAAAGGTACAAAGGATCAATGAAATGAAAAGCTGGTTTTTTGAAAAGATAAACAAAATCAATAACCCACTAGCCAGACTAACCATGAAAAAAAGAGAGAAGATCCAAATAAATAAAATCAGAAACGAAAAAAAGGACATTACAACTGATACCACAGAAATACAAAAGATTGTCAGAGACTATTATGAACAATTATCCAATAACAAACAGGAAATCCTAGAGGAAATGGATAAATTCCTGGACACATACCATCTACCAAGATTGAATCAGGAAGAAATAGAAAACTTGAACAAACTGATAACAAGTAATGTGATCAAATTAGTAATAAAAAGTCTCCCCAAGTCCGGGCGCGGTGGCTCACGCCTGTAATCCTAGCACTCTGGGAGGCCGAGGCGGGTGGATCGCTCGAGGTCAGGAGTTCAAGACCAGCCTGAGCAAGAGTGAGACCCCGTCTCTACTAAAAATAGAAAGAAATTATATGGACAACTAAAATATATATATACAAAAAATTAGCCGGGCATGGTGGCGCATGCCTGTAGTCCCAGCTACTCGGGAGGCTGAGGCAGTAGGATCGCTTAAGCCCAGGAGTTTGAGGTTGCTGTGAGCTAGGCTGACGCCACGGCACTCACTCTAGCCCGGGCAACAGAGTGAGACTCTGTCTCAAAAAATAAAATAAAATAAAATAAAAAGTCTCCCCAAAAAGAAAAGTCCAGGATTGGATGGCTTCACTGCCAAATTCTACCAAACTTCAAAAAAGAACTAACACCAATTTTCCTCAAACTATTCCAAAAAGTTGAAGAAGAAAGAATTCTTCCTAACTCAGTCTATGAGTCCAGCATTACCCTGATACCAAAACCAGACAAGGATGCAACAACAACAAAAAAACTACAGGCTAATATCCTTGATGAACACAGATGCAAAAATTGTCAACAACATACTAGCATGTTGAATCCAACAGCACATCAAAAAGATCATATGCCATGATGAAGTGAGATATTATATATCCCAGGGATGCAAGATGGTTCAACATACACAAATCAATAAACATGATACATTACATCAATAGAATGAAGGACAAAACCCATATGATCATCTCAATAGATGCAGAAAAAGCATTTGATAAAATTCAGCATCTGTTCATGATAAAAACTCGCTACAAACTAGGCACAGAAGGAATATGCCTCAATGTAATAAAGGCCATATATAACAAACTCACAGCTAACATCATACTAAATGGGAAAAGGCTAAAAGCCTTTCTTCTAAGAACTAGAACAAGAAAAGGATGCCTACTTCACCACTCCTATTCAGTGTAGTACCAGAAGTCCTAGTCAGAGCAAGCAGGCAAGAGAAAGAAATAAAAGGAATCCAAATTGGAAAAGGGGAAGTCAAATTGTCCCTCTTTTCAGATGACATGATTTTATATCTAGAAAAACCTAAACACTTCACCAAAAAACTCTTAGAAACTGATAAACAAACTCAGTAAAGTTGCAGGGTACAAAGTCAACACACAAAATCAGTAGTATTTATAAATACCAATAATGAACCATAAATATGTACAAATATGTACTAACAAAAAACCCAAAAAACTAAAAACAACTTGTAAAATAGCTATAGCAGATCTGACAAAAGGTTAATATACCAATACGTAAAGAGCTCATATAAACCAATAAGAACAGTAACTCACAATAGAAAAATAGATAACCAATGATTACAAATAATACTTACAGCAATCCCATTACTGGGCATATACCCAAAGGAAAAAAGGTCATTCTGTAACAAAGGCACGTGTACCCAAATGTTTATAGCAGCACAATTCACAATAGCAAAGATGTGGAAACAACCCAAATGCTCATCAATACATGATTGGATTAGTAAACTGTGGTATATGTATACCATGGAATATTACTCAGCTATAAGGAATGATGAAGATACGACATCTCTATGGTTCTCCTGGAGAGAGTTGGAACCCATTATATTAAGTGAAGTATCCCAAGAATGGAAAAACAAGCATCACATGTACTCACCAGAAAATTGGTTTCCCTGATCATCACCTAAATACAAATCTGGAAATGACACCAATTGGACATCAGACTGAGGTGGGGGGTGGGGGAGGGGATGGGGGTATGCCTACACAATGAGTGCATTGCGCACCGTTTGGGGAGTGGTAACACTTGAAGGTGCTGACTCGGGAAAGGGGGGGTGGGGAAAAAAATATGAAACTATTGTTTTTAACTTGCACTGTTCACTTAATAATTTATCATGAATATTTCCCATATTATTTCATATCATTGTACAAGAAATAATGTATACATTATGAGGACATACTGTATCTAACAAGATATACTGTTAGACTCTTTGATTCTGTAAAATTAAATTGAAAAAAAAAAATAAAAAAAAAACATTTAGCATTTAGTATGTAAGTAGGTAGAAGTAGGTACCATGATGAAGGTAATAAATGTTAGAAATCAAAAAAAAAAAAAAAAGAAAAGAAACTGCCAACCCGCTTTTCAAAATGGCTGTACCATTTTATGTTTCTATGAACATGTGTTAGAGTTGTAGGTCCTCTATATCTTCCATAGGACTTGGTATGGTCAGTCTTTTAATTTTATACAACATCATGTTTGATGATGAAAGATTGAATATTTTCCTCTAAGATCAGGAACAAGATAGAGATAACTTCTTTGACCACTTCTATTCAACATTGTACTGGAGATGTTTGACAGTGAGATTAGGCATACATAAATAAATAAATGGCATCTGGATTGAAAAGGAAGAGGTAAAAATTTTCACTTGTAGATAATATGACTGTTTACATAAAAAATCCTGTAACAAAAATCAATTGTATTTCTACATACTAGCAATATACAATCAGAAATTGAAATTAAAAATAATACCATGGTTATGAATAAATTTTCCACTCAAAAAAAAAACCAAAAAAAAACAATACTTACAAATGACTTAAAAATCAGATATAGCTCAATGTTACTATAAGTCAATAAATGAAATTAAAATAGCAGACAACTTTTTTCACCAATAATATGAATGATTTTAAAGTTGAACTAATACATATTTAGTAATTAGTTCTTTTTTTTTTTTTTTTTTTGCCAGAGTAATTAGTTCTGTGCTTGGTAAAAATGAGTGTCTCATGATACTCAAGAGTGTCTCTTGTTCTTATTTAGTAGTGTAACATTTCTGTTGAAAGTATAAATCTTTAATACCTTCCTGAAAAAGCAATTTAATAACATAAACTGAGAGTCTTGAAAATATTTATAATCTTTACCTGGTAATTTAACTTTTAGAATTCTCTTCCAAATGATAATTTGAAATGTAGACAAAGCCTTTAAACACAAGGAAGCAGATCACCACATTATTTATAACAAAAATTGTAAATGGTCTGCCTAAAGGTTGTGGGGGCAAAAATGTGTAGAGGCATACCCGGGAGACATTGCAGATTCAGTTCCAGACCATCAAAATAAAGTAAATTTCGCACTACAGAGAGTCATACAAATTTTTTGATTTCCCAGTGCATGTAAAAGTTATTTTCCTGGCCAGATGTGGTGGCCCACACCTGTAATCCTAGCACTCTGGGAGGCTGAGGTGAGAGGATCATTTAAGGTCAGGAGTTCAAAACCATCCTGAGCAAGAACAAGACGCTGTCTCCACTAAAAATAGAAAAATTGACTGGGTGTGGTGGTGAGCATCTGTAGTCCCAGCCACTCGGGAGGCTGAGGCAGGAGGATTGCTTGAGCCCAGGAGTTTGAGGTTGCTGTTAGCTAAGACGACACCTCGGCGCTCTAGGCGGACAATAGAGCGAGACTCTGTCTCAAAAAAAAAAAAAAAAAAAAAAATAGTTATTTTCACCTCAGGGTAGAGGAGGGGAAAAGAAAGTCTTGTTTGCCCTGTACTGTAGTCTGTCAAGTGTGCAACGGTATTATGTCTGAAAAAACATACCTTAATTAAAAAATTCTTTATTGCTAAAAAAATATGCTGGCACAGAGACATAAAGTGAGCACATGATGTTGGAAAAAGGATGCCAATACACAACGCAGTATTGCCACAAACCCTCAACTTGTAAAAAATGCAATATCTGTGAAGCACAATAAAGCAAAGCACAGTAAAATGAGGTCTGCCTTTAATAACTTTTCCTCACCTGTTCCGAAGTCCATGACCAACACCCCTATAACAAAAGGCAGATTATTAAGAGAAAAGCATAACAAATATATTTAATCAAAGTTTTATGTGACACTGGAACCTTCAGAAACGAAGACCCAAAGACCTAGGGGACATTGTATCTTTATGCTGAGGCTCCCTGAAGAATGGACAGCCAGGTAGAACTGTGATTGGACAAAAGGGTAGAATCTAATGCTGGCAGACTGGGGAGAAGCAAGCAAGGCCTATTTGTTCGGATTCTTCTCTACCTCCCTGTGAAGCATTCCCTCCTCCAGCTACAGGGCGGGACACCTGTCACATCAGGGTCTTCAGGGGAGAAGGGAGAAAATCAGCAGAGTGACGTTTCTAGTTTTATGGCTTGTTTTAGGGGTGAGAAGTTCTAGTTTCTATGATCTGCCTTAGAAAAGAAGAAATCTACTTTCTATAACCTGCTTTGGGGGAGAAATTGGAGGAGAAAGGAGGGTGGGAGAAGGTCAGAGAGAACTCCTTGCTTCTGAGGCCTTCTGATCTCCTTCAGTTCAAAGCACTCAGCATGCCAAAGCACCATACTTTGGGGTATCGTGTTCTGAGCCCCAACAATGATCAAGTGAGTTATGATGTAGCCATAGGACAGAATACTCTAAAGCCATTTTAAATTATATTTATGAAAAATCTTTAATAACTTAGTTAAAGATATATGATACAGTGTAATTTTTTTATTTTTTATTATTTTTTTTTAATTTTTATTTTTTGTAGCGATGGGGTCTCGCTCTTGCTCAGGCTGGTCTCAAACTCCTGAGCTCAAGCAATCCTCCTGCCTTGGCCTCCCAGAGTGCTAGGATTACAGGTGTGAGCCACTGAGCCTGGCTTGACAATGTAATATTAAGTGGAGAAAAGAGGATACAAAATTTTACATATAATAATTTTTTTTTTTTTTTTTTTTGAGACAGAGTCTCACTCTGTTGCCCGGGCTAGAGTGAGTGCTGTGGCGTCAGCCTAGCTCACAGGAACCTCAAACTCCTGGGCTCAAGCGATCCTACTGCCTCAGCCTCCCGAGTAGCTGGGACTACAGGCATGCGCCACCATGCCCGGCTAATTTTTTGTATATATATATTTTAGTTGTCCATATAATTTCTTTCTATTTTTAGTAGAGACGGGGGTCTCACTCTTGCTCAGACCTCGAGCGATCCACCTGCCTCGGCCTCCCAGAGTGCTAAGATTACAGGCGTGAGCCACCGCGCCCGGCCTATATATAATAATTTTGACAACAGTGACTGGGATGGGGGGAAAAAAGAAAGAAAAAATATAATTTTAGCCATATGCATAAGAGGTTGCCTAGAAGAAAATATACCAAAATATTTACCTATTAGGGGTGGGAGTATGGGTGATTTTTAATTTTTATATACTTTATTTTCAAAATTTTGTACAAAGAACATATATACTTCTATAACCAGAAAAATAATTTTTTAAAATATTGAAGCCAATGTATAGTAATGAATTTAAAAACAAATTCAACTATAACATAATATTTAAAAAATCAAATCCATAAGAGAATTAAAAACTTAAATCATTTGTATTGTCTAGTAGAAATTGTTTAGGTTTTCCTGTCTGCCATTCATTAGGCATAACACTTTGAACTAGTTAACTAATTACCAATTCTGGGCCTCCCACAATTTCAAAGACTTCTTCATTTCCCATAAGTCTACAAACCACATGTGTTAAATTTAATTTTTAATTTACTTTTAAGGTGAAATTCCTTTATTTATTTGTCTCTAAACCTACTGTTGTGAAACTTAATGCATTTTTAACATTAATGTATTTTTATTCATATTTTTTCACATTTTGAAATGAATTTGAAGCAGCAAAATTACTAATTAACTTTGGTTTTTGAAACTTTTTTTATAGTGGTGAAATATACATAACATAAAATTTACCACTTTAGCTTTTTATTTTCCTTAACAGAGACAGGGTCTACTTACTATGTAGCCCGGGCTGGAGTGCAGTGGCTATTTATGTGTGCAATCATAGCTCACTGCAGCCTCAAACTCCTGGCCTCAAGGGCTCCTCCTACCTCACCATTCTGAGTAGCTGGGACTACAGGTCCATACCATCACAACTGACCCATTTTAGCCATTTTTAAGTGTACAGTTCAGTAGCATTGGATACGTCCACATTGCTGTGAATCACCACCATTTATCCTTAGAACTTTTTTTTTTTTTTTTTTTGAGACAGAGTCTCACTTTGTTGCCCAGGCTAGAGTGCCGTGGCATCAGCCTAGCTCACAGCAACCTCAAACTCCTGGACTCAAGCAATCCTCCTGCTTCAGACTCCCAAGTAGCTGGGACTACAGGCATGCGCCACCATGCCCGGCTCATTTTTTCTATATATATATTTTTAGTTGTCCGGCTAATTTCTTTCTATTTTTGGTAGAGACGGGGTCTCGCTCTTGTTCAGGCTGGTCTCGAACTCCTGAGCTCAAATGATCCACCCACCTTGGCCTCCCAGAGTGCTAGGATTACAGGCATGAGCCACCGTGCCCGCCCTAGAACTTTTTTTATCTTCCTCAACTGAAACTCCTGTTAATAACTCCCCATTCCCTCCTACCCCTAACCCCTGGAAACCACTTTTCCACTTTCTGTCTCTATGACTTTGACTATTCTAGGTACTTCACCTTTGTTCAGTTTTTTTGCCCTAAATAAATCTCTGCTAATTTGAAAGAACCAACTGTAAAAAGTATGAATGTTTTCAAAATTGAGGTGACCTTTCCATACAGTAAAATGTACACAGATACTTTAAAAATATACAGGTGTTTATCTTTATGTGAACATATTTGGGCTAGAGTATTATCAGTATGCCTATAAAGTCATGAGGCTCACATCCCATTTTATTCTGAAGTCACATCATACACCTATGTGAAATAGCAGAATATAAAATTATAATTACGGCGGCTCATGCCTGTAATCCTAGCACTTTGGGAGGTCAAGGCAGGATTTCTTGGGGCCAGGAGTTCAAGACCAACCTGAGCAAGAATGAGACTCTTCCTCTACAAAAAACAAATACAAAAATTAGCGAGGCATGGTGGTGCCCACCAGTAGTCCCAACTATTCAGGAGGCTGAGGCAGGAGGATCACTTGAGGCCAGAAGTTTGAGACCAGGCTGGGCAGCATAGTGAGACCCAGTCCCTACAAATTTTTTTTTTTTAATTAGTCAGGTGTGGTGGTGTGTGCTTATAGTCTCAGCTACTTGGGTGGCTGAGCCAGGAGGATCGCTTGAGCCCAGGAGTCTGAGGTTGCAGTGAGCTCTGATTGAGCCACTGCACTCTAGCCTGGGCAACAGAGTGAGAACCTGCCTAAAAAAAGAAAAGAAAAGAAAGGCTGACCCATAAAATGGCCATTATATTTCTGCATTAAGTACATGTTCCTTATTAGCTTGCCCAGGAAAAAAAACAAATATCAATAGTTTGCTTTTATCAATTCATAATTCTCCATTTCTGTCACAATGTGTTCCCATTGATTACACACATGGATAAAAATAGAAAACTCTGAGCTGGTGCTTTTGCCAGTTGCTCAGATGACTTTCTGAACAAGAAAGTTTTATATGGGTGCATGGGTGTAAGAACTTGGCTTGAAATGTTAAAAAGGCAGGAAAAGACAGCAGAATCTGTTTCTTATTGGAGCAGAGCCTAGGTTGTCCTGTTTGTCTGAAATTAAGCCCAAATCCTAAAAATTCTAAATACCTGCTATCAGCCTTCTGCAAATGAGCCAGGTTTCCGGGGAATATTGGCTAGAGCTCTGGCAGAGGCAGGGGACAGGGACAGGCACCAGCAAATACCACTTCACCGTGCAGCTATTTTCATATTCCCCCAGCAGCCCTCAGAAGTGCTGATAATGGCTCGGGTCAATTCAACAAGCACATTTTAGACACCTCCTTTGTGCCAGGCAGTGTTCACCGAGGGTGCACAGCACTGTGGAAAGGTAAGAAGCAGGGAGCGGGCCGCGAGGGCGCTGGGGAACCAGCTGCATCATCAGTGTGTGCAGGGACCACTCTGCACCTCCCTAACCCCTTCACCCCAAATCCCCACACAGGGCAAGGAACGTCAAGGTGGGACAGATCCAGTCCAGCCTCACGTCCCCCCAGTGCCTTGGTCTCTGCAGGGAGGCAGAATCCCAGAGGGACCCTCCCAGCACACAATCCCGTTTGGCACTGGGCCAGGGGCCAGCAAGGGAGGGAAGGCGGTGGTGCGGAAGTCAGCTGTCACTGAGGGCGGCAGCAGGTCAGCACTTTTCTCCTTTACGGTTTTTTTTTTTGTCTTTGGAAGAAATGTTTACTATGTATACCAACTGACTGTATAGGAAAAAAAAAAAAGAGTAGACTAAGTTCTATAGATCCATCACCAGCTTCATCAAATCTTAGCATGTTCCCAGAATTGTTTCAGATTTTAAAAAAGGAAACAAAGTGATACAGTTGAAACAGTTTATGAACCTCTCCCCAAACTTGTTTCCTTCCGTCTCTCTCCACGGGTAACCACCATTCGGAATGTACTGTTTATCTTTCACAAGCATGTTTTTATGCTATTTCTAGGTGTGTAGGTATCCACAAAAATATTGTTTAGTTTTGCTATTTGTAAAAGACATGTATTTATATAAGCAAAATTATACTGTTACATATTCCTTAGAGACTTGTTTCTTTCACTCTGTAGTATGTTTTATATTCAACCACGTTGATCTATGCAACCGTAGTTCATGAATATTCCACAATTTAGCTCCAATCTATAAATAGTACATTGCTTCCAACTGTGTTTTGTTTGTTTGTTTACTATTAAAAACAATGCTTTAAGATCATTTCCCATGTGTCTCCTAGTACATGTGTGCTAGAGTTTCTCTAAGATGTATACACATGAGAATTGAATCTGAGTCATAGGGTCTGTGTACCTTTAACAAAATATCAAACTGTTTTACAAACTAGTTATACAATGCACACTCTCAGCCCCAGTGAATGAGAGTTCTGGCTGCTCTGTCTCTTCATTAACACCTGGTGGTTTCTGACATTTTAGCTGTGATAGAACACCTTACCCTGGTTTGGTGTTGTATTTCCCTGATTATGAGTGAAGTCAGTCATCTTTTTGTGTACTTATTGACAATGCATATTTTTTTGTTCTGCAAAATGTCTTGTCATATCTCTTTTGCATTTTTCTGTTGTGTTGTCTCTTATTGATTCATAGGAGTTCTTTACATATTCAGGATGCTAAACTTTTCTGTTACTTAAGTTGCAGGTTATTTTGAGTTGTAGCTTTTCTTTTTACTCATTTTATGAGTTTTTGAATGCACAAAGGTTAATGATTTTGATGTAGTCTCAGATTTATCAATATTTTTCCTTTAAGATTAGTGCTTTTTGTATCGTGTTTAAAAAATCCTTCCCCACCCGAAATTCAAAAAGCTATTCCATTCATTCTTTTTTCTAAATATTTAAAACATTTGCCCTTCACATTTAAAACCATTCTGAATTGATTTTTATAATTGGTGTAAGGTAAGGGTCCACTTTCATTGTTTTCATGTAGAGAATCAAATCTCCCAATACCATTTATTCATTTATGTGGGAACGAGTTTGATAAGCCGCCACTTTGTACTTCAGCTCCTGCCCCGTCTCTACTGTGTGAGACACACGCGCAGCAGAGTTCTCCTTGTGACACATGGTTAAAACTGGAATCTAACCCGCAACCCTTTCCAGAGGCAAGGCAACTATTCATTCCCTTTCAAGGACAGCCTGCCGGGCACTTACTGATAAAATAAGGCAAGGAGGGTGAACTCTTTAGATCTTGAGTGGTGGTGAGAGAAGTATCCGATGTGGCTGCCTCTGATTACTATTTGGTACAAGAGACAGTAGGGCCAGGACTGCCAGGCCACCAGTCAACAGGGTCAGTGGGAAGCATAGGAAACTCTAAGTTAGATTATGTGAACTACATGCAGGAAATAGAGGCTGAACAGTCCTACAACAAAGTACATAGAAAGTAGATTGGACATTCTTGTTACAGTGGTTTTGGCATTTATTGTGTGGTGAAAATCTACAATTCTTCATTTATGTTATTGTTTGGTTATACTTTTATATTGTGTAATAAACCCTTTGACACAAATGAGCTCAAAGAAAATAAAGTACATGTTTCAAAAATACTTAATTTTAATTTCTCAAGAAAATACATAATGAGGCTGGGCACAGTAGCTCATTTCCTGTAATCCTACCACTTCGGGAGGCTGAGGCAGGAGGATTGTTTGAGGCTAGGAGTTTGAGACCAGCCTGGGCAACATGGGGACCCCATCTCTACAAATTAGCTGGGCATGATGGCATGAACCTGTAGTCCCAGCTACTTAGGAGGCTGAGACAGGAGGAGGATCTCTTGAGCCAAGTAGTTTGAGGCTGTAGTGAGCTATTATCACTGCACTCCAGCCTGGGCAACAGAGCAAGACCCTGACTCAAAATAAAAAAAATAATAAAAACAAAAAAAGAAAATATATAATGTTTTTGTGTCAATGTTTTCCATTTCATGAGACACGTGGTAATATCATTGACCACAAGAATACAAGAAGACAAGCCTAATGCAGAAGAATTAAGTGTCTCATTCAATAGGTAGAAGTTATATACAGTATAAGAAGACTGTGCTTGAAGACAATGATTTTCCATGTGCAGAAGGTGAGTATTACATATCACTTAATGACACATGACTTTTCAGTGAGATCAAATGACTGCTATAAATTAATTTTTTCATTATACACATACTTGTGTGTATATACATAAATTTCTACATACGTTTCTTACTTCATAGTGAGAATAGATATATATTTCTATATTCTCTTTATATATAATATTCTCTTTCTTTATATAAATATACATATATAGAGAGAGAGAAAGAGAGAAATATCTGGAAGAATACACATCAACAGTGTGGGTAGGTGAAGGGCATTACCATACTTCTTTATGTTTAGTTTGCTTGTCTACATTTTCTGACTCATTCCTTATACTTCTATAATAACAAATAAAGACAGAGAAAATTTTTAATTTAAGGGAGAATGACTGAATTCATAATCTGAAATAAACTATCTAGAGTTTATTAAACAGGTAAACATGAACTCAGAAACCCAACTAAGCATTATATTAATGGCCCCAATTAAGGGCTGCCTGGCTCCCCACTCTTGGCCTGATAACTTTGCAGTCCCTCCTCCTCTGCTGTGGGTTCTGCCAGGGAATGTACTTAGGCCAGTGGAATGTTATCAAACACAAAACAAACAAGGCCTTGAAAAGCACCTGTGCATTTCAGCTTGCTCACTAGTGCGTCTCTGCCTCAGCATGAGAACTTGACCCAGCTAGCCCACTGGAGGGATGTAAAGACATTTGGAGAAAAGCAAAGACCATTCTAGTCCTACAGCATCCAGTCAACGCTCAGCATGTGCGAGAGCCCAGCCAAGATCAACAGCTGATTGCAAGTACAGGCAAGACCAGAATAATGGCTCAGCTGCTAGAGACTTGTGAGCAATGAGAATGAGGCTTCAGCTGCTTTGTTATCCACATGATTGGGTTGATAGATAACTGGTAAAACAAAAAAGAATAGATAATATGCTGTGTGGAGAGGAAGAAAAAAGAAAAAAAAACCCCAAGAGACAAAAAATAGAGAGAGGATTTATGTAAATGTTGCCACAGCATCCTCATACATCACATCACAGAAGACCCTGTCCAGTGCTCTAAGACAGAACTGAGTACTTTATATATTAAACTAAATCTTAGTCTATAACACTTTTATGGTATGTTTCTTTTTCTTTCATTTTCTTTCTTTCTTTTTTTTTTTTTTTTAATTTCAGCTTATTATGGGGGGTACAAAAGTTCAGGTTACATACGTTTCTTTCATTTTCTTAATAGCCTTATTGAGGTATTCACATACCAGTTCACCCATTTAAAATATACAATTGTTTTTAGTATAGTCACAGAGTTGTGCAACCATTATCCCAATCAATTTTGGAACATTTGCTTCATTTCAAAAAGAAATCCTGTATCCATTAGCAGGGACTCTCCACCACCTCAGCCCTCGGCAACTGCTAAGCTATTTTCTGGCTCTATAGATTTGTTTATTCTGGATATTTCATATAAATTGAAACATATTTGGTCCTTTGTGACTGCCTTCTTTGACTTAGCATAATGCTTTAAAGGTTCAGCCATGTTGTAATATGTATCAGCACTTCACTACTTTATATAACTGAGTAATATTCCACTGTATGACTATACCACGTTCAACCATTCATCAGTTGATGGATATTTGGGTTGTTTCCACTTTTTGGCTATTCTGAATAATGCTGCTATGAACATTCATGTACAAGTTTTTTGAAGATATATGCTTTTATTTCCACTGGGTATATAACTAGCAGTGGAATTGCTGACTCATATGGTGACACTGCGTTTAACCTTTCAAGGAACTGTCAGACTGTTTTCCACCAGCTGCACATTTTACATTCCTACCAGCAGTGTATGAGGGTTCCAATTTCTCCACATCCTTGGCAGCACTTGTTATTGTCTGTTTTTTTTTTAATAACAGATATCCTAATGGATGTGATGTGATATTTTTGTGGTTTTGATCTGCATTTCTTTACTAACTAATGATGTATGCATCTTTTCATGTGTTTATTGACCGTTTGTCTACCTTTTTTGCAGAAATGTCTATTCAGATCCATGTACATTTTAAATTTCGTTATTTATTGCTTTTTATTGTTGAGTTGTAAGAGTTCTTTACATATTTTGGATACAAGCCCCTTATCAGATATATGATTTGCAACTATTTTCTCCCATTCTGTGGGTTGTCTTTCTGTTCTCTTAACAGTGTCTTTTGAAGACACTGTTTTAATTTTGATGAAATCCAACTAATATTTTTTGTTGTTGTTGCTTGTGCCTATCTACAAATGCTTTGCTTAACCCTCTTTTTCTTTCAATAATAGTTTCTTGCATTCTATTTCTTCCTCTGAGTTTGATTTTCTTTTTCCTGAAATATAATTTTTAGTAGCTCTTTTAGGGAAGTCTATGAGGGTCTATGAACATTTATGACTAAATTTTCTCAGACTTTTTTTTTTTTTTTGAGACAGAGTCTAGAGTGTTGTGGTGTCAGCCTAGCTCACAGCAACCTCAAAGTCCTGGGCTCAAGTGATTCTCGTGCCTCGGCCTCCCGAGTAGCTGGGACTACAGGCATGTGCCATCACGCCCGGTTAATTTTTTCTATTTTAGTTGTCCGGCTAATTTCTTTCTATTTTTAGTAAAGACCGGGATCTCACTCTTGCTGAGGCTGATCAGCGATCCTCAAGCAATCCTCCTGCCTCAGTCTCCCAGAGTGCTAGCATTACAGGCGTGAGCCACCATGCCCGGACAGACTTTTTTTTTTTTGTCTGAAGTTTTCTCTACTTCATGCTTATACTTGAAGTATGCTTAGCTGGATACAGAAGTCTAGATTTATTTTTATATTTTCAATCCCACTTTGAAGATATTAGTCCATTGTTTTCTGGCCTGCATTGTTGTCATGAGAAGTCTTCTAATTGCTGTTTCTTTTGGGTAATATATGAATCTATTTCCTCCCTTTAAGTTCTTAAATTTTCTCTCTGTCTTTGTCACTAAATGTAGTTATATGTGGATTTACTTTTATTTATACTTTTCAGGATTTACTTACTGTGCTTCTGGAATCTGAAGAGTTACATCTTTTGCCAGTCCTGGAAATTCTCAGCCATTATCATTTTAAATATTTCCTCTCCCCCACTCCCTTCTATTGTCAGTATTGTCAGTATGTTCCTATCCTCCACGTCTCAACTTTTCATTCATATTTTCTGTCTTTTTATCTCTCTCTCTCTCTTTTTTTTTTTTTTTGTTGCCTTCTGGCAAACGGTCTTAGCTTTATCTTCTAGTTAATTGGTTCTTTCTCTTCAATTGTGTCTAATCTGCTGTTTAACCATTTGCTTTCAATTTCAACGATTATGTCTTTCATTTAAAAAATTTTTCTGGGGTAGTTCTCCATATCTACTTGCTGTTTCTTCATATGCTCTTTCTCTTAATGTTAGTATTTTGATTTCTTCTTTCATTTGTAGTTATTTTAGACAATACTATTTTATGCTGTCTTCTAGATTGTCAGTCTAATACTTCAGGATTTTAGGGCTCTAATCCTCTTGTTTTGTTCTTTGAACTGAGCTCATGCGTCACTTCTTTCTTGTATTTTATGTCCTTTTATTATAAACTCTTTTTTACTTGGGTTTGCTTTATTCCTTGAGAACCTCGTGTCACCTTGGTTGAAGCAGCATCCCTCCAGTGTGGTTTTGCATTCGTTCCTGTAAGTGCCTCAGGGTTTTCCATTGGCCCAGAATCAATTTTTATGTTAACTTCTTAACTTAGGGGTCCCTGGGCTGCAAGGAGAGTATACAGTCAAAGCCAAAAGCAATGTGAAAAGCAGGTCTGGGTTTTGTGGGGATGTTTTGTGAATTAGAATCTTCATTGTGTAGTAATTCAGCATTCTTCCAAGGAGGGAATGCATACACTGTAAGCCGAGGGGGATGTGAGCACATAATTTTACAGGATTAACTCAAGCTTTTTCCATTTTCACGTGAATTGTGTCCTAAAATTGACCTCCCAATGGCAAAGGTGTGTGCAGACTCTCCTTTCCCCCCTTCAATTTCATAGTAGCCCTTCTCTCACTTCACAAAAGGAAACCAAAACCATCACCTCACTGCGCAGCCCTTCCAGATAGCCAAGCAAAAGGACCATGGGAAATAATTGGCTTATAGGAAGTTATCTTTTAATTACTAATCAAGTTGCTAAAACCATGCTTTCGGGCTTTGTGTCTCACGCTTATTTCTGTTAAGGATGAAGCTGGGGTATAGAAATGGAATAATTTGCTCACATTGGGATGTACTGAATTCAGATTATAGTGTGATGCTGGGAGAATAATGAAAAGTTTTATTTAATGGCTTTACCTCTTCCACCCTCCAACTTTGTCAAAGAATACATCACACTTTGGGGGGGAGTCCCATGAAGGAGAAGCAAAAAGAGCATTGATAACAAATATTGAAGGCTATAACCAGCTGTTTAAATATAAGCAATTCCTTTCAGCAACTCTTAACACTCATCCCTAGGACACATCATTAGCTGGAAAGAAAAGCGTCTTCAAACTGAATAAGCAGGACAAGCTCATGACCATGATTTTTATTTTTTTTATTTTTTTTTTTTGAGACAGAGTCTCACTCTGTTGCCCAGGCTAGAGTGAGTGCCGTGGCGTCAGCCTAGCTCACAGCAACCTCAAACTCCTGGGCTCAAGCGATCCTCCTGTCTCAGCCTCCCAGGTAGCTGGGACTACAGGCATGCACCACCATGCCCGGCTAATTTTTTTTTCTATATATATATTTTAGCTGTCCATATAATTTCTTTCTATTTTTAGTAGAGATGGGGTCTCGCTCTTGCTCAGGCTGGTCTCGAACTCCTGAGCTCAAACGATCCGCCCACCTCGGCCTCCCAGAGTGCTAGGATTACAGGCGTGAGCCACCGCGCCCGGCCTTTTTTTTTTTTTTTTTTTTTTTTTTGAGACAAAGTCTCACCCTGTCACCCAGGCTGGAATGTAGTAGTCTCATCATAGCTCACTGCAGCCTTGAACTCCTGAGCTCAAGGGATCCCTCTGCCTCAGCCTTCCAAGTAGCTGGGACTACAGGTGCCACCATCATGCCCAGCTAATTTTTCTATTTTTTTATAGAGATGGGGTCTTGCTATGTTGCCCAGGCTAGTCTCAAATTCTTGGGCTCAAGGGATCCTCCCACCTCAGCCTCCCAAAGTGCTAGGATTATAGGTATGAGCCACTGCCCCTAGCCTGATTCTTTTAAGTGTAATTTGTTTTCTGGGACTATTATATATAATACAACTTTTGATTAAAATGTTACCTAATTTCTTTGAAATTCAATGTGAATCGATAAGTTAAAATGTATTTTATAAATCATATAATGAGGCTGGGCGGAAGGTAGTGAGTTATCTCACTTGATTGTTCACAGTCAGTTACAGATTGAACTCCTTGTTTTACTCTAGCCCACCTTCTCACTACTGTACTTGCCTAGTCTTAAAAAATAAGAATTAAAAAAAATCATATAATGAAATATTTTTTCCAGCTACAGTCAATGTTCATCATATTTCATCTGATTTAATATTTAGTATTTTCTATCTCCTATTAAAAACAAAAAATAAAAGTTTATGCTAGCTGCTGGGTCAATTAAGTTTTTAGCAGTTTATGTTGTTCTCTTTTATCAAATACACAAGGAAAGTTTAAATATGATATCTACACAATTAGTGAGGCTATTTCTGATTTTCATGCATGATTTTTATTTAACGCTTCTGAAAAGCCAAATACTGTTATTTGTTACATGCTACACATATTTAACAAAAGCATACAATGACTTTTATCATTCCTCTTGCTTAATAAATGACTCACTTGTGACTTTAGCAACACATTTTAGTGTATCATTTCAAAATAAGTAATAAATAGCATATTCTTCTTATCTTGTTTTACAACAAAATGGGAAAGCCAATTACATTAGGTCTATATTATTTTAATCATCATTAATAATGTTTCTAGATGTTATCTATAATTTATTTTTCAATGGTTTAGAATCTTTTTTGAAACATATAGGAGTAGGAATACATATTTGTATTGAAAATGAAGTTAGAAAAAAAAGTTAGACTGTTTTCCACAAATTAACTCTGATTTACCTAGTTGGTTTGACAAACAGGACTGATTTTACTAACTAGATTATATGACATACATTTTCATAAATTAAATGAGTAAAATCTGCATCTCCTCAGTTTTGACAAAACACGTTTAAATCACATTATAAGAATAGCATTTTACCAAGAAATGTTGTATTAACAAAGGTGTTTTGAAATGAACATTATTTCTATTTTCTGAACCCTTTCTGAGAATATTGGGTTAAACAAAGTGCCTCTAAGGGAAATAATAGCAGTCATTTGGGCCAGGGAGGGGGGAGTGGTGTGTAGCTCAGACCTGTAATCCTAGCAGTCTGGTGGGCCAAGCAGGAGGATCACTTGAAGTCAGGAGTTCAAGACCAGCTTGAGCAAGAGCGAGACCCCACCTCTACTAAAAATAGAAAAATTAGCTGGGCGTCATGGTGCACACCCGTAGTCCCAGGTACTCAGGTGGCTGATGCTGGAAGGATCTCTTGAGCCCAAGAGTTTGAGGTTGCAGTGAGCTTTGAATGCCAATGCACTCTACTCAGGGCAATGGAGTGAGACTCTGTCTCAAAAAATAAAAATAAAATAAAGAATATCTATTAAAAATCTTTTTAAAAAAAGAAGTGTGTGGGCCTGGGATTTGGGAATTGGGGTATATTACCCTCAGGAAAAGAGAGGTGCAGGAGGACATTTGGTAGGTGTGTCCACAGAGCTCCTGTACTAATGAAGTCCAAGGATGAGGTGACTGCATGTTCCAGTTTGCCTGGACAGTCTGGTTAATATTTTTGTCTTGGTTTAATTATTAATATTCCCCAATTTCACTCCCAAAGTGTCTGAATTGAACTGTAAGTTGTATATAATTTACATACTGTAAATGTTTATTCTCAATTTCTGTATTTATCTAATTGTGGACCAGTAATGAACAGTTCAAGGACTGGCACTAGTCTGTAGACCAACAGTTTGAGTAGCATGGTTCTAAGGAGTCAGAATAAGGTTTCTAGTAGGATAGATACCCTTATTCTGGTGTTTAATGTTTGTTTGCTCAGGCAAACAGTCCTGAAGTACTGAGACCAGAGTCCTAGATTTGGTCCCTGTGTGAATGAGGTGTAGCTCCCTGTTGTTCCCTAGACACAGAGGACACCTCTAAGGTCAAACGTATTCTGACTACAGGGGTATCCAACTAAGAGGCTATGAACTAATGGAAAAAAGATCTCAAGAATACATGTCTCACTAAGGGTGGGCCAGGAACATTCATACTGTTCTCCTTGACCATTTTGGGAACCTCAATCTATATTTTATGGCAATTGTAACAAGTACATCTTGGTTCAATTCTTTAATGTGCCAGTCAATACAACTGATTTTCAAAATGAAAAGGCTGAGTCCTAATTTAAGAAGGTATCTAGGCCGGGCGCGGTGGCTCACGCCTGTAATCCTAGCACTCTGGGAGGCCGAGGCGGGTGGATCGCTCGAGGTCAGGAGTTCGAGACCAGCCTGAGCAAGAGCGAGACCCCGTCTCTACTAAAAACAGAAAGACATTATATGGACAACTAAAAATCTATATAGAAAAAATTAGCCGGGCATAGTGGCGCATGCCTGTAGTCCCAGCTACTTGGGAGGCTGAGGCAGTAGGATCGCTTAAGCCGAGGAGTCTGAGGTTGCTGTGAGCTAAGCTGACGCCACGGCACTCACTCTAGCCTGGGCAACAAAGTGAGACTCTGTCTCAACAAAAAAAAAAAAAAAAAAAAAAAAAAAAAAAAAAAAAAAAAAAAGAAGGTATCTAACTAGATGTTCCTTAGCTTCTCCCAACAACCTATTAAAATTCCTTAAAAGACGCCGAAAAAGATTTACCATCATAACAACACTGCTCATCAAAGGTTGAGTAAGCAGAAAAAAAAATACAACCACTTCATAGGTTTATGAAACAATTCTACAATACATAAAAGGAAAACACAGCACTCAAGATGAGGAAGAGGGCTGCTTTTCTGAACAAGATTTACTGAAGGCAATTTCTGAAAAAATATCTTTATGTTTGCAATAAAAATTCTAGAAAAGTGGATGCTAAAAGGAGATAATAGATGAAACATACAGATTGAGATGAAAAGGGAAAGCTGGCAGTAAGGTAAGTCAGAATCAAAGGACACTATATAAGGTAAGGGACATCTGGAAGGAAACTAAAATCCATAATTTAAAGGTACATTAGAAGCAGTAAAAAGTTGAATGGTGTGGAGAGCAAACTTGAGAAGCTCTCTTAGAAAAAGTAAAGGAAAAGGCTGGGTGCAGTGGCTCATGCCTATAAGCCTTGCACTCTGGGAGACTGAGGAGGAAGGATCACTCAAGGCCAGGAGTTTGAGACCAGCCTGAGTAACATAGCAAGACCCCATCTCTACAAAAAAATACAAAAATTAGCTGGATGTGGTGGCATGTGCCTGTAGTCCCAGCCATTTGGGAGGCTGAGGCAGGAAGATCGCTTGAGCCCAAGAGTTTGAGGCTGCAGTGAACTATGATCACCTCAGACCACTACATTTCAGTCTGGGTGACAGAGTGAGACCTTGTCTCTTAAAAAAAAAAAAAATAGAAGAAAAAAACAAAACAGATGAGATCATAGACACAAAGGGTTGAGAACAGAGATTTGACATTTGACATGTACATATTGTTGTTCTAAAGAAAAAGATGAGACCTTAGGGGCACAAACCCATGAAGACAAGAAAATTTTACAGAGGACTACCACACTAAACTTATGGAAGACGGAGAGTAAATAAAAGAGGGATAAAGGATTTAGCAGTTCAGAGAAGGGTGCATCCAAAGCCAATAGTAGAGAAAGTTGACAAACCTGATCTATATCACTGAGTCTTCAAAAAGGGTCAGGAAGTCGTTGCAAAAACTACCTGGGGGTTCTTCGTCTGGAAGAACACAGGGCAAGGCTGAGAGCCAAAGTTTAGCACTGATGCTAAGAATGCATGCACACTGCACCCTGGCTCCCCCAGGTTTCTCCCCAGCTAGGTCCTCCAACATGGGTCTTTGCCCTCCAAGCAGGATATTGAAAGCATCTTCTCTGGAGAAATCTGACACGCACAGGTCTAAAGAAATCAACTTTAGAGTTTCCCCCGTAGTGTCCCGTACGGTCAACAAATCCTATCTAAGCACTCAGTTTCCAATCAGCTTTTCAAATCCCCAGTTTTAAATATGGATAACCAAGGATTATCAAATATTATGGACAGATATGATGATGAAATATAGAGAGTAAACCAACCAAATTAATAGAAAAGGCAACTTGAAGGAAACAGAGACCATGTAAGAAAAAAAATTTAAAAAGAAAGGTTTAAGGCCGGGTGCGGTGGCTCACGCCTGTAATCCTAGCACTCTGGGAGGCCGAGCCGGGTGGATCGCTCAAGGTCAGGAGTTTAGACCAGCCTGAGCAAGAGCGAGACCCCGTCTTTACTAAAAAAAAAAAATAGAAAGAAATTATCTGGCCAACTAAAATATATATAGAAAAAATTAGCCGGGCATGGTGGCACATGCTTGTAGTCCCAGCTACTCGGGAGGCTGAGGCAGGAGGATCGCTTCAGGAGTTTGAGGTTGCTGTGAGCTAGGCTGACGCCACAGCACTCACTCTAGCACGGGCAACAAAGCAAGACTCTGTCTCAAAAAAAAAAAAAAAAAAAGGAAAGGTTTAAAGAAAAAAGTGCTCTTAAAGTTAAAAATATGATGACTAAATATCTTCAAATATTCAATGGAAGAGTTGGAAGATAAAGGTGGATAAATATTTCAGGAAGTGCAACAAAAGAAAAAAATTTTAAACAGAGATGGAAAATAGAAAATTCAGGAAGAGAAAATAGAAGAAAACAGAGGGGTCAGCAATAAAGTAGTTCAAGAAAATTTCCAGAACTGAAAGATGTGCATTTACAGAAGAATGCTGGGGACAAACAGAATATCCTACAATAGAGAGAGAGCGAGCAAGAGTGAGACTGATTCACATACAATAAATCAGTTATCAGATTGGCTTTACACGGCTCAAGAACAACTCTGAAAGCTAGAAGATCACAGCAATTTCTTTAAAATTCTAAAAAAAAAAAAAAAATTATTTGCACTCTAGAATTGCATACTAGCCAAATAATCAAGTGTCAGAGTAGAATGAAAACATGTCAGACATGGTAATTTTTTAAAAATTTACCTTCTGCACACTCTTCTTAAGAAGGTGCCGAGGGTATGCCCCATCAAAATGAGAAGAAAACAAGAAGACACAAAACACACACAAAACCAGAGACTCTAGCATAGGAGGAGGGCAAAGAGAATTCCCAAGATGATGATGGAGGGACTTTGGATTCCCTTCATAGGATGTCAACTGCATGTCACGCCCAGAGGGCAACTAGCCTAGATTAAAGCAGGTCAGAAGGCTGCTAGAAAGATTTTTATGGAAAGAAGAAATTGATAGAATATCTAATATGAATGAACATCTTGACTGCTGGTGAAGAGTCTGGAGTTGAGTTAATGAAAAATATATAGAAAACTAAGGGAATGAAAAAGGGAGACAATTATTAACTCCAGGAAAACCAAAATGTTATATGAGAAAAGAAAAGAAATAGTCACTGTTTACTACATAGCTCAGCTGTGAATAATGTGTACTTAACAATAATGTAAACAGTGACTCTTAATCTAACCAATATTATGATATAGTTAGATTGGAAAATAGGCATGGGAAGAGTAATTGGATGTGGTGGATGCTATAGAACAAAGAAAGCTAAGTTATTTTCTAACCCAGTGGGGAATCAAGTGATTATGACAAAAAGTGAAAAATCAAGAAGTAGCAATAAAGGCATATTATTTAAATACAAGGAGTTAAAGAGCAAAATAATGAGCCAAGAGAGGAGAAAATGATTATTTCCTGGAAGGGAGAAGTAGGAGGAAGGGGGCAGGAGATTGCTGTTTTTTTACAACAAGCTAAGATGGAACTCTTCAACTCTTTAAATTATGTCATCTGTAACTTTGATATAAATGAAAAATTAAAAAGAAAATTAAAGCAAATCATCAAAGACTGTATTTGAATATATAATGGATGACAGCTTCCCTGAGGAGAAGAAACACCTGAATCTGCAGGCATAATTAATTAAAAGAATCTATTACCTAGACCTAGTCTTGTGAAAGTTTTGAATTTTAGGGTAAAGAATCCTACAATAAAATTTTACTACAAAGGAACAAAATTAGGGAAGGTTTTAGACTCAGCAATAAACATTAGAGGACAATGGAGAAATTTATCAAAATTTGAGGGGAAAATTGTGTCCAGGAGTTCTGTAACTAGCATGTATCTCCTCTTTCACTTTTAAAAGCAATGGAAAGACACTCACAGATATGCTTTAAAAGCATATCATCCTCATGTCTTTCTTGAAAAAACTACTTGATGATATATTCCACCTGTCTGGGAGATGACCCAATTCAAAGATCATGGTATAAAAGAAATCTCAGTAGGTGTTAAAACAAGGCAAGCAAAGAATTTTATCAGCACGTTTTATAACTGTGGTTTCAAAACAGAATTCAAATGTGAAAAATTATTGAAAGACAATACGTAGTAATTTTTGTTTGTTTGTTTGTTTTGAGACAGGGTCTTGCTCTGTCTCCTGGGCTAGAGTGCAGTGGTGTCATCACAACTCACTGGAACCTTAAACTCCTGGGCTCAAGCGATCCTCCTGTCTCAGCCTCCCAAGCATCTGGGACTAGAGGCACACACCACTGCATTTGGCTAATTTTTCTATTTTTGGTAGAGACGGGATCTTGCTCTTGCTCAGGCTGGTCTTGAACTCCTGGCCGAAAGCAATCCTCCTGCCTCAGCCTCCCAAAGTGCTAGGATTACAGGTGTGAGCTACTGTGCCCAACTGATACATAATAATTTTATAACAGCAATAGCTAATGTCAATTATTAAGTGTTATGTGTTAGGCTCTAGGCTAAATGCTTTATATGAATTAACTCATTTAATCCTCAGAGCAGCCTAATAAGGTAGGTACCGTCATTATATCTATTTTACAGATGAGGAAACTGAGGCACAGGGGAGTTAAGTGAACTGGTTATATAACTATTGTGCCTTTGCTCTGATCCTGAGGTTGGAACTCTGCAAACCATACTTCCCACACTTCTTTGCCAGCTGGCTCCCTCTTCCTGCTAATAAGAGGCAGGCTGGAAGGAGCCAGGAGGGGACCTGGAAGGGAACTGGCAGGCGTGAGGAGAGAAGGTTGGACTTTCTTGTTTTCTTTTCATTCCACCATCAGCAGCTGACAGTTGGCGTTAGCTCTCAGTTTTTTTGGTCTTGCTTTATCGCTCATAGGAATCTTCAGCTGGGCTAGGGCGGAGAATTCTCTGCTCCTCTAAGGTGCAAGCACCAGCCGCATAGCACATCCCCTCAAAGGTTTGAGCCCCAGCCCTACAGGACCTCTTCTCCGAACTCCTAGGTTCTGTTAACGGTAACTTGACTTTTTTTTTTCTTTCCCACGTCCCTAAAGGTGGTAGCTTCTTCCTGCAGTTATTAGTCTCTGGTTACCTTAGCATCTCAGTTTTTCCTCTTTTAGTCTTCCAACACCTATGTAACCAATTCCTTATATTAAATGTCCTCTGTTTGAAATGCTTAGTGTGGTTTCTGTTTTTCTGACTGGACTCAGTTATAGTTAGCAAATGACAGAGCTGGGGTTCAAACTCAGGAGTTTTGGCTCCAGAGCCTGTACTCTTAACCACTATTCATGTTATTCTCAGTTCTTAGAAAGTAAGCAAACAAAAGTAAGACAAAAAAAAGTAAATGTGACTTTAAATAATTCTTGTGACAAAGAGGAACTGAAAAATGTAATAAGAGTACTTAAAATTTAAATATAGTAATGAGTAGAGAAAAATGAAAATTTCTGTGACATGTGAAACTTTAAGCGCTTTTATTTTTAAACTAGAAAGAAAAAAGAAAATAAATCAAATATTTATCTGAATAGTTGGAGACATAACAAAATAAGCTAAAGTAAAGCTAAAGGAAAAACAAAATATAAACAAAAGAAAAATAATAAATTAGAAAATTAAAAAAACTTCCACAGTTGATTTTTAAAAAACCCAATAGCACTACTGTTGAAAATATAGGCAAAAAATTAGTTGGTTTAATCAAAATAACATGGGAGAAAACACAAATATAAAAAATTTGGAATAAGAAATGGACATAAGGCCGGGTGCGGTGGCTCACGCCTGTAATCCTAGCACTCTGGGAGGCCGAGGCAGGTGGATCGCTCAAGGTCAGGAGTTCAAGTCCAGCCTGAGCAAGAGCGAGACCTCATCTCTACTAAAAATAGAAAGAAATTATCCAGCCAATTAAAAATATATATAGAAAAAATTAGCCGGGCGTGGTGGCGCATGCCTGGAGTCCCAGCAACTCGGGAGGCTGAGGCAGGAGGATTGCTTAAGTCCAGGAGTTTGAGGTTGCTGTGAGCTAGGCTGACGCCACAGCACTCACTCTAGCCCGGGCAACAGAGCAAGACTCTGTCTCAAAAAAAAAAAAAAAAAAAAAAAGAAATGGACATAAACACAAATATAGAGAATATTTTTACACTTATGAGAGAATGCAAAATAAAAATGAATGAAAATAAACCACTGATTCCTACTTAAATTTACAATGTGATCTAATATGGTAAAAGTGTATTTAAATGTGGAAAAAATGCTAAAAGAAAATTGATCAAAATGTCAATAGCAGTCATCTCTGAGTGGTAGAATTACAGTTAATTTTTATTTTCTTCTATACACTTTCCTCAATGAGTATATAATTACTTTCCTAATCAGAATACAAAAATAAAATCAAGAAATGTAATTTTTAAAGAAGGGAAACAGTTGTTACAAGTTCCCTTCTACTTTAAACAATGGTTCTCAAATCTGAATCTGTATTAGAATTACCTGGACAGTTTATGAAAAGAAACTGCTGCTCTGCCCCTCTCTCCCATTCAGTAGGCCTGGATGGGGCACGAGAATCTACATTTCTACCAAGTTCCACTGGGCTCATAGATGGCAACACAGAAAGACCACATAGTATAGTGAAAATGATGTGGGTTTTGAGGTTAGTCTGGTCTGATTCTGGCCTTTGCTGGCTGTGTGGAGCAATAGTCGACATACTAACCCTGCTCAGCCTCTGTTTCCACATTGATAAAATAAAAGTAATGTATACCTCATAGATACATTGTGAAGGTTAAATTATGTGATTAAATACCCAAAATAGTGCTCGACTAAGTTAAGGACTTTAATTAATGTTGGTCCCCTTCCCTTTGATTTTCTGTAAAGATGCAGCACGTTGTTTCCCTAACTGGGTTTACCGTGACATGATTTAGCTGCGCCATAGGTCAAATCATTTCCTCCAAACCTAACAAGCGATACATGTCTGTCTCTTACTAACAAAACCTTCATTATTCATCCCTAAAATTGGGGATAATAGTATAACCTTATCTACTTTGATAAAACAAATAAGAGTATCCACTTTGTAGGGATGCAGCCATGAGGATTAAACAAGATAATACATTAAGTGTGTAATACAGTAACTGGCATATGGAAGATATATAGTAAATGTCAGTTTCCTTTCCCATTTCCTTTTATTTATTTATTTTTTTGAGACAGAGTCTTACATTGTTGACCGGGCTAGAGTGCCTGTGGCGTCAGCCTAGCTGACAGCAACCTCAGACTCCTGGGCTTAAGCGATCCTTCTGCCTCAGCCTCCCGAGTAGCTGGGACTACAGGCATGCATCACCACTCCTGGCTAATTTTTTCTATATCTTTTTAGTTGTCCAGCTAATTTCTTTCTATTTTTAGTAGAGACAGGGTCTCGATCTTGCTCAGACTGGTCTCGAACTCCTTACCTCAAGCAGTCCTCCCACCTCGGCCTCCCAGAGTGCTAGGGTTATAGGCCTGAGCCACCATGCCTGGTCTCCCGTTTCCTTTAATTGGGTATTTATCCATAGTATTTTGACCTAGTTCAAAAACTCACCTAATCTAGAATACTTCAATCTTTCCACTTTAACCAGATTGCTCTCTTTTGTGTCACATTTAATTTGAAGTCAATTATTTAGTTTAAGTACTGGTAAGAATGCATTCTATATAAACTATCACATCTGACGTTCCAGGAGATACATAGAAGAATGTTCCCTAACTTTGAGGTTCTTAGTTAAAATGGCAACATACATGAAAACTTGAACAGGAATGCAAGGCAGGGTGGGATCAATTACTCAGAAAGTAAGTGTGGTAGAAGTTTTGAGATTATAGTGGCTGATCTGTTGATTATTTTATACTCAGGAACTAGAAAATTACTAAGAGTTGTAAGAGAGCTGTGGTTTTATGGCTGAGAAAATAGGCCCAGAGATCTGTGGTTTAGGGTCAGAGTTGTGAAGTAGCACAGGTTTCCTGTCTCCTGGTCCAATGCTGCGTGTAAATATGTTTCTAACTATTCTCATCTTTTCATCAGTTAATGTTTGCTGTTTTTTTTTCTGACAGGGTCTCGTTCTATTGCCCAGACTGGAGTACAGTGATGCAATCATAGTTCACTGCAACCTCAAACTCCTGGCCTCAGGTGATCCTCCAGAAGTTCTGGGATTACAGGCATGAGCCACCACACCTGGCCTATTTGCTCTTTTTAAGTAGACAGTTTAGCCAGTTAAGCACTGGGCACCGAAGCCAAAATGTTTGGGTTTGAATCCTGGCTTTGGCATTTACTCTAAGTATGACTTTGGGCAAGTCACTTATCTCTGTGCTTCAGTTCCCTACCTGTAACGTGAGTATAATAATCATACTTTATTTCATAGGGTTGTTGTGAGGATTAATTAACTTAACATATGTAAAGCAAGAAAAACTGTCGATTTGTCATTATAATTGCTACTAGTCTCTGAGAGAGTGGAGGGCAAAGAATCTAGTCATCTATTTTTTTGTTCTGTTTTTGTTGTTTTAAACCTCTTCCCTCAGATTCTGATCAAGGCATCCAGCTGGGTGGTCAGTAAATATATGTTAGCTACCTTAATCCTATTGGAAGTTTTTGTATCTCTGAAAAGTGAGATTTGAGATTGGTGTAAGCCTGGCCTAGTCTGCTACTGGGAAAGTCCAGAAAAGTAAAAACTGATACATAGCAACAGATTCTAGGACCTAATAAATCTTCTTCTTTAGAAAAGTCTGTCAAAACCAATAGGTTCTGAGAAAAATGGGGGTCAATGAGTCTAATTCTAAATGAGCTTTCCCAACTATTTTAAGATTTATTCCAAATTTCCTTAGACAAAAATCTGGCCTTTTAAGGAAAGTGCAGAGAACATGTCTTCGTGGGCTTGTTTTGAGGGAATGTTTTAATAGGTGCTGCATTTCACCCTGGAGGTGGCTGCATGAATTTGTGAACTGAGGTGACAACATTGACTTCTCTCCAGAAGAAAAGATGCTATCTGTACACAGGGAGTTTAATTACAATGGCATTACTTTAAATAAGCAGCAGCAGCAGCAGCAGCAGCAGCAGCAGCAGCAGCAAACGCCAATGTTAGCCCAGTCACAGCTCAGTTCAATATTCAGGTTAGAGAAAACAAGAACCATTTTTTTCCTGGAGCACCCTTTTCTACTCTCCTCAAATACCTGCTGAAAAAATTCTGAGCCGAATTACAAGCCAAGAGGGCTGTCGCAGCATTAGGGAGTGGGGAGAGCGGGTGAAGGTGAAAAATAACCTATATTCTGGGGTTACAAAAATGAGGGTTTTTTTTTTTTTTGGCAGGGATTTGGCACTGCCTTTAGCATCATCTTTCAGGAAATCTAGTGAGGGAGAAGGGTACCAACTGGCCTTCCAAATCTTCTGCCTTTGGCAGATGCAAATCACACAGTCCACTCCCACCCTCGGCTCTCAGACGATATCAGAGTGAAATAAGCAACGATGCAAAAATCTTAAAGTGAAAACGAAATAACAGAAGGTCAGCCGAGGGTCTTTGTGTGGAAGGGAGTTAGTGATGATCAGGCCCACTCATAACGTCAGCAAAGGTGGAAGAATTAAGAGTCACCACTGGCCGAGGAGCCCCAACATTTGGGGTCGAGCCAACGGGCTGGGTCTTCTGGTATCCTAGGATCGATCTGCCCTGCACACAACCTTTAGCAGTTTCTCGGTTTGAATCTAGCTTGTACATTCCCTGACGAGACACTGTCTTACGGAGCGTTTTCGTAGCGTCTAGCTCAGAGCTGACTGCACAACCAGCTCTCAACATTTGGAAGCAAAAGCAGCATTTGAGGTTGGGGGCGGAAGGGCACCGGTTTTATTTTTGGTCCGGAGTTCCGGTATGGCCTGTTCCAACTGCCAGCACAATATTCCCGATCACTCTCTTTCTTCTACTCCTGCCCAAGTGACGTCGGGAAGCCCCACAGGACTCTCTTAGGGCCAGGCGATTAAGCCGCATACTTCAGGTGTCAGCCTTGATCCGTTCCGAAACCACAACCCCCAGAATCCCTGGTGCCAGGAGACCAGGCCGCAAAGAAGATGGCTCTAGAAGGGTGGAACAGGTAGCAGGGGGAAACCTAGTCCTTGGCAGTTTCTTTTATGGATATGTTTAAATTACCGAAAGCCCACATATGCACCACCCTACTAACCACCTTCGGGGCCGCGGAGGCCACGGCAGCCGCCTCGCCCGCTCCTCCAGGGGCATGCTGGGAGTTGTAGTCCAACCGCCGGACTGCGCCGAACTACCTTTCCCAGGGTGCCCCGTGACCCGGGCAGTAGCAACATTCTTTTCCAAAACTCTCTCTGCACTGAGACCCCCCTTTCCCCGATCTCCTTCTCTCCGTCGACTCCTTTCCGTCTGTCTCAGCAGAGCGGCGGTGGCAGCAGAGGCCCCGACCCTCGCCGCACCGCCCCGAGGGACACTTCCGGCGGCGGTTCACTTCCTGGTTGGGTGGATGGAGCCGGGCGGGAGCGCGCGCGGGGGAGGGGCGGCGGGTCAGTCTCCGCCGGGCGCTCCAGGGATCAGCTGGCGCGCGGGCGGGCGCCGAACGCGGCCCCGGCTCTCGCTGCAGCGCCGCCTCCTCTCTGCGTCGCAGGACGGCCCGGCGGCCGTGACAATGTCGCGGGGCTGGTAGCTGGGCGCCAGCCGCCGAGCCATCTCAAGTGGGTGCAGCCAGGATGCTGCCTCGAGGGGCGGCGGGGAGACCGGGGAGGAGGGGGAAGCAGTGCCCCGCAGGGTCGGCGCTGCCGGAGCAGCTCGAATCCCTCCTTTCTCCGAGCCCTGGGCACCGGGGTCCCGGGTTCTGGGGCCAGGGACGCGTTTTCAGCCCAGGGTTTTTCTCGCCAGGAAAATGCATGAAGCGTTTCCCCAGGATGATGGCTTTTGCTCCCCCTAGGACTCAGCAGTTGAATTTTTAAGTGTGTTACTGATTCATCCTCTCTCTTCCTCTGTCATCACAGGTTTAAACTTACACGAATCGCTCTCTGGAGGAGGAGGGGACCCGCCGCGCGATTGACACGCGTATTCCTATAGGCATCCTCCCTCAGCCCCCACCCCCACGGCCGGATTCGGGTGGCTCCTCTCCGAGCTGAAATCCGAGGAGAAATCCTTGGATCTCTTTTCTTAAAAAAAAAAAAAAAAATCTAGAAACCTTCGGTATTTTGCTTTGCTGCTTCCTATTTGCAAGATGAAGAAGTTTTTCGACTCCCGGCGAGAGCAGGGCGGCTCTGGCCTGGGCTCCGGCTCCAGCGGAGGAGGGGGCAGCACCTCGGGCCTGGGCAGTGGCTACATCGGAAGAGTCTTTGGCATCGGGCGACAGCAGGTCACTGTGGACGAGGTGTTGGCGGAAGGTACAGTGGGACTCAGTGCGCCGTAAATTAAAATCTTATGCTGATGCGGCAAGACTCTGGTTTCTAGTTGTTGAATGTATGAATGGGTTGTGACCAATTGACCCTCCCTTCCCCCTTCACTTGCCCTGGGAGTCATTGTCCTTGAGAGATTTAAAACTGAGATTTGAAAGTGACAGGGCTTATGGGGGTGCAGGGAGTTGCCGAAATTGTTTATCTCAGTGGCCTTTTATTTATTTTTTTAAAACGTTGGAAAGCCACCCTCTTTCCCTCACCGAATTATGAGGATCAGACGAGAAAACGTCTATGTGAAAGTGTAAAGCTTTACACCAGATGCAGGGTGGTGGGCTTGTCATCTTAAAACTTGAAATATTGACGTGAAGGCTGAAGGGTAGGGATTGGGGGGGGCCTTTAAGAAGAGAGAGCGGTTTCTGCTTCTCGTACCTAACTTTCCCACTTCATGAGCAGGCGTTGGAAGGAAGAGAGGATTTTCGGAGAATGGGAATGTGTTTTTCCAAGAGCCAAGGCTCTTGGTGGATTTGACTGGGTTTGTTTCCTGACCCAGCTGTAATCAGGTCCCCAGGATATAGCTAAGATAACAAATTATATAAAACGAATGTGGCTATTTTGAATTCAGTCTAGTAGGCCCCTCTTCCTCCTGTTTTAGTTTTTTTTTTTTTTTTAACCAAAAGAAGAATTACTTGAGAGTGGCTCTGAGCTTGTTTTTCCTCTATTGGAAAGGATGTTATGTAGACCTGTGTAAATTCCCGGTGTGTGTGTTTCATCTGTATATCTATACTCACATAGATACATATCTTTATCCCCCAGGCTTTCAGGAAATCTTTGCATGTCTCTTTTGGTAACCTTAACCTCGACCTTCATAATTATGCCAGACTCAGACTTTTCACAGCCCATTGCCTGCCTAGTGTGCTTTTATTTTTAATAAAAGCAGCAATTTCCTTGGCATGAAGCAATTCAAACTAATTGGATGGGGCCAACCCGCTGTAGGTTGTGTTATAGACAGAGAGGGGTTGGAGGAAGGGGGAGGCCTGTATTACTGCAACATGGTGGTGGTAGGGAACAGTTTATTAGCTGGGGAAGAGAGAAGGCTAAGAGGCTTCTTTAAGAAGGAATCTTTTGTAAGCTGAGGTTGAAGGAAGGGTCCTGACCTAGGCCTGGGACATGCTTGTCATGGTGAGTGTTGCAGGCTGGTGGGTGGGTTGGGAAGAGGAAGAAGCTGTGTTTGGCTCTCAGCTTGTATAAGCACTAAATTCAGCAGGGCCCAGTTTTCTGGGGATAGGGTTGAAGCCTGTACTTTAAAAACACTATTTTAGAAAAGATATCTGACAATTAATGTCCTTGTGAAATTATTTCTCTTTTCCATTCTCAGTACTGCTCTAGCTGGACTTAATCCGGGGCCTGAGTCACTGTCCCTCTGGATCCTTCCTTGTGGGCTTTGGTGCAGGATAGAGATGCTTCTGTGCCCGCTGTCAGATCCGCACCCTTGAGTCTGATATGTTTCTTTCCTCCTTGTGCCAAAGCCCTTGACTGCAGTGGGGTGGAGAAGGAGAGTGTGTGACAGAGAAGTCAGGAGGAATGAGGGGGCACAAAGCTCTTTCCTTCTCTCCGAATGGCTTCTGCTGACCATAGCCCTGGAGCACTTTGTTCAGCTGGGATGTTGTCTCAGCATAGATGGTGCTGCCATAAGCGGTGCCTGTTTTCTGAGTGTGAGAAGAGTGATGAAGAAGAGAAAAGGCGAAATTGGTCTTTGTTATCTAGGTTGCCTTCCTCTTCCCAGGAATTCATCCCTGACAACTATGCATCATGCAGTATGATATTTATACGTGGAATTTAGGACTTTGCAGCTCTGCATTTATTTATTCATTCAACAAACAGGGAGTGCCTGTGATGTACCAGGGACTGTGCTACGCTTTGGGGATATATTATACTAGATGCTGGTACTTGCAAACTATTTTGAGAGATGGAAAATAGCCAGTGCTATCATGGAGGTAAGCTTAGGGTGCAGTGGCCCCCAATTTTAGGGAGCCAAGAATTGTTTTCTGGAGGAAGTGACTGAAGAATGAACAGGACTTAGCTAGTATGGTGGCAGCATGGGCAAAAACTCAGCAAGAGAGAATATCATGTAAAACCAGATCTGGTAGTGCTGACCTTTTGATGTTCTTTGGCTTTAATTGAGTTTGAATTTGCGGCTTTTAGAAGTATGCAGATATGTAGGAACCAGTATACAAAGAATTTATGTAGCACCTACCAAGTCCAAGAGCACTACAAAGTTCTAAGAGGGATGAGGAAGGTATAAAGTGTGATGTCTGCCTTTGAGGAGTTGCCAATGAATTTGGGAAGAGAAGGTGTACATTCAGGCGTACAGTAGCGTGATTACCAGCACTGTCTGTTGAGTTAGACAGATCTAGGTTCGAATTCTGAATCTGTTCTTGACTAACTGTGGAACCTTGAATAAGACGTCTCCAAATCTCTCTTGAATCTTTGTTTCCCTATGGCAGTCATTCTCAAAGTGGAGCCTCGATCAAGAGCATCCTCATCACCTGGGAGCTTGTTAGAAATGCAAATTCTCAGGACTCAAACACCATAGGCTTTGGGTGTGGGACTTTAACAAGTTCCTGGAGAGATTCTGATGCAAGTTCAAGTTTGAGAACCACTCTCCTATGAGGGGGTCTTGAAGATTAAATGAGGCAATGTATATAAAGTATTAACATTTTTTAGGTGTTCAATAAATGTCAGCTATTATTTACCGGCAACATTACATTATACATCATATATACTATATATGCACACACACATCATATATGTTATATATATAATTAAGGGGGAGTGGGAGCAATGTGAAAGCTAGTTTGACTGCAGCAATCTAAAGCAATCCCTTTCCCCCATTGTGGGTGGGCAGAGCCAGATGTTCTTTTCAGAGGCCTCTCCAGCTCCTTAAAGGGTCAACAGATGTTTTTGGGTAACCATGCTCCTTCCCTGGACCCTCTTATTTGTGAGTCCTCAGGTGCTGACCTATATACCAGTCCCAGCAAGGGTTGTCTAAGGACCATGAGAGTTGTACGCTGAGTGTCCAGGTCAGTGGCCAGGCAGTTTAGGGAGGGGTGGAGTGGGAGGCTTCAAATACAGACTGGATTACCACTGCATCCACTGAATATCTCTTTTTCCCTAATGTGGATATTGGTTTGAGCTTTACAGTGAGAAATTACAAGAACCCCAAGGAGCAGGTGCTGGGCAAGACATGCGAGTGCTGGGCTCCCATCTCTCCACTAGTGGCATCAGCCTTTCTGGCCTGGTTTCACCAATTAGTCCGGTAGGGGCTCGTTTGGGGGAAGTGAAGGCTGTAAGTCATGAGTTTAGAGGAATAAGGCTATCTCTAGGCTGGGTGCCAGGGAAGATATTTTTCTCTCTAGCTTTCTCAGCAAAGATGCCATGATGAGATGCTAAATCATGTCTAAGTTAATGGGTATGTGAAGTCGAGGGAAGATTTGGTTTAAGCTTCCAGAATGAGCTCAGTGGGAAAATTGGAGCAATGTTCAAAGAAGGACTGAGAAGCTATGTTTTTTATCATACTTCCTTAGCTATATGAGGCCCTATATCTAAGCTTTAAACGATAAATAACTATTTATTCATTTATTGCTATGTCTAAGACAACATTCCAGAGCTGTATCAATTCTATATAGTGTGGGCCAGGTGACTCCTCAGAACAGTTTTCTCAACCTTTGCTCGAAGCATCCAGGTCTAGGGCTAAAGAGAACTACTAAGTTTCCATATCAGTAAACTTTCATAATTTCTCCTACCTACAGAGCAAGGCAGTAAGGCTTACAAATGTGTGTGAAACCACGACTAAAACAAAAAACTACCCCATGTAAGGCATATAATTCTAACTTGGTGGTGGTGTCAATATGGTGCATGTATGTATTTGTCTAGTGAATATTACTGCTTCTTTGTGGCAGGCACTGTACAATAACCCTGAGATAATAAGTGTCCGGCACTTAGCATGGCTCTTAGCGTATAGCAGATGGTGAAAGATGTTAGGAGATGATAAAGAAAAAGGGCCCAGGGGTGAGAGTTCATAGATGATATGGGGTTTGAACAGGAATGGAAATTGCCCAGCAGATGTCCCAGAAGTTACCCAAGGCCTTCCAGGGAGAGAGAATAGCACATGCAAAGGTGTGGAGTGGTGAAACAGTATGATGAATTTTGAGAACACTCTTACAGTTTTGGTCAATACAAGTTTCCCCTTCAAAATCAAGGAAAGGACAGAGTGGTAGAATGACATTCTTTCACTTTTGCTTGCAGGAAGTACTTGCTGTTCACTTTCTTCAGTGGCTCTGGGCCTTTTGAATAACAATTGAATAGCTCTCAGATATGCGCTGCTCCCCTGCTGTGCCTCACCTAATTGTAGGGAAAGGGAACTGCTAGTGTCTGGGGAAGGAGTGGTCCCGGAAGAGTCCATAAGAAGCAAGAAGCTTAGGCAGAAGCAGGTGGGGGAGTGAGATGACCACTGTTATAGAGAGGAGTGAGCAGGGGAGATAATGAAGATGTTTGACCAGAGCAGAAGTTATGTTGGGGAGAAAGGAGGAAATAAGTTTATGGAGACCCTTGTGTGTCGGGCAGAGAGATTTGTTATAAGTACCTGAGACCTTCTCTTGACGCAAACACCAATTTGATCTCTCCCACTTCACATGTCTTTGCCTGCTGGGAAGTCTGGTTTTTCAGAGGCAACTGCAGATTTTCAGGGGGTGGTTTGTGAATGGTGTCTTCTTCCTGGCTTCAGGCATGATGACGGTTATAGCTGTGCTAAATATAGCCAAATCTAGAATTCAGAAATGAGGTCCAGAATAAGCAATTGCCATGGTCAAAGTCTTTCTTTTGGTCTTTCTAACTAAGTCATGCTCATTTAATGAGAGATGATGAAGAGAGAACAACAGTTTTTTTTTGAGTAGGAGGATACGGGGGAGGCATACACTTGTACCTCGATAGCTAAAATGGCATGTAGAGTACACAGGAAAGGCTTCATAAATATTAATAGAACACACATGAGAAAATATTACTGCTTCAGAGCCATCACTTTAACTTGCAGTATTTGAAAGGTGACACTTCAGAAAGGGGACTAGTATCACCTTTATCTTGCTCTCTAAGAAGGATGAATACTTCTGAGCCTACTTAAGAGATAACTGTGATATCTGTGTCTGAAAGAGATAAAAAATTATAGTAATATAAATGGTATTGTCTACTGAAGTAGCATCTAGCACTGTGAGGTAGCAAAGACTCACCTCCAGTCTGCTTTTCTGGAGCCATGTTTTGGTGTGATGGAAAGAATAGTGCGTTATGAATTGGGAGATCAAGGTTTGTCAGTTCATTCATTGCCTTATTCAGTAAACGTTACTGAGCATTCACTGTGTGCCAGGCATCATGCAGAGATGAATAAGACATGGCTCTGCCTTGAGGAACTCAATCACAAGGCTTCAGACATGTGAGCAAGTCACTGTACGTCCTGTAATGGAGGGATGTAAGAGGGCTAGAGGAACAGACCTGAGGCAACAATAATTTTGTGGGGTGGGGAGTAGTGAGGGAAAGCTAAAGAAAGGTGACATTTGAGGTGTGTCTTCAAAATGGAGAACTTGTTGCTAGATGGACAAGATGGGGAGAACATTCCAGGTGGAGAGAATCACATGGCCGAAGACACAAAAGCAAGACTGGGTGCTGCCTGCTGGGGAGCTATACGTTTTGAGATAGCAATAAACTGTTAGTGGCCCAGGGCTGTGCTGTTCACCACAACCACTAGCCACAAGTGGCTTTGGACCCCCTAGCCGCATTTCACTTGCTTAATAGACACTTGTGGCTAGCGTTTCCAGTTTTGAGCAGCACAGATAAGACTATTTTATCATCACAAGTTCTTTTGGGCAGTGTTGATTTAGAGCAATAGTCTCTAAACTTTTTGAAGAAAATAGCACTATTGATTAAGAAGCATGCAATCTCTTCATATATGTATCCTTGTTTATTTGTAAGTTACATTCATGTTATGCCATCATTAGCTAATATCTGAAGGCACAGTGTATACTTAGGATGAAGTTCATCATGAATGATAGCAGATGCGAATCCATATTTTAAATAATCTCAGCAAGGTTTTGGTGAGCTTCTTGTCATATCTTATTGGACTGAGATTGTTTCTACATTGTAATGTGACTGATGAAGAGCATACCAGGAATAGAAATGACAGCTCTGCCGTTCTTTTGTTCCCTTGTGCTTGCATTATCTTTAATCCAAGATTTTTTATAGGAATCTTTTTAAGCTTCTTGTTCGTTTTATGAGGGTTAATTAATTTAAAACAATGTAGTCAGTAAATGCGCTTGACCAAGCACATATGCACTATAGTATATTTCAGTGTTCTAAAGGCTGTTACCATCAGCCCTTGACAATGAGACACATGCTGACATATGGACTGAATAGGAGTGCTAGCGTTGGGCCATATATTATTTATTAGTAAAGATAAAATCTTATTTGTCCAAATTTTTTTGTGGTAAAATATACATAACATAAAATTTACTGTCTTAATTATTTTTAAGCATACGGTTAGGTGGTATTAAATGTATTTATAATGTGCAACCATCACTACATCCGTCTCTATAACTCTTTTCATTTTTAAAACTGGAACTGTACCGATTAGTAACTCCCCATCCCCCTCTCCCTCTAGCCTCTGGCAACACTCCACTTTCTATCTGTATTGTTTTCACTACTGAGTACCTTGTATAAGTGGAATCAGACGGTATTTATCTTTTTGTGACTGGCTTATTTCACTTAGTATAATGCCCTCAAAGTTCATCCATATTGTAGGATATGTCAGAATTTCCTTCCTTTTTAAGGTACGGTAATATTCCATTATGTGTATATACATCACAGTTATCCATCCATTTGTTAATGGACAGTTGGGTTTAGATATTGTGAATAATACTGTACAGCTATGAACATGGGTGTACAAATACCTCTTCGAGACCCTGCATTCAAATCTTTTGGGTATATACTCAGAAGTGGAATTACTAGATCATATGGTAATTCTATTTTTAATTTTTTGAGAAACTGCCATATTGTTTTCCACAGCGGCTGTACCAATTTTGCCTGCCCACCAACAGTGCACAAGCACAGAGGTACTCCCCATCCTCACTGACGCTCGTTATTTTCTGTTTTGTGATAATAGCTATCCTGATGGATGTGAGATGGATTCTGGTGGTAGTTTTGATTTGCATTTCCCTAGCGATTTGTGATGTTGAGTATATTTTCATGTGTTTACTAGCCATTTGTACATACTCTTTGGAGAAATGCCTATTTAAGTCATTTGCTTATTTTTGAATCATATTCTTTTTTGTTGTTGCTGTTGAATTTTAGTAGTTCTCTTTATGTTCTGAATGCTAACCCCTTATCAGGTACATGATTTGTAAATATTTTCTCCCATTCTGTGCATTGCCTTTTTACTCTTAAAATCTTATTTTTTAAGATGAAAATAAATAGAGGGTTATATTTTCTTTCTCTACCCCAGTGGATTGTCCTGCATGCTCCTGTGTGGAGACCATTGGTCTAGAGCAGTTCTCAACCACTTTTTGTTCCTCAAAAAAGACCAAAAATATTACAATACTTACTTTAAATATACTGAGAGAAGACTAGAACATATGTAAACACATTGAACTAGATATGTTCCATAAAACAAGGTTCCTCGAAGGAGGGGTTACAGAGAGAAGTCTGTCTGTTAAGAATAGTCCATCTTCATGAAATCTTTCATAACCATTTTGGTCCTCTTGATCTCCTTCCTCTGAACCCCTCTAGAATTTAGAGACTACACCACCACTCTCAGCATTGCAAGAGATATTTAATTGTCTTGTGGGGTTCACTTGTGTCTTGTGTATTGGTCATATCATATCAACTAGGAGGGCAGGAGCCAACTCTTCTATTGCTTTTCTATGTGCCATAGCATCTCAGACAGAGCTGGGAACATGATCCTCAGTAAACTGTGCTGATTCTTCACTGGCAGGGCAAGCTGTCTCTTATGCAAAATGCTTACATCCTCTCATTTTGTGATCACATCATCCCTACAGAGGTAGGAAGGATGATTATTACTCTAGCTGTACAGATGAGGAAGCAGTGGCTGACATAGGTTAAATGACTTCTCCAAAGCCATGTTGACAAGAAACAGCAGTGAAAGAACTTGGACCCAAGGCTCCTAGCTGCAAGAGCAGGATTTTTCCTGAGAATTCTTCCTTGTACAAAGGATCATCAATATCTTTTGTGATAGTACTCTTTACCTTTAATAACCCTTCCCAGCTGAATTGCCCTATGAGCTTTTCAAGTCAGGTAATGCTTCCACAGCATTTTGGGGTTGCTCAGGGTCTTAGTCCATTGGGCTGCTATAACAAAATATAACCTAGTAGCTTATAAACAACTGAAATTCATTTCCCGTAGTTCTGGAGGCTGAGAAGTCTGAGATCAGGGTGCCAGGATGGTCATGTTCTGGTGAGGGCCCTTTTCTGGGTTGCAGACTGCCAACTTCTTGAGGTGTCCTCACATGGTAGAAGGGACAAGACAGCTTTCTGGAGCCCCTTTTATAAGGGTATTAATCCTATTCATGAGGGCTCCTCCCTCAAGACCTAATTACTTCTAATACTACCACCTTGGTGATTAGGATTCAACATGAATTTTGAGGGGACACAGACATTCAAACCACAAGCACTCAGATATGGAAATATGGGAGAATTTTTTAAAGCTCACAATCCATATTCAGTAAGTGGTAGAGTACTATTACAACTCCCCACAACCAGAGCCTACAACCAGAGACTTCGCATTCTGTCTTCTTTGGTTTAGTGGTTTATTTCTGTAAGTAGCTATTTTATGCAGAAAATTACACAAAGATTTATAACTATAATAGGTTCATAAAAATTGCTAGTTCATTAATTCTAAGAAAATGAATTTAAAAATTAAGTTATTTGCCTAAAGTCACACAGCAAATTAGGCCCTTTTGAGTGTCTCTTCTCTCTCCCCACATTGGTCAGCAACATATCATGTTGCATCACCGTGGTGCTGCTGACATTTTGGCCTTGATAACTCTTTGTTGTGAGGGGCTGTCCTGTGCACTATAGCTGCTGTCCCCAAGCCCCGGGCTGCAGACTGGTACCTGCAGACTGGTACTGGCCTGTTAGGAACTGGGCTGCACAGCAGGAGGGGAGCTGCGGGGCAAGTGAGTGAAGCTTCATCTGTATTTACAGCTGCTCCCCATTGCTTGCATCACTGCATAAGCTCCGCCTCCTGTCAGACTAGCGGCAGCATGAGATTCTCATAGGAGCATGAACCGCACTGTAAACAGCACACATGAGGGATCTAGTTTGCCCGTTCCTTAAGAGAATCTAATGCCTGATGATCTGAGGGGGAGCTGAGACAGTGATGCTATACAGGGGAGTGACTGCAAATATAGATTATCATTAGCAGATGATGATATTAATGATAATAAATATTTATTATTGCACAATAAATGCAATGCATTTGAATCACCCTGAAACCATCCCAGCCCCAACCCCCAGGGTCCATGGAAAAATTGTCTTCCATGAAACCAGTCCCTGGTGCCAAAAAGGTTGGGGCCACTGCACTATAGGATGTTTAGCAGTATCCTTGGCCTCTACCCACTAGGTGCCAGAATTATAGATACACACCCCATTGTGACAAACAAAAAACATCTCCAGATATTGCTAAATGTCACCTGGGGAGCAAAATTGCCTGTTTTAGGGAACATGTCTGATTTAGCATGTTTGCGTATGTTCTGGATTTCCCTTAGGAAAGTTGAAGTAGGTACTGTAATATTTTTGGTCTTTTTTTGAGGAACAAAATTGCCTACATAAGTAATTGAGACATTCTGTGTTTATACTCAAACCAAAAGAGCCTTTCATTCTATATGATTTTAATCACTCAGGAATAATGACATAAGGTGATACTGGCTGTAGCATTTTGTGCCTCCCTTCTCCCTCCTTTATTTATTTTTTATTATTGGTCTATTATCTTTACTATTATTTAGTCTATTATATATACTTTAAACAATCCCCGTTCTATTGAGTCCCAGGTAATTGTTAGGAAAAGGGAGTCCTTTTGAGTGAGACTTCCTTCCATCTTGGCAGAGGACAAGTTCAGCTTGGAATTTCATTTGAGGTCTGCTGTGAGTGAATCAGCTTGAGCTGGTCAGTTTTTTCCTTGGGCTCTGAGTTAACCTTGGCAGACAACGGATAGCAGTGCCAGTTGAAGCTTTGTTATTTATGATTTCTGAAAAGCTGAGAGATTATTGGACCAAAGAGCTTATGGCATCCTTATATTATTATAATAGAAGGCTAAGCATAGCATTGATGCTAGACTATCATTTGTAATTATAATGATCTCAAATAATGATGCCTTTCATCTAGGACTTGAATCCTGGAGAAGGCAATATAATGCTATGTAATTTGTTTGCTGCCTGTTTTCAAGGATGCTTACAGCTATTGTACTGGGACCTTTAGGGTAAGAGAAAGGTTATTGTCCTTTTGGTAGTGAGCATGAATTTGACAACAAAATGGCGACTTTATTACCTATGGGGACAGGAAGAAGGAATGGGACTCAGGCATCCTAGGTTGGGTTCTTCTTGGAGGATTTGGGCCTAAGTGGCATTTACAGAGGTGGCAGGCCTTCTGCTGGTAGCTTGATTAGTCATTTTCTCTGGTTGGTGAATCTGGTTGGTTCAGGAAGTACTGGTTATCTTACAGGTTTGTTAGACTTGTTTAATTTCCCCTGGGATAACCCAACCCTGTCCCTCAGGTCTTTGTCCTTTACTATTTTTAGAAGCCTGGGAATCTTGGTGGTGGCAGGGGCATGGGGCAGCATTGGAAGAAATATGGGCCTTTTGCTTGTGGAGAAAAGTCTTGGCTTGACCAGAAGTACAGCTCAGTAATGACTGGGGAAAACCTGATATCCAGTACTGTCTTTCTTCCCCTTCTCCCTTGAAATAAAGGGAGTGCCATGATGTTCTCCTTAAGAGAAGACTGTCCAGTTTAGTACCATGTGTGGTGGTTAAAAAGCATAAGAATTAGAAGTAAACAGTCCTTGACTTGAGTCCTGAATATGTCCCTGGGATGTTGGGAAAACTTACTAGCATCCAGTCTTCTCATTTATAGAATGCATATTTATAAAATACAAGAACGTGGGTTGTTGAAAGAATTAGATGAAATGATATATACAAAGGACGTAGCATAGTGCCTGGCATATGTTAGTTAGCAGTCTGTAAATGGTAACTCTTAATATTTGGGTGTATGAATTTTGTGTTAACAAGCAGTATTTGTTTTGCTGTGTGTTGAACCTGCCCGAGCTAGAGTTTGGAGATACCTATGTATCTATCTATCTATCTATCTATCTCATAGTATCCACAAAGCCCTAGATGAGGAATAGGGAAAAGAGAGAGATAAATACTAAATATTATGGTTTGATTTTTCTTTTTCCCCCTTCTTGAAAGCTACCTGTGTGTTAGGGAATTTTTTCTAACCTATGAAGTTGATATTTGTATGATAGGCTTCTCTACCCTGCAGGAACACCTGGCCCCAGCTGCCTGTCCAGTTCAAGTTCTTCTGTGCTAATGCTACAGGTCTTCTGCATTAGCCAGGCCTGTGCTCTCGTCATCTCCCCTGTACCATGGATTTGGTTCTTTCCAATGCTTTACTCATGGTGTTCTCTGCACCTTGGGATATCCTCCATTTCCCCTCCCATCTGGCTTAATCCTGCCTAACCTAGGTCTCAACCACAACTGCTTCTGGATACCTGTCTTTTTTTGCTAGCTGTGTTGACTGTTTTAGGCCCATAATCTCAAAGTTTTATTTTGCTATTTATCTATTTCATTTGTGTGTACTTTGCAGTGTTAGATAATTAGTTCTTTGGGGGCAGGGTGTAGGCTTTAGGTTTATTTTGTGTCCAATTCAGGACTTTTTAAATTTGAACAATGCAGCAGTGGGTACTGGAGAATAAAATAACTGAATGAATATTACAGTAAATCCGTACTAATTCAAACTCATGGAGCAGGCAGGGGAGACCAGACAGATTTGAGATATGTAGACTCCCCGTATTTATCCCTATTCCTATAATATAATAGATCTGTATTTGAGAACTTCACGTAGCTTATTATATATAAGAACTATTGAATCTAGGGTTTCAGGAAAGTTAAGGAATAACAAAATCCAGAGCAAAGTAGAACATCTTCCAGAAAGTCATGTGAATCTCTTTATTGATTGGATTAAATTATGGGTATCTGGTACTAACAATCTCAAAATTAGACAGATAAGATATAAGTATCTTAACTATGTAAAGGAACTCTAAAACTATTTAAATGCTATACTGTAAAGATGGAGATTAGATCAAGCATCAAAAGCTCAGATATTACTGAAATTTATCTCTAAGTAAAGCATGCATTCATTTTCTAGTTTATAATGGATATTGGTCTGTAGTAAATGAGGACAGTGAATCTCAGCTTGTCTTTGGGTTAGTGAGCATGGGGACAGGGAACAAATAGGAAGGGAATGTATAATTTAAAAATGCATAGATTGGCTTCAGGTCCAGCTAGGAAAGGGGAGGACCTCAAAGAGGATGGGGATTGGGGGTATACCTTCTTAAGAAGCACATTGTAGACTTAAGAGATTGTGGTGTGGAGAGGACACGAGACTTTCATATTTATTAAAGAGGATATAGTTTTTAAAAGGCTGATAAATATAGCACTAGCAGCTAAGTTACAAAATGAGTCTAGAGAGGTCTTGGTCACTGTATGTAGCTCTGGGAACCTAGGTAGGCACTTACTTCTCCGTGTTCTTGGTGGTTTCAGAGAGTAGGCGTGGAAAGAGGGATGACCCCAAACAAATCCTGCCTGGCGGTTCACCCTGTGAGCTCTACAACCTTGTGGAAAGGCCACCTCTAGGCGGCTCTCTGACCAATGATGAGAATTCACCTGAAAAAAGTTAATTTTGTATAGTAGAGACTTTCTCAGATGATGACGTATTACTTTCACTTTTGAAATCACAGTTTTAGAGTCAATATAACATAAAATGGATTATTTCAGTGGCTATCTACTCTCTTAGCAATCATGGAGTAATTTTAAAGATGGTATGACGGAGTGTTGTCCAAGTCTACAAACAAGTCTGTCTTTAGGGTTAGCTCACAGAATGCGAAAGAACAACCATATGAGGTAAGGGAAGTAGATCATTTGGTCTCCTCAATTATCTTGGACACATCACTTCCCCTCTCTGAGCTTATCTTTCCTTATTTTATGAATGAAATCACTGAGTGATCTCAAAGGTCTCAAAAAATTCATTACGTGGTTTTTAAGTTCTGTAGTTTTCTATTGAGATCATTTGGGAGGGGAGGTTGGGTGAGGTGTGGTTGATTAGACTGAAGTGTTAGACCTGTGTAGCTGGGACTAAAACAACATTCCTGAGATGGCTTGTTAACCGTGGCCTCTGTGTGAGCCATGCTGGGAGGTGTCATCAGTGGAGGTGAAAGATTCCCTTCCATTCTTTCTGCTTACCTTTTTCCCATATCTTTCCCTTAAGCTTAGAAAAATCAATGTTAATAATTAGATGTTTGTGGTGCGAGAAAGCTCAGATGGATCTTGGACTTCTGGCTTAAGTGACTGAAATGGAATGAGGTGTCATAAGGAGACTGTGAGGAAGAGGAGCACACCTGGAATAAAATCCAAAGTCCTCATTCGGACCTGCAAACCCCCACGAGAGTGGCTCTCTCTCTTCACCTCAACCACTGTGCTTTTAGTCTCAGTGATTCTACTTTATCTTTTTCAGCGTATAACATTGTTTCCTTTTTAGTATCTAAGGCTTGGCCAGTCCTCTTGCCTGGAATGTTCTTCCTTCTTAACTTCTGTGGCTGGCTTCTTGTCATTCAGATCTCACTTAAATCTCACCTCAGAGAGGCCTTCCTTGGCCACCCAATATAAGAAACCAGTCCTGTTTTATTTCACCACAAAGCATGTGTTATTATTCTCCCCGCGCCCCCCCAGCTAGAATTGCAGCTACAAGCAGGGACCTTGTCTGACTTGTTCATTGCTGTACCCCAGGGTCTAGAATAGAGCCTGGCACAGCTGCGGAGCTCAGTCAGAAACAATTGCATGAATGAATAAGCACATGAAAGAGGCAGAAGGAACGATTGAAGAAAGAATCAGGAGAGAGTGAGATGATGAAAATGAATGCTAAGTAAAATTAAAAGAAAGAGGCAGTAGATACTTTGGGGTGTTAACACATTACAAAGATCAAGATAAGGACGAAGGGGTATTCATTGGATTTGCAAATATGGTGATCATTTATTTGTGAGCTTTGTTAGAGCTGTTCAAGTGGAGCAATGAGTGGAGTCCATCCAGGTGGCAGTGAAATGATGGGTGAATGAAAAGTGAGGTAGATCCTGAGACAGGGTATAATTTGTTATTTTTAACAATAATTTTTATTGTTTATTAATAATTTATTTTTGTAATGATGAAAGAGTCTTGAGTATATGAAGCAAAGAAGCCAATACAGAGGAAGAGGTTGAAAATACAGCACCAGGGGATTATTGATGGAATAGAGCCGAAGAAGTGATGGGAGGTCATGGATGAGGTCATGGATGAGGGTGGAGGAGATGACCTTGGACAGGAGAAAGGACATCTCATTCTCTGATCTGGTAGGAAGAGGAGAAAGAATGGGTACAGGGGAAGAGCCATTGGTGAGGTTTGGAAAGTTAAGGGGGTTTTGCCTCATGACTTGTGGTTTCTATTGAATGCTGTGGTTAGGAGTTGAATTGGGGATTTAAGAAGAGTGGGGAAAGGATATGGAGGGGTTCCTTTGGTTTAAGAGAGAAGGGCTGACAAAGGATAAGTGAAAGAATAGCCTGGCCATATGGAGAGCCCATCGAGATGGCTCATTGTTGGAAAACAGGTTTTCCTGGCCCCCAGGGGTTCATCAGTTTTTAAAGTTTTGCTATGTGGGATAGGACTTTTTCTGAAATACATTATTTGCGCATTTGCTTGTCTTCTGGAGCATATGCTGCAGAGGTAGCATCATAGAGGTGGCAAGTACTCCTGATCTGGACCTTTCAGGTGACTTTACCATGCACTGTGCTCTGGGCAAATTGCTTCCCAACTCTGTCCATCAGCTTCCTTGTGTGTAAAATGAGGACTAGTCGATGGTGAAGTTACTTTCCAACTCTTAACTTCTTACAGTTCTTTTATTTTTCAAATACATTATTAGAATGTTGCTGTTTTGTTATAGATCTATTAGGATGTTTACTTGATATGGGTAAGACGATTTGCTCCTGCATAAAATGATCTTGGGTTACTGTCTCTTTAAAATTTCATGTTTGTGCTTTATAGTGTTTTTTGGTTCCTTATGAGAATGTCAGCTGTCACTTCTTGCCACTATCCCTGTGCCTTCCTGAATTAGCACCGCTCCTCTAATTTGCTGCATTTAATCTGCTGTGGACATGGACACTGGCCGACTAAGCTTATTAGAATTGTGTGGAACAGTAAAGAGGCTGTTAGTGAGAGTTTGAGGGTCTTGTCTGTGATTAAAGTCCATGGGCTTTATATTGCCTGTTGGCACAGAAACCAATTTTTTATGTCTTACGTTCTAGAAAGGTTGAGTTCTGAAGAGAGAATGAGTTACCATTTGATACTTATTAATTAAATGTGTTTGTAACCATGTGTCTGAAAAGTTGAGTGGCAGTGCCCAGGAACTTAACCTCCTCCTTCCATTTGCCTTTTTGCTTACTGTCTCTTCCCGGACTCTCTCCCAACTCACTCTCCTCAGTCTCTGCCCCACACATTTGATGTAAGGCAGTGTTCTAGGCACTGTTATAATATTGTTTCATTTATTCCATTTCTATTTATTGAAGCCACAGAGAGGTTTCCAGGATTATAATTCACTGTTCTGTGCTGGATATCCTTATATCTCAATAAGGGCCATGCCAGAGGCTCAAATGGAATTTGGTGTTGGGGCTGGAAGACTTGAAACTACGAAATGAATGCAGTTCCATAATCTTTGGTTGATACTGAAGAGAGCAATCAAGAAGTCTTAAAATTATTTTTGGTATGCAAATTAATTTATTGTGATAGTAGAATGATTAGAAGGTAAAGCCAGACAGAAAGAGAAAATATTACCCATAATCCCATAGATTACCATTGTTAATATTTTGGTGTGTATACTTTGAGACTTGTGTATTTTTATAAAAATAAGAATCTACTCAATATTGTTCTCTGTAATCTGTTTTCTCACTTAGCAACATATTGTCACTGTCTTTCTGTGTTAAAGGTCTGCATCATCAATTTTTGCTCACTATCTGGATGTATTGTGATTTATTTAACCAATCTCCTATTATTAGATATTTAGGTTATTTTATAGATATTACAAAATAGCTGCAATGAATATTTTTTAAGTCTTTCGGTACTTGTTCTATTACTTCCTTAGAATAAATGTCTGGATGTGAAATGGCTGGATCAAAAGATGTACATGTTTTAGCTTTTGATGTACATTATAAACTTGCCTCCAGAAAGATTAAACCTATACACTTACATCTTGTTTATGGGGTTGGAGATGTTCCCTCCCTCCCTTTTTCCCTTTCTCCCTCTCTCCCTCTCTGTCTTCCTCCTTTTACTTCCTTTCTTCCTTTTACTCTTTCTCTCTCTCTCTCACCCTCCTTGTCTTTTATAGTTCTTCTGTAGTGAATTTTTTGCTTATGTTCCTTTGCTTATATTCTTGTCAGGGCATTCATCTCAATGATTTATAGAAGTTTTTTTTTTACGTATTTAAGATATTAATCCGTTGTTGTATACATTGCAGATTTTTTCTCCTATTTTGTCATTTGTCTTTTGTTAATGAGGGGCTTTTTATGGATATTTTAATTTTTGTGCAATCAAATATGTCAGTGTTTTCCTTTATGATTTTTGTTGGCAGTCATGCTTGGAAAGGCCTGAGGAGAAAGGCAGGGCCTACATCACAGAGAGCCTGTGAATCTCAAGTTTAACTTTGAGCAGTATGGGAGCCATTCAGAGTTTTCTGGAGGGGCTGGCATGATCAGAAAATCAGTTTAGTAGCCAGGCTTGGTGGCACAGTCCAGTAGTCGCAGCTGCTTGGGAGGCTGAGATGGGAGGATCGCTGAGTCCAGCAATTTGAGGCTGCTGTGAGCTATGAGATCGTGATGTGAATACTCCTGTACTCCAGCCTGGACAACATAGTGAGACTCCCTCTATTAAAACAAAAATGATACTTCAGTTAGATTTGTGGAAGGTGACCTGAGGGAGCTGAGTCTTTAGGGGCTGTTGCCACGATCCAGGTCAAAGTCTGTGAGGGTCTGAGGGGCAGAGTGCTGATAGGAACAGAGTGGAGTACAGACTGGGAATATTTTGGAGGTCGTAGCGTCAGGGCTTGGCACCTGATTGGATTGACGAGTGCAGGGGGTGTGTGGAGCCCAGGGTGATTCCAGGCTTTCAGTTTGAGTGCCTAGCTGCTCACAGTGAGGTGGAAGCATCACTAACTAAGCTGTGTCATACAAGAGGAGAGAACAGGTTGAAAGAGGGAAGATGCAGGTTTAATGAGGGAAGGCACCGAGTTCATTGTTGGCCACGATCAGTGTAGAGTGTGTTTGGGGTGTGTTTTGGTCATCTGTTGCTGTGTAACTAGCCATCCTAAAATCTTGTGCCCTAAACCAACAACAGTTTATTGTTTCTCATGATTCTTTGGGTTGCCTGAGGGCTCAGCTGGGCCTCTGCTAGGGCTTCTGCTCATCTCATTTGGGGTCTTTCAACATTGTCTTGACTCCTACCACCCCTCTCCACTATACGTCTGAATTCAGAACATCCCAAGGTGGACCAAAATAGCACATTTTTAACACCATGCTTCATCCTTAACAGATGTATATATGTCAGAGAAATACAGGAAGTGCTTTGAGTTTATACGCAGAGCTCTGGTGTTCTTCACACCCTGGGGGATGCACCGCAGTGAGAGTCAGGTGAAGGGTATGCCTTTTTAAAGTTTTATTTTATTGAAGTGAGCTAAGGGCTTTGGGGAACTTCGACAAATCGTTTTTAGGAAAGAGTACCTAGGGAAGTTGAATATGATGAAGTTGATTGGTTTGAAGCTGTTCATACAGGGATACTTGTGTTCAAGTTGGAAAGGCACTAGTCAAAAGTCAGAAGAGCAGTGGGCTGAGGATGGAATTGAGCTTTAGCAACACTTAAGGGCTATCTTAGTAAGGAAAGCCCTGAAAGGAGACAGAGAAGGAATATCCTGACTGGTGTGAGGAGAATCAGTAGGCTGCAGTGTCTCGTGGACATGGGGCTCTACAAAGTTAGAATTGAAGTAAAAAAGAAGGTCAGGCCAGGTGTGGTGGCTCAAACCTGTAATGTCATCACTTTGGGAGGGCAATGCCAGAGGATCACTTGAGCCCAGGAGTTCAAGATTACAGTGAGCTATGATCATGCCACTGCACTCTAGCCTGGGTGACAGAGCGAGACTCCATCTCTTGAAAAAAAAAAAAAAAGGAAGAGGGTCAAAGTTCTCAGAGAAGTCAAGTAGGATGAAGACTGGAAAACGTCCCCTGGATTGGGCATTGATGTGGCATTGGCTTCCTCAAGAGAGCAGTTTCACAAAAGTGATGGAAATGGAATTATGAATGACAGTGAGTTGATGAGTGGGAGTATGGAGTCTAGGCTATCTCTTCTAAGAAGTTTGAATAAGAAAAGAAAGGGAAAGATTGTATGGTGGCTGGAGACTGGGAGATGTTTGAGCATATCAATAGGCTGACAGGAAGGCACGGGAAAGGGTAGGGGAGAGATTGAGATTGATTAATACAGGAGTTAGGGCAGTTCCTAAAGGAGCAATGTTCCAGAGGAGACAGAAGGAGACGGAGTCTTAATCTTTTTAAATTGCAATTCCATTCTTTCAGATACTCAGGCCAAAAACCTCTCACCTCTCATCTACTTTATCAGAAAATCCTGTTTGCTCTACATTCACAGTACAGCCAAAATCCAACCACTTCTTAATGCCTCCACTGCTGCGTCAAGCCGTCATTGGCCTGGATTATGGCAGCTGTTTCTTCACGGGTCACTCCACTTCTGCCTGAGCCTCCTTGGCTACACTCAGCACAGTACCCTGACTGATCCTTTAAAATGCAAATCATTTCTTATTACTCCTCTGCTCAGAACCATCCTGTGGCTCCCCATCTCACTCAGAGTAACTGCAAATCGTGATGTGGTCTAGAAAGTGCCATGCTCTGGCTCACGGTTACCTCTCTGCTGTCTTATTTTACTGTTCTCCTCTTTGGTAATTGCACTCTATCCATACTGGCTTCCTGGCAGTTCCTTAAGCAGGGCGGATTCACACCTCCCCCTCAGGACTTTTGTACTGGCTGTTCCCTCTGCTTGTGGAATGTGCTCCTCTAGGTAGCCCCAAAGCTTGCTTTCCCTCACCTGTTTTTCTTGAATGTTACTTTCTGGAAGAGTCCTTCCTGACCATTTTATTAAAAATTTCAGCCTCTCCCTTCCCTCAGAACTCCCTATTCCTCTTCCCTGTTTGACCATGCTGTATAATTTATTTAATACTTACTGGTTTATTGTGTCCTTTTTTTTAGAGCTTATCTCTTTTGTTTACAGACCTAGAACCATGGCTGTCACAAAATAGGCAGTAAATATTTGTTAATTAAATAGGTGAATGAATGAATTGGGATCAAGGCTGAACCTTCGAAAAGAAGGAAATGTCAGCCTCTGGGACAGGAGGAGATAAGTGAATCAGTATGGATATAGATAAGTTTGTAGTGGAAACCCTGAGGGGAGTGTGTGGGCAGATAGGAATTTGAAGGCAGAATGGCGGATGCCCTCAGTTTTCTGGAATAAGGAGGCAAGGTTGTCTGCTGAGGGTCGTGGGGCCGAGGAGACTCCTGAGAGTTTGGGTTAGTCATTGAGGGAAATGGGAGAAGGAGCTATCCCAGGACAAGTAAAGGTCCCAGGATGAAGACCATGATGCAGTTTTACAGGGCTGTGTAATTTTTCTCTGGCAGAACTCAGGAACCTGGAGGTAGGAGCAGAGCAGGTGGATTTAGCATTGATTAGAGGTTGGGTAGGTGTGATGGGAGGCCAAGGGTGCAGAGAAATCAAAAGAGCAGTCCGGATGCCACCATGGGGCCAGAATGGGGAGACAAGACTATTCAAGGAGCACGTTGATTGTGGTTAATTGGGAGAAAATGGAAGAGTCAGAGCATGGAGGACTGGATGATCAGGCCAGAGTGAGGGCGTGAGATACTGGAAGGCTTGGAGGGTGTGTCAGAAAGAGAAAGATTAAAATTTAAGATTTGTGTTGACAAGGTCTAGGGTGTGGCCATGGATATAGGTGGTTGAAAGGACCAAAGGTCATTGCAGTGAAGAAATTTAGAGGCTGCAGTTTAGGAATAAAGCATCCTGTGGATTTTAAGACCACCCAGGAAGATGGCAGGAATTATAGTGGAGAGGAAGCCGGGATGCCACAGGTGTCAGTCAGTGAATGTTGAGGAATGAGCCTGAGGGTGGAGGCAAGGCAGGTTGGAAACCAGAGTAGCCAGGTGGCATGAGCTCAAAGGAGCAGGAATTTTTACATGAGGGTGGAGGGGTAGTGGTTTGGAGTCAACATAGGAGAGCAAGGAAAATTTTGACCTCCTTCCCTGAGGACTGAGGTGTAGGAAAATATGGCATCAGAGGGCCAGTCATGCAAGTGATATTGGCTGGTGCAGGAGCAGGCCGGGCAATTTGGATGGTTCATCTTTTGGCCAGATTGTAGAGCTAAGTTGTTTTTACTGTTATGTATTTATCATTTATGGCATTTATTAATATTTGACAGCTTTGGACTTCCTCATTAAAAAGAATTAAATTCCTTTTACTTATATATTTATATATTAAGTATTATATATTGTATTTACTTATATGTTTACTTATATTTAATTTTATACATATATACTTTTTTTTCTCCTTTGAGTTTTGACTTTGAGATGAAAAAAGACCTTGCATGATCACCATAGAGGCATCCCCAGTACCTGATTTTGAATTTGCTTTTTGTATTTTATTGCTGGGAGCTTCTGCTCACCTTTAACTTTTAGGCACTCCTGGTCAGATTGGTTGCCTCTTGGTTCTCTTTAGACACACTGGACTAATGATTAACTCATAGGGAAGCCCTTCACCTCAGGGGTTGCTGAGTGATGAAGGACCACTCCCCTGAATCTTTGCTCTGCAGCCTCTAGGTGAAGGAGGAGGTCTGACCCTGTCAGCAGAAAAGCCCAGTCTGTGAATTAGAAATGTTGTCATGCATATTCTTTGCGGTCATACACGAACCAGAATGATTAGCAAGGAAGTCTCCGTTAAAAGCTGCCTCCTCCATACCCTGAATACTGCAGACTCTTCACTTTACCCCTGCACAGGTGTAGGGTGCTACAAGGAATATCTGTTGATTTCTTTTATGTGTGATTAGTTTTTCCTGATGTTTGTACTCTCATACCCTCAAGGGTACTTGGCTCATACCTCTGTAGTATTTGTTGCATCTTACTATAGTGATTTACTTATCTCTGTCTTCTAAGCTGTTCTCCCCTCACCCCTGACCCAACTTGGACTCCTTGAGGGTATGGTTAGTTTCCTACTCATCTTTTTATATGCCCTTAATAAGTAGGTGTTTAGGAAGTAGGTATTAAATTAATGCATTAAACTTAGAATTCAAATAGGCTAACTCACACATCTTGCAAAGGAGAAAACTGCCCAGAAGATTACATGGCCTGTCCAAGGCTACACAGCTAGGTTCAAATGGGATTAGAATCCATTTCTCCTGTTAAGCTTTTGGGGCTTTATGAAAGATTAATGTCAATACAACTAGGTCTGAATTGATTATGACCCCCAAAGGTAGAGATAATTGAATTCCTTGAAAATTCAATTATATCTTCTAGGGATAGGGGCTTTCAGCCTCTCATTTCACCTGCTACCCTGTTTGGTGGGTGGGTGGGGTGATGGTTTAGAATTTGGTTGTTCTTTAACTCTTGATATTGGGGAATGAGGACCTTGGCACAGGGAGGCTCTGTTCTACTTGTAAAACTGGTAGGTTTGCTTTTTCTTTGACCTATGCCTTAAGAAAATCCTTCTGTCTTGTGGGTGCTAATAGAGCCATGGTACCTCGCACTGGGGATGGGATAGAAGGTACTGGATAATCTGTGGCCTGGCAGGTAGAATAAGCAGAAAGTAGCATGTCCAGGGCACTGTGGGTGGTTTGGGAGAACTTGGGCTTAGAAGAAAGGACACTGTAACCAGGTGCCAGAAGTTCAGAGATAGGTCATTTGTGGCTGGTAGGGTTGGCAGGAAACAGTGACTCACACTGGCAGGTTGACAGGGGATTGAAAAAGAACAAATTCTTAGTAATTGCTAGGAGAGCCCTTTTTCCATTTAGACCAGTAGGTCTCAGTAGGAGGCTATTCTGCCCCCCAGGGGACATTTGGCAATGTCTAGAGACAATTTTGCTTGTCACAACTGGAGGAGGGGTGCTCCTGGCATCAAATGAGTAGAGGCCAGGGATGCTGCTGAACATCCTGCAGTGCACAGGACAGCCCCTCACAACAGGGAATCATCCAGCTCAAAGTCATTGGTGCCCAGGTTGCGAATTTAGACCCTGGGCCCCACCAGCAGTATCCTGGTGACTACTTAAGTCACTAAAAAATTGTTTTATACGTCAGCTTTACTTTGAACTCTGTTGTTAAATGGCAGAATTGGGTTTATTTGACTTTTTTCTTTTTTAAAAATTGAGGCAAAATTTATATAACAAACATAATTAACCATTTTAAAGTGAACTGTTCAGTGGCATTTAGTACATTAACAATGTTGTACAACCACCATCTCTATCTAGTTCCAAAACATTTTGATCACCCCAAAAGGAAACTGGTACCCATTAAACAGTTGCTCCTTATTTCCTCCTTCTCCGGTCCCTGTCTCTATGGATTTACCTATTCTGGGTATTTTATGTAAACAAAAGCATACAATATATGGTTGTCTTTTGTGTCTTTGTTTCTTTCACTTCGCCTGTTTTTGAGGTTCATTCATGTTGTAGCATGTGTCAGTACTTCATCCCTTTTTATGGCTAAATGCTGTTTCCGTGTATAAGATACACCACAGTTTTTTATCCATTCATCTGTTGATGGATATTTGAGTCGTTTCCACTTTTGGCTGTTGTGAATAATGCGGCTATGAACATTTGTGTACAAGTTTTTGTTTGAACACCTGTTTTCAGTTCTTTGGGGTAGATACCAAGGAGTGGAATTGCTAGATCATGTGGTGACTCTTATGTTTAGCTTTTTGAGGACCCACTAGACTGTTTTCCACGGCAGCTGAGCCATTTTATATCACCAGCAAGGTATGAGGGCTCTAATTTCCCCACATCCTTGTCAGTACTTGTTATTTTCTGTTTTTTTTAAAATTTTACTCATCTTAATAGGTGTGAAGTGGTATTTTTTTAAATTTTTGTTTTATTGTGATAGAGAAAAATACATATATATATATGTATGTCACAATTTCTCGGTTTCCACTTACTTTCTTTACATTTCAATGTAGTTCATTTCATATAAGAGCGAATTCATAGTTTAAAAGAAATAGGGGAAAAAAATAAGTGAAGAGAAAGACGAGACCCTGGAATGAGGAAGAGGAAGGACCGGCACTGGTCCTGGTCCACTGGGAAATGCTGTTTCAGGTTCATCTGGAAACTCCCCAGGCTGCTCTTAAAGCATCTTTCATTGTGGTTTGTCTTTATCTTTTGAGCCATTTGGTTAAATAGTATTTGATTAAAAAGCCAAATCACATACTGTGCCGCCCATCCTCTGTGTCTCTGTAAGGATCAAAGCCCAAGTGACATGAGGAAGGCTGGGTCCCTGGCAGGACTGAACTGTTTTGGCCTGCAAGACTTCTCTGTGAAGTCCTGAGGGGTGGGCTTCACTGGGGACAAAGTTGACATGGCAAGTACAATACCAGTGGACATGCAATTTCCTTAGTAGACTATGTAAATGAAGATTCCCTGGAAGGAAGATTTTTGATGGTGCCCATGAGGAAGGGAGTACAGCAGAGCATTCTGTTTTTTATTCGTGGGTGGGATTATGTTGTTTTCCTAGAGCTACAGTAACAAATGAGCATAAACTGGATGGTTTACAATGACAGAAATTTATCTTCTCACAGTTCTGGAGGCCAGAAGTCTCAAATCAAGGTGCCAGCAGGGCTGTGCTCCCTCCAAAGGCTCTAGGGAAGAAGAGTTTGTTGCCTTGTCCAGCTTCTCGTTGCTCCAGGTGTTCCTTGGCTTGTAGCTACATCACTCCAGTCTCTGCCTCAGTCTTTGTATGACCTTTTCTTCTGTTTGTGTCTCTCCTCTGAGTGTGTCTTCTAAGGACACCTGTCTTTGGATTTAGGGCCTGCCAGGATAATCCAGGATGACTCATCTTGAGATCTTTAAATTGATTACATCTACAGAGACTCTTTTTCTAAATGAGGTCACATTTACGGGTTTCTGGGGTTAGAACATTGACATAATCTTTTTGGGGACAACCATGTAACCCCCTCTAGCGTGGTGAGGGAGACAAGGAAAGGGTTTTTTTCCCCGATGGGAAGAGAAGGGGACAAAGTGCTGTGGAGAGTGGCATGACTCAGTCCCTCACCTGGGCCACCTGCACGGCTGCTGCCAACCTCCAGGAAGCTCTTGGCTTGAAATGCCAGCTCCACAGGGCAAGACTGAATGGCGCGGCCAGGTCTGGCTTCAAGAGGGAGTGTTTCCTAGACCTCTCCTCGCACCTGTGGAACCTGTGCCGGTGTGACTCCACTTCTCCCTTCCTTCCAGGAGCCCCTCCTCTTCCCTCTCTCCTTCCTCGCCACTCGTCAGCCTGTTTTCTCTCTAGTATGTTGCTTTTCTTGGTATTTCTCTTTCGTCATAATAGACCCAATGAAACAAAAGTATGTAATAAGTAACTCTTTATTGCTTGTCTTCTGAGCTGACTCAGCCAATAATAGTGCTTGAAAGGAAAACCGGTTCCTCTGCTCACATTTCTGACACCGAATGTGTGCCTTTTTTCCACACCAATAATTCTCTGCTTCTCTGGATGTTAGCTGGGTGTCCTATAATTCAAGCCAATTCTGACGCTATCTATTTGGAGTCAGCTTCAGACCCCACAGATTGAAGGCTCAGTCCCACAAGACTGCCCCCACTCTAGATGCCAGTCACAAGTGTCAGGCCTCTGGTACTTCTGACCAACTGGGCTACAAGTTGGGGGTTTCCATGACCCCTTCCTCATGTTCAATAATTTGCTAGAATGGCTCACAGCACTCAGGGAAATTATTTCTGTTTACCAGTTTATCATAAAGGATATTAATGGATAGCCAGATAAAGAGGTATATAGGGCTGGGAAGGGGAAAGGGCATGGAGCTTCCAAATCCTCTCTGGGCATGTCACCTTCCCAGTACCTCCATGTGGTCACCAACCTGGATGCTCTCCAAGCCCCTTCATTTAGGGACTTTATGGAGGTTTTATTACATAGGTGTGATTGAGTGAATGGTTGGCTATTAGTGATGAGCCCAACCTCCAGCCCTTCTTTCCTCCTTGGAGGTGTGGGTGGGGTGGGGCTGAAGGGTTCTAAGCCTGTAATCACATGCTTGGATTCTCTGGCAACCAGCCCCCACCCTTAAGCTATTTAGGGACCCCAGTCACCAACCAATTCATTAATATTCAGAAGGACACTCTTATCACTTTGGAGATTTCAAGGATTTTAGAACCATTTGTGTCAAGAAATGGGAACTAAGACCAAATTTTATTAACAAAAGATGATCCTATCACCCCTGTCACTCAGGAAGTTACTAGGAGGGTTTGTGTTCTGTGTCAGGAATCAGAGAGACCAAATGTGTATTTCTTATGTAACTGTGCTATAGCCTTGAAATGATCTTCCCCTTTCTAGGGTCATGATCATTGGCCACATGATTTGGGGTGTGATTCTAGGAGTTGTTGAGACTGCACAAAGCCCATGCCTTCGGAATGGCTGCATCTCATCTTCCTTGACAAGAATGCCTGTCTTAAGGTGGACCCTTGGACTGGAGAGGTGAACTGGTCTCTGAGACCTTGAATTACACTGCCACTGGGTTTTCCTGGTCTCCCTGAGGATCTAGAGCTTGGGCCATTATACATGGCTAAATTCCTTTATTAAAATTTGAGTTTCCCCTAAGGACAGTAATACTTGTAAAGGTCCAGAAGCCTACTCAGCACTTCTCCAAATAACACTTTAACATTGGCCAAAACATTGGCAAATCTGTAGAGTTGACATTGTAGTAGAGTGCAGGACACAGAGCCTTTGAAGTCATTGACTAGGTTGGAAATTGTTGTTGAGTTGCTTTTTATAAACTCGGTCGTATCTTCTACCTTGTTATGAATGTACCAGTTCTCTTTTTTTTTTTTTTTTTTGAGACAGAGTCTCATTTTGTTGCCTGGGCTAGAGTGCCGTGGCGTCAGCCTAGCTCACAGCAACCTCAAACTCCTGGGCTCAAGCAATCCTACTGCCTCAGCCTCCCAAGTAGCTGGGACTACAGGCATGCGCCACCATGCCCGGCTAATTTTTTCTATATATATTTTTAGCTGTCCATATAATTTCTTTCTATTTTTAGTAGAGGTGGGGTCTCGCTGTTGCTCAGGCTGGTCTCGAACTCCTGAGCTCAAACGATCCGCCCACCTCGGCCTCCCAGAGTGCTAGGATTACAGGCGTGAGCCACCGCGCCCGGCCCCAGTTCTTAATTTTTCTTTTTTTTTTTGAGACAGAGTCTTGCTTTGTTGCCCGGGCTAGAGTGAGTGCCGTGGCATCAGCCTAGCTCACAGCAACCTCAAACTCCTGGGCTTAAGCGATCCTACTTGCCTCAGCCTCCTGAGTAGCTGGGACTACAGGCATGCGCCACCATGCCTGGCTAATTTTTTCTATATGTATTTTAGTTGGCTGGATAATTTCTTTCTATTTTTAGTAGAGACATGGTCTCGCTCTTGCTCAGGCTGGTCTCGAACTCCTGACCTCGAGCAATCCACCTGCCTCGCTCTCCCAGAGTGCTAGGATTACAGGCGTGAGCCACCGCGACCAGCCCAGTTCTTAATTTTTCTAAGGAATGGTCTGCCTCCTCAGGCGATATTGGAACTTGCTCGGTAAAAATCATACAGCGCATAGTTCAGGGTTGAATGGTGAAGGGGGCAAGGGCTATAGGGGATATAATAGAAAGGATATTTATTAATAAAACATCAAACAGAATGGAAGCCTTCTTCCCTACAGAATGATTTAAAAAGACATTTATGGTTTTTTTTCTGGTGAAACTCCTAGAGCCACCTGTGCCATCCTCCTCCTCCTCATCTTCATAATAATCATAATAATAATAATAATGAGAGCTGACTTAGTGCTTATGTGGTAAGTGCCTTACTGGAATTATCTCATTTATCTCAGCAGCCCTGTGAAGTAAATACTATTATTACCTCATTTTAATTCTGGGAGAGGTTAAGCAACTTGCCACAAAGTTGTCTACTAATAGGTAGGACTGCTGATCCTAAGCCCAAACCTTTTCTTTTTTTCTTTTCTTTGGGTGGTAAAAAATATGTAAGGATGGACTGGACTTAAAAAGATACATAAGGTAAAATTTGCCATTTTAACCACTTTTAAGTGTACAGTTCTGGCATTAAGTACGTTCACATTGTTGTGCAACCATTGCTACCATCCATCGTTTATTTCATTTCCCCAGGTGAAACTCTGTACCCATTAAACAGTAACTCCCCATTCCTTCCAGCTCCTGGCAGCCACCATTCTACTTTCTGTCTCTATGAATTTCCCTACTCTTGGTACCTCGTATCAGTGGAATCATACAGTATTTTCCCTTTTGTGAGTGGCTTATTTCACTTACATAATGTCTTCAGGGTTCATCCATGTTCTATGTGTCAAAATTTTCTTCCTTTTTAAGGCTGAATAATATTCCATTGTATGTATATGCCACATTTTGTTTAGTAAATTCATCTGTGGATGGATGCCTGGATTCCTTCTGCCATTTGGCTATTATGAATAATGCCACTATGAAAATGGGTGTGAAAATATGTCTTCAAATTCTTTGTTTCATTCCTTTGGGTATATACCCAGAAGTAGAATTTTTGGATCATAAGGTAATTTATGGTCAGTTTTTTTAGGAATTGGAATACCATTTTCCACAGCAGCTGTACCATTTTATTGTATATTCTCATCAGTAGTGCAAAAGGTTCCAGTTAGTTATTCCATATTCTCACCAGTACATGTTATTTTCTATTTATTTTTTGAAAAACAATAGCCATCCTAGTGGGTGTGAAGTGATATCTTGTTGTTTTGATTTACATTTCCCTAATGACTAGTCATCAATGTTGAGCATCTTTTCCTGTGTGTTATTTGCCATTTTTATATATCTTCTTTAGAGAAATGTCTACTTAAGTCCATTGCCCATTTTCCAAATAGGGCTGTTATTGAATTGTAGGAGTTTTTAAAAATGTATTCTAGATATTAACTCCTTAGTAAATGTATGATTTATAAATACAGTATTTTCTCCCATGCTGTGGATTACCTTTTTACTCTGTTGCTGTGTCCTTTGATGCTCAAAAGCTTTTAATTTTCCTTTAATCCTTTTGCATATTTTTGCATTTGTTGCCTTGCCTTTGGTATCATATGCAAGAAATCATTGCCAAATTCACTGTCATGAAGCTGTTCCCATATGTTTTCTTCTGAGGGTTTTATAGTTTTAGCTCTTTATGTTTAGATTGTTGATCCATTTTAAGTTAATTTTTATATAGTTGTAAGGTAAGGGTCCTAATTTTTTTGCATGTGGATATCCAGGTTCCCCAGCACTATTTATTGAAGAGATTGTTCTTTCCCCCTTGAATGGTCTTGGGACCCTTGTCTAAAAACCATTTAACTATATATGTGAGAGTTTATTTCTGGGTTCTCTGTTCTATTCTGTTGGCCTATATGTCTGTCTTTATGCCAGTAACACACTGTTTTGATTGCCATAGCTTTGTAGTAAGTTTTGAAATTAGAAAGTGTGTGACCTCCAATTTTATTCTTCTTTTTCATGGTTATTCAGAGTCTCTTGAGATTTCACATAGATTTTAGGATGAATTTTTTATTTTATTGGGATTTTGATAGGGATTGCACTGAATTTGTAGATTGCTTTGGGTGGTACTGACATCTTAACAATAAGTCTTCCAATCCACTTAGACAAAATGTCATTCCTTTTGTGTGTCTTCTCTCATTTCTTTCAGCATTGTTTTGTCATTTTCAGCCTACAGATCTTTCATCTCCTTAAATTTATTCTTGATCATTTTATTGTTTTTGATCCTATTGTAAATGGAATGGTTTTCTTTATTTCCTTTTCAGGTTTTTCATTGTTAGTGTATAGAAATGTAACTGATTTTTGTATGGTTGATTTTGTATCCTGCAACTTTGCTGAATTTGTTTATTATTTCTGGTAGATTATTTTTGTTAAGCTGCAGCTTTTAATTTGCTGTGCTCTTTCTCTGTCACATACTGTTAAAATTAATCCCGACCTCATTTTTGTCTTCTGATACTTCTCTGAGTTTTTGAGGGATTTAAGTTTTGCTTTTCTAATTTGATTTCATGGTCCTTAATTTGTTATTTCTTTCCTCCATTAATATTTAAATCAGTATTCAAAGTTTTAACTTCCATTCAATCTTTCCTATTTCAGAAATCCCTTGTTAAATAACCACTTACTAAAGTATCATAGTTACATTACATCTTATTCTGAACATAGTTTTGCAGAGTTTTGCAACTGTCACCATAATCTCGTGGGAGATGAATTCTTACAGAGATAACTGAGTCTCTGTCTGTCTTCTTCATATCCAAGTGAAGGAGCAATTGAAGGGAAATTGTAGGTTGACTGAATTTACATTGGGACTGGCCATGCCAGGACTCAGTCTTTCAGTGCCACTTCCTCTGCCAGGCACGGTGGTCTGGGCAGGGAGCTGGGCCGGATAATGTCTGCTCAAGGCTCTGGGGAAGGCCTTTTGCCTGTGTTGTAGCAGTTCGGTGCCTGCTGCCCTAGCCCTCTTTTGTGTTCTGCTGGTACTGCCTGCATTTATTGCCAGAACACACTGCTGCTTCTTAGAAAGCTTGCTGGGCCTTCTTTGGTCCTGCTCCTTCTTGGCTGTATCTAGCAGAAATTCCTCACAGTTCTAGGCAGGTGAGACGGCATCCTTCCTGGTTTCCAGCTCAAATGCAGGTTTTTCTCTGTTTTTGTATTTTTTTAGTTTATTTTAAAAGGACCTGGGGGCAGGAGACATCTGTCCTTTTGCTGCCATTGTACCTAGATGTCCTATAAGATAGCTCTCTTGACCGACTCCACCTGATGAGATTATCATGCTCTTTCCCATTCCTGCTATAAAACATGGCTGCTCTCAGCAAACTGAGTGATCACGGCTAATCTCTGTTATGCCCACGGATGATCCAAACACTGGCCTAATTGATTGGGTTAGAAATGAGAGTGTTTCTCCTGTATTATTCTTATGATTGGGGGGCAAAAAATCAACTTTATAAAAAGAATTACTGAGTTAGAAATAGTTTGGTTTAGTATAAGTGTAATCTAGAAGGCTTTGATGATAATGATACATTTCTACCTTTTTTGGGGTTGTTGGTGGTGGGGTTTTGTTTTTTTTTTTTTTTTTTGAGACAGGGAATCTCTCTGTTGCCCAGGCTGGAGTGTAGTGGTGTGATCATAGCTCACGGCAGCCCTGAACTTCTGGGTTCGAGTGATTCTCCTGCCTCAGTCTTCCAGGTAGCTGGCACTACAGGAGTGTGCCACCAAGCTTGGCTAATTTTTTGTTATTATTATTTTTTTGTAGAGACGGAATCTCGCTATGCTGCCCAGGCTGGTTTCAAACTCCTGGCTTCAAACTAAACTCCCTCCTCAGCCTCTCAAAGAGCTAGGATTACAGGTGTGAGCCACCATGCCTGGCCCATTCCCACCTTTTTATGGTCATGTCCAGTAGGTTTTGCATCCTGATAGCTAGCAGTAGTTGTTATCTGTATTTGATAAATTATTTTATCCCTGAGTGCCATTTTTGGAGCTTATGGGAATGGGAGAGAGTGACTAAATAATCCTGGTAAAGAAAGATGGGTAGAAAAGGATAAAGAGTTAAGGCATCATCAGAGATCAAGGCAGAGTCCTTCCTTTTTCCTATAAGGCCATGTAGTAATCCCCACCCCAATCCTCTCTTTACCTTTCTGAGCTCATTTCCTAATAGTCACCTGCTCCAGCCTTCTTCTTAGTCCTTTACTGTGCCAGGTGTGCTCCTGCCTGCTTACCTCCTTCATGAATTTGTTCTAATGTCACCTTCTCAGGGAGCCCTTCCCTGACCAGTGATTGAAAATTATCCACCCTCTTCCCCCACATACACACTTCCCGTCACCCTTCTTGCTTTCTTTTTCTCCACAGCACTTATCACAATCTAGCCTACTTTTAAATTTTTATAGATATATATATTTTATGGCCTGTCTCCCTGCTTTAGTGCAAGCACCATGAGGGCAGGGATTTTTATCAGTTTTGTCCACTGCTGTATCTCCAGTACTTAGAAAAGCTCCTGACATGTAGTGGTCACTTAGTAAGCATTTATTGAATGATCCATGATCAGTGGCTTCTGGTGTCACTCAGTAGTATCAGGAATGTGGATGATATACGTCTACTCTGGATCACTGTGTCTTAAAATATTTTCAAGTGACCTGCAGAGTTTTACCATTACTCATTCATTTATTCAAGCAGTATCTGCTGTGTATCCTCAGTGAGCCAGGAACTCGGGTACCGGCCTGAGTGTCCCTTTAGGGCATATTTATCTTTGCCTCCCCAGCACTAAGTGCAACTAGTGATAGCACAAAAGAAGGACTTGTGAAAGTCTGTTGAAGCAAACCATGGGGTCTTGTGAAGACAAAAGTGAGTAATATACATCCCTGTATTCAGTTGGGTTGTGGTCAGGTGAGGAAGACATGGACACAAAATAATTTTGTGATTTGAGTGCTATAGTAGTTTTACAGAGATGGGAAAAATCAATTGCTTAGGGATGGTAGAGGTCAGGAAGCAGCTTTTTATAAATATGACATTTGAGATGAGCATTAAAAGATGGTTTTTCTAACCTACAGAATGGGAGAAAATATTTGCATGCCACACATCCGATAAAACGCTGATAACAAGAATCCATATAGAAGTTAAGAAAATTAACACAAAAAAATCAAACAACCCCATCAAAAAGTGGTCCAAGGACATGAACCAAAACTTTTCAAAAGAAGACAGAATAATGGCCAGCAAACATATAAAAAAGTGCTCAATATCTCTAATCATTAGGGAAATGCAAATCAAAACCACAGTGAGATACCACCTAATTCCAGTGAGAAGGGCCTTTATCAAAAAGTTCCAAAACAACAAATGCTGGCATGGATGTGGAGAGATAGGAACACTCTTACACTGCTGGTGGGACTGCAAACTAGTACAGCCCCTTTGGAAAGTAATTTGGAGATATCTCAAAGAGCTAAAAATAGAGATACCATTTGACCAGCAATCCCACTACTAGACATCTACCCAAAGGAAAAACAGACATTCTATAATAAAGACAGCTGCACTCTAATGTTTGTGGTGGCGCAGTTCACAATTGCAAAGATGTGGAAACAACCCAAGTGCCCATCAGTACATGAGTGGATTAATAAAATGTGGTGTATGTATACCATGGAATACTACTCAACTACAAAAAACAATGGTGAACTGGCACCTCTTATATTACCCTGGATAGAGCTTGACCCCATCCTTCAACGTGAGCTATCACAGAATGGAAAAACAAGCACCACATATACTCGCCATCAAATTGGTATTGACTGATCAACACTAAGGTGCTCACATGGAAGTAATATTCACTGGGTGCTGGTCAGGTGGGAGGGTGGTAGGGGTGGGTAAACTCACAACTAATGGATGTGGTGTGCACTGTATGGGCGAAGGACAAGCTTGTAGCTCTGGCTAGGGCCAGGCAAAGACATTATATGTAACCAAAATGTTTGTACCCCCATAATATTGTGAAATAAAAAAATAATAATTAAAAAGAAGATGGTTTTTCTGAGTGATAAAGCAGAGAGAGAATATAGTAGGTATAGGAACAACATGAGCAAACACACAAAGGCAGGAAAGTGCAAAGAAAGTTCCTAGGGCAGTGAATTGTCTTGTGTAGCTGTAATAATGAGTTCGTGGGGGTGGAGGTGAGGAATGGACTGGAATGGTAGATCTAGACCATATTCTGAAGGCTTTGAATGCTACCATGAGATCTGTGACCTTTATTCCATAGGCAGTGGGATACTGTTAAAATTTTCTATTATAGAGATGGAAAACATATTAGTGGTTGCCAGAAATTAGGGGCAGTGGGGGTGGGGAAAAGATAGGCGGAGGATGAGTATTACAATGAAGAGGCAGCAGAAGGGACCTTTGTGGTGAGGAACAGTTCTGTGTCTTGATTATGGTGCTGGTTACATGAATCTATGCTTGATAAATTTACATAGAACTATACTTACACATGCATACAAGTGCGTATAAAACTGGTGAAATCTGAATAAGATCTGTGGATTGTGCCAGTGTCAATTTCCTGGTTGTGGCATTGTGCCATAGTTACGTAAGATGTTACTGTTGGGGGAAACTGGATGAAGGGTACATGAGTTACTATTTTTGCAACTTCCTGTGAATCTATAGTTAATTCAAAATAAAATGTTAGGGGAGAAAAGCATAAGAAGAAAAACTTGATGACGGAAAATCTGGAGCCTGGAGAATAGTTAGGGTTTCCATTTATTTAACAATATTTCATTGGGATGTGTTCAGATACTATGTAAGATGCTTGGGAAACACCTTTTTTGGCAGTCACAAAACACAGTGCCTACCTTTGAAGAATTTGTTTTTGGGTGAAGAAAATAGACATGTTTTAAATAACGATAATTCTGTGTGTGGTTGTTTGTTTGTTTGTTTGTTTGTTTTTTTGGCTAGTAAAGATAGATACAAAATAGTATGAGAGCAAGGGCAAGGGGACAATCTGCTGGGCTGGATAGGGCTTCATAGTGACACATGACTGAGCTGACTTCAGGGAGGAGTGAGAGTTTGTGTGGCGTCTGCTGGGGCTCCGCACAAGCCCTGGTGAAAGGCTGAAATTAGTGGCAGGAGGACGTGAGTAGGGAATGGATTCAAGACCATTTCTAGTAGCATTGATGCAAATTGCTGAAGTACTGTGTGTTTGGCTAGAGAGGGAAGAGTCTGAGGTGACTGAGGTTTTTGGCTTCACTGACTGAATGCATGATGGCTCTGTTAGCACAAATTTAGAGTACAGGAGGAGAAAGATTTTGGCTGGAATATGGTTAGTTTGAGGCACCTGAAGCCCCCCTTGTGGAGAGTCTGGTGTGCAGTTGGAGTGTGGAGCCTGGGAGCAGCAGAGCCAGAGGTAAGGATGTGTTGGACCTTCAGCTGCGTCCACACTGGACCATTTGTCACTTCCCCAGTCATCCTCAGTGTACTTTTTAAGTCTCTGCCTTGCCTGGAGTGTCCCTCTCTCCCTCTTCCGTTTAGTAAAATCCTACTCCTGTGTGAGCTCATGTGTTCCCTCAATGTCTACTTTAGAATAGAGGTGATGGTTCGAACCTTGCCAGTATGTGAATTTTGTCCATGGATACCGCAGTGGGGCAAGAAGATAAGAGGGTGAGTTAGCAATGTGCATTTGGAGGTGTCGAACCCCAGAGGAGGAGAGGAGCCGTTGGCAAGTAGAGGAACCAGAGAAGCAGTGAGGCTGCATGGAAGCTTCGCTGTCCAGCCACCTCAGTGCTGCTCAACCAGAATTAGATGTGACCAAGAAAGAAATAGGCCATGATCTAAATTGTAGACATTCATGACAACACGAAAGATAAGCATTCACTGTATGTCCACCCAGAGTTCCGTCTCATATATAGAGCTGCCTGACGTTGAATGGTGCCTGGCCAGCCTGATTAATTTTTAATATTTGATTCTCTGGTGAGGTGGCTGGGCATTGAGGTGCATCAAAGGCAGCTTTTGTTTTTATGAAGTTGGTCATAACCTGGAGGGAGAGTCAGGTTACTGTAACCTTGAGCTCTGGTTGTTCTGAAGGGATGAGATCAGACTCTCTAACTTCCCTGGTTTCAGAAGGATCTTTGCCTTTTGCAGAGCAGGTTATTTGGAACTGGGAGTGGGTATGCTTCCTGTTGGATCCTACACACTTTATTATTGGAAAATGCCTTGTTTTCCAGCCACAGATAGAAAACAGCCTTAGTGAATGAGGCTCCCAGTTCTGTCAATGACTTGAATGATGTCTGAGTTCTGAAAACCTGCTGCTGACTCCTGAAACACCAGAGAATTTAAACACAAATGTACTCTAAATAATGTGCTTTTTACAGTGTGAGTCCCCAAAACAGATGATGATGATGATGATGATGATTTTAGTCTGGGTTCTTCTGCACAATATTTACTTCATTCTTTAATTTCCCCATTTTAAAAAACTTTATACATAAATGTTCTGTCTCTTAAAATCTTTTATTTTTTATCCTGTATTCTTTCTACATAGAGACCTTCGTAGCTGAGGATGCGTAGTATCTGAGTGGTGAGGACCTGTATGTGAGGAGAGCTTCTCTGAAGGAACCCACATGTAGGTTTGCTACCTTCTGGATAGGCAGGAAGGGGGATGGTAATGGAAATAAGACGACAGTGTGGACTCTGGTATGCTTTGTGAGAGCACCCAGTTCTAAGAGAATAATTGGTAGGGGCAGAGCCTGCCTTTCATTCTCAGAATGAGGTTCTCTCTCTCTTTCCCTTGCTTGCTAGCTCGTTATCTTCCTACCTATAAATATGCTTCCATAAGCTGGAAAGACTCCACGTTGTCGTGGACTATTAGGAAACTTTCTACTCTACCCACTTTTGCCTTGTATGGAAAATTGTACAATAATCATGATTACTTTTAGAATCAGAAAAGTTACAAATATTCCCACTGGAAAAATAAACATTAGGAAAAGATGTTCAAATATTGAACATGCCTCTTTATTGAATTTGTAAGTCCTTTTCTTTTTTGACTTTCATAACTGATAAATTATTTTAATGGATTTCTTGATATTCATCCATCTAGCCATTCATTCTTACCTTAACTTTCTGAACCAACCTGATTTTGCTATGGTTTATCATTCTTTTAATATACTGCCAGATTCAATTTACTACTATTTTATTGAGTATCTCTGCATCTTTATTTGTAAATGGAATAATATGTAGTTTTCTTTTTTCCTGTGTCGAATGCCAGAGTTTTGGTATTAGGGCCGTACTTACTTGCTTCATAAATGGGAAAGCCTTCCATATTTTTCTGTTTTTTTTTCCCCCCTGAGACAGAGTCTTGCTCTGTTGTCCCTCCTAGAGTACAGTCATAGCTCACTGCAACCTCAAACTCCTGGGCTCAGGTGATTCTCCTGCTTCAGCCTCTCAAGTAGCTGGGACTATGGTCTCATGCCACCATGGCTGACTAATTTTTCTGTTTTTTATAGAGACAGGGTCTTGCTCAGGCTGGTCTTGAACTCCTGGCCTCAAGCAATCCTCCCACCTCAGCCTCCCAGAGGGCTAGAATTACAGGTGTGAGCCACCACGCCTGTCTTTGTGATCTTAGTTTATGCAAGGCACAATGATTAGAGCCCATATCTGCACAGCTCCAAAGTCTTTGCTTGTCCCCATCCCATTCATCGTTGCAGCCAACATCAAAGGAGGAAGGCCAGCCTCGGAACCCTGAGTCTCCAGGGCCAGAAAGGTCTCAGGGGGCTGGACTTTCACACATCCTGTTTTTTTTTAAGTTAAACTTTTTATTTTGAAATAATTTCAGTTATATAAACAGTTCAAAAATAATACAAACAATTCTCATATATTCTTCACCCAGATTCACCAATGGTTACTATTTTGCTATATTTGCTCTATCATTCAATCCATATTCACATATTTTTTGAACGATTTGAAAGTCAGTAATATAATATATGATGTCCCCTTAACCTTAGGTACTTCAGTGCGTGTTTTCTAAAAAAAAAACCAAAACCAAAGAAATAAACAAAAAACAAAGTATAAATGTCAAAATCAGGATACTAACTATGGTATGAGACTCTTATCTAATCTGATTGTTCAAATTTTTACCAATTGTTCCATTAATGCCCTTTATAGCAAAAGAAAAATGTTTTCTCCCAGTCCAGGATTTAATCTAGGATCAAACATTGTATTTAGTTGTCATGTCTCTTAAATCTCCTTTAATCTGGAGCAGCTCCTTAATCTTATGTTGTCTTTCATGACCTTGACATTTTTATAGAGTACAGACCAGTTCTTTTTGATAGGATGTCACTTAATTTGAGTGAGTCTGATGTTTCCTATGCTTAGAGTCAGGATATGTGTTTTTCTGGCTGGAATACCACAGTGATGTGACTTTCTCAGTGCTTCATAACAAGAGGCACATGATGTCTGTTTGTCCCATCGCTAGTGACTAATTTTAATCACCTAACTAAGTGGTATCTGCCAGGCTTCTCCACTGTAAAGTTACTACTTTTTACTTTGGAATTAATAAGTATTTCATGTGTTGATACTTTGAAACTGTATAAATATCCTGTTCCTTATCAAACTTTCGTTTGCTGATGTTAGCATGCATCATATCTTTTGAGTGAATATAGACTATACTGTTTGGAGCTAAAGCGAAGCCAGGAGAAAGTGAGCCATTCAGGCTACTTAGGCAGATCAGCCCATTTTTTTTTTCCCCACTGCCTGTGGTCTTTGCATAGGTTAATTTGACTTAGTCACACACGCTTGAGAATAGTAATTGGCTTAATTTATCACCTTCAGCTCTTGGTTTTGGTCACCTGGGCCCGAGATGGATCCTGTCAGTTTATTCTGGTCACAAGTGCCCAGTTGGGTCTTTGGCCTGTGGCTGTGTTCTATCTTTGACTCTTTGATCCCTTGTTTTTGCTTCTAAGATGCTGTCCATTGGGGTCCCGGTAAACTGCCTCTATTTTAACTCACTTGTGAACAGGCATTGCTTCTGGCTACCAAGCCTATCTAATCAGGCAGCTGTCTACTGAGCCCGGTTACATATCCTTGCTGTGCCAATGCTGCAGATGTATGAGTCACAGAAGCTAGTTTTTAACATGTTGGAGAGTCCAGACTATGTATAATATAAAGAAATTTTTTAAAAACCTGAGTGGTATGTACAGGCATACCTCAGAGCTATTTTGGGTTTGGTTCCAGACCACTGCAGTAAAGCAAATATCACAATCAAGTAAGTCACAGAAATTTTTTGGTTTCCCAGTGCATATGGAAGTTAGATTGACACTGTACTGTAGTCTGTTAAGTGTGCAGTAGCATTATGTCTAACAAACCAATATACATACCTTAGTTAAAAAAATACTTTATTGCTAAAAAATGCTAACAATCATCTGAACCTTCAGCGAGTTGTAATCTTTTTGCTGGTGGAGGGTCTTGCCTCAGTATTGATGACTGCTGACTGTTAAGGTTGGTGATTGCTCAAGTTTGGGGAGGCTGTTAAAATAAGACAACAATCAAATTTGCTGCATCGGTGGGCTCTTCCTCTCATGAAAGATTTCTCTGTAGCATATATGCTATTTGATAAAGCATTTTATCCCCAGTAAACCTTCTTTCAAAATTGGATCTCTCCACCAGGAGTAGATTCCATCTCAAGAAACCACTTTCTTTGCTTGTTCATAACAAGCAACTCCTTGTCCATTCAAGTGTTTTTTTTTTTTTTTGTTGTTGTTGTTGTTGAGACAGAGTCTCACTTTGTTGCCCAGGCTAGAGTGAGTGCCGTGGCGTCAACTTAGCTCACAGCAACCTCAGACTCCTCGGCTTAAGCGATCCTACTGCCTCAGCCTCCCAAGTAGCTGGGACTACAGGCATGCGCCACTATGCCCGGCTAATTTTTTCTATATAGATTTTTAGTTGTCCATATAATTTCTTTCTATTTTTAGTAGAGACGGGGTCTTGCTCTTGCTCAGGCTGGTCTCGAACTCCTGACCTCGAGCGATCTACCCGCCTCGGCCTCCCAGAGTGCTAGGATTACAGGCGTGAGCCACTGCGCCCGGCCCCATTCAAGTTTTATTATGAGATTGCAGCAATTCAGTCACATCTTCAGGCTCTACTTCTAATTCTATTTCTCTTGCTACTTCCACATCTGTAGTTACTTCCTCCACTGAAGTCTTGAACCCCTCAAAGTCATCCGTGAGAGTTGTATTCAACTTCTTCCAAACTCCTGTTGATGTTGATATTTTGACTGTCTCCCATGAACCGTGATTATTCTTAATGGCATCTAGAATCATGAATCCTTTCCAGAAGGTTTTCCATTTACTTTGCCTAGATCCAATAGAGGAATCATTGTCTGTGGCAGCTATAGCCTTATGAAATGTCTTTCTTAAATAATAAGGCTTGAAAGTCAAAATTACTCCTTAGTCTGTGGGCTACAGAATGGATGTTGTGTTAGCAGGCGTGAAAACATTAATCTCGTTTTACATCTGCATCAGAGCTCTTGGGTGACTAGGTGCATTGTCAGTGAGCAGTAATATTTTGAAAGGAATCTTTTTTTCTGAGCAGTAAGTCTCAACAGTGGGCTTAAATTATTCAGTAAACCGTTCTGTAAACTAATGTACTGTCATTCAAGCTTTGTTGCTCCACTTACAGAGCACAGAGTAGATTTTGACATAATTCTTAAGGACTCTAGGACTTTTGGAATGGTAAACGAGCATTGGCTTCAACTTAAAAGTTACCAGCTGCATTTGCCTCTAACAAGAGAATAAGCTTATCCTTTGCAGCTTTGAAGCCAGGCATTGACTTCTCTCTAGCTGTGTGAGTCCTAATTGGCATTTTCTTCTTCCAATATAAGGCTCTTTCATCTACATTGAAAATTTGTTATTTAGTGTAGCCGTCTTCATCAGTGACAGCTAGATCTTACTGCAGCTTCTACATCAGCACTTGCTGCTTCTCCTTGCACTTTTATGTTATAGAGATGGCTTCTTTCCTTAAACTTCATGAGTCCATTAGCTTCAAACTTTTTCTTCTGCAGCTTCCTCACCTCTCTCAGCCTTTGTAGAATTGAAGAGAGTTAGGGCCTTGCTCTGGATTAGGCTTTTGCGTAAGGGAATGTTCTGTGCAATGTAGGATGTTTTGCTTAAGGGAAAGCTGATTTGATCTTCTATCCAGACCACTAAAACTTTTTTCATATCAGGAATGAGGATGTTTTACTTTCTTGTTATCATTCATATTTTCACTGGAGTAGCACTTTTCATTTTCTTCCAAGAACTTTTCCTTACATTCACTGCTTGGCTAACTGTTAGGCACAAGAGGCCTAGCGTTCAGCCCGTAATTATTTGAGCAGTTCCTCAGAGATTTTTCTGTTATTGATTTCTAACTTAATTCTATTTAAGGTTATCATCAGAGAGCCATGCTTATAGTATTGAAATCCTTTTAAATTTGTTGAGAATTGTTTTATGGCCTCAAATATAGTATATCTTGGTCTTTTGGGTACTTGAAAAGAATGTGTATTCTGCTGTTGAGTAGAGTGTTCTATAAATATCAATTGGATCAAGTTGGTTGATATTTGTTCAAGTCTTCTATATCCTTATTGATTTTCTGCTTACTTGTTCTATCAATTATTGAGAGAGGGTTATTGAAATCTCATTATTGTAGATTTGTCTGTTTCTCCTTGGAGTTCTATCAGTTTTTGCTTCATGTATGTTGAATATATGTTTGTTCATAGACATCTAAGATTATTGTGTCCTCCTGATGAATTGATCTCTTTATCATTGTCAAATGACCTTGTAATATTCTTTGCTCAGAAATCTATTTTGATATTGATATAGTCACTCCAACTTTCTTTTGATTAATGTTAGCATGTTGTATCCTTTTCCATTCTTTACCCTGTTTGTATTTTTATATTTAAAGTGGGTTTCTTATGGGCAGCATGTAGTTGAGTCTTTATTTTTTATCCAGTCTGACAATGTTAACATTTTAATTAGAGTTTTTAGTGTGTGCTCTTTTTTTTCCTCTCGGGCTGTTTTTGTACAATATTACATTTTCGAGATTCATCCATGTTGGTTTTATAAAAGTGAAGGTAGTTCATAACAACTTATTGCTGGCTAGTATTAAATTGTGTAGGTATTCCACAATTTGTTTATCCATTCATCTCTTGAAAGACTGTTGATTTTTCCTGTTTTGGCTATTAACATTAAAGTAGTACAATTTTACGTTGCTACCAGCAGTGTATGAAAGTCTTTGTTGCTCTACATTTTTTCAAACTGTTTGATTGTCAGCCTTTTTAATTTTGGAAACCTATAGATTGTTGATTTTATGACTAGCTTTCTTAACCTGTATTAGTTGTTTTTTTAGCTGATTGTCTTGGGTTTTCCAAGTAGACAATTATATCATCTGTAAGTAATGAAAATTTGGTGTGAACGTTTTCAGTATTTCTCCCTTTTATTTGTTTTCTGGCTGAATTTCATTGGCTTAAACTTTCAGAATAAGTTTTAATACGTTTGGGAAAAAAAGGTATCAAAATAATGAAAATCAAAATATGCTGGCGTTCTTTGAAAGGATCATTGGAAAACTCCTTCGGGTGCTGTACTGTGAAAGAGCTGTTACTGTTAGCAAGTTAGTAGTTAAGTATCTCTATCTTTATTAATCAAGTAGTGTCACAATTTATTTATTCACGTTTTTCATTTTAAAAACATTTTCCAATCTTGTTCTCATACACACTACTTCATGAACCCAGTGTTCCAGCTCTTGAGAGAGCAACGCATAGGCTGTCCACAGTTAAACACAAAGTTCTGAAAAGTAAGCAAATTCTGTCATGTTTGTCACTATGACAGGTACAGAAATGCCTATAATCCTTAAAAACACTTTATTATACCTACTTATATTAAATATTATAGAAATTCTGTGATGGATTTTTTTTTAAATGTGTTTGTTTCATCTTATAAATGTTTTGCACATGCCTGTCACAATTGTCCACATTTATGAGTTAACAGGTATGGATTTACATGATCTTGGGATCATGTAAATCATCCATCTTGGGATGTGTGTGTTACATCATTGCCTAGAGTAGGGTTTTCCAACTTCAACACTGTATATAAGTTATTTGTTGTGGGGGCTGTTCTGTGCATTGTAGGATGTTAGCATCCCTGGCCTTCACCCACTTGATGCTAATAGCATCCCTGTCTCTCCAGTTGTGACAACCAAAAATGTTGGTAGATATTGCCAGATGTCCTCTGGAGAGCAAAACTGTTCCCTCTTGAGAAGCAGTGGTATGATAGATCTTGATGTGGGTTTAGGCACTACCAGTTAAGAAACACTGGCAGTACAGGAGACCGGTTCACTGGCTGAGTGGAATAACCAGATAGACCATTTCTTGAGAATTGTATTCTAGGCTAGTGATTAGAGAAACTGAGAATTTGGGGAAGTAGTCTTTGTTTTGTTGCAGTTTGTGGATTCTACAGGTCACTTGGTTCCTCTGCTTCACTTGCTTGTCTTCTGTTATTGACTCCTCTGTGGGATAGGAGAACCAGGAGAGAGTAACTGGGAGTTATTAATAAAAAGGTTAGGAAAATTGTTGGCAGATTCCTTGGTGACACCTTGCTCCAACTTTCCTATTTCAGCTCCATTAGACTGGCTGTGGTCTTTGTGGCTTGAAATATATTAATAGAACCAACTGTAATCCCTTGGCTCCAGAATAAAGTGATTTATAAGTCATTTACAGAGAGTTCTTCCTGAAATACAGTCTTATTTCTCTTGCCCTGGTTCACTGTGAATTGTAGGAATGATACTTTCATACCTTTGTGGCACTTGTTGAATCTCTTAGATGGGACCAAAGTGATGTTGAAAATGATCAGTAGACCTTACTGGTTTTGATTGATTTCTAATTATTTCATGCTGCAATTGAGCCTGCTAAGGTAGGATGCTGAATTGAGCTTCATTTTTGGCTTTGCTGCTGTGACCTTTTGAATTGAGTCCTTTATCTACTTTATGCCTTAAATCTATATATTTGTCAAAGTCATTGAGAGTGATATTTATAATGTTAACTTCTTAACTGTAGATATTCTAACTACAGTTTAAGTAAATGCTCCATAAAATCTGAACATACAAAATGGATTTGCCTTTTCAAATCTTATCCTTATATGGATTCCTTCAGAATCCATCTGAAATCTGTTTTTTAAAAACTTTCTCTACCAATTCCAGCTAACATTTGTCTTTCCATAGTAAATGTTAGATGTTGGCTTATATGTTTTTCTTATTGTTTCATGTCTTCTCTCTCTAGCAAAATTGCAAATGTTTTGGGGGAGGTGGGAATGGAGATTGGGGGGGACATTGTATTTTTATGCTATATCCCTTTTATGTTTTGTTTCATTTGATTTTCCTACTAATTTTAAGATTGTTAGGATAGATATAATTATTCCCATTTTACAACTGTGAAAATGGAGCTTTAGAGAAGTTTAGACTATTCTAGTTAATAGGCGCTTAAGCCAAGGGGAGTATCCATTAGGTATTGGGATTCCTTGCTAGAGAAATTATGCAAACCTAAAAACAGTTCTTGATTTGCCCCTGTATCTGCAATGTGCAGAATTTTAGTGTTGCCGGTTGAAGTATTGAGACATCTAAGCTTGCTATATTAAGTAGGCTGTGTACAAGGTTAATGGGGATGACTTATGCTGAATCATTCCGCCCTGGCTCTGTCCTCCAGGAAGGACAGGCACTGTACAATGGCAGTCTGGGGGTGGGTATACAACTCTGACCATACAACAGTTTCTCTGTATAGCCTTCTTGGAACGCGGGCTCTCTGCTGTTCTCAGGCACCTTTGCTGACCAAAGTGCCCAATGTCCTCTAATTTAATCCTCAGCATTTCTGCTGCTACGGATAGAGCTTTGTGATAACACCAGCTAAAACTGGGTGTTTCAGGGGCAGGCTCCAGTCTGCCTCTCTTTCACCTTTGTGATATGTACTGAAGTGACAGGGAAGTCACTCCCTCATCCAGTGTGGAGACTGCAGAGAATGACATGGCGTACTCTGCTGGTGGAAGAGGGTGGAGCCTTGTTTTTAGCTTGGCTTACACAGTGGCAGATGGAGCTCCCAGCTTGTCTTCCTGTGGCTTCCATTGTTGGTTGTCCGACACATTGAGCAGAGCCATACAGAGGTTTTTTAACTTATTCCCCTGGTCTGGCAGGGCTAGCTTCTGTAGATTATTTTATCAGAACCAGTTGGACCATGTTTTCTTTTTATCTTCTTGGCTTGGCTTCTGTGGAGATAAAATGGAAGCTACTTTGAAACAAACTAGCAGCTGCTAACTTCCCTGTGCCTGAACTACCTAATCCAGGTGCTGGATAGCTTCACTATCTGTGCCTGAATGTTTGAGGCAGGTCATGCCCAGAAGTTGCTCTCTGCTTTCAGGACACTTACATCAGCTTCTCAGAGCCACTACTCCTTTACTTTCTTTTAGTGGCAATGTCCTGTCTATTCTGTTCACAGCCCCTAGGTCTCTTTTTCCTGCTGATCTTTCTAGGTTGGTTCTCTGCCTTGTTGCTTGACCACTACCCAGTTCCAGAGTCTAATAATTGCGTTTTCAGCTTAGTCCAGTATTCAGTCTGCTGCTTGTCTGAACTCTTTATTAGTTCCTGACTTTTAACCCCTTTGTACCTAGTACCAACGTATTGCTTGGTCTAGGACTGTTCAACTCCTGTCTAGTCTGACACATCTCTGACCAAGGGATTTAATGAAAACCCTGGTTTCTCATCTGTGCTCTGACCTTTAACCCCAGCCAACACTAGTAATGGCTTTGAGATCAGGCTATGAAAGAAGACTGACTTCATGTGAACCATATGAGCATATTGTTTATATGTCTCTCAAGATGATTCTACCTTCTCTAAAAGACATCTAAAAAGAAATGGAAATTCTTTTGAAAATCAGAGGCTGCCTTTTTGGTAGCAGATCTTTTATACTGTTGGAGGATCCAGATTGAGCTCTTTAAAAAATATTCTCCCACATAATGTACTTTCCTAACAATAGTAAACCTTGATCTACAGATCAGATGTGCCATTTGATAAAAATAAATAATGCAGAAGAATTCAGTAAGACCAGCCTGTTTAATGGAAACACCATAAAAACTTGCATGGAACAAAAAAGCATGTAGCCGTGGCAGCAAGTATAAAACAAATGTAAAGGCCAGGTATGATGGCTCATGTCTGTAATCCCAGCACTTTGGGAGGTAGGAGGATTGCTTGAGGCCAGGAGTTCGAGACTAGCCTGGGCAACATAGCGAGACCACATCTCTAAAAAAAATTTAAAAATTAGCCAGGTGTGGTGGCACATACCTGTAGTCCTAGCTACTTAGGAGGCGAGGCAGGAGGATTGCTTGAGCCCATGAGTTGAAGGTTGCAGTGAGCTATGATTGTGCCACTGCACTCTAGCCTGGGTGGCAATAAGACCGTGTCTCAAAAAAACAAAACAAAAAGAAAAAGAAATGTAAGAACTGAGGAGTAACAAGATTATACAGCTAAAGCCAAACAGGGTGACATGCACCTGTGGTCCCAACAGGGGTGGGGAATCTGTGGCCTTGGGGCTGGCCTTCAGGCTGCAGTTTCCCCAGCCCTGCAATAGACTTAGGCAGGAGGATCATTTGAGCCCAGGAGTTGGAGTCCAGCCTGGGCAAAATAATGAGACCCTGTCTCTAAAATAAATACAGACATATAGGTGTAGATAATATAGATATATAGATATGGATATATATATAAAATAATTAGCTCAGCACCCAGGGATGGTTTCAGATACACTCAGATTTCACAGGCACCCAGGCCTAGGCCTGCTTTGACCATTTAGAGGGTAGGATTTCTGGATACTTGCATCATCTGAAGCCATCTGCTGCGGACAACAAACCATTATAGTACATAGAGAGTCCTTAGTTAAGAAGAGGATGGGTTAACTCTTCCTTCTTAATGTAAGGGATGGGGAAACTGATGTCCATGACAAATACTGAAAGTGGAGCATATCATATACCAGCAAGATCTCCCGTAACCAGAGTTTTTCTGAAGGGTGCAGGTGATGTCGGATACCGACCTGACGGATGTTACTTAGGAAGGCAGGGGTGGGAGAGCTAGGAATGAACCTTTGTTGAGTACTTCTGTGTTTGGACGTGTGCCAGGTGCTTTATGATACTATCTCACATAATCTTCATAACATTCCTGTGAAGTAGGTGATGGGTGCTCATTTTGTAAGTGAGCTGAGGACACATTACTACTGAGTATTCGTGCTGGGATTTGAACCCTGATCTAACTCCAAAGCCTTGCTCCTTAGAAATGAGGCAGGTTTGCTTTAGAAAGTGAAGGCTGCTGATTTTGCAGAAAAACAGGAGATATGGAAGGACTTAGCCTCGACTCCTTGTTTCTTAAAATTGCTGCATTTGAAAGCATGGCGCATTGGTTCTCACTGGCAGCTGCATGTCAGGATCACTTGTCAAAATTTAAGAAAAATAAACCATTAATTCTGGACCTCAGTAGGTTCTAGATGGAGGACTGGGGAATATATTAATCTATTTTTTAAAAGCTTCCAAGGTTATTTTGATGTGCTTTTGGAATTGAGAACCTGTCTATATGTAAGGAATAATGGAATGAATGTGAACCCCGGAGTGGCCCTAGAGATAATATTTCCAACTCTTTTGTGATATGTGAGAGGAAACTGAGGCCCAGGGAGCTGAGAAGCCAGACACTCCTTCATGCAGTACTTACCCAGCATCCACTGTTTGTCATTCTGTGTGTTTAAAAAAATGCAAAGAGGCCAGCGGTGAGGTGGCTCACACCTGTAATCCTAGCACTCTAGGAGGCCAAGGCAGGAGGATCACTTGAGGTCAGGACTTTGAGACCAGCCTGAGGAAGAGCATCTCTACTGAAAATAGAAAAAAAATTAGCCAGGCGTGGTGGTGCGGGCCTGTCACCTATAGTCCCAGCTACTCAGGAGGCAGGAGGATCGCTTGAGCCCAGGAGTTTGAGGTTGCTGTGAGCTAGGCTGATGCCACAGCACTCTAGCCTGGGCAACAGTGAGACTCTGTCTGAAAAAAAAAAGCAAGCCAGTCTTCCCTGACTTTGAAGAGTTTTTACTCTAAGATCACATAGGTGGTTAATGTAAAGCCACTATTGGAACCCAGGTTTCCCAGTGTGTGTTTGTGTGTGTGTGTGTGTGTGTGTGTGTGTGTGTTTTAATTGACATGAGAGAACTTGAAATGTTCTTTTGTATTTTTATGCCTTTTGAATATTATCATTGCCAGGCCCTCTTTGAGATTCTCCCAAGCTGTGTAAACGGTTCCTGTTAGCACTGTGGTAAGTCACCTCCAAAGCCCATGGCCTCCCTGTGCCAGAAGTCTCCTGCCTGCCTTTCTGCCTCATTACCAGCCTGGTATTCAGCCACCCACTTTGCCTAGGTTCACAGGCTCACAGCTTTTCAGTTGACTGCTTTGTTCTCAGTTCATTTTTAAGCATCTCACCTGGAAAAGGCTTGAAAAGCTGCACAAACTGCAAAATAATTATTTTAGAAACGCAATGCTTGGATAAAATCTGCCCCACTGGTGGTCACCCTGATCTCTTTGCTATACTTTTTAGTGAGTTCACAACCCTCCGGTTCATCTTCCTGTGTTTTTGGAGACAGTGTATTTTTCAGACTTTTTCCCAGACCCCTCGGGGCAGTGATGTGCAGAGGGCAGGGAACACTTCCCACCCATCAGGCAGGGGTGGTGCCAGGAGGGAAGGAGCAAGGGAAGTGTTGTTTGCTCAGTACTGTGCTAGGCCCTCTTCCGTATGTTTTTTCTTTAGTGCTTTTCAGTAGCCCTGGGGGAGAAAGTTTCCACATCTGTAAAATATGGATAGTAACTGAGTCTTACAGAAGTTAAGTAGCTTTCTCAAGGTTATGTAAACAAGTAAGCTTTATTGCTAGAAATCAAACCCTGGAAACTTCTGACCTAAAAGATCATCCTCTTTTTCTTGTACTGCATGCCATATCATATAAAGCTTTTGACATACTTTTGGGGTAAATGACTCTCAAATTTGGTTTCTGGTGTTTTCTATAGGTTTTAGAACTCAAGGCCTGGCTTTAACAATGCGGGAGAGATGTAGGACTTGGGAGGACAGGGCTCTGGAGAGGGTAGTGTTAGGTATTACAGTCTCAGAATTGCAGTGAGGGCAGGCCCCAAGCCCCGAGTCCAGCCCGTGGGAGCCAGGGCCAACATAGCCACTGTCCTAGACCAGTGTCAGGAACTTGAAAATCTCAGGGTGACCAAAGCATAAATGTTAAGCAGAAGTCACTGGAGAGTCAGGAGTGGTGTGGAGACATAGACTCTCAGGTCAAGAATATCTCTCATTATGTATTACGCCAATTGGAGATTACTAATCTCTCCTTTTACTAGAATAGTCTCTTCTTTTAATCCTAAATTATAACCTGAGTTTTTATGTACTTTTTTTGGGTAACACTTATCCTGGCCTCGGTTTTTAAATCTACAAAATGAAAGTTCAGGTTTATTATAATGAGAAAATGAGAACTTATATGTAGATGACTTGTGTACACTGTAGACTATCCATTCAGATATCAGGTATGAGACCCAGGGTCCCCTAAAAACTAACAGATTGGTAAGAATGGCAGTTTAGATGTTGTAGGAGGGGAACAGTGATTTTTAGAGTGTGGATAGCTCCAAGAGAGGAAGGGAGACCAGAGTGGGGAACCTGCATCGAGAGTGGGGTGGAAGGCTTTAGATTTCTTTGGGGGAGGGGTAATTGAGGTCTCTGAGTGCCTGGGACTAGAGGTTGAGGTAAATCAAAGACTAAATGCTGACCCTGGGGTCTTAAGAGCGGCAGCTGCCGTTGTTCTTGTGGACACCACCTTGTGCAATCTTTAGCGCAGTGGTGAGTTGCTGAGAGCATGACATGACACCTACCTGTGATGTGTAGTATCCTTTGGAAACCGCATCACATAATATAACATTTATACATGAGTCCTGTAACAGAACCAACGCAACTGAGGATTGGCTTGGTTCTATGTGACAGGTTGGGAAACCAAGACAGCAGGAGAACAAGTTACCAGTACAAGTCTGGACTACTCAAAACCGAAGCTAAAAGCACCTGTCTGACTCGTACTTCTCCTACACTTTCTCTCACCCTGTTTCTTTTCTTTTATCAAAACATGATATTACTGTGTTCCCAAGAGCGAATTATAATTAAAGTAACCACAGCATAAAGCTCATCAACCCAGAATCTCGGAGTGAAGTGTGGAGAAGCTGGTTGGAGAAGAGGTATTATGTAATGACCTAATTATGAGGCCTGCCATCTGCTTAGGGGTCACGCCTGCCTGGTTAGGATTCCCTGATTGTGTTTTTCAAGGAGGATGCTGGATTGTTAAGGGAGGAGAGAGAGAGAAAGAAAGAGAGAGGTAAGTAAACTATCCTAGAAACATTTGTGCCTTTCTTAAAGAATGTTGGTATGTTGTGGGGTGGGGGGAGTGATGAAGCAGCCTTTGAGAGCTCCTAAGCAGATGTTACCCGTTAGCATGGAGAGCAGTGTAGAAAGCTAATTATTCAGTAGAAGAGGCTCCAGTATTAAGGAGTGGTGGTCAGGTGAAGAGGGCTGTCAGAATAGAACTGAGACTCCAGGCCTATCAGGAGGGCCAACTGAGATGTTTTTTTCCATTCAAGAGAAAGAGTGAAAAATCTACTTTATTTTTTTTAACACATAAACTGCCATATGAGTTATATTTAACTCATGCTAATTTTGAGCGCGAGGCCTCGTGAAGCATATGTAACTCACACGTCTCTTTACCTTGGGAGCTAGTGAACTGTTTTTCAAGTTGCATATAACTCATGCACAGAAAGCAATAAAAAATAACAAATATTTCATTAAATTAGAAAGAATCATTTTGTTTTTGAAGTTTGTATTCTATTTTTATGATAAAACACTGTGGCCCCAAGGAAAAAATTTTTTTTTCTAGTGTGGCAGTCAATGTGTTAAGTGGATGTTTTGTACTATGGATGAAGAGTCGTATCTTGAAAAAATATCCAGGGTCTCGAAAAATGATGACTAAGTCAACTTAGAATTGAAACACAAACCACTATGTTCAGGGGACCCGATGAGTTGCCTTTGAAGGGACTAGGGCCAAGAATCAGATGCAAACATCTTATGGGTATCAAGAAAGTGGCAGGTGAAGGCCGTGTGCCTTTGGAACTACTACTGGGTGTTGCTCTCAAGGCTGAGACCCAGGAGGATGTCAGCACACTGCTTGTACTGCTTGTATAGGAGACCTACAGGGAGTGATTTTTAAGGAAATAATCAAACTTCCTAAATACTCTTTTAGAGAATCTTTAACAGAAAATCTCTTTGCCTTCAGGTTTTGAAAATATGCCTTTATCAGGAAAATCAGAGTGATTGGAGCAGTAAAGAGTGAATATCCCAAAGAAAGTAATGTTTTACCAGTCCCTGTCCTACTCCCCCCTGTCAGAGAGCTTCTTTTAATTTACTTCCTTCTGCTCACCCCTACCCCCCATTATGGAAGCAAAGTTGTCTTTTAAAGAACTGGTTATTCAAATTTATGTATAAATTTAGGAGGTGGTTTAGTATATTTCATTTCCTGAAGAATCACCAAAATGTGCCAAATGCCCTGCTCCAAAGGTAAGAGATTTTTCTGTCTCTCAGATCCAACACTACACTTTTATTTTACAGATAAGAAAACTGAGGCCCAGAGAAGGGTAGTGGCTTGCTCAAGGTTATATCTTGTTATTTGTGGAACCTGGACCAGAACTAGGCCTCCTGACTCCTGGCCCCATAGTTCTTTCTGTCACCTCTTGGTATCTCTCACGTGGAGGTTTATTTGAAATGGTGCCAGGAGCTCTGTGGCAGTGGCAGTCACACAGGATCATGGTGGGTGTGTAATTACACAGTCCAGGGATATACGCCTTGTGGGGGTAATGTGGGGCCCTCACTGGTGTCTCCACTTCCAGCAGTCGAGTCGTTAGAGCTCCAGGGAAGAGTTTTGAGAATCGAGGCATCACCATTCTTTTCTGTAAGTTTGCAGTGACTTTGGAACAGAAAATTTCATTTCCCCACTTAGTCAGCCTCTTCTCTTCCCTTGACCAAGCACCGCTTCTTGTTGGACCCAGGTTGTGAAACAACCTTGGGCTAACCTTCGTCTTTCACCTGGCTTCCTTAATATTCAGACTTTAGCTTGAACAGACATCTGGCAAAGAGGTTTCTCTGTGGGATCTTGAATAGCCATTTAAAATGTAGATTATGATATTTTCTCCCCAGTGGCAGGTCTTTTCAGGAGAATAGGAATTTGTGAAATCATTAGCTTCCTTCCCTAGGCAAAGAGATCCAGCACAGTCAGACTTTCTCACCACCTCTCCCACCCCCAGACCACTGGCAGGGTTTATTTAATTTAGTCATACACATGCGTGCATGTACACACACAGGTTTTTAATGAGAGAGACTCTGATCCTATTCTAAGTACTCTCAGTATGCTGCAATTTTTACTTCTTATGTCAAAGAGATCTGTAGTATTTCCTGATCCTGGGGCTGTGGTTCCCCAAACTGCCAGGTGATCTGTGTTGTCCGGGAAGCTTTAAAGAAAAAAAATAGATCCAGGGCCCCACTCAGTGCTGCTGAATCATACTCTTTATCAACATTTAGCTATTTACTAAGTATTTTATCAGTGATGTAATATGTACTTTATGTATTGCATACTTAATAAGGGGCTTACGAATTTATCTAGAGCTTGCTGAGAGGACAAAAGGTGGTTTTTTGTTTTTTGGTTTTTTTTAGCAGTGCACTGCATTCAATGTGGTGTTATAAAGTGAATGTATTTTTTTTTTTGCAATAATATAAGAATGAATACTGGAAAGTATTCTCTAAATATGTTTGAAAATGGCCTGTCTCAAAATGGCTTGGCCCACCTCCAGAGTGCCAAATGAGATCACTAAATTGCAGAGAAATGTTTTAATTCAGGGCTTTAAAAAGGAAGTACTTTAAAAACGTACATTTATGGTAAACAGGTTGAAAATCGACATGAATAAAACAGTTTCTTTGGGTTAAAAATAGATCATTTTTATAAATTTGTTTGTAATCTCAGCATCTTTTAAGAACTTGATTATTTAAAAAATGCAACCCTAAATATGCATTTGGCTTTGAGCCAGTGGTGTCCATCATTTTGCACATAGACTGAATATGGAAAACACACACATACTCTGCTTGAAAAATGTAGTGCATTGATGCTTAAAGCCTTCATAGAGTTTATGTAATTCAGTCTTCTTGTTTTACAGATGGGAAAGCTGAGATCAAATGAGTTGGTTCAAATGTATTAACCAAGACTCTCTGTAGGCCCATAGCAGTTATCTACTTAAACTAGCCAAAATAAAAAGGGAAATGTGGAAAGGATCGGGGGAGGTGTCTCACGGAACCTAAGAGTGAGAGAGCTGCTGAGTCTTATGAAGGGTCTCAAATTAGGAAGAAGAAAGCTGTCAAGATCGTCAGTCTCTGTCTCTCTCATCTCATCTCTGTTTTTTTCCTGCTCACGCTTTGGTCTTCTCTTTCTCTGCAGATGGACTTTCTCTGTTCACTCATTCATGTGGTTAATGTGGTTGCTGTATATTTCCCACTTTTAACTTGCTATAGATTAAGTTGCCTGCACAGACTTATACCAAATTCTGCTTTTCCAGAAGAGACAATCTGAGTTGCCCAGCTTGGGTCAGATGTCCATGATGGCCCCTGTGAACTCTGGCAAGGATGGGGTAAGGGTCCCATGTTTACTTAGTACAGTCACGACTGGTTGGGGGAGAGAGGATGTCCAGAGAAAGGGAAATCCTTGATTTGGGCAGACCCCTCCCAAAAGTTTCTGTTCTGAGAGTATAGTAAGAAATTGCAGTATTCTAGGAGAAAAATGAGGAGGATCTGAAATGAGCCAGTGGCAGTGAGTATGGGCAGAAGTAAGCAGATTTGAAAGAGATGGAAAAAATTATTAAGATTTGGTAATTAGTTAGATATTAAATGTGGGACAGGGAGTTGTTGAAGATAGGAAATGGGCTGGATGGTGGTCGTATTTACAGTAATAGGGAACACAGGAAAGGAGGTTTGGGAGGTATGTATGGAAGGGGAGCTTAGGGCTTGATTTCAATTTTAAACATGTTGAGTTTGGGGTGCCTGTGAAAATTACAAGTGGAAATGTCTATCAGGTTAATTGAGAACGTTGAATGTATGGGTCTGGACCTCTGGAGAAAGTTGTCAATATTATGAATGTAATTAAGGAATGCTTAAATGCTTAATGGGTGACATCATCCAGGGAGCATTTATAGAGTGAACAGAGATGACTCAGGACTGAACCTGAGGAAACACTGGCATTTAAGGAACAGGAAGAAGATGAGGAACTCTGAAGGAGATCAAGAAGAAGTGGAGAGATGTAGGGAAAAACTGAGTATGTGATGTCTTTTTCTTTGGAATTCCAAAGGAAAGAGTGTTTCATTCAAGAATGTCACCAGTGAAAAGTGTTGGGTAGCTGTCACGTGAGGTAGCATCTGAAAAGCGTCTACTGGATTGAGCCACAGAGAGGTCCTGGGCCTTGGAGAGGGCAGAAGCCACATTATAAGAGGTTCCTAAATGACTGGGAGGTAGAATGTGGAAGTGGAGGGAGAGAGAAAATAGGCAGTTTCAATGTCCGATTGTGGGCCAGGCGCGGTAGCTCACACTCGTAATCCTAGCACTCTGGGAGGCCGAGGCGGGAGGATCGCTCAAGGTTAGGAGTTCGAGACCAGCCTGAGCAAGAGTGAGACCCCCGTCTCTACTAAAAATAGAAAGAAATCATTTGGACAGCTAAAAATCTATATAGAAAAAATTAGCTGGGCATGGTGGCACATGCCTGTAGTCTCAGCTACTCGGGAGGCTGAGGCAGGAGGATCGCTTGAGCCCAGGAGTTTGAGGTTGCTGAGAGCTAGGCTGATACCATGGCACTCTAGCCCGGGCAACAGAGCGAGACTCTGTCTCAAAAAAAAAAAAAAAAAAAAAAAAAAATGTCTGATTGTGAAAGGGAAGAAAGGGATGGTAGCTAGTTGGATCAAGAAAGGGGTGAAGAGATCCTTTTTCTTTTTAAGATCAGAGAAACTTGGAGCATGTGTACCAGTGGTGGGAGAGAGGCGGTAGAGAGGAGCAATCAAAAATACAAGGAAGAAGGGACAGTTTCTGAAATGAAGTCCCTAAAGGGGATGGGATGGGCTCTAGAGACAGGAGGAGGGATGAAAGCAAGGCGGTGCTGACACAGGGAACTTAGAAGAGGGAGGGGTGCTAAAGTTGGGGGACATGGGGTGGATTCAGAACTTTTTAGGACTTGAGGACTATTGGAGATTTGGGTGGTAGAAAGGGAGGAGTAGAGGCTCCCTTCAGTGTTGAGATTTTTAAATGGTGCTTTTGACCCTGAAAATAATTTCAGATCCAAAAGTGGGTGGCTGTGCTGTATAGATCAGTGGGAGTTGGGGGAGAAGGTGGTGTACTTGCAAATAAGATCTCATTGCATTTGAACTCTAGTCTGAGCCAGGTTGTCAATGTGCTCAGCATTGGACTCTCAGGTTTCCTTAGGATTGAATCACTAATTGCAGTGAAGCAGGCTCTGAACACAGTCAGCATCTCTTACCGTTCAGCATTCAGAGAAAAGCCTAAAGGCATCTTTCTGTTCCAAGTTTCACTACAGACACTTTCCATACCCCCAACTCATACCCCCATCACAAACCTATTGGGATGTGTGCATGATCTGATTTTGTCTAATGCGAATTTTTCACTTCATCTAAAACCCTTGACTTGCAGTAATTAATTACTGCTTGAAAGCTGAGAGGTGAGGTGGCTGAGTTCCCTTTTATAGCCTGAGGGAGCAAGAGGGTGGGGGATGCAATGACTTCTATTACTTCTTCCTCTTCAACTCTGGCCTTCCCCCAACCTCAGACCACATTGCTCTGGAGCCTGAATTTCTCAGGGTGCCTTAGTGAAGATGAAGGTGAAAGGGATACCCAGTGATAGTGAAAAGAAGTAGAATTTAAGAATCAGGACACCATCTCCACCATCCCCACTTTCTCCCCACCTACAGTGCTAGCCCTCCATGGAAACCTGCTGCTTCTTGGTCTCAGTCCTTCCTGCCTCCTGTGGAAACAAATGTGGTAGGGATTAGGAGAGGTCTTGCCAGTCCCTGGTCTCCTGTTTGGCACAGTGTAGATCGCAGCCTGCCTACTGCTGTTAGAGTGAATACAAAGGGCAAGAGAGAGGCGTCAGGGCCAGGAAGGAAGGAATGTAACTCTAGCTTTGCAGCCGAAATCCCTCCCACAGTCTGGTCTGGGAAATGATCTCCTGTGCTGTGCTGGAAGGTAGAAGGTGATGTGCTGAAAGCCAATGCACCAGCAGTTACTTGGCACTCTCGCATATTGTCACTCATGTGACACGGAGGTGGGAGGTTCAGTCTATAAGGAACATGACAGGAGAAGTGTTAGGGCACCATTTTTACCTCATGGTAGGGAAATACATTCTACCGAGTAACCTAGTTCCCCAGGATCGTACAGGGCCTACTCTTAACTACAGGGGCCAGAGGTCAGACAATGGAAAGTTCAGTGACTTCCTTGCCTTGCTGTGTCTTATTTTCATTATCAGTAAAATGGGGCTTGAGCCTCTGATGGATGATGGCTAACTCAATGAGAAAATCACAGTGGAATGTGCTGGAGGATCCTTTGGAAGCACATTTTGTGGGTGGGCTTTAGGGAATGAGCCTGCTAGGCACAGGCCCAGAGCACTGGGCACACGCCCAGGTTTTGGGCAGAAGACTGGGGTTCTGCTGCTCACACAGTGAACCTGCCGTTGGTTCCCCATTGACAAGATGGGTATAATGATACTCGCCTCACAGGGTTGTCATGAGGATGCAATTAGATAATGCATGTGAAAGTGCTTGGCGCAGAGCTGAATCTCAATAGTGCTATTTTTGGATGTGTCCTAAGCAGATGTGCTGTAAGTAGCTGGAAGATGTGAAGGTCTGATGGGGACTAGGCCATGTGGCCTTCACGCCATGGAGCATTATATTGTATGTTTCTTCCCCCCTACGTTTGGGTTATGTTTGTGTTATTACTAGAACAGCTTTTCAGACTGCTGTCTAGGGTGACAATGCTTCTGTGATCATTTATTTGATCTTGTAGAAACGAGACTCTAGAGGCCATTTTTTTCTCAGCCATGTACAAAAATGTCACCGGATGGACCTAGGCCTTGAAAAATTTCTTATAAGCAGGTTAATTGAGCTAATCATCATAATTCACTTTGATTCACTTGCTTTTTGAATGTTTATGTGTACATTGTATGTTTATATTTCCATTAAAACTGAAGCATAATTGTTCACCTGTACATATTTTAAAATAGTATTCTGTTAAAGACTAACATTCCCCTTATGGGTAGGGAGGGGGTGTCAGTCATTGTATATTGTATGTTTTCTGAACGGAAAGGATTTTTCTATTTTAATCTCAGAAAGTCACTGGGGAGGAGGTTGGGCTGGTGGAGGGCGAGGTGGGCTTTGTGGGAGTTGTAGTCTGGCAGGACCTGGGAGAGTGTTAGGCCAGACCACTCCCTTTTCCAGGCCATTCTGTTCTTTTGTTTCGGCTCAGCGCTGCCATCCGACCAGACAGGCATTGGTCTGCCTTACTGCCCTGACCGTGATGGAAGGGTGGAAGCATTTTCCCAGAAATTAGCTAGTCAGGATTACAGTAAGCATAGAAACAAATTAATGCCAAAACTCCACGTTGAACGAAGTATCAGAATTTAAAATAAAGATAGGATCAGTAATAGTGCTACGCCCAGCCCTGTTGGAGCCTGAGGCAAAAGGAAAAATCAATACTGATCCTGTCTTTACTTAAAAATTTGAAATTTGTTTATCCTAGGTTTTTTTGCCTTCATTTTGATTTTTTAAAAATATTGCAGTATTCTGTGAAGTATACATATATAAAAAATAAATTAATAAAAATATTGCAGTAAAATAGTATTTATCTTGACTGCTAAGTTTTTTGGCACTTTTCTTAATTTTGTGCCCCCACCAAGTGCCTCACTAGTCTCATCCTTGTCCTGGCCCTGGTTTTATATACACCAAAGGCAGAGGAAGTATCCCCCTCGCATAATTCAGTTCACTGATTGGTACTGGTGTGCTCCTGGTCCTCTTTGGAGACTACTGCCCATAACAGGCCTCCCCAGGTTTGGAAGGCAGGCTTTACTTAAAAACAAGCAACCAGAATTTTTTTTTTATAATTTTTAAAAAGATAATATAGGGTCATTATAGAAAATTTAGAAAAGGGTAAAGATACCCATCATCCACAGGTAAATCAGTCTTAGAAAATATTTTTAAGTCATGTGTAGTGGCTCACACTTGTAATCCCAGCACTTTGGGAGGCTGAGGTAGGATAATTGCTTGAGGCCAGGAGTTCAAGACCAGCCTGGGCAACACAGTGAGACCCTGTCTCTACAAAAAATTAAAAAATTAGCCAGGGATGGTGGCGCATGCCTGTAGTAGGCTCGGCTACTTGGGCAGGAGGCTGAGGCGGGAGGATTGCTTGAGGCCAGGATCATAGATGCAGTAAACTATGATCGTGCTACTGTACTCCAGCCTGGGTGACTGAGCGAGATCCTGTCTCAAGAAAGAGAGAGAGAAAAAAAAAAAAAAAAGCAAAGAAAGAAAAATGTTTTTCATATGTTTCAGTCACAGTATTTTATTGTATTTTCTTTTTGCTACACATATGTATTTTTACATAGCTGTGTTCTTAATAAACTTAGAGCTTTGTATCTTGTTCTTTTTATTTACTGTACGGTGAGTGAGCATTTTAATATGTTTAAAATGTTAAATATTTTATTGACTGTATAATGTTCTTTTGTATGGATAGACTATAATTTGTTTAAACCAAATCTCTCTCTCTCTCTCTCTCTTTTTTAAAGATAGAGTTTCACTGTGTTGCTTAGGCTGGAGTGCAGTGGATATTCATAGGTGTGACCATAGCTCACTGCAGCCTCCAACTCATGGGCTCAAGTGATCCTCCTGCCTCAGCCTCCAGAGAAATTGGGATTATGGGCATGTGCCACTGCACCCAGTCCCAAATCTCTTCCTATTGGGCTTTTAAGTAGCTTCCATTTTTTCTGTTTAGAGATTTTTTTTTTTGTCTTGAATATTCTTGTATATATTTTGTGGATATTTCAGATTATTTCCTTAAGATAGATTTCTTGAAGTGGACTTTGAGGGTCAAAAGATCTAGTGGGCTTTTCATACATATTGCCATGTTGCTTTCCAGGCATGTGCCAGCTGACATTCCTACCAGGGGTCTTTCTGCCTGACTCAGACTGCTTGCTGATAGAATTTATGGATACTCAGCTCTCATTCCTTTCCCTTTTCTCAACTTTATTTGACATGTAGCCTTAGCAATAGTGCTAGATACTTGGGTAGAATTGTCGTCCTCTTCATTCCAGGTCAGGTGGGTTCCTCTGTTCTTCTTGAGATCTCCTTCTCTTCCTTGTTTTGGCATAGACCTTGTCTAAACCCTGTGACATCTTGGTTTCTCCTGGTGCCCTGTCCTGGCTTCTGAGTGAGTGGGCCCTTCCCTGATTAAGCTTCAGCTATTTTTCCCTAGCCTCTGATTGCTCTGCACTGACCTTGTGGCCTCTTTCTTCAACCCTTTGTTGAGGCCCAGAGGACTGTGGTTATTGGAAGACCCACCTTCCTCCCTAACCCATTTTCTATCTCTGCTGTATTTTGGTTGGTACACATTTATTATCAATCTAGTTGATGAGTTTATACTCATTTTGTTTTTAGGCTGTTGATGCTGGATCTCTGCTTTAGTGAAGCTTGGTTTCTTTATGTTTTCTTTGGAGTGTGTGTCAAGTCTGATCTCAGCTGTGCCCAAGAGGGCTGGGGAGAAGGCCAATCCCACTGAGAGCCAGAAACTGACTCCACAGTTCTGTTTCTCTTCCTGTTCCCCAGCCCCCACTTCCTTCATAGTCACTGAGTTTCTGTTTCCCCCTTGAGGAATGTCTCAACCTCCCAGGTTTTCTGTGGAGCAGAGCAGAAGGACGACGTGGAACCCAACAGTTTCACACAGGGCTGGGATTAGGGTAAGCTGCTCACCTCAAGTACAGAATTTGAGGGGGCACCAAAAACTCTAATCGAGATAAAGAATATTTGTATGCAATGTTTTAACAATAAAAATTAATGCAAACAAGCATGTTGAACAAAATATTGGAATTTAAAATAAGTAGAGAATCAGTACCAGTGCTGTACCCAGCCATCCTGCAGCCTGAGACAAAAGGAAAAATCAATAATACTTGACTCTGTCTTTTTGAGCCCAAGGCAAGTGCCTCACAAACCCTCACCCTAGTCCTGACCCTCGTTTCACACCAAAGGCGGAGGAAATTTTCCCTGATGTAATTCAATTTATCAGTTGGTGCTGATGTGCTCCTGGTCCTTTTTGGAGATTTACCTTCTTGGCAGACCTCTCCAGGTTTATCCCTGGCTGATCTTTTATTTTGTCTGATAGGAAAGGCTCTAGCCTGTGTGTTTCTTCCCATTTGAAGCCTAAATCCTCTTCTCTGTGATTGCTTTCTGATAATCCCAGGTAAAAGGCATCTTCCCAGCATCCTCAGATAATAAGTGCTTTGAGTGGTGGGGATCTTACCCCCCTTCCCCAAAACTGATCTGTGAGTTCAAGAAAGGTTAACAGTACAGACCATGTTCAACTTCTCTGTGATTTTCCATTCCCAAATAGATTTTTGACAGTTTTTCTTCCTTCATCTTCAGACAATAAGGCAAATTCTGTTTAAATGTAAATCTAGACCTTAATTTAAAAATTCTCACTCATCAAGTGCAATTTTTAATGCTTTGTTTTAATACTCTGTTCTGGATACTTTCTATTAAAGGAGCCTGTAATTATTAAAATTATTGAAACTGTAGATCATATCAGAGCTCATATGTGCTGTAAACATTGGTGCACAGTGTCTTTCAGTCATTAGGTGCAAGGAACAGAAATTTAATTCAAATTAGATTTAGTATAAAGGAATTTATTGGATAAATACAGGGGAACCTCCCAAACCCAACAACAGGAAACGAAGATAGATTTTGTGGGTATTGGAAAGCTACCAGGTGGCTCTTCTGTATGTCCATCTGTCTCTGTCTCCCTTTAGAGCCTCACATGTGGCTGACAGTAGCCACCAGCCTAGTCTACGTGGTTGTACAGCACCATCTGATTACAGTTCCTGGGTCATCACTTGGGATTCTCAAGGGAGAATGTGCACTCCCTGGTCTAGTTAGCTGTGGCTAGGAAAAGGGGGTCAGTTGATAGAATGTCTGTCTAGTCATTATTTCAGCATGGAATGAAGAGTATGGTAAACTAGACCAATGCATTTTCTACAACGAATAACAATAAAATCCTTGCTCTCTGAGAGAGTTTAGTCCTAATGAGACATACTTGTATGCAGACAAGTGGGATGTAATCAGGCTAAGAAAATCAAGGCGGGTGTGGAGGTAGGCATTCTGTTGGGTGAAAATTAACAGAAAAGTCCTGGTTTGAGTTATACTTACTTGGACTTAGATCTACTCATTTGCTAGGCAAGGAGGGGACCCACATTCCAACCGAGAATACATGCAGAAAGCTTGAGGTACTGGAGGACACTGTCCAGGCACTCTAAAGAGTTCAGTATGGGCTTCAGATTGTGATGGGCCTTGTACCCCAGGATAAGGTTAGGGTTTAATCTTGTAGGTGGTCGAGAGCTAGAGGAGAGTTATAAATAGGGAAACCAAGTGATTGGATTTGTTATTTATTTATTGAAAGCTATTAATCATCTACCATGTCCTAAGCATTGTGCTAGCCCTGAGGATTCCAAGATAAAAAAGAAGCTCTTCTTGCCAGTTTTATTTTCTTTGGTGACTCATTTTTCAGGTGCCCCACTCAGAGAACAATCTAGAATGTTGTCCTTATGGGTTCACAGTATTCAAAGTCCTTAAACTGGTGTAGAAATTACAAATAGCATTTCTACTGAGGCAGAAAAGAGTTTTTCCCTCTTTGTCTGTCTAGTGGAGAGATTAACATAGGCAACATAATCGTAATACATTGTGAAAAGTGCAGCAAAATAGAGGTAAAGGCCAAATACTTGGTAATTTGAAAGCTGGGGTGACTGGCAGGGAAAGGGAAGACTTCGCAGAAGAGGTATTATGTTAACAATTTTAAACTCCTTTTATCAAGCAGAAAATTGGGACAGGATATTCCAGGCAGTGGGAACAGCATGTGTAAACCTCCTGGGAGCAAAGCTGCAAAAGGTTAAAATTTTGAAAGCTTGGTGCTGGGGGAGTAGGAGAGGTGGGGAGGAGGAGTATTGGGAGATGGGGCTGGTGGAGGAGAGGGCACTATTCAAATTATAAAGGATCTGGAGCTGTCAGACGTCATTGATGGGAGTATAAAATCATAGAGTCACTTTGGGAAAAGGTCTGGAAGTTCTTATAAAATTAAATATATACTTAACCACTGGCCTAGCACTTCTACTCCTAGGTATTAATATTTACCCCAGAGAAATAAAAACATGGCACAAAAAGACTTGTACAAGAATGTGTATACAGCTTTCATAATAGCCCTAAATTTGAAATAACCCACATGTCCATCTGTAAGAGAAAGGACAAACAGGTTTATTCAAATAACGGAATACTAGTCAGCAATAAAAATTAACAAACTGCTAATACACTCGACAATATAAACTGTTATGATGAGCAACATATCCTTACACAAAAAAGCACATACTGTAAGATCCCATTTGTATGAAGTGCTAAAGTAGGTAAAACTATTAATAGATGAAAAAAGAACAGTGGTTGCCTCTGGCAAGGTGGGTGGGATTGTCTAGAAAGGGAGTGAGGGACTTTCTGTGAGGTGGAAAGGTTTTATATTTTGATAGGGATTTGGGTTACATGAGTATATACATTTATCAAAACTCATCCAATGATGCACTTAAGATTTGTACATTTTATTGTAAGTAAATTTTATTTACCCCTTAGCTCTCCAAAGAACCATGAACTCTGAACACTTAATATATGCCTGCTGAAGTATTTAGGGTGAAGTGCAAAGCAGTCTGCAACTGACTTGGAAATGCATCAAAAATCAGATGAATTGATGTTTGCATAGATAATGATACATAGGTGATAAACCAGGTATAACAAAATGTTAACAGTTGCAGCCTCTAGGTGGTGGGTATATAGATGTTTGCAGTATGATTTTTTCAACTTTATTGTGTGTTTGAAATTTTTCATAATGAAATGGGGGAAATATAAAGGTTCTTATATACTGCTACATTAAGGAATTTGTACTTTCCTCCGGCTTGGGAAACTAATGAATGCTTTTAAGAGTAGTTATTTGATAGGAGTTGTAGAAAGAGATCTGAGGCACAGAAAGTTGAGATTCTATGGTAAGAAAAGAGGAAGGCGTGAGCTAAGGAAGGAACAACAGGGATGGAATAAAAGGGATGGATTCTGGGTTTAGGGATAGAGTTGTTAAGAAATCAACTTGGTGTTGGCGGGGTATAGGATGGGGAGGAGGTTGTGAGCTGGTGCACAGTCCTGAGTGAAGGACCAAGACATAGGGGCTGGTGGATGACAATAACATGGTCAGATAGCTTGCACCTCAGCGGAAAGGCTTTATTTTCTGTGATGTTAAACTGGAGTGCTCTGGAATTAACATCTGCGAGCTGAGAGAATGTCAGCCTGCTTTCAGGACTAGGAGGGTTGGGGCAGAATAGGATGACCTAGATAAGGTAGTTGTGTATGGTGACCAGTCTAATGAAACCTACAAAGTTGGAAACATTTATACTATATACCTTTGGTGCCAGTGCATGTCCCATAACCTGAATACTAAACTCCAGTCACTATACTAGAAAGTGCTCTTTCTGGATCAGGATTTGGAGCTGATCTTATTACAAAAGCAGTAAGTACATAAAACCAAGTAAGCTTTGAAGCATGAAGTTAAACTGGAATGCTCTGGAATTAACATTTGGAAGCTGACGGAATGTCAGCCAAAACTTCAGCTTTGCTGAATCCCCCATTTTCCTCTGGAAAATGTGGACCAGTAACACACATGGAGTCCTGGTGGAAATGATTAGAGCCAGAGCTTGGGGTCTGCGGTGTCGGGAGGTTGACATATCCGGGCACTGATGCCACTCCCTCTGGCTGACCTCAGCTGTTCTTTTTGCTCACCATTGATGAGGAGATTGTGGCACTGGTAGCTTAGAGGAGTGAGCACAATTCATGCCCGAGAGGCTCTCCACTCCTTTGGGTGAGGGATGCTGTAGGATTGAGCATGGGTGTGTGTGATTTCTTTTCCTTCTCAATTGAAGAGGGTTTTCATTTCCAGCTCAAGTGTTATTTTTGAAAGAAGGGATCGTGGAAGAACAAGTGTTTGTTATTGTGACAGCACAGAGCGTTCTGTGAAGCTCCCTGTAAAACCACCTTGAGTACTTTGCCCTAGGTTGAAGGGTTCATTTCCATTGGTCCTAACCTCATGCTGCTCTCAGTTTTGCCAGGCTGAGTAACACAGGGTTTTTCTCTGCAGGGGTAGACTACTTTTTTTCTGAGAGGGTGTTCTCACAGTATTTGCCCCTTCTAGCCCATACTGGACTATCTTCTTTTGAAAGCCTAGGGCTGTGTAGTGTTTTTTTGTTGTTGTCTTTGTCATTTTGTTGTTGGTGGTGGTTGTTTGGTATCCTTTATGATGTCAGGCAAACACATCGTGTAACAAACACTTAAGAACCTGCTATGTAGCAGCCACTGTGTTGGGTGACAGAGATGCCACAGTGGGTCAGTCATCATCCTTGCCCTTGTGCGGTTGACAGTATACAGTGCAAGAAGGCATTAAACTAGGAATTACCCCATAAGGATTTAATTGTACTTAGGATATGTCCTGAAGGGAAAGTAGAGGGTGCTGTGTACAACAAGGGACTTAACCTAATCAGAAGGGATAGAGGGCTGGGGGCAATCAGGGAAAGTCCAGCATTTAACCTGAAACCTGAAGGATGATCATTAGGAGCTGCTCAGGCCAAGAACGTGGTAAAAGGGGCAAAGGGAGAAGCATGGGCAAAGGTGCTTAGACAGGTTGGAGTGTAGCAACTTTGGGGAAGGAAGAAGGCCCCTGAGGCTGGAGCAGAGTGAGCAGTGGAAGGCTGTGCTGTATGGGTGAGCCTGGAGAGATCATGTCACGTAGGGCCTTGCAGGCCTTGTCCAGCATATGGAGTTTTATTCTAAGCAGGGTGAGAAGCCATTGAGGAGTTCCAAATAGGTAAATGATACTCAATTTCTGTTTTTAAGAGATCACCGTGTCTGCAGTGTGGAGAACAGAAAATGGCTCCTGTCTGACCTGGGGAAGCTGCTCTATGGGATTTCAGTGAACCAAGAATATGGCCCTACTGATGTTTCTCACCATTGCCCTCTACCTTTGCCAGATAGCTAACCCCAAGGCAACAGTACAGCAAAGGTGGGGCCAGGTGGCTTGGGGAAAGGCCCTCTTTTGTCAGCCCTAGCTGTTGGCAGGCAGGCCCAATATGCTGTGGTTCTAGGTACAGTAATTCACAAGCCTCTGCTGTGTGTGAACCAACTTGGTTTCTTAAACTCTTCCCTTTTGTTCCAGACAGGTACCTTTCCTGGAACCTTTGGGGATGGGGTGGGGTGGGGGGTGCAGGGAGGGTGAAGACTCTTGCCAGCCCCCTAAAGACAACCCCCTGAGCTGGAGATGCTCCCCAGTCGTTGCCATCCTGGAGAAGAAGAGCCAGTTGCCAGCGATGTCCCATGTTCAGCAGGGCATCAGCCTTGCTTGGGTTCTACTGATGCTTCTGTACTGCCACCACCATTTGCCAGTCTGCTTCTGTGCCCACAGCCTGACTGGGGAGAGAGGGTGTTGAATACCTCAAGTCAGCCCCCATCTGGGTGTTCTTTCTGCCTTGGGAAAGGACTGCTTTGACATGTTCCCCAGAAGGAGTTGGCACATGGCGATTTTTAATTTGAGGCAAGTGAGGGGAGACTGACGTTGAGAAAAACAAACCCCAAGCCTCCACTGAAATCATTGCTGACACATGCTTCGGATTGACCTTTTCTCCTGTAAAAGCTTTGCTGTGCTCCTTGCCATCTGTTCTAGGGTTTTGAAAATGTTTGTTCCTTCTGAAACTTTTGGCAGAGTTGTCTTCAATGTGAATAAATTGTGGATGGGTGATTGTGAGCCTCTTGGTCGTCATTCCCTGACGGAGCTCACAGACACTGCAGACAGACAGTGCACCCAAGTTCTCACCGTGGGGAGGACTCTCCCACCTGACCAGCAAGAGAGGCAGAGCTGCGGGCAGCCCCCTCTTGCCTTTCACTATGTCGTTTCTCTTATCCCCTGAGAGTGGAGATGTTCCTGCACGGTCAGCTGCTGGAGGAAGGGGACAGCCACTTGAGAGGATGGACCAGGAATTGGTACTCCTGGAGCCTAGCCTGGCCATGCCACTAGGTGGCAGAACTAGAGAGGCCACTTAGCCTTTTGTCTGTGCCTCAGTTTCCCAGTCGGTCAAGTGGAGGTTGTAATACATGTCCTGCTTACTTCACAGGCTCTTGTAAAGCGGTGCTGTCTAGCTCAGTCCTAACCTGAAGATACGTTTTCCTTAACATGCATGGGGTTTAAGAGATTTTTATTAATGAAAGTTTGTTGGCCAGGCACAATGGCTCACACCTATAATCCTAGCACTTTGGGAGGTCAAGCCAAGAGGATTGCTTGAGCCCAGGAGTTCAAGACCAGACTGAGCAACTTAGCAAAACCCTCATCTCTACAAAATATTAAAAAATTAGCTGATTGTGATGGTGTGCACCTGTAGTCCCAGGTACTCGGGAGGCTGAGGCCGGAGCGTCGCTTGAGCCCAGCTGTTTGAGGCTGCAGTGAGCTATGATGATGCCACTACACTCTAGCCTGGGTGACAGAGCAAGACCCTGTTTCAAAAAAAAGAAAGAAGAAATAAAAAAAAAAGTTTGCTGCCTGGATTTTAAAATCAGGAGATTTCACCTAAAAATCTACCTTCTTTTTGAAAGCAAAAGATTAGCAACTCTTAGCCCACTTTCCTCCATGGCAATGATTGGCTGGCATTGAGGAGTGGCTGCCCCATGAGCAGGGGCTTGCCCTTTCTGGTTGCCACAGTCCCCACCCCTCCACATGATCTCCCTGATGTGAGTCTGTGTCGTTGGACTCCTTCCATACATTTTGTTATATCTGACTGTTTCACTCCTTTATGTGACCTGTCTGGTCCCTTAAGGCATATGAGTTTTTGCCCTTGATCTCGAGAAGATATTCCAGATTTAGAACTTTGTAAGTAAGGTGTCATACAAATATAAAGGGTTTTTTGGTTGTTGTGTTTGTTTGTTTGTTTTTTTGGTGAGGGGGAAGGAGGGAACACCTTTATTGTCATTATCTCCTTTGTGCTAGGTGCTTTGCTTGTCATTTGATCTTCCCCAAAGCTTTGAGGCAGATCTCAGCTGGCCTTGACAGGTGAGAGGACAGCCTCAGGGAGATTGTAGTTTGTCTGAACCAGGGTTTGAACCTAACTTGTTGTACTCTAAAGGAATAGTACATTGTCTCAAGGTAAAGTAGATGTAGCGATGTAGCCCCCTCCCCAGAAGCTGCCTGTACACCTTTATATCTACGGTAGGCTGTTTGCATGACTTGCAGTGGTGTAGTCCTTTTGTCTTTACAAAATAGTTTTACATAGAGGTACAGAATATTCTTTGGGTACTCTTTTTTTTTTCTTTTGAGACAGGGTCTTGTTCTGTCTGCTGGGCGATAGCGCAGTGGTGCTATCATAGCTCACTGCACCCTAAAACTCCTGGGTTCAGGTGATCCTCCTGCCTCAGCCTCTTGAGTAGCTTGGACTACGGGTGTGCACCACCACACTCGGCTAAATTTTCTATTTTTTGTAGAGACGGGGTCTCACTCTTGCTCAGGTTGTTCTCAAACTCCTGGCTTCAAGTCATTCTCCTGCCTTGGGTAATTTTTTTCCTCCTTTAGAGCAGAGTTTCCCTTTTTTTCTAGAATCTTTTCCAAAATTACTATTACACAGACAAAAGTGGAGCTGCTTTGTTTGAAGATGGGAAGGAAGCTGTGGGCAGAACCCTACCCTCATTAAGTGGAAGTCACTTTTTCCTGACATGGCCACTGAAGCACCTTCTGTAATCCTAGTTTTTTTTATTTTAAATACCAATAATATTTAGTCTACTGAATATTTATTTTAAATACTACTAATAATTTAGTCTTAATTTCTGCAGATGAGGAAATGGAGGCCAAAGAGGTCCAGTCACGTGTCCGGTGTTGCCCTTTCATTGACATCTCTCGGGTAAATTCCATTTTAACTGGCTTCTCTGATTGTTTAGAAAAGCTTCAGAAGACTGTTTTATGGTCATTTTCTCTTCCTCAGATAATTCAAAGGGAAACTGCATTAAGTAAGCAGTATTCACTGAATTTAACATTATTTTAAAAGAGATACAAAGAGTTTGTAGGCAGGCAAGGGGACAAAGAGCAGAAAATGGGCCTGGATGAGGTTTTTCTCCTTTTGGTATTCTCTGCCTCCTTTGGTTTATGTCTTCTTTCCATCTCAGACAAGTGGAAGCCATTCCTAAAGGTGTAGACAGGACTTATGTTAGGAAATGAGGTTTCTTGTTACCTGCAAGAAATACACAGGTGGCAGATTTCAGTGCTAGAATCTAGGCCCGATTTTAAAATATCCAGCAAAACCTCTTTGGCAGCAAATCCAGAAAGCTGTCTCAGCATCATGATGGGCTTCTTTGTCTCATATCCCTGGTCTAATCACTCTCATTGTCTGCCCAGCTGTTTCCCATCACTGCTCAGATAATCCGTTTGGTGTTTTTCTTCTCTTTCCGCTTACCTTACCTCTCCCTCCCTCACTTTTCCTTGCTAAGTGGAAGTCACTGGTGTCCTGATTCATTCAGAACAGCCCCTGGGGCCTGGCACCATCTAGCATGATTCAGTATTTGATTCAGAGCCAGAAGATGTACTACTTCTTCCAGAGCCCGACTGCTGATGTCAGATATCCTGATGAGACTCCTGAGGAGACTTTGTTTATCTTCGTCTTTAAAAAGTTTCATTTGAAGACTGTGATCTCTCATTGATGTCGGAACTGAAAGAGATTTTAGGATTTATATAATACCTCCCTCTGTGTATTACAGATTCTCACTCACCTTCTCCTAACAGAAAACTAGGCACTTGTGCCCTCTTCGCTTATTTGAGAGGTAGAAGTCAAAGTTATCTCAGCAGTTTCCTTGGTGACTCCATGATCCTGTGCTTTTATCAGGAAAACGATGGGAAGCAGCTAATCCTAGGAGTTTAAATGATGAAGGATCTATACGGAAATGCAAATTAAAACCACAACAAGGTATCGCTGCACACCTGCTAGGATGGCTAAAGTGAAAAAGACCTACCATACCAGCTGTTGGTGAGGATGCAGAACATCCAGAACTTTCATCTGTGGGTTATTGGGAGTATAAAATAGTATGACTGTGGAGAACTGTTTGGCAGTTTCTTATAAAGTAGAACATTCGCTTGCTATATGACCCAACAGCTCCATTCTTAGGTATATGCCTACGAGAAACAATTACCTATGTCTGTAATAAAAGACTTCTATATGAGTGTTTAATTCATAATAGCCAAAAGCTAGAAACAATGCAAATGTCCTTCAACAGGTGAACAGATAACCTAATTGTGGAATATGTATGCAAAGAAATACTAGTTGACAAAAAAAAAACTACTGATACATATAACAATGAGGATGGATCTCAGAAATATTATGGTCTGAATGAAAGAAGCCTGACCAAAAGAGTATATGCTGTATGATTCTATTTATTCTAGAGCAAGCAAAACTGTAGGGATGGAAAGCAGATCCGAAGTTATGTGGGGTGGTCTGCGGGAGGAGGGAAGATTGCCTACAAAGGGGCATGAATAACTGTTTGCAGTGATGAATTGGTTATGGTGAAGGTTTTAAGAGTATGTACAGTTGTATAAGCTCACCAAACTGGTCCATTGTATTACATGTAAAGTTGATTTTAAAAGAAAATTTAAAAAGATGAGGGATCTAGTCAGAATTCTCCCACTAACTATTTCATACTTCCATGTGTTCTTGTGAAAGGAACTTAGTCTCTTTACATCTTTTCCTATTGGGAAAATGGGAACGATTAGTTGCTCACCTACCTCATTCAGTTATTGTGAAAATATAAATGAAATGGTTTACTTTGAAATGCCTTTAGAATAAATCATGTACAAATGCTGTGTAGAGGGAATAGTCCATAAACTCCTCTTGAGGGAAGAAAGGCAAGAACTGCGATAACCAATGTATAAGCTAATATATGTATATTTTGGTGTTTATTTGCAAGTCATCTTTTAACTTTGTGGAATGTGGGCTGTGACACTTCCCCCCTTTGGCCATCAGTAAATGAAGGGGTGAGACCAGGTCAGAGGTAGGAAAACTGGAGGATCAGAGATTCTCTAAAGCTTTTCAGATGTGGTTTCTTTAGCCTCTACAGTGTAGCCTGTCCAGGGTTAATATAAAATGTGACTTGTTGCCAGTGTCTAAATCTGGAGATTTCACATAAAATTTTGGGTTTCCAGCTTATCTTTAGAAATTAGCAGATTTGACAAAACGAGGCCCGTGTTCCCACATGGCAACAGTGATCTGGAGTTGCATAGTACTCGTCCCTTTACATGGGCCAGACACGTTAGTTTCCCATAGTCTCCACTACTCTCTTTAGCCTTTTCTGTCCTCTGTGAAAACATGAAGAGGAGGATTAGCTTATTATTGATTGCTTTACTGTGTGTTAGACGTTGTTCTACAGCATGACCAGTGGCGAACCAAACAGACAACATCGCTAACCTTATGGCAAGTTGTAAATACCCATCCACATCTCCATCAACAATTAGGGGAAGAAAATTAGACCAATGATCCTATATATTTTAGGGAAAATGGGAGAAAGCATGTTTCCTGTGGAAGTAAAAACAAATCCCTACATATTTAATAGGAAAAATGTGTCTGTGTGAAAATTATCCTGCCTACTTCACTTGCTTGCTTCACATAATAGATCAGATCCTTTTTCTCTTTGTGATTCAATAAATTTGTGGATGAAATTATTTTAGTGTTTCAAAAAAATGCTAGTAGGCAGAAGGACTGGTGCATGCTACTGAATGTCAGATTTTTCTTACTTCTGTCCAAACCATCCCCAGTTCAGCTTTATACTTTTCCATTTAATCAAGATTTGGGATGCAAATCAGTCTGAAATAAGCTTCTCTGCTGATAGCCTTCTTCCGTAATAGCCTGAACTCTTTTTAGCTGTGGCTGAGAATCTTATCACCCTGATCTGTGTGTTAGGCATGGACCTGTGCTCAAGAAGTATCTTGACTGGTGCTGTCTTCCCTCTGCCTTCTAATCTAGTAGTTTACATCTACATTTGCTCCACTGCACAGGGATAGTGGCCGGCATCTTTGTACTGACAAAACTTGTTAGGGTTGGATTTTGATATCATAATTTAAATGCTTCTCATCTGCACATAAGCCCTTTTATAGGTATAGATGCTTAATAACATGGCTTCATCTATGTTAGGCATATTGATTTGTTGCTTTGCTTTTAAATTTACTGTGGTCATAGGCTTTGAGAATCCGGCCTGGCTCTTCTCAACCAGTTACACTGGCTAGATTGTGTGGTAGGCGACTGACCCATTTCTTTAGTCCTGGCTGGAAAGATCATCTTGCTACCTGGCAAAGAAAACTACACTGCTCCCATCTGGTGGTAGTTATCTCAAATTGCAGCATCATCAACCTTCTGAAAAAACTGCCTTGTCCTTTAGTGGTGCCAGGCATCACGGAACTGTAGGAAATACCTATTTCCAACTTTTGTTCTGCAGCAAAGTCAGATATCTCCTTACTATCTAGAGGGCTATTACAGGGATTTTTTTTTTTTTACTATGATAAGTGAAATGGAAAGAATTTTTTTTGGACAATCAAGAGTGACACCTCTCCGGGTTCTGCCCAGAACTAGCCATGGACTCCTGAGCCTCACTTGGTTTCTCCACCCATTAAAGCAAAATGCTTGGACTTAATGCTCTCTAGGGGTGTTACGGGTGCAAAGTCTGTAGTTCTATGATGTTTTTAAAAATTCAAAATATCTGTAAAATGAATACTCACCTGGACTATTTATAAAATAATTATGAATGTACATAAAAGTTTTATAATTTATACTATCATTTTCCCAATTCTAATTAAATCATAAGATAATATCATGGATTTAAATAACTTCTGGGGAAATAAAAAGAAAAGATAAATACCACTGCACTAAATGTGCATATTTATTACAAGACAAATTCTGATACCCTAAAAAGTAAAATGTGAATTGATAATTGAGCAGTGTAAGTGGACTTTAAAGTATTACAATAAAATGGAAAATATTATTGAGGTATAAAGATTAGAGAGATGACAATTAAAATTAAAGATTGTATGGTAAGGGCCAGGCGTAGTGGCTCATACCTGTAATCCTCTCACTTTGGGAGACCGAGGCGGGAGGATTGCTTGAGGCCAGGAGTTCAAGACCAATCTGATCAAGAAGGAGACCTTGTCTCTACAAAAAATAGAAAAATTAGTCCCAGCTACTTAGGAGGCTGAGGCAGGAGGATCACCTGAGCCCAGGAGTTTGAGGTTGCAGTGAGCTATGATGAGGCTACTGCACTCTAGCCTGGGTGACAGAGTGAGACCCTGTCTCAAAAAAAAAAAAAAAAGATTGGTAAATTTTAGTGTTTATCTGCATACTAAAGAAGAACATAGTGACAGGAAACATACAAACATAACAGTCTCTGGCAAATCATCATCGCATATTTGGAACATTTGAGCCCATTAAAAATATTTTTTATACAGAATTATATGTGTATTTTATGAAAACATGTAGCAGTGCTTAATGATAAGGCTCTTTTTGGTTGCAAGGAGCAGAAACCTACGCAAGCTAACTTGAAAAAGAGCTCATAACACTGTAAAGATACAACATGAAATGCCATGGACACCAACAGACAGGTACTGAAGTGCTGTTGAGTTTCAGGGAATTAGAACGGCACAGTCAGGACCCAGGTCTTATTTCTCAGAGGCCTGAGGCCTCTATAATGGCTGCTTATTGATCCGTATCAATTTTATGTGTAGCTGCTAGCCCCAGTATTATAATGCATCATAAGCTCCACTCAGGTTCCCATACTGATGACTTCCCTCTGTGTTTATCTCTATCCAATTAGTGACCACCTCTGTACAAAAATAGCCTAGTGATTTTTTTTTTTTTTTTTTGCTGCACAGGGTCAATGGATGGGATATTCAAACTAAATGATGGTGGTCTCATAGGCAGGCAGATGGACTGGACAGTCCAACTGCTGCTTATTCCAAAGTGTTCGACTTTGATAGCTTTGCCTCACCATATCTGTATAACCCCTCTTTCTCTTAACAATGGTATTGAACACCTCATACCGTGCTTTGGAAGTGAGGTTGAGGCTAGGAGTTCTAAGAATTTGTGGAACACTGAGATATAGCAAATTTGCAGCATTTGAGAATTACTGTTAGAGTCATATAAATTTCTGTTAATGAATTGTGAAATGTCTTTTAGAGAAAGGTCAGTGCAGATGTTAAAAAGTCTGCTCAATAATTGAGTCATACTTGTCTAGAGTCTGCTGTGTAGTATAGCACTTTTGTACCTGTGTCTGGTATCTTTTCAATAGCTCATGAGGTAGGGAGGGCAGGTGGAATCTTCAGGGTGTATTGCCAGATTTGGAAGGGTGGAGTGAGGAAGGATGAGAAGAAGAGAAGGAGATTTTTGAAATTAATTGAACCATTCATAATAGCAATTATTGAAATAATTTCCTAGCCTCTCATTTATGAGGGAAAGAGTGCTGGACATATGTTTTTTAAAAAGTCCTTGATTTGAATCGAATCTCTTTGAGCCTCTGTTTTCTTTAGCTGGTAATTATTGTTTTAAAGGGAAAAATAATACCCAACCTCACAAAATTGTGATAAGAATTAAACAAGAGCATCAAAGTGCCTAGGACAGTTGTTGGAATGTAGTTGGGTCATTTTCTTCTGTTTATTTGTAGGTTCTTTGGAAGATAATTTCTGTTCTTCCAGCATCCTGAGATACCTGTTCAGGAACAGTTTCTCTGACTCTTGCCACCTAATCCCACAAATAATATCTCTGAATTCTGAAAATCTAAGCATGCCTTCTAGCCCTAATGGCTGGCTGACAGTGGCATCAGTACCATTAACAGTGACAGCAGCAACCTGCAGTCACCATGGTCATCGGACCGACATTTTGAACATGACTGAAAAGAACTTGTGTGTGTTTCTCTCATAGGTGGATTTGCCATCGTATTTCTGGTGAGGACAAGCAATGGGATGAAATGTGCCTTGAAACGCATGTTTGTCAACAATGAGCATGATCTCCAGGTGTGCAAGAGAGAAATCCAGATAATGGTAAGGTCGCCCCCCCGGACTTGAGACTGTTTCAAATTGAGGCAGAGATTGTGCCCCCTCGTAAGAAAGCCACGGATGGCTTGTTCCCTTCCCTGAGATGGCAGAGAGGCCTCTGGACAAGATGGGACTGAGCAGCCATGGGATACAAGGCACTGCTCCTGTCTGGTCACCCTCAGTGGGAGGGTGGAGGAGAAAGGAGCATATTGAGAAAACTGACCAATTTTTAGGGTGGAGAAATAGTTTTGAGAATTGGGAAAAGCTTCTTAACTTGGTTCCCCAAAATTAACTGCCGCATTTAATACGGAAAGCCTAGTTTACAATGAGCCTCCTCCTCTGGTCTTGTCTCTGCCAGTTACCAATCCCCAGTCCCAGTTTTCAACCCTTCTGGGCTCTTCAATAATTCTGTGAACATATCCTTACCTGACTTTATATTTTTACATATAGTTCTTTCTACCTGGAATGCTCTCTCTGTTTTTTGGCCCA